>NC_059136.1:99607501-100885102 GCF_020740605.2 Lemur catta | reverse complement strand
GCGTTTGCAAGGCAAGTATATGTGAGGTCTGTGTGTGTGTGTGTGTGTGTGTATGCATGTAGGAGTGTGTGTGTTGCATGGGCCTGCACACCTACCACCCTTCAAACAGATCTGGAAATTGGATTAGAAAAATGTTTACTTTGTATATCTTGAGGGTAAAAGGGAGGGGACAAGATGATGAGTGGCCAGGGGTCTATGCAGGCTTGCACAGGGTGCTTGCTAAGGGCGATCGCTGGAGTGACCCCGAGCCCAGGCACCAACCTGGACAAGGAGCTCCAAGAGGTGGGGAGAGAGAGCAGGTCAACACCCTCTAGTGTGCTCCTTCACTCTTGTCATCAGCTCTTTGAAGCTCTTGCCAGTCACCTGCTGAACTCTGGCGTGAGTGACACTGATGGGAACACGATTGCTGCTGGTCCTAGAGAGGTTTCAGGAGAATTGGCGATAAGGGCCACGGGATGCCAGGTGACAGGCAGCCGCAGCTGCAGATGGCACTCACTCCTTGGGGTGAAGCACCGGAGGCTGACATCCTTCAAGCCCTGTGACCAAGCAGATTGGGTGTGGCAGCTGCGTGGTATAGACACTTGACAAGGAGCATATATATGGGAACATTATGAAGCCTTTCTTCAGTTGATTCAAGTTATCCAACAAGTTTTTAATTATCCAGACTGCTTGCACATTCCAAAATATGTTGGAGGAAACAAAACAACTTCCGGAGAACCCGGGTTTGGTGCCAAATTATTAAAAGGGAAAAGTGCACAGGGATTTTTAGAAGACCGTTCAGAAACTGATTCTGTAGCAACTAGCTTTATAAGTGACTTTTGACCAGGAAAAGAAGTAAGTATACAGAAATCTCACTAATAAATTCATTGTTTTGAAATACCTTGTGTCTTTCATATCTATTTCTAAAATGTATCCAAAGACAAGAAACAATATTCTCTAGCAGGATGAAAGGACCAGAAAGGTTACAAATCATGCACAGGAGAGTAGACCCACTGAGACCAGAGCACGGAGTGAACAATAAAATAACTAATATTTGTATTCTGCTTTAAAGTTTAAAAATTCTTTAACAGAAAAAGAGAGCTGGGCACGGAAATAAAAGTTAAAGAGTGGATAAACTTTTTTCCCTTTTTCTAGCAATTTTTAGTGGTGCTTATTTCTTTGATTTAAAAAGTAACACATACCATTGAAAGTTTAGGAAAAGACGAATAAAAATTAATTCAAAGTTCCTGCTCTCATGATACAGAGATAATATGCCACTATTAATATTTTAGAATATTTACTTCTGGCTGCAGAAGTGTTCAATTACAAAGCAGGGGTGGTGTTTCTCTGTGTCCTGCCTTTTCCCGTTTACACCACGGGCTGCGTTTCTCCTGCCATCAGAGACCTTCGCGGTCACACAGTGGGCGGGAGCAGTTCAAAGCTCCAGTTCCTAAGCAGGTGCAGCCTGAGCCCCAGCTCTCAGCTGTAGGCTACGTGTCCCCTGTGCAGTGGTACGCTGAGGGAGGAGCCCTGTGTCCTGTGACCGTTACAGCGTCGTCCTGCGGCGCGCTGCGCGGGCGGGCGCAAAGGCTTGCCGCAGGCTGCGTGCCCAGTGCCGGCCAGCTGCTGCTGCGGGGGACCCCAGCCTGCTGGCCCGCTTGCCTCCTCATTCTTCACACCACCTCTCTGCCGTTCAGGAGTTTTCGCCTCAACAAAGAACACTCTTGAGAATTTCCATAGAGAAAGCCTGGGGTTGCCTCTCTGTTCTTTATTGACCCACCCAGGACGGATTCTTGCAGGGGGCATTCTGCATCAAGATACGTGACTATTTTAACAGCTCTGCATTTTTGTAAACAAACAGTTTTCCAGAAGTTTCCCCTCCCATCGTCCTTATCTCACTACACTGTGATGACAGTGGCATGGCTGAGTTTCCAAGGCTTCGAAAGTCTGTGCAGAAAACAGAGGCCGTGTCTGTCTCAGGCAGCCTCACATGTCATAACCCAGGGTTGGCAGGAGCTCTCAGTGCCGTTTGCTGAATGAATAAGTTGAATCCCCAAATCATTGTAAGTGGAATGGCTTTAGGTGTGCCAGAAAAATATTCATTTCCAGATACTTGTTTGGAAATTGCCCTCTTTATAATGGCCTCTTTCCGCGGGGCGCCCACTGCTGTTCCTCCCTCCACTCCCCTCCTTTCCTGTCCCTTTTGTCTTCGCCTCGTGCCCTGCCCCCTGTGTCATTCCCTCCTGGTTTTCTTCCATCCCCCCAGAGCACTGAGACCTGCTTTGCCCGCCCAACAGCAAAACCCAGATATTCACGACTCCAGTTCCTCGTCCCGCTGCTGCCACTCCCGCGCTCGGCCGCCGCAGCCGGGACGTGCAGGCAGAGGCGTTTGCATCGGTGCGGGGTTAGCGGTGGGGCTGCGGTGTGGGCAGCTGGGGGCCTCCCCAGGACCACCTCAGGGAGCTGGCGGACACAGTCCTGTCACAGTCTGCACGCTTCCTCATGAGACGTAGGGGTTTTAGATTCATTATTCACCTCATCATCTTTTTATATGCGATTCCTCTAGAATTTAAACTCCCCAAGTACAGGGACTAAATTCATTTTATTCGTGGCTGTATTTCTTCTTTTAGCTTCGTACCTAGTACACAGTGAGCTCTCAGAGCTCGGGGAAGAAGGGAAGGGAGGAGGGAGAGGGAGGAGGGCGGGGCTGCGGAGGCAGAGCCGGGGGCTGTCTCAGGGGCAGCTGCGCTGGGGTTCGCTCCAGGAATGTGACATTTCCTCGAGGTTCTGCTGTTGTGGCTGCTGATGTGGGCAGAGGGTGACTGGCAGGTGACCCGGGAGGAAGGAACAGATCCCCAGCTTGCTTCCCCAGGGAGCTGAAGCCTGAACTGAAGGAGGAAACTGGAGAGGTTTGGGTTGGACGGAATCTATGTCCTCTCAGTAATGTGGTTCGAACGCTCTAGTCTTTGGAGGTGTCATGCAGAAACACGTGTACTTGCTACTATGTATTTTTTTTCTAGACTCTAACAAAACTCCTAAATTTAGATTGGAAGAGATTTCTAAACATATACAGTACCTTAAACTGTTGATAGTGTGGTTGAGAAAAAAATGGATTATAGGATCCTATCCTAGATTTGTTACTGTCTAGCACTGAGACCTACCCTAAATTGTTATGTTAACCTCTATGGGCTTTAGACCATCAAATGGGAAGTAAAATGAAAACATGGATGTGAAGAACTCTGGAGAATTGTATACATACATATATATCTTTTTACAGACATATAATATATTCTATACATATGTGCATTGCAAGAAATACAGTATATTCTTTCTATATGTACGACAGTACGGAAACACTTGAAAGACATTCCATGCAAATATGACCTTACAGAAACGCTTACAGTGTATTCTATACATATGTGCATTATAGAAATACTCAGACTTCTGTGAAGAGTTTACAAACTACATAGTGTTTCTCTAATGTATTTTCAAGTCCAGTGACATCTCCCCTGAATCTTTCCTGAAAGTGCGTGGAACTCAAGAAGATGTAACTGCATCTTTTAGTGACTTCCTTGCCTTTTGCTCACATCTAGAGAGTGCCTCCTCAGAGACAGTGCTGCTCAGGGCTTGCTGACTCTGGAAGTCAGACACAGGCTGTCCAGTCACTGCACCCGGCCTCTCCAGTGGGGCAGGTGTAGGGGGCTGGCGGGTAGGAGGCCACACAGGAGGGGCAGGTAGTGGCCTGGGTTCCTTGGGAGTGAGGGGCTGCAGGGCAGCAGGAGAGCCCTGGGGCTGGACAGGAGACGGGCACAGTGGGCTCCCCAGTGCTCACAGGGCCTGGGTGCGCCTCACACTCACGCTCTACCTCGTACCCTGGGTCATGGAGACATCTGGAATGTCTCACATCTCCCGGAATTGCTGCTAACTAAAACAATTGTGCTGGTCAGCCAGCCTCGCAGACAGGCTGTCCACTTGCATAATCAAGTCTGTCACAGATATATTAAATATAGCACCCAATTTCCTACCGACACAGCAGCTCCTTCCGCCCCCTCTCCTGCCATTAGCCTCGCAGATTCCCAAAAGGACTTAAGGTAAAGTTTTGTTGCTTATTTCAACCGAGTTTTAAGGCACATGTTTCTTCAGCCTCCACTCTAGGTTTTTGTTCCCCTTAATAAGTGCTTATGTGAATCCACCATCAAATGACTTTGGAAGCCTCCTTGCAGGGGACGTGGGCTGGGGGGACCAGGACAGCCAGAACAAGCTGTGTCCTGAGGAGAGCGCTCTGCTGGTCAGTGCCCCCTCCCTCCGACCCCCACCCACACTGCCACCCCCAGGAGCCTGGAAGGGGGCGATTGCCCTGCAAAACTCTCTTTTCTGTGGTAAGGAGGTCAGCACTTATTTCTCCCTGAACTAATATTAACCTAGCCTTAATTTAGGAACGGAAAAAGAACAGCTACACACGACCCTGCATTGTCCTGGTCACTATTTACAGAGCAAGGCTAAGGGTTAAATAATGCCGAGGCTGCACACCCGGCAGAATGTGCCAGGAAACTCGCCCTCCGGAGTGACCCAGCTCTCGCACAGCCCGGACCACCCTGGGAAGGAAACTTGGAAGAGACTATTAACCCAGACTCTCCACTTTCAGGCCTTACTTTATGGTCTGTTATAATTTAAATGTATCTTATACCTGTAAATTTATCTTCTATAAATTTGTTTACTCACAAAGCATTTATTAAGTGCCTGTTCCATCTCAGGCATTGTAATGAATCGTGGCAATCCGAAGAAATGCAAAACTCTTCACACCCTGGTAAGGAGAAGGGCTAGTTCTAATAGTAGCCTGTAGTAATAGCAAAAAGAGGAATTTTAAAACATGTAGGAATGTATACGCACAAGTAAGAGCAATCTGGAAGGCTCAGGTAGAACCATCAGAATACAGAATTACTGTAAGACTTTATCCTTTGTCAAGCTTTCCCAGTGATGAAGTGATAACCCTGAAATTCCATAGACTCTATCAATAATCCATCTCAGTCTATCAGTACATTCTCTAATATTTAATTAAATTTTTTTCTATTTGTTTTTCTAAGGAGAGAGGATATAGTATGTTTGGCATCCTCAGTGTGAAACACTGTGATGTATTATTTTATGAAGTGAAGAATCATGTTGTACCAAACCTTCTCCCCTACTTTGTGAGTTTATCATTTTAAAATGAGATTCTTGTAAGCATGAGCACACCATACATCCATGTCTATATCTACCCATTAATATATTTATTTGTGTATCTATCTGTGTCTTTCTATCTACATCTATGTCTACGTCTGCCTCTATCTGTATGCAAAGCTATGTGTCACCGTGCATTTGGTTAGACAAAGCGTTCTGTGCGTGGAAGGCTCGGTCAACAGATCTAGAAGATTGTAGGTGGTAAGTTCCCATGGGCTTTGCAACTGGACCTAATTGGCTTGAACCCAAGTTATGTGACCCTAAATAAAGTTTCTAATGCTTTTTGGCCTCAGTTTCCTCATTTGTAAACAAACAAAAAAAGAAGTTATTTTCTGTTTCTAGGTTTGTTCTGAAAATTAAAGGTAATAGTTTATTCATAAAAAGTGCTTAGCAATTTGCCTGGCATTTAGTAAATGCTTAGTAAATGGGATCTCACTGGAAGGTAGCCAGCCTTCAACGAGGCAATGTGAGCAGAGCATCAAAGGACAGATCTGCTGGGGGACAGACAGGGAATAAGGAGTCTTTGCTTTTGCTTAATTACACGTGAGTCCAATGTGGAGTTTTATCTTTCCATATCTTGTCCTAATTAGGCAATCTTCCTTGCCATCTTGTGCTTGAAGACACAATTCTCAAGGCAGCCATCTAGCTTTTGAACCTCTTAGATAGAAATGCATAAAACACATTTAAGATACATTTCTCTCCAGCGCGGGTGCTCTCTCCGGCTAATAGTCCTCAGTGGAGAAGGCGAGTGATCTGTCTTCTGTGTTCTCCTCAAGCAAGGCAAGGAAGCCACATGGCTGCTGCCTGGGCCAGCTGGGTACCCTTGTGTCCTCTGGCAGGAGAGAGGGCAAGGAGCCCACACACCCACTGGATGGCCGCATGCATGCCCAGATAGGGCTGAGTTGCTGGTCCTGCCTCTGAAGGCATCTGTAGACATGATGGCTTATTCTCTTTTGTCACAAGTGTTTCAAAGAACCTGAGATTACTTCTAGCCTGGACTCTAGAGATACACTAGAAAATACAGTGGCCACTAGCAACAGGCAGCTATTTACGCTGAACTTAATTAATAGCAAACAGTACTAACACTTCAGCTCTTCAGTCACACTGGGTGCACCTCATGCTCAGTAGCCAGCAATGGGGTTAGGGCTCTTTATTGGAGAATGCAGATACAGAACGTTCTATCATCGCCTATCTCCGGACACTTCCTGGGCATTCGGCTGGGGTCAGTTTGTGCTTAAGGTGAGCACAGTGAAGGATGCCCACATCATGTTCCTCAGCCTCTGTTCATACCACATAGCACGGTCCCATCAAATCACTTTTTTTCTTTACAAGGAGACAAATTCACTTCGGGTCAGGTTGTATTTCTGAATTACCTTTTTCACCTTTTTCACTGAGCATGTATGAAATCACCCAAGTGAAACAGCACTTTGGAACTTGGGGGAAAAATGAAGATAAAAGGAATCTATCTGAAGGAGTTGCAGAAGTCCAGAGCTGAAGCCTCAGCAAGATGGCAAGCTCTGCAGGAGGCAGCCCAGAGAGGCTGCAGGACACTCTCGCCAAAGCCTGCCATGTGCACTGAGGTGGGCACCAGCAAAGGAAGGCTCGGGAGAACGCAAAAGATGTGCGAGGCTAGAAGCAACCAGAACAGAAGAGACTCCTTCCATCAGCTGAGAGGCTCCTCAAGACAGACTTCAGCGGAGCTTCCCACGATGCGTTGGAATCCTCTTTGGTGTTATTTTCTTGGAGAGATATTTAAAAGACAGTACCCACACTCAAGAAATGCAATGCTACACAATTAATCAAGATCCCTTCTCAAATCCTTGTTAAAGAAAAATGAATCTTTGCAGTTTACCTGAGGAGTAGAAAGAAATGAGGAATGAAAAATTCTTGCTAAAAGAAAATGGAAATACTTTAAATCTAGAATTCAGTGAATATTATTCAGTTATATACCATCTTGTATTCTGTATCCCTAGAATTCTTAATAAACGTGATTTTGAGACATAAGTTTTTTTTTTCTTTTGTCAGTAATCTTGTCTAAAGAGTAACTTGCCAGGCATGGTGGCTCATGCCTGTAATCCTAGCACTCTGGGAGGCCGAGGCGGGAGGATTGCTTGAGGTCAGGAGTTTGAGGCCAGCCTGAGCAAGAGCGAGATGCTGTCTCCACTAAAAAATAGAAAGAAATCAGCAGGACAGCTAAAAATGTATAGAAAAAGTTAGTCAGGCATGGTGGCACATGCCTGTAGTCCCAGCTACTTGGGAGGCTGAGGCAGAAAGATCGCTTGAGCCCAGGAGTTTGAGGTTGCTGTGAGCTAGGCTGACGCCACGGCACTCTGGCCCAGGCAACAGAGCGAGATTCTGTCTAAAAAAATAAAAGGGTAACTTATAATTTCCTCCAAATGGACACAGCTAGTTGTACACGGTGGCATTTTAGCTTCTGGAAAGTCCTGGGTCTTGGTGGTTGTTTACATAACATAAAAACTCTTTTCATGTAATTGCAGAGTCACCTGGAAAACTGAAAGCTCTTTTTCTGTAATTGCAGGAAACAAATTTTGAAACACACACATATACATATTCCCTGAAAATATATTCCCTGATAGTTTAGTAAGCATTCAATAAATAGTTGTTGAATAACTGAACTTTTTGGTGGACTGCAGTGGAATTTAACTAGACTGATAAGTAAACACAGAAATTGCACATGCAGCTCCAGTGCGACAGGGTCTTGCATGCACGAGGGCCTCACAGGCCGCCGGACCTGCAGAGCAGCACGCTCAGATTTGGGCACAGACAGAGTTGCAAAGGCACATGGCCCGACTCCAACTCCAATCAGTCAGAGTCTCTAGACAACTGCCTTTGTGGTACAGGTTTCCAGATGACTCCGCATGCCACGATGAAATTTTAGTAATCACTGCTACTGTTGGATCAGGTGACTAATTTCAGGGATCTAAGAAGATCTTAGGATCCATCATCTTTTCCTTCCTCTGTCTGCAGTTCCCCCCGTTGGCCAACACAGCCAGTGCCCCTCCGAGTACCTCGGAATGTAATCAGCGTGGGACAGGGAACCTCCAAAGGATAGGCTGTCTGCGGGCAGCGACGGGGTGGCTGAGGGGAGGGAAGTAGACAGGCCAGGGTGTGTCCTGGCTCAGTTGCCCAGTGCTAGTTGCACCTGGGATGTAGCCAGGTTTCTGCAGATCCGCAAAGACTACAGAGAGCACTTCCCCAGAGCTGGCCAGCACCCTGCTGCGGGCTCACAGAGGGATTCCAGCACAGGGGAGGGCTGCTTGCCTGGAGGAAGACCACAGGGATTTGGGTTGAGCTGTGGAACCACACCCTTCCCTTCTCAATTTGAACTCCCCAAGTTCGGGTGGCTTGGGAGCAGGTCTTTAACTGGAAGAATTCTGAGGGTGTTTGCCCTTCTTTGGAGCTCCGAGGAAATTCTCCAGGGCAGATGTGCCCTGTCTCCAGCCCTCTAGCTTGGTTTTCACTCCCCAGGGTGGGCGGGCGACCTCTGAGGTACCTGCACAGTTAGGGGCAGTTTGTGAGACTCGGGGCCAGCTCTGCATAGCTTCAGGGCCCAGAGCCCAGGACGTGCAGGGTTTTGGCACCAACATAGTCTCTCTATCACATTAAAGAGAAGGGATGACAAGTTACTTTGTGAGTTTTACCAAGCAGTTTAAACAAATCA
This sequence comes from Lemur catta, assembly GCF_020740605.2. Lineage (NCBI taxonomy): Eukaryota > Metazoa > Chordata > Mammalia > Primates > Lemuridae > Lemur > Lemur catta. The sequence continues at coordinate 100,876,224 of NC_059136.1, read as the reverse complement.
ATTTACTTGGAGAGAAAGAACATTAAAAGGAGACCAGGTGAATGAGTTTGAAATGGCTCCTTCAATAACCAACAAAACTAGAAGAGAGGAAAGCTTGAGATCATTGCTCAAACAAGTTCTTCTTTCCCTGCGAGAAATGAGGTGTGGGGTGTGGAATCTATTGTGGCTAATCGTAAACAGGTGCACCTTAAACTCTCCATGCCGACCTGCTCCAACACGCCGGGTGCTCAGCTTAAGGCAGCTAGTTGTTAATACCTGTGCGTTCCGACGGGCCGGCCGCCCTGCAGGCTCTGCGTGGGGTGGCAGTGAGACACAGGCAGGGCATGCCTGCCTAGACCCGCGGGCCGTCAGGGGTGGGCCCCTGCTGCAGGGGGCACGTCTTCGTCCCTCACCTACCAAAGCCCTGCTTGACACCCAGAGATGCTTCATCAGGTTAGGAAGGTATTACACTTCGCCTAGAGAGCTATGGGAAAGGTTTTATCCTTTAGCGATTTTTAGGTCTTAAAATTCTGATGCAAACCAACCATAAGGATATCATTTTGTCAGACGGTCCTCAGATCACCTACAGGGATGAGTTTTGCGCAGTGACTGACTTGGACGAACATGTTGCCTCTTGTTACATCTCTACCTTGTGTTTTTACCTGATGTATTTTCTGACAATTCATTCCTCTTTTGTAGGACCTGCTAGATTGCCAGGGCTAAATTCCTGCAACTTGCACTCAATTCTCGGAGACAGCTGGTAAATTTCCTAACCTTGTGAACTTACTGCGCAGAGAGAATAAGGAATGTTGACCTCGGTTGATCTGGAGGCGAGCACTGTGGCCGGGGAAGTGGAGCTTCAGGACCCTTGGTTGCAAGCGAGGCTCTTGCAAGGCCCTGAACTGATTGTGTGTGCACAGCGTGGTGTCTTCATCTTCCAAATGGGGATCTCTAAAGTTGCATAAGTTATGGGTGCTGCAAAATCTCTGCGTGTCCCTGGGTGTGACACTATCTTAGGGGAGCCAAGTCTTCAGTGAGAGATTCTCACTGACAGTAAAACAAATGATAGGCACTGTCATTTTAAGACAACTCTTTACTCTGTCAATAAACTTTTTATTTTAGAATAGTTTTAAATTTATAGAAGAGTTACAAAGAGAGTGTCGATGATTCCTGTATACCCTGCACCCAGTTTCCACTGGCACAACTACTAAATTAATGTCTATACATTATTAGCTAAAATAAACACTTGACTCAGGCTTACTTAGCTTTCGTTCCAGCACCCCGTCCCGGGTCTCACCTTACGTTTACTTGCCACGTCTTCTTAGGCTCCTGCAGACTGAGAGTTGCTCAGACTCCCTTATTTTTGATGACATTGACAGTTTTGCGGAATATTGCTCAGGTGTTTTCTAACGTTCCCCTATCCTGGGGTTTGTCTAGTGTTTTTCCCATGATCAGACTGTGCTGTGAACTTTGGGGCGGAAGACCCCACAGACAAAGCACCCTTCTCATCGCGTCATACACAGGCACGTGCCGTCAACGGACTTACGGCCCCTGCTGTTGACCCTGATTACCTGGAGGGCGTGTCTGCCAGGCTTCTCCAGCCCGGAGTCACCCCCGCCCCGTGCGTGCTCTGGGGACGGCAGGCCCTGTGTGCAGCCTGCTTAGAGCGCACGAGTTATGCCACCGCCTTAAGGAGTCAGTGACAACATAAATTGCTTAGAATTCTTCTTTGTGAGAGATTTATCTATTCTCCTCCATTTATGTATATATTCAGTCATCTCTTTTTTTTTTTTTTTTTGAGACAGAGTCTCTCTCTGTTGCCTGGGCTAGAGTGAGTGCTGTGGTGTCAGCCTAGCTCACAGCAACCTCAAACTCCTGGGCTTAAGCGATCCTCCTGCCTCAGCCTCCCGAGTAGCTGGGACTACAGGCATGCGCCACCATGCCCGGCTAATTTTTTCTATATATATTTTTAGTTGGCCAGATCATTTCTTTCTATTTTTAGTAGAGACAGGGTCTCACTCTTGCTCAGGCTGGTCTCGAACTCCTGAGCTCGAGCGATCCACCTGCCTCGGCCTCCCAGAGTGCTAGGATTACAGGTGTGAGCCACCTCGCCCGGCCCATTTCTTTATATTATTATGGAATCATGAACATTTGCTTTATCCTTTGGGTTATTTATATTGTTGTTCAAATTATTCTGGTGTTGGCCGTTGGGAGCTCTTTCAGCTGGTTCCTGTATTCCTTCATCATACCGCAGCACTGTGGGGTTTTGTTTGTTTGTTTGTACTTCCTTACTTTCTGGTACCATAAGATGCTCCTCTCTCATATTGCATATTTCTTACCTCAAGCCAGCAGTCATTTCTCCAGTAAACCCTGGTTCTTTTTATTGGAGAATGGCATTTCAACCCGAGATCTCGAAGCGAGGTGTGCACACTGCCAGTGGGATGGTTGCTTCTAAACCCTCTCAGTCACAGAGGGGGATATGTGAGCATGTACGCTAACCCACGTTTATGCACATAAGTTAGATATTTCTGCAGAGAGCCCTCTGCCTCTATATTAAGCTAAACATGAGTTCATATTAGGTTATTAATTATAGACTGTTAATTCATAATTAATTAATTCACAATGCATAGTAATTAAGTCTGATTTCCTTAAGTACTAAGTTTGACAGTTGATATCTCTGACATTTCACTTTGACACTTCTTGTTTTATTTTTCTTGTGAAGGTACATCCTCAGTCATTCAAATGCACATTTTGGCTTATGATTATCTTTCACATTTTTTTAGAGCAATTTTTGTGAAACCATGAATAAGTAAAAAATTCGTGTTATTTTCAAATATGAGTTCCATTATGGAATCAATGCTGTGCAGACAGCTTGAAATATCATTGAAGTGTTTGGGAAGGATGTGGCTAATGAACACATAACACATTGATGGTTTGAGAAGTTCCATTCTGGTTATTTTAGTCTTGAAAATGAGCCATAGGGGCGACCTGAGACCAAGGTGGCTAATGATGAGCTGAAAGCTGTAGTGGAAGCGAATCCATCTCCGCCTATGTGTGAATTAGCAGCAAGGTTTGATGTTACTATTCCAACAATATTGGGTCATTTGAAACAAATCTGCAAGGTAAAGAATCTGGATAGATGGGTTCCGCGTGAATTAAATGAGCATCAGCAGAGAAATCAACTCGAAACTTGCCTTTCTTTGCTGTCACGACATAAAGGTGAACCATTTCTACACCGTATTGTTAAGTGTGATGAAAAATGGATTCTTTTTGACAATCACAAGCGTTCAGCACAATGGTTGGATAAAGATGAAGTGACAAAACACAGTCCAAATTCGAATATTCATTTAAAAAAGCTAATGGAGTCTGTTTGGTGGTCCAGTGCTGGTATTATCCACTACAGCTTCATGAAACCTGATCAATCGATTACAGCGATGTCTACTGCAACCAATTGGATGAAATGATGAGGATACTTGTGATTAAGCAGCTGATACTGGTCACTAGTGACAGGCCAGTCCTCTTGGAAGACAACACTCGACCACATGTTGCACAAACAACACTGCTCAAATTACAGAGGCTGGACTTGGAAACTCTCTGTCATCCGCCGTATTCACCAGACCTTGCACCAACTGACTACTACTTCTTCCAGGCTTTGGACCCCTGCTTGCAAGGAAAAATATTCCATTCTCAGGAAGCTTTGTAAAGCACCTTTCATGATTTCATCACCACTCGTTCTCCAGGCTTCTTTGCTGCTGGCATAAACAAGCTACCGTTAAGATGGCAAAACCGTGTCAACAGTTTAGGCGCATACTTTGATTAATTGTACTGCTTCTTGTTTGAGAAATAGCAAACTACGCTTTTGATTCGAAATTGGACATTTCATATTTAATGACCTAATATTTATGTCACCAATTCTCATTCATTAGCATATAGAACATTCTGCCTTCACCTTTGCTTGTCTGTAAACTCTCACCCCGGTAGCATGACTCCTGGCTCCTACCATCCGTCATCCATGCTCAATTCCAGTGTTCATGTACAGCAGTAACAGAATTGTTAACCCTTGTTCACATGGGAAACAGCTTTATCAGACAGAGAACAGTCTACAGACTGTTTTACCTTTAGCCTTACAGTCTCCATCCTTAAAGCGACTTAGGTAAACACGACTTTTTCCTTTACCTGCTTCACTGACAACATTCCCAGAAGTTGTTTTATATACATTTATCAAGTAGTTAGATTCTTTTGTTACATTCTGTATTCTATTCTGGGATCCCCTGATCTCCTAAATACATTTAAAAAAATTTGCACACATACATGTTCATTCTGTGCTGTAAAGTTCTGTGATTTTTATAAACAGGTAGGGCCATATAGCCACCACTACAATATCATACAGAATAATTCCTCCACCTAAAAATATCCTTGTACTTCACCTTTCAGCAGCTCCCTGCTTCCACAAATCACTGGAAACCATTGATTTATGTTCCAAATCTATAGGATAGCCTTTCCAGAATGTCATTTAAATGGAATCATAAAGTATATAGCATTTTCAAACTGGCTTTTGTCAGCTGGCAATGTGCACTTAAGTTTCATTCATGTTGTTTGTTGTGTGGATTGATATTTCATTTCTTTGTGTTGCTGAATAGTATTGCATTGTATGTTGGCACCATGATTTATTTACCCATTCACCTGTTGAAGAACATCTTGGTTGCTTCTAGTTGTTGGCAGTTATGGATAAACATTTGTGTGCACATTTTTGGGGGTGGGCATAAACTTTCAACTCAGTGAAAGCACAATTGCTGCATCACCTCGTAAAACTGTTTAGTTTTATAAGAAACTGCCAAACTGTCTTTCAAAGTGGCTGTATCATTTGCATTCCCATCAGGAGTAAACTGGAGTTTTTGTTGCTATACATCCTCACCAAAAATCAGTATTGTTAGTGTTTTGGATTTTAACCATTTTATTATGTGTGTAGTAGCATATGATTATTGTTTTAATTTCCATTTTCCTAATGAAAAAGGATGTTGAATATCTTTTGAATGTTTATTTGTCATCTGCATATCTTTTTTGGTACAGTGTTTAGTTTTTTTGCCCATTTTTTAACTGGATTGTTCACTTACTTATTGGTGGGTTCTTTGTAAGAATTCCTTATATATTTTAGATACCAGTCCTTTATCAGATATATATTTTGAAAATATTTTCTCCCAGCCTGTGGCTTGACTTGTTTTTCTCTTAACAATGTTTTTCACAAAAGAAGTGTCTTAATAAAGTCCAGCTTACTAGGTTTTTTCTTTTTATAAATCATCTTGCTGTTCTATTAGTTTTTGGTCCATGTATTTTGAAACTCTCTTACTAGGTCTATAAATATTTAGGACTATAATGTTTTCTTGATGTATTGACTGCTTTAAAAACTTCATTTACCTTTCTTGTAGTGTAAATATGCTTCTGATGAATTCTTTTATGTCTTAAGAAGTCTTAATTTCACCTTCATCTTTGAAAGTTTTTTTGTTTTCTCTTTTCGGGTATAGAATTCTATGTCAACAGTTTTTTTTTTTATTTATTTCAGTATTTTAAAGATGTTAATACACTGTCTTCTTACTTGTACTGCTTCTGGCTAGAAATCTGCTATTATACTTATCTTTGGTCTTCTATGAAGTCTTCCTCTTTTTTCTGGCTGCTTTAAAAATTTACCTCTTTATTGCTGGTTTTGAGCAATTTGATGATAATATGCCTGGCTCTAGTTCCTTCACTTTTTTTGGCTTGAATTTTGTTGTGATTATTGAATCTCTGTGTAAATTTATAATTTTCATCAAATCCTGGGCATTTTTGAGTTATTTCTTCAAATATTTTTTTCTATTCCCATCCCCTTTTCTTAGAACTCCAATTACACATAGATTAGCTTTTTGAAGTTGTCCCACAGCTCAGTGATGCTCCGTTGATCATTTTTTAATTCTTTTTTCTATGTTTTGTTTTCAATAGTTTCTCTTTCTGCTGAATAATATTTTATTCAGCAACGTCTATTCTGCTAGTAACCCCATCCAGTACATCTTTCATCTCAGACATTGTAGTTCTCATTTCTAGTTTAATTTGGGTCTTTTTCATATCTTCCATATCTCTTCTTAAATTTTTGAACATATAGACCACAGTTATTATAATGGTTTCAATGTCCTTGGTGGCTAATTTAATATGCATGTCACTTGTTGGTTTGGATTTATTGATTTTGCTTCTCATTTTGGGTTATATTTTCCTCCTGCTTTGTGTGCCTATTTTTTAAGTGGATACCAGACATTGTTCATTCTATTTTGCTGGACACTAGGTATTTTAAACTCCTACAAACATTCTGAGCTTTGTTCTTGGATGTAGTTTGGAAGCAGTTTGATCCTTCCAGGTATTACTTTCAAGTTTTGTTAGGTGGGACCAGGCAGTGCTCAACCTAGGACTAATTACTTCTCACTAATGAATTAATACCCTTCCAAGTACTTGACCCAGAGTCTGGTGAGTCCTGACTTTTCCCCTCTGGCTTGGGGGACAGACACTGTTCCCGCCTGCCTGAGAGCTGGGCACTCTGGCCTGTCTCTCTCAGATGGCGTTTTGCCCGGCTGTGCGGTACTGATCAGGACCCGACTGAGCACATGAGCACAGAGTTCTGGAGTTTTCTCTTCTCTCCGGTTCTGCCGATGCTGCCTCCCTGGTCTCCACGCAGTCTCAGCTTCCTCTTCTCCACGTGTGTGCACGGCTCTGCCCGGGCTCCCCACCCTGTGGTGGCCGGGGCACTCCCTCAAGGCAGTCAGCTAAGCAACTCAGGGCTCCCCTGGTTTGTTTTCCTGTCTCTCAGGGATTAATGTTCTTTGTTTCCCAATATCAGTGTCTTAAAATCTTACTCTTAACTTGTGTGAAGGGTTGATGTTTCAGCCAGGAGCATAAATCAGTCTATAATTCTATCTTGCTTGGAAGCAGAGATCACAGGTAACATTCTCAGTGCTTTGCCTACATTGTTTTATTAATATTGAATCCTTATAACAATTTTATAAAATAAGAATATTCATTATACCTCATTTTTGGCAGAGAAAACTGATGCACAGATAACCTAAGTAGTTTTTTCCTGGAGCTACAGCTAATCGGCAGCGACTAGCATTTGCCCCTGTGACATACAGTCCAGAACCTGCAGCATTTACAGCTTCAGAAAACTCATGCAATTGGTACTTTCCAACGAGTACTTATGTGAAGTTTGGCTTTTTTAATCTTTAAGTTCCAAACAGGGATTTTAGTCGGAATATTATATTTGGGTGAACATGGAAAGAAATTAACTGATAACCCAGGTTATAAAACAACCACCTCCTCTATCATGGGTTAGGAAGCTCACACACAGAGAGGATAAAAACAAAGAAATACTTTCCTTTCTTTCCTGGATATAGTTATTTTAAAGGACATCTGAGCAAGGGGAGGAGTGACCCCGTGAAGCATCTTCCGCAGAGAGAGCCGCCTGGGCAGAGTCTGCAGCTGGGTGCCGGGCAGCGTGGTGAGGCTGGACACCAGACCACAAGGAAGGAGCCGCGATGTGGGACAGATGGCTCTGGGTCGGCCACAGCGGGGTGACGGGCCTGTGTGGCCTTCCTAATGCGCACTGGGGGCCATGGAAGCCAAGGGCATCTTAAAATTTGTGGTCTCAAAGAAGTTCAGTGAAATGCGGTCTATTCGGTCACATATGAAATGCCAGCTGCTGCGATGACGTCTCGCTCCCTGTCAGCAAGGAGGCAAGGACACCTCCATTCGGACATGAGGAGTCAGCCTAAGAGAGGTTGAGTGCTCTGGAGCTGGGGAACTTCGGGTGTGGATTTATATCCATCTACTGCTTTCCTGTTACTTCACGCTGTCTCCTGTAACTCCATCTTTATTTAACCATAGGATTGTGGAGCTCAAATCACTCATATGCAAAGTTTGAATTTCATTTTATCCTTTAAAAAATATTTAGGTTTTAACTCCTAGCATCTAGACTGTGATCTCTAAATATCATTGCCCAGTAGGCCAGACTAACCTCCTTTGTGGATTGGCCAACTCCAGGTCTGGGGCAGGGAATGTATGAGATAAGACCAGGACATCTTGTCATTTAAGAAATCAGGAACACTCTCGAAGCCTCCTAGGGTTGTGTCAAAAGCACTCAGGATCCAACCTGAAGAGGCTAAAGATGGAATAATTTGTGGCTCATTAAGGATAATCACTGTAATAGTTTGAGACAATCAAATATTGCTCACGAATCCTTCCCTGACTTATTCTGTGGTATTTCTTTCCATCTGCTCATTAGCCCAAAGAACTCTGAAGACAGGGATATATGTCTTACCTACCAGTGGATTCTATGTAGCCACTAAATAAATATTAGTCAAATAGTAAATAAATGAATAGACAGAATAAAATATTATGCACTGACATGGTTACACTAAAAGGAAAGGGCTGAAGGATTCTTGCTCTTTTTTAAGGCCTAATGACCCTTGCATAATATAAGGGAGGAACAGTCCTTTCTCTGTAGAAAAATTCACATATGCACATTTATAACACAAACACAGAGTTTCCTATACAATGACAGGATATTCACTGTAATCTATTTCATGGATCCAACTAAACTCCATTTTCACAAGTCATAATTTAGTGTATGGCAGTAACTTTCTTATCTAATCTGGTTCACACATTTTTTTTTTTAAGTTACAGAAGGAAAAGGAATGTTTGAAACTGAATACTTATGGTGTGATTGGAAACTGTACCATAAAATATTGCACTTTGCCTTATGTAGTCTACAACTTTCATCACATGTTCATGGATGGCTTAAAACCTGGAGTCTAGTTAGTTGACTAAAAAACCCAGTTATCTAATGTCTTTAATTTTTGTAATACAATTTACTGAAATTAAACTTAAATGAATGATTGTCCAGAAAGTTTTAGCAAGTACAGTTTCAAGGAGTTTTTCTTTTTTTGTAAGCTACAAAATGATCACATCTTATGCATCCTAGTAGCCAACTTTTCAATGTACACTTAGGAAAAGTGGTGTGATGTGATCCAATAAGCAAACACATGCTCATTCAGTCAAAATATGCCCCATTTCCATTTTTTCCCCTACATCTCGCTCAGCCTTTTTTTTTCCTTTTCCTTTGCAATCTATGGCCCATTACTTAATTTTGATCTTGAAATCTTAGCTCTGCCTGACAGCTGAGCCTTTCCACGTGCAAAACTGAAGTGTTTCTCGTTGCCAGGTTTGTGCTCACAGAACGTTATCTACGGAGTAGTTGCTGTTAACTGCTATGGAAATGACATCAGAGAGAATGCACTTTATTCACATCCCAAGGACACAATGTAAGGTTATGTAAAGCCTGCAGCTTCGGCTATCTGTACACACCCCAGCAGCTGAGGCCCCGTAAGTTCACATTTCACTCCTATCAAAGCATGTCAGGAAACGTGACGACACTCTCCCGGGTATAGAGAACATCTCTTGTCTCTCTCGTCTCTTGTCTTTTGATAAGTGCACGTGGTATGGCTGTGTCCTGAAAACTCTGGGATCCTGTCCTCAGCTGGTATAAAGATAATTTAGGATTTCTATGTGGTTTTACTTATAACATTATAGAAAATAATTAAAATTATATTAGACCATTATAACTTTTTCCTCATTAAAACCAGTGAATGCTTTGTGGTGGTGCTCACTCCAGTCAAAGGAAGTGCTGTTTCCATAACTGATGCATTTTGTAACAACAGATCTTGTTCTATTTATTGTTCGGCTCACTTTTGTTTGTTTCTCCATTACGATGTCAATTTACAGATATTCTCAGGAAGATAGACTCAAGACTTCCAGGATGCTGGAGGATAAACGTGAAGAGAGATCTATCAGGATAATAACTTCCAGTTGCCCCTTTTTCTTGCGGAAGAGACTATTAAGCCAGCAAAGCACACAACCAATTTCTAAGGCTGATTTTGTTATTAGGGATAACGATAAAAGTCTACATCAAATATCGAAGCAAGAAGATGTTCATTTAAATTACTACTTTCTTGTTCACTTGCCTAACAGTGGGTCAAATTCCAGAAAGAGTTGAGCTGGGGATGCATCTTCGGCGAAGCTGGTGGTGAGACCCGCAGGCCACGTGCGCCCTCGGTGTGCAGATCTTACTGCTGCACCGAGCAGACAGGGGCCCACCCAGCTTTCCTCACTCCAATTGTGTTTGTTGACACCCAGCAAGACAGTTTTAAGCCAGAAAGCAATCAGTAGTTTCTCTAACAATAACAACAACAACAAAAGGCAAAAGGAGAATATCCTATTGTTTCACTAACTGCTATAAATCAGGAACATTTGTTGTCATGGGCAGGATACACAGCGATGCCCAGTCTGGCTCCCTACAGGGTGGGCGCTCACAACTGTGACATCGAAGACGGTCCTGGGCAACCCAGTGACCTCACACTTACTTAGATGTCTTTGGAACAGAATGTTTCATTTGTAAATGTGAAAATGATGATGAAGTCATTTAGGATCTGAAGGGAGTTTGGAGTTTTGAAAAACGGGAAAGAAACAATTACAGACAGCAGATAAAAAGCTGAAGATGTTTTTGTTGACCTCTTGTTCTGCCCCCAGCTGTGGGAGGTGACGGTGCACTGAGGCTCCAAGTCAGACTTGGCCGTGGGGCGACGGGGGTGGGACGGGCGCACGATCACACCTCCTCACTCGTGCGGCTGGGAAGTCCATATTCGCGTCTCTTTGGGATGTGGCTTTGGCCAACTCATATTTGCACTTCTCAGTTTTCTTTTCTTTTTTTCTTTTCTTAAACAATGGACATAAATACATACATGAATGAGGTGCCTTCAGTCCCCGTCAAGGGTTTCCTACTGAAATTCAGACAACGTTTATTTTCGGAATGCTGAGGTGTTGCTCAGAGTTGTTGCCTAACTCGTGGTTTGATTTCTGGTTCCTACAGGCCTTGGGCCCGTCTCACGGGGTTCCAGGAGTCTCTTTCAGCAGGGGCGTCTCGCAGATCTAACTGTGCTCAGGAGTTTATTTTCCTTCCTCTCCTCCCACCTCTCACTCCTTCATTGCAGGCTCTTAAAGACAAACTTTGAATGTGATTAATGGCGGCAGAGATTGGGACCATAAAGTTCGAGCGCAGAAGTGTTTATTTGTGTAAGAGAGTTGTTTTCGGCTGTGTCTTTGGGCAGCGGCGCGCCCACAGCGGGCGGAGGGTCTGCCTGAGCGAGCCCCTGGGAAGGGGGGGGGGAGAAGCTCACTCTTCCGAGGAACGCCCTTCCATCCTTGGGATAATTCTTCTTTCATTCTTTGCAGGGGGAAAAGGCTTCCTCCCTGAGGGCTGTGTCAACGTCAGCACGTCTCCCAGAGGCTGCAACCTGACTGCGGGCTTGGAGCCTGTCATTGGATTCATGGGGGTCTCAACGAAGCTCAAAGTTAAGTGGAAATGTTTTCGGTACATGCTTATCCTGTCACCAGCTGTATTCGAGAAGGATTTACACTCAAGTTTTGTGTCTGGGGCACCTCACTCTCCAGACCAGAATCCTGTAAGCTCCACCCAGCAGACCTGATGCCATTGCCCAAAGTGAGATTTCAGGTGAGCAGGTCACAGAAGAAACAAGGTGAGAGCGGCCAGTGTCCCTGTTTTCTGGCATAGCCCCGCCATGCTCCTGAGCACAGTGGAGGGTGGGGGAGGCTGCAAGGCAGGCGAGGCCACACGGGTGCAGCGGCAGTTTCTGGAGGCCAGGCCTTTGTGCTGGGGGAAGTCACACACGTGGCATTTGTGGTACAAGGAGAAGGAGAAATGCACAGGCGTGTCATCAAGATTTCCACCAGCTCTGGGGGGTCAGATTGCTGCCTACATTATTTGTCAGGCTCAGGGACAAATAGAGTTTACGTAACATGTTTGAGTTTAATACCAACAAATTTGAGATGAAGAGGATTTCTTCAGGGGGTTGCTCTCTCTGGCCTCACCCTGTGTGGCTGTGCGGATCAGCGCTGCTGAGCAGAGGTGGCCTGGGCGGTGCTCCCGTCCGAGCAGATGCTCCTGTCTGGCTCGGAAGGTGCCTTCACCCAGGCCCAGCCCCCGCACGCAGGGCCTCTGCACCCCACAACCCCTGCGTGGGTGGCAGTGTTCCCATGGGAAAGAGAATAGCGTTCTCTTCTTTATTTTAATGCTTTTTCTTTCATATCCAACATGACAATAATGTTAGCTTGAGATTCTGCCTTTGCAAAATGATCCTGTCTATTCTCCTTCATTGAAAAGGTTTTACGATTGGAATACAGTGGTTTCCCATCCTGTCGCCTTTCTCTTGAGAAGAGGGACTGTGGCATCTTTCAATTATTTATTTGCTTAGGCAACTTGAAGTCTTTACTCGTCCCCCTCTGTCTGCCACAGTAAATGCTGATAAACTACAAGAAAAAATATAAAAGTTTTCACATTAAATTTCTGAGTTTCCCCCTGCCACACTTAACAATCCAGGATTGTTATTCTTCATGGGTTGATTGCCAAATAGTTGTTTAAAATTATAGCATTTGCTTCCTGTTTTCAAGGGTTCTCTGAAATCAACTATTCAAATATAGACTAGTTGCAAAACACGAGGCTTAAATTAGATTCTGTGGGGACTGCAAGGACAGCCCTATCCCAGGGCAGGTGTCGAGGCTGGAGTGTGAACACACAGCTACCACATCCATGGCCAGGCCCTGACACCCACAAACACCCACATGCTTCAGGCAGGTGTGAGTGTGGGGGCCCCCAAACCCCCTCCTCAACTTGGTGTCACTAAGGCTCTGAAATCGGGCGGTTAGACCCCGCCCAGGAGGTCTCTGGCTTTCCAGGAAGGTGGGTGATTGCCTCAATTCCTTTATACTCTTGTCGTCTCCAAGTAAAAATAAAGAAAAGAAATTGATGTTCCCTCCATGTGTTTCTTTTGATATGATCTTTCCTTGTGACCAGACATATTTAATAAGTGTTCTCTCCATGGTACATGTTCTGTAGAAGCTCTGAACCAAATTATTGTATTATGGCTTTTCCGTTGCAGTGGCAAAGACACATTTTGTTCTCATTAAGATTGCTTTTGTGTACCAGTCCCAGTAATTGCTTGGCTAATGATAGCTGAATTAGTTCATGATATTTACAATGCCAGAGATTTGGAGGAAGAAAGGAGCAGGGATACCGAGTGGATACTTGAGCACGGGGCTCTGTGAGTAGCAACGAGAACGTGAAATTGTTGTATGGTAATCTCCATTAATACCCTGATGCTGAAATGCTAGCCCAGCTACTCCCCTCTGCTCAACACTGAAAACACTGCGTGATACTGATATTCATGATCTGATCGTCCCTGGGGCAGTTTCCTCTGGTTAGATCGCGGGCGCTGGCCGCGCTGTTCCGCAGGGTGGGCATGCAGACGCCGAGGGACCGGCTTTATTCGCAATCCGTGAGCAGGCACCAGCGCATCAGGCGGCTTCTCGCTGGCTGGTGCCCAGAGCCCTGCTGCTTGACTTCAAGGACAAAGTGGCACAGACACTGTGCATGCAGCAGTCTCTTCACTCAAGAGGCTGAAGTTCTCACCCCCGTCACTGATGTACTTCCCGGAGGGTGCTCAGCTGGCTGAAGCGCCGCTGGTGTCTTCCGTGCTCGCTAGCGAGGGCGTCTTCACAGCGCGTTCACCGCAGGGCGCTGCGCCTCGCCTGCTCGCGCGCCTGACTCGAGAGGAACGTGGGCTGAGTAGGTTAGCTAGCGTGCACTCTCACGCATTGCACAGGGCTGTGGCTGTCACGAGGAGCCCTCAACATGGGGGTTCCTCTTCTGAAACCCCAACAGCGTTTAGGTGGTGAGTGGCGGCTGCGGCCCTGCTGTGTGGCGCGGTGTGAGCGTGCCGGCCATGCTCTCGGCCAGCCCTGGCCACACGCCGGCCGCGCCCTGGGCGCATAAGCAAGCCGGGCCGGCCGCGGGCACGGTGGTGCGGCCTCACTTTCTTCTTTTCCTGATCTTGGAATCCAGCGATGAAATTCTTGTCTACAGATCTTCACCCCCAACTCCTGATTCATTTCTGGCTGAACATCTGGGGCCGTGAGACCACAGGAGGCCTTATATTGCAACTCATGCCAGCATCCTGAGGCCCAGCCGGAGCTGACAGCGGCCCGCGTGAGCGCGGCCTCTCCGAACAGCACCGCTCTGCGCACCGCTCTGCGCTCCGCCGCGGAGGCGCACGTGGCCCCTCAGTCAGAACATGGCTCTGGTTCCCGTGATCGCTGCTCAGAAGGGTGCGTTTCCTTTTGTTCCTCTGCCTCTCACCTGCGGGCCAGGCCTGTGTCTCGCGGCTCAGTAGCTCCGCAGCTCGGCATGGCTTTGTGTCCAGACATACAATTGCTGTGAGGTTTGCACTGAAGAGCTAGGAAATCCTTGTCATTCCTCATCACTATTAAGCAATCCATTTCCCTGGAATCCTACTTATGTTGGACCAGATAAGCTGTCAGCACTCTGAGGGGCCCTTCACTGATGTGTGGCCCCGTCCTCTGTTTACTTAGGGCCTGCCCGATGGTCAGAATCTGTCAGACCCAGTGGGTTCACGGGTCATCTCCAGCCCGCCAGCCAGTCCTCCCTCAGGTACATAATTGAAAGTAGTAATTAGAAGAAAATACTAAAGGATGTGCAGGTTGACTGACTCCAACAGGGAAACGTGAGGAAGGAAGTCTGTGTGTCGCAGGGCACTGCGCTGGGCAAAGCTCAGTGGGATGGGCTTCAGCACTGGCCTGGGGCTGGCTTTCCTCTAACAGATAGAGACAGGAGCAATTAGAGTTGGAAAGCATAAGCAAGTCAGCCTGTTGTGTTTATACAGAGAGTTTCCCCCAGAAGTGAGGCAGAAGCAGAGACATCAGTAATGAGCACATGTGTTTGGAAAGAGTATAAGGTACTTATAAATATTATAGTGGCGTCGCTAGAGTTAAAGGTCTGGCAGCATTTCCATTATAAACTCTCAGTGTCAGGGGTTTAAAACTCAGCTGTAAAAATTCCAGGCTACAACTTGGCATCCTAGGATCTGCCTGGGAACAAAGCTTGCACCCGTGACCTCAAGCAGGTCTCTCCTGGTGTTCCCTTGCAGCTCTGCTCATGTCTCTGCACCTCTGGTCCTGGCACCCACTAGGGGAGGGCAGAGGGGAGCCTCCAGCCCAGAGGATGGGGTAATGCCTCCTTGGTTACTGCAAATGGGAAGCCAGACCAGAGCACCCACTGACTGCACTGCCCTTCCCTTTGGACGTGGAGCTTAGTCTGTGTCAGATGCTCCCCCGAACGCATTCTTATAGTGGCTCCTGTGTCCACAACCACCAAGGACCAGATATCACCAGGCATGCAATAGGGTTAGGAAAATGTAACTAAAATCACAACATTAATATCTGACAGCCAAACATTTTGCATAGCCAGCTTGTTTAGGGTCCACCAACTATTTTAAGGGAAATCTCCCTAATGCTGCTGTCCCGGAGAGACACTCTCCAAAGAACGCACTGTGCTTTATCTTTGGTCTATAAAGCTAACAGTCAAAAAAACTGATTAGCAAGTCTGGCACAGGGTTACATACAGATAATTAAAGTAAAAGTAGGAAGCTCCAGAATTAATCTGCAAACGATCTTGGCTAACACAACTTTTGAGAGAAAGCTGTCCCCCTACCCCCTCATTTTATGATAGCAGCATGTGGGGAATTTAAATCAACAAATGCTCTGTCTCTGATGAGCACTAGCCTAAAACTAAAGACAGATCTGAGCATGAGCATGGGCCTCAGTCTCCGTGAGTGGCCGGCTCTGCGAGAGGCGCTGCTCCCCTTGTTCTCCAGGTGACCTGTGCCCTGCTAGGACTAAGCACAGCCTCTCTGGACCTTGCTGCAGGTGAAGGCTGGAGGTGAACTTTCCACCACAATCCCATCCCATAAAGGCCTAGCAATTCCTGCTCTTTTGTCTTGATATTATCCCCACTTCTGTTACATTCCTATAGCATTTATGAATTAATGTCTTTTCCGTTTGCAGCAGACTGACAGGTGCTGTGTCCCCAGAGATATCCTGAATTGTTAAGGAAAAAAAAAAAGATTCTTAAGATAATACTTCAGGAAGCTTAAGGAAGCCTAGAAAATGGGCCAAGAAGTTTGCTGTGGAGCTGAGAAGACTTCATGCATTCATTTGCCATTATAAGCACTCAAATGCCAGTCTGCAATGTAAGCAAAATGTCTTTCTTCTGTTCTCAGTCATAGAATCATATTTGATCCTAAGCTAATGTCACTCTCAGAATCACCATAGCATGTCTACATGGATAGAATGTATCTTTATCAAAGGGAAGATTACTAGCAATCACCATTTGCTATTTATTCCATCTTGTGATGTATAGTAAACTGAGTTAAATCCCTAAGAAAGAAAGATTGGTGCTGTTAAAACTGACACTTCAATCTTAGCTGAGCCCACAGTACAAAAAGTAAGAAATAAAAAGCCAAACTGCATGAGTTACACAGAGAACTGCTGCATTTTCAGGCTTGCTCCTGGACGCCTTGACATTATATCCTAGGAAATATAGATGAGGGATGAAGATGTTTTCATTATAGATATACAGGGGCGGGGGCACATAAACCAGCCTAAACTCAGTGTACATCAGGAGGAAAAATCAAAGTTCCTTCTGGAGCAGGGCAAAATACACTAACTAGAATGTTTTAAAAGAAATGGAATGCATCAAAAACATGCTTCTTATGCAATCAGGCAAATGCTTTCTAGGCCATGAGTTGCTGCTTTGTTGTGCGCTTTAGCTTTGATTTGGAGACAAGTAAAGCATCCATATCCATGGTGGTCTCAGGTGGCACGTTCTGCTTGCTCTTCCACTCCTTCCACCATGTTTGCCCTCTCCTATTCCAGAAGCTTCCTTTTTGTCTTCTCTCTTGCCTTCATCTCTTCTCATCATCATTGTTAA
This sequence comes from Lemur catta, assembly GCF_020740605.2. Lineage (NCBI taxonomy): Eukaryota > Metazoa > Chordata > Mammalia > Primates > Lemuridae > Lemur > Lemur catta. Next base: position 100,859,315 of record NC_059136.1, on the reverse strand, counting down.
GGACCCACAGGCAGTAAGATACATAAAAACATTTTAACTATTACTTGCCGGTGGGAACAGTGTGGAAACGAAGCAGGAAGGTGGCAATACCTGGCCCAGGCTGTGCTTGGGGTCGCAGGTCTTCCTGACTCGGACGTGGCTTTGTCCTACAATGCCGCAGCCCTGGCATGCAAAGACACGTACTTGTGTGCAAAGCCTGGGCAAACCACATTGATTTGGAGGACATACACACAAAATACTATTACTGCATTTATTTTATAACTAATAACTGCTTGAGAAATTTGTTTCTCATTCTTAAGTTTTCTTCAAGAGACACTTGAAATCTATTATTTCAAGCTTAAGCTTTGCAAATTTGTATTAGTTCTTTGCAGCCAATAATTTTCTCCCATATTAAACATCATGTACCCACCCTACTCAGAACAGTCACAGAACACATGTATTTCCTTTTATGAGCCAAAACATCAACGGTCTTCAAATAATTCCTGAACTGATTTTTTTTCTTTTACGGAAGATGCTGATTAAAACTACAGTACTTTACTTCAGTTACTAGCTGTTTCTTTTTCTGTCAGAGGCTCTAACCCTAAAGTGCCCGGAACCTGAGCCCACCCGTAGTGCGGAAGATGCGCTTTGTCTTCTCTCGCGTCTTTCTCTCGGTGGACAGCCCAGCCGGGGCTCACCGGCCGGCCAAGTTCCGGCAGCCGCCCGCCCGCGCGGGGTCAGGAGTGAGAATTTCGTCCCCGTTAGGACTGTGTCAGACTTTGAAGTACAACTGCCCGACGTTGACCGTGGGACTTGCCAGGACAGCACCCCCTCCCCAGCGGAGCCGGGAGGGCCGGCAGGGTGGGCGGCCCGGGGCGGCCAGAGGGGCTCCGGGCATCGGCATCGGACAGCGTGTTCCCTGAAGCCCGCTCCACGACATAGCCATGCTTGACTTCAACAGAAAACCGATCGTTACTTCTGTAATAACGCGAAACTGTTGCTCCGGGAAGGCATGCGTTGCTCATCCTGAGCCCTCGCAAGCCACCCGAGGGTCGTGTCTGCGCCTGGCCCTCGCGGCGGAGGCGGCGGCGCTCGCGGGGTGTCCCGGGCCGGGCCCTGGGCCCGCGGAGGGCGGGCTGGAGGGGCGCTCGCCTCTGGCCGCGCACTCGCGCATCTTCCGGAGGCGACTGTCTACCCGTCTCTCCACCTAGCATGGGACTCCCGGGTGCTCACCGGCCTCTGTCCCGGCAGTTACTGGGGGCAACTGCATACCTGCCTGTCTGTCTTCGGACATGTGGTCCTGAAGGACTGCGATCCTGCCTCCTGTAAGCAATAGCACCTTTGACGTCACTGTCACTGACACGGGCAGTGTGTGGGTGGTAGCTGGGCCTGGCAGCCTGGGTTCGGGCGTTCATGCCTTGAGGAGTCCCGAGGCCTGGACCTCCGTCCCGGACATACCCTTGCGAGGAACAGCGGGGCGTCTCGGCTATCTTGCATTGACATTGGTTGACAATCTTGTAAGGAGAACGGGTAGGGGACCTGCCATAGTGTGGAGGTTTGTCCTCTCCAACCTCTTATTGAAATTTGATCCGCAGTGTTGGAGGGCGGGTCGAAGGAGGTGTCGGGTCATGGGGTGGATCCCTCATGAACAGGCTACTGCCCGACCCGGGGGGAGGACGGGGAGTTCTCTCTGTCTAAGTTCCCCCAGAGCTGGTTGTCAAAAGGAGCCTGGCACCTCCCTCCTCTCTCTCTTGCTTCCTTTCTTGCCGTGTGACCTCCGCGCTGTCCCGCCTGGGCGAGCCAAGCGGCCTGAAGTCCCTCGTCAGAGGCAGGTGCTGCTGGCGCAGCCACAGAGCCCCGGCCGGACCGTTCTCTTTTCTGCATAAACTACCAGCCTCAGGGATTCCTTTACAGCAGCATGAACAAAGACAGAATCGTGTTCCTTTTTTCATGTCCTAAACTTAATTTTAGTTTCCTTGAACCCAGGCCTAAAAAAAAAGGTAGAGGCTTGGTAGGGTCAGTTACATTGCTAGAAAAAAACAGTCCCGACTCTACTACATAAAATTATAAAATAAATGCTTTAGTTTCTCAGATATAAAATTTAAATTGCCTCTCTGAATTAGTGGTGAGGTTAAGGATTGAATATTGCTGAAATATTCTACTTTATATCATAAATATTGTATAATAGCTAACAGTAGCTATCATTTATTTAGAACTTTTGGGGGAGCCGGTGAGACTTTACATTTATTTTCTCATTTTTAGTTAAGAAAACTGAGCCTTTTCTGGGTGGGGACTGTGTGTTATTAATCTCTTTGCACAGAATGGTGCTTGGGAAATAGTAGGTGCTGTGTAGTAGCTGTGTTAAATAAAGACTGCAATTTCCAACCACCAGTTGACTTTGAGACACTGTAAGAATTGAAATCCTGTTTTTCTTAAGTCTGCCTCTTTGTCATACCATGACTAAATACTCATTTCTCCAATTGGATGACATCTGTGTAACATTTTCAGGCCTTTCTTAGAAATAGGATTCTTGTGTTAACCATCAAGTTTTATGAGCTACATGTAAAAATTGGATAAAATTATAAAAGAATGTTATAAACTAATCTGAGTACTGAGTTGAGCTGATTGTAGCTCTTTAAACCTAAAGAAGAAAAGGCTAACTTTGTCTTCAAGTATATGGATGACAAAATAATGTATAATTTTACAGAAACCAATTAAAAGAGATAGAAGAACTGATCAAAACTTGAAACAGATTGTTTAACAAATCCTGTGGATTTTTTAACCTTGGAAACTAAAAACAAAAAATCTGCACTACTTTGTCCTTGCTGAGGACTTGCTGAAGTTTGTTCCAGTACTAGAATTTTAAGACAGTTTTTGGTTAAATATTTTCTCCAAAAGAACAAATATTATTTTCTTACATCAGGGTCACATAGGAGATCATAACTATTTGGTAGTTTGAAGACATAATTTTCATTACACTAGTAAAAATGGAAAAATACACGTTTCTTACATGATACACAAATTTCATAAAACTTGGAAAATCGCCAAGTACCTGTTGGCTGGGAAGGGAAGCCGAGCTGACTGGCTCACTTCCTTCCACTGGTGTTGTTTTCTACAGAAATAGCGTCTGATATTTCCCTCAGTGCCACTCCCCCACTGCCAGTGCTGGACGGGCGCCAGGGGCAGCACAGGGCAGGGACAATGCGCTCTGCGGTGATTTCTCTCTGATCATCAAGCGGCTGGTGGCCGAGGCGGCCCTTGGCAACTAACAATGAAATAGGAAATGGTTTGAGGTAAATATTTCCCTTCGATGCCCTTTTTTGACAACAGCACTGGTCAGGTTTAAGATGGAGATACTTAAATGACTAATGTGTGTGATCTGAAACATGTTGAGCTTGTTTGAGGAGTGCCATGCAAATGAATTCTTGTGTTCCCCACATTTTTAAAAATTGAGGAAACTGACAACAATGTAATTACCTGAAAATATTTTTAAAAATCTGCAACTTCAACATCCCATAATATCTTATTTAAAAAATTGTCTTTAATGCCAGATACTAAGTTCTGAAGACGAAAAGATAATAAGACAGGTCAATATTGGCAAAACATAATGCATAAACCAGGGCCATTCACTATGTGAGGAACAAGGAAAGTTTAGAAAGAGACGCAGCGGTGTCTTGTGTCAACATTGACTTCTCAATGTGTGGTTGCAGCCCCCGGCACATACCAGCTGGAGTCTGTGAGAGGAATCAGCACTAAAGTCATGTAAAGTTAATACATATGTATAGCATAATCATCATTATGCTTCTGTCTGCCTTAAACATTTAATTATGTTGTTTATTATCATCAAATTATTAATACACTTACTCAAGCTATGAAGCCTTCTTCAGAGGCTTCATGGTTTTGGACTTATATTGAATGCTGCCACCTGTTCTGCATGTCCCGGTGCATCTGACATGCTACATCTTAGGGTAGCACTCATGGCATAGGACACTTCTGCATAATTAATTTCTTCCTGAGTTGATAGCTTCTTTGCCTTCTTAAATGCATCAGAGTCATGCTCTTCTTACTGGGTGTGTACACAAACATCATGTTTTCTACACACAGATGTTGGTATCTACTCAGTCTTCTTAAGTTTTGCACAATGCTAAGTATTAAGTGCCATCATCTGCATAATGAGAAAAGTAATGCATCTCTTGGATAGTGACATATTTTATAGAGCCAGCTTCTCTTGACCTTTTTCAGAGCAGTAGGGTATAACTTTCATCACCGAGCCTCCTACCTACATGTTCATAGGTCTCTGAACAGCAAATGTGAAGAAATGAAAAACAAGTTAATTAGCTTTTACTCTTGTTGGCTAACTCCCTGTGCTGCTGCTTAAAATTCTGATTGATCTAATCTTGTAACTTAACCTGCATCACTTCAAGCTGGTATAAAATCTATAAAAACTATTTATCAAAATGTTGAAAGTAGCAAAGTTGCTGGATTCACATGTCCTTTGTCTTCCAAAGTTTTTAGAAACCTTTCAAGTATCTTAAATCCCCACATAGAAGAGAAATCCGCAGAGCCTCTTTCCCTTCTCAGAGCCCTGCCTTGCCCTGGAGGGACTGGAGCTTCCGCCTTGAGTCCCGCCTGAGGTCATCCCCATTTTCCCACCCCATCCCCATTTTCCCACCCCACAGAGTCCTGGCCTCTCCACTCCCTAATGTTTGTGCCTGAAGACACAGGTTGTCATCTGTGTCCATTTTTTTTTTTTTTTTTTTTTTTGAGACAGAGTCTCATTTTGTTGCCTGGGCTAGAGTGAGTACCGTGGCATCAGCCTAGCTCACAGCAACCTCAAACTCCTGGGCTTAAGCGATCCTACTGCCTCAGTCTCCCGAGTAGCTGGGACTACACGCATGCGCCACCATGCCCAGCTAATTTTTTCTATATATATTTTTAGTTGTCCAGATAATTTATTTCTATTTTTAGTAGAGACGGGATCTCGCTCAGGCTGGTCTCGAACTCCTGACCTCGGGCAATCCACCCACCTCGGCCTCCCAGAGGGCTAGGATTACAGGCGTGAGCCACCGCGCCCGGCCATCTGTGTCCATTTTTAGGTGCAGGACTTCTTTTTCTTCTTGACTGTTTAGAAAGTACCATCAAATTAGGCTTGATTTTACTTTGCAAATGTTAATCTAGATCAAACAGAAGATTTGAATGTGAAGCAGATTCATGATTTGGAAAGAGTGAGCCTGGCATTGGTTGCTCCATGAGGAGTTAGAATTCTTCTGATATGAGGACTAGGGAGTGTGTTGTAAAGCATTGAATGGAAGAAAAAGAATTAAGTAAGAGTGAAAGAAAAAAAATTCCTTAAATCCCAGAGTTAAAAGAAGGTAGTGGCTTATAAAACTCATGTTTGCTTTGTATAAAATGTTATCATCTATAATTTATTGCTCAATAGAACTGCAGATATTCTTGATGTCCAGAAAGATTAAAACTCTATTTGTTATTACTTAATATGTGTCTTTTCATGCTGTGGAGAATCTGAATATAAAGTCACCTAACTTTTATTTAAAGCACACAGAAATAATAATGTCTCAACACGCAGGGGCCAGGGCTCAATTTATTTGGGCCCTGACTGGTGTAGACACTAGAAATCAGGTTCAGGGGGAGCTGGAGTGACCCACATGTAACCATTATCATCGTGAACCTCCAAATCAGAAGGCCTGCTGGAAAAAACAAATGTAGGTTCCTTGCAAAATGTCAAAATCCATTTGTTTCCACATGTCACAGATCAGAAAGCTACTCTTATCTTGGCTGAGGCACCTGGGATGGGCTTCATGGTTTCTAAAACCACTAGTTCTTCTAGGTAATAGGATAAATATGGCATAAAAAGTGATGCCCTTACCAATATTGAATCTTGTGACCTTGTTAGTATTATTTGATCCAACCAGGCTATTTTGAGCCCACTTACATATGTTTATTTTGGTTACTTGGTTTTCCATGGTAATTTCATGATTCTGAAGATACCCCAAAACATACTCTTCCTCCATGCCCACACTCTTCATAGTTCTGATGTGGTAACCTTTTTATTTTGGCTAGAGGATAGGTATTTCAATAATCTGAAGTGACTTAATGTGAGCCCAGATCCCTATCAGATCCAAAATTTTAAGTGCTCATAAAAATCCGAAACCCTGCAATAACACTGAATCCCCATATGCGGAGAAAAACCATTCACGTTTTTGTAACATTGGCAGTGAACTGGCAGGCATTTCTGCCGGGATTGTCTGTTAAGCCTCCTACTATATTAATGTAGCTTTGGAAGAAAAGGGCTAAGTTAGGTTTAAACTGTCATATGCAAAACACCGTGAGTATAAGAAATATAACCCCAGGGCCAAAAATCACCAATGAAAGGAAATTACACTGGTTATGTAAACACTGTGCTCTTGAGGCAAGGAGGTGATTGGTTTTTGGTGCAAAGGAAAAATCCATTGCATCGAGGCAGGGAGGTGAGCTCTTGTAGAAGAGCTGGGAAAGCCAATTCAAAGGAAGGGAGGCTGTGGGCAGGACCTGCTTGCCTGTTGCGTTGGAAACAGATGGCTGTTCTCCCGGTCAGGCGTTTTGTGTTACCGTATGAACATGTGCTTTCCAGCCCGTGTGGCTACTTCCAGTCCTTCCCTGGCAGACTGGTTAGTCCATCGCATCTCGACTGGGAAGCTGCTTCCTCCAGGCCTTTCCTGACCCTCCCATGCTGGGTCAGTCTTCTGTTTCACAAGCTCCTGTGACACTTTGTGCTAATCCCTCGAACACAATGGCAGCTACAAGAACATGGCCCAGTGGAAATGCCCCAGCACGACTGGGCCAGCTGCCAGGACTGTGAGGCCTTCCGTGTCTGGGTAGGCACTCTCCTGTGTCACGCCTGAGGGTCCTCTGCACACTTCCAGCATTCTTAGGGCAGCGTCTCCTCCAGCAGCTTGCAAAGCATTTGGCAGCAGTGGGTCGGTGCTCTGTATAGGAAGTGTGTAGTTGATTACAACCGTGAGTGTATAGCTTTGAATTTATAATTAATATTCAAATTTTTGGACAATTATTGAGAAAAACAAACTGAGAGTTTTCAGGGGATGAATGCCATAAAGAAGTACTAGGATTGACCTACCTTAATTGGCCTGACAGTGACCCCTGGTAGGAAGCAACAAGGTCGAGTGTTAGCGACTCCTTCCTTCTCCAACTTCAAGACATAAAAATGCAAGTGACCTTTGTGTAAGATCAGTAGATCGTAGCCACTGACTCCCCTGAGTCTGGTTCTAGAAGATTCTGGAAGAAAGCATGAATTACGTGGAGCCTGGTGCACACAGGACCAGGGAAGCAGTTGTGAGACACAGAGCTTCATTTTGGAGGCCCCGCCCGGCCTGTGAGCTCACAGCGAAGCCACCTCTCTGACTGTAGTGGGTGGCATTCTGGACACTGCGTTCCCTGGGAGTCGGTGTGGCAACATGCACATGAAGTTGGAGTCCTCAGAGGACTAAAGCTATGAAATTTAAGGTATTACTATAATTGCATGGCTTAAAATTAAATTGAGAATATGCAGCTGTCTCTCAGTGCTTACTCTCAGGGAATGAATACACTGTCTTAAGCTAAGGAGACAGGACAAAGGCCGAACACCCAGCACGTGTTTCTGGGGAGGGATTCATAAAGCGTATGCTGTATTTGGAGAAGAGCTCACTATCTCATTCAAATATTTTCTCATTTAGGCTCAATTATTTTCCATAATTATGTTTCTTGCTGAACTCTGTGAATAAATTCAGCTATTTTTCTTTATTAATTAGTGATCTTAAGTTGAAATGAGTGGAGATTGTAGGCACAAGTGTATTATTTTTTGTTTCCTCCACTTTATGCTTCTTCCTAAAAGCCAAGTCCTTGAACAGATGTTCCTAAGATTTTTCCAAAATGTAAATAAGTGACCCCTAGAGAAAGAGAAAAATCATAGCATGGAAAGTTTTCAGGAAAAAATAGTTTGTTTTTCAGAAAAAGGTAAATGAAATAAATGCGAGTTATGAGAATATTTATGCAACTTAAACTATAACATTCTCTTCCTAATGGGACTATAATCATGTTGCTTCATGTTTTATAAATTTTTCTTTTGTAATTTTGGTCATCAGAAACTAAAGTTTATGCTCATTTGTTTCTGACTGGAAACTCTGCTTTATTTTGTATTAAAAGATTAAAAAAAATCTCTTATTACCCTATTCCTGTTTCTATGACAACACAAGATGTCTTAAAATATCAGTATTTCTGGAAGTTGTATGGTAGTTTCAATTGCATACCTAGGGAACAATTATAATTATTGTTTCAAAAGATGATTTGGAGCTGAAACTACCTTAATATTTGCCAGTAGAATTTTAAATCTATTAGTTCACTAAAAAACTTAGATTTTACTTCCTTACCTTAAGCGTATAATTTTAGACTTTAGTCAAAGCCATATACTCTATAACCTGCCATTGAACTTTCTTCGGTGCCAGCATTTCACTTTTGCAAAGATGATAGTTTGTGAAAGATCCTGAGAAAAAGACAAGTAGTGGTGAGGGAGCATCTGACTCATGTGTAACAAAGTTACTCAAAATGATCATTTGCACTAACACACATCCCCCCATCCCACCGCCACTGACAGTGAAGCCTCAAAGAAACAAAGAAAGTCTCATCAAGTACAGGAATGCAGAAAACAGACTAGTCCAGAACACAGGGGTCATTCATCATTGCGCTGCCATCGCTCCTGGGCTTTTCGACATGTGCGGCAACTATCTTCCAGGACAAGTATGAAACATGTGCTAAGGAGGTGAAGTTGGAAAAATGGTAGAGAAATAAAAAAAGTGACAGATATACAAGAAAGGGAGGAACTAGCCCATATAAGAAAAAGGAACAAACCCAATTTTAGATTAAGCTGATCGCTCTGGGTCTCATTGACCTTGGCAGGACCCAAAAGGTCATATTTTATGTGCATGAACTGTCTTCAATTTCTTCTGCATCTCTGGAACATGCAAATGTTTTCTTCTATCCAAGGTCACTATAGTCTTTATATTCCTCAAAGTTTTATTACATTAATAGATGTTTCTTGGTGTGTTTACTTGAATCCATCTTGACATTATATTTCTCATTATTAAACTACATTTTTTTATTTTGCCTGAACTTTTGAACTTCTAGCATCTGGTATGATACTAGAGCTTTCCCGACACATTCCCCTACTATACTTTAAAGGTAGAATAACATAATTAATTGAGTTTATGAGTCACATGAAGTCATCTTTATCAAATATCATCATTAAACATGGCGGTGCACTCTCTATGTCCTTCCATCGGTGGATTCAAATTTGGGGAGGTCATTCCAGTGGGGTTAGTACACATCTGTCCTAGGCAAGCATTTCTGATGTTGTTACTTTCTTGACCTCATTTTCCCATTCTTTACTGAGAATTTTATTGATTTAGAGAAATACACTGATGTGGGTGGAACACATTCTGTTTAGAATATTTCTCAAGTACACACATATGAGAGAGCGAGAGAGCAGACAGCTCTCTAGCACACACCACTGTACTCAGGGACACCCTCACCAGCTGCCTGGCCCCTTGAACTGCGGGTGGGATCATTTTCAACCTGTGAGAGATCAGACTGACCCTTGACCCTTGTGCTGCGTATGACGATAGGAGATTATTCCCATCTCACAGGAAACTATTGAAGATGCAACACGCATTTTTAGATGACTTTGCACCACTGCTTTTAATATGTTTGGATAGCTTTGATATATGGACAAGAAATAGTGAAGATTCATTGAATCGCAAATGAGAGAAAACTCTAGCAATAAAGAAATTTATGATCTCAGAAGAAGTCCAGAAACAAGACACGTTTCAGGCTGGTTGATTCAATGGCTCATGGGTGTCTTAAGAACAGGTCTGGGTCATGCTTCCCTCCACCTTTCTCAGCTCTGAGCTCTGGCTGCAGCTCTTCCGGGATCACATCCTAACCAAGAACATCCGAAGGCAGGAAATGGGCCATATGTACCAGGGTATCCTTAGGGGTATGAAAACTTTTCTTAGAAGCCCCCCAGGAAAGTCTCCTTTTACATTATGTTGGCTGGAAATGGATCACTTGCCTAGCTAGATGAACCACTGGCAAGGTGAATATTATCACTGTCATTGGCTCACACCAATCACCACGTACACCTAGACATGGGGAAAGGCTAACCTTACCCATAGCAGTGGACGTTTGAAACAAAGGCACACTCTGCCTTCCAAGAAGAGATGGAAATGGAGACACAAAATCATGACTGCTATACCCACAATTTTGAGGAATATTTCAAAGAGAACTTAAGACTTTTCTAAATCCCCAAATTCAAAACACAGAAAGAATTTCATATTCAAAGATAAAAATCCTGGCTTGCTTTTATTTGTCTGTGTCTAGTTACCACTACATGATGACTGTTTTGTAGGTGCCCACTGGGATTTCAGCATTTTCAGTTATGTTAGCATAAAACAAAAAAAGTCAATTAATAGTAAATTGTCTCTGAGTAGAAAATAAGCTAAATGTCTGTCATTTATAAAGCCATATTTATTTCTTATAAAAGTTTTATGGCATAGATTTTAACCCATTTTTCATGAAGACAAATTAAGGCTTAGAGAAGATAATGTCTTGAACAAGGTCTCATGATCAGTAGGAATTCAGATTCACTTTCTAGATAATCTGAAGGTCTTAACTGAGATGAGTTAATGGAATCTGGGGTTCAAGTTTTCATAGAAGACGCTGTCCTCAAAGTCGCATTCCGGGGATGGGTCGCAGTGATGTGTCTGTTGGAGATTGGCGTTGGAAATCTCTCCAGCCCGTCTTCCCCTGGGGCAGTCAGTGTCTTCTGTCCTACCAGCTTTCATGCAGTTGGGCATCAAGCTCTCTTTTCCCTGGGGCAGTGTGGGGCTCTCCTTTCAAACGATCGTGGGGTTCTTAGAGTGTCTCTAGATAATTGAGAGTTTGTCATAATAATGAGACTGATGAGTGATGTCAAATTTTACTAGCGAACAAAGTTGTAGCACACACTAGGCTAGATCGCTGCTTGAGACATTCAGTGAACTGTCAGGTGTCAGAGGAGAATTAAGGTTTTCTAAGCACCCTAACTGAGATAGACAAGGGAGCTGCCAAGCCCTGCCCCAGATGCCCAGTAATGATAGCAAAAACACCACAGCACAGCACCTGAGAGTTTAAATTACCTCAAAGAACTACTTTCACTTTCATGACAGCCTTGTGGAGCTTATAGGACAGCTGTTATCTCCCAATTTACAGATGAGGACATCAGGTTCCAAGAATAAGTGACCCAGCTGAGGTCCCCTCTATCTGCAACAGGGGCTGAGCCCTGATCTCCAGCTCCTAGGCTGGGTGGTTCCCATCTGCCATGCTGGGCAGAGTGCGGAGTGCTTGTGATGTGACAGGGCCCTCTCCCAGCTCCACGGTTAGTGACTTCTGTCCCGCTCGGAGCATTTACAACGCAGACATGGGCAAAGGCTCCAAACCAGGACCTCACCTCTCCCTCGTCCTTCAAAAACCAATTGTTAAACACTTACCAGCCCACCACTGGTGAAAACTAGTCTATATATGTTGCTAGTTACAGGTGACTGGATGCAAGTAATCCATTTCCCCTTTATTGACCCATGTTCTTTTGCAGAGTGGGCTTAGAATATGTATAGAAAATAAAAATCCCGATATTTATAATTTGTCTTTCTTGGAGGTTGTGTTTGCAAGTTCCACCAATGGGCACATGGGATGCACACCAAGCATTTTATCTTCATCGGTAGGTGGTATAATCCTAGGTTTCTGGGCAGCTTCAGTCAATGCCTGGAACTCTCTCTGGTGAATACTTTTGCAATAAGCATTATTATCCTTCCTTTCCCCTTTTTACGTGTGATAAACAAACGGAAGAAACACAAATGTATTGAGTTCGGTAATAGTTAATATTTCATAGGCTGGTGAGCGGAAGGACAAGTGATGTGTAGTCCTCATGGAGCAATGAGCTGGTTGGGCTGGGAGGCATTGGAACCGCTGGGCTTTGCCTGTTGGAGTTGAGATTTCATCTATCTATTTGGGATGGCTTTGGGGAATGGCTTTTGGGAAGGCTGCACAAAGGAAGGGACCACCAAACTTACCCTTTGTCCCCTCCCCCCCCACAAGCTTAACACCTTATTGGAAATCCGCACTCTGCCCGCTATGTAGGTTAGGTATCCGTGGTCTTTGTTGAAACGTGAGCTTTGGAGGAAGCAGCCTGTTCCCCCAGAGCCACGCGTTAGAGTATCTGTGCGGATGCTCAGGAGAGGAGAGTGCTGGTGGGGGAGAGTTGGCAGGGGTGCAGAGGTGCTGTGTGGAGGGGGCGCGGTGGGTGCTGGCACAGCAGGAAGGGTCTGCAGTCAGGCACAAACATGCGTGGCCGGGAGGACAGAATCACTAAAGCAGCGACAGGGGAGAGACCGTGCCACCCGGATCTGCACCTGCCTCCAACGGGCCGCTGCGCACAGCCTGCGCCATCGTCACCTTTCTCTCTTTGTTTCTTAGCATAGTACCTGACCATTGGTGATCTCAGTAATATTAATGCTATCCATCCTAATAACATGAATGACAAGAACAAAAGCTTTATTGATGGCCTGTTGTGTGCCAAGCACCATACGAAGTTGTTTTGCAAGCCTGACCTCAGTTCCTTGTCACAGCCACCCTGCGAATCAGGCCTTATGACCCTCACTGTGAAGCTTAAGAAACAGCGTTCTAAGAGGACATGCTACTGAATGATGGAGTCGAGTCTTGCACCCTGGTCTACCTGGTTCCCTAATGAAGGAACGGAAGTTCTAAATAAGCACACGGATTTGCCCTACAAGTGTTCGGGTAACCTTGAGTAGCTCTCCCATCCTCAGCTATTATCTAAACAAACAGACCTCATTTATGCAGACTGCGCAGTATGACTCCTTTTCCCTTCATGGCTGACCTTGACACCAAGAATATGACAGTGCCCAGAAGCTCCCACTCCCCAGAACCACCTGGTTGACAGCAGCCTCCTGGGGAGGACACCAGACAGAAGGTTACGGTTAGGGTGAGGGCGCAGGCTGTCCCCACACCTGAGGCCACCAGCAGTGCCACAGTGACCCTATGCAGGGTCTGCTGAGTGTTCTCCTCCACTTTGCTCCATGTGCTTGCATCTGGCACTCCATCCTCCTCCTCCTGGAAACCCCTGCCTCCCTGGGGCTTCAGATGTGCAGTGTTCCCAACAGCTTGGCTTTGAAGTCAGACAGACACAATCCCTGCTCTGCCACTTGTTACCAGAGGGTGCTGCGCACCTATACGGCTCGCAGCCGCAGTCTCCCCCTGCACTGGGAGAGAACAGGAGGACCTGCTGCACAGTTTACGGCCAGGACTGTGTGAAGCGACACTCTTGAGATGCTTAGCACAGTGCCTGGTGCGGCCTGCAATGCAGGGTGCGCCCACCCCTCCTTGCAGGGGCAGGGGGGCATACGGACAAGGGGGAGACCGTGCATGCTGCCGTCTGAGCTGGTACCCTAACACCTCCACCCCCTTCCAGAGGATATCGGGGTCATCCTTAGTCCCTCACCCCCGAGACAGCAGGACCCCAGTTGCGTCACGGAACCAGAGAGAGGAGGGATAGCTGTCTTCTCCGGGGAAGCCTGAGACGTCCCTCAATGGGTGGCCCTTGCACTTGCCACATCCTGAGAGTGGTGGCTCCTTCAAGCTGATGGTCCCCTCCTGGACGTGACGTGGAACATCCATGCCTCTGCCTCCTCCTGGGTGAGTAGGGGCAGGTGACATTTTTTCCCAGTGATATATAGCAGGCATTCAGCAAATGGTAGTTGGACAAGTGAATTATCACTTACTCATGCTTTGCTCCTGTGGAACCATTTGGAAGAGAGAAACATCAGCAGAATTCTGCCTATTGTATTAATTCCTCTAAGGCAAGAATCAGCAAACTTTTTCTCTAATGGGCCTGACAGTTAATATTTGGACTTTGCCGTTCATACAGTCTCTGTCACAACTACTCAGCTCTGCTGCTGTAATGCAAAAGTCACCCTGGACATACATAAATGCATGAGCATGGCTCTGCGCAGGAAAACTTCATTTATACAAACAAGGGGTGGGTGGGATTGGGCACAAAGGCTGGAGTTTGCCTACTACTGCTTGAAGGATTGGTTGGCACAGAATTTGGTGTTTTAAACTTAGTGATAGAAAAAAATTTTCATACCACATGTTCTCCAAACATAAAGGCTTAAGCAATTGTGCCTACCTCAGGGGCAGGGCCAGCATAGCATTCATGAGTTCATCATTCACTACAGGGTATCGGGCCCTTCTGTGGCTAAGCACTTACCTAGTTGCAACAGAGGAAACAATCCCAGAAATATAACTTGATGTTCACAATTGGTCCTAAGATATTTGCCCCAGAAGTCCTTTCTGTGCTCATTATGTCACCTGGGTTGTTTCCTCTGGTTCCTGGCTATTTCTTGAATGGCTTTTAAGCAGTACCTTGCCCAGTTGGCATCATCTATATCTCGTCTCCATTTGCCATGAGCTCACCTCAATGATTTCTCTCACTGCAGCTTGGTCTCTGATTTTGGAACACACTTTGGGGCTTTCTTGGACAATATCCCTCTGGGATTGGGGCTAGCGCCAGGACTGGGACCTGGTGCCCTTCCTTCCCTACTCGGTTAGGCTGACCCTTCCATCTGAGCTCATGGGAAGAAGCTGGACACCAAGCATGCTGGAACATTCCTGATATCTATGCTGAAAAAGTGCAGTGTGTGTGAATATTTATAGATGTATATATCATTTCTTAAAAAAAACTAAAATTTTAGGAGAAAAATCTTTATTTAAATAATTTGAAATCATGAGGTATATACTATTATTAACTGTTTATAGACAAGAATATTACTTAAACAGACATACATGGACAACTTTTTATTTGATGAGCAACTTGAATGGTGATATCTAAACCACTGTTGGGAATAGTTCTTTTATTTTGGTAAACATCATCGAAGAAATTTATTTCTTAATTGACACTGTTTCTTTCTGTAAATACAAAATATCCCTTACTCTCTTCTGAGGGAAAATATTTAGGCAAACAGATCTCCTTTAGGTTGGCTAGAATTTTCATACACACAGAGAAAAACTAATACAGACACACAGCAAGTGGCAGGCTGGTAAATGTTTAACAACCAGGTCTTCAGGAAAAATGTGTGCATAATACACATATCATTTTATTATCAAGCATCCTTGTGTAAAGATATATTGTGCACAATTTACAAATAATCATATGTGATGAGAAAATATACTCTTTATTATAAATTCCATAGAATGCTTTCATTGATTTTTGCTGAAATCTTGCATATGTAGCCAAATTAGTGTTGTAGCTGATACGCAAATGTGATTCTGACAAGAATGTTGGTGGATATTTTCATAATTATGCTAGCAAGAAAGGTGAAAATGAAACGATGAAGATGTATATTGGAAATTTACTTGTTCTTCAGTGATGTGAGCGACTTTTTTGCTGAATTGGATGATAGGTTCTGAACACTGGAAGAATTGCTTCTCAATCTGTTTTGCTATTTCACAATGGAACAGCTACCTACACAACAGACTTTTAAGTTTAATATTTTGAGTTTAATCTAAATGTCATAAACATTTTCTTCTTCACTTTCTTAAGTCTAGGCCCTCAACATAACAACAAATCAAGCTCTGGTTTGTGGCATTCACTGATTTCTCTGGTGTAAATGCCCCCAGCCCGGCTGGTTTCACGCTGCCAGGGGGACATGGGAGCTGGGGGGTGGCCAGGGCCACGTGTAGGAGTGGCTGTCAGGCTGTGCTCCCCCCACACCTGTAAGAGAGACCCCGGCAATCTCAGGAGCACAGACCACGGTGAAACGGAGTGAAATGTTTAGGCAGCAAAGAGTTTTGAGTTCTTACTACCTTTGCATGTAATATAATTCATTAAGTTATAAGTCTATGTAATTTGATAGTTAATAATGCCAGAGTTTAACAAATATCTCCCCAAATTCCTGACAGTTTTATAAGTGTTTTCTTGTGAGCCATTATGAGCTGGTTCTAGCACAATACTGCTCTTTGCCAAACAATATTTTCCACTGATATTGCTAATTACCCAGTAGGGCTTAGTGAATGTCTCAATGATTGAAATGAAATATAAGTCAAGTCTTAGAAAAACCTTTTAAGAAAATGTAATACTTTATTTTCAGAAAATATTTACAGTGGCTCCCAACAAGATACATTGCTTGTGTTGCTTTCATAGAATTACCTTAGAAACTCATAAAGTATCTGGTGCCTTTTATTGACTGTCTCAATATAAGCATACATATTGCAATAGTAAGACAACTCATTAACCTACTTATTAAAAGTAGATACTGGAGCTTGCAAATTGAGAATGAATGTGGAATTACACAAAACATAAAGTGCAAATTCCACGAGTGTAAGGACTCCTCTAAGTTCTTGTAAAATAACATATGTACATATTTTCTTGGTAATTGTATCTAAAATTATTGTAGTCTAACACTATGAGAACATGTGATCCAGAGTTAAATCACTTAGCACAGGTTAAATTAATCATGAAGTTAATAGAGAAATGTAGAACGTGGACCAAGAGTTTGACATATAGTGGTCGCTCAATGGATAAATGTAGGCAAGGCACAGATACAGAAAATGTGAAATCTTTGAGACCCTAGGTTACTTTTAAAATTTGCTAGAGGATTATCTAATTATTCAAGTGAAATAAATACAAAATAGTTCTTTCGGTACCCACTCCCTTCTGCTTCTTATAAAACATTTGCTGCTTAGTTATGGCTTAGGATGGCCTGTGTGTCCTCGGTCCGGACGCCCGGGCGCCGGCGCCGCAGGCTTGCGCTGGCGAGCTGGACTTTCCAGAACACAGGAAGCGAAGAGGGAATGAATCCGTAGTGTACAAGTGGATGAACCTCATTGCTGTCTGCTGGAGGGGAGACAAACGGGACCTGTGTCTGGGGCAGGGCCCTCCCCAGAGACCCGCTCAGTCCCCGCACGGGCGCATCCTGGGCCAGGACCCCGTGGAGCGGCTTCTCCTCCGACCGCCGCTGCGCCCGCCCACCTACACCGCGCAGGGGTCGTCTGCGGTCAAATCCAAGTAAAATAGGGACCCATTTTTTTTTTAAGAAAAGATAATTTTCTCCGCAATTTAAATCACGGTTTTCCCTTGGTGATCTACACCACGGGTCTGTGGCTGGCGCAGTGCTGCCAGGGGCTGGGGTGGGTGTCCTCCGGCTGGCCGGCCTGCAGGGAGGGCCGGAGGAGCTGGGCTGCCCCAATCCCCTCCGCAGGCACGTGCTGCCACCGTGCCCTACCATCGCAGGCCGCAAAGACACAGGCAGCCCGTCTTACCACATACTCGATGAATTCGGGAGGAACCGGGCCCAGCCTCCTTGGCATTGCTAGACCTGCATCCTCACTGGCCACAGAGAGCCGCACCGCTCAGTTCCCTGCTGGAAGCAGAGCTCCCAGGCTCACTCCACCCCCAGATCCTGCCGTTCAGTGTATTTGGTCTGGCTGCGGAGAGAACGTGGAGTCCAGGGATGGCGATGGCAGGTGGGGCTTGGAACCTCTGCAGGAACAGCTCCCATTCTAGAACAAGTGACTGGTGCAAACCATCTGCTTGCTTGCCCCTCCACACCCCTCCCCAGCCTGAAGCTAGCACCCCACAAAAACAAACACAGTCATCACACACACACACAGGCACCAGGGACAGGGGCAGGGCCACAGCAACCCTGAGTGTCCATGTCCTGGGGCAGCTGCACATTTCAACAAATCTCATTCAGTGGCTGTGGCTTTTAAGGGAAACTGATAAAAAGGAAGTTAGATTATTTAAACTTTCAGCAAATATCAGAATTAACTAAGTCTTTGTATGAAAAACTACATAAGAGAATGGAGACAGTGTCTAAGGGAACCAAAATAGTGCCAGAGAAGTTGCTTTTAAGAAATGATATGCTAATAATATTAAGCATGATGCAAACGCTGCTCTCGGTACCTAACATACAGATGTAACACTGCTCACTTGTCCTCTCGACCGTGCTTGCGACTCAGCACTCTCGTCCCTTGTGGGACACCTGAGGTCCGTCATCTCAGGGAGGCTGAGGTACTGCCTGCCAGTGTGATGTGGTGTTGGGGGTGTAGCACCTGGGGCCTCAGTTTCCTTACATTTATGGAAGAGCAACTAGGGACCATGCACCTCACAACGTACAAGAAGGACGAGGAGGAAGGGCCGTCCAGGCCTGGACAGCGGCGCAAGCAAGGCTCCCAGCTCCGCCAGACTGCGGCAGGTGGGCCGGAGAGCGCTCACGGGTGCCTGTGTATTCTGGGAGGGAAGAGCACCTCCTTGCCAATGTCTTGCAAAGTGCTCAGCCACAGAGTTGCCCCAAGTCACTTGGGTCGTGCCCTTTGGAAGCATCAGGCCAGAGCTTTGACACACAAAGGAACGTCTGAAAGCCAAGTGGCCCTTGCCAAGGTTTCAGAGCAGGGGTTTTTTCAAGGGCCTACCTGCCAGGCCACTCACAACCTGGAGCCACCTGTGCGGCCTGCGGGGCAGGGTCAGGAGCCAGGGGTGAAGGAAGCCAGAGGTGAGCATCTCCTCCAGCTCCTGCTTAGGGCTGCTGGGATCAAATTCTCCTGCACTATGAAGAATAGTGGTGGGAAAATGAGGCTTCAACATTTTCTTTCTGTTTGTCTTCCCCTGAAGTGGGTAGCATGATTGCATTTTACAGATGAATAAAGCACACCAGACAAAATATCTCCCTGAGCTTACCTGGCCTTGGGTTCCTTCCACTCACCATTCTTTCCTTTCCTTTGGAAACCTGATTTTCATAGAGAAGAGAAATTTATTCTCTTGCCTTTGGATCTGTCAGATGGAACATTATTTCCACTTGACAGCTCCCAAAGCAAAGAAGCGATGTGTTTGATGTTTATACGCTGCTTAGACTTCATTATCTGGAGAGTATTTTCTTCTAGCAGGTCTTCTTAAGTAGTTGAGTACAGCAGCCCCCATGCTTTTACCAGGAACTGAAGTGGACCTTGCACAGGGGCTGTGTGAGTGTAGAAGTCTTTGGGGCTCACAGGAGGAGCAGAAATCCTCATATTGGAACACCCCAGG
This sequence comes from Lemur catta, assembly GCF_020740605.2. NCBI lineage: Eukaryota > Metazoa > Chordata > Mammalia > Primates > Lemuridae > Lemur > Lemur catta. The sequence continues at coordinate 100,840,153 of NC_059136.1, read as the reverse complement.
GACCAGAAGTGCCCATCTGTGAGGAGTCACTGGGGTGGGGGGTAGTTGGACTTGAGCAGGCTCTGAAAATGAGACAATGTGTGAAGTGTTTGGCCAGCAGCCTGGGTGGGCGGGAGCTCTATGGGCCGCAGACGAGGCTCAGCGCGGCGGCGAGTCTTCCCTGGACGCCGCTAGGAGGAGAGTTCACTCCAGGGCTCTGTAGGACCTGTCTTTACGGTGATCAGGGCTGCCTTTACCCGGACTGAAGGCAACAGGTGGAAAGCATCTCCACAAACTGAGAAGGAAGGCTCCTTTGAAGGGGCGGCTGCGGAAAAGTCACGGTATGAGAGTTGAGCCCCTGGGCAGAGCCATCAGGGCTCCTTCGCGTCAGGTGGGAGACTTCCCCACGGTATATTTGGGGGCAGCTGCTGGCAGAGGGGCAACTGTGTGCACAGAGTGCAGGGAGTGAGGGCTGGGCCTGGGGCCAGGGGCCTGGGGCTGCACATCCGGGCTGTGGCTCAGGCCTAGGTGGGGTCTGGCGGGGGTGCCAGGTCCTGAGGGCGGTCGGGGCACAGGGTGTGGGTGCCGCCTGTCTCCTGGCTGCTCTACTGCGCCCTGCGTCTGGGGCTGCGGTTACCGGCGGCAAATCGCAACACGCCCAGACAGGCACGCCTGTGCACACAGCTCGGAGGGTAAGGGCGATGCCCAGACGCGCAGGCGCAGGGGCGGGCGCGCCTGGTGCGGAGCGCAGGCCCCGGCCGCGCGCGCTGCTCTCAGGCTCCGGCATGAACAGCAAACTCTGGCCATTGGAAAACCACTACGAAGGTGTAAAACAAAATTAAAACCAAGTCCTTGATAACCCATAATTATCTGTCTGTGAGAGAATATCCTTGGGTGTATTTATGATTTGAGCACTTTATAAGAAGTGGTATAAACTATAAAATATGTGTTGCTCTATACAAGAAAATCTATTCAACAAAATTTATGATATTTTTGAACTTGGAAGTCACATTTTAGCTAACTTTTTAGCCTGCCCTTTGATGTTTGAATATAATGCAAAACCCAAGTGTCCCGCGGGAAGCTCCTGGCGGCTCTGCCCACCGGAACGGGGCGCTCCGCGGTCGCAGGCGTCTGTCAGCACGAAGGCACCGGAGCAGCCTGCGACAGGCTGGGGCTGCAAAGCCGGGGCTCAGGATACATTCCCCCCACCCCCCAGTTACTTTTTATGCCAAAATTTAGGTCACTCGAGCTCCCTACCGGGCTCTTCACCAGGGATACAATCTATTGCAATGTAATTGTTTTTCTTTAATCCTATTTAATTCTGTGTATTTACAATGTTTTTCTAAGGAGGAAGTTTGTAGGCTTCATAGTGGCCAAAGCGGTCCACACAGAAACTTGGGTTAAGAACCCCAAACACGCCCTCAGATGTCTCCAGCCCCAGAGAGTGGCCAGAAGGTCCCTGGAACTGACCCCAAGCCCTGCCTCCCCTTGGGTGGCCGCCCTTCCTGACCCCAGGACACCTCAGGCCTGGCACCTGGCCGCACGAGGAGGGCAAGTCCCTCACGTGAACCTGCCCTAAGATCGGCCTCTTCCTGCAGATACTGACAGAGGACAGCGTGCCCTTCCGCCGGGGGCGTGCACGCCCCTCCCAGGAGGAGGGTTGGCCTTGGATCCTAACAAGCAGGCGCAGGATCCTCTAGAGTCGCGCTTCTCAGCTGCGAGAGCTCCGGCCTGCAGGGACAGCGAGGGTGGGTCACACACCCAGCCTGGGTGGGCTGTGCCTGGGGCAGTGTCTTCCTCAGTGTCTCTGCATGTAGGTGGTAAAACGCTGTAGCCCAATCTCCCCCCTGGCTGTATTGCTGCATTCAGAAGCCCAAGCTGCCCTGCTTCTGCTCTATATTTTCCACGCAGAAAGTGAGTGCAGAAGAAACTCATCAGGAGAACCAGGCGTTGATGGCCTTTGTAGGCAGCATCAGGGATTGGAGCTGGGCCCGGGGTAGGCAGGGACTGGGTGCAGGAGAAGGGTGGCATCTCCTCTGTCCGTCTGCACCTGCAGCTTCGTGTGCTGGAGCTGCGTTGTGCAGAAGTTGTGCGAGCTGAGGGTGAGAGTCCTGTGTGCTGCTTGTTAGCTGGATGCCTCCAGACCGCTCCTCATCCCCAGTGCCCGTGTCTGTGATGCCGGGACACTGACAGGACCTGCCCTGCCTTTCTGCTCTGTCCCGAGCAGCCAGCCACAGCGCTGGGAGCTGTGGGCCCCACTCCCCTGCCTATAGGACGAGCCTTTGGTTTTCAAGACCTCTACTGTTTCCTCACATCCTGACCTCCCAGAATAGCATTTGGTGATACTTTGATGTTCTCTTGTTTGGGCATTAAAATATGGTTTTAAGTACCATTTCCAGATCTTTCTCAGACCTATGAAATTCTTTCCGTTCTTAGTGAAGGGCCTTCCTTGACCGACCTTCCTCTCTTTCTGCTGGTACAAAACTAGCCCTGCCAGAGTGGTCACTGCCACTTCTCACTGTTAATATTTTGACCGTTTTTTAAAACATTCTTGTTTTTTACTATGTGTGCTTTTTATAAAATTGTCATACTTTCAGAGCTCTCTTGACTTCTGTAGGTTTTGTTGAAGTTCATGTTCCTTTTCCTGAGCTAAGCAGCAAGTGCTTTGACTTCATCTCTTCCTAGGTTTTCTTCTGTACCTCCGCGTGGCCAAAGAGGCCATGCACTGAGCCAGGTGGGCCTCACCCAGTGGGATTTGTCGCCACACTGTGTGGAGGGGCGTCCTTGACCTAGCCACGCACGTCTCCGTGTTCAAACAAAGTCCCCACTAGGAGGAACACAGCTTGGCTTCCCTCATTAATACCGCACAGGTTTTCCACTTTTTTCTTTTTTAAAACTGAGAACTCTCACACAGCTATTTTTCTGGGAGATATTCCTTCTAGCGTGTGGAGGGCATGAGGAAAGAAGCTGGAGGGAGACACGGTTCAAGAGCAGGGTGGTGGAGGCCTTTGTTAAGAGAAGTGTCTCCTGAGAGCTCTCTCTGCCCCCCAGGTCTTGTTTCCAGGCAGATGCAGATCCGAGGCAACACACACACACACACACGTGTGTGTGTGAGTGTGTGCATGTGTGCATGTGAGTGTGTGTGTGCATGTGTGAGTGTGTGTGCATGTGTGAGTGTGTGCATGTGTGCATGTGAGTGTGTGTGTGCATGTGTGAGTGTGTGTGCATGCACGCGTGCATGCAAATGTGCCTGCAGAGGAAAGAAAAGAAAGCCCCGAGGAACTCTACTTACAGGAACTCATTGCTATGGCTGCCACAGAGAAAAAATAACCTCTGTTCTTTTCCCAACTAAAAAAAAATTTTTTTTCAGTTTTAGTTTACAGGAGTCTAAATATTGAGCAGGTTGGTGGTGATAATGATACAGCCACTTCTTTTTTTTTTTTTTTTAATTCTTTGAACTTTTAAAAGCCCTTTATGTTTTCCTAACAGTTACTCACAGAAGGGCTGGGGTAGGAAAAATGCAGGCAGGCCAGCACCTGCTTCTGAGCACCCAGGTTTGAGCAATAGTGAGCCGCACACACTCGGCTGGTCACATTGTGTTTTTCTTGGTGGTGGTGGCAAGATGCTGGATGGGTTTCTGGGGACATGTTGTCCTCCAGGGAAATGAATGATTTCCTTTCAGCCTTGTGTGTTTGAAATGGGTTCCTGATGCAACGTCCATACCGTGACGGGAGCTGCGTGTCTGTTGGAAATAGCTGGTGGGACACAGAGGGCTCCACTCTGTCCGGCTGGGCTGCACCTCCTTTACCTGGGGGCTGGGAAGGAGGGCTCACTGCCACACGGGCCTCTCTTCCCTCCAGATGTCTCAGGTCAACTCTGGGCCCTGATGTCCTAGGACACACAGCGGATGCTCCTGGCAGGAGCTGCTGTGGTGTTTGAAGTGTCCTTGTGGCTGAGCCTGGTGGGCAAATGGCCAAGAGATGCTATCTTTATAACATCTGCCGTCATCTCTGCTGTGTGGGAACTAATGGCTGCATTGGAATAATGAGGCCTTTGCACCACAGCACAACAGAAGCAGGCAGCGCTCCCTTAAAGCAAACATAATTACTGCGGCTCACATACTCAAAGCCCCTTTCATCCCTCTAGAACCTGCAGTGTCTGGGAGGGTCTGGGGGGGTTGTTGCTCAGGCCACATGGAGCCAGGCCCCCTGGATGCACCACTCCTGGGGGCACCGTGTGTGCAAAGCAGCAAAGTCCGTCCTGCTGTCCTCTGTGCCTCCAGAGCGGGTGAGGCAGACCTCTGCTTCAGCCCTCAGCACCTTCTTCCATTTGGTCCCGCTGGATTTTGCGTGTCTCTGGGCAGGCCCTGCACCCTGTTCACATTTCTGTCTCTGCGCCTCGGTTCATCCATCCATCACCCCTCGCATCTGCCCCATCGACTTCCAGGTTGGGTGTAAGGAGCTAATGAAGGCATGGATATAAAGTGATCTGCAAAGTATAAAAATGACACACAAGTAATAAGAACCTTGCAGTCCCCCAGGGTCGGGGCATGGATCTACTTAAGCAGCCCGCCGGCTCCTCCACTCAGCATGTGGCCCTTCTGCGATACCTTTTGGGAAACAGGCTTTATTTCCATGGTGGCCAGGATGACCCTGAAGACTGATGGTTCTGTTTACCAGAAACGCTGGCCTTCGGCTTCCTCGGAGAGGTTTCCTTTGTATCAGTAATCAATGTGTTCTTTTCATTAATCGATTGTTCAAAATTTTAGGACACCTGCACCATGCTAGTCAGTGTGAGCATGTATGAGGGCAGTGGTAACTACAACCTCCCGAGCCCCTTATGGGAAAAAGTTGCACCAAATTGATGATAAAGACAAGGATGGATCTGGATTAAAAGGAGGGGAAGGGGACTCCTGCCTACCCCTCTCATTGTCAAGTTGTGTTTCTTATTGATGAATCTGGGGTTGGGAGTGTGGCAAGGAAGAAGCAATAATTGGCATATAACTTAGGATGGGTAGACTCTTTGTCAACAGAGAAACGAAGGATGGACTTGTGGAATCATTCGCTGAGAGTACAGATGTGAATCATGTTTTGGAATTTGCCCTAAGGTACCCCGCCACCCATTGCTTTCCTGTGTGGCATGCCTCCGTGTGGACCTGTGCACCCCACAGGCATGGGGTGAACACTTGCCAGACTGCTGTTGTAGGAAAACCTGAGATTAGCTGGAGACAGTGTCTTTAGGAGCAGTGGCTGCATTGCAGCTCTGGTGGAAAAGGAAATTTCTCACCTGTCCACTCCTGATTGGAGAGGCATTTTGTTCTGCAGTTTGGAATTTTAAGCCTGTAGAGAAGGAAACAGGTTTGATTTTCTTTAGATCTCAGCAATATTCCTGTAGTGCTGTCACTTTCCAAGGACCCACACAACTTCCTATCCTCTGCAAAGCCCTCAGCTCTGCAGACCCTGCCCAGATGGCTTATAGAATTTTCATACAAGGTGACAGCTCAACCGTCAGTGATTGACATGGGCATTGCAGATGAATAAGAGCTATTTTGTCATGTGTAAAGACACACTAACAGGAAATTGCACCTTACCGGGCTAAGTACAGCAGTGGGGGACAGGAGAGTGGGCTGACATTACAGAGGAGACACAGCTCAGAGCCAGAAGCCAGTCTGGTGCACAAAGAGGAGTTACTCGGATGAAGAAAAGTGGAAGAAAAAGTGAAAGAGACTAGAGCTTGAGAGGCAGAAATTCAGGAGATGGTGTTCAAGGTTTAAAATAATTGAGATGAAGACTGTGGGAGGGTGTGTTCCAGTGAAGGCCAGATTTGGGCAGGCCATGCTGGTTGAGAGGGTGGGCACTGTGAGTGAGGCTAGGACAGACAGATTGTCTTTGTGGACATTTGTCACTCAGGAGGGGGAAGAACTGGATTCTGGGGGATGTCTGGGGAAATTTCAGAGACTGCTAGAGTCCATGAGTTTGGTCTGAGAGCATTCTTCCTTTACCTGTCCCTTTAATGGGGGATCATTGGATGCCAGGCAGGGGCACTGAGGTGAATTAGAGTCCCTGGCCTGGGTGACATCAAAGTTGAGAAATAAGTGCAATGCTCTCTGATGCTGTAGGAGGGGCCTGCAGGTGGACTAAGGGGGCCAGACTTCTTGGCAGTGACAGCAGAGGTTTCACAGAGGAGGGAGAGCAGGCCTGCCGGGCAAGAGAGAGGAGGACGGCCATTCCTGCAAGGTGCCAGAGTGCAGTGCAGGGCAGAGATTTGGGCGTCGTGGCATCTGAAGCATCTCCAGACATCCTTTGTGTTCTGAAAGTGTCGTAGTGTGTGTGCTAAGAACCTGGACAACCTTTCAGAAGTGCCAGATTGCCATAACACCTGTCTAAGCATGTAACAGTACCTGCTGAGAAAAGGAAGATTTATCTCATGTAACTTTTACCATATAAATTCTTACCCTGTTTACCTGCACATTCACCTCCTCTAAAAGTCAAGATTTTGTGGTTAGCCGTGTGCCGAAAACCTATGAGTTTTGAAATCCTCAACATAATGACTCTACCAGGGGCCAGGAGATGAGCAGACGTCATCCCAGTGATGAGGACCCTTGGGGCCACTGACGCCTGCAGGGCTCAGTTAGGAGTCAGAGTACCTGAGGGTTGAATGTCCCCGTTTCATAATGATGTTCATTTCTTAACGGATTATCAAAGCTTGTTCTAGCCTTATCAATAGAATGATCTATTTAAATCAAAACAAACTTAAGATACACTTCAATTGGAGTCTGTTACTTTGTTCTAGTTTTGAGGATTTGTTCCAAGTGATAAACTTAACATATGTAGAGTTCAAGGTCTCTTCTCTAGGCAAAGAAATGCTTGTCCCAGTGACTATCCCAGGTATGCAAGTGTCCGTGGTTAACGCCTCTTTGTTCTGTAAGGGGGCATTTGCAATTTTGTTTGATGACCAAAATGAACAGGGCACGACCGGAGCCCGTGCAATTGTGGGCACAATACAAACATTGATTCATGTTCTTGATTTCGTACAGTAAGTCCTAGGCCGTCAGGGTGCGCGGGGTCTTGAAGAGCTAAGCCGGTCCCTCACTTTATACGTGTTGAGTGCACAATGGTGTCACGTCAGCTGTCTTGGAAACAGCATTACCCTGAGCACACAGACTCCGTGAGATCCCAGGCAGAAAGAAACTTGCCACTCACGCAAGAGAGTGCGTGAAAGCAGAGGGTTGGATTTGAATGAGTGCCGGGCTCCCAATCTAACTTTTCCAGACATCGGAAAAGGGGGTGCTCTCCTGGGCACGGGGGGCTGCCCGGGGCTGCCAGGGGGACTCCACCGCCACCACACCTCTGGCACAGGCCCAGCCAGCCCGCCGAGGCCCCTCCACCTGCGCGCTGCCCCGCCCTCTGGCCAGCCCTCACTGGGCCGCCCCTGCTGCCATCAAAGCCCTGGAGCAGGAGACCCCTCAGGCCGCTCCCTCCCCGGCGGCCCCTCCCCCTGCAAGCCATAACCTCTCAGGCAGACAATGAGGGTGGGACGAGCATTCGGAAAAACGCGTGGCTTGGGAGGCTCAGGACATGTCCCGACGGCACCTGCAGGTTTTCCTTTCCTGGGGCCGCGGGCGCTGGCGGTGCTGCACCTGCCGCGGGCCGGCGCCCTGCTCTCAGCCGCATACCTGGGCGCTGCTGCAGGCCCCGGCCTGCTGCGCATCCTGCCCTGCCCGGGCCCTCTCCCCGCGCACCGCCTCGCGGGAGGCCCTGCCGAGCCAGGCTGTGTCCCTCGCAGCCACTGCTGGCTTGTCTAGGATCCAGGAAGAGACAGAAAAGAAACACCCCTCTTGCCTGTCCCTCCGTGCCACAGCGGGCGAGACCTTGCTCCCCGTCTTCTAATCTGTCGTCAGCCAACTCCTTTCCTTATTATGGTGTTACAAGAAGCAACCAGGTCTCACATACGTGGGTTCGAACTGTGTTTATCCCAGTGGGTGACTGGGAAAGAGGGGAAACTGATCACTCGGAGACCAAGGGACGTGTGGCGATGGGGCGCTGTCCTGCGGGCGCGGCTGGCTCCTTTCTGCCAGCACCAACAGGCAAACTCTGCCTAACAGAAGGGCTGTTTGCTGCTGATCCTGATACTGTTTCCTACTTTTTTCAAGCTCTAAGAGGTGTCTGCAGGGCTGGCTCTGTGCAGAGAGACGGGGAGGATGCTGGGAAAGGTGCAGGGACGCCCGGAGCCGCCAGCTGCCAGCCAGGCCGGGGCTCCGCAGGGGGCAGCGCTCGTGCCCCAGCGTTTGCACTCGGGCTGCAGCCAGGGGAACATTTTGCTATTAGTACTTGAGCATGTGCCACTAACTTTTCTGACCTAAAGAAAGACTGAAAAACTCCAAATATTCTCCCCTGAAGCGGTTTGCAGTCTTGCTTCCTGTTTAGCTGGCCTTTCTCACGCAGGCCTGCGCACTTCCCTGCAACTGCGTCTCGTCCGGGCTCCGAGAGGCTCTGTCTCCTGAGGGGACTAGAAGTCGATGGCTTCGTCTGTGTCTGCGGACATCTGGGGCGCGCACTGCGGCTGGAGGGAGGAGGAAGAGCCCGGGTTTTGCCCACACATTCAAATGTCCTCTCACCCGACAGGCCCCTCACGCAGGGAACTCTCTGTGCGTGTGGCTGGGGCCACACAATGGGCCAGTGTGGAGCAAAGCAGGCGGGAGGAAGGTAAGTACACAGGAGGATGTGTGCCTCAGGGGGAGGAATATTTTCTTGACGGACTAAATTGCAGCATGAGGTACTCAGCCAATCACAAGCTCCTGGGGAAGAGGCCGCGCTGTCCGCCTGTCCCGCAGCCGCGGCACCGCGTGCGGGTGCGACTAGGCACAGCCTGGGCACTCCGGTGTGGTTCCGAGCTTTCGGCGCAGAGGTCCAGACGAGGCAGTGCACGTGGGGAGGACGCCAGTGAAGACCTCTGCCCGAGTGATGGGCACGTTGGGGGAAAATCTCTCTTTAATCTTCAAGTCACTGGCGGACCCGCGAGTGCATGTCTATTCATTTCTTCCCAACCTACGAGTGAGTGAATTCTTCAGCCCTCCGCAAACCGCTGATCTGGGCTGTGCTGACATATTCCAATGAGGAACGCGGTCTGTCCTGCTGCTGGGCTAACGGGCCATCGAGATGTTCTTCCTTACGATGGCCTATCACATCATCCCTAGCTGCAAGCAAGACCATTTGGTTTTTTGAAAAAAAACATTCTTTGGGTATGGATAACATTAAGTAACATCTGTATTAAAACAAACCGATTTGTTGTAATGGACTCAGTGCAATTAAAGTAAGATTTAGTCTTCATTCCTCCAGGTCAATTAAGTGATTTCTCGGCCGTGTGATGCGTTCGCCCCGTGCTGGGCCCGGGCTGGTGAGCTGCTCACACCCACAGGCGCGCTTCCCGGAGGACCTGCGGCGATGCCGGTTTGCATTCAGCAAGGCCTGAGACTCTGCACTGCAACCAGCTCTTGAGAGCAGTGGGCGTCTGGGGTGCTTGTGCTCTTCAGGCAGGGCAGGGTTCAGTTACTCCCGGCCAAGGGGCCATCAGCACTTGGGGTTCGCCTTCCAGAGAGAAGGAGACCCCCTCAGAGGAGCACGTGCACTCCCCTCCGTGGACTCATGGACTGCGTGGATGCCCGTGGCCCCCAGTACAATGGCCCGGATCTTGAGGTCCAGGGCTTACACTGCTGTGCTGCCAGCCTCTGCTCACCTCAGCCCACCGCTGTGCTATTCATGTCACAACCAAAGGGACAGGGTGAGCCCCTGAAAGCAGACACTATTCCCAGAGCTCTTTACACCGTGTTCACGGATGGGGTGCACCAGGACCCTGCTGTGAGCAAGGCAGCCCCTTCCTGTTCCCTGCAGAGCCTGCAGGTAGCTTGTGTACTGTTCCTGGAGCAGCTTAGCTGTGTCCCCTGCCTGTCCATCAGAAGCGTGCTTTGCTTAGGAGAAGGTAGAGCACATCTCCTCTTTGTTTTGCTGTTCCACATACTTGGCAGTCCCTAGATGAGCGAGAGGCTCAGGCCGTTCTTCCTCTTTGCTCACCACTTATTTCCCGGTTGTGCACTCCTCCTCTTTCTTCTCCGTACTCTCCCCATCCTTTGCTCACATTTGTTCAAGTCGGTAGTGAAAGGACAGCGTCATGTGCTGCTATGTGGGCTGCACAGGGAGTACTACTGTCGCTGTGTGTCAGCAGTCTTTCTTTCACTGTTTGTGAGGAAGCCACTTAGTATGGCCACGCAGAGTTTGTGTGGCCCAGTGGACTTAGGTTTCCTTTTCCATCCTCTCAGCAGTCATCCCAGCCAGCTTGCTGCCCTGCCTGCCGCCCTCAGAGGTAGGAGCAGAGCAGCTTTTGCAGCTCGGCATTCGGGAGCCAGTGGGCAGGAATGGATATTGCAGTCAAAGGCCCAGAGGCACACCTGCCACTGTGGTCCCAAGACAGTCCAGCTCACCTTTATTACCTGAGCCCCATGGGGGCTCTATTTTTTCATCATCTTCTATGAAGTGAGTGAATGGCCAACAGGGTGAGTTGAAAACCATGTGCGTGAATCTGGAGCCTTCAACAGCAAGACATGCACCTGCAAAACCAGGGCAAGCTGAGGATGTGGGGATCCCACTGGGTGTAAGTGCAAGTCCACACACTCACACACACACGCTTGCACACACAACCCCAGCTGAAATTAAGACTGGATAACAAAATGCTCCAAAACTCACATAGCAATAGATTGCAGTTCCATGGTTAGTAATAGGTATAGGAAAAGATTTCTCCAAAGTAACCCGTGTGCTTCTGGGACACTGTTTTCATGAGGAAAGCACCCCTGGATGCTCAACCAATAGGGACACTGATTTGACCTAGAGCTGGCATTCTGTGGAGGCTGACAGTCGCATTCTTAGCTGAGTGCGTTTGCAGGGGAGTATCTGCGCATCACACAGTGAGGAATCTCTTAATCACCTACTTGGGGCAGCCGAGCAGCACCTGCCTCGTCTCCTCCCAGGCATGCCCTCTCGGGACGCTGGGCCTGCCCAGGAATGGTGGCAGGTGGGCCGGCAGCCAGCAGCACTTACTGAGCACTGCCTGAATGCCTCAGGGGTAACCCAGACAGCAACCAGGATCACAGCTATTTTTGAGAGTGACACTGAATAGGAAGACAGATCACAAACCCTGAAATGCAGCCAGAGCACACAGATCTTTATGTGACAAACCATCTGCATGTCATGATTATGAAAACTGACATTTACCGAGCTTCCCTTACGTGCCAGGCACCACTCTGTGTGCTTTCAGTCCATTCACTTAAACCTTTCTCTATTCTACGGGCAGCTATTCTGATGTCTCCCCCGCCCCCACCACACACACTACAGTCATGTTAAGTGGGGCACAGAGTGCTCCAGGCACCGGGGCCAGGTGGGAGGCCGAGGAGCAGTGCTGCAGTGATGCCTGGCCACTAAGCCCCCAGCCACGGCTGCCACCTCCTTGGGGCACACGCCAGGCTGCTGGGTGGGGTGCTGCCGTGGCCAGTCAGGGTGAGAAGGAGGGAGTGGGCCTGGTGCTGCGGCACTCCTGGACAGCGGCCCAGCCAGCCGTGCAGTCACTCCAACCTGGGGGTCAGCTGTGCACACAGGCCCCTTCCCGGGAGGCAGCAGGAAGGGTCTGTGCGGCACCCAGCCCACCTGGGGCAGGAAGACAGAGTGCTGTGTGGTGTCGGGTTCCACACTGTCTAGGAGCAGAAAGATTCAACCTGTTCTCTTCGAATAAGGGGGATCTGTCTCTGTCTCTGTGTGTCTCTCTGGGTCCAGAGGTCGGGTCTTAAATCATCCTATATTCTGATTTTGTGCTATGACTTCTCACACCCCTTCCCAACACACACAAGGCAGGGCTCTCTGGCCCCTTTCGACACTGAGGAGACTTCACGTTCCTGCATCCTCCCCGGGAGCTGCAGGCACCGCGGCATTTGCAGTTGGAGCAGGTTCTGAGCCTTGTGGACTGGGGAGGCCAGGAATGCAGGGAGGGGTGTGGGCAGCTAAAGCCATGGCCCCAGAAAGCAGAGATTCACCTGGTGGCATCTGGGCCCTTCTCACCTCAGTGCTGCTGCTCCTGCCTCTCTGCCCACTGTGCCCAGATGCTGAGTGCCACCCGGAAGATCCAGGCCTGTGTCAGAGGGAAGATTCAAGCCATTGTGCAGCCCGCCCCAGCATGTGGCTTCCAGGACATCTGCTTCACCCTGGCCACAAGCTTGGGTCTTCCTGCCTTCTCTTGTCTTGGGCCTCCCCTCCCCCCCCTCCTCCAGCCCCCTGTGTGCACCCTCATCCTCCCCTTCTGGCCTCTCCCTGGACTGAACACCCTGCACTGCTCTTTGAGACACTATCTGAAGGGCCCAGCCTGCCCCTTGCTGTCTTCTCTCACTTTGCTCTGGGGCCTCTGCTTGCCCCAGCACCCCGATTCCAGCCCAGCATCCCTCCGCAGGGAGCAGTGCCTCGCCCTCCTGGCTGCCCCTCCTCCCACTGCTCGCACTGAGTTAACTTCCAACAGGGTAAAATGTCTCACATTTCCCACTGCCCAGAAACGCCCCCAAATCCACTAGCCCTTTCTGAGCAGGGCAGCGGTTCCCCTTCCCCAAGTCCTCGGAGATGACAAAAAGCACACATGGCTTTCTCCTGTTCCCAGCTGAATGTGATAACTGCTTATTTGCAAGAGTGCCTCTGATTACAGGGGCTGAGAGGGGCTGAGAGGTGATTTAACAGAGAAGTACCGAGCCCAACAGAGCGTGCCAAACCGTGTTGGCTCCTGGGATGTGCGGAGAAAATTTGGGCAGCATTTGGAAATTCCTGGGATTGTGGGCACTGAGCTGGGATGCTTGGGGGTCACTGTGCCTCAGGGCGGCTGAAGGGGCACAGGAAGGCAGTCCCAGATGCGGAGGATGGTGGGCATCCTGGGTGGGGAGATAGATGTGGGCGCTACCCTCCAGCCTGCAGACCCCATCCTCCGTCACCACAGCCTGGGGAGGGAGGGGAGGGAGAGGAGGGGTGCATTCCCGGCACGGGGGTAGCGGGGTGGGGGGCTGCCCGGGGCTGCCAGGGGGACTCCACCGCCACCACACCTCTGGCACAGGCCCAGCCAGCCCGCCGAGGCCCCTCCACCTGCGCGCTGCCCCGCCCTCTGGCCAGCCCTCACTGGGCCGCCCCTGCTGCCATCAAAGCCCTGGAGCAGGAGACCCCTCAGGCCGCTCCCTCCCCGGCGGCCCCTCCCCCTGCAAGCCATAACCTCTCAGGCAGACAATGAGGGTGGGACGAGCATTCGGAAAAACGCGTGGCTTGGGAGGCTCAGGACATGTCCCGACGGCACCTGCAGGTTTTCCTTTCCTGGGGCCGCGGGCGCTGGCGGTGCTGCACCTGCCGCGGGCCGGCGCCCTGCTCTCAGCCGCATACCTGGGCGCTGCTGCAGGCCCCGGCCTGCTGCGCATCCTGCCCTGCCCGGGCCCTCTCCCCGCGCACCGCCTCGCGGGAGGCCCTGCCGAGCCAGGCTGTGTCCCTCACAGCCGCTGCTGGCTTGTCTAGGATCCAGGAAGAGACAGAAAAGAAACACCCACCTTAGCTCTCCACGCACCTCTCTGTGTTTTCTTAAAAAGAAAATCATGGCATGAAAACTTTTTTCCCTCACTGAGTTAAGCTTTTTCTTTTTCCACCTCCTCCTCCCTCCCTCATTGCCCGCACACCCCAAGACAACAGTGACTGAGTTCCCTGACTGGGAGCTCCTGGAAGGTGGGGACAAGGTCCCCTGTGTTGCCTGGTACATAGTGCGCCGATCTTGGACATGGGACCCTGCTTACATGGTGCCTAAACCCAAACAGCATGATTTTCAGGTCCTCAGAGAGGACAGTCTGCCTACCTTCTAGTTAGTGGCTGGCTGGAGTTCTTAAGGCTGGAGTTTACACAAATCAAAATATAATACCAAGTAATTGGAAACTCAAAAAGGAAGCAGCTTGCCTTGCACTCAGTCAGGTTTACACCTCCCAAATGAGAACACGGCGAGTAGCTGGTGCTCACACACCTTGGATGCAAGCTCATGTTTACTCAGTGTGATTTGCAACTTTCATGCTTTCATAAAAATTGTGCATCCCATTTATTTTTCTTTGACATATTAGCACTTTAGAACCTTGTAACAAACACATTAAATCTTTAATGTGGTTAATTAGAAGAACTGAGGTTATTGCTAGGGTGGTGCCAATCACTTTAGAAGTATTGGTGCTTTGATGGGGTGAGAGAGAAATTCGAGGAACTCTACTGGTCTGTGACATGTGATAAACTACTATGTGCATGTCTCGTGCTTTGAGGTGTGAGCAGGGGAGGTGGTTTCAGTAATGCTAACTCTGAGAGTGTAGCATTCGTACAAATTTTAGTGATGTTTACAGGGGAGTTTTATTTTCATTTCATGAGATTCATTTTTCTAAATTAATTCAGTTATTAAAGATATTTTAGAAATATCCTTCAACTTCCTTATCCTGGCTGAGAGACCTAAGCAATGCCATGCGTGTAGCACAAGGCAGGACCCAGAAGCCAGGGTTTCCACTCACGGGCTGCTGGTGTCCGTATCTAATCATGACACCTGAGCTCCTGTGGGGACCCCAGCGTGCTCTCCCCATGGGACACACATACCACTGTCCAGTGCACACCTAACGCAATCTATGAATTTATATCACATCTTACAACCTACAGAGTGACAGAATAGACATCATCTCATTCAGTCCTTCCTTACAAAAACCCTGCAGGGCAGAGGTAGAGAAAGCAGGTGTTATTGTCATTTCACAATGTAATTTGTGGAGTAATTTATAGCCTACCAATAGAGTGACCATGCCTCCTGCTTTGCCTGGGACAACTCCAGGTTACACTGTCCTGAGGTAATTATGAACATGTCCTTTTACCCTCAATATCGTCCCAGTTTGGATGATAAATGCTACGGTCCCCACCCATCCATACATCACTTTTCACTTATATCAGACTGTCAAAGTTCATGCGATCTGTGTAGTGGCATGTGGTTTCATATGTGGCAGTCATGGCTGGAACATGGTTAAGCACCTGGGCTGCAGACTCAGAGCGTGCACACACCTGAGCTCTGCTGTGTGCCAGTAGTGTGTCTCTGGGCTAGTTACGGGCACCTGGCAAGTGGCACATCATAATTTCTTGTGTTTGACTTTTATCACTAGCACCCTCCTCATTCTTCTTCCTTCTTCTTCCTTCTCCTCCTCCTCCTCCTCCTTCTTTTTCAGATGGAAACCTTTCCCTGAGCCACCTAAGATGGCCCAGAGAAACAACTTCTGCCACGAACCAGCAATAGTGCCAGCCT
This sequence comes from Lemur catta, assembly GCF_020740605.2. NCBI lineage: Eukaryota > Metazoa > Chordata > Mammalia > Primates > Lemuridae > Lemur > Lemur catta. The sequence goes on along the minus strand of NC_059136.1, from coordinate 100,824,811 downwards.
CTCCATATCCCTCTTTCTACGGCCTGTTGACACTCCTCTCATTTCTGTCTCCCTTCACAGACCTCAGAGCCACCGGCCTTCGGCAGCCTGGCCACCACTCCATGCTGCTCGCCATCTCTGGACTCGGTAAAGCAAGGCCCCAGCCTAATGTCCAGATTGCTGATAGTACAAAACATGAAAGCCTTTACATCCACACTGGACACTTGGACTACAGAAAGGAAACCCTAAGGTGCGTTCGGATGAGGACAGCAGAGGGGCGAGGGGTCCGTGCCCTCCCAGCAGATGCACGTTGCACGGCAACCGCCGCCCACGCCGGGACGGTGCCCGGAAGGTTTCTCAGGAAGGTGGAGGCACTCAGTGACTTCGAGGCTCGGATATGTGGCAAGAACAGACTTTGCTGGGACGAAGATCTTTAGTATTAGAACTAGATAAGGTCTGAATCTTGGCTTTGCCTTTTACCAGTTTGGGATACATAGGAAGTTTTGTGGCTTTCCTAAACCCAGTTTCCTCAATCTGTATGATGAAAATAGTAAGGAATGTTTGTGTTTGCCCCTTAGGATGGGTGAGAAATTAGTGAGACAGCGAATGCAAAATGCTCAGCACCACACCTGGAACAAAGGTGCTCACTGGATTTTTGTATAATGTATTATTGAGACTATGGGAATTGTTTTATCCCATTTTCTGACTTTAACATATTTTCAAAGGATTCATTAAGGGACTTGACCAAATGGTTTTAATTAATCTTCTGGACTGCCCTTTGCTTTCAGGCTAATTGTGCCTCCTGGGAGGTAGTGACTCAAGTTCTAAATGCCACTCACAGAGAGGACTTGTAAATTCCTCTGCGCACCCCCCCCACCCCCGTCTCTGACTTCAGGCCCAGTGCTGAGCGGCTCTGAGCTGCAGTGTCTCAGTGACAGGCTGCTCAGGGTCCCCTTCATCTACACAACGCTTTGGAGATGTGGATGGTAGTGGGAAGGTGCACCTCAGGGTAAGGGGAGGACAGCCTGTGTCTCACCCAATGTATTCAAATGTCCTTTAGGTTGACAAGTGCTCACCCCAGGGAACTCTGTGAGCCTGGCTGGGGCCACATAATGGGCCAGTGTGGAGCAAAACAGGCAGGCGGAGGTAAAGATAAAGGAGGATGTGTGTCTTAGGGGGAGGAGTGTTTTCTTGACGGATTAGGTAGGAGGCATGAGGCACAAAGAAAGCCACACATTACCAGTGATGGGGCTGTGCGTGCTAACTGCTGCATAGGGCAATGACACCTGATAAAGACGTTTCAAACGCAGAAGCAACTCCAGGTACTTACTTTCCTGTTAGATTTCCTTCCTTTTTCACTCTCCCATGGAATTTAAAAAGTTTACTTGAGATAGATCTATGAGAAGGGGGCTTTCATTTACGCGATATGTATTTGGGTTGGCCGCTGCCTCAGTGGAAACTTAGACTGGAAAACAAGAGATAATCTGCTTCGCTCTCTAACAGAGGCCAGTCTCTAAATCAGAAAATACAAATGTATTACTTTGCCTCTTTTTAAAATATTGCCAAACCATCCTCATAATTTCCAAAACTGTAATTAACAGGTAGGTCGGTTAAATTTCCATTTTATTATGTGCCTCTTACAGTCTATGTCTAACGCGATTCCCAGCACTCTCTTGGCCACTCCTGGAGAGTGACCACTGCTGTGGGTGGCTGTGCAGGAGGGAGGGTTGACTCCCTGGGGAGAGGGGACCTGTGAGATAAAATGCAGGGTCGGGGAGGTGGAGACTACGAAGGGCAGCTTACAGGAACTTTCCCTGGATGGTCGTCTTCACAGTTTCCAAGTAATTCATTTCAATCCCCTTTAACAATCTTCCTTAATAAAAATAAGGTAACTTTGTGGGGCAGGGGGCAGGAAAGGGGCTGTGCTCACTCATCCAAGCAGTGGCAGGGGACACAAGCAGCACATGGCCTAGAGCTGCCATTTTACATCACGAATGGGGTGAGGGCCCGGGCAACTGACTTTAGAGTATATTAACCCTCACAGTGTTGCACCAATTGGGAACCTAGTGAATGTTTTGGATGATTTTATGGCACAAGCAATTGTAGGCCTGGTTTCTTACAAGTGCAGTCTTGCACACTGAGATATTTGTAGGTTAAGAATGCAGGACTACCAGTTTTCAGTGGTGGTTTTAAAATCCTGTAGTTAAAAAAATAGTATTGGATTGTTTCCCAAATAGAATTTCTCCATGATGCTTGTGGGATGATGTGTACTTCTCCCCAAAGGGCCAGGCTGGCTCTCTGCTGGTTCAGCCAGAGCATGGGGAGAAGGGGAAGCCAACACAGGGAGGAGCCAGGGAGAGGAAGGCTATCTCCAACCCCGCAACCACCCCTGCTCCTCCACTGTCCTAACCCAGCCCTCCCAGAGGCAGGCAAAGACCGGAATCAGCCAAGTTGGCTGCAATAAAGGAGGAGAAAAGTCTGGCCACACCTAGCAGTGGGGAGGTGAGGACCCTGGGTGAGCAGGAAGGGAGGAGAGCTCCTCCTCAAACCCATTCCTACAGTACCCACATGTCTTTTCTGTGTTAAAATAATTTATGAGTCACTACAATAGTGAAATCAAGAGAATCCAGCAATCTAGTTATAGTAGCAGAAGGAAATGATTTGGGCAGACCATGAGGAGGAACAGCAGCGGAGGTGTGTTCTGTATGTATTGGCAAGTTCTTGATCAGAGCTCGTGAGTTCTTACAGTCCAGTGCCAGCATCATCTTAAGTTGGACTAAAATCATTTAGTGTTTTTGCTAACCTTATTTTTAGGTGTAAATAATGTCAAGTAATAAAAGAGGGTTATTCGTATGGAGGTCAATATATACTCAACCTACAATAGGTACAGATTAGAGTAGTTCTTTAAATGATTAATTAAAATCAAGCACATAATGGTCCATGACACAGGCAAGGGAGTTAAAAGGTGTGTTGTGGGGAAGGAGGATGGGCATTCTCATACATTGGACATGGCAGTTAACTGGAAGCCCTTCCTGATGGGTGATCTGACAGCATGTGCCAGAAATCTCAGAGTTATGCAGAGCTTCTAACCCAACAATTCTACTTTCACAAATTTACACCAAGAAAGTAAGCACTGAGGCGTGTGAAAAGATTTATTTATAGAGATGTTAATTTTTAGAATTATTTATAATAGTAACAATGTGGGAACATATGAAATGTCAATAACAAGAAAGTGGTTTAATAAAGTCTGTCATGATGGAATACCAGGCAGCTATTACAAATCAGGCTATAGAAAAATGTTGAATGACCTGAAAAAATGTTCATGAGATAGTAGTACATTTAAAAAGTAGCTTACAAAAATGCATTTTCAATTTGATCATCTGAAAAATATAGCATCTTCTTTACAAAAATATAGGTACACTTAAAAATGCCTTAAAAACATCTGAAAGAATTTATATCAGATTATTTTAATTTTATTTTTTAAATTTTCTAAACTTCTGAAATACTCATCAGTGAGCCTCAATTACTTTGTAATCAGAAAAATCAATTAAAAAATTTAAAGCAGGCAATTAATATCAGAAAAATGATGGACTAGAAGATCCCAGCCCTTGTCTCCCCTACAAAAGCAACAATTTTTTTAGAACTACCCACCAACAAAAATAGCTCTGGAAGAGCTCCAGAGTACAATTTAGAAGTTGCAGCAACCCATTAAAGCACAAAAACTAAGGATGACTGCATGTAAAAGTGTAGGAAGCATTTCACCTGCATTACCCCATCCACTAGCCTGGCATAGTCAGCAACAGAAGGGATCCCCTTTGCTGTGATCTCTCCCTGTGGGGCAAAGGAAAGCAGTAGGACCCTGGCAGCCTTCACCACTAAGGACCCCAGCAGTGTTTGCCACCATCATGGACACTCAAGGCTTTCATGACTGAGGACCCCCACAGTCTTCACTAATGCTGACCCAGCTGATGGCGCTGCCCAGCATCCAGGCTATTGTGCCCATTGTGGAGCCAGAGCTGCCACAGGCCGCCCAGCTGGTGCCCTCACACCTACCCATGGGTGAAGGTCTTTCCCCACCAAAGGCAGTCGATAAAGTCTAGAATTGTCTGTTTCTTCAAATGTACAGATGTAAATGCAAGGGTACAAGAAACATGTGAAACCAAGAAAACATGACACTGTAAAAATAACACAATGAATTGCAGGAGCCAATCCCAAAGAAATGAAGATCCCTGAATGGTCTGACAAAAAAAAAATTCCAAAAGTATTGGTTTAAAGAAGCTCAGCAAGGTATAAGAAAACACAGATTGACAACTCAATGTAATGTGTAAAACAACACATGAACAAAACTAGAAGGTCAACAAAAAGAAGTCATAAAAAAGAACCAAACAGAATTTCTAGAGCTGAAGAATAAAATGAATCAAATGGAAAATACAATAGAGAACTTCAACAGCAGACTCAGTGAAGCAGAAGACAGAATTTGTAAACTTTAAAATAGGTCAAGAACAAAGAATTTTGAAAGCAGGAAGGGAAAAGTGACTTATTACACAGAAGGCAGCCTGGATAGGACTAGCAGTGGGTTTCTCAGCAGAAGTCTTGCAGGTCAGGAGATAATGGGATGATATATTCAAAGTACTGAAAGAAAAAACCCTGCCAATTAAGAATTCTATAGCTGGAAAAATCATTCTTTAAAAATGGAGAGAGAATGTCTTTTCCAGATAACAAAAAACTGAGGGAGTTCATCATGACGAGACTTGACTTATGAAAAACTGTAAAGGAGGTTGTTCAAATTAAAACAAAAACATGCTAAACAGCAATATGAAAGCATAAATCTCATTGTTAAAGGTAAATGTATAGACAAATACAGAATAATGTTATGCTGTAATGGTAGTATATAAATTAATGTTAACCCTAACATAAAAAATAAAAGATAAAAATTTATTAAGAGATGTACAGTATAAAAAAGTAAACTCTGATTATAAGGACATAAACTGTGTGAAGAGGATTACAAGTATAATTTTCACATGTGATTGAAATTATTATCAACTTAAAATAGACAAGATATTTTATGCAAGCCTTGAGTTAACAATGAAACAAAACCTATAATAGATATACACACACACAAAAGAAAAGAATCAAAGCAAATCACTACAAAACATCATCAAATAACAAAGGAAGACAGGAATGGAAGAAAAAATGAGAAAACAACTGCAAAATAGACAAAAAATAATGAATAAACTGGCATTAATCAGTCTATATCTATCAATGATTGCTTTAAATGTAAATAAATTAAACCACTCAATTGAAATGTGCAGAATAGTTGAGCAGATTTAAAAGAGATCCAGCAATATGCTGTCCACAAGAGACTCAATTTAAATTTAAAGATACACATAGGTCAAACATGAGAGGATGGAAAAAGATATTCTGTGCAAATGGCAACCAAAAGAAAGAAGGGGTGGCTATACTTATATTAGACAAAATAGATTTTCAGTCAAAAATTTTCTCTTGAGAGAAAGAAGGCCATTATATAATGATGAAAGGGTCAAATCAGCTGGAATATATAACAACTTTAAATATATATGCACCCAACATCAGAGTTCCTAAATATATAAAGCAAATATTGACAGCTATGAAGGGAAAAATTTACAGCAATACAGGAATAGCAGGGGACTAAGGTATCTCACTTACAATAATGGATAGAACATCTAGACAGAAAATCAATAAAAAAAAGCTGAATTGAACAACAGTATAGACCAAAAAGACCTAACAGGCATGTACAGAACTTTACAGCTAAGCATAAAAAGAAGACATTCTTTTCAAGTACACATACAATATTCTCTAGGATAGATCATGTTAGGTCACAAAAACACTTAATAAATTAAAAAAGATTAAAATCATTCCAAGTATCATTTCCAACCACAACAGAATAAAACTATAAATTAATAACAGCAAAAAAAAAACCCAGGAAAATTCACAAATACATGGAAACTAAACACATTTTTGGATAATGATTTTTTTCAAAGAGAAAGTCAAAGAAAATTTAAAAATTATCTCAAGACAAACAAGAACCCAGCACACCAAAACTTATGGGATGCAGCAAAAGCAGTATTGAGAGAAAAGTTTATAATGATAAATGCCTACATTTAAAAAAGAAAGATCTCAAATAAACAACATAACTTTGCACTTCAGAAAACTAGAAAAAAAGAGAACAAACTAACTCTAAGGTTAGCAAAAGAAAAGAAGTAATAAAGATTAAAGGAGAAATAAATACAATAGAGAATAGAAAAAAAATCAACAAAACTAAGAGTTGTTTTTGAAAAGACAAACAAAATAGACAAACAGCTAGATGAAGAAAAAGAGAGAGAATACTGAAATAAAATCACACATGAAAGAGGAGCCATTAATGGATGCTTCAGAAATAAAAGGACTATTATGAAGAATTATTATGCCAACAAATTGAATGACCTAGAAGAAATGGATACATTTCTAGAAATATATAATCTATCAAACTGAATTATGAAGAGAAAGAAAGCCTGAACAGACTAATAACAAATAAGGAGACTGAATCAGTAATCAGAAACTTTTCAACAAAGAAAGGTTCAGGACCAGATATCTTCATAGGTTAATTCTACCAAACATTCAAAGAATTAATACCAATCCTTCTTTCACTATTCCAGAAAGCAGAAGAAAAAGGAATACTTTCAAACTCATTTTATGAAGCCAGTGTCATCCTGGATCCAAACCAGACAATAACAACACAATAAAAGAAAACTACAGGCCAATACCCCTGATTGACATAGATGAAAAAATCTTTAATAAAATACTAGCAAACTGAATTCACCAATATATTAAAATAATCATAACGTCATGACCAGTTGGAATTTATCCTTGATTCAATGATGGTTCACCATATACAAATCAATCAATGTGATACAACATATCAATAGAAAGAAAGAAAAACATTCCACATGATCATCTTGAGAGATATAGAAAAAAAACATTTAACAAAGTTCAACATCCATTCATCTTTAAAACCCTCAAAAAATAGGTATAGTGGGAACTCAACTCAACACAATAAGGTCATATATGAAAAAACTACAGCTAATGTCATAATGAAAATGGAAAACTTTCCCTCTAAGATCTGGTAAGACCCTCTAGGCTCCGGAAGGCAAATGTGCTCATTTTTGTCACTTCTATTCAACACAGTATTGGAAGTTCTATCCAGAGCAATTAGACAAGAAAAAGAAATGAAGGTGTCCACATTGAAGAGGAAGGAGTAAAATTATCTCTGTTTGCAAATGGCATCATTATATATATAGAAAACCCTAAAGATTCAACCCCACAAATTGTTAGTGTTAATAAGCAAATTCAGTAAAGCTTTAGGATACAAAATCAACTTAAAAAATTAGTCACATTTCTACACACTAACAACAAGCTATCTGAAAAGAAAATTAAGAAAAAAATCTCAGTCACAATAGCAACAAAAAGAATAAAATACTTAGTAATAAATGTAACCAAAGAGGTGAAAGACTTGTACATTGAAAATTATAAAAACAATGATGAAGGAAATTAAACAAAATACAGATAAATGGAAAGACATCTCATACTCATGGATTGGAAGAATTTATATCATTAAAATTTCCATACTACATAAATTGATCTACAGACTCAATACAGTTCCTATCAAAATCCTAATGACATTCTTTCCATGAAAGTTGAAAAAATGATCCTAAAATTCATATTGAATCACAAAGGACTCTAAATAAGCAAAGTAATCTTGGGCAAGAGGAACAAATCTGAGGGCATCACATTTCCTGATTTCAAAGCTATAAGAATCAACACAGATTGGTACTGATAAAAACAAACATATAGACCAATGGAACAGAATACAGAGCCCCAAATAAATCAGGGTGTCTATGGTCAACTGATCTTCAACAAAGGTGCCTAGAATGCACAATGGGGAAAGGAGAGTCTCCTTAATAAATGGTGTTGGGAAAACTAGATATCTGCATTAGAAGAATGAAATTGGACCCTTATCTCATACCATATACAAAAATCAATCAAAATGGATTAAATACATGACCTGAAACTATAAACATATTAGAATAAAACATAGGGGAAAAGCTCCATGACTTTGGTCTGGGCAATGATTTTTTGGATATGATGCCAAAAGCACAGACAACAAAAGTAAAAACAAATAGGATTGAATCAAATTGAACAACAACAACAAACACAGCAAAGAAACAATTAATACTGGAAAGGAAACCATCATAAAAATATTAATATATGAAAATCATATATCTGATAAGTGGTTAATGCCTAAAATATGTAAGAACACATAACTCAACAGCAAAATCCCAACCAACCAACCAAACAACCCCCCCATAAACAAAACAAAACTCATAAAAAAACATGATTAAAAATGGGCAAAGGACCTGACTACACATTTTTCAGAGATATACCAATGGCCAATAGGCATATGAAAAGGTGTTCAATGTCAATAATCATTAGGGAAATGCAAAGCAAAACCATAGTAAGATAATAACCCTTTAGAATGGCTATTACCAAAAAGACAAAAGATATTATAACAAGTGCTGGGAAGGTGGAGAAGAGGGAACCCTGAACACTGTTGGTGGGAATGCAAATTGGCACAGCTATTATAGAAAACAGTATAGAGGCTCCTCAAAATTTAAGACTAGAACTACCATATGATCTAGTAATCCCACTTCTTGGTATACATCCGAAGGAAATGAAATCAGTATCACAAAGAGATATCTGCATCCCTATGTTCATTGCAGTGTCATTCACAGTAGCCACAATATGGAAACAACCTAAATGTCAATGGATGAATGGATCAAGTATGAAATATATACATAATGTATATGTATACATATAAGTATGTGTGTGCATATGCATTCCATATATGTACGGACACATGCATGATGGAATATTATTCACCCTTTAAAAAGAGAGAAATTATGTCATTTCCAACAACATGGATGAACCTGGGGGATATTATGCTAAGTGAAATAAGCCAGACAGAAAAACCAAATACTGCATGATCTCACTTATGTGAGGGATGGAAAATACTGCAACTTATAGCAACAGAGAGTAGAATGGTGGTTGCCAGGGGCTGAGAGGAGGAGAAAATTGGGAGATGTTGGCAAAGACAAAGTTTCAGTTATGCAAGATGAATAATTTCTGAAGATGTAATGAACAACAATGTGACTATAGTTAACAACACTGTATTATAGACTTGAAATTTGCTAATAGGGTAGATCACACACATAACAAAATGGTAACTGCATGAAGTTAATCAACTTGATTGTGTTGATTATTTTACAATGTATAGGCATAGCAAAACATCAAGTTGTACACTTTAAATATATACAAATTTAAATTGTTAATTGCTCCCAAATAAAGATAAAAAAATTAAAATCATTGTACATTGCATTATTTACACCTACTGCAGATTGAAAAATTGTGTGAAAGTCCACTTCTATAAGAATCTAAAATTTTAAGGAGATACTTGCACAGTAAAATATTTTTCTTTTATTTCATGGAACTATTTATTTTATATATTAGTAACAGTCCATTTTGTACACAATATACCTTTTACTTAAACTTGATAATGCATATGTAATAAAAACAAGATTTACTATACCTAGTAGCCTCTAAGCACGTTCATATATGGATATAATAGACATTGTAAACACTTTTCTTAGGTGCTTGCCATGTGTACTAAGAAGGCAGAAAGTAGCACACACAAACCTAACTAGGCTCCCTCTTTGTCCTGCTCCACACGATGCCTGCAAACACTTACTGGAGAGTTGGAGGCAGGCAGAAGCCAGGTCTGTCTGTAGGTGTCACAGCCATTCCCTGATAAGGGGGTGCACGAGGAGAATCCCAGATGGGATTCTTCCTTCCATCCATCTACACTTCCATCCTTCCTTTCTTCCTTCCATCCATCCATCCTTCCTTCCATCTATCCATCCCTCCTTCCCCCATCCTGGGGGAGTGCAGGGAGCAGACGAAGACACTGTGGTGCACTCAGCTGGACATGGAGGAACACAGGGAGCCAGGCAGGGGCTTTGCCAACCCATGGCAAAGCAGCAGGCAGAGGCTGTCTGGAGCAACTCCAGAGGTAAGCTGAAAGCTGTGCCTACACATTATTCATTAAACCTGAGAAACAGGGAGCATATTCCTCTTCCTCTGCTCACCTGGCATTTGTATTTATCTTGTGGTCCTTTTCAGGATTTGATCCAATCCACGGTATATGTGGAGGGCCCATTACATGCGGAGACTAACTGCTATGGCAGCTATAAAGGTGTATGCGGAAACACCCTGCCTACAGATGCTTACAATCTAGTAAGGTTGTCAAGGCAAAGCCTCAGGTAGTCACACATATCATATTAAAGGAGGTTCCATGTACCTTTCATCTCTCTGTATCTCCCTCAATGCCTAGCAGAACGGTGTTTCGATGTGAAATGCCAGTATTACTATTCTTTTGATGCCATCTTATATATTATTTCAAAGGAAATCTTATAGTTTCAATGATTTTTCCACATACAGCCAGCCTTTTCCTCACATGAAGAACATTTGTCTTAATAATTCATGATTATATACTGTCTTCATTCATCTAATGACAGTATGTGCTTTGAGAGATGATCCATGATAAAACATCTCTAGCAATGTTAGCTTGTCTTGCCGAACCCAGCATCTAACATGGAACTTCTTGTCTTCCATCTGCTTTACTCACACCTTACACTAGAGTTAAATAAAATATGTACGTGAACTACACCACCCCCCCACACACAATTCAACATCATCTTTCCAGGCTAAATAAGAAAAAATAAACAATAACATATGTGCCTCCTATTTTCCTTACTTGAGACAATACAGAAATGTTCACATATCATTGAAGTCATTTGGATCTTTGAATACTTGGGCTTCGAATTCCATCTGGCTCTGTAAAATAAAAGTGTTCAACTTAGTACAGATTTCCACAAAAGGTGGAACAACACAAAATGTTTTGTGTTATCTCCTGAGTGTGTGTAGAGGCGGGACAACTGAGGGATAGCAGGTGTGGAGAACTCCCAGTGCTCATGCGTGCTGCACTCACAGATCCTGTCAGTGCTGACTACACTCCAAACACAGTGCTTGCTCTGGGTCCATGAAGATGGACAAGGCCACTCAGTTCTCCATGAGTTTCCCATCTGATGGTGGAGACTGGCCCAAATCTAGCGAGTATAAGGCAGGGCCCTGAGAGCTGCAGTAGGGAAGGCACACGTGGACTCTGGGAAGCCAGGAGGATGAATCAGGGGACAGCAGGCCTCGGCAGGGAAGGACATGCTTCACAGAGCAGGAGAAGCCAGACTGAAAGCTGGGGGCGAGAAAGGGATGTGGTCCGGGAAGATAAGAATCCAAAGAGGGCTGATGGGATTTACTAATGAGGAAGGCAGGGTGACCTTGGCAATAGCAGATTCATGGATGGACAAGGAGAAGTGGCAGTAGTGTAGATTTTCAATGAGGACAATTCTTTCAAGAAATTTGACTACGAGAAGGAAAGCCATTGGACAGGAGATACAAGTATCTGTGGAATTGAGGAAAGTTCTCTCCTTTTTCCTTTCCTTCCCTTTCTTTCTTTCCTTTCTTTCTTTCTCTTTCTTTCCTTCCTTCCTTCCTTTCTTTTTCTTTCTTTTCTTTTCTTTCTTTTTCTTCCTTTATTTTCCTCCCTTCCTTCCTTCCTTCTCCTCTCCTCTCCTCTCCTCTCCTCTCCTTTCCTTTCCTTTCCTTTCCTTCTACCTTCCTTCCTCTCTCCCTCTCTCTCCTTTCCTTCCCTTTCTGCCTGCCTTTCCTGTCTCCCTCCTTCCTATCATTTTATTTTTCAGATGGGACAGTTTGGAATCTTTTAAAACTCTAATGAGAAGATTTTTCTAGAGAGGGAAGAGGTTGAAAATGTGTGGTAAATGTAAAGGTAAATGATGAAATAGTTCCTGAGGAGATGGAAGGAGACAGATCCAGAATTACCCATCCAGCAAGTTCTGAGATCTATCCATCATCCATCAATTCATTCTTCCATCCATCCATCCTTCCATCCTTCCATCCATCTATCCTTTCATTCTTACTTCCATCCGTCCTTCCAACCTTACTTCCATCCATCCATCCATCCATCAATCCATCCATCTTTCCATCCTTCCTTCCTTCCATCCATCCATCCACCCATCTATCCATCCTTCCATCTATCCATCCCTGCATCCTTCCTTCAATCCATGCATCCATCCTTCCATCCATCCATCTATCCTTCTATCCTTCCATCCTTACTTCCATCCATCCACCCATCCTTCCGTCCATCCATCCATCCATCCATCCTTCCATCCATTTACTAGGCACCTACCAAGTGCTGCTACACACAGGATATAGGGAAACAGTGAAAAATGGACCAAGTTGCCAATCTCCGATGAGCTTATATCTATGTGGTGAGACAGACAGTAAGTAAATGAGTAAGTATATCTTAAGTAATAAAAAGAACTGCTAAGAAAAGAAAGCAGAGCTAAGCGATGGAGAGGGAGTAGTTAAGATGGTCAAGATGAAGCTCTGTGAGCAAGTGGCATTTGAGCAGAGAGAGATGATGTGAGAAACTGAGGTACATGAAGGTCCAGGGAAAGGACTTCTGGGAAGAGGCGACAGCAAGTGCAAAGGCATGGAAGGAGGCCCCCTAGACAGCTGTGTACCTCCAGCAGCAGGAGAGAAAGGGCGACAGTAGATGTGGTTGGAGAGAGAGAAAAGGCCTGCTGTGTCAGCTTCAGAATGCACTGGAGGGCTTGCAGCAAGAGAGAGGCATGATAGCATTTGCATTTTAAATGTACTGGATATTGTGGAGAAAAATCAGTAGGGGACAACAGTGGACTCAAGAAAACTAGTAATCTAGGCTAGGTGAGAGATGACGGTGGCTTGATGTAGGGTGGTGGCTAACAGATGTGTGGGGAAGAGGTTATATTCAGAGATATATTTTAGAGGAGCAGCTAATGGTACTACAAGAAAGAAATCAAAGATGGCCTCTAGGTTTTTGACTGAACAACTGTGTGTATGTGGTTACCATTTATTGAGACTGGGGGAGTGGCAAGTTTTGGGGGAAAATCAAGAGTTTGTTGAGAACATCTAAGTGGACATGTTGAGCAGGCAGCTGGAGATACAACTAGAGCCTGGGGGACTGGTAATATTTATGTATCACATCATTCCATCTGCTTCAAATCCTCCAGGGAGGCCTCATCACCTTTGAGAGGAAACCTAGGCTCGGGACCCCCACGGGATGTGGTCCTCCTGTGCATCGCAGCCTCAACCCAGCCTCAGACTGCAACGGACACTCTTCCAATACTGACTCACTTGCATCTCTGGCCAGATCTCTTTCTCTCTCTCTCCCCCTCTTTTTCTCTTTTGTACATATGTCATTCCTTTTGCTCAGATTATTTTCCACTTTTGACCTGGCTATTTTGTCCTTTGAAATCCAGTTCTTCCCATAAGCCTTGCTGTCCCACCAGCCACTCCCCAGTCCTTCCACACAGCTGGTTCAGATGCCCTTCTCCCGACACTCTGCACATACCTCTGACTCTGGCACCAGCACACCCAGGGTACTCCACTAATTAGTGAGTGAACTCGGACAAGTTGCCTAAACCCTCCAAGCCTCAGTTCACTGAGGATAATAATACTATCTACTTCATACGGTTGTCAGGGGGCTTAAATGAGGCGATCTGGGGCATACTGCTTACAACATTGCCTGGCATAGATGAAGTACCATCCAAGTCATTAAATATCATTATAATATTTATCATACTTTTGCATAATTATTTTCATGTTTGTTTTCCCCCAGAAAATAGAGCCCTCAAGTGAAGCCACTGAAATTTTCGTCTGTGCTTCTGGCGCACATTAAGCCCCATTAATTGTTTACGGCATGAATGAATGAGTTAATGAATGAAAACAGCATTGGGCTACCATAAATAGTGATATGAAATGAACCAGTAGGTTCTTCAATGAGCGTTCTGTATTTAGAAGGTGTTCCCTGTGAGTCAACAGAGCTTGTCTGATCCACCACTCATCAAACCGAAAAGTTCTGGGTCATTTTTCCTAGGTTACGTTTTGGTTACCATTCAGTGAAAGTCACATCAGTACCTTTGGATCAGGTAGACATGGTCCAAAAGCTTCCAGAAGAAGGGTCTCTTCTCTCACAGCTTGTTCATAGTCTGCAAAAGACAGCTTCCCGTCATGGTCACGGTCCTGCAGGTGACCAGCAGCATGTTAGTCAGCACATAAAGTGCTTAAGAAAAATGCATACATTTTTCACAGTGAAGTGTTAATAGAGAAAAGGTGCTAGAAAAATAAGAGATTAGATAGCGAAATTGAAGAGAATTTTTAATATTATAATAAACAGCACAATTCAAGTGTTTTATTTTACCTAACAGGAAACTTACTAAATAAATTATAATTTCAATTTTTATTTCTTGTCCATATCTGGCCTATAAACTTCAATATAAAACTCCAAATTACCCATAATTACCATTTTCTTAAGTGTTATTTCGACCAAATCTTTAATTCCTTCATCAGGGTCTTCTTCAGATGGCTGTTTGAGAAGGCTGTTCTTCAACATGTGAAACATTTCCTCCTTTGAAATGAATCCATCACCATTCAAATCAAACACTTCAAAGCAATCTTTTTAAAAAAATAACAAATTGTGAATTTGATACTATCACTAAGGTAACACTTGCTATCTTGTTGATACTCTATCAACCTGGCAGACCTTGGTGGAACCTGATTAGTAAATGCTAATGTACAGCAGGTGAATACATTCAACAATCCTTAGAAAACGTGTCCTTACACTCAGCTACAAAAAAAGCATACCAAGGAACAATAACTTGAGCATTTACATCTTGAAACTCTTGGAAAGCTGATTGAAATATGACTCTTAAACAGAGTTCATCCGAATTAACTGAAAATTAATTAAGAATCAGAAATGTTCTTCAGTTTTATGGTTACAATTCAAGTAATGAAATATGTAAAATACTTACTATGTAAATGTATATGTACATAATTAGCATGTTCAGGAACGCATATGCAGTCTTCCTTGGTATGAATTACTCCTCAGAATCACTTGATTTTTGTTTTTACTAACATTCTTTCATCCCTTATTGACTTGAATAAAAGAGGCTAACAAGCATTCAAACCAACCAAACAAGGACCCACCCGCCCACTTCACTGTCTGAGTTGGAGGACATTGACTTAAGAGCTCTAAGTATGTTAGTTGTGATGTACAAACAGGATAATCTGCGATCTTACATTTCATTTTTTCTTCCAAAGATCCTCGAAGAAACAGTGATAATCCGTTAATCCACTCTGTTACACTTACACAGCCATCATTGTCTTTATCAAAACCTCGGAATACTAAAGAGAGAAAGGTACCATGTAATACCTGAGCTGCATTTTAATTCTCAGTATGGTATCTGCATTGGCATTGCTTGCTTTTAAAATTCAGAGAAAACTTCAGGATCATATGATTCCACGTTCTTATTTGACAAAAGGGAAACTAAGACATCATAACATCAGGAAACTCTTTTATTTAAACAGTCAAATTTTCTCTTTGTGTTTTGTGGGAACAAAGAAAGTTCTGAATGTATAAATATATTAATCACTAATTAATTAATGATATATTGGTATAAATATGTTAATTATATTAATCAGATATGTTAAATATGTTAATATAACAATGATATTTTATCAATATATTTTTGTTACTCAAAAAAAAGTAATGTTATTACATGATGGATTGAATTATATCTTAACTTTTATTGAAATATTTTCTTTGATGCAAGGAAATTTAAATGTCCTTTTAAAACTATTCTAGTAAATATTTATTATTATGTTTACTAAGTAGAAATTGACATGTTTGTGGTTTTATGCTATACAGTAAGTGAAGGAAACCTAGTTATTCAATATGACTTTGTTCTCTTCTTAATACACAAAATAGAGACAATATTACTTCGTTCCCTATGACCTTTGCAAAATTAAATTTTCATATTCATGTGAAATTGGTAATGTAGACATTAAACTTCCTGCCAAGAGTATGTCCAAGCTCCAAACTTTTTTAGTAGTTGTGGCTGGATTTGGCCAATTTGAATCTTGTATGTGTCTTACCTCTGTCCATTATCATGTCATCAGTCATTCCAAATGTCACATGCAGGATGTTTCGAAATGCATTACGATCTAGTCCAATGGCTGTTCCTTGCCGCTCTATGCCTTCTCCCACCAAGTTATAAAATAACTTTATAAGACAAGTCACTTCAAATGTATTAACTGTGAAAGAATACAATTAACATATAACAAAAAATACATTTTTTGTCTTTAAGTCCTAACTTACATTTTGCATTAATGAGGTTACAGAGAAACAACATCAAAGACATCAAATATGTAATTGTCTTAGGTTAGTAGAAGATGGCCAAAGCTACATTACCACTAAAATAAAAGAAGTAGCATTCCCTCCAAACAGGAGTTGTCATGTTTAGAACAAAAACCAATAACATTAGCCAAGTTACTAGAATAATGATTGTGGTGTCAGATCTTAAACTCGACAAGGCTGGTAGAAATATGATTCAAAGTAAGAATGGTAAGTTTTAAGAATGGTAACTTTCTTTCCCAGCATTTTGATTACAGGTATTTGTGAGATTTACAGTGTACACTTTCCCTGGAAATAGACACCAGGCTCATGAAAACTAGGTAACAATTTTCATTGCACTTTAGCTTTAATGAATTCATAAGCCAGATTTTGGAAATCAGGAAGACTTATTTTTCAATAAAGAAGCTTTTAAGCATATCGGAGCACCCAGTATGGGTCATCTTGACAATTATGTAAAAATTAACATGCAATTATTCAGAAGTTATTTTGGAGAAAGGAATTTTTTATTTAAACAATATTTACATACACAGATACCAGCCCATACATATAATTGCATAAAGGGTGGTGGTTATAAACACCAAGTTAATTATTTGTGTTCCAATCTCTATGTGAGGTATGTAAGTGAAAGGGTTGTTGCCTGGTCTTCAGAATATACAGGTGAGTCTAAATATTGGCAGAAAATGGGGATAATTTTTGTTTCAAAACCAGATAAAATTATGGTTGAGTATTTTTACAAACTAAAGGACAAAACCTGTGCATATATAACAGAAGACAGCACATAAGAACGGAGAAATCACACTTCATCCTGTAAGGTCAGGACAAGCTTGAGTGTGATTTTGGTTTTGAGAACCACATTTCCAGAGAAATACTGAAACTATGAAAAAGAAAAGATTTAGTAAATAAATTAAATAGTAGAGAAGAACATAATGGTTATGATTTTTGAAACAACTGTTAGTTACTAGAAAACGGTATGTGTTCCCTCAAAAAAACCACATAATTACCATATGATCCAATAATTCCGATTCTGGGTATATGCTCAAAAGAATTGAAAGCAGGCACCGAAACAGACCCTCATACACCAATGTTCACAGTGGCGTCAGTCACAACAGCCAAAATACAGGTGCCATCTAAGAGTCCACTAACAGATGAATGAATAAACAAAATGTGGCATATTCACATAATTGAATACTATTCAGCCTTAAAAAGAAAGGAAATTCTGACACATGCTACAACATGGATGAATATTTACAGACATTATGCTATGTGAAATAAGCCATACAAAAGGACAGATATTGTATGACTTTTCTTATATGAGATACTTAAAGTAGTCAAAATTATGTGCAGAGAAAGTAGAGACAGAAAATAGAACAGTGGTTGTCGGCCTGGGGAGGGGGCAATGGGGAATTAGTGTTTAATGGGTACAGAGCTTCAGTTTGGGAAGATGAAAATGTTCTGGAAAATGGATGGTGGTGATTGTTGTACAACAACGTGAATGTCAATGTCACAGAACTATACACTTAAAATGGTTAAAATGGCAAATTTTATGGTGTATATATTTAACCACACATATACACAGAAACCTCTAAAAATAAAGAGCTGTTAATGATTGGAGAAGAAAAGCCTACATGAAGAATGATATGCTCTATTCAAGAAATGCTAGCAGAGGGGATATTAATTAGCCATCTTTCCATTTCAGCTAAAATTAAAAAAAAATAGTTTATTACCCACTATGTCAAAGGTTAGCCCTATGAAAATTTTCCTTGCTAAATGTTTCTTAAATTCTAGAACACAATACTAAATGAAATTAAGAAAAATTCAAGAATGGATTTTCATCTTTTTAGAAAGTTCTAACTGTATCCTGCAGATCATATCTAGACGCTCTCCTAAGATTCTTCACTCTTCTCTGATGCTACAAAATGTATCCATTTCATCCTGGTACCATTATCATCTCGCAACTAAAAATAAATTTGACTTCAGGGGAAAGGTCCTCTGTTCAAAGAAATTTAAAATGATTATAATGTCCATGACATAACTACTTCTATAGAAATTAACTAGTAATCCTCAAAGTTTATAAGGCTCATTTTAAAACTTTTACATACAGAGAAAAATCAAAAGAGTTGACTTTTTCCTGCCATGGTTTCACTTAGCTTTAAAAATATATATTTACCTTTGGATTGCTCAGAGAATGTTTGTTTGCAATACAGTCAAACTTATTGAACAGGAACTAACTCAAATTCAGTATTGTGTACAGCAGATACTGCATTGTGTATGAGTATTTATCAAAAATGTTTACTAGATGTTGTAATAATATCTGGTCTTCTCCCAGAAATGAAAGTGTTTTAAGCAAAACAATGATAGAACAAAACTCTCATCAGATTATAATAACCATAATAATACCTTAAATTATAAGATGCTTTTTTTTGCCTTTTTTCTAAGAATTTTAAGATGCTTATACACACCATAATTTTTATTTATGTCACCAACTCACTAGGAGAGCATTCCTTACCACTCATTATATCAAATACGAAAGATGATTAGAAGGCACTAGATCCTGTAATCTCTAGAACTACATTAAAATATGTTTATTCCTCCTCCTCTGCACAATGAGCGTGTTTTGGGGATCATGGCTTCTGTTTATTCAAGTGGCACTAGTTTTGCAATCAGCATACAACTTCTAAGCTTGCTCACCAGACAATAATTTTCCTCATCTAAACCATATTTATGGTTTCCTCGCCCAAGCGCAGTTCGGTTTTCCAGTCTGAATACAATCCTAAAGCTTTCTATGAAATTCTAGAACCACCTTTTTAAATGTGAGCTTAGAGGAGGCACCTCCAATAAACGCTCATGTTGTCACCTGGCCACGTCTCCTTTATCTTTCAGCCCCACCAGGACCTGGCAAGTGGAAATCTACAGTTGGGAACCGATTCTTTACCATGTGTTTAGCTTTGCTGAGCTCTTTGGTTTCCAAACAAATTTGCTTGCTCTGAGACACAGATCTCTGGGCCACGTCAACTTATCTTTCCTAAGGTTGTTCAGATGTTGATGACGTTGGTGTACGTTGGTTAGTCTACTTTTCTTGGGTCCGGCGGTTTTTAGTTTTTAGTTTACACCTGTCTCAGGCTAAAACCACGTGTCTCGTGGGCATATACATCACGTTTCTATAATGAGAAGCAGGTCAGTCCTGTGCGGGAGTGTAGGTGGCACGAGTCGCAGTATCAGCTCCCAAGGCCCCGGGGTGCGTGCCCCCCCAGGAGCTGGCGCCCGCTCCCCTCCGGCTCTTTTCTCCAGGCAGCGGGCGGGGAGGGCCTACCCCACCGAGGCCCAGGAGGCGGGAAGCTGGCACAACAGCGGGCCTTAGCCCCGGTCGCACCGAGACCTGGGCCGAGAGCTCGGCTTGCCCAGCACTCGAGTCTTACTTACAGTGCTTGCAATTTTTAGTTAAGGTGTCAGTCAACTTCTGCAGCTTCTTGCGGTTCATGCCGGGCGCTCAGGGAATCCGGCGGCGGCGGCGCGCGGCTGCCGGCCCCCCGCGAGCCCAGGCGCTGGGGCAACCCGCTGGGTCTACGCCACCCGGCGCGTGCGCGGGCCTAACAGACAGCGTGGCCATGGCAACGGCTGGCCGGCCGCCGATTGGCTCCCGGGCAGGGGCGGGCCCAGGGGCATCCCCGCCCTCCACGCACCGTGGCCATGGCAACAGCCGGACCGCCGCTGATTGGCTCCGCGGGGGCGCGCACAGAGCCGGCCTGGATGCACGATGCTGCTAGGAGGTTCCCAGCCAGGCGCCTTGCAGACTGCTCTGATTGAGAACGTTGGAGTTTTAATTTTCAGTGCCACTGTCTTTTGGGTTGACAAGCACCTCTGTTTGACTACAGTGTAAATCATCAACGTCTAAAAATATGGTATGCATGCTGTGTGAGGTATTGTGCAGTATCATAATGTTTTGGGTAGTGTGGAACCTCTAGGGAAGGCTTGAGATCTGGGGGGACTTGGAGAAGCTTCACAAAATAGCAGGCGTGTTATCCACATGATAGTTTGCCAGGCCTTGTGCAGGAGGGTGAGCAGCTTACTCTTTAGGCAGAGCCGCTCTTTTTAGGTTGCCAGTCTTTGTGCTATGATACCAGGAGGGAGTCTGTCACTAGACAGTTCTATCTTCAGGTTTTTAGTAACGTTTCTGAGAGCAAGAAGTTGGAATACAGTCACAGGTTGCCTAAGGAAGGAGATATGTTCTGAGAAATGTGTCATTAGGTGATTTTGTCCTTGTGAAGACATCATAGAATGTGCTTACACAGACCTAGATGGTATACCCTACTCTGCACCCAGGCTATCTGGTATAGCCTATTGCTCCTGGACTACGAACCTGTACAGCATGTTACTGAACTGAATACTGTAGCAATTATAGCACAATGGCAAGTATTTGTGTCTCTAAACACACATAAACAGAGAAAAGGTACAGTAAAACTACAGTATTATAATCTTAAGGGACCACTGTTGTATATGTGGTACAATGTTGATTACAATGTCATTATGTAGCACATGACTGTAGATTTTTTTTCTCTTCCCGTACCCTCATCTCATTCTTGGGAGGTGGTGGTTGTCTGTGGAATCTGGGAAAAACCACTGGCAATTTTTAAACTGGTTAAATAGGCAGTCTCCCTAATAGAAACAGGCTGACAACTGCACTTAGGTGTGGGGTACAACCCAACCTTGGTTTTCTGGAAAATAGCCCAGTAAAATCTATCCTTTACGTACTTGAAATACAGATTCTGTGCCTGTAAAGGATAGTCCTTACACTTTAGTGTGGGAGGATTTTCTGCTTTTCATACCCACGGCAGAATATCCTCTTTGACTTAAGACAGCTAACTCAGCCAGGATCGCAGTTCAGTAACATACAGTATTTTCCAGAGGACTTACTTGTTTAACCTCAAAGGGGAAAATGCCTTTGGAATGCAAACTAATCTATTGTATCCATACTGTCATCTTTCGACTGAAAGCAGAAAAATTCTTCCAACCATGAGTAACAATCCAGAATGAAGTAATTCCAATATTGAGGCCTTTGGTTTTCTGTCACTGTTTCATTTGTTTGTGGAACGGAGGAGTGGAAAGAGTGGCTGTCAGGAGTTAATAAGAGAAGCCATGAGCCCCCGCCTGATGCAGGCAGGTCTGTCAAGAACCATCTGGGAGGTTGGCTGAATGGCCGCCCCGCTGCTGTGTCTTGGGGCGCAGCCTCCACTGGCAGAGTGCACACCTGTGGGCATGTCCAGGGGCCTTGGGAGACAGCGTGCACTGGGCACCCGCTGGGGAGACCGATGGGTGAGCTCATCGCTTATTACTTCACAAGTTTCAGGCCTAAAGCCCATCGGCTATGTTCCCTTAAAGTGAAAAAAATGATGTAGGGGCAATATCTCAGACTGTTGAGACTAAAATAGGCAAATCTGTTATGCCAGGCAAACATTCCTTACCCAGTTGAGCGATCTCCTCTCCTCCCACCTGTCTTTCCCCCGGTTCTTTCTTCCATGCTATTCTTTTAGGGAAAAACAGTCCAAATGCATTGTTGTGTGAAAGTTCACTTCCCTAAGTAGGCCGCAGAGTTGACCTTACTATAAGGTGTTGCAAATCTTTATCAGGGAAAGCACAGTATTCATTCAGGGCACGTTTTGTCAATATGTGAGTAAACTTCAGAGCTTTCATTACATTCTTGTGAAGTTTTGGACCTTAATATTTTTAGACTTTAGTAACAAGTTGTAGGCCTGATAGAATCAGGTAATCATATTTCAAGGCAAATTGAAATTTTTATTTGCTTGTGCTTAGTAGGCAAAGGACTGCTTCTCCCCAAGAGCTTTCTCAGAATAAGGCAATTCAGCCTGAGCACTTACCTCCTATCAAATCAATCAATAATGCAATAATAAAAAGTGTTTAATGTGTATTGTACATCAATTGTACTATGCATGAAATGATCATAGAACTTTCCAAAATCCCAGCAACTTCAAGATGAATACACTTGTAAATACAAAAGTGCATTAAAGTGACTAAGCTATAACATTTCCTTTGCTTCTGTGCACAAAACCATCTTCCCTTTGACCCAACATTCATCAGAATGTTGCTTGGACCTTGACTCGATCAAAGTGTTTCCCCCGACGTGGCTCTTTTAAGACGAGGGCCTTTGGAAGATGTTTAGGAAATGACATCATGGAATTTATTTTCAAGCATGTCGCAAATTTATTATGAAATTGCTTTAATAAAAGGAAAATAGAAATGTTAGTTACATAATTTAAATACAATTTTACTAATTTTGTTTTGTGGAGATAGTGATAAAAAAATTCAAAGCTAAATTTGGCCAACTGTTAGGGCGGTGGAGCCTGCACTGCTGTCCCTGGCCGTGTCCCCTCCGCGGTGGCGCCGCAGACACGCCGCCCTCAGCACCGCAGGCTCGCTGAACGCTGGGGCATTCAGGACTTCTGCATGTGCTTTGCCCCAACCCACTCTCAACCGCAACTCTTCAAAGAGCACTTTCCAATTCCCTGTGTAAAGGGAATCCTTCCTTACCCAGAGACTCTGCCTCAGGGCCACTTCCTTTCTGGCACTTGCTACTATGTGGACTTTACTTGTCTTTTTTTAATCTCTCCTTCCCACTAGACTGGGAAGTACATGATCTCTCTCTCTCTCTGAGTCTTAGACTCTTAGAGTCTCATTTAGCCTCTGCATCTCTGCATCTCTGCATCTATCTATCACGTGTCTATGCCTCTAAAGTTCAACAACACACCCCCTGTCGTATGGTCCGTATTGATGAAGAGCTGTGGGACAACTGCCTGCATAGGGGTGAGTTCCGAGACCCCTGAAGTACCCCCGGAGCTGGGCTGTATAAAAAGAGCTTTCTCTTAAACTGGCTTTTCCCCCAAATTTACACTCAATATTCACTGGTATTAACTCATCTCTAGACTGTTTTTTTTTTTTTTTCCTGCTGTAATCAAGTAACTGATGGGTCAGGCAAATACCTATGGTTTACTATGGACAAGATTCTTATCTTTCATGTAATTTACAAAGGTGTAAATTAAGATGTGACCTGTGACAAGTTTTTACTGTGATAGCTATAATGTCAGCAGGCTGCATAAAGAAGCTGGCTCCTCCAGGCTTCACAGAACCGACCAAGAAATCCTGCTGAATTTGCTGGGTTCCATGCCACTGCACACTGGGCCGTGAGCACCTGCAGCCAGGGTCAGGGCAACTGCACCATCTGCACAGCTACCTCATGGACAGAGATGCCTGCCCCTTTCCAGCTGAGCCCAGGGCGCCTGGTGGCATTCTGGCACTAACCAGGGAATTCTGCAGAATCCCACACTTCCTCCTCAGAGCAGGTCCTGGACTGCTGCACAGACCTGACCATGCACTTCCCAGCCCTCTTAGCCAAAGCTACCCAGAAAATAGCCTGAATTAGTTCTAAAATTTGTGACCAGGTCCGTTTAACCACTTCCTCTAACTCTATAGTTTTTGAGTACTCGAGAAAAGGAAGCTCTCACAATTGCCTATCCCCAAATAATGTTACCCCTTTATTAGACTTTATTTCATAGCCTAGTCTCTGTAATTTCTTTCATTTGTATCCAATAAATCCCCTTTTCCATAGTGAGTGATTACCTTCCATACTCCATTTTTGCATGGGGCCATGTTTTCACCTTTCTTCTCTACACCTGCTACTCCCCTGAAGACATTGCTTCTTCTGTAGACATTCTCAGGAACAGTTACCATTTCCTCATACCTGCTCACTCCTCGCCAGAAGGAAATCACTGTCCTCCCAACCTTGCATCACCTTTCCGCCATCCTATTAGCTTACCCTTCCTTGCCCTCTGCAGTTCTCAGGGAGTGTGGGGTGTGCTCACTCCCTCCACTGTTGCATCTCTAGCCCTGTCCATCCTCTGTGCCCTGGCCTGGGTCCTGCAATAGCTGCTGTCTTCCCTCTTGTCCTTCTCAAAACCATCTTCTGAGTTGCCAGAGCAACCCAACCATGTCTTGCTCCTGCTGGAAATTTAAATGACTTCCTCGTGCCCTTGAGATAAAGCCCAAGCCCAGTAGCATGGTTTCCATGGTTTTCTAACATCTGGCCTCTTCTCTGACCAGTCCCTGTGTATGTAAACGCTGGAGCTCCAGCAGCCGTGTTAGATCTTGAGGTTCACTGGGGACGTGGAGCCACTCAGAGTGGAATGTAAGCTAGAAAGGGCTGTGTCTCTCAACTGTGGGCTCTCCCCTGTAGGACTGTGAAATTAGCTTCCATCTCAGTTATCCCACTGATATTTGGGGGTTCTCAAAAACTTTCCTTTACACCTAATCCTACAAATGCAAACTTTAAAATGAGAAAGTTGTACTTCATTTTCTTTAAATGTCCTTCCACCTTTATGATTCTTGAAAGCAAAACCAAAGTTGACATCCGTATACTCTCACTGTCCTCACACTAGGTCAGACTTTATGAAAGTGTCAGCAGTTGACCATCTTGACCTGCAAACCCCTGCAGTTTTGTATCAACCTAATGCGTGGTTGCATCTTTTCACATATGCTCAATAGTTCAAATTATCTACTTAAAGCCAAGATTTGATTGCAAATTTAAAGTAGCTACATTATCCTTCAGTTATTCAAATTCCCCGTGATTCCCGTTCTAGATTTATGGTGTGCCATAGGAAGGAACTGGGAATTTTTTCTTTCAGTTTGTCTCCTGTGTTGGTGGGGAATACCAAATGGCTGTACATGGGGCAGGCACTGCTCTGTTCTCACTGCCCTGGGGGGCTGCCACCTCTCTCTGGAAGTGACTGACTGAGCAACCCTGGAGATATATGTGTCTATATATCACACTATGAGTTCGCACTATGAGCCAGGGTTGTCACATTAGGTACTGATGGATTACACCCACCCAGTTCCCACCTGCTGGGCACTGACCCTTCATGTTGGAACGTGGGGAAAGTGGTGTCTCTACAAGTCTGGGAAGACCCGGCTCTACACTGTGGGAGTTCAGTCCATGAGACATGCCAGTCCAGGCAACACTCCCTAAAATCTAGAGAGTGAGAGGACTCCTCTCTAAAAATTTGTTTCCTATCTAAAAAATATTTCCCTAACACAAAACCACAAAGATTTTCTTCCTGTGTTTTCTATGTGGTTTACAGTTTTATCTTTTACATTTGTATCCCTGGTCCATTCAGTTAATTTTTGTATATGTGTAAAGTAATGATTGATGTTCATTATTTTTTATATGGCTAGCTAATACATGTGTATAAGACTACTCACTTTCCGTTGAGTTACACTGGCATTTTTGTTAAGCAACTAAGTGTGGGTTTAGTCTTGAACTCTCTGTCCTGTTCCATTGGTCACTATGTCTGTCCTTATGCCAAATCACACTGTCTTGATTTCTGTGGTTTTGTTGTGAGTCTTTAAATCAGACAGTGTAACTTCTTTAAGGCAGTTCTATTTTAAATTGTTTTGACTAATCAACAGCCTCTTCATTTCATACAAATCTGGGAATCAGTTTGTTAATTTCTACAAAAATTCTGCTGAGATTTTGATTTGGATTGCAATATATCATATAGCAATTTGGGTAGAATTTATATCTTATTCATTGATTTTTCTGATCCATGGACATGTATATCTCTCCATTTATTTAAGTCTTTATTAATTTCTCTAAGCATTGTTTTGAGGCTTTAAGTGTACAGATCTGCACTTTTGTTATATGTATTTATAGTATTTTTGATGCTAATGTAAATTCAAAGCTTAATATAAATTTTATTGTTCTTGATAGTACATAGAAATATAATTGATATTTGTATATTAATCCTGTATCCTGAAACTGTGCCAAACTCATATAACCACTATTAGATTTTTTGGTAGATTACTTAAGATTTCCTACGCTGAAGATCATATTGTCTACAAATAAAGACAGTTTTACTTTTTCTTTTACAATCTGTATGCCTTTTTACATTTACCTTGCTTCACTGGCCTTGCAAAAACTTGTGGTACAATGTTGAATAGAAGTGATGAAAATGGTCATTCTTGTCTTGCTCTTCATCTTCAGGGGCAAGAAAGGTTTTGTTCGTCTCCACTAAGTTTGATGGTAGCTACAGGTTTTTCATGATGCCCTTCACAGAGATGAAGATCCCATCTATTAATATTTTGTTGATACTTTTTATCGTGAATGGATGGTGAATTTTGTCAAATGCTTTTTCTGTATCTATTGAGATGATCAGAGGTTTTTTTCTTTTTTAGTCTTTCAACACAATATATTATATTGATTAATTTTTTGAATGTTAAACCAATGTTGAATTTTCAAACTAAACCTTTGATCATAATATATTATCCTGTTCATATATTCTTGGATTGAATTTGCTGGGTTTGTGTTGATGATTTTTGCATCTATCTTCAGGAATATTAGTCTGTAGTTTTGTTTTCCTGTAATATAGTTGGTTTTGGTATCAGAATAATGATGACCTCATAAAATGAATTTGGAGGTATTGCTTCCTCTTCTATTTACTGTGAATGTTCATGTAGCATTCTTAAATTTCTTCCTTAAATTGTTGGTAAAATTCATCAGTGAATTTATCTAGCCTTGAAGTTTTCTTCTGGGGGAGGTTTTTAAACTAAAAATTTGATTTTTAACAAATATATGTAGAATAATTCAGATCATCTATTTCATCTTCAGTGAGCATAGGTAGTATTAGTCTTAAAGAATTTGTCCATTTCATATAGAATGTAAATTCATTGGATAAAGTTGTTCATAATACTTCCTTATTTTCCTTTTAATGAACATAGGATCCATAGTGATGTCCCTTCTTTGATTTTTATTATTAGTAACCTCTGTTTTCTTTCTTTCTTTATATCAGTCTGGCTAGAAATTTATCAATTTTATTAACCTTTTCAAGGAACTAGGTTTGGTTTCACTAATTTCCTCTGTTGTCTTTCTGTTTCCTGTTTTATTAATTCGTGTTCTCATCTTCATTATTCTCTTCCTTCTGCCAAATAAAAATTTACTCTGCTCTTATTATTATAATTTTCTTGATGGAAGTTTAGATATTAATATATTTCTTTTCTGATAGAAGCTCTTAATGTTCCACATTTCCCTCTCAGTACAAATTAAGTTTGCACCCCACAAAACTGATAGGTTGTGAGTTTATTTTCATTCCTGGTATATCTGAATAGATGCTGAACATTGTGAATCTTATATTATTTGTTGCTGGTTTTTGCTGTGCTTCTTTAAATGAGATTGGATTTTGTTCTAGCACCAAGTTATGTTCCTTGGAATCAGCTGGATTCTTTGAGGCAATCTTTTAAACTTTGTTATGATCAGGCTAGAGAAGCCTTTTTTTCTAGAGCCAATAGGGTCCCACTGCAGGGGTGACGCTGCTCTGAGGATTCTGCCTGAGGCGACAATTAAAGTCTTTTCAATCAGACTTGTGAGACCATGGACTATTCCCAGCTCTGTGTGAGCTCTAGGCATGATTCTGCCTTCTGGTTTTTTGTTTGTTTGTTTTTTGATATTTTTTCCACAGTTCATGTATATTTCCTGCCCCAGATCAGTGAGTACTCAACCAAAAATCAAGATGACCTCTCTGCAAATCTGTTCCCAACTTCTAGCCATCTTAGCCTCCATGAACTTCCATCTGTGTCTCAATCAGCAAGAGCCCCAGCCTGTCCTTGCACTCTGCCCGGGCACCACGGCCAAGGTGTAAGCTGTGATCATTGTAGGGCTCAACCCCTTGTTTCCCTTCTCCTTGGAACCATGATCCTTTGCTGCCTCCTATCCAAAGCTCGAACCGTTTCAAATGCAATGTGTAGGAGAGTTTTTGATGTTTCGATGTTTAGGAGAGTAAATCTGATCCTCATTACTTCATCTGGGCCAGAAGCAACAGTCCCATCATATATTTTAAATAAGAAAATTGTGTGTCAGGAGCGCAAATCCTGAGATTTTTGGAAATTGTAATAAACTAAAAATGATTATTTAATTTATAGTATCCTCATGAAAAGCTGCCTTGGTATACTTTTCATCATTTAAATCTGTTCTGGCCTCCACACCTTCATGGTTTCATAATATCCCTATTGAAAATGTGTGTATATTTCCAAATATATGTTTGTTTAGATATGTACATATTATGTACATTCATGGACATTTATTTTAAGTTAATGTATTTATGCATTATAAAGTGTACACATGGAAATATAAAAGGATGAGATATAAATGTTTAAAAAGGTTATTTTGGTCTTTGGTTTCCCAAAAAGTATTGTCTAGTGAGTAAAATGATTAAATGTGCTTTGTGTTTCAACATCAATTTTGAAATCAACTTGCCAGTTTCTATGTGAAGCACGAGCTGGGGTTATAATTGGGATAGCATCAAATCTAATGATTAATTCTGAGAGAACTGTGATTGTAATATTGAATCTTCCAGTGCATATGTATGAGATATCCCTTTTATTTTAGTCATCTTTAATTCTCTCAGCAGTGTTTTGTAGTTTTAAACAATGTATTCCTAAGTACTTCATGTTTTTGATGCTATCATATATGCAATTCCTTTTTAAAAAATTCATTTCCAATTATTTATTTCTAGTATATACAAACACAATTTATTTCTGTTTGTTGACCTTGTATTTTGCAAACTTGTTAAATATCCTTCACTTGTTAGTTCTAGTAGCTGTTTTGCAAATGCTTAGAACTTTTATGGCGGCAATCATATTGTTCAGGAATGGTGACAATTTTACTTCTTACTTCACCAACTTGATGCTTTTGTTTCTTCTTCTGGTTCTACTGAACTGGTGAGGACATCCAGTGCAATGCTGGAAGTAGGAACCCTTGCTTTGTTCTCTGTGTCGGAGGGAGTGTGCCCAATATTTCACCATTCAGTGTGCTGCTTGCTGTAGATTTTTCACAGATGCCCCGTATCAGATGGAGGAATTTGTCTTCTAGTCCAAGTGTCCTGGGAGCATTTGTCATCAGTGGGTGCTGAGTGCCCCACTGCTCACCCACCACTGCTGACGCAGCACGAGTACGTACCCGTTAGGTGGTGGTTACGTATCCTACAGAGCATCCACAGACCTGGAATCCTTGTCATTTAGTAAAGAAATTATTCACAACTTCTTCTTGAATTTGACAGCTTTTTGACACTCTGCCATGCTATGAACAGCAAACGCCGGTGAGGCACAGAAAAGGCACATGATCACTTGTCTCATTATGAGTCAGTGTCGAGATTGCACTACAGTTTAAAGCTCTTGTTTTCATTAAATTGACTGACTTTGTTCACTTTGGATTTAATTTCCTTACTGAAGTGCTTGGCTTATGTATTATGCAACATATTCATTTAATAGCCTTAACCAGTGTTTTTTGTTTTATTGTATTTTCATTCTGGTTAAAGCATCACAGTTTTCCAGTAAAATGTTTTTATTTACTACTTCCTTTTGTGTTAGAATATACTTTCTTTGACATATTTGTCCGTTAGAGGCTCACAGAATTTCCTTCCTGAGACAGAATTAATCAAAAGCCTTAAGATTAGACATGTTGGAGGTACACGGGGACAGTTTGGAACACATGTTTAATTCTCCTCTGAGCCATATGGGAAGACAATATTTCTCAGCCCCTTTGCTTCAAGAGGGGCCAATAGGAGTGGAGCAGAAAAAGAGAAGTTGCACCCAGGCCTGGCCACACAACACCTCTTGATCTTCTGCGTGGTTCCCCTCTGTGCTGCTAGAAGCAAGGGACACTGCATGACTCCGGCACAGGGAGTCAGGAACTTGAGCGCCTGTGGTGAACCCTTGGAGGGCAGCCACTTGGGAGAGCTCTGTGGTCAACAGCCTCCTCAGTGGCCACTGAATAAGTAAGAAATGTGTCTTTATTGCTTCACAACATTTGGGATATTACAGATAACCTATCCTGAGTAGTACATATCTATATAGCAAAACAGTGTAGCCAATCTTCTACCTGGTGACAGAACACACTCCCTCTCCCTAATGCTTCAAGTAAATATAATTATTTACCTGCATTTTTTAGTACTGTTTGCTGGTAAATTGCGATGGTTAATTTCAGGTGTCAACTTGGCTAGATTAAGAAATACCTAGAGCACTGGTGCAGCAACACTTCTGGGTACGTTTCTGTGAGGTTATTTCCAGAAGAAATTGGCACGCGAGTCCGTGGACTGAGTGGGAAAGAGCTGCCTTCGATGTGGTGGGCACCATCCAGTCGGTCTTCTGGGGGGGTTAAATGTGTTCTCCAAATCTGTGTGTTGGAAACTTAGTGCCCCAGTATTGGGGGCGCCTAATGGGAAACATTTAAGTCATGTGGGCTCCACCCTCATGAATATATTAAAACTGTTCTAGAAGGGCTTGAGGCTGTGAGTTTAATCTCTTGCTCTTTCACATGCTCTGTTGTCCTTCTGCCTTCCACCATGGGAAGTCATAGCAAGAAGTCCCTCACCAGATGCCAAGCGGATGCCAGCACTGTGCCCTTAGGCTTCACAGCCATCAGAACCATGAGCCAAATAAATTCCTTTTAAAAATAAATCACCCAGTCTGTGCTATTCTGTTATAACACCACAAAATGGACTAAGACAGAAAATGGGTACTGAGAAGGGTGTCTGTTGCTGTAACAAATACCTGAAAATGTAGAAGCAGCTTTGGGACTGGGTAATGGGCAGGGGCTAGGAGAATTAGAAGAGCAGGATAGAAAACACCAGGTTGCTGTGAATGGAGTGTTCAGGGCAGTTCTGGTGAGGGCTTACGAGAAGACAAGAGATGTAGGAAAAGTCTGCAGCTTCTCAGAGATTATGTAAGCGGTTGTGATCAGAATGTTGGTAGAAATATGGACAGTTAAGGTAAATCTGATGCAGTCTCAGATGCGACTGAAAAACAACATCTTGGAAACTGGAGTAGAGGCCATCTTGTTGTAAAGTGGCAAAAAACTTGGCTGAATCATGTCCATGCTCCAGGGTTTATGGAAGGCAGAATTTAAGTGACGAGCTAGGATATTTGGTAGAATAAATTTCTAAGCAAAATATTGAAGGATTTGTTGTGTGACTACTTTTAGTCACATATAATGACATGAAAAAAGAAAGAAAGAATTTAAAGATGGAACTTATAATCAAAAGAGAAACAGAACATAAAAATTTGGAGAATTTTCAGCCTGGCCTCATAGAGAGTGAAAAGGCATATTCAAGAGAGCAAACCAGAGATGTGCCCCCGTGGAAGCTTGCTAAAGAGATTAGTACGGCTAGATGGGAGCCAGATGCTATTCGTCCAGACAGTGGGAAAATGGTCCTGACGACACTTTAGAGATCTCTGAGGCCAGCCAGGACCTCGAGGGCAAGATTTCCAGAGAGGCACCAGCAGGACCTCAGCATGCAACCACTCGGGACTCTGCTCCCCTGCAGCACTTCTTGGCTACCCTAGCCTATCTCCAATGGGCCCATGTGTGGCTCATGCCACAGCTCTGGAAGGTAAAAGCTATACACCTTCATGGTGTCCATGTGGTGCTAATTTTGCAGTTGCACAAAATGCAAGGGCTGTGGGCCAGGGTGGTCTCTACCCAGATTTCAGAGGATGTTGCAGACAGGCTGGGGGCCCAGGCAGAAACTTGCTGCAGGAGTGGATCTGAGTCCCTATCATGACTACATGACTATGTTTAGTGCATCTAGAAAGCAAGACTGCCACCAAAACTCCAGAACTGTAAAGCTACCAGTGTGCAACTTTAGCCTGGGAGAGCTGCAGCATGAGATTCCAACCCAAGAGAGCTGAAGTGTGAGCTGAGCTCAGCAAAGCCATAGTGGCGGGGCTGCCCAAGACCTTGGAGACTCAACCCCAACCCCAGTGAAAGATAAGTCTGGAATCTCAAAGTTTAGTATCTGCTCTGTTGTGTTTTGGACTTACTTGGGATTAGTTACTCCTTTATTCTTGCCTATTTCTCCCTTCTGGAGTGGAATGGCTGTCCTATTGTGGTTTCAGCATTGTATTTCGGAAGGAGATAACTTGCTGACTTCACAGGCTCACAGGCTAGGGGAATCTGTCTTAGGGTGAGTCCTGCCTTGAGCCTCACCCATATCCGATTTAGAAGGGACTCTGGACTTGGGAATTTTGGGTTGATGCTGAAATGACTTAAGACTTTGGGGCTAACGGATGAAACTAATATATTTTGTATGTGAGAAGGACATGAATTTTGGGGACCAAGGATGAAATGTTATTATTTGAATATGTACCCCCAAACATCATGTGGTTGAGGTTTCATCCCCAGTGCAACAGTTTTGGAAAGTGGGCTTAATGAGAATCATTCAGTCCATGAGGGCTCCACCCTCATGGATGAATTAATGCCGGTTATAAAAGGGCTCGAGGCTGTGAATTCAATCTCCTGTTCTCTTTCTTACACTCTTGTCCTCCCACTCTCCGCCATGAGATGATGCAGCAAGATCCTCACAAAACGCCCAGCGGATACAGGTGCCATGCCTTGGACTTCCCAACCTCAGAACTGGGAGCCAAATAAATTTATTTTCTTTATAAATTTCCTGCCCTGTGCTATCCTGTTATAGCAACACAAAATGGACTAAGAGACAGATGAATGATTTGTACAGTGTTGACATATTCATTTCTGCGTATTACTTCAACAATTTTACAGTGGCAGGAAGAAGTGGTGTTTTCCTAAAGCTGTTTGGCTTTTCCCCCTCTTTTGCTATTAAGTGAGACCCACTAAGCAAGACTTACAAATATTTATCCTTAAGTTAATAAAAAAATTGTTAAGTATAATGTTGAGTATTCATGGCTTTAAATGTTTTCTAAAAACTGTAATTTTTTTCATATTCTAGATACCTGGTTTTACCTTACTAATCATTTTATCATTAGTTTGTATTTTAAATCACAGTGCACACTTAGTGCAAGTTTCCCTTTCAATGATGCGTTTGTAATCCCATAAACCAAATGATCTTTCTAACAGATTTGTATTTCCTGTGGCCGGCGCCTTGCAGGCGGGCTGGAGCAGCACAGATTTCGCTGCCCGTGTCCACAGCGGGCTCTGCGGGGGAGGAGAGAGGCTGGCGCGCCACCCTCTCCTTGCCGGCCTGTGCTTGATGTGATAGCATGACCCCAACTCAGGGTCTCTGTGAAGAAATAATCTTAACCTACTTGTCCTTTTTGTCAGTGTTAGTTTAGTTAAAACCGGATAATTTAATACATACATGCACTTAGCCAGGCACAGAGAGACTGCAAGACCTATGATATTCTGAAAGCAAGTAAACAAACGAAGGCACGACCATCGCCTCCTCCAGCTTCTCTGACACTTGTCTTAGGGTGCGTTATGGACTGCATGTGTGTGTCTCCAAAATGAATATTTTGAAATCCTAACCCTCCATGAGAAGGTGTTGGGGGCGGGGCCTATGGAAGCGATTAGGACACGAGGGTGGAGTCCCTGTGAATGGGGTTGGTGCCCTTAGAAACGTGACTCCGGGGGCTCCCTCATCCCTCCTCCATGTGAGGACACAGTGAAAAGACAACGTCTGCGAAGCAGGAAACGGACCCTCGGGAGACATTGAATCTGCCGTTGCCTTGATCTTGGGCTTCCCAGCCCCACAACTGTGAGTAATGTCTTTGCTGTTTGAGCCACCCAGTCTGTGGTATTTGGTTACAGCAGCCTGCATGCACTAAACAGACATGACTCGTCAGCATACATCAGAGTACGTTACTCTGAGATTCTGACTTAGAATACACTCCAGAACTTAAAAACAAAACAAAACTCCAACTCATTCTGATCTAATAACTTATTGCCAGGAAATTCTTCCTCTTGGTACTCTGAGGGCTGTATTGCTGCATTCTCTTTGTCCCCAACACTCTGCCGGTGTCACTCCCTCAGCACAAAGCCTCGCCTCCTACTTCAGACAGGAAATGGAGATGACCTTACATGAAGTCTCTAAATTATTACTCCTTTTCCTTCTACCCTGAGCAATCACATCTACCCTTCCCTCCTGTGTTAGGAAAAGAACAGTTCTCCCTCTCAATGTCTCCAAAAGCACGTAAAATTCTCTTCAGTTTTTACATTGATATTCAAGTGTATTTTGGAATGATCTTTGACACTTTGGAAATTAGTTTTCTATTTTTTTCTCATTTCTATTGTTTTGAGCATCTGCCTCCCTCAAACTGCATTGTATTCTGTAAGGTGGTGTCACGTCCTGTACTAAAGATACATCGGGTTAAACAATAAGAAGTCCCAACTACAGCTTTAGTTATAATGACATCATTTGACATGTCAAAGTTGGGTTTGAATTTGTAGATAATTAGTTTCCTACAATTTTCTGGCTGTTCATGGTCCTGCTCTTTAAGCCTCAGTGGCAATTTAGCCTCAAAAATCACAGAGACCTTGACTTTTTCTTTCACATTCCACACTGAATTTACTACGGATAGAAACGGCATTACTCATCTTCTATTTTCTTTTAGCTATACACACAGTTTAGCTAAACTTGAGCAGTTAGAAGGAAGAGATTCTTTAATAAAATATTGATTTTTACAGGGGGCATACAGTGACCTTAGATTGTTTAGGGAGAGCTTAGGAGGAATTGAATATATTTTTCTTCTTCATTCATCCTGGGTGAAATCAGTTCCCGACTGAGTTTTCAGTCTGGCCCAATATAAGAGTCTCTTATTAAAGCTCTGATGGCAGAGAACACATGACTGTTACAGTGTCACAGCGGGCAACAGGGCATGGCACAAAGGCCGATGTTGTTTCTGCCTCTTTCCCCCAAAGTTTTCAGTATGTGGAAAATGTGTGTCAACTGACCCTGTATCAATGAAACCTCACAATTGATGTGTCTTTTTGAATTCCCCTGAAGCAGTGCCACTCAATTCAGACCCATGGTTCTATGAAATGAAGTGTGACTAATGCTGATTTCAGAGGGCATAGTTAACAAGGCATCTACTATAGGCAATTCTGGGGAGAAAGACTAAACCACCAGCTAAGCAGTGCTGTTTTACAATCACTGTGACATTAACTGATTTTCTGTAGCTAGCCATGATGCCTTTGTGAAGCTGGATGTAAATGTGAGATTGATAGATTTAGAAATTGTTATGGGACCAGCAGGGACTTGAGAAATTAGAGAGGACCAGTAAATCTCAGTAGGAAAAAAAAGGATTCAACTTAATGTCACTTGGGAGCCACCAACGGCTATCATGGAAAAGATTCTCAGAGACTGTCCTGCACTGCAGCAAGCTGAGTGGGAACCCTGTGATTTCAAATTCAGCCTAAGAACTTAAAAATTGTCTTTTTTTAGTGGTCAGAGAGCCGCACCTTTAAACAAAAACTGAACCAGTGTTGTAAAGCCCTTTCATGTTGACTAAAGCACACCATGTTTCTTGGTCTGGATTTCAAGTTCTTACTTTTATTTTATTTGTATAAATTTAAGGGCCACAAGTGCAATTTTGTCACACAGATATATGGTGTAGGAATGCAGTCTGGCCTTTTACTGTATTCTCACCCAAATAGTGTACATTGTACCCACTAAGCAATTTTTCCGTCATCCATAGCTCAATTTCAAGTTTTTACATGTCTTTGTTTCAAAGTCTTTTGTTTGAATCGTTGGTGTCTACCATACACATGTTAAAACTTATTTTACAGTTATGTGTGTATGTATCAACATAACCAGGTAACAGTTCATCAAGTCATTCCTTATTTAGATGAAACATTGGTTTATCTCAATGTTTCATTTTCACTAGCAAAGCTCTGGATAGTGGAGCAGCTTACACAAAGGTGGAGTCAGTTACACAAAGGTAACTGACTTATAAAAGCCACCTGTGATGAGAGAAACAAGAGTACACAGGTAAAAATACTCCAATTCCCTACTTTGGGCTTCACATAAGATCTTCTGTAAGGCTTTGCTTTAAAAATAATGCCAGCCCTAGTGGTAGAATTGTGAGTTTCTTATAAACAAATATATTTTAAAGAACTTTGTCGGTTATTCTCCTAACAGTTGCTGAGACATTGTTCCTTAATCTAAGTCACAGTGTTGCCACAGTGGAACTCCACTCAATGGGCTCTGGAGAGGCTGCCACCATTTCGTTTTGACAATAGGACTGGGGGTTTATTTCAAGATAGACAATGGGTTAGGTGTGGCCAGAACTCCTCCCTGTGCCACCTTTGATTTATTGGGCCATCTTTTGGACAGAATTGTTTGAATGTATTCCCTGTTCCTTTTTCCTCTTGGGCTCACAGATCTCTAAGCACACCTGGCCTATGTGTGCGAGTGCATCAAATAAATGTAATACTTGTATTCATACTTACAGCTGCATTTAAAAGAAAATTATAAACTATAGAATAATCCGAGTGTTACCTCCATGATGGTCATGGAATGCCCTACATTGATTTTTCCTCTTAATACCATACAGTCACAGGTATGACAGGTATGACTGCCATATCAGAAAAGTTTCTAGCTCAGAGGATGCCCACTTGCCAAAGACCAGAGATGTCCTCAGCTGGTTGGTTGGTGCCCCTCACATCAATCTAGGTCATATCCAACTGTATTCTGCCTTCTAGACCCCAGTCTGCTTTCGTTAGTCACCATTAAATTTCTTCCTCAACAATACCCTCTGAAAGTATTTCCTGATTTTCTAGGGAAAGAAGCCAATGATCAGAATGGCTATTTTTTTTTTCTTTTTTATTTCAGCATATTATAGGGGTACAAATGTTTAGGTTATGTATGTTGCCCTAGTCCCCCTCCCCCCCGCCGCCCCCATCAGAGCTTCAAGCGTGTCCGTCCCCCAGACAGTAAAAATCACACTCATTATGTAGGTATACACCTATCCCCTCCCCCCGCACATCTGCCTGACACCTGATTAATGTTATTCCTATATGTGCACTTAGGTGTTGATCAGTTAAAACCAATTTGATAGTGAGTACATGTGGTGTTTGTTTTTTCATTCTTGGGATACTTCACTTAGTAGAATGGGTTCCAGTTTTATCCAGGAAAATACAAGAGGTGCTATATCGTCATTGTTTCTTATAGCTGAGTATTACTCCATGGTATACATATACCACATTTTACTAATCCACTCATGAATTGATGGGCATTTGGGTTGTTTCCACATCTTTGCAATTGTGAATTGTGCTGCCATAAACATTCAAGTGCAGATGTCTTTTTTATAGAATGTCTCTTGTTTTCTTGGGTAGATGCCCCATAGTGGGACTGCTTGATCAAATGGTAGTTCTACTTGTAGCTCTTTGAGCTATCTCCATATTGCTTTCCACAGAGGTTGCACTAGTTTGCAGTCCCACCATCCACGCCAGCACTTATTGTTTTGGGACTTTTTGATAAAGCCCATTCTCACTGGGGATAAGTGATATCTCATTGTGGTTTTGATTTGCATTTCCCTCATTATTACAGATGTTGAGCATTTTTTCATATGTTTGTTGGCCATTGTTCTGTCTTCTTTTGAAAAGTTTCTGTTCATGTCCTTTGCCCACTTTTTGATAGGCCTGTTTGCTTTTTTTCTTGCTGATTTTCCTGAGTTCTAAATAGACTCTAGTTATCAGCCCTTTATGGCATGTGTAACATGTGAATATTTTCTCCCATTCTGTAGGTTGTCTGTTTGTTTTCATTATAGTTTCCTTGTACAGAAGCTTTTTAATTTGATCATTTATTTATATTTGTTGCTGCTGTGATTGCCTTTGGGGTCTGCTTCCTAAATTCCTTGCCTAGGCCACTGTCTAGAAGAGTATTTCCAATGTTTTCTTCTAGAATTCTTATAGTTTCACGGCTTAGGTTTAAGTCTGTTATCCACCATGGGTTGATTTTGGTGAGAGGCGAAAGGTGCGGATCGTGTTTCAGTCTTCTACATGTGGCTTTCCAGGTTTCCCAGCACCATTTATTGAATAAGGATTCTTTTCCCCAGTGTATGTTTTTGTCTGCTTTGTCAAAGATTAGATGGTTATATGAGGATAGTTTTATATCTGGGTTCTCAGTTCTGTTTCATTGGTCTATGTTCCTGTTCTTGTGCCAGTACCATGCTGTTTTAGTTACTATAGCCTTAAGTAGTCCTCCTTGTCCTCCAGTTCCCTGCCTGAGGTGAGACTGGGTGCTTGTATTCTTCCTTCTGACATTTGGCTCCCACCTGCTAAGCCATCACGTCTCTTAGCTAAACCTGAGAAGCCTCAGAAAAAGGTACAAGCACATCATCTCTCTGTCCTTTTGATATAAATTCCAATGTTAATTGTTTGGTTTAAGTTCCACAGTAACAGTTCCTGGGAAAACTGTCCATTTCTGGTGGAATTGGGGCTAGGTCTATTGCTGACATGCAAAGTCTCTTGTCCGTCCCGTGGCCATAGGCTTACAGCTGGGCCGTGGCCACAGCCTGCCTTGTGGGTGGGGATGGCCACAGGAGCTGAGGGATTTGTGGTACCTCGGGACCTGTGACTTAAGATATCCAAGCAGGTTCACTTTCCCCTTCAAGAGCTGAGACAAAGAGGTTTCCTGTCACCCAAACTTGACCACGCAGAGGACACCGAAGAATTTAGATGAAGGAACTCAAGTCCTTGAAGAATCTCATGGAATAGAGCCACCTGCCAACCCAGAAAGCTCACTTGGATCTGAGAGAAGTAACTACTGGTAAAGCCACTGGATTGTTGTTGGAGCTCTGTTACCAGCAGCCAAGCTGTTCCCACTAACACAGTTTGCGAGGCCAGGGAGTGTTCTCAGACCCAACCCGTGAAAACTGCCCTCGTGGAGTTCTCCTGTGTGAGACAGACAGCACCCAGCCAGAGGGTTAAAACATGTGCTGTCGTTGGTAGTTGTAAGGGCTGCAGGTCAAGGCGGTCAGGAAGGGAGATGGAAGCGTCAGGGGAAAGGGTTGCCATTTCAGATAAGGGTCAGTTACGGCCTCAGTGGGACGGAGACTTTGGAATGAGCACCTCAAGAACATGCTCAAGCTAGTCCTGCAAAAGACATCTGGGCAGGAAGCAGCAGAGGGAGGGAGAGGGCCGGGGCCAATGCCCAGCCTGCTGGAGGGGCTGCCAGGAGGCCGTCATGGCCGAGGCACAGGGTATCAGTTATCTATTTCTAAAAAACGATTCACCCAGAACAGTGGCCAATCTGTGGCTTCACCATCCAGGCTCAGCTGAGCTGGGCAGTCCCCTTCATGGTCTCAGGCCCAGTAGAAGCACTGTGGCCCAGGACGGCCCTGCTCAGGCTCATGCTGACTGGTGCTGGCCTCACGGTCTCTCTTCTTCCAGGGAGCCAGCTTGGGCTTCTTTATGTAGGCATTGCTGGCAGGAGAAGGAGCCTGAGTAGATGCTGCCAGTCCCTTGAAGACCCCATACTCTGCTCATCCAAGCAAGTCACCAGGCCAGCCAGACTCACAGGGCACCGAAGTCGCACCTCTTGTTGGGAGAAGGGCTGCTCTGGAAGAGATGGAGGAAGTGCCATGGCTCTCTGTCCAGACCTTGTGCTGCAGGAGTCCAGGAGGATGACAAGGTCAGAAGTAACCAGGGCCTATCATGTGGGAATTGTGGTGCTAGTGAGCCTTTGCAGGACCCTGTGCAGCAGGCCACCCTCTGGCGAGTGGCAGGCAGGACACCACTGCTGCTAAGCACACAGCCTGTGTCTGCCTCTCTCTAGCGGGGCCGGGCAAGACCTTCCACCCATTAGGGCACTTCGTCCGAGCCGCGCTACAGGGGAGGACCCACACGGCTGGAGAGGGTGACAGGGTGGGGGCTTCCCGAGATGGCTTCTGTGCCAGAGCTGGGCTTCCTTCCCTCGGCTGACTGGAGTCTGCCCCATCCACTGAGACCGCTGTGGCTGCCGAGGTCCCCACAGGGCCCAGGGCTTCCAGTCGTGTGGGGTCAGAGGTATCGCCCTGGGAATACTCTCCACAGAGAGAAAGGAACTCCTAAAAATACCAGGAGAGATTCCAGAGGAAGAGCCGAGGTAGTCCTCCAGGGCTGTACTAATATGGACTTTCTTGGCCGCCAGGAAGTACTTTGTTTCAGAACAGCTGGTGCTTTTCCGGGAGGAGACCTGGCGCTGTCAGCCCTGGCAGCGCGGCCCCTGCGGGGGAGGGGCCCCCCGGAAATGCCAGCGCCGGTTCCGCGCCCCCCGGTGCCCAGATATTTATGCCTGGGGCAGAGGGGACACGAAGACCAGCAGGAAGGGGGGTTTCCCCTCTTTTCCTCAAGTTGGAATTGTTTGTGTTGGGCAAGCCTCTGAAAACACAGCTGAGGTCACCAGGAAAGTCAGTTAAGGATGAAGCTTTGTCCTGAGAACAAATTGTGAGCTTGCCTAGCTGGAATCCACCAGCATTTTACAATCACAGATTCTTGTTTTAACAGGCAGAAAGTTGGAGGTAGAGGGAAGACACCGGAAAGGGGGCAACGAACAATTCACATTTTGTGTTTAAGAGGAAGCCAACATTGAGTAAGTACTCAGCACACGCGAGGCACTGCTGAAGCCTTTTACGTGTACTAAAGCATCTAACTCTGAGGAGGGCTCTATGAAGTAGGTACTAGTATTTTCTCTGTTCTACATTGGAGGGAACTGAGGCTCAGAGTGGTTAGTAAGTCGCTCCGTGTTACAAGGTAGAAAAGGGTGAAATCAACTTTAGAGAGGCTACGGTTTCCTTCCCAAATGGGCTGATGGCTGTGTTACATGTGTGTGCACCTGTGTATGCCTGTGTGTGCATGTGTGCATATTGTGTGCATATGTGTGTGTGATGGTTTTTGCAGGCATGCAGTTGCCTGCATAACTCCCATCAAAATTTCACTGGCTTTCCCATCCTCAAGGGGCCATTTGTCCTTTGACACCAGTGCCTCATTTATCATTTGCCATTTCTTATCAGCCTGCAGTCCCTGGAAAGCCATTTCCCTTGCAAGATGGATGTGGACAGAGCTCTTGGGTCAAGAGTGTGCTCTGTTTCCACACGCCCCACTGCAGAGCGAGCTGAGCACCAGGTCTTGCTCTGAGTCTGGTTTGCAGACTGCTTTATTTCTTGGCTTGGGTGCAGATTTAATTTCTATTATATGCTTACAAAGCAGACTTTGTTCTGCATAAAGAAGTTAAAGGTGAACAGTAGAATCTAAGTGTCTGAAAAATAACGATGAGTTTGTGCACAAGAGGATATATGAGCATAATTGTTTACTTTGTATATTTTATCACATTTAGTATTACATTTAGATTTGACCTTACTTTCTTACTTGTTGCAAGAAATTATCTTTTTTAAAAAATATCAAAAATCATTTGTTTTTATAGCAAAACCACATCAAGTCAGACTTCACGTAGCTTAGCTTGGCTACCATTTAAATTTGTATCTACATGAGGAAATTATTTGCTTAAAGTTCATAATACAAGCAGGGTTTGAAGTTTACACAGAGCATATTAAAGACAGCATATCTGTGTTCTTCAGTATAAACCTTATGTCCAAATACATTTCATTAATTACAATGTAGACTTAGTTACTCCTTAACTTCTCGTCAACTCTTTAACAGTTCAAATTACTGGATGTGCAATTTCTTGAAAGAACTGACACTAAAATTGTTTAAAATTT
The DNA here is from genome assembly GCF_020740605.2 of Lemur catta. NCBI lineage: Eukaryota > Metazoa > Chordata > Mammalia > Primates > Lemuridae > Lemur > Lemur catta. The sequence goes on along the minus strand of NC_059136.1, from coordinate 100,782,885 downwards.
ATTATAATCCAAAATGTTTATTATGTAGACTTTACCTGCTCTGTATTCCCATCAGTATCATCCATACACTCACTTTGAAATGCTCATCAGACTCTACTTTAATTACAGATGCTCCTCGACTTATGTTGGGGGTTACACTTCGATAAACCTATCATTGGCCAGAAATATTGTAAGTCAAAATGCATTTTAATACTCCCTTAAACCCATCGTAAAGTAAAAAAATTGAGCCATTCTAAGTTGTTCTGTATCTTGTTTTAAATTTTTATGTTTAACTGGCAAATAATAGCTGTATATATTTATTATCTTTCTCAACAAACATCGTATTCACTTTCAGTTACCATTGGCCAACATAGTGTGTCCTGGAACTGTGAGGCCCAGAAGGGCTGTGTCTTCCTGGGTCCCAACATGACAGTTGCTCAGACTTTACCAGTCCCTCTGCCTGGGGGTGACCGATAACTTCTATTTTCTGGAAAAGATTGTATACGATTGGTGTTCATCGCCATTTAAGGGTTTGGTAGCATTCTCTATGGAAACAATCTGTGCTAAGTAGTGGCCTTTTGGGGATGCTTTTAGTTGTAAACTGAATCTCCTAAAGCTATTCAAGTTACATATATTATGTGGGTGACTTGTGGTAGTTTGCGCCTTTCAAAGAATTTGCCTGTTTTTTGTAAGTTCTCAAATTTGTGCATGTAGCTGTTCATTTTACACCTTTAATACCATCTTGGTATCTGCAGAGTCTGTGGTAATATCCTGTTTCACTACTGATAATTGGTAATTGTGTTCTCTCTTTTTTTTTCTCTGTAAATCTTGCTAGAGGTTTGTGAATTTTGTCAATCTTTTCAAAGAAAAGGCTTTTTTTTGTTTTGATTCTATTTTCTTTCTGTTTTTAATTTTATTGATTTCTGTTCTTTTCTATTGCTTTCCTTCCTTCTGCTTTCTCTGATGTTTAGGTTTCTAGAGTCTGGAGACAGGAGCTTAGAGTATTGATGTGAAACTTTCCCTCTTTTTTATTATAAGCATATAAGCATTTAGTGCTATAAATTCCTCTCCCAGCGCTGCTTTAGCCACGTCTCACCAGTTTTGATATGTTGTATTTTCAGGTTCATTTAGTTCAATATATTTCTATTTCTTCTGAGACTTCCTCTTTGAGCCATATTTAAAAGTGTGGCCATCAGTTTCCAAGTGTTTGGCAACATTTTTCCATTATTGATTTCTATTTTCATGGCATTGTGAGCAGTGAACACATTCTATATGATGTCAATTCTTTTAAGTTTGTCATGTTTTGTTTTCTGACCCAGGCTATGATCTCCCTTGATATGGTTACTAGATCTTGTAGGCTGATGGTGTTGAATTCCTCTGTATTCTTGGTGGCTCCCTGTATAGTTGTTCTATCATGTGTTGAAAGAGGAGTGTTGAAATTCCCCATGACAACTGTGAGTTTGCTATTTTTCTTTTTTCAGTTCTATCAGATTTTGCTTCATATAATATGTATCTCTGTTGCTTTGTGCATACATGTTAAGAATTGCTTGCCATGTCTTCTTAGTAGCGTGACACTTTTTTCACTATGTAATATTCTTGTCTGTAACTGGTAATTTTCTTTGCTCTTAAGTTCACCATAGCTGATATTGATAAAGTGATTCCCCTTAATTTTGATTTATATTTGTGTGATATATCCTTTTCCATCATATTCTTCCTACTTATGTATATCATATTTGAAATGAGTTCCTTAGATCATGCCTTTGTAACCCACTCTGCCAACCTCTTTTAATTCATGTATTTAGACCATTTACATTTAATGAAATTATTGAATTGTTAAGGCTTAAGCTTACCAGGTAGCTTCTTTCTGTTTATTCTCTCTGTTTTTCATTTCTCTGTGTCTGTTTTCCTGGCTTCCCATGGGTTAATTGAATTGATACACCAAAAAACAAGTTTTGAGCTCATCTGTGCTCAAGGCTCAGAAGTATGTGCTGAAGGAAATTAGAAATATTTTACCCCAAAATATATTTCTTTGATATATTTTGAGATGGATGTTTTGAGTCTCACAGACAGAAGTGAGTCTTTTGTCGGGGGACGTTTATATCAGTAGGGAATGCAGCCAGCTCTATCTTACTCTATGTAGAAAAGATTAATTGAGAATCTGTCACCTTTTCAGGTCTGAAAAAAAAAATTTGTACAGTTTTTCTCTTATTAATCTGCTTTATTGTGAGTCGATTTTTCAGTGAGCCTTCAGAGGGCGAACGGCTAGTTTTTGCTTTGCCCTAGCCGTGCTGTGGAGCAGACGCAGGTGCGTGTGCTGCTGGGGCAGCCACAACAAAGCACCACGGACCAGGGAGATCAAACCACAGAAATGTATTTCCTCACAGTTCCAGAGGCTGGAAGTCCACGACTGAGGTGTCTTCAGGGTTGGCTCCTTCTGCAGCCCCTCTCCCTGGCTTGCAGATGGCCGTCTTCTCCCTGTGTCCTCACATGAACTTCCCTCCCTGTGTGTGTCCATCTGTCCCCTAAGCTCCCCTTCTTACAAAGACATGAGTCATATTAGATTAGTACCCATGCTAATGACCTCATTTTACCTTAATTATCTCTCTCTCTTTTTTTTTTTTTTTGAGACAGAGTCTCACTTTGTTGCCTGGGCTAGAGTGAGTGCCGTGGTGTCAGCCTAGCTCACAGCAACCTCAGACTCCTGGGCTTAACCGATCCTACTGCCTCAGCTTCCTGAGTAGCTGGGACTACAGGCATGCACCACCATGCCTGGCTAATTTTTTCTATATACATTTTTAGTTGTCCAGATGATTTATTTCTATTTTTAGTAGAGATGGGGTCTCGCTCAGGCTGGTCTTGAACTCCTGACCTCGAGCCATCCACCCGCCTCGGCCTCCCAGAGGGCTAGGATTACAGGGGTGAGCCAACGCACCTGGCCCTTAATTATGTCTTAAAGACGCTATCTCCAAATGCAGTATGTCATGAAGGTCTAGGTGTTAAGGCTTCAACATATGAATTTTTAGGGGGCAAATTTCAGCCCATAACTGAAGCCTAAGCCATCATCACTTCCCTTGGTGAGCTTATGGTTCTGAAGGTGGATGCAACAGGCCGGATCAGCACGGCAACCACACTCGCCTCTCTGCTGTTCCGAATTCAGAGGAGGGCAGCCAGGTGCAGGCGCCCATGGAGGCTGGCTAACAGAAGCGGACGTTATTCTGGGTGTTCAAGGAAGGTTAGGCCAACAACCTTTAGGAAGCAATGGCTCCTAAGCTAGAGAGGACCTCGGACTCTTGTGCTCGAATTCCTGCTCGAAGCAAATAAGGTACTCTCATGCCACAAGAAAGGAGATTGGGGCCCTGGGCTGTGGTCCCTGTGTGCTGGGGTAGCCACAAGCTTTCTGGAGCCCACGGCTGCCCAATGTTTCCTGTGCTCACAAGGATAGTGCACAATTTTTAAAACAATTGTTGGGATTTTTCCTGCTTTTTTAAGGAAACTGATTCTTATATTTTAATGAAATAGAAAACAATTGATACATTGCAATAGATCCTTCTGTTAAGAATTAAATGTCCTGAGGATAGGATCTTGGGTTTTTTATGTTTGTTTGATTTTTACACTTAATATAATATCTGCACATAGATTTAGCAATTGGATTTTCTTTGACCTCAAAAATCTATGTTAACCAAAGCTCCAATTATGAACTTCTTTTATTCTTTTTTTACTTCCCATCTCCAACACATACACAGTTTCTGTTGGATTCAAAACGCCTAGTGAAGTCTCTGAGCAGCAGTTGGTAGGGAAAAAATAGCAGCATAAAAGCCTCCTTCCAGACATGTTTAGCAAATGCTTTCTTATTTTAATCTTTCATTATGATTTATTGAAGTGTGCGAAGTCTGTCCCAGAGACCCATCCCAGCAGCCCGGCCTGCGGAGATAAATGCCCTCCCTGACTCTCAGCCACGTCTGGCCGCCCATTCATGGCTAGTTTTTACAGCACCCCTAAGGAAATAAGAGCACTGTATATTCTAGGGGAAAAAAACACTCCTTCAAATACCCCTTCTTTCCGTGCCTGCGTGTGTGCCCTGCGAGCCGTCCTTGGTGGCAGCGAACAGAGTGGCTTTCTGTGGAGCCGCCGCTGCAGTCTCAGGCCGCCGACTCCGTGTCTGTGCGCGGCATTCCTGTTCCTGGCCCAAACCCACAGGCCTCGCCCTCACACAAACCCTTTTTCTTACTTGGATAAGGATCTGTGCTCTGGAGACTCTTCCAGGGAACCCAGAAAGAAAAAAAAAAAAAAGAGAGAGAGAGAAAGAGAGAAAGAGAGAGAAAAGCTTTCACTCACATTCCTGGCTGCAAAATTCCGCTTGGCCTTTGTGAAGCAGATTTTCCCCTGGATCTGCCCGCGGGCAGCAGGCGCAGACAAACGTGCCCGGCTGCCCGCCCGCGCCCCGCGGCGCCCACCCCGTGCAGGCAGCCCCGAGGGCCGCGCCCACCCGCCCCCACCTTCTCCGCGCCGGGGCCTCGTCTGAGCGCCGGTGAGTCACCCTGCTCTCCACTGACCAAGCCTCGGTCTCAAAGGACTTCTTCACGTCAGATGTCACCCGCCCAGGAAACTTCTGATGGTTTCCAGAGCTGGGTCCCAGTGTCACAGAGCGTAGGCTGCTTTTTGAAGATGTGGCCTTTGGGCAGGGCTGTGTGGTCACTTCTCTGACAGCGGTGGGGATGTCTCCGCCGCCGTCCTGCGAGAGCTCCCTGGACTGCGGTCCCCAACTCCTCGCGGCCGTGCTGGGAGCCGAGCGCGGAGCCCGAGCCTGCAGTCTCTGCCCGCAGGTTCTGGCGGTGACCCTCCGAAAAATAACGGAATGGGGGGTGGGGGGGCCCGTGGTCTCCTCACTTTCCCTGGCTCATTAAAATCGCAGTGGAAGCTTTTGAAAAATAAAGATTCCCAAATCCTGCCCTAGCAGAGTCTGATTCACAAATGTGTTTTGGAAGTGTCCCTGGGATGTGTATTTCTTAAAAGTTCCAGACGTGATCCTGACTTCAGTGAGATTCGAGAACCATTTTGATGAATTCAGACGTCCTGTGTGGCTCTGAGAAGCAGTTGACTGGGAAGGCAAGGTCTGGAAGACGGGTCCTTCTGAGTCCAGCCCGAGTTCCCCTGCCCCTTCCTGTCTGTGATGAACCCTGGCAGCGTTGTGGAGTGTAAAACCGCGGGTGGCCGCAGACACATTTCTGAGGGGACCCTTTCTCGCTGCTGAACCGAGGGGCCCAGGAGCGAGGGTGGGGAGGGGGGCTTCTCCCGCGGAGCTGGCCGGCCTGCGCTTCCCTCAGCCCAGGGGGGCTGGGACATGTCCACTCAGTAAATACTTAGTCCCTGGGAGACTTGATCTTGATAACCTCAGGTATGCATCAATTCTTATATTTTAAAAATTTTCGGTAGAACCTAATACCTTGAGAATCAAAAACGTCTTTGTCAAGTTGAATTCTTTTTCTAATCTTGTTCAAATACGCTTTGAGATGGGGCTGCTGACTCTCTGGAGAAACGCTTCCGCCAAATGTGCTGGGACACTTCTCTCACCTGCATGTCAGGGGCGGGCTTCATCTTATGGAAATGACTCTTTCCCTTGGGATAATAATCACATAAACTGCGTACTGGTAATGTTTTAGTGAAAAATAAAATACTTCATACAAGTCTATGAAATGCTTAGACCCATAATAAAAGAAGCAAAGAAGGTGGCCCATTGCAGGCATGTTAACCTGAGTGTGCACCCACGTGCGCTGAGCAATTCCATGGTGACCCAAGACCTAGGGTAGCTTGTTGGAATATTTAAATAATTTACCTGCTTATTTATTTGTTCCATTTACTTACTATTTATGAAACTTATTTGTTTAACATAGTTAGACTGAATTATTAATTCATTAAACTTATTTATTTTGGCTAGCTTAGTTGAATTAACTTATTAATTTAATGCCTCTCTGCATCACTCAGAACATTGGGAATTCACTTCAAGACTGGGAAAATATTAAGTCCCTACTTCTTGGAAACGCCATGATTCTTTCTAAAAAGCAAAAACCCAAACCAGTCAATCAAAAAGCAAAACCAGGAAGAAGCTCCCAACACCACAGGAAGAGCACAGTGGGGGATGGCTGTGTGGGCGGCTTCAGAGCCCTTCTTGGGCTTGTGGGAAAGAGAACATCTTTGTTCAGACCTGGTGGGCTGCGGAACTGAGACAGTGAAGTGACACTAAGTGCAACAAGACACACTGGGCATTTTACATCCAATAAACAGAGGAAGACTCTGCAAGGCAGAGAGAAGAAGGCAGGCTGGCTCAGGACCTGAGGACCTGAGGAACTGCGGTGAGTTCCCTGATGTTATGTTCTGAATATTTGTGTACCCCCAAAGTCCACCTGTGTAAAGCTAACCCCCAAGGTAATAGTGTTGGGAGGTGATTAGGCCTTGAGGGTGGAGCCCTCATGATGGGATTAGTGCCCTAATGAAAGGGCCCCAGAGAACCCCTCCCACGGAGGACTCAGTGAGGAGGTGCTGTCTGTGGGCCAGGAAGGGCTCACCACACACAGACTCTGCCAGCGCCTTGATCTTGGGCTTCCAGCCCCCAGAACTCTAAGCAGTTCGATATCACTTGTTGATAAGCCACCCAGTTTGCCGTGTTTTGTCATAGCAGCCTGAATGGACTAAGACAGGAATCAGTATGAGGAGTGTGGCTGCTGTGACAAATACCCAAACACGGCGGTTTGGGACTGGACAGTGGCCAGCTGGGATAGTGTGGAGGTTCACGCTAGGATGCGTCTACTATGGCTCTGCAGTGTCAACATGATATAAGGGAACAAAATTAACAATTCTACAAACATGAATTTTACAATTTAGATGAAGGCAATTCCTTGAAAAAAGTCACAAGTCATCTATTATGCAACATGTAATTTGAATAGTCCTGTAACTATTAAGGAAATTCAATTTGTAATTAAAAACCTCTTCCCCCCAAAATCTCTAGGCACAGATGGTTTCCCTGGAGAATGCTCCCAAGCTTTACAGAATTAACACAAACTGTGTGTTATCCATCCCAGAAAACGGAAGAGGAAGCGTCCTGCCCAGTTCATCACATTGAAACGAAAACCAGATGAGACAGCACAAGGACAGAAAACTGCAGACCAACATCCCCCTTGAATATTGACTCAAAAATCCTTAACCAAATATTAGCAACTAGAAATCAGAAATATATAGAAGGAATTATATACATAATCTAGTGTGGAGCTGAGAATAATTCAATATTCAAAAGCCAGTCGAGGTTGTGCGCCATGCTAACAGGCATATCAGTAGATGGAGAAAAATGGCATGGTAAAATTTAACACTCATTCAGGATAAAATCTATTAGAAAAATAGGAATATAGGGAAACGTCTTCAATTTCACATAAAGAGCATCTACAAATATCTTACGGTTAGCACGCACTGATGGACAAAGACAGCTTGCTTTCCCTGGGACTGGAACAAGCCTAGGACATTTGATTTCACTCCTACAATTTAAAACAGCACTGGAGGATCTAGTTGCTGAAATAAGGCAAGAAAAGAAAAGGCACACAGATCAGAAAGGAAAAAAGCAAAATTGTCTCTTTTTATAGATGGCATGATTGCCTACTTAGAAAATCTCAAGGAATCTACAAAAACTCCTAGAACTAAATGAACTCAACAAATTTACATGATACAAGATCGACACACAAAAATCAATTGTATTTCTTCATACTAGCAATGACCACATGAACAACAAAATTAAAAATAGAAAACTACTTATAAACACAGCATGAATTGTACACTCAAGCCTACAAATCACTGATGAAAGAAATCAAAGATCTAAACCAATGGAGATATACTACATTTACGAATTGGAAGACTCAACTTGGTAAAGGTGCCAATTATACCTAAACTGATATACACATTTAATATAATTCCTATCAAAATCCCAGTAAGATTTTTTGTAGATACAAACAAGATTATTCTAAAATATATATATAATGGCAAAATAAATATAATTGGGTCACATATATTGCAGGTAAAAATGTAAAAGGACACATCTACCCTTGCAAACAGTTGGGCAGTTTTTTAAAAATCTAAACACATGCTGAGTGAAGGAAAAGCCAATCCCCAAAGGTTGCACACTGTGTGACTCCATTTATTCAACATTATTGAAATGACAGAATTATTGTGGATAGAGAACAATGCGGTGCTTGCCAGGGGTTGAAGATGGGAGCAGGGGGAGGGAGGGGGTCTATTAGAAAAACGCAGCAGGGGCTGGTCATGGGGCTGGAGGCGTTCTGAATCTTGACTGTATCAATGGCAACAGCCTGGTGCGGATGTAGCACTGTAGCTCTGCATGACGTTAGCACTGGAGGAACTGAACAAAGATACCAAAGATACATGAGATCTCTCTGTATTATTCCTTATAATTGTGTGTGAACCTACACTTACTTCAAGATATATATTTTCATTTAATTTAAAAAATGATTTTCTGCAGGTGCAAATCCTTCAAACCCTGCTTTATGGGGAAATGCCTGAAACTCACCTGCCAGATGCTGCAGGACCTTTGCTCGTGATGACTGTCTCTCGAACTGGGAAACGGAGACTCGTGCTCGATGCTCCTATGACGTCATAACAATGCTAAGTATCTTTAGCAACTCCGAGTGAGGAGTTTTCTATTTTGACAGTGTTGGAAGGTGGGCTTGGGAGGGAATGGAGAGCAATTCTATAGAAACCTGAATGAACTAGGTGTCTCTCTGAGTAGATTCCACTCCATCGAATGACGTTTTTACAGTTCTTAAAGCACACTCCATTTCAGTGCTTTTTGAATCATTTCAGGGGTTTTCCTGCACGTTGATAACAGCCTCGCGTTGATGCTCTTCTAACACCGAGCTGGGTGTGCTGTCTGGGCACACCACGCCGCACAGCGGTGCAGACATATCCAGATCCACAATCTTTTCTTCTCTCTGCTCTGTCATTCTTAGTGTTCATGGACAACGTTTGTGCTCTGTTGTCAAATCCAGGCACAACTCCCCGAGGGAACAGAGGGACCTGCATCTTCCCCTCGTCTCTCTTCTGTATCCAGAAGCTGACCTGGCAAATTGTCTTTCAGTGCGCAATCTTGGGTCACAGCCCATTCCTGGGTGGGCCACCTCCCTGAGTCAGGGGGATGTCTGCCAAGTGTCCTGTGGGGAAGGACAAGGAGGTGTTTCCCACTGAGAACGCAGCTGCGTGTCGCACTCCTCCCACTGTGCACCAGGTGTGTGGGAAGCGCTTTCTCTTGGGTTCCACAACGTTGCAGACTAAGTAGGTCGAGTGCCCAGGCTTCAGGGGAGAGTGACATTCATCATGGTTACCTCACACATGTCACTGAGCCAGTAAGGGGCAGGGTGGGGATCTGAGGAGGCTTTAAAAACAGACCCGCCTTCGTCCTCCATAAATGCCTCACTCTGGACAGTGGTTATTTTGTGGATTTGCACTGTCCAGATAACTTTTTATTGTATTCATTGATTCGTTTGCTGTCAGTTATTTTTTAATGAAAGGTAAGAGTTTCAGCCAGCGTGCTCCTGGCTCTGGAGGTAGGCGGACGGAATTCAAGTGCACCGCAGAGTCTTGGCACTGGCAGCCACTCTGAGATCTGGGGTTCATCTTTTGTGGATGGTGTTCAGACAGAGTTGACACAAATGTAGAGAAGGTCTGACAATGAACTCCACGTGCTGGCTGGGGTTACCCATCTGAACATACACTGTGCGGACATTCCATTTCTTCTCGGAATGCCACACACGCATGGTTTCCAGTTCTGTCTTTTGGTCACTGACCGTCGTCGGGGTTTATGGATGGGAGCACCGGACGTCCATGGATTCCTACACACGAATTCCTGGGTGGGAAAATAGCTGGTTATTTACAACTGTGATCAAAGATGTCTCCAGGAAGTATTCCAAGTTACAAGACCCCTTTCTGTAAGAGAATAAGAAAATTTGAAGGTACAGGAGACATGGAGAAAAAAAAAAATCTCCTTTCTTGTTCAGGTGTTTTTAATGTAAGCAGAATGTTCCATTTTGTTGCATCCCAGGTTCCAAGCACTACCTGTTTGAGAGGCCACCAAGGAGTTGCTGGTTGTTTTTTGTCCGTGGCATATGGCAGGCACACGATTATGGCTGGCTGGTCAACATTTGGTGGGCCTGGCGTTTCTCTTGCAGTGCTGAGCTAGTATGAGGATTCAGAAGGGCAGATATTGCAAGTTAATGATTATTTAAAAGCAGCAAAACCCAAAGTTAACCCAGTTTTTTTTTTTATTATGCTCTTCAAAGCAGTTTTGGTTTGGCCTCAGCGTCTGTTACAGGAGAGGGTTTGAATCGAGGCACATTTTATCTGTATACTTTCCTCTCTTAGGTTTGCCGGCAGCACGCCAGTCCCTGTGAGCATCTCTGCCAGCCTAGACTAAATGGTGTGATTGTACATTCAAAATACGCATCAGAGTTTAAAAATCAAGAGAAGCAAGAAAGAGACTTTTAAATTCTCATCAATGCTTAAATGCATTTAAGGTTTTTAAAAAATAAGTATCATGTATGTCAAGGATCCACCTTAGCTAAGTCAAGCCAGCATGTACATGCGTGTGCGTGCTCGTGTGCCTGCACGTGAGGAGGTGGAGAAGGGGGTGGCCCAGGGGACTCTCTGTAGTTGGATTCCATCACCTCTGTGCAACTCTTCGTTAAAATACGTAGCACTACGCATAGGGTGAACACTTCCATAAATTTCACAGTGGTTCCCTTCTGAAAGCTTTCACACAAGGAAAAGTTGTTTAAGGCTAAGCCAGGTTGCTCAGCAATATTATTATGTGTTTACTTAATTTTATTTATTTTTTATTTCATAGTTCCTGAGACCTTAGGCATTTGGACTAATTCCTAAGTAGGTTCATGGTGTTTCACTGAAGTTTATTTCACAGTAGGAGAATATTTTGGATAAATTATGGACTCTGAAATGTATATGTCTTTGAATGACACTGGGTTGTGTTTTCACTATCGTTGGATGGTTCTTACATCACGACTTATTTGTCATTTCAAAGCACTGACAGGCAGCATCGCCACCCTGCCCTCCTCCCGGCCTCCTGGTGCAGCGCATGGCTGCCTTTCACCCTCCGCCCCAGCCGCTCTCCCGGGTGCCTGCCGATTCGGATAATACTGGGCAGTGTGTGCAGGAAGGGACTTGATAGACGATAATTCTCAGGGCAACCAAAGCAAAGGCAGAGTAAACACCTCAGAACGGGGGCCTGAAACTAATTGTATACAAAAGAAACTTTCCTATTCAAATAGCAGAGAAAGTTTTATGGATGTAAGAGAGAGAGAGACCAAGACGGGTCAGGATATTTACATGGGAGCGTAAGAGAAAAAGAAATGAAGGCATAGGAGACCAGGGAAAATACAGTTTCTTATATTTTTGTTATACATATTTATGTTCAAAGATGCTTGTAGAATCTATATTATTATGCTTGTGGATGTTTTTAAGGTTTGAAAAATAACTTTGAATTCATCTAGAAAATGGGAGGAGCTGCATTTTACAATTAAAAAAAATATGATCCTTGTGCTATTACGTGACTTACAAGGTCACCCGTGAAATTAGTGTCTAAGTCCACAAGGGACTCCATCTGTGAGTACACTTCCCCCTCGTTGAACTTCCTCACAGCTTCCACTCTCAGCTTCATGAACTCTTTACGTTTGCTACCTGCCGTGTGAAATAGTAGTTTGTTTATTTTGTCCTAAAAGAGTTGTCATTTTTAGTGTACCTGCATTTAATGAAAAGGCCCACACGCACGAGAAGACAGTGAGTTGCCGTGAGCAGAAGTGCGTGCTGCCCGATTTGCAGACCCTGGTGATTGACGGCCGGTGAACGGGTAACGGCCGGCACTCCTCACAGAGCAGTGGGGGGCACTGAGCCCAGGTCGCTCTGCCCGGCTGTGGGGAACACGCAGCCAGAGCCCTGGGGGAGGCAGAGCTCATGGACGGTGGGTGGGGGTCCGAGGGGCTTGGGGGCCTCCCTGCTCCCTCCTGGCTCAGCTGCTTTGGGGAGGCTGTGAAGCCATCAAAGCCTTGGTTTCCCCATGTGTAAAGTGGGAATTCTAATAACCTCTGCCTCACCAAATTCTTGTGATTATTCATGGAAACCAGCGTAAAGCACTCAGCCTGGTGCCCGGCACAGAGTAAATCACTAATACATGTTAACTCTACTGTTATCTTGATCTCATTAGCTGACCTTCCCAAAGACGGGCTTTCAGTGAGCGATGTGTCATCGTAGACATCGTGAAACTTTAAGTTCTCAATGTTTTCAAACTTCTTAGCAGCAGGGTTCCCTGTGCTGACAACAAAATCATTACAAAATGAAAAGTATGAAATTCAAAGACTGTAGCTATAATAAAAAGGACAATTTGCATGTCATTATTTAATAGTGTTTTGAAAGATGCCTTCATTTGAACAGTTGGTGTTTTTAAATATCTTTCCGTATACAGAGAAGTTGATTTCCCCTGGAAGTTTTTATGGGACTCATAACTACTGTGTTTCTTCCTACTATAGCTCTCAGACCATCAGCTAATGACATTTTGTCAAGTTATTTATGATGTTTTGAAAATTAGCATAACCCCCTAAAATTATTTCTTCTGTTGTATCCAAGTTAAAAGGTTAAGCCAGGTGAGGTAGCTCACACCTGCAGTTCTGGCTACCCCGGAGGCTGAGGTGGGAGGATCGCTTGAGCCCAGGAGTTCAGGGCTGCAGTGAGCTACAGTTGCACCACAGCACTTCAGCCTGGACAACAGAGTGGGAGCCTGTTTTTAAAATAAAAAAGGTCAGCAAAACAAGATATATTCATGTTTGTCTACATTCGTATAAAAATGACAGAAAAAACTTACATTTTTATGTACCTTTGAATTTTAAAGATGTCACATAATATTGAACTTCAAACTAATTCAAGAAGTATTATAATTTTTTGGATTATTCATTCTATTATGAGGAAATGACTATAATTATATTTATATAGCAGTCTGATCAACTACCATACTTACTACACTGCCCAAGTAGAGGCTTAAATAAACTTTTCATAAACTGACTCATGTCTTCCTTAAGGGCTATGCAACAAGCTACTTTGAACAACCCAACAAACTCATTTTAACAAGGTTTGAATTTTGCATATATTTTCAATAATACTAAGCCATTCATTCTTTGCACACACAAAAAAGTTAGGAAATGTTTTCTTGTGCTCAATGTATTTTACTTCAAGATACCCCAGGCAGAGACCCTAGAACTATTTTTGCAAAAGTTTATTGTAGAAATTGCTTTGAGATCTTAGGCATTTTCCTTCCTATGTTTGGATGTATTTCTCCGTCCTTCCTCATCACTGACTTGGCTTGAAGCCCACCTGCTATTGTGTCACTGCTATGGGCAGTGTATCATCACCACTGCCCACAGCAGTTAACCCATCAGCTCATGCAATATAGTTAATTCATATAAAGCCAATCAATAGCATTGTATTCATCATTATAATACAATTTCTCTTAAATACCTTGTTTTTAACCAGGAACTTATTAGTAGTTTTAACAAAAATTATTTTGCATTGTGTACTGTTTCCCACCAAAAAAAAAAATGCAGCTTGAAAATTGTAACTTGACTTGACTAGATCAATTTGTTACAATGTGTCAACTCAGAAGGTCAACTGGTTCTGTTGGCATAAGCACGGGCGCTGGAGGCAGATCCAGGCTCAAGTCCTGCCCTACGGCTTCTAAACAGGATGCAATGTTTATATTATTGTAATGCAGTTTTAGTTGGAGGATTGAGTTTACCAGCCCATCTCAAATTTACAGGGTTTGGAATATCAAATAAAGGCTGACTGTTAAAAAATATACATAAAGTTGGAGTGGTTTATTATTAGTAAATAGAGCTTTCTATTTTATGAATAATATAAAATCTCCAAACATAATTGCTTTTTGTAGCTATTTTATCTTAAAACCTGCATTTAAGTTGTTTATATTTTGTGGGTTATTTCCTTTCCATTTAAAACTTAAGTTTAAAAATGAAAAGGGGAATGAAAATATTGAGAATCCTTCAAAGAATCGATGTTCTAGGCGAAATCAGCACTTGGCAGAATAGCTTATAAACATCAGCCAAAATATAAAGGCACCTCTTTTAGATATCCTAAAAATTGTCTTCTTTATTGTGTTTTCTGTTTCTTGGGAATCTTTGTCCTCCATAGACGGAGCCAAGGCGGCAGACACGCGGGGACAACGGATCAGTGCTGCGCACACCGGCGCAAGGAGACCTTGCCCGGACCCCGCCCCCCAACCCCACAAGGAAAGAACACTGTGTTCCCTTCCACTTCTTCTGCCATTCTTTTTTCCTTTTGTTAAAAATATTAGATAGTTTTGATCTTATGTCCTTCTTCTTCAGTTCCGCAAGTTCCCACCGTTTATACCCTCTGCGCTGCTTTCTCTGTCAACCTTTGCCTCCTGGGCTTGGTAACGAGAGTACAGAAGTATCAGAAAGCACACACGAGTTATTTCACCATCTTTTATTTAGAACAAGCAAGCAGACCAACAGCTCAGAACATAATCTATTCTATTGTTACCTTAGAAGTTTGTCTTTTGCTGCAGTAGTTGAAATAATTGAATTGGTGTAATTTTAATTAATAGATTGGTTTTTCAAAACTTAAGTCTCTTTTGATGGCACATGTGGTTATGGGAGATTGCTAGAGGAAATAGCCATGGTTTATCGTGAAACTATGTAATGTTCTTTTGGTAACAGCTTATGTAATTGCCACTGGGCATGGACTGCTTTGGTGGTGTTTAAATGCTTGTACGCTCAGACATACATTTTCTACTCTGCAGTAGAAGAAATACTGGAAAATGCATGTTTAGTTCCGGGGGACTATGAAATGGAAATTATGTATAACCGTTCCTCTTATTCAACCACAAAGGGTGTGGATCACTATTTCATAATGGTCTGTTTGTTGGGCCCAGAATACAGTCTCCTTTAAGGGAAACATAAAATAATAGCCATCATACATAATCATAGAGTCGATGTGTTTATTTTTGTATAAGGTAATCAGTTCAACAAAAATTTTGAGCCATTTAGTAAAATGTGACCACTATTTACTACTACTCCAAATTTTAACTTTAAGGGCTGTTTTGTAGCCGGCTGGTGGTTTTCTAAACACTGAAAGACTTAGGCGATCTGTCACATGGCTTCTTTGAAAGGCTCTCCTAGGTCACACAGACCTTTTAAAATGTACTCACGTATTTGTGCAAGCTTTGTGCATGTGATTATCCGTAACTATCCCCTGGGTGTGGGGAAGGGCTGCAGACACCCTCTGTGGTAGCAGAGATGCTCTGCTCCCTCGCAGTCTCCATCGCCACCCACAGAACAGCTTCTCCCGTGCCAGGGAGGGGCTTTCTGTGCACTTTTGCAATCCTGTAATAAATTCAGGAGGCTTTTGAACCTCTCACCTTCCTGGGCTCAGCAGGCTCAGCTGCCCATGGCCATTCTGCTGGGGGCAGTGGCTGGACCATGTTATCACCCCGTGGACAAGCATCCTGAGGCCAAAGGCTATGCTAGAGTGTGGCTTCTCTTGCGAAGCTGCTGACATGATGTCCCAGCACATGTGGGGACAGCCCACAGACGGTCTGAGCCGGCAGTTGGTTATTTGGCCTATTCACCCCTTTCCTTAAAGTGCAGATGCCCCTTGGGAATAACCAGATAGTGTGCTTCCTTGCTGGGGTGAGATCTAGGAAGGTGATCGCTCTCAGTACAGAGCTCTGACCTGCAAGGGTGGGTTGATGAGGAGATGCAGGAGCAGCAGAGCCTGGCCCATCCGGAGAGAAAGACCCAGCGCCGGCTGTCACACAGGCTGGACTCTAACTGCCCGAGAGTCTAAGGACGGTATGGGAAAAGAGGGAAGCAAGTCCCCTGCGATGCCCCTGAAGATAAACACGACTTGGGTTGTTTCTCCGGGTCTTGGTGGTGACAGTTCTCAGGGTCTTGTGCACGAGCTACAGGCCGTCTGTCTCCCCACACTCCGCTTTCCTGCAGATAAAGTCCGTGGGATACAGTAAGAGCTCGGTAAGTGTTTGCTGTTGTGGACTGGATTGAGCTTAATCCTTTCCTAAGCCATGGATTTTGTCCTTCAAAGGCCAAATAGCAAACAGGCCCCGTGGCATGAACAGAATGTAGCACCGCTCTATGGGGACTGTGGAATCCAGAGGATTCGCCAATGTGAGAGAAAACAGTTTAGCTAGGTGGGAAACGTACAGTTGAAGCTTTACCTACTGAGTTCTGTTACAGTGGGGAAACATTTATTTCATGCTCATGATTTCTCATTTTACTGTGCATAGATTTTGTTGACAGTGACATGATGTAATCGTGATGATGTTTTTTGAGTGTATCAGGGCCTGAGGTGAATTTACACATGGAATTACATGTTGACTTATGCATTGAGACTCAGAGTTCTCATCTGACAAACTTCCACTTACAAAAAGACCATTCTTTTGCCAAAAAGGCTGGGTAATCTCTGAAATACTATGTTCTCTGCTGAAATCAGATGCAACTGATCTTCAGGAAGATGCAAGAGAAATTAATGAAGTCTTTACTTGTTTGCCAGATATGGACAACATATTTAGGGCTTAGCAACATTTGAAGTCTTACTCTCTTGGCAGCTCTGTTTATGTCTTAAGCCTCTGTCACATTTCATGGCTCTTTTCTAAGTCACTGTTGCTTTTGACCCTCCATCCTATTTCGTAATTGCCCTTCTAGTTCTAAAGCAACATCACTCTGAAAATATGCACTTGGAAATGTAAAAGGTGAAGGGCAGGTGCAAAGGCCAATGCCGCAGCCGCGGACTGTTCTAAGCCCAGCAGCGCACTCCTCCCATGACAGTGTCTGACATTAAAACTGCAGAATAAACAGGGACTGTCAATTTGGGATTAAAAATATAAGCTGCATCTTTTGAGCCTAATAGTTAAAACTCCATCTGAATTTTGACTCTCAGCCAATGGGTCAAGGATGCCATGTCCAAGTTCGGTATTACCAGAACATTGTCCCATATTGCAAGAGATAGGTGTACATGCATTTTTCTCATTTGTAGATACCCCAAATGGGTTTTCCTCTTGATGTAGATTAAAAAAAAAAGAAGGAGGCAAAGTTCCCCTCCTTGTCACAGAAAGATACTGCTGGCATTTGACTTTTGGAACTAGGGCCTGGTAGAATTAATAGAGATAAAAATGAATGGAACTGAAAGGTTATTCTGGCCTTTCTATCACCTGAGCAATTAAGTATTTTTTCCATAAAATTATTAACAACAATCACTAACTTCCTGGAAGTTCAAGCATTCATAGGCTTTATAGTGTTGTAAGAGAAAAAAGTTCATCATATTTCTTCCTCGGTGTTATCTCATTTCCAGGGGCCTTTTTTTCCTTTCGAAGGTGACTTCAGAGTGACCCATGCCATGGCGTCTACATGACCTCCAGCGTGTGAGGTCTGTCTTCCAGCTTGGTGGCCGTCTGGTGCATTGAAACTCATTTTCAAATGCAATACATTACAATTTTCACCTAATTCAAATTTTATGAACTTCTCCCGTCTTACCCTGTTGTGTCCCTGACTGTTGTGGCATCCACAGATGAACACTGCTCGGGAAAAGGCGTACATGCCCACGTATCTCATCCAGTGCCGTGTGTTGTGTTCCTACTCAACATGGAGCTGTTATTTGTACTTTGAAACATTTTCTGTTTTTCCTCCTGACAGAAAATCTGAAAGCCTGCAGGTCTGAATAAAATAGCCCAGGAAACACGGGGCTAAACATTTAGGTAAGAGTCTCCAGTAACAGTACCTCACTGGAGAGTCTCTCAAACTCTGTACTTTGTCGAGAGATCCATTTCTTTAAGTCGCTACGGTAAACTTTGTTCAAAGCTCCTCAAACCTTTCATAGACAATAAAATCGCTTTAATACCTATGGAAGAAGCGCATGCGCAGGCTCTGCTTGGAAGGCCTCGCTTGGCCCGGATCTGGGGTTCCGCTTACACGGCGGAGTCCGGCAGGGAAGCCGGGTTTGCCCATGTGGTCCCTTTGCCGGCCTGCGACCCTCCGCGATGTGCTGCTGCTCCGTCGTGCCCGCGCCCGGGCCGGCGGGAGGACAGCGCGACCCGCAGGTGCGGACCCGCAGGCCGGCCGCTCCCCCAGCTGCAGAACACGCCGCTCCCGGGATCCTGCGGGCCTGGACTCTGCGCTGGAGTCACGAAAAGGACACACGCACAGTGGAGCCAGTGGCGATGACTGAGAGCGCGAGCCGCACTCCTGGCGTTTGGCAGGACCCGCGGAACGCCGAGTTGACCCTCGGGCCCACCACCAAGAGAAAAGTGCAGTCAGATACCCATTCTGCTTTCTTGTCCCGGTGGTTTTTCTTCGTTTTTAACCTTGTGGATTTAATTCAGGGGAAGAATATTTAAATATTTCATGACCTAATTTATTATACAATAAACCAAATAGATTTTATATTCTTTTTTTTGTTAAAGCTCTTGCATGTCTTATGTAGACTTCCACGGAAAACCTTATGCAGTATAGTAATTACTTTTTTAAAATCGACAACTAATGTATCTGTAACTATACAGTTGTATGTATATATATGTATATATGGTGCATAGATAGTTAATATATACACACATATAAGCACAAAGAAGAAAAACTCTGCGACTACATTTGTAACTGGAAGACCGTACGAGAACGGCCTTGAGCTTGGCCACCAGAGAGAGGCTGGCCCCCGAGTATTTACTGGGTGAATAAATGCAGCCATTGGTGGGGATGAGACAAAGCATAAGCATTTCTGTTCTCAATTGAAATTATGCTGTGGTGTTTATTTGATAACTTAGAAAAGACTTTATGCTAGAATAAACATCGAGGGGGTATATTTGAAGAAAGAAGAAAACATTCTACATATTAAAGTGATTTTCAAGGGTCTGGAATTTCACAGAATCTCTCACAGTATTAAAAAAAATACAGAGACTATATATTACTCAAGAAATATGCCCTAAAATCTCTAAGTTATACATATATTTGCTGAACAGCTTCTTTTTGATGTTAAAACAAAACAAAACAAAAAGCACAAACCCTCCCAGCAGAAGAAAGCCGTAAAGCACGCAAACAAAAACCAGATCTGTGCTGACGAGACTGACCCTGTGTGTGTTCACTTCAGGGCACTTCCACTCAGATCTGGCTGCATATGACAAACAATTAGAAAGAGGCAATTTCAGTGCCAAGGCACTGAAATTTACAAACGGCTTACTTTTATTGGAATCTAAAGATTTTGCATAAAAGGAAATTTAAAATGCAAGAAAAAGAGGTTTGAGATTGAAGACATGTCTGGCACAGTGTTTAGTGCCTCCCGAGCTTGAGTTAAATATTTCCCGAGTGTGGAATAAGTAAAGGACTGGCCACATTGCCACCAGCGAACTCCGTGAACTGCTGTTGCCAGTCCGTTGCACCTTGGCCAGAGGCGAGCACGCCACCGCCAGCCTGGTGCGCTCCAAGACCACGCAGCGTTTCCAAGGCCTCTGTCCTCCAGCGTCTTCCTCTCTGCCGTCACCGTGCCTTGGTCAGGAACTCCTCTTTGCTTCCGTAGGTAGACACTATGCTGCTCTTCATGGCACTGACCGTATTTTGTAATTAGCACTGATTTTTGTGATAATTGAATAATGCCATCTTACTAGAGTGTAAGTTTCATGAAGGCAGTGGAAATTTGGTCACTCCTGGATCTCTAGCACTTAGGGAAGTGCTGAGGCAGTGGATTGTGCTGAATGCAAATTTTAAAGTGAATAAAATCATTGTAACGGCCAATTGTAATGGCCAAATTACAGTGGCTCTGGGCTCTCAGCGACTCAGGGCCCTGATAGCACCCCATCGGCTGGAAGGACTGCCTCCATGGTCCCTGAACCCTCCAGCTGTGGCTACTTCACACTCTGATTGACGTTCCCTCCGTCTTTCACCATGTGTGGTACCCAGGGTGAGAAGGCAAGACTGGTGCCAAGGGCAATGATTCCACTTGGGGCACAAACTGCCACCTGCCTGTGCCCAGTCAAACAAAGCCTCCTTGCCAACAACCTCTCCAGTGGTTAGATGTCAACCCAATCCAGCAGTGATCCTCATTGCCTTTTATTTCCTATTCTTAGAACAAAGTAATAATAGCAAAAGTGCCCTCCTTCTACCATGAGCAAAAAATCCACATTGATGTCAAAGTCTGTTAGCAGGCCCCCAGAGGGCCCACCCCTGATTCATACTTGCTCTGCAAACCATCCTATAAATGCCAAGCATGTGAATCCCTGGGTGGGGGAAAAAGCTCCAGCACACGCAACACCATAAAGATGGAAAAATTCCACCTGTTTTCCATGTTAACTCTACTCCTTTTGCATTCTCTGTCGACTATTGAATGATGCAGTTGACAGTGAGCCCAGGCAGAGGAAGGTCGGTGTAGCTGCTTACTTGCTGCCCAGGGAATGCCATGAAGTGGTGCCTGTGCCTGAATGGTGCAGTGTGGTGGCTCAGTCCTGAGATCTCACTGTAAAAGCCATGTGACGAAGGAGAAGGTTGCTCGGTTAGAGTCACATCTGCTGGAAGCCTGGCTCCACCGCTTCCCGCATCAACACTTGGAAATGCCACCTACAACCCATAGGCCTGCCTTCTTACTAAGCGCTCACATGTCCATCTTACGCGAGGATTCGGCCTGTTGCATGGGCAAAGCGCATGGAGCACAGTGGCCTAATGACCAGTCTTCTTTTCTTTAATTAACTTCTTGGGGAAATTTGTGCAGCAGGTTCCCCAAATCCCCCCAAATCCTGTTTGAGCTGTGTGCTCTCCCTTTCTAGTTTATTCTTATGACCACTTTAAACATTCTTCATTTCCTAAGTCAAGCCAAGAAACGTCATTCATTGCGTGAGGGGAAAGCTGCTTTCTGGGAGTTTTTTTTTTTTTTCCTTATTTCAGCATATTGTGGGGGTACAAAAGTTTAGGTTATGTATATTTCCCTTGCCCCCCCACCCTGAGTCAGAGCTTGAAACATGTCCATCCCCCAGGCAGTGCGCATCGTGCTCATTATGTATGTATACACCCATCCCCTCCCCAACCCACATCTGCCCAACACCCGATCAATGTTATTCCTAAATGTGCTCTTAGGTGATGGTCAGTGAAACCAATTTGATGGTGAGTACATGTGGTGCTTATTTTTCCATTCTTGGGATACTTCACTTAGTAGAAGGGGTTCCAACTCTTTCCAGGAAAATACAATAGGTGCTATATCACCATTGTTTCTTATAGCTGAGTAGTACTCCATGGTATACATATACCACATTTTATTAATCCACTCATGTATTGATGGGCACTTGGGTTGTTTCCACATCTTCACAATTGTGAATTGTGCTGCTGTAAACATTCGGGTGCAGATATCTTTGTTATAGAATGTCTTTTGTTCTTTTGGGTAGATGCCCAGTAATGGTATTGCTGGGTCAAATGGTAGGTCTACTTGTATCTGTTTAAAGTCTCTCCATATTGCTTTCCACAGAGGTTGCACTAGTTTGCAGTCCCACCAGCAGTGCATGAGTGTTCCTGTCTCTCCAGATCCATGCCAACATTTGTTATTATGGGACTTTTTGATAAAGGCCATTCTCACTGGAGTTGTGATATCTCATTGTGGTTTTGATTTGCATTTCCCTGATGATTAGAGATGTTGAGCAGTTTTTCATGTTTGTTGGCCATTCTTCTGTCTTCTTTTGAAAAATTTCTGTTCAGGTCCTTTGCCCACTTTTTGATAGGGTTGTTTGATTTTTTTCTTGCTGATTTTCCTGAGAGATCAAACTCTCACTCTTTGCCGATAATATGATATTATATCTAGAAAACCCCAAGGATTCAACCAAGAGACTCCTGGAACTGATAAATGAATTCAGTAGAGGCTCAGGATACAAAATCAATACACACAAATCAGAGGCATTCATATATGCCAATAACAGTCAAACTGAGAACCAAATCAAAGACTCAATATGCTTCACCATAGCAACAAAGAAAATAAAGTACCTAGGAATACATTTAACTAAGGAGGTAAAAGACCTCTACAGGAAGAACTATGAATCACTGAGGAAGGAAATCGCAGAGCACGTAAACAGGTGGAAAACCATACCATGCTCATGGATCGGAAGAATCAACATTGTTAAAATGTCTATACTACCCAAAGTGACCTACAGATTCAATGCAATCCCTATTAAATTACCAACATCATTTTTCACAGATATAGAAAAAATAATTTTATGCTTTGTATAGAACCAGAGAAGACCCCGTTTAGCAAAAGCAATTTTAAGCAATAAGAATAAAATGGAAGGTATTAATTTACCAGACTTCAAACTATGCTACAAGGCTGTGGTTATTAAAACACATTGGTATTGACACAAGAACAGGGACACAGACCAGTGGAATAGAATCGAGAATCCATATGTAAAACTATCCTCATATAGCCATCTAATCTCTGATAAAGAAGACAAAAACATACTCTGGGGAAAAGAATCCTTATTCAATAAATGTTGCTGGGAAAACTGGATAGCCACATGTAGAAGACTGAAACAGGACTCACACCTTTCACCTCTCGCAAAAATCAAATCACAGTGGATAACAGACTTAAACCTTAGGAGTGAAACTATTAGAATTCTAGAAGAAAATGTGGGAAAGACTCTTATAGACATTGGGCTAGGCAAAGAATTTATGAAGAAGACCCCAAAGGCAATCATAGCAACAACAAAAATAAATAAATGGGACCTGATCAAATTAAAAAGCTTCTGCACAGCCAAAGAAACAATCACGAGAGTAAATAGACAACCTACAGAATGGGAAAAAATTTTCATATGCTACACATCTGATAAAGGACTGATAACTAAAATCTATTTAGAACTCAGGAAAATCAGCAAGAAAATTTCTGGGAGTTTTGTTTTGTTAGCTCGTGTGCCTGTGTGTGCCTGTGCCATCACACTGAACATGCATGGCACAGGTCGAGACCATATCAGAGAAATGCCACACAAAATGTTTAAGCGCAGTCTGCACGTGGGATTCAGGGCCTTCTCTCAAGGCTGGTGTGACTGGGCCACCTGGGTGTGGCTGGCAACAGCTCGGCCATCTCACCCCAAGCTCACAGCAGGGCAGACTCAGCAGAAAAGCCAGAGACTCTGGAAGGGTGATATTTCTGAAGTGTTTCCTCCAACCTAGCAGTCTCCACCATTCCCTGTTGGGATGAGAAGGCCCCAAGGGATCATTTGAGTGAGAGGGGTTACATAGACTTATTTACAAAATTGACTTATTCACAAGAAAAAAATACGCATTTCTTAGTGGCTTATGAAGTGACCTGAACTTACTTCACTTTTAAAGACTATATAGGAATCTACTTCATAAAAGGTAACCTAATGCTCTCACTTTATTATAGTCTAAGCATTTGGGAATACGAAATTCATCTTGCATGAGGAAAGATGGTAACACATCGAATTTCTGAGTTATTCAGTTGAAGAAATTATTGCTAAAATTTCATAAATGCTGTCAGAAACCCCAGAAATGTAGTCTACAATCCAGAGTTCTATTTCTATTAATGGTGGAGAAAAGAAAATTACAGACTAATGTCCCTAAGGAACATAAATGTAAGAATTGTCAGTAAAATATTAGAAAGCTGAATTCAGCAATATACAAACAGGATAATACATTATGACCAGAGTTTATTCTGTAAGTGTAAAGTTGGTTTAATATTTAAATATCAATCAGTGTAATTTACCTCGTTAGCAGAATAAATGAAAAAAATTGTATGATCATGCCTATAGATACAGAAAAAACATTCATTAAAGTTGAATACTCATTCATGATAAAAATTTGCAATATACTAGGAATAAAAAAGAACTTCCTTTAGCTGATATCATGCTTAATGGTAAAATATTGAACATCTTCCCTCAAAGATTGAGACCAAAGTGAGAATATCTATTCTCATTTCTTATATTCAATATATTACTGGGGATTCTAGCCAATGCACTAAGGTAAGAAATATAAATAAAGGGCATAACAATTGGTAAGGAAGAAGCAAAATTATTTTATTTGCAGACATTATGGTTTGCATGGATATGCTAAGAAATCTCCTAATCAACTGCTAAAACCCATAGTGAATTCAGCAAGGTGGCAGGATACATGATTGATATACAAACATATTTCTATATACTAGTAATAAAGAAATAAAAAATAAACCAAAAATATTCTATCTATAATAGCATACACACAAAATAAAATACTTAATAAGTTCAAGAAAAGATACATAGCACCACTACACTGAAAACCACAGAGCATGGCTAGAGAGGACACAGGAGCCCTGGATGGGTGGGGAGTAGTAACCATGCTCATGGGCTGGAGGACACACTACCATTAATGTATTATTTCTCCCCAAATTGATCTATTGATTCATACAATCCCAACAAAAATCGCAATGGCACTTTTTGCAAGAAATAGACCATCTGATTCTAAAGTATATTTGGCAAAGCAAAGCACTTAAGAGAGCGAGTACGATGCTTGGGAGGGAGAGGGAGGAAAAAGAAAGACACTGGAGGACTCGCTATCCTACGCCACCTTTTCCTACAGATACACATCAATTGTCACGCCGTGCTGTTACTGTTGTGAAGGGAACAGAGTGTTTGGAAGCAGACCTACCCAAACACAGCCAAGGGATTTTTGACAGAGGCTCAAGGCTACTCAATGGGCAAACAGAAGTCTTGTCATCAGAAAGTGCTAATCATGTGTTCAGCTGTGTAAAAGTATGAAAAAATGACTTGCAATCTTTATCATTCACAAATATTAATTTAAAATGTATTATAGGCTTAACTGTAAAAACTAAGAGTCTATAACTTCATTTCTTAGTAAGGACAGGACAAGTTCTAGACATCAAGGAAAGTAACTGTTAAATTGGACTTCATCAAAACTAAAACTGCTCATCAAAAGAAACCGTTAAGACAATGAGAATGCAAGCTACAGACCGAAAGAAAAATATTAATAATACATATTTCTGACAAAGGACTTTTATCAAAATAAATAAATTATATATATGAAAGATAATCCATTAAAATGTGCAAAAGACTTCTCTGAAGAATACCGGAATGGGCAACAAGTACATGAAAGAATGATCAATATCATATAAAATGCAAATGAAAACTATAACAAGATACAATTTTATACCCATTAGCATACTTAAAATTGGAAAGACTGACAGCACCAAATGTTGGTAAGGACAGTCAGTAACTGAAATTCGCAAACATTTCTGGTGGGAATGTAAAATGGCACAACCATTTTGGAAAACAATCTGGCAGTTTCTTACAAAGTTAAACATACAGTTGCTTCAGGACCCAGCCATTCCATTTCCAGGTATTTACAAGATAAATGAAAACATAAAAAGACTAGAATAAGAATATTCATGACAGCTGTAGTCATAAAAGAACAAAAAAAAAAAAAAAAGGAAAGAAACCAAATGTCTATCAAAAGAGAATGAATAAACAATTTTGTAGTCATAAAATAGTCTATTAGTTAGAAATAACAAGAAATAAACTATTGACAAATGAAACATCATGCACGAATCTCAAAAACATTATGCTGAGGAAGAGAAGTCAGACTCTAAAAAATGTACACTTTATGATT
Source organism: Lemur catta (assembly GCF_020740605.2). Classification (NCBI taxonomy): domain Eukaryota; kingdom Metazoa; phylum Chordata; class Mammalia; order Primates; family Lemuridae; genus Lemur; species Lemur catta. Next base: position 100,757,176 of record NC_059136.1, on the reverse strand, counting down.
CCATTTATATGAAGTTCAAGACTAGGCAAGATTAATCTATGATGATAGAAGTCAGAAAAGTGGCTGCCACTGCATGGGTGGCATTGTATTTCCTTCTCTGTACATTTTACCCCCATAAAGCAAAAATGCAATATTAGAAGTCTAAATTTGCCAAATTGTCCATCAGTGCTTACTTTATTAGGAACTGGAGAGGCTGAGAGGTTTAGGCCTTGGGACAGGAGACAGTAGATCAAGGACACAAACCCGGGCCCAGTGGCATGGTGCTGGGATGGACACCCTGTCGGCCCAGCTTACTCCCCGGTGCCGCAGAGGACCTGTCAATGTTCCCTTCTGCTCGTTAGAGGTAAATCACCAGAAATGGAGTCAAATTAAAATGTCAGATTCATTTCCTCTATTTTTTCCTTCCTATTTTGTTGACTAGGGAGAGTTTAGAAATGTTGGCAATAATTTTAGTAGGGACACAAGCAGAGACCAGGACATGTTACCATTTTTTAATTTTTTTTCTCCAAAATTCTTTAGATTCCAAACCCTTTTGACTTTGCAGTGCTCTTGGGTGGACTGTATATGTCCAGGCACTTCCATGACCCCCAGCTGCTTCTTCAGCTCGGAATTCTTTATCCTGCTTTCCCTTAAAAAATGTTTGTTTCCAAATACAATTCCAAATATCATGTTTGTCAAACCCACTTAATCTGAAGACAGAGATTTACGTTTTAGTCACACTCTGCCCCCAGTACCAAGAAAAGTGACATAGAAGGTGATCGGCTCCTGGCGCTCACCCACCCAACCGCTCATTCTTCTGCGCATCCCTCCACCTTGACTGAGCAGGGTCAGCGCCACCCCCGCACCCACCTCCCTGCCAGGCACGCAGTGGTGGCTTACACCCCACAGCACGGGCATTGCTGGGTCACCCGTGTGTGTGTGTGTGTGTGTGTGTGTGTATGACAAAATGTAAGCTTTCTCAGAGTAGTCTGAGACTGGATTATTTTTGTTGGAAAAGCATGGTGCCTGGCACAGTATAAACAATCAACACACTTTCACGGAAGGAAGGAAGGAAGAAAGAAACCTGTAAAATCAAAAGTGCCCTTTTTTCCCTTTTTTGTGTGTGATTTAGAGCTAGCTGTGGGCACGAACGGGACGTCGGTGGGCTGAGCTACAGCAGGGCTCGGAGAACGCCGAGCATGCGTGGCATTCCCTCCTGGTCTTGCTCTCCTTCCTGCCACCCCAGCAGGTCTGTATTTGTACCTAACTTGCTTTTACTTGTCTTCAGTCTCAATGTGACGCACCGGGTCACCACCGCGGAGGCTCCTCCACGGGAGGTGTCCCGGCCGCCTGGCGCTCACTGGAGGCTGGAGCGTGCGGGTGTCCCCCCGGCTCCCTCGCAGGGAAGGCAGACAGCTGCACGCAGACAGGCCCGCTCGCAGCAGATGACGGCACACTGTGTCATCCGGCACACCAGGCAATTTCCTTTTTGAGTCACTTTTCAGCTAAGAATGAATCATGCTCCACCTTCCTGTCCCAGCCCTTTCTGCTCGCTGGCTCTGCAGCCAAGGTGGGAGGGAGGCAGTTTTCTCTGTGAGGAGAGCATGTCAGCAAGGCACCTCCTGAGAATGCAGCCCTCCGCCTCGGGCCAGGCGTCTGCAGGGACCTGGCCCCTTGGCCCCCTCCTTCCCGGCCAGGGGTGTCAGCCCCAGACCCTCAGAGAGCCTGGAGACCGCACTGTGTGTGGAAAACGAGAGGCTCGGGAGGCCATTCGCCAGCAGAGAAACACACTTTCCTGTTCTCTGTGTGTTTTATCTTGATTTAAAAAAATCAGAAACTTGTCCCCTGAGCTTTTGTGAGGGGAGAGATTGAATATCATTGTGCCTGCCCCCGGGTCGTTGGCTGGTCGTTTTGTGCTCTGTCATCAGAAAAATAAGACGCATCTAAATCACCGGTCACTGAATTTGACCACAGGAATTTTTGAAAGCATTTTCCATTTTCTCATGGTTTTGAAAAGTATATGCTTACCAAGAACTGAGCTTTGAGTTGTTTTGTTGTTCGCAACTTTCTTTTGTGGTTTCTCTTTCTTTCTGTATTAACCTATAGAAACTGGTAACAAATGCAATGACCAGTTATACAATACAATTAAAGACGCGAGCGTGAGTAAGGACGGGACGCAGGGCCTTCGTGCGGGTCTCTGGAAGGCAGGAAGGGGCCTGCGGCGGCCTGAGGGACGCGCCCGCCCTGCCCCGCCGCCCGCACCGAAGCCGGGTTGGGAGCAGACGGTGGAACCTCCAGCCGGAGGGAAGCACGTGCCTGGTGACAGGACCGCAGAGCCCGCGCCGTCCTTCCCTCTGCGGGGCAGACCTCGGGCTCCAGGGGCCAGGCCGAGGGCGGCGGGGTGCGCGCGCCCTTTGTCCCGCTCCAAGGCTCCATCCTCCTTGCAGTGGGGACAGGCTTTCAGATTTGGAGGTTTGCTCAGTCTTTAACGTCTTTGATTTAAAGCTAGTGTCCTTCAAAAAGGTTACTACGTTGCCTCAGGAAGGATGCTGCGGGCTCGAGCAGGTGGAGGGGCAAGGAGGGCTGAGCGGCTGTTCAGGGGACCCTGTCTCTCACACCGGCCCCGGCTACCTGGAGCGTGGCCGCCTGCCGAGACCCCCCAGGTCGCCATTGCTGAGGAACAAGCCAAATCCACCGCCGTGGTGGCCAGGCGCCGTCTGTCTTCCCGCTTTTGCTGCCTGGCCGGTGCCCCCGCCTCTTCTCCTCTGCAGACTTTGTTCTTTTAGCCTATGACTTTCTTGCTAGCTATTTCCATTCCCTCTCCGCTTTCTGTAATTGTTGAGATCCTGACCATTTTTCAAAGACCAGGTATCTATCTATATAGTCCACAAAACTGTTCCCAATCTCTTAAGTGGGTATAAGCCTTGCACTTGTTTATTTGCCTGTGGCATCTGTTTTTGTCATGGTTATAACTCTGATACTTGCCTATCAGCGTTATTTGAAGGCAAGTTCCCTGATGTATTCATCTTTGTATATTTTGTTGCAACTGAACACAGTGGCTGGAATATTAAAAAGAACTCAATAAATGAGGGTCAAGTTACTGTTTCAGGTTCCAATTTCAAAAACCAGACTTTTTAAGTACCGAAGGAGCCTCTCAGAGGCAAAACGAACTTTAGGACTAAGAGACAGCGGCAACATTGGCATGTGGCAGCGCGACATCCTCCCCTGGCTGGAGGAGGAGGGCTTAGCTCTGGGGAAACAGAAAGACTCAGGCCCAGACTGGCTTGTGCTGCTTTGCAGAAGATGTGGAAGCCACAGGCATTGTCCAGATGGTCTGCAGGGCACCGAACGCTGGAGAGAGCCTTGCTTTGAGACCCCTGCATAGGCCCAGGGATACCACTCCTGTACTCCAGCATTTACTTAGGTTTAGAATGACAAAATCTTAGAGTTGGAAGGCAGTGAGAGGACCTTGTTCAAGTTCCCAATCAATACTAGGGTGTCTTCACCTGGTCCATCCCTCAGTGGTAGGCACAGTGGTCTTTGGAGTGGCCTCTTCCAGGGTCCATACACTTCAGGCCACTCACCAGCCCTCAGACATGGGCCTTGCAGAGAATGTTAGGGACCTTGCATAGATGAAATCTTATGGACGTTGTGAAAAGAGTTCAGCTACTTGGTAGGGACACTCCATCACTGTCCCTGTGCTGGTCAGCACACTTGTTCTTCAGGAGTGAGTAAGATACTGGGAGCCATCCATTCAGACTCAAAAAAACAAAAACTGCAAAAAAAGAAAAAAGAAAGGCAATCTTGATAAATGTCTTTAATCATTCTTAAAAAGAACCCACAAATTATTGATCCTGCAATCTGCTTATAAGGAGCCTTGGATAACAGCTTCCGGTCAGACTGGAGTTTAGCACACACTGTTAAGCATAGTAGTGGGTACTGCAAATGCAAGGACATTTAGAATGTAAAGAATTAATTCACTGGGCTTTTGTGGTTGACTGAGTGTTTCTCAGGCAAACGGGGTCGATGAAGAAAGAACCTCACTGGGAGGGCACAGTCAGCTCTTCATAACACAAGGCCATGTCTATTGGCCTTGGAAGACTGATATAGCCAATCAGGAAACAATAATGAGAGAGTGGTCCTTTTATAAACATGATACTACCCTCTGGAGGTAAATATACACACTGGGTATGTGTTATGAATGGAGCTTTCAGAGAATTCAAATGAGACATTTTTTGCATCTTCTTATCCTAGGATTCCAGAGCACTGTTTATAATTCTTTCAGAGGGAGAAAGGAGGCTGTTGTGAACTCTGGGATTCTTGTTCTGTCCTGTCTACCTTGCATCTGTGACCCCTGCAGCGTCCTTCACTGGAGCCGTTGCACCCAGCCGCTAATTGGCACTTCATCCACTATGCCAAGAACGCTCAGAACAAGCTCAAGATAAAAAAGAAAACATCAAAGCTCAGCACACACTCACGCTCTCCAAGCTCCAGGGCCCGTGCTATGCACACACGCGCGCGCGCACACACACACACACACACACACACACACACACAGAGCAAAACACATGGGTGTGCGCAACTGACTCTGAAGCCTCCCTGATGGATTCTGAAGTGTGGTGGGCAGAGGTGACTTTGCGCCGGGAGGTGCAGATGCGGAGCTGAGCAGCCTGCTGTTTCGTGACCCGGCCATTTGTCTTGAAAGGGCCCAGGAGGTGGAGGCCCGAGCCCCTGAGCCTCTGGAGGTCCCCGAGCAGCAGGAGCACCTGGAGGAACAAAGGGCCTCCCAGCATGCTGAGGGCTGTCTCTATCACCTGGGTATCACATTCCCGGCGCAGCACGACAGACAAATGCCAGGCCAGATGAGGAGATACGATCTGCTCAACCTGATGCGTCTCCACCTGGGCTGTGTGGTGGGAGCAGATGCTGAGCCAATGTGGAGACAGGCGCAAGACAGAGGGGAGGGCGCCCAGACGCCCAGGGAAGGGCCGCGACAGTCCCGAGGCTCCAGGGAGGCTCTTTTTTCTAAGTTATTGATCCCAACATGTATGTGACATAAATCTTATCTATACAGTACCCTGCGGAAGCTTCTTGGAGCAGGAAGCCTGGGGGAATCTTTACCATCGGGAAACTAAAGGCCACTGTGCCAGCACAAGTCTTCCCACTCCTTCCTCGGGATGTGGCCCTGCGGTTTCTCCTTCAGGGTGGCTGCCGTACTCACCCTTGACGACAGATTGTCTTCATGCTGCTGGGTGTACTTGGAAGGTTCACAGGAGGAGACTGCCTCAGGCAGGCAGGGCTGGCGAGCTTGTAGCCCACTGGTGCAGGAAGCTTGATTTTGCTTACGAAGGAAGCCCAAGCCTGTGGCACACGAGAGGTTTGACTCTGTACCCTGAGCCTTGGCAGCACCCGCGCTTGACTCTACTGAATAACTCTTGAGATCGGAGTTCAAAACTTTCCTAATTGCTTCTCTAGTTGTTTTCATTCAAGCATTATTGTTGAGCATCTTCTGTTAGTGTGTTGTGTGTTTAGATGAAATGACTTGCGTCTGCATAATAAAAGAAGTATTAATGCAATTATTGAGAAGAGAGAATCTGTTTGCTTCCAAGGTAAATACTCACCTCCATCCAGAACACAGAACCCTCCAAATGGAATATTTGCAGCTTCTAAACAACGCTGACATCTGGTCATCCCTGGGAGCACTAATATTCCTCCTTCCACATCTCGTTTTCATTCTTCCCCTCAGCCTCTTCTTTTTCTTCTTATTACTAGTAGTGTTGCTGTTTTGCTTTCTCTTAGAACTTGCCCCATCCTTTCTATTTTGAATATTCCTGGGTTCACATAAAAACTAAGTTTAGAGGCATGAAATTGTTTAAAATCCTTCCTTCATCGCTGTCTTTGAAGGCATTCTTTTCGGAACTGTTTATTTTTTTAATTGAAATTGTAATTGAGATGACTGTAGATGCACATGTAATTTTATCCTTTACCCAGTTTCCCTCAGTTGGAACATTTTTCAAAACTACAGTTTTGCAATATTACAACCAGGATCTTGACATTAATACAATCCACCACTCGTATTCAGATTTCTCTAGCATTACTTGTACTCATGTGAATGTATTTGCTCTATACAACTTTATCACATGTATAGGTTCATGTATCCACCACCACTGTTAAAATACTGAGCAGTTCCATTACCTCAGGGATGCTACCTTTTTTATTAATAGTCTTTATTTTTTACAACGGTTTTAGATTTGCAAAGAAACTAAGCAGACAGTACAGAGGTTCCCACGTACCTCCCCCCGCAGCATGCGATTTTCTCTATTATTAGCATCTTAGATAAGTATGGTTTATTTGTCACAAATTAATGCTAAATTATGATTTATCACAATACTGATAAATTATGATTAACTGAAGTCCACACTGTATTCAGACTCCTTTAGTTTTTCCCTAATGTCCTGTTTCTGCTCCAGGACCCCAGCTAGGATGACACATTACACTAGAGATCATGTCTCCTTAGTCTGCTGTTGACTGATAATTTCTCAGACTTCCCTTGTTTTTATTGACATTGACAGTTTTGAAAAGTAATGGTCAGGTGCTTTTATGTAAGACGCTGCTCTATTGATATTTGTCTGACATCTTTCTCGTGATTAGACTGTGTTTATGATTTCTGGGAGGAAGACCACGAAGGCAAACTGCCATTTTCATCACATTGTGTCAGGGGGATGGGGACATGCTACGGACAAGACACGTGGCTTTAGGTGTTGGCCTTGATCACCTGGCTGAAGCAGAACTCTTTTTCGACATCATATTGGAAGTCCCAGCTAGTTCAATAAGACAAGAAAAGGAAGAAAAATGTATAAAGCTGGGGAAAGAAGAAATAAAACTGTCTTTGTTCACAGATCCATGATTTTCTATTTAGAAAGTCTCAAAGAATGAATAACAAGAACACCCTGTTGGAACTCCTAAGTGATTGTAGCAAGTTTGGAGGATGCTTTCTATACAAAGTATACAAATGGCAGTTGCTTTCCTATATACCAGCAATGAATGATTAGAATTTGAAATTAAAAACACAATGCCACATACATTAGGACCAAAAAAAATAAATACTTAGTTGTAAATCTAACAGAATATGTACAAAATCAATATGAGGAAAACTATAAAACTCTACCAAAAGAAATCAAAGAAGAACTAAATAAATGGAGAACTATTTCATGTTCATGGATAGGAAGACTCAAAAGTGGCAAGATATTATTTCATTTTAAATCTCAGCAATCAAAATTCCCAATAAGATGTTTTGTGGATATTGCTGAGCTGATCCTAAGTTTATATGGAGAGGCCAAGGGTCCACAATGGCCAACACAATATTGAAGAAGAACAGAATGGAGGGCTGACCCTTCCTGATCTCCACAGTTACTATAAAGCTACAGTAATCAGGATACTGTGGTGTTGGTGGAAAGAATAGACAAATAGATCAATGGAGCATAGTAGCCTAGAAATAGACCTGCATAAATACAGTCAATTGGTCTTTGACCAAGGAGCAAAGGCAGTCCAATGAAGCAAAGATGGACTTTTCAATAGATGGGGCTGCAACAACTGGGCATCCACATGCAAAAATAAATAAGTCTAGACACAGACCTTTTTGACATTTGTCAAAATCTATAGAATATACAACACCAAGAGTGAACCCTCATGTAAACTATGGACTTTGGGTGACAATGATGTGTCATTGTAGGTTTATCAATTGTAACAAACGTGCCACTCTGGTTGTGGATGTTGATTGTGGGGGAGGCTGTCATACATCCTTTTTGTACAATAAGCTCTAGTTCAATTGCCTCGATAAGGCAATCTATAGATGTTTTTCTAACTCTTTAAGAATCTCCAGTAAAAAAGACTAATGACTTATTGAGACACCATATTCTGTTCTTGGCTCATTCATATTTGTTGGAAAGTTTGTCCTTGCCAGAGTAAATTTTATGTGTATATGGATTCTGCTTGGTTTGCCCAGTAGAGCAAAACAGAGCAAGGAAAACTCCTCCTTCAAATAGTAAATTTTATGTGTATATGGATTCTGCTTGGTTTGCCCAGTAGAGCAAAACAGAGCAAGGAAAACTCCTCCTTCAAATAGTTCATGTAGAAATCACATTCTATCATAGTTCTCTGTGCTCCCAAGTCTTCTATTTTTCTACCAAAACAAAACACCATAAACAAACAAACAAACAAACAAAAAACCCCCAATCCTCTGGTTCTTTCTACTGTTCCTCCTATGAAGTGATTTCAAGTTCTCTCACCAACTGATGTCTAACCCTGACTACCTCCATTACCCGGCACCCTGACCCCACCTCGTCTCCTGGCCTATGTCTGGACACTGCGTTATATCAGTTTGACCCAAGATCGCATTACTGTTTTGCTGCAATCATATAATAGCATTCATGTGAGAACTATTCATTGAGCAGCTATTTTGCCAAGAACATGTACATTTTCAGAATGGAAATCAAGGCCTCAAGCCAGGTACAGTGTTGTAGGAATCTCATAAGGTGTTTATGAATCTACAACACAATCGGAAGAAAATAGTAAGAGACATTTTATGGAAACACAAAGAACAGAAGGGTCACGTTGACCAGGAGGACACCAAAGATTTTATAATCTAAAAGTTATTTCATATCAATTCTTGATGGGTAGATATGACGTGGACATATCCAAGGAGGGGGTGCATGGCTAAGTTGATATTTAATTTCCACTTAACCACCTGTGTATTTCACCCAGGAGCTGAAGCTAGGCCATGTGTCCCTATTAATATATTAGTGAAGTTTTTCTGTACTCTTTTTGACTTTTTTTTAAGGCCCAAGTCACTCTACCTGATTTTTAAAAACTTTTCACCAAATGTCTTATGTTAGTCTCTGTTAGGCTTTAAGGATTAAAGGAAGCCACCCTTCCAGGTACTTGAGGTGCTTGGTGTCCTCATCTTGCGGTACCCACCCAGCTTCATTCTGCTTCCAGCTTCCATGGTCCTCCAGCGATTGGATGTTTTCCTTTCACTTCCTTTCCCAGGTCACTCAGGAAAAGGGGGGCCAGGCCTGAGCTGAGAACAAGCCTGAGCCCACACTGGAAACTGCCCTCCACAGTGACTTGATCTCCTTCAGCACTCTGCTCCCACACTCCAGCTCACACGTCACCCCTTTCCCAGAGGATAACAGGGGACCCTGTCACAAGCCTTGTTGGAGCGCAGACCCATTTGCTGTGTATCCCTGATGTACCTGCCAGCAGCAATGACAAGAAAGGAAACCACGCTTGTCTGCACAGCAGCTTGCTCTTAGTTAAGCCCGCGGTGACTTTAATGATCATTGTTTCCTTTCTAAGCACTTAGACTCCACTTCTGAGCTCTCGTTTACCTCTACAGCAGGCTTTCAGGTCTGCAGCTCGCTGGAAACTCACTTCCCACATTTCTGCTCTTGGCCTTGACTTTCCAGCCCCTCCCCCCTCTCTGCGGGAGTCCTCGGTGACCTGCAGTGGAACAGTGGGCCCATCACCCACGCGTTCAGCATGGGACAGTCAGTGTATCAACTTGGGCGTACCATTCATCTTGGCCAAAAGGCTCTCATTCCCATTAAGAAAAGTATAGAAGCAAGTCAAATTCTTCTTGTGATCTCATTGGGCTTAGGTATCCTCTTAACAATACTTGTTTTGCCCTTTCTGTCCAAAATGACTTAGTTTGATGGAGAAGACTGAATTAACATAAGAATCGGGTTTTGGCTTCTGTTTATCATTTGTCAGCATTTCCCTACTGACCTCTGGCAGGAGATCTATCTTTTTAGTTCCTTTTGATTCTTTAAGGACTGTTCGATGATAGTTTAAGTGGGAGAGAGCGTGGCTTTGAAGTGTGCACCTGGCCCAGAGGGCTGCTGGCCTTGAGCCAGTGACCTGCCTTCTCCAGGCTCCATCTTCTGCCCTGAAGAATGTGGATAATGACAGTATCCTGAGAGGTCATGGAAACTGGAAGAAACTAGTAGACTGTTTCTGGTAGGCACCCTGTAAGCAGTAATTCATAAACTGCTTTTTATTCATGTATTTGTTTATGTTTCCTAGGTTTTGTTACCTTGGTGTTTTCACATCTTTAAAATGAATAGCATATGTCCTGTCATCCTCCTGCACAAATAATTGCTCTGGGCTCACCTGTTCGTGGGCATGCCCTGTCTTATCTACAGCTGAGGTCCCCAACCCCCGGGGCCACAGTTAGGAACCAGGCGGCACAGCAGGAGGTGAGTGGCTGTGAGCCAGGGAAGCTTTGTCTCTATTGACAGCCGCTCCCATCACTTGCATCAACGCCTGAGCTCCGCCTCTGGTCAGATCAGCAGTGGTGTTAGATTCTCACCGGAGCAGGAACCCTACTGTGAACTGCGCATGCGAGGGATCAAGGCTGTGGCTCCTTATGAGAATCTAATGCCTGATGGTCTGAGGTGGAGCTGAGGAGGTGATGCCAGCGCTGGGGAGTGGCTGCAAATACAGATTTTCACTAGCAGAGAGGTTTGACTGCACAGTAAATGTAATGCGCTTGAATCGTCCTGAAACCATCCCCCTACCCTCGCCCTGGTCTATGGAAAAATTATCTTCCATGAAACCAGTTCCTGGTGCCAAAAACATTGGGGACCACTTATCTAAGGGATCCACTAAAGCAACATGGATAAATAGCATAGCTTTTAGCGTAAAAATAACCAGAAACAGAATAACATATTTGTAGGACTTCATTTATATAAAGTTCGTAAGCAAGCTAATGAAGTGGAGTGTTTCCATGCATCCTTCATATAAGAATTATTCGGAACGGCAGGCTGGGCAACGCCCACCACTCACAACATATGGGCCTTTGGGAGAGGGAGAGGGAGGGAGTCAAGGCAGGTGGGGTTCGGGGGTGGCCGGGGCAGTCAGACCTGGGCCGGAACATGCTATAATGATCAGTATGCCAGCTATCTATATTCTATGTATGTTTGTTTATGTGTCTTGTGCTTCACAGTAAAATGTTTTTTAAAAACGTTTATTTAAATCTAATTTAAATATGTAAGATGTGTGAATATGGGAGCAATAAGCATAATTTTATTACAAACCTAAAAGACTCTCATTGAGTTTGATTAGACTTTACTGTTATTTTAAACTATGAAGAACCAAACAAATGATAAGTATTCTTGCCCTGCCCTGAAGTAGCCATTATCATCCAAGTTGGGAGCTTCCCTTGTCACTTCGAGCCCACAATTCCTGTCTGATCTCAAACACAGGTGTGCCCTGGCGCCAGCTTGGGGCACATTCCTGGAAGCGCTGCAGTAGCCGTGCTGGGGAGACGTCTGCACCCCACATTGCCCCGTGTGGTGCCTCCATCCCCCGCAAACATCTCAAGTGCTTCCTCCCATGCCCACAGGACAGCCTTTTGGTCCAATAAAGCAGTGCTGGATTGGACACAATTTTGGACAAGAGAAATAATCTAGTGTACCTCATTAAACATGACATTTCTTTTTACTCCCCTCACCTTTTGAACCTGGTTCCATAGGTGAATAAAATCCTGCAGAGCCCAAGGGAAGTCTGGTATAATGAAGGATATTAGCATGAACATTTCTCAGATATCACATTGTGAAGAACGGACCACAGCAATCAAACAACATGTACATTATACACATGTGCTCAAAGCTTAGAGAAGTAAAGTCTCAGTCCCAAAAGGATGCTGTAGACCCATTTCTCTCTATTCTTTTCCACTAAGTACAACTATAAATTCTGGAAATAACCCAAGGAAAACAGTGGAAGGTAGTAAGAGAAAGGCTAACACATTTGGGAACCCTGGACTTGAAGAAAAGTGACAACAGGATGTCTACAGCTGCCTGATCAGCAGGAGGCCTGGACCCTCTACCCATCCCAGATGGCAGCCCACCTGGGCCCATCCTTCCCTGGAAGGAACCAGGGCTCCTCAATAGCACCACCAACAAAAGGGGTCCTTGTGAGGCCAGGGGAGCAGCTCCATCACTACCTCTCCACCCAGAAATAAGGGGTGATGGAGACTGCAGGGGAAGTGCTGGTACTCTGCAATGTCCCCCACTCCCGAGACAGAGGGATCCCATCACACAACCTCCTGGCAGGAAACCTCTTTGTCCCGGCAAGCCTGAAATTCCTGTCCCCACAGGGACACAGCAGAGTAGGCTGGCATAGTCAGCCAAAGGAAACTGGTCACAGAAGGTGGAGCAGATTCTTTGTGCCACAACTGAGACTCCTCTCTCCCTACCAAGAGACACCAGCGGACCCATACAAGTATGCTGAACTGATATTTTAAATTAACTTTTTTTTATAACAGGAGTTTTAGGTTCACAGCAAAATTGAGAGGATGGTCCAGAGATTTCCTATATGCCTCCTGCCCCAAAACATGCACAGCCTGCCGCCCCACCACTATCAACATACCCCACCAGAGTGACACATTTGTCACAGCTGATGAACCTACACTGACACATCATTATCACCCAGAGTCCATAGTTTATATTAGGGCTTACTTTTGGTGTTGTACGTTCTATGGGCTTGGAAAAGTGTATAATGACAAGTAAAAAAAAAAAAAAAAAGAATAGAAAACAGACAAACAAAAAAAATGAAAAAAAACAGAAAAAGAAAATAAAATGTCAGCCTTAAGTACTAACATAATAATAATTGCATTATAGGTAATTGGTCTAAATACACCAATTAAAAGATATAAATTGACAGGCAGGGAGATTAAAAAATATGACCCAAATATATGCTGTATACAAAAAACTCAATTCAAATATAACAATATTGACAGGTGGAAAGTAAAATGATAGAAAGAATATGTCATGCAAATACTAATCAAAAGAAATGAGGAGCAGCTATATTAATATTAGATAAAGCAGACTTCAGAGCAAATAATACCAGAGACAGAAGGGGTCTTTATATTATGACAAAATAGTTAACACACCATGAAGACATATATATTCTAATTGTGTATGCACCAAACAACAGAGACACAGAAACCATGAAGCAAAAACTGGTAGAACTGAAGGGAGAAGCAGGTAAATGCACAATTATAGTCAGAGATTTTAACACCCCTTTCTCAACAGTGGATAGTATAATTAGATAGAAAATAAGCAAGGATTTAGAAGAATTCAAAACAAGCTCTAATCAACATTTATGGAGTAACAGCAGAATATTCACACTTTTTTCCAAAAACCCATGGAGCACATACCAGAAAATAGACATTCCTGTGGAGGGAGGGGCCTAAAGAATTATTAAAAAAGATGAAATGATACAGAGTATGTTCATAACCATGATGAAATCAAAATAGAAAGGAATAACTGAAAGATATCAGGAAAATATCAAGACACTTGAAAACTAAACAACATGCTTCTAAATAATTCATTGGTCAAAGAAAACATCTAAAAGGAAATAAAAAATACATTGAACTGAGTGAAAGTGAAAGTATAACATATCAAAATTTGTTGGACACAGCTAATGCAGTGGTGAGAGGAAAATTTATAGTACTAAATGCTTATATTAGAAAAGCAGAAAAGTCTTAATAACCTACAATCCCATCTAATAAACTAGATAAAAAAGAGCAAAATAAACTCAAAGCAAAGAAAAAGGATATAATAGAGATAACAGCAGAAATTAATGCATTTGAAACAGGAAAACAGTAGAGAAAATAAGTTAAACAATAAGCTGGCTCTTTTGAAGATAGCAATAAATTTAACAAAGCCAGACTGACAAGAAAAAGGAAGACATAAATTACCAATATGGATATTCATTCCTGAGAATGAAATAGGGACTATTACTATAGACCTGAAGTCATCAAAAAGATAACATGGGAATACTCCAAACAGCTCAACACACAAAAATTTGACAACTTAGATGAAATGTACCAATTCCTTAAAAAGCGTGAACTACCACAACACAATAGACATGAAATAGATGCTTTAACTAGTCTTATGACTATCAATGAAATTCAACTTGTAATTAAATATCTCTCAGAAAAGAAATTTCCAGGCCTACACAGATAGCTTAACTTGAGAATTCTACCAAAATTCTATCAAAAAATAATTAACAATTCTATACTTTTTTTCTGAAAATAGAAGAATGAACACTTCCCAATTCATTTTATGAAGTTAGTACTGTATTATCCTGAAACCGAAAACAAAGGCAGTACCAACAAAGAAAACTGCAGACCAATGACATTGAATAATATTATTCTGTTCATGAGGACTTGCTAATACTTTGCAGAATGAGGGCTTGAATTTATGACCTCTAGATTTTGATGGCTGGCAACCACCTTCCCTCAATTATGGGTTGAGAAGATTTTTTTTATTAGCTTCTCATTGTTCTCTTTTTGCTAAATATACTTCTGTCTATTTTTCTATCTACTGAATGTGAATTTCAGCATCACTGCTTATGAGATAAGCTTAGGCAAGTCACTTACTTTTCAGAACTTTACTCATCTGTCAAATGTGGGTAATGATGGTATCAATCTCATGAGGCTGTTGTGAAAATTATATACACAAAATACATGAAAAGTGCTTTGCAGAGTATCTGGCAATAGTGCTGACAATTTTTTTGACAAATTTATCTACTCCAATTCATTCTTCAATAGGATTGGAAAGCTTGTGACTTGGGTAGATATTGTTCGGTGGTAGAGGGAAAAAGTTTCAGATTATAAATGTAGCTATGGCCTAAAGAATCCATCCCATGCTTTCGGGTTTCATGAATTATTAGGTTGGTGCAAAAGTAATTGTGGTTTCAGACCGTGAATTTCAAATCATTATAAGCTAGGCTGAAATACATCATATTAATCAAAATAGGAACAATTACAATCAACACATTTTTGACAATGAGAAATAAGTTTGTTTATTCCTGTAGCATAAAAATCCATGCTTCGGGATTTGATGAACTCTTGGAAAGGAATTTGATTCTACCATCTGTGTTTAATCAATAAAGGGACAGGCATCAAGGAGAATGTTGATATATGATGTTATTGCAATTTTAAGTAACTTTCCTACTAAAATGCTGTCTATAATTTCATGAGGATGATGTACTGTACAATGACAATGGCATTCTTATTTTCATTAAAAGTAATCAAATTTCTTTATCATAGAATTGTTATTTTCCATGTATTATTATTATTTTATTATCAATTATTGATATACGAGGAGAAACAAAACTGGAAGGAAATATTTCTTCTTTTAATAAATTGTAGTATGGCATGATTGTTCAAGTGGAAAGGGCCATGTTCAAGAACTGCCTCCCTGTCTACCAGCCGCGTGCTGCGCAAGTCACCTGTCCGTGAGCCGGGCAATGGCTGCCGACGTGTGAGCGGCCTGTGGTGAGGGAGGAAGGAGATGCACAGTAGGCATGGTAGTCATCTCTATTACTGTCACTCTCAAGTGTGCAAAAATTAGTTTGTTTTTCATTTATTTGTACCAAAGCAACTAATGTCAGCAAAAAATATATCTTATTTCATGTATTTCTTTCACTGAGATTACTGACCTTGATGTTTCAGCATTTTTACCTAACTCATGGGTGGTTTTGGCTGACTTTATTCCAGCTCTTAGTAGATTTGCAATTTCCATTTTAGGTATAGCTTGCATATTCTTGACCTTTTCAGCTTAACCATGCATTTAATTGCTATCTTATTGGAAACAGAAAAATCAGCTGGGGAATGGTAAAGTACATTGGTCAAAGAGTTTAGAGACTGCCTTCCTGCTGCACTACTCTGGTGTAATTTCATATTTTCTCAAGACACATAATACTTCCATTTTATAGACTATTAAAAAGAAAAAATGTGCTTCCAACCCAGCCCGTTTCATTCACTCCCCTGTGCAGGCTGTGGCTTGTGGCCCTGCCGCTCTGTCCGTCACGTCTCTGTGAGTGTCCGCAGGTGGAGACCGAGATTTGCTGCATGAGGGGTTCTTCAGGTCCATCGACGGGTAGGAGCGAGGGGCCCATGGACCCGATGTCCCCTGTTTACATTAGAGAGTACGATTTCTCACGGTGCCTAACAATACATGTCCAGCTTGAACCAATTTAAAATTTGCTACTTGAGGAAAAGAAGAAAAATAATTATGACACGTCCATAGTAGGTCTCTGTTTATCAGACTAACAAAAATGAGACTGTCAGCTTTGGCAGAAATGTGGGTTTATTTTCCATTTAGCCCTATTCTAAGAGAATGGCGAAGGAGGCAGTTCGCACTCCGTCCTTGCCGCACCACCCGGGGTACAGGAGGAAGTTCTTCCCTCTCTAGCACCATTTCCGTAGAGAACTTCTAACCAGGCAGCTGCCAGTTTTAAAGAGTTGAATAAGTCTCCTTGTTTATGAGAGTGATACGTCTCCCCCAAGCAGTTCCTGAAGAAATGCATCAGCAGTGGACACCTGCACCTGGAACCCCACCTGGCACACGTTGGCCGCGGATGTGCTTGGTCCTGTGAATGGTACACATTTACTGAGTCTTGGAGGCAGCAGCACGGAGATGAAGGAGACTTAGTTTCTTGCAGTGTGATCTCAAGGAAAATACCACTAACCAGAGTGGGAGTAGAGCACAAGGGGCCATCGTCATGCTAATCATCTCCAAGACGCTCATACATTTGATAGAAATGTGGGACTCAGATGATTTGCCTGAGAGTTCAATTACTGAACAGTGGTTTGTCATCTTACAGTTTAAAACCCCAGATCTCTAACATGGCCAAGGAGGTCGTGGCAGACACTGTTGATTGGCTGACTCAACCCATCCACAGGTCTTTCTCCTTAGCTGCTTTCCCTGCATATTGCTTCCCCAAAACTGATGGTTTCCTAAGAAGAAAGGGGTAGACTTGGCTGCATGGAACCCTTCTCCTGGTCCCCTTTGCCCCGGTACTTGCCTGGAACGAGGAAGTGCCTGGGGCTGTACGAGCCCTCTTGACACCATGGAGAGAAGCCAACGTGTCCAAGATGGCAGAGCAGAGGAAACAGAGTCGTTTCTGGATGGCGCTGTTGGACAGCCCTGGACAGCCACCCCTGGAGATGGTGTGGGAAATTAGTTCCTGCTCGTTGTAGCCACCATTCCTTGATATTTCCTTCCTTGCAGCTAAAGACATTCCTGATGGGGGCAAAGGCCCTGCATAATCTGGTCACACCACTCTTACTGAACTCCATGCTGCAGGGTGAGGCAGAGCAGGGTGCCCATCCCAGTGTAGACGATGTGAGTTGTGCAGGGCTCCCTCCCAGTGGTGCCCAGTGGCCCTGTCAGCCACACTGGCCTCTGCTGTGCCTGTCTTTGGGCCCATCTCCAGGCTTCACAGTGCTCCCCGTCCACCCGATGTGCTCTGACTTCCCACTCACCCTGTCCTCCACCCCCGCCTCCTGGCCTGGTCACCCTCTCCTCCTCCTCCTCTTCCTCCTCCAAGTCTCCTTTAAATGCTGCTGTCGCAGGATGCCATTCCCAGAGCCCCCAAGCTAGGTGAGAACCCTCTGGTTTATACTTTCACAACACCTGTTACTTTCCTCAGAATACTCATCACGTGTGTAAGCAAATAATTATTTGGGTCATTTAAAAAGTGATTTTTTTTTTTTTGGTCCTGCTTGATTGCGAGAGACTAGTTCCACGTATTTTTGTTCACCGTGTTTGTGCCAGTACCTGGCTAAGCGCATGGCACTCGATAGGAACTCGGTAAGCACTCGTCTGAATATACAAAAGAAGTAATGGGTTAATTAATTTATAATGAACTCAGTTTTTTTCCTTAAATAGCAGAGGACTGTGAAGGCACCCCTGAGAGCAGGGCGGCCGCGTCACTCGTTCAGGCTGCAGATGCGCGGCCTGTCCTCCTGCCAGGGCAGCAGCCTCCTCAGGGCGGGCGTGTCCTGCCAGGACAGCGGCTGCGCGGGGCGGGTGGCAGACAGACCCCACTCCCGAGACCGCGCCCCGTTTCCCACCTTCCCCACCCGCCTTCTGAGGACCAGCGACAGGCAGGCCCCTCGGGAGCCGGGAGGGCTCGTCTGCCCGGCAGCCTGGAGAGGAGGCCCCGAGGGCATCCCGGCGCCGGGCAGCACGGTTGCCCAGCACAGCACTGTTTTCATCTTTGGGGGAAAATGGGATATGATGAGACATAAAGAAACATTATTTCCCGAAGGTGGATTCCATTTCTTTAACCATTTATAAGTCTCAAACAATGAAATATGACTATTTTGGGAGTGGTATTATATTTCAATGACTTTTCCAGCTGTTGCTCTGTTACATACATTCCAGAGCATTCTTTCATCCAGCTGAAGGCCTACTGCTTCCTCGCAGCCGTGGTGCTATAGCCACTGTGAGCTGTTTTGGGCATGCGGCCTACACACGGTGACAGAGTCACAGGCTGGGTGAGTGTCGGGCTCACTGTGTGGCGTGAGGACAGCCGGTCACGTCCTGTTTCCTGTGGTTGACTACCTTTGACTTCTACGAGCCCACAAAACGCCAGTCAGTGGGGCAACTCTGCGCACAGTGCTAATGTGACCAACTTTGTTGGCAGGTGCTCTGATTCCTGAGAAGCATTTGGTTCGTGCAACACACGGGGGACATCTGCATGGTCTGCTCAGAGCTGTGCTGCATTGTGACGCTCCTGTGTCTGTGACCCTGTTGCTGAGCCCAGTGACAGAGAGGGGGATCCCTGAGAGCGTCCAGACGGGCATGTGGGGACAGCCAGCCCCCTACGTCTTCATGCATGAACCACGGGGAAGCCTGCCACTGAGCTGGAGTCAGACGTTCCCTCTTCATCAACAATGCCAAAGAGCATAGCTCCTGGTCTCGTTTTTTTTTTAACTGGAGTATAGAAATATCATTTAGCATTATTATGTCAGCAAATTCAATGTTTTCATGTATTAATATTTTCTGCTCTACATTGCATTGGAAATGGGCAATCTCCTGAAATGTATGTATTTTACTTTGATATAATCCTAGCCCCTGTACTCAATGGCTCTTCACTTAACTGTCTCCCCTCACTTGTTCCTGCTCCCAAGCCGCCGCAGGGCAGAGCTGCCACCTCCTTCCTTTGTTTCCTTGCGGCTGTCAGCCCAGACCCTGCTCCCTCCCCAGCCCCTCCAGCTGGGCTTCTCGTGGAGCCTGCTGTGTGAACACAGGAAGGTCCG
Source organism: Lemur catta (assembly GCF_020740605.2). Taxonomy (NCBI): domain Eukaryota; kingdom Metazoa; phylum Chordata; class Mammalia; order Primates; family Lemuridae; genus Lemur; species Lemur catta. Next base: position 100,738,077 of record NC_059136.1, on the reverse strand, counting down.
GACCCCACTCAGAAAGCTCTGAGAACTGTGGTGTGCCCAGGTAGGTTTACATCTTAAAACTCTAAAACCTTTTACATTTTGTCTTTTTTTCACAGAACATCAAATAGCCAGTGGTTTGGACTTTGAGTCAGCGGCAGCCCTGACTTTAGCGATTAGACACTAGGACAAGGGAGAGAATTCCGTGTGAACAGGCCCTAGGCTCTGAGCAGATGCAGGGAGCAGCTGACCGGGAAGCTCAGGCCTGAGGCAGGTGGCGGATTCTCCCGGCAGCACTGGGTCACTGTGCCAGGCAGCACAGCAGGAGCAGTCCCGGGTGAGCCACAGAGCAGGACGCGCCAGAGTGGCCAGAGAGCCTGGGTGGAAGCTGCTTTCCAGCAGAGCGGGCCAGGGTGGGGACTTCCAGAGACTGGGACAGATGAGTCAGCCTGGCATGAAAATGATTCTGGCCGTGACCTAGTGGGAGAGGAGAGAACAGAAGGGACAGTCAGGAACTGACAGGTGGGCTGTCCCACAGGAAGGGGTCACAGACCCACAGCAGGTGGTAGAGCAGATGGGAGAGATGGATGGACACATGACAGGTGGGCGGGGCCCCAGCCAGGGGATCCAGGTGGGGGATGGGCAGGCTGGGGCCTTTTGACCCTCCCTGGCTGCACCTGCTGTTTGGAGCACGCAGAGGCCAGAGGTGCCAAGGTGCAACCTGTTCTTTCAGGTTATTGATCTGTTTTTAAAGGAAACAGCTTGGGATGGCAGAAATAGTATTCACTTTTGAATGGACAGTGTTGCACTTCTTTTTCTCTGTGTGAGTCCAAGTGGCAAAGGGACGGAAGAGGACCAGATTACTCCAAAGAATTACAGCAGCACGGTGTTGTTAGGGGTAAAACAGAGCGAAACGCTTCATTTAGCCTTTAAGGAGGTGACAGTGGCGCAGAGATAAGCACTCCATGGTAAGGTGGAGAGGTCGCGGTGGGAGCCAGGGACCTGGAGGGGATCCTGGCTCTGGGGACGCGCTGCTTCAGCCTGGCAGAAACCACTGGGCCTTGTCCCCAGATCTGTCCTGGTGACAGAGCCGGTTGCACAGGGCTGGATACCCGCAGGGGGTCGTTCGCGGAAGGGCGCTGTCCTCAAGCGCCTGTGGGGTTTGGGTGCAGCTTTGGAGCCACACGGCCCCGGGTGGCGCCTCCGCCTCCCCCGTGGTCCTGCGCCCAGCCCGGCTCAGGCCTCACCGCGAGGGCAGCCAGAAAGCAAGCCCGGCCTTTCCGCGCCACTTGCCGTGCACAGCGCGCCTCCTGGCTCCTATGTGTTCTTCCCTCTCCATGCTAACTTTGGGAGGAAAGGGCTGGTGTTGCCGGAGGCACTTTACAGATGTAGGACCTTGGCTCAGACACACAGAGAGGAGGCTGGGACAGCTCCGACCAGATCTCGTCCCCTGCATTCCTCCCGTGGCTCCACAGTTACCCTTGCGCTTTCTTGCGGTGGCCGTCGGGGCTGGCCGCGTTGTGACAGGTGGGACTAGCGTGTGGGGGGGGGGGGCGGGGGGGAGAGGGCAGCCGAACAGCAAGCAGGAGAGCTGGCCTGGGCCCGGAGAACGGGATTGGGGCGGGGCGGAAGAAAAGGAGGAAGGAACGTTTGCCCAAAGCCTATGTTCTCCGGATTTTATGCGCAACCTATTCAATCCCACAGAGTCCAGTTAGATTCGTGTTAGTCCAGTTCCGCAGAGGGGAGATGAAATTGTCACCGCTATAGGCACAGCTGGGGTTCCAGAGTCAGGCCTCTGGCTGCGGAAAGGATGGGCCCAGGCTTCAGGCCGCAGCAGAGGGAAGGGGTTTTCAGAAGCAGCACCAGACCAAGGAGAATGACAGGCGCCGGGGTTGGGCACCTCGGGTTCAGCAGCAAGGGACCAGCTCCCTCAAGGGAGCTCCGGAGGTGGGCAGATGTAAGGTGTGGCAGGGGTAGCGTGGGGACCGCAGCTCCAGGCTTGGCCTAAGTGGGCAACAGCACCAGGCCCTGGCAGGGACAGGGCTGGCCTGGTGGCAGCAGTGCCTGTGCCTGGGAGGTCTCCCCGGGACCCTTTCAGTGCTTCTCTACCTTAGGCCTTCCTTCCAAATTCAAGTTTGCCTTTATCTTCTCCAAAATATAGTCATGAAGGTGATTGTCCTCTCTAAGCAGTATCCTTTTACTATTTTCTGTGCTCTGAGTCTGCTTTGTACTTCCTGGAACTTATTAGTAGTAAATTAGTTAAACAAAGGGAAGGGGCATCCACTTTTCTCTTTTCTTCTCCTGCACAAAGCAGGAGCGTATATTCAGGGAGCTGTACTTGAACCCACGCGGTCTAGGAGGACTTTCTTCAGGTCATTATCATGAGTTCTGCGAGACATGGAAAAGGAGAGAGGAAGGCAAGAGCCCAGGGCTCAGGCTGTGGAAGCCCACGCGTCCCCAACCCACGCGGGACCTTGCGCTGCAGTTTGCACTGTGATATATACTCAGGGATCACCTCTGTCCTCGAGGCCCACCAAAGGTGTCACGAAAATACCTTTTTTCCTCGATAGCTGCTGCCCAGCCTCCCGGTTGCTCATTCTATGTTCTACCATGGCTGTTACTTTTTCAATAGCTGTTTTTCAACTTCTAGCTCCTCTGAACGGTGCAGAGGGATTGACAGAGTGCACCTCCGTGTGTCTTTAAGGCTTCCAGCACTTCCTGTGGCCTGTGCTGCTCCAGACCTCCCTTCCCTGCAGCCTCTGGGGCTCCTGGCTCTGCACTTCCAGCAATGCAGCTTTGTTGTCCGGCCTTACAAAGCACGAGGATGGGATGTCTACAAGAGAATTCAGAGAGAAGGATGCCAGTAAAAAGAGAAGGCAGTTATTAGCAGGGACACCTAGAAACCTCCCGTGAGAGGTGACGCGACTGCCACACGGCAGAGGATGAAGGGCCGTAAGGTTCTGCCGCGATGTGAGTGGAGCTGCCCGGGCTGGGGGATTCGTCTGGGTCCTCCCAGATTTCTCTTCAAAGTTGGGGCAGCGGGGGAGACGTGGCCCGCGTTCTCATTTATTACTACAATCACTTCCATAACCATTTTTAATTATAAGATAGAAAATTTTAAAAGAAGGAAAAATTATATTAAGCAATGATCCTTGTGGGGGAAAAGCCTGTTTTTAATTTTTTATACGTTTTCAAAAGATTAACTGTAAAGAGTTGTCATCTCTTCAAGAAATAAAAAACTTGGAAAATATTTTCTAAAGAAAATGAGTTAAATGAGTTTGATCCTAAAGGCCCAGGTGGAAGCAGCTGCCAATGCCCACCTGTAGCTGCCCAATGTCAGCTCGTCCCCAGGGGCCTCGGTGACCTGCTGTGCTTGTGCAAGATGCCCCCACCTCGGTGCTCGGCTGGGAGCCAGCAGCCAAAGAGCAGAGAATCCCTGACAGTCCCATCTGAGCCACCACTTCTCTATTGGCCAGTGAGCGCAGGCCCAGCAGGCCGGGACCCGATCACCCGCGTCAAGCATCTGAGGCGGCGCGTCCCGCTGCGGGAGCAGAGGCGTCTACGCGGCCGCCCCGGCACGCTGCGGCTGCGCTGCTGCTTCTGCGCTCAGAGCTGCGCTGCGGGCCAGTCTGAAGAGCAGCTCAGAGAAGGTGGTACGGCCTCATTTTTAAAAACAAAACAAAAAAGTAAAGACAGACCAACACCCAGGGAGCACGGTTACTGCCACTTCCGGAGCAGCCCTGAGGGTGAGGACTGCAGCTCACGCTCGCACGGCAGCCTGCTGTTTGCTGTCAGAGGGGAGGCGGAGGCTGACCATTCTCAGCCTGTCCCTACAGCGGGCAGGGCGGGGTCCGTGGCACCATACCCAGCAGCGGGACCTCAGGACGCATGGAACTAAGCCCCTCCCACAGGGCAGGTGGTGCCCCGGCGAAGGACGTGCATCCTGAGAAAAGTCTCTTGGTCATCACTGATCACAGAGGGGCGGGGTTGGACAGTTGGTCTCCTGCTTGTCTCTCCAGCAACCGCAGCCTATGATTTCCCGGGTCAATCTTGGTTTCAGACATGTTAAGAATAAATGGGTCTGGAAGAGCCAGAATTTGAGACTAAAGCATGAAAACACGGGAAGAGCAGTGAGAACAGATCCTGATGCTTCCCAGACGTTTTTCGCCAGCTACTCACATTCAGTGTTTTCGGTAAACAAGCTTATAAAGCCAGTACTGTTGAATCATTTACAGTAAAGTGTTGAATATATTTTGCATAGGAATGCATGTGAAAGGTATGGTGACAAAGGAAAATAAAACTATATGAGTATTTTTAAGAAAAGAAAAAGAGGTGTCAATGAGATGTCCCTGATAACGAAGAGAGCTGGTATCATCTCACCCAAGGCGCTGGCACCCGCGGGAACTGTGGTGCCATCACCCGAGCTGCAGACGTGCAGGGCTGTGTGGCTGCGTCCTCATCATCCACGGTCCCCTAGCTGAACGCACTGGACTCTCCAAGGAGCTCAGAAAGGCCACGTCTGCCCCCCCTCCCCCCCAGGGCACGGCAATCCAGCGGCCCCTGTGTGGGCAATAAAAAGTCGTCCTGCGCAGGCTCCGGCGGGATGACACCTCAGGTGCAGGGCCACACATTCCCTTTTGCACTTGCAGGCTGAGGATGAAGCTTTCTCTGTGGCTGGGGAACACGGCAGAGATGTTGATGATGCCTGGCTTTGAAGGATGCTGCACATTAAACAGTGATCTCAGGTCTGTGTGCCTGGTGTTCCTGGCACTCTACCTCATGAGGAGACAGTGCTGCTTGCCTACCCAGGGCTCAAGGTAACACGCACGCGTTGCAGGTCAGTGAGGGGACACAGAAGGGACATGGAGAAGATGGAAACAAAGCGTCAAAGACGGATGCAACACCATGACAGGGGATCTGGTTTTGCACTGCAGGGTGAGGAGAAATGCGTGGCAGGCTGGCAGTGGCCCCAGGCAGAGCCTGTCCTGGCACGAGACGAGTGGGCAGGACTCCTGGGGTTTCTGGGAAGAGAGACTCTGAGGAGTGACTTTCGCTAAGATTCAGCTCTGAGCTGGGTCCAGTTCCCCAGGGCTGCTTGTCATGCACTGGCTCCCAGCCACGCAGGCTAGAAGCCACAGGAGCTCCTGACACGTAGACGTGGAACCTGGAGACTTCAAGTTCTAATTCTGTCCCAGAGGTCTGTGGACACATCCGTGTCTTGTTTCCTAACTTCCTTTCTGTTTAGAAGAAGATGGCAAACCAGAGCCACCATCACAGTGGGGAAGAAGGGACCGCGCATGTGAGCTCTGCCATGATGCTAAAGTGTGCCAGGCCATTGCTCTCTGTCCCTGATGCCGTGCCTGGGTAATAATGTGGTTTCATTTCCAGAATTTAAATGTAAGTAAGACAAATAATACTTCCACCATCTCTTCGTCCTCTTGTTGCTTGCTTCCGCTGACATCTAGGAATAACAGCTTGTGTTCAAATGGGAAGTCACGCTTAGCTGAACTGCACTCAGGAGAGGAGGAACCAAAAAAGTAGACCATTTGGTGTGAGGAGGACAGAACAACATAGAGAGAAGGACAGGGACATGAGCTAGGAATGATAGGAACCCGGTTCTTTGCAGTTTGCAGTTTTCAGCACTGGCCCCCCAGCCTGTGAGATGCCACACCACTCACTGCAAATACAGGGAGACGCAGCATTTCCACACTTTGCTGAAGCCCATACAGCTGGCCACGGGAGGAACAGGGCTGGAATGCAAGACCGAAAGGAGCCAGGTCGCACTGGCAATAGAGGGAAAGGAGGGGTGGAGGAGCTGCGTGGCGGCATGGCATCCTCAGCAGCTGCAGGACAGGGGCTGGAGAGCAGAGCTGCAAGCCAGAGAAGGAAGAGGACAGGCCGAGCCATGCGGACTGAACACACCAGGCTGCCACCCAGTCTTCAGCACGCGTCGCCCACTCTATCGTGTTTCTTTTGCAGAATCTGCAAGAATCCAGCTTCTGTCTGCACGACATTGGGGTTGGCTTTGTGATTTTCTACTTTTAAAGGAATTAGATCAGATTTCATCCACACCAGAGTCTAACAGTAATAATTTGGTCCCAAAAGCTTGCAAAGTGCCCAAGAGATCATGTATCTTTGCATTTTAGAATTGGAATTCCATATACTTACGTTACACATACGTATATTGAGAACAAAAAATGAAAGAGGGGAATCCAACTAACCGACCTTCATACAGGGTATAGAGTATATGTTTGGAAGGACGTCGTCAGCACGTCGAACCTCCAGAAGAGGTTTTTGCTTGAATTACTTTGGATAGTTACTTTCCTGGACTGTAGGCAGGTAATGTTCCCAGAATTTCCAGACATGTATTAAATGTAGGACTGCTACTTTTATCACAGGATTGTGATGACAAGTTTAGTTAAAAGAAATACTACACACATATTCATTCATTCATTCATTCAGCAAATATGGCTAAAGTGCCAGGTACCATTCTAGCTTCTGGGGAGCAGTGAGCAAGACACACAGAACTGCCCTCATAGAGCTTCCATTCTAGTGGGTGAGACAGATGACAGTTATGATGACAAGGAAAATATACAGTAAATTAGATAGTGACAAGGGCCACAAAGCACAACGAAGCTAAGAGGGGCAGGCAGTCTGGGTTGGGGTGCTGTCTTCCAAGGACTGACCAGGCAGCCTCACGGAGAAGATGCCACTGGGCGTGCAGACCTCAGGACAGTGGGACAGGGGAGTGTGGTGTCAGGAGCAAAGGCCCCAAGGCAGGCACATGCCTGGCTGTTGGGGTAGCAGCATGCGTCAGGGGTAGGATGGCGGGTGAGGTCAGAAGGGACACAGGGGCCACATCCTGGGAGGCCTCGGGAGGGGGTGCCAGGGGTTGGGTATTGATTCTGCATGAAATGAAGAAGCACAGCTGGAGAATTTTGTGCAGGTAAGTGTCATTACGTCACATACTTTTTAATTTTAATACTTTTATATTTTTCAAACTTTTAACTTTGGATTAATTTCAAATTTATGGAAAATTTAACAAAAAAAGCCTAAAGAGTAACCATAGACGCTTCGCCCAGATTCCCCTACTGTCAATATCTTACATAAGCGTGGCACTGTTTTCGAACTCAGACATGACCATGGTCATAATACAGTGTGACTGACCACGCTGTGGACGCATTTGGGTGGCACCAGTGTCTCTTCCTTTGTTCCAGTATTGATTTGGAATGCCACATTGTGTTCTGTGACATGTGTTTTAACAGGACCCCTGAAGCTGCTCTGCTGAAGACAGGGCCATGTGTGGGTGGAGAGGGGCTGTCTGTGGGCTCCGAGAACAGGACCGACCAAAACACTGTCTGCTTGGCCCCAGGAGGACCCAGCGACAGTGGTGGGGAGTGGACGGTGTGGTGCAGTCGTCACGGGCATGAGAGAGAGGGGTCCGGTGCGTGCGTTGTCTGGGCACCCAGCAGAATGGGGCTGCCGTTCATGGAGACGAGGGGACAGAGAGGGGTGCCAGGCGTGCAGGTTGGGAGAGTTTGGGATGAGCGGCCTGTTCGAACCCTGGGTGTGGTGGAAGCTGTGCGGATACAGAACTTCCAGTGAACTCGGCCTTCAAATAGCCGTTCAGCTTACGCAGACCCGTGAAGACCACGCCTCTTCCTTGGATTTGCACACTCTGTCATTTAAGATGACTTTACCAGCAAGTGACAGGACATCTTTATTCAAACTGGCTTCAACAAGAAATGTCATCATCTCATCTAACAGGAACTTGAGAGACTGGACAAGGTCACCGAGTGTCCCCCTGGGTCGTTTGGTTTGCCCACTTTGCTGTGTCAGTGTTGCTGCCCTGTGGGCTGGAGCCGGTGGGTTTGGAGTGGCAGGTGGCTGCCTGTGGCCATGACAGCTGCAGCCTCTTCCTCACCTTAGCATGGGGTGGGGAGGGGGAGGCGAGTCCCCACGGTGCCCATCGGGGCAGTGACTGCCACAGAATGCCATGTGCTCATGCCTGGGCCAGGGCTTCTCCACCAGGCAGCCTGCCCCAGCGTGCTTGGCACTGTCCAGGGGACTTCAGGGCCATCACAGCTGTCGCTGGCACGCTACGGCGCACGAGACAGCACCTACCACGACTGACCTGCGATGAGGCCACTTTCTTCTGAGCCTCTGGAGGAAAAGGCGACTCCCAAAAAACTATGAATTCTGTTTGGGAGAAAGACGGGGCAAACCACAAGGTGCGCCCGCTGTCGTCAGCCTTCCCCGGTTCCGGGAGCAGGCTGGCGCCGCCGGCTCCCAGGCCTGCGGAGATGAACCCCCTGGGCCTGCTCCTCGTTCCGGCCCAAGGCTGGCCCCCGCACAGGTCCCACGGCCACGCACAAGGCTGTGGGGAAACTCCCTCAGATTCCTCTGAGAGAAATTTGTGTATCTATTTCCTGAAGCTACAAGTTCCTTTTCTGCTCTAGAAAGTGCAAGAGAAAGGATGTGATCTTCGGTGCGGAGGATATCTGAGCAAGTCCCCAAGCTGATTCTCTCTTAGGGACGGATCCAGGGACCCAGCCATGATCCCTGAGGGATACTTGGGATTGAATCCTAACTAAGGGGGCCTCCTACGACAGGCAGCGAGCACCGCTTATCTTGGTGCTCTGGCGCCTGGGACGTGTTTGGCACATCCTGGGCAGTGAGGTTGTTGAACTGACGTTTTCACTTCCTCGGTGTTGTGTGGGTGGCCTGGCTTTTCTTGTGTTTCACCTGTAGTGTTTTATTTTGGGGACGATACTGTAATCCCAAGCCTGGCACGTGCACGGCACACAGTAGGAACGCGAGAGTCATGGTAGGCCCAGCACCATCCGGACTGAAGCCTACGTTCTGCCTGAGTCACCTGAGTGCTCACACGGTCACCAGGCCACTGTAAAAATACTAAGACACATGTAGGACCATGTGACCCTGTTGGTTATTTTTAATTTTTGTTTTTACGTTCTAATTATTATCAATTTTTTTCTTTTTGCTCTACTGTAGGCATAGCAGTCCTGTACCCATCCAAAATGAAGGACACTGTTTTATAAACAGTTTTACCCTGGTTCCTCGAAAAGCAAGTTGGATCTCTGTGCTGCCATTTCATATTCAGCTGAAGTCGTTTTCCATCAGCGTTATTTTCCTGTTAACGTGAAAAGAGAATCCTAGCACTCCACGTCCCTCTGGGCTGCAGACACTCCCTCCTTCCACCCATGTCCAGAAATGCTGGAAGATTTCTCTTCAAGCATCAAGAGGAATAAAGTGATGGAAATTTAATTTGATTTTGAGAGAATCTGGGTTTGTATGAACAGTACAATGAAATATACCAGTGTGGAAGTGGTAGGGACTTCAACATTTATTTTTTCTTTTTGGGGATTTTATTAATCTTTCCTCTTTTATTTCTTAAGAATTATTACCACACAATAATAATAACTTTTCTCATAGAATTGAGACTGTATATCCAGTTCAATTCAAACTCTCACATCAGTTGTACATGCCAGTGTAGTCTGAATTGGAAGAGATGCAAGAGGATAATTAGAAGGCAAAGGGCAACATCTCAAAGACTCAATAGAAGAACGCCAAAGGACACCACAGGCAGAGGGAGGGCTTCAGGAGACTGCAGGTGGACCTCCATGTTTCATTATCAAAGCCTGGATTTCCAAGATATGCGAGGAAACTATTTTGCAGAGTTTTATAAATCTCCTTCTCGCTCTTCCTCTCTCTCTCTCTCTCCTTTTTTAAAAAAGAACTGAAAAGGACTTGGAATGACACTTTCTTTAAATATTTTTGTTTGTTAGCTTGCAATTGAAAAGAGTGCTGACTACACCAGAATTGGATGGCAACTGTAACAGGGGGCAGGAAGCATACAAGAAAGGTTGTGCAGAAAGAAGCCCTATGGTCCGGGCCGCAGAGCCGAGCCCCTTGGGAGAGAAACAAGGTGGAACTGTTTAAACTTCTGAGAAAGAGAAGCAGCTTGCATATCTCAGGGTGCACACCATAGCTATTCTCATTAGCTCATTCTGCAAAACAATTCACCTCTTGTTCAGTTCTGCTTCTATCACTTTATTTTTGTTCAAAGTTGAAAAAATGTAATGTTCCTAAGTGTGGAGAAATGGAGCAGGTGTTTAGCTGTGGATTCTGAGGTGCTGACATTTGTTCTTTCCCCTTTGACTGCAAACAAGAATGCTGATACGTTATTAGCATTCAGTAGGTCCCCGTGAGCCTGACGGGACATCAAAGCCATTTGGAAGGGTTCCCTGACATTCAAACGATCACACCTACATGGTTACCGGAAACTCTTTGAAAGAAGCTTCTATTTAAAAACTACAATTGCCATTTAAAATGCAATAACACCAGAATATTTTTCTAAGAGACTCAGTTAAATGTATGCTAAATTTATTGCATAAAATGTAAGATTTTGAGTGCAGGTTTTTATATAAAATTCCACTGTTGGGAATTCTGGGATGATACCAGGAAGATTCAAAGAACCAGTATAACTTCTCCCAGTAAAGGAAGTTGGGTTCCAATAAAGGAGACAGGCATGATGCAGGTTGTGACCAGGTATGGGGGGAGAGGCAGTGCTGAGTATGGTGGGGCTCAGGGTTGCAAACAGGACCACTGGCTGCTGTAGACAAATGCTTTCTTGATCATTTAGTCATCTGAAAAATTGTCCTCGACCTGGAGGCAGGGTCACCAGAGTAGCCAGGGCAGCATCACTGTAGATCTCTACACAAGTAGCCAATGAGGCCACTTTCAGTTTCCCTTCCGATGTGCTGTCCTCTCTGGGACAGGGGAGTAAAGGACCACAGTTGTTGCAAAGGAAGACTTTGCCATTGAATGGAATGAGAAATCTACTCCTATGTTGCCATTTTCCTCAATAATGAAGATACTAAGCTATAATAAATGTCTTTCCATTGTGCACATCTGTGGGAAATTAGTAGGTAGAGACTGGTACAATAAATGAAAAATTAATGAAGAGAGATTGAGGAGAAAAAATTAACAGCCAGGTCCTAAACTAAAGAAATGTCTCCCATGGACTGTGAGTCTAATCTGTGCAAACATTGCATACTTTTCATATTTTGGTTGATAAAATATGCTGAATGAGACACCTTTACATTTGGGTAAACCAACCACCTTATACAATAAAGTATTGGAATTATCTTTGTACATCATAACTAATAATAGAAAAGGAAAATGGTAGTTGAAAGGAAATATTCTGGTATATCTGGCAACTTTGCTTTGTGGCTTGAAATATTTCCTTAATGTTATTTATAAGGTGTTAGAAAATATCTATGTCCAATTTAACTTAGACTTAGTCATGTCTTCTTTTTCACTTCTCATGAGAATCTGTGTTTGGAGACAAATATGTGATACAAAGGCAAGTATGTGAATGCCCATGAGCTTGCTGTCTCCCTGCAGTCTGTTGCCAATCTACAGGACTGAAGGTGGAGGACGACCAAGCAATGGATAGGTGGACCCCCCAAAGACACTGCATGGCTAGAGCTGGCCTTGGCTGCCTCTTTCCAGATCAGTGTCTTCACCTGAGCTTAGGACATCCTGTTGTTCAAGGTAGGGCTCTTGACAACATTTCAAAGACCTGAGAACTTTTGAGTGTGGGTGTTTCTCTGAAAAGCAATACACAGCACCCTTCCAGATAAAGGGCCTTAATAACTTGGCACAAGTCTCAAGTAGAGATCTCGCCACATCGTGACTGGGCCAGACACTTAGGGAACCTTGGCCAGTTCTGATACAAAAAGAGTGAGACCCTTGAGGCTGGTCCCCTGTAGCTGAGTGGTTAATCCCTGTGACCCAGAGGCATGCAGCAAGAGGCAGGACAACTGCTCCTCCCTCCGCCACATCCTCTCTCCTTGGTCCCTCCAATCTAGAACACCCCTCACAAGGTTTTCCACATTTCGGCTTTAAATCTCACTTTGGTAATTACAGGAACTAAGTTGATTTTATTTTAATTGAAACTTTCTGTTAGGTAATTATAGATATTAGCCATTCTGATAGGTGATACCTCATTATGGCTTTAATTTGCATTTCCCTGAGAGGCAGTGATACTGCCGTCCTTACATGTGCTCATTTACCACCTGTGCATCTGCATGAGAGATATGTCTGTTCATGTCTTTCACCCATTGTCCAACTAGGTTGATTTTTTGTCTCTTCATTTGTTTTATTTATGTATTTATTTATTTATATTTCAGCATATTACTGGAGTACAAATGTTTAAGTTACATATATTGCCTTTGCCCCACCTGAGTCAGAGCTTCAAGCGTGTCCATCCCCCAGGCAGTGCACACTGCACCCATTAGATGTGAATATACCCATCCCGTCCTCCCCCTCCCACCTGCCCGACACCAGATGAGTGTTACTACCATAGATGCACATAAGTGTTGATGAATTACTACCAATTTCATGGTGAGTACATGTGGTGGTTGTTTTTCCATTCTTGTGGTACTTCATTTAGTAGAATGGGCTTCAGCTCTATGCAGGATAATATAAGAGGTGCTAGTTTACCATTGTTTTTTTGTGGCTGAGTAGTACGCCATGGTATACATATAACACATATTATTAACCCACTCATGTATTGATGGGCACTTAGGTTGTTTCCACATCTTTGCAGTTGTGAATTGTGCTGCTATAAACATTCGAGTGCAGATGTCTTTTATATAGAATATCTTTTTTTTTTCCTTTGGGTAGATGCCCAGTAATGGGATTGCTGGATCAAATGGTAGATCTACTTTTAGCTCTATGAGGTATTTCCATACTATGTTCCACAGAGATTGTACTAGTTTGCAGTCCCACCAGCAGTGTAGGAGTGTTCCTATCTCTCATAATCCACACCTACATTATTGTTTTGGAACTTTTTGATAAAGGCCATTCTCACCAGAGTTAAGTGATATCTCATTGTGATTTTGATTTGCAATTCCCTGATTATTAGAAATGTTGAGCATTTTTTCATGTTTGTTGGCCATTAGTCTATCTTCTTTTGAAAAGTTTCCGTTCATGTCCTTTGACCACTTTTTAATGAGGTGGTTTGATTTTTTTTCTTGCTGATTTTCCTGAGTTCTTTATAGATTCTAATTATCAGCTGTTTAGTGGATGTATAGCATGAAAATATTTTCTCCCATTCTGTAGGTGGTCTGTTTGCTCTAGTGATAGTTTCCTTGGCTGTGCAGAAGCTTTTTAATTTGATCAGGTCCCATTTATTCATTTTTGTTGTTGCTGTGATTGCCCTTGGGGTCTTATTCATAAATTCTTTGCCTAGGTGAATGTCTATAAGAGCTTTTCCAACATTTTCTTCTAGAATTTTTATAGTTTCATGCCTTAGGTTTAAGTCCATTATCCACTATGAGTTGATTTTTGTGAGAAGTGAAAGGTGGGTGCAGATCCTCTTTCAGTCTTCTACATGTGGCTATCCAGCACTATTTATTCAGCAAGGATTCTTTTCCTCAGAGTATGTTTTTGTCTGCTTCGTCAAAGATTAGATGGCTATATGAGAATGGTTTTATGTCTGGGTTCTCAGTTCTGTTCCATTGGTCTATGTCTCTGTTCTTGTGCCAGTACCATGCCATTTTAGTTACTATAGCCTCGTAGTATAGCTTGAAGTCTGGTAATGATGCCTCACAATTTGTTCTTTTTGCTTAAGATTGCTTTTGCTATACACAGTCTTCTTTGGTTCCATATGAAGCATATAATTATTTTTTCTAGATCTGTGAAAAAGGATGTTGGTATTGTGATGGGGATTGCATTGGATCTGTAGATCACTTTGGGTAGTATAGACACTTTAACAATGTTGATTCTTCCAACCCGTGATAATGGTATGGTTTTACACTTGTTTATACCCTCTGCTATTTCCTTCCTCAGTGTTTAGTAGGTCTCCCTGTAGAGGTCTTTTACCTCCTTAGTTAAATATATCCTGTGTATTTTATTTTATTTGTTACTGTTGTGAAAGGTATTGATTTGGTTCTCAGTTTGACTGTTGTTGGTGTATAGGATTGTTATTGATTTATGTACATTGATTTTGTAACCTGAGATTTGCTGAATTTGTTTATTAATTCCAGTAGACACATGGAAGAATCTCTGGGGTTTTCTAGATATAAGATCATATCATCAGCAAAGAGCAATAGTTTGACCTCTTTATTCCCCCATTTAGATGTCCTTGATTTCCTTCTGTTGTCTGATTACGCTGGCTAGGACTTCCAGCACTATGTTGAATAGAAGTGGTGATAGAGGGCAATCTTGTCTTGTTTCAGTTCTAAGCAGGAATGCTTTCAATTTTTCCCCATTCAGTATGATGTTGGCTGTGGGTTTGTCATATATGGCTTGTACCATTTTTAGGTAAGTTCGGTCTATTCCTATTTTGTTAAGCATTCTTATCACAAAAGGGTGCTGAATTTTGCTGAATGCTTTTTCTGTGTCTATTGAGAAGATCATATGCTCTTTTTTCCCCTTCTATTTATGTGGTGAATTACATTTATAGATTTGGCTAGGTTGAACCATCCCTGCATCTCTGGGATGAAGCCCACTTGCTGGTGATGGATTGTTTTTTTGATAAGCACCTGAATTCGGTTTGCTAGGATTTTGTTGAGAATTTTTGCATCTATATTCATAAAGGATGTTGGTCTATAGTTTTCTTTTTTGTTGCATCCTTTGCTGGTTTTAGTATCAGGGTGATGTTGGCTTCATAAAACGTGATGAAGAGGATTCCTTTATTCTTGATGTTGTGGAATCATTTCTGCAGGATAGACACCAGTTCTTTGCAGGTCTGGTAAAATTTAGGTGTGAAACCATCTGGTCCAGGACTTTTATTTTTAGGAACATTTTTGTTGCTGCTTCAATTTTGGTACTTGATATTGGTCTGTTTAGGAATTCTATTTCTTCCTGATTGAGCCTAGGGAGGCTGTGTGTCTCTAAGAATTTGTCCATTTACTCCACATTTTCAAGTTTATGTGCATAGAGGTTTTTATAGTATTATAGATGATACTTTGTATTTCCATGGTATCAGCTGTAATTTCTCCCTTTTCATTTCTGACTGAGCTTATTAGAGTCCTTTCTTTTCTGCTTCTGGTTAATCTAGCAAGAAGCATGTCAAGTTTGGTTATTTTTTCAAAGAACCAACTTCTTGTTCTGTTAATCTTCCATATAGTGTTTTTATTATCAATTTCACTTAGTTCTACTCTGATATTTGTCATTTCATTTCTCCTGCTGTGTTTGGGGTTGGTATGTTCATACTTTTCCAGTTCTTTGAGGTGATTCATTAGATTGTTGATTTGTGATCTTTCTGTTTTTTGGATGTAGGCATTTATGTATATAAATTTTCCTCTCAGGGCTGCTGTAGCTGTGTGCCCACATAATTTGATAACTTGTGTCTCCTTTTTAATTTAGTTCAAAGAATCTTTTGATTTCCATATTAATTTCCTCTTTAATGCAATAATAGTTCAGTAGAAGGTTGTTTATTTTCCATGACTTTGTGTAGATATGAGAGTTTGTGTTGGAGTTAATTTCTAATTTTTTTCCACTGTGGTCTGAGAAGATGCATGGTAAAATTTCTATTTTTTAAAATTTGTTGAGATATGCATTATGGCCTACGATATGGTCAATCTTAGAGAATGTCCCATGAGCCGATGAGAAAAATGTATTTCAGTTGTTTTTGGGTAGAATGTTCTGTAAATGTTAGTCAGGCCCATTTGTTCTAGAGTTCTGTTTATTTCCATTGTTTCTTTATTTTCTGTTTAGAGGATCTGTCGTGTTCTGTCAGAGGGATGTTGGAGTCTTCATCTATTAGGGTGCTGCTGTTTATCATTTTGTTTAGATCAAGTAGAATTTGCTTTATGAATCTGGGTGCACCTGAGTTAGGTGCACAAATATTTAGAATTGTTATGTCTTCTAGTTGAATTGAACCGTTCACCATTATATAGTGACCATGTTTGTCTTTCATTACTTTTGTTAATTTGAAGACTAAATTACCTGAAATCAGAACGGTTACTCCAGCTTTCTTTTGGCTCTCATTTGCATGAACTATTGTTTTCCATCCCTTCACCTTGAGTCTGAATTCATCCTTGTGGGTTTCCTGAAGACAGAAGATACTGGGTTTGTGTATATTTATCCATTCAGTCAGCCTATGTCTCTTCAGTGGGCAGTTCAAGCCATTCACATTTATTGAAAGAACTGATAAATGGGACAGATTTCTGTTCATCCTGTTCAGTTGGACTTTGTTGCTTTGTTTTCCCTCCTGAGCCATTGTGGTATCTGGCCTTTGATCTTTAGCTTTTGGGTGATTTTACACTGGTGAGTGTTTATTGTGCTGATCTGTGTGTAACACTGTTCTGAGTATTTCCTGGAGGGTAGATCTTGTCTTAATGAATTATCTCTGTCTTTTCTTGTCTGAGAAGGTCTTTATTTCTCCTTCATGTAAGAAACTCAGTTTTGCAGGTTACAAGTTTCTGACCTGGGCATTATTCTGTTTGAGAAGAGTGAGGATGAGGCCCCAGTCTCTTATGGCTTGTAACATCTCAGTTGAGAAGTCTGCAGTTAGTCTAACAGGTTTTCCTTTGTAGGTTACCTCCTTCTTTCCCCTTACAGCTCATAGGAGGGCCTCTTTTGTGTTTATTTTGGTCAGTCTGATGACTATGTGTTGTGGTGTCTTCCTATTTGCAACGAAACTCCCAAGAGTCCCTTGAGCTTCTTTACCAGGTATCTAGATTTTTAGCAAGGCCTGGGAAATTTTCCTTCATTATATCCTCAAATAATTTATCTAACCCTTGTGAATTTTCTTCTTCACTCTAAGGGATGCCTATGATTCTCACATTATGCCTCTTCACATAATCCCACATTTCTTGTGGGCTTTGCTCTTTTCTCTCATTTCTCTGCTGTATCTCTGCAACTGATTTATTTAATTGAAAGGTGTTATCTTCAATTCCTGAGATTCTTTCTTCTGTTTGATCTACTCTATTCTTGAGGTTTTCCACTGTCTTTTATAACTCCTTAAATAAATTCTTCATTTCTGTTTGATTTTTCTTTACTATTTCAATTTCTTTAGTGAATTTTTCTTCTAAGTCCCAGATTTTTTTTTTTTTTTTGTGGTATCTTTGTGTTGGGTATCCATTTTCTCTTGCATATTGAGTTTTCTTACAATCTATGTTTAAAATTCTTCTTTTGTCATTTTGCTGTTCTGAGTTTGGTTGATATTCATGGCTAGAGAGCTGGTGCTTCCCTTTGAGGGTGTGCTTTCAGTTTGATTATTCATGCTTCCAGAGTTCTTTCCCTGATTCTTTCCCATCTGGAGCAGCTGTTGCTTCTTACATTTAGAATTTTGTTTAGATAATTATATGCCTAGTTTAGTCTCTGAGCCAGTAGGTGGTGTTTGTGGGTGAGATTCGCCCACACCCTTTATGATGAGTCAGTAAATTCAGTAAGAGGGTCTGTAAATTGACCTCCCTGTCAGTAGGTGGTGCTTGTTTGGAGGAGCAAGCTGCACTGTTGATTTTGGGTTCTGTAACTACCTCTCATTCCTCTGGACAGGCACTCTAGTGCCTCAGGTAGTGGGTGGGGCCCTGGTACTTCCAGGTGTGTCCTTATTCTCCACCTCAGTGGGGACAGGTGGGGTAATGAGGCTGGATGGCACTGGGTTGGGTAAGCCTTCCCTCAAGCTCCACAAATGCTACCAGCAGGGGTCAAAGGTCTGTTCTCCACTCTGGGGGAAGCTGCCAGGGAGGGGATGAAATGGTCCCACTCAGCCAAAAAGTCTGTGTGTGGGGGTGGGGCTGTCTCAGACCTGCAGTCTGGAGCAGGTCTCACTCCTTTCCCCCCCTCCCCTATTCCACAGTTTCTCCCAGGCCTCTGCCATCAGGCAGGACCTCAAGCCAGTGGATCTACCCTGGCTGTGATGCAAGCCAGGAGGTTCCCTGCCCAGGATCACAGCCTGAGCTGGGAATGTGGCCCCCCTGTGGGAGGAGGGTTGCCCCTCAAGTAGGCTGCAGCTAGGAATCACTCTGATCTGCCCCTGAGGGCACACACATTGCAGTAGACTAGTTCACAGATATCTCTTTTGTGCCCTGGGGCAATGCAATCAACACCTGGGTGTACAGAATCTGGCCTGCAGGCCTGTCCCTTAGACCCGGGAGATCAATCCCTGACCCTGCCAGGAAGAAGAGTGCTGGTCTCAAGTCACCCACTGGGTGCCCAAGATGGATCAATGTCTCTCTGCCTTAGGATTTTCCCCAATCTCCTGAAGTCACCAGGCAAGCAGCACCTGGGAGAGCCAGTACACCTCAGTTTGTTGCAGGGCCCCCAAAAGAAAGATCCCATTCCCTGTGGATGCCTCCAGGTTGTGGCTAAATTGTCTCTCTCAGCAGCTGCGGGTAGGGGAGGGGAAGGGGAAAATGAAGCAACACAGCACCTGCCGATTGGCTCCAGTCTGTGCGGCGGCAGGTGCCCCAAGGGAGCTGGGAGCCTGGTCCCCTGTCCGCAAGAGGCTCACCACTCACTGGCAGCGGCAGTCTCTGGGCTGGTGTGGGCAGGTCTCTCCAGCAGCTCAGGAGCCCACCAGCAGTCCGAGATGCAAGGGAGGAGAAATTTAGCCGCTCCACCTACCCTTGTCTCTGGTCTCCAATCCTCTCGGGGTTTAGACTCTGCCAATGCCTTTCTCCCTCCGGTTCTGCTCCACAACTTCTTCCCATGGGGTCTCCTGTAGTTTCAAGCACGCTTCCTTCCCTCTGTCATCCAATCTATGTTTGTCTGCTTATTTGTTTTATTCCCTTTCATCTAAAATCTATCTTTCTTGCAGAGACATTCTGTCTGGCGGTTTTTCTCATCCTCCATCTTGCCTCCGCTGCTGTATATCTGGATTGTTTAATATTTTTGCCATTGAGTTTTGAGAATTTGTTATACATTCTAAGTACCTGTGCTTTGTTGGATATGTGCAAATCTTTTCTCCCAGTCTGTAGTTCATCATTTTACTCCTTTCACATGGGTTTTCATAAAATAAAAGATTTTAATTTTGATGTGGTTTAATTTATCAATATTTTCTTTTATGGAATATGGATTTTCTACCTGGTAGTTTTATCAGTGGCTAAGAGTGAGGCTTTGAAGTCTCCAACTAGAGTTGTGGATTTGTTCATTCTCCTTCCAGCTCTACAGTGTTTGCTTCCCATATCTCAAGGCTATTTTTTTCCTGTGTGTACACATTTATAATCGTTGTCTTCCTGATGGACTGATCTTTTTATCATTATATAACGTCCCTCTTTTCTTTTAGTAATTTTCTTTGCTCTAAAGTCTACTTAATTCAATATTAATATAGTAACTCTTGATTTTTAAAAATTAATGTTTCCGTGACACAAAATTAGTATTTCTTTGACACATTTCTTCCTATCCTCTTGCTTTCACCTTACCTATGTTATTGAATGACAGTTTCTTATAAGCAGCATATAATTGGGACTTGTGTTTTTATCCACTCTGAGAATCTTTGTCTTTTAATTGGCGTCTTAGATCATTTTTATTTAAGGTAATTATTGATATGTTGGTAATTAAATTTGCCATTGTATTTTTTGTTTTCTTTTTGCTTCTGTTGGTCCCTCTTCCTCTGCTTCTTTTTTCTTGCCTTCCAGTGGGTTATGTAAATTCTTTTCAGGATCCTATATTGGTGCTTTGGATTCTATCTCTGTCTGATTTTAATGCTGATTGCCCTGGTATTACTCTCTATATATGTGACTAGCAGCTTGCTTCCATTTTGTACCCTTTACCACCTCACTTTTAACTATTATTATCTTGAATATGAGATGGGGCTATACATTTTGTTTCAATCATCAATTATGATTTATAAAACACATGGGGAAAATGACAGTTTGTTGTATGTACCCATATTTCTCATCTTTCCATTGTTTCTTCTTCCTTTCTAATATTTCAAGGTTGTCTCTGCTGTCATTTCCTTTGTGTTTGAAAAACTTCCATTAGTCATTTATTAAGGCTAGGTCTAATAGCAGCAAAGTTTATTAGTTTTACTTATCTGAGAATGTTTTTATTTTCCCTCCATTCCTAAAAGATAGTTTTGTCATGTGTAGAATTAGGAGTTGACAGTTCTCTTCCTTGGAAATAATATATTGTGTCACTTCCTTCTGACCTCCATGGTTTCAGATGAGAAATCTAATCATTCTAATTGCTGTTCTTCTATGAATAGTGTGTCATTACCTGCAGCTTCTTCCAAGATTTCTTCTTTGATTTTAGTTTTCAAAAGTTTAATTAGGATATGTTTTTGTATACATTCCTTTGGGTTAATACCGTTTGGAATTTGTGCAGTTTCTTGGATATGTAGGTTTGTGTCTTTCACCAATTTGGGAAATTTTCAGTTATTATTTATTCAAATACTCTTTTAGCCCCAGATTCTTTTTCTTTTCCTTCTGGAAATCTGATAATATGAAATATCAGATTTTTGCTATTGTCACTCAGGTCTTTAAGTCTGTATTCATTTTTTCAAGTCTATTTTCTCTCTGTTCAGATTGGGTGAATTCTTTGTTATTTTCTCAAATTACTGATTATGTACTCTGTCATTCCTACTCTTTTGTTGGATCCATGTAGCACATTTTAATTTTTTTAATTGCATTTTTTACTTTATAATTTTCATTTGGTTCTTTTTATAGCCTCTATTTCTTTGCTGAAATGTTCTATTGTCTGTGATTATTGAAGCATTTTTATATGCTTCTTTCAAATTCTTGTCAGGTAATTCCAACATTGAATTAATACTATTATTGGCATCAATTTATTGTCTTTTTTCATTTACGTTGTGACTTTCCTAATTCTTGGTATGACAGGTGATTTTCAGTTGTACACTGGGCATTTTGTCTATTAAATTAGAAGTCTCTGAGCCCTGTTTAAATCTTATATTTTAACAGGCATTCACCCTGTTTAAGTTTAGTATGAGTCCTGGACTGGTTTTGTGGATTGTGTTTCCCATGGAAATTTAACTTTTAGAATCTTTGCTGTGCTATTTTGGTCTGCTTGGGGTTTCTGATTCCCTGGAGCTCCCCCTGGTCCCTGCTGGTGTAGCCTGTGAGTGGGAGGGGCTTCCCCAGTACAGCCACCAAGTGACTCTTGGTGCAGAGGAGTGTGTTGGGATCTATGTGCCTGTGTCTCAGGATGCCCAAGTGTCTCTGGCCAGGGTGAGAGAACCCCAGGCCTGTTTCCATAGAGTCTCCCTGACCAGCTGCTTGCTTTAGTGGGTCACTTGTCTGGTTCCACCCTTCACTGTGTTTGTCAGCAGGAAAGGGACATTTCATGCTCTGTAGTAATGGGACCTCTGGCCACTGACTTCTAATGATTTCTGGTGGGGTTCTGATGGGCCTCTGCAGCTGGTTCATCTGGTGTTGTTGGAGGAATTCCTAAGTTGTACTTGATGTTTCCCCAAATGTTGTTCATTCTGTTTTTTTCTCTATCTAATTAGTTCATTCTTTATCTTTTTTCTCTGACTGGTGAATTGTGATTCACCCTTATAAACTGAGTTAGGTGTGACCTCTGCAAAGGAGTTTTCCCAAATCCTTCCAAGTGGATGAGGTGCAATTTTTTGGGTTTTCCTGATTCCTTACCCATCTTTCTGTTTCCAGGCTCTGTTTATGTGACCATTTCCCTTGGAGCCAGCTCCGTGTCACTCATCCCCATCATTGCAATTGTACAGACCCTTATAATTGCCTGTTTACTCGATTACATCCTCAGTTAGATTATAAACTTTCTGAGGGCAGAAATTATGATTTATCTAGTCTCCTGTCCCCAGAACCTCTAAAATATTAGGCATTCAATGTTTGTTGAATGGCTAACTGAATGAATATCATGACATTTATTTTTCCTACTTTTTCAGATTTCTAATGCCTGTTCTGGTTTTTTTCTCTGTTTGTTTTTTTAATTGAAAAGTAATTACTTTTATTTCCTTGTCACTGAGTAAGGAATTTAAGACAAGAGGGAGATATAATTGTATTTTGTAAGCCACTTTTTTTCTCCAGGAACTTAATTAAAAGAATATATGTCCTAAATATTTGCTTCTTTTTATGTAAGATGAACAGTGTTTACACAGATCAAACAAAAAAGCTGGATTCAATACAGGATGTTTCTTGGGACAATGTATTCCAAGTGAAAATGGAAACTGTGAAGAGCAAATGTGTGTATCAGAGTTAGCCACTGAGCACGAATTAACTCTGTTTACTCAAAAATACTTGCTGAGCATCTTGGCACAGTAGAGTTTAGGGAGAAAGTACATTTTTAATATAATCATATTTTTTTATGACCAAGCTAATTTTAAGCAAGTTTTATGGCTATATATCCAAATATACACAAAATAGGGTTTATTTATCACCACTTCACATAAATTATGCTCAGTGATCTAAGAGGCTAATTTTCATTAAAGACATAGCTAAGCAAAGCAATGAAAGAAAATAAGTTCCTCTCATTCAATAATAAGCTTAAATGATAAACTTAAGTGGTCTTCCCTCCCCCTCTAATAAGTAAAAGAGCAGTAATTTCCATTTCCTCTGTTATCCATTTATCTAAGAAAATATTCTGGAAAATCACCAGAGCAAATCATTTAGTGCTGTGGTCCCCAAATCCCAGGCTATGGACCGTCCCTATCCCTGGCCTGTTAGGAACTAGGCCGCACAGCAAGAGGTGAGTGGCAGGTGAGCAAGGGAAGCTTCAGCTGTAGTTAGCGCCGCTCCCCACCGCTGGCATCACTGCCTGAGCTCCGCCTCCTGCCAGATCATTGGCGGCATTAGGTTCTCCCAGGAGTGTGAACCCTACTGTGAACTGCGCATGTGAGGGGTCTAGGCTGTGGCTCCTTATGAGAATCCAATGCCTGATGGTCTGAGGTGGAGCTGAGGAGGTGATGCCAGTGCTGGGGAGCGGCTGCAAATACAGATTATCAGTAGCAGAGAGGTCTGACTGCACAATGAATGTAATGCGCTTGACTCATCCCAAAACCACCACCCCCCCCATCCGGGGAAAAATTGTCTTCCATGAAACCTGTCCTTGGTGCCAAAAAGGTTGGAGACTGATGATTTAGGGCACTCAAAGATGCTTTATGTTAATACAATCTAGGCCTTCATTGGTTAATTTTGGAATAGGATACTGACGAACAAATTTGAGACGGAATTGGTGTCTTGTGGAAGTCCATCATCGTCAGCTTTTATAAACCTTTACATTCTTCCTGACATCTTGACGGTGGGTCACATGTGGGACTTGCAATTTTAGCAATTCCGGGAGGCCCTCCCTGCGCTGCAGCAGGAAGGGGTGCGCTCTGCACGTCCACAGACCCGAACTCAGAGCCACGCTCAGGCTGGGCGGGCGCTGTGACCTTGCCCAGCCAACCGGCTCATCTGAGCGTTGAGTGTCACACCACGCGCCTTTCGGCTTGTCCTAAACAGCGAGCAGGGGAGCTACCCCTGTTCCACGGACTGGGACAAGGTGCTCGCTGCGCCTCTCCTGTCTGTGCTTGGCACCAGGGTTTGCGTCTGCGGAGCGGGCTCTTAAATAAAGTGTCTGTCCCGCGCGCACGCCATCATCAGCTTCCTGGCGGCGGGGGTGAGATGTGGCTCTTGCTCGTGGGCTTTCTAGCGTTGCTGACACTCGTGTCACATGCAGACTCCACCCCACGAGCTGCTGCCCGCGGGTCTCTCTGGACGCCTATGCTGGGCCTTGGGGATGAGGGCTCAGGTCAGGGGCGCGACGCGCAGACAGGGTCTGGGAGCAGCCGCTGCGGCCGGAGCCAGTGCCGCGAGTCCCTGCGGAGTCCTCGCTCAGCAAGCAGCAGCACTTAGCATAGTAAGCTGTCACTTTGACAGCAGGCACACACACACGTTGTTTGCAGAAGGGCCTCCTACTTCTCCCGTGCGCGCGTGGAGAGACGCAGGCAGGGTAGCCGCCGCTCAGGAGGGACGAGGGATAGGGAGCAGAAGGAATGCAGGAAGAAAGCAGAAAGGAGAACCCTGGGAAGAGAGGAGAAACGAGCAAGAAGCACGCCCTGGGCACACATTCAAAGGGCGTGAGGACAGCGAAGGTGCAAGGGGAGAACTAGACACCGGGCCGGCGTCCCAGCTT
This sequence comes from Lemur catta, assembly GCF_020740605.2. Lineage (NCBI taxonomy): Eukaryota > Metazoa > Chordata > Mammalia > Primates > Lemuridae > Lemur > Lemur catta. Next base: position 100,714,014 of record NC_059136.1, on the reverse strand, counting down.
GGCAGGCAAGCGGCGGCCCCAAAGTGTCTTCACACTTAGGTGGAACTTCCATGCTCCTGCGCTCCACCCTGCTGTGCGAACTTTTTCCTGGCCTGCTTAGGAGGTAAAGCAGCTTTAAAAGGCATTAACTGTAGCCCTCCCATGCTGCACTACGCTGGGAAGTTCGCAGGTGTCCCCAGCTGGTCCTGGGGTCTGCAGGCTTCCTAGGCCGCACTCTTTGATGGAGCTGCTTGTTTCTGCAGCAATATGTCATAGGCTGCAGCTCTGGACTAAGTGGTTCAAAAGGGTGAAAGAGAACCCACCCCGTGGCCAAGTCCGTGCATCCTGTGGTTGGAGTTTGCTCTGGGCAAGAGTGTGCTGCGTGCCTGAAGCTGCACCAGCTGAACCGGCTGCACCAGCTGCACGGACCGCAGGGCCTGCAGAAGTTGCACCAGCTGCAGGGGCTGTGTAGGCTGCGGCCTTCAGCCTCGCCTCGTGGGCTCTCTGAGCTTTCTTTTCAGAGCCAAGAATGTGCGACACAGAATGAAACAGCTTTTAAAATAGGCGCTGAAAAACCTTATATGCTTTGTGCCTGGTTGCTCCGTCAAAGGCAGCACAACCATCAGTGGTTTTAACCTGGGTCTGGCCAAGCCTGGGGGTTGGACGTTCTAGCTGTCGACCGTGTGTAATGAAAGAGAGGATGGTCGAGTCAGGGAGTTCGGGCTTCTCTGGAGGGAAGCAGCGCTCACATCACACGCCCCGCCGGGGGTTAGCCGGTGTGATTCCCGCAGAGAGAGGTTTTCTGGAGGGGAGTGGATGGGGGTGCTGAGAACACTGGTGCCGGTTCCAGCTCTTCCCCTCACTAGCCTGTGCTTTGGCAGTTCCGGGAAGTTTTCTGGGCCTCGGTGTTCTCTTTCGCAGGCGTGGGTGGGGACGGTGACGGGCCCCCTGAGGCCAGGGCCAGCGGCCGGTGCTGAGCGCGCTGCCCGGTATGGGGGCTCGCGGGGCGGCGACGGCGAAGCCGGAAGGTGCGCGTGCGGGAACAGAAGCGCTGGGCTCGGCAGAGGCGTCCCGCACAGCCCGAGCGGGCGGGACCCGCGGCGGGGTCTGCTCCAGGGTGAGAAGAGCTCCCCGCTCTGAGGAAGTTTGTTTCCCAGGCAGTGGGACGGCCTTCTCTCCTTCGACCGCTCACCTGGCTGAGCGTCGCTCGTGACAATGAAACAAATTTGATTTCTGCAGAAACGTTGTTCTTCCCCCTCCTGAACTCCCCACACAGCCGTTATTACCTTTCTTTCTAAAGGTATGAATGATAAAACTTGGCATTATTGAGATTTTCGCACCTTTGTTCTATGGAACTGTTGAAAATTCTGCTGATAGGCTATATAGTTCAATACTAGTTCTTTAAAAAATATGCTTTGTATAACATTTAAGAAAATTGCTTGTCTTTTTTTCCTACAAAGTTCTTTCCATTATATTTTCTGTTAGATGTAAATGGTTAATAATAGTAAAGCCACTGAGTTTTGTACATTCTCTAAAGTGAAATGGAGAGCAACGTTTTCCTTGTCCCTTGAGCACAGGAGTTCTCATGAGACATTTGACATTATCTTACCATCAAACAAGAAATAAGCAATATTATTCAAGCTGCTATAGTTATAAAACTTTGAAAAATTTAAGATAAAATGTGGGAAGGGGATAGCTATTTATAGAATAGTTTATTCCTACAGAGGGTCATCGATGCTGATGGTCTTACACTGAGGGTGAAACTGTGTGGAATATGGTATTTATCTATGGTATTTATTGTAGGCAGGACATGCAAAAAACATGGGAGGGGCCTTGATCTAGGTCAAGTCCTCATTGAGTGCCTATGGTGTGACAGTTTGCTATGGAGGGAGACACAAAGTGTCTTCCTTTTCAGGGATTTTTTCACTCTCCTTAAGGGTATCATACCTCTCAGATGACAACAGAAGACTGTGATCAGACACCAGAGTGGAAACTGATCCATTTAGTCCATATTTGTTGAGCATCTATTATGTACCAGGCACTAAGCTAACCAAGTACAATTTGATATTGTCACATTGAATGTGTTTTCATATTCAGGGAGGTTTTGATTAGTTGGCAACCTACAGCTTTGGCAAACCAGAGAGCATTCATTGATTGATATGAAAGCAAGAATTGCATGACTTATCTGTCTCCCTGAAAATATCTAAGAGTGATCACCTTCCTCTTGTGGCCCCTGCATGCCTGCAGCCCTGCAGCCAGAGCCCCCCCACCCCCGACCCTCTCCAAGGATGCTGGGCCTTACTCTTCCCCAACACACTGCCCTTCCCAAGAATTCTAACACTGGGAGGAAGCACGATGGTGAATGGCTACGGAAGAGGACAAGAGGGAGACGACTCTGAGAAGGGCAGGTGTTTTGGGGGAATGCGTGTGACACTGAGGGATGAATTTTCTGGTGAAGTAGTTGTTGCATGGGTGGGAGTGTGAGAATGCCAAGCAGAGAGCAGAGAGAAGTAACAATGAGCAGGCAAGAGAAGGGCTGAGTCTATGAAAGGTGGGAAAGGGACACTTGTTTATACCAATCCCTCCTGATGAACACAGACGTTGAGTCCACAGTGCAGCAAGGCTGCCAGTGAAGCAACACCCAGTCTATCTAGCCCTGTAGAGTTTTCTTCCGAACTTTCACAGGACCGCAATTTCACCATGCTGTGCTGCCCTGTCATCGGAATATGCTAAGCTATGCTCTGAGAGCAAACCGTGTGGAAAGCTCAGTAGCTGGAAACAAAAGTGTTTATTTGTTATAAAGAGTACAAGTCCAAGGTGGATCAACAAGTGTTCTGCTCATCATGTCCCGTGGCAACAGCGGTTCTGTATTTAGGACATGAGGTGAGCAGTGAGAGAAACCCTGCTCTGACCTCTACTTTCATGCTGAGATAGAAACTGAAGATTGTGGCTTGAACTCCAGTTTTCCCAGATATCTTAGCTATTTGCAAATGACATTCCAACTCAAAAATTATGCTCAACATCACATTGAAGATAGCATAGATGTAAACAGATTATTGTCAACTCCCAGTGAATTCTATAGAGTAGGATGACCTGGGTGGGGGAACATTCATCTTGCTAATCTTAAAAATCCTTCACATTGGACTACATATTAGGCATTTTTGCCCCTCTTGTATGAATTATTCCAATGCTCCACATTAACACGTTCACTGGATATTCTGTAGGTATGTAGATACTTAGAGACTACAAACTTCAACTTTGGGGGGCTCCTTTATTTCTCCTATTCTGCAGTTAGAAGCATTTCACAAACGTAATTGAAGACTTCAAGAAACAGGTGATCCCTTCCTAGCATTCCTAAAACTGTGCTGCTCCAGGAAATGTGGGATTCCACTAATTACAGAGGAATTCTGCATTGCTTGTGGCATTTTTCATAGCTGTGGACTTGGAATTCCTAATAACTTGTGAACCTATCAGTTGTTTGCATGCTGATGTTCAGGAAACAAATCCTTACAAAAACACTGCTCATGGCTAACACTATAACAGAGGCCACGCATAACGTGCATATGATAAGATTATTTTCCTTTATTGTTATTATTCAAAGTGTCCAGTGGTGCAGTTATTAAACCCTCCCTTGCCCTGGTGGCTGTCTCTGGAGGCTGTGTGGGGAGAAGTCTCCCCCGTGAACATGATCCAGTCTGTCAGGCATTTCTTCCTTGCACTGCACTCTTCAAAGTAATTAACCTTATAAGCTGCAACATGAAACAGCATGAACCAAACCATCAGGCATGTTCGCAGAACATGGCACCAGTCCTAATATATGCTTTTAAATGATGCCCTGCCAGAAGGTTCTCAGAATGGAATGCAGCCAAATAATTCTTAATTCATATAATTTAAACACAGTGGCTTGAATGACTAACCGCAAAGGGAGAGGGAGGAAGACGGCAAAGGTATTAAGAAAATAATCCAAGCTGAGTTACAAAATCAAATGAGATTTCACGTCCTGTGTGATTGAAATTTTCAGACTTTGAAAGGCTGAGTCTCACATACCTCTGCTTTGAGGAGCATTTGGCGGGCTCCGGGGCCAGATAGACAAGACAGCTCACAGCTCAGGGAGGAATGGAACCGAAATACATCTAGTGGGCAACCACTGAGCTGCAGGAGGGGTAGAAATCCCTCCTCCTTTGCCAGCAACCCCCCCAGTACCCCCAATGTCACAGTGTCTCAAAAATAAAAGTGTGGCCATACCTATGCCTTGCATAAAACTCCCCTGTGGGCCCTGGATCTCCTCAGCATAGCAAATGCCGCGCACAAGACCTGACCGGCCCAGCCCGTGTTCTCTGGCTTCTCAGCATCCCCACGGGCCTGCGCTCCGGCCATGCTGGGCCATGCCCCACGTGTGTGCTTCGGTCACTGCCCTAGTCCTCCTGCCCCGGTCACACTACGCACTGTCCCCGCAGCCCAACTCCGGCAGCGGCTCCTCTGCCGACCTCCTGCCTCCTCGCAGGGGGCTGGGACTCTCCCCTCCTGAGTTCCCCAGAGGACCCGTGTGTGCTGCCTGCAGCCACTGTGCTGACGCCTCGTGCCAAGTGTCCTGGACCCTGAGCAGGGCCCTGTCTGTTTTCCCCCTTTGGTATTCCCAGTGTTTGTTAAATAAACTATCAATAAATATTTGCCAACATGAAACTTTTTTAAAAAAACATAACTGTTCCACAGAAGTTATTTTATGAGCTACAAAGTGAGGACCCAGGACCACCTACTGCGCACTGAATTTGAGATCAGCTCTTGTTGGTCTAGTGCTTTTACAGCAGCCTAACACATTCTGAGGGCGGAATTAAAATGGAATCAATGATTCAGTGATTATTCAGCCATTTTATTAATAGTATATCTGCATATCTCTTCCTTTTTACCTATTAAAGGAAGAGTGAAGACCAACTCTGAGCTGTGTGTTGGCTGGGAGAATAAAATTGCTCAGCTGAGACGTGAACGGCTCTGAGTGGAGCTGAAACTGGCAGGGGGACGGCAGGTGTCCAGAGTTTGACTTGGACATGCTGAGTTTGAGCTGCCTGTAAACATCTGCTGTGGGTTGAATTGTGTCCCCCAGAAACTCATATGTACAAGTCCAACCCCTAGTACCCCAGAACCTCAGAATGTGACTTTGTTTGGAAATAGGGTCATTTCAAAGGTAGTTAAGAAGAGGCCATACTTCAGTATGACAGGAGTCCTTCCAAAAGGGGAATTTGGACATGAACGTGCACACAAGGAGAATAGCATGTGAAGACGGAGGCAGAGATTGGGATGATGCTTCTACAAGCCAAGGAGCACTTGTGGGACCAGCAGCCACCAGAAGCTGGGGGAAAGGCACAGACAGATTCTGCCTTGGGACCCTTAGCGGGAACCATACCTGGATGATATCTTGATCTCAGATTTCTGATTCCAAAACTGTGAGACAAGAAATTTCTGCTGTTTAAGTTACCCAGTTTGAGGTACTTTGTTATGGCAGCCCTAGGACACTAATGCAACACATCTGCTGTTATAGAGGTGGCGGTTAAAGCCCTGAGATCACAGCGGGGAGAACCTGTGGAACACAGCGAAGCACCAAGGCATGAGCCCGAGCACTGCGGTGGTTCTCAGAAAGAGGAGCACCCCCGGCAAAGGAGGAGCCAGTGAGACAGAAGGGGACTCAGGGTGTGCCATGACCTGGAGTACAAGGGATCTGGCTTGTCTCCCGTTAGTGACCCCACAAGCTAGGGCAATGGCTGGTGCCTGGGAGACCTGTAAATAGTTGCCACATTGGGGAAGGACTGTGTCACTCTGAGACCCACATTGTCGGATGGCAACAATTTCGTTATTCTATTAGTAGCTCTGTTTCATACAGCAGCGTAAGTGTAAAAGTATTGATTTTTCAAAGCGCCTGTTATTGCTTCTTGGCTGTTTGGCTAAGATCAAGTGTGAAAGCGGGTGTTTAGGGTTTATAACAACAGAACTGGCTATTCACAGATTCCTGAAAATTAATGCATTTACAAAGCTCTCACATGATGAATAAGCATGTGTTCACGTGTCTGGAGGTTCAAACGGCAGAAAATACTGTGCAATGAAACCCTCCCCTTATGGCCAAGTAGCCTCTCAGCTGGGATGGAACCACAGAGACAACTGACACCGCCCACCCACGTCTGTGTGTTTCCCAAGAACTCTGTTGTGCGCATGGAAGATACATGCACACACACTCACACGCTGCGTCCCACCTGCCCTTCCTTACACACAGATGAAAGGCGTCTACGGCGCTGCTCTGCACTTTGCTTTTTCCGTTCTTCCTCTGCTTTACAGTATTTCTTGGAGTTTCTTCCCCATGTGTACAGTTTCATTCCTCACTCCCTTTTCCCAGTGGCTACAAAGTACTCCATTTTCTGGATATAACACAATTTATTGAAACATTTCCTCTTGATGGACATATAGGTTATTTCCAATATTTTGCTACTACAACCAGTGTTTGCATGAGTAACATGACATATTCCATTTCCTATGTGTAGAGAAATGTATCTGTAAGATACATTTTCAAAAGCGGAATTTCCAGGTCAGTGGAGATATAAGTTGTAATTAGGACTGAAATGTTCAAAGTGATTTCCAGATAGTTAGGCCAACTTGTGTTCTCACCAACAAGTGTCTGCTCCTGCATGTACTTGCTAAAATTGTGCACTGTCAAACATTTTGATCTTTCTTAATTTCATAGGTAAAAAATTAGATTTCCATATAGTTTTCATTTGTATTTCTCTCATTATGAAATTGAGCACCTTTCCATCTGTTTGAGGATCATTTGGAATTTCATCTATTGTCAACTGTTCACTCCTTTACTCGTTTTCCCATTAGTTTATAGAGTGTATTTATATGTCAGGAAAATCAGTCTTTTCTTTACGGTATGAATTTCAAATATATTTTTTCTAGCTTGTCCTTTGCCTTTTGTTTTCATTTATGATATTTTTGATGTTGACTATTTTTATGCAATCAAGTTTATCAGTTTTTTAATAGTTTCTGAATTTGTTTCATATCTTTAAAGGCCTTCACTTCTCTGGGCTTATAAAATAATTCTCCCAGTGTTTCTCATAGTGCTTGTAAATTTTCCCTTTTGTTTAAATGATTAATCTATTTTATGTTGGTGTTGCTGTCACTCTAGCATTTCCCCCCCCCATCTGGCTGTTCACTTGCCCTAACATCATTCACCAAATAATCCTTATTTTTCTCCTTCAATATAGGATAACTCCTTTATTATATACAATAGTTCCAAACGTATTTGGGCCTATGAGTTATTATTCTGTCCTACTGTTCTGTTTACAGCAGACCTACATTAATTTAATTACCATGGCTGTATACTGTGCTTATTTTCTGGGATCATGAGCACCTTCTTTTGTTTTTTTCTTTTTCAGAATTATTCTTGATTTTTTTCTTTGGTTTTCTAATAAATTCATCTAATTTCACAAATATCTAATCCTGTTGGTATTTTTACTGTATGTTAAATTTTATGTTTATTTAGAACAGGCAGCTTCATAGAAATGTAATCATTTTATACAAATGCAAATGACAAACATTTTCTGTGCATTAGTTTCAGTCTTGGAGATGCAGTAGTGGTCTTGTGTTTTAGAGTGTTCTGTAGTTTCCTCAAATATAAGTATTAAATTTATTCTTTGTGCTTGCCATAAGTTCACATGTGTTTCTGTGTGTAGGGATACTGGATATATTATGACGTGTTTTCATGTACATCCTCAGTGTGGAAACCTCCATGCTGTGACTGAGATTTATATCCAGTTTATCATTACAGATGATTAACACCTTATCCAATGTTACCTGAGAGACTTGGAGCTCATCTTTCATGGTAAACTATCAAATTAATGAGCAAGGATCAAATTACAGGAAAAAAGTGTTTACATATCCTGTGGCTTATGGAATTTCCCATGATCATCCCAAAATAGTATATGTGTTTATAAATAACCATCTTGCAATAATGAGATGATGGGGACAAGAGCAAAACACACATGAATAGTCCAGAATATGTTTTTGGTGACAGACCCTGCTTTAGAGTTTTTGATCATTAATAGTAAAATACAGAAGTCTGTGATTAGAGGCATCGTGCTTGTGTAGTTCCCCTGGGGAAAATGTATAAAATTTCTCCTAACTAGCCTAACAAAATATTCAACATCATTTTATCCATTTGAAATGTGGCATTTTCATGAGCCATTAGAAAACTGCTACTAATTCAGCATACTGCTTCCTTCCTACTGATGAAAAAAAGGTGTGCCCTATATTTTAAAAATCAGCAAAATATTTAACAATATACAAGCTAGCTAATTGTTGAGAATCAAAGTGTCTCCATAGGTAGTGAGAGAAAGAGAGGCAGCTGGGCTTTTGTTGTAACATTACCAACACTTCACTGTGGACAAACTGCTCAACCAAGTTGGTCTTCCTTTCAGTTTGTAAAGCATCACGGGCAGGAAAGACACACACCTCACATGGGACAAGGGTAGGGTGGGGCTGGGCACGGCCAAAGGAGAGGAAAAGATGTACCTGGGGGCTTTGTCAAAAGCAAGACACACACACAGAGGTCTGATAGTGAATACATGGGAATGAGCCGTGTCTAAGCGGGCTTGCCTTAGGAATCTGAGCAAACATTTGATCCGAACCTGGAAAAAAACATACTCCACTTGCCACAGATGGTACTGTCTATAATAAAACGAAACTAATATCATTTCAAGAGATTATTCAGGTCAAAAGCTAAGGTCAGTATGGCTGGTGTCATGTGTACTGTCCATTGCAGAAGAGTTCTAATCTCTCTGCAGGTTCAGCTTTCTTGCGTGATCTAATGGAGAAAGTGGTCAAGATTGGAGATATCTTTCAAATTCATGCCCTAGTCAATGATATATTATGAGATATTTGGGAACATTTGAAACAGAGGGCATGGAGATTGTAACATTTTATTTAAATACATCCAAAGAGTATGTATAGGAAACTCATCAACGGGCTTAAATAACATGCATCTTCTGATATAAGAAACCACAGCTCACCAGTCCTTCAGTAGTTCATTAACACAGTAAGAAATCTAAACTTGACACTGAAGAGAAAAAAAATTTAAAAAGAAGCACAGTATTATGCTTCTTTAACATTGGATTTAAATTGTTAATATGTTGTTTAAAATCTTTACATCTATGTCTATTGAAGAGATTAGTGTATAAATTTCTCTTTTATTGGAAAGGAATATATACTTGTCAGTTTTTGGTATAAAATTTATACTGCTTTCATAAAATGAGCTGGTTGATATTCTCTTGTTTTCTATTCTTTGGAAAAATTGTGTAAAAATTGATGCTATTTCTGCCTTAAGGTCTTGGAAGGAATCACTGGTGAGCAGAGAGGTCATGAAGCCTCGATGAGGGCACGGGCCATTTGCTTAATCTCTGTAAGCCTCTGTTTCTGTTTCTATAAAGTGGATTTCATACCTACTCAATTTACCTTTCAGACTTGCAGAGGTAACAGGGTCCTCTTGCTTTGCCCGATGCGTTTAAGCATGTAAAGTGCCCTGTACACAGATTATACACACATCTTTATACGTCCAAATGCTGTTCTACGTAAGAAGGCAAGTTAGTGGGGAAGAGTAAACAGTAATAGTCAGAGAAGGAAATCAAAATGCAAGGATGTAAATGCATCCCCAGAAGGAGATAAACAGGAATCATAAGAGAGATCCTTGACCGCCAGGGGGAGGAGGGTACACTGGCGACCTCCCGCGCCTGAGCGGGGACCGGCTTTCCCGCAGCACCCGGTGTTCATCAGCAGACACCTGGGACATGGGCGAAGGTGTCTGGGGTGGGATACTTCAGCTCCGTCCGCAGCCGTCACACACTGAGCACACCTGATGGCCGGTCCCGGAAGCTAAGCAGGGTTGGGCCTGGTTAGTGCTTGGATGGGGGAATACCGTCAGTTCCAATTCAAGGACAGTTGTGAGGATATTCAGATAAATTGGTTTAGGAGAAGATATTTTTAAGTTACAAATACGAAGGAGTGGGTGAAAAGAGGCTGACTCGGCCAATTGCACCGCCCTTTCTTTCTGTGGCCCAGAAAATGATACAAACCTCGTATTCATGGGGGAACCTTGAACAGCCACTGCCTGGATCCCAGCGGGTCAGTCTTCCCAGTGCACAGAGCAGAAGCCTAAAGGGCAGGTACACTCAGGGGACCCTCAACATGTGAGAAAAGAGAGCCTGTGGAAACGTACTCGGTTGTGTGCCTCTTGAAGGGACATGTGTGAATTGTCTTCCCCAAGGTCTGCCATGAGTCAAGCCCGGGGATCCACAGAGTCACCGTTCATTTGCCCTTTAATTGACTTTCCTTCTTTACTTACCTCCATCCTCCACTCCCTCAGTGTTTCTTGGAATCGTGTTCCAGGTAAACTACATGAATTTAAATCTTTGTCTCAGTGTCTGATGCTAGGGGACCCCAAACTAAGACTGTGCATCAACATATTGTCAACTGCCACCCCACAGTGTCACCTTCCATACCAGGGACGAGGGAGAGCTCTGTTTTAATGTAATGCTCAGTATTTCATATTTTCTCTCTGCTCCATGATAACTTAAAAAGAAGTTGATTGACTTGGGTGAAGCATTGGAACTCTATTAAAGGATGTTTGGATTGAGTTTAGATTGAATTTTAGTTTGAGGGCTCCATCTTTAAACAAAATGGCAGCTGAAAAATTTCCAAATGGATTGTTTTCAATAATCTATAAACTACCAAGTATAAACTGCCTTACAAATGCAGCTTTCAAAGGAATTTGCTATATAATCAAAGGCCTCTTTGGTTGTCTTGAACAAGATCCATAGTTCACTAAACCACACTAGAATATAGGATTCATGGAATGGAAGCCCCACAAGTTTCCATGCAAATAGCCATCATTTGCACCCACTGGCTGGCTTCAGTCTGAGAGTGAGTGTTCCAGAAAGTACATGCTGGGGTGAAGAGAGTGAACGGATGTCAGAACCTTCATCACGCATGCAGCTATTCATGGCATACTTAAGGAACACCAAACACATTAAAGGCATTTGGGTCACTCAGGTTGTGGGGAAGAGATTGGCTGGCATAATTCTGAAGCCTCTGCTGGTTTGATTTATGCTCTGTGTTTGCTTTGTTTGTCTTGTTTTCTGATCCTCTAGTAAGTCAAACAGGAGGAGAGAGAACCCCGTGATTAGTCTCTGGACTACAGAAAGGAGGAGGGCTGTGGAGCCTCTCAGTTGGCGCGAGGGTGTTAGAAAGGGAGTTCCCCTCTGCTGTGAGGACAGCACCTTTCACTGTGAGGGGAGTGTGTGTGGTAGGGGGGTGGTATCTGTGTACTCCTCTTCCTTCTAGCAATTCCTCTGCTATGTGTGTTTGGGGAGGGCTGGGTGTGCTGAGGGCCACAGCAGGGCCACCTTCCACGCATGAGGGATGTGATCTGAAGCCAGGTGGGTGGATCCCAGACCAGGCACGTCTCTTCCTGACCTTATGTGCACGTGCAATTCCTCTGCGTGGGGGCACTTACATGGCGATTATGGCTGGGCAGGTTTTCCTTGCTGTGTTGGACGCTGAAAGTTATGGAGCTTAGTGTCTGCTCCACCCCAACAAGAATATAGAGCCTTATGTCGCTATCTTTGTGGGCTCCTTCAATTCATTCCCTCTACTTTTCTTTTTAGTCTGCCACTTTTCCTCCATTATTTATTTTTAAAAAATATTGTATTGTATACTTTTCTATACTATGTATGTAGCCTTTTAGGAATAGAATAGAATTAGTAGACTCAGATAACATTTAGGACAGTTTTAAATTCCATAAAATCTAGTACACTAGCAAATGGCTTTAAATTATAGCAGAGTGATTTAAGTTAGACATTAAGAAGAATTTACTGGCAATCAAGAGTGTTAAATAGCTTGCCAAGAAGTGTTGTGAAATCTTTTTATGCTCTCCATGTCTCTGAAGCAGTTTAGTTGGAGTTCTGTTTTTTCTGGATGAGGGAATTAGAAACTCAAATCATGAAGTTTACTTCCATTGTAACCGAAATGATAAGCATCTACCAGCCCTCTCAGATAAAGGGCCCCAGTTTGGCCACCATCATCACAAAGAGGTGAACTCCTCTGCCTGACTTAGGGCTACCCTTGTAAAATGCAGTAAGAAGTTAATCCAGATCATTAAAGCCAAGCCCAGCCCCTGCTAACCTGGCCGCCTGAAGCTCGCGTTAGAGGGCAGGTGCGGCTGGGGACACCTCTCACAGTGGCCTCTGCGGGCCTCTGTCCTTGTCCTTGCCCCACATGAGACCAGACAAGGCCCAGTGCAGCCATGTGTGAGCAGGATAGGCCATGGTCTGCTGCAGTGACCAATTTCTGGCCCAAATCTCAGTGCCGGAAAGCAGGAGTCTGCTCTCAGACATGATATATGCCCGTGCAGCTCAGCACAGCTCTGCTTATTTTTGTTGCTCAGAAACTAGGCTGAGGGAGCTGTCACCTTCTTGAAAGTTGCCAGCTGTGGGTCACAGGGAGAGAGAACTCTGGGAAGTCTTGTGTTAGCAGTCACCATTTGGCCAATACGTGACATGTCAATACTACTCACAACTGGTGGGGTAGAACAATTATATGGCTTCATCCACCCAATGTGAGTCAGTAGTACCATTCTACCAGGGTAGGAACTAAAAATAATTAAGGGCAGTACTAATTATTACTGTATCTCTCTCTCTCTCTCTTTTGTGGACTGAAAAAGTGGTCACAATTGTGGGTTTACATTTTTCCTTTGAAAGTTGATAAGAAAGCCTTATGATTCCAAGGACAAGAACCATTTTGGCCTTCGCTGGTTTAATAAAATCATCTGATTCCTTTTTTAGTGCTAAACGAGACAACATGCCAAGAAGTGATAATTAACTGAACCACGAGATACAAAGGGGAAGAATAGACATTTGTTCTAATCAAGTGTTACGCAAATCTAAAGTGCATGATGTCCACAAGGCAGGCATGATGTATCTTGTTGAGTTTGGTACAAGGAACAAGTTGTAGGTGAACTAGGGAGTGTTGCAGCAGCCATACTCCGAAAAACTACAAGTATTTTGAAGATTTCATTCTGTCTGTGGAAGCAGCAGCAGTACTGTTAAACTGGGAATCAAAAACCCTAATTACATAAGTACAAGTTATTAAAGCCTAAACATATTGCTGTGTGTGTTTTTGGTGTTTAAAATATGCGTGTGTGTGTGTGTGTGTGTGTGTGTGCACATGGTCTGTGTTATCCTCTGCAATGTTCCATCTTTGATGGGAGGGACTCTATTTCTATTCATTCTCTTAGAATGATCAGAGAAGAGAAGACTTCATTACTCTCGTTTTAAAAACGAAGTCAGTCGTTTGGTTCTCAGAGTGATCAGTGTACACCTGAGTTTCTGTAATTGGAAATCTGTGAGAGGCTTAATTTTTTCAAGCCTGCTTCAGGGAACTGCTGCCACAAAGCATAAAACTAGTATCTCCAGTGTTCAGTATAATTTCCCTCTCTGGTTCAGACCCTAGAGGGAACACAGACTCCTTTGTTTAATTCAGTTAAATAAGCACTTTTTTTTTTTTTTTTGCACATCAGCTATAGACCCTGTATTCACTAAGAAGAGCAAAAATTATAGTTCTTGTCCATAAAGAGCTTAGTATATCTTAAGAGAGACAAAATTTATGTGTAACTATTTAAGAGAACCTGGACTGTATTTAACTTAAAATAGGCATTCTGGCCTTTTGCAAATAAAGGATAAAACCTGGAAGAGACCAGACTGGTTGTGGTAATAGCAGAGCAGGGAAAAACATGTGTAAGGTGGTTTTTTGAGCATTTGTAACTTACTTCCAATCCATATGTTGGACACTTTGGTTGTAGAGCTGGAAGGTCTTGTTATACCTATCTCTGTGTTAGGATTTGAGTTTTTCTAACAACTCTAGGCTATCTAAATCATTTTTTTTAATTCTCACATTCAGTGTAAGATACTCTGTAGACTACTTGTTCCATGTATGTCCTTTCTCAAGGTAATGATTTGATATAAATTTATATCAACCCAAATTTTGCAGTAACTAACCCAAGGTTTTACAAACTTATAGGTAGGACCTAAAATAGTTTCAGTGGACAAATTTTTTTTTTTTTTGAGAAAGAGTGTCACTCCTTTGCCCGGGCTAGAGTGCCATGGCATCAGCCTAGCTCACAGCAACCTCAAACTCCTGGGCTCAAGCCATCCTCCTGCCTCAGCCTCCCGAGTAGCTGGAACTATAGGCATGCACCACCATGCCCGGCTAATTTTTCTATATATATTTTTAGCTGTCAGTGGACAAATTTTGTAAAGGGGTGGGGAACCTGTGGCCTTAACGCCACACGTGGCCCTCCAGATCCCCAAGTGCCACCCCTCCACCGAATCCAAACTTCACAGGAGAAAAAAATCCCTTTATTAAAAAGGTTCGTTCTATAAAATTTGGACTCAGTCCAAAGGCCACACTCAAGGATCCAGAAGGCCACATGTGGCCCCAAGGCTGCAGGTTCCCACCCCTTATGATGTGGGTGCTGCAGCTCACACCTGGCTCTGGGGCAGTTAGTGGCATCTTGGCAGGATGTTTCGGGCAGATCCCACATTCCTTGCCATAGCTGATTCTGGAGAGCTTCTCTCGGGAAACCATGCCTTGCTAATAACAACCCCTTTCCAAGGTATCTTTTAGTGTTTGGCTTGCAGTTATTATTGACTCAGGATCTAATGGGAAAGTTGTAACTGACCCAGGCTGAGTCTCAAATGGAACTGCTATGTATTACAGCATCATCCTCAAATAAGAAACTAGAAGATAAAACACCATGAGTATGAATAGAAGGTTAAAAGCCGAGGCTGGGGCCTCCTTCCAGAGGGCTCTCAGCAGCTCAGACCAGCTGGCCTGACCAACGGAAGAAAAACCAGCTCCTGGTGCGGCCTGTGCCTAGTCTTTTAACACAGTTCTCCTCTGACATGATTGCATTTCAAGTCCTTCCCACAGAATTAGCATTTCAGTTGCTGGACATAAACAAATTTTCCCCTTTATTATTATAACTGCAGAACTTTAAACAAGATATTTAACCCTGTCTATGTCTCAGTGTCCTTATCTGCAAAATGGGTAAATTAACAGATCTACCTGACAGAGTGGAAAGTGCAGTGTAATACTCAGTAAGGGCTAGTTATTAATGTCATGTATGTTATTATTCTAGGAAGAAATATTGCTATGTGATAACTGATACCAGATTGCAAGTACATTCAGTTAATCATGGCCTTCACCAAAGTCCAGTCTGCACTATCCATCTTTAGATATTGAAGTGCAAATTCGCACTTATATTTTCAAAAATACTTCATATTAATGGGCAGCATATAATACTGTGCACATTATCACAGTCTTTTCTGGTGTCTGGGGGGGATGGGTTTCAGGACCCCTTTAGCTACCGAACTCTCTGGGTGCTCAAATCCCAAATGTAAAAGGGCATGGTGTTTGCATACAACCTACACATCCTCTTGTGTGTTTTAATCATCTCTAGATCACTTATAATACCTGCTACAATGTACATTCTATGTAAATAGCCATTATACTCCCTTTTTTATTTGTATTATTTTTTAATGTTTTATTTTTAAAATTTTTTCTGCCTGCTGTTGGTAGGATGTGGAGATGCAGTAGCAAAGGACACAGAGAGCCAGGTGCAGTTTATTTTGCTTGGTTTAATAATCAGATCTCCCAACTGCACGTGTAAATCTTACGTTCTGCCAGTCTGTAATGCACATACCTACTCAGAGGTCTTGCAGGAAGATTTGCACGTTAACTGATCTGCAGTTTAATAGAGTTAAAACATAAGATGTTCTAGCTGGAACTAATACTGACTGAACATATATAGTTAGTACTAATCCAAAATTTAATTGGAGAGTTAAAAGATAAGATAAAAATTGACATGAATACTTTAAAATTATTTTTTGTTTTCATTTCTCCTTCTGCAGCTGTGAAAGATTTAGACTGATCTCTTGATACATAAACAATCTTGAGTCCTTGCAGCAATGGCAACTGCAAAGCTAAGGGAGTGTGCAGCATGGTTCACAGAGGCAGACTAGGCATGTGCTTACTTCTGGCTCCTCTTGACAGCAGGGTGGGGACACTGGGGGAGGGGGAACAGGAAAGGGGGAAGGGAGGCACAGGGAATCCACTGGGCATGGCTAAGGCAACACGACCTGGGCTGGCAGATAAACTCACCTAAGAACTGGACTCCGGTACATTCCCTGCCAGCAGTGGGTGGGAGGGAAGGCAGCAGCCTGCAGTGCCCTGGGGGGTGGGGGGGAGGGGGCTGGAGAGGAACCTTCCTGGAAAGCCCCAGCTGGCTGAGGACGAGGACCCAGGTGATGGAGGGAGGCCGAGAGTCCACAGGAGAGTCTTCTGCTCCAACTGACGCTGCCTGGCTCCTGTAATAGGAAACATTGCTTTCAAGACCATTGTCATTGCTATGTGTTTTTATATACACATATACACATTCATGCACCAACTAAAATGACATTTTGGTTAACCATGGGCTGTATGTATGCCTGTTGTCCCATGAGAGTATAATGGAGATGAAAAATTTTCATTGCCTAATGACTTCCTGGCCTTCCTAATGTTGAAGTGCTACACGTTACTCAGGTGTTTGTGGTGATGCTGGTGTAAAGAAACCCACTGCACTGCCAGTTGTGTGAAAGTCGAGCAAGTACAATTACATATAGCAAGTAATACTTGACAATAACAAATGACTATGTTAGTGGTTTATGTATTTATTGTACTATACTTTTTGTCGTTATTTTAGAATGTACTCCTTTCTCTCATATAAGAAAAAGTTACCTGTAAAATTGTGTCTGGCAGGTCCTTCAAGAGGTATTGCAGAAGAAAGTATTGTTGTCTTAGGAGAGGACAGCTCCATGCCTGCTACTGTCCTGAAGACCTTACAGTGGGACAGGCTGTGGAGGTGGAAGACAGTGATATTGGTGATCCTGACCCTGTGTAGGTCTAGGCTACTCTGTGTGTGTGTTAGTTCTCAACAAAAAATGTTTAAAAATAAAAAAGAAATTAAAAATTAAAATAGAAAAAAGCTTATAAACAAAGAATATACAGAAATGAAATATTTCTGTACAGCTGTTCAGTGTGTGTTACAAGCTAAATGTTATTATAAAAGTAAAAGTTATTAAAAAAGTTAAAAAATTAAAAAGTTTATAAGATAAAGTTATAGTAAGCTAAGTTTAATCCATTATTTAAGAAAGAAAATTTTTTTTTATTTCAGGATATTATGGGGGTACAAATGTTTAAGTTACACATATTCCCCTTGTCCCCCCCTCCCTCCCCCCCGAGTCAGAGTTTCAAGTGTATCCATCCCCCAGATGGTGCGCATCGCACTCATTATGTATGTATACACCCATCCCCCCCCACATCTGCCTGACACCTGATAAATGTTATTCCTATATGTGCACTTAGGTGTTGATCAGTGAAACCAATTTGATGGTGAGTACATGTGGTGCTTATTTTTCCATTCTTGGGGAAAGCAATACCTTTCTCGTGGGTTGGCAGAATCAACATTGTTAAAATGTCTGTACTACCCAAAGTGATCTACAGATTCAATGCAATCCCTATGAAAATACCAATATCATTTTTCACAGATATAGAAAAAATAATTTTATGCTTTGTATGGAACCAGAGAAGACCCCATTTAGCAAAAGCAATCCTAGGCAATAAAAACAAAATGAGAGGTATCAATTTACCAGACTTCAAACTATACTACAAGGCTATAGTAATTAAAACAGCTTGGTATTGGCACAAGAACAGGGACATTGACCAGTGGAACAGAACTGAGAACCCAGATATAAAACCATCCTCATACAGCCATCCAATCTTTGACAAAGCACACAAAAACATACCCTGGGGAAAAGAATCCTTATTCAATAAATGATGCTGGGAAAACTGGACAGCCACATGTAGAAGACTGAAACAGTATCCGCACTTCTCACCTCTTACAAAAATCGACTCATGGTGGATAACAGACTTAAACCTAAGGTGTGAGACTACTAGAATTCTAGAAGAAAATGGTGGAAAAACTCTTATAGACATTGGCTTAGGGAAAGAATTTATGAAGAAGACCCCAAAGGTAATCACAGCAACAACAAAAATAAATAAATGGGACCTGATCAAATTAAAAAGCTTCTGCACAGCCAAAGAAACAGTCACAAGAGCAAACAGACAGCCTACAGAATGGGAGAAAATTTTCTCATGCTACACATCTGATAAAGGGCTGATAACTAGAATCTATTTAGAACTCGGGAAAATCAGCAAGAAAAAAATCAGACAACCCTATCAAAAAGTGGGCAGAGGACATGAACAGAAACTTTTCAAAAGACAGAACAATGGCCAACAAACATATGAAAAAATGCTCAACATCTCTAATCATCAGGGAAATGTAAATCAAAACCACAATGAGATATCACTTATCTCCAGTGAGAATGGCCTTTATCAAAAAGTCCCAAAACAATATATGTTGGTGTGGATGTGGAGAGATAGGAACACTCATACACTGCTGGTGGGACTGCAAACTAGTGCAACCTCTGTGGAAAGTAATATGGATCTTTCAAAGAGAAACAAGTAGACCTACCATTTCATCCAGCAATCGCCTACTGGGCGTCTACCCAAAAGAACAAAAGACATTCTATAAAAAAGACATCTGCACTCGAATGTTTATAGCAGCACAATTCACAATTGCAAAGGTGTGGAAACAACCCAGGTTCCCCTCAATACATGAGTGGATTAATAAAATGTGGTATATGTATACCATGGAGTACTACTCAGCTCCATGGTATACATGGTAAGAAACAATGGTGATATAGCACCTCTTGTATTTTCCTGGATAGAGCTGGAACCCATTCTACTAAGAACAAATATTTTTATAAATTTAGTGTAGTCTAAGTGTCCAGTGTTTATAAAGTTTACAGTAGTGTACAGTAATGTCCTAGGACTTCACATTGACTCACCACTCACCCACTGACTCACCCGGTGCAGCTGCCAGTCCTGCAAGCTGCATTCATGGTAAGTGTCCTATACAGATGCACTATTTTTAATCTTTTATATCATATTTTTACTGTACCTTTTCTATATTTAGATATGTTTAGAGACATAAATACTTATCACTATGTTACAATTGCTTACAGTATCCAATGCATGACATGCTGTGCATGTTTGTGTCCTAAGAGCAACAGGCTACACCACATAGCCTAGGTGTGCAGTAGGCTCTGCCGTATGGGTCTGTGTGAGTACACTCCACGATATCTGCACAGTGATGACAAAGTCACCTAGAGACACTTCCTCAGAAGGTATCCTCTCCTGTTAAATGACGCATGTATGTCTATCTATCTATATATCTCTAGTATATGCATGTACGTGTGTGTGTGTGTATATATATACACACACACACACACACACACACATATATATATAAAGACAAATTCTTGGCTTTGGATTTTAAATAGGTATAAAAATCAAAACCAGAAATTTGACTTTTTTTCATGCATTTTTTTTTTTGATATTCTTTCTTCACAAAGATAATAAACCTTAGCCACAATGTCTAATTTTAATGGGAGAAAGACTAAGGTCAGGGCAAAATGGTACTACAGAGAGCAAAAAAATACATAGGACAATGTTTAAAAATGTTTTTAAACTTTTAAAAATGTTTTCATATTTTTAAACATTGAATCAAGTATGAGGCAGAGTAATTATTTTTCAATATACAAATACTTAGAAATTTTACATTGCATATTGAATGCATTCTTTTAGGAAGTCAGTTGAGGGTGACTTTCAGCACAAAAAAAAAAAAAAAGAAAAAGAAAAATAAAGAAGGAAGAGGAAGCCACGCTATCCAGGCAATGGTAGATCCAGCCTAGAAGTCAATGGAGGGAAAAGTCTGGGAGAGGCTGAGCGGCAAGCTTGGGAGGAGTCTTGCAGGACGAGAGTGGGAAGAAGGTAGCTTCAGAAGGGGAGTCTCCAGAAAAGAAGGAACTTCATAAAACAGAAAGTACAACTGAGCTTAGGAAAGCAAGCAGCTGTAATAAAGGCAAATGATGCAATTAAAAAGAAGGCAGTTAGAACTTTGGATAAAGAAAACCTGTGTGAGAACCGTTGCTCAAATGTGGAGCAAGCTAAAGCGTGCTATGTTCAGGGAAGCAGCACTAGAAGAAAGAATGCACTTGATCTTGGGGATGGAAACAGTATATTTTGAGTGGCCCAGACGTTGAGGCATTAGATGTAAAGAGAAGGAATTTCTGGTCTACTAATTGCCCCTGTGAGCCATATGTATACAATGGTGACACTGTAATTGCCGCTTATGGGTTGTCAGTCTTTTGAGTCCACCCATGGACGAAGCAGTAAGGACCAGACTGTGAAACAGACTTGGACATAAAGGAATACAGCAGGCTCGTGGTGTGTGAGACAGCGGGGCCGGCTGGGGCATTCATGTCTGTTGGCATACTAACTCGTGGGAGGGAAGGCAAGCTATATGGCCTGTAGTTGAAAAAAAAAAATGAAATAGGCATTTAAATACAGGTAATCAGTGAAGAACTCACATATACCTTTTAAAATTGAGAAGAAGCAGGTGGAAGTGTAAATGAGCTTAATTATCATGTCTTACAAGAAAGTCAGTGAATATTGTCTAAAGCTATAAATCAAAAAATAGAGAAATGCATATATTAGCTAGATCCATGGAGGTCCCCGTCAAGAGAAATAAAAAAAAAAACAGTGACAGGAAACATTTGAAATAGTTTTCTTTAACAATGAAGCTGGGGTGAGGAGGAAAGGGTCTGGCAGGAATCTGTTATTTTTCTTTATAAGCTTTTAGTGCTATTTGATTTGGTACATGTGCATGTATTACTTTTGTAATAATTTAAAAATAAAATTTGACATTTCTCAGGAGACACACAAATGATCAATCCGTACATGAAAAGTTGTTCAATGTCATTAGTCATCGGAGAAACGCAAATGAAGACCACATGAGATGTCACATCACACCTGTTAGGATGGCTGTTATCCAAAAGACAAGAAATAAGTGTTGCCAAGCATTTGGAAAAAAGCAAACCCTTATGCACCGTCCGTGGGAGTGTGCACTGGTACAGCCATATGGAAAACAGTATGGAGGGGCCTAAAGAAATTAAAAAGAGAACTACCATATGATCCAACAATCCCACTTTTGGATATATCTATATCTATCTATCTATCTGTCTATCTATCTATCTATAATCTCCAAAGGAAATAAAATCAGTATGCCAAATAGATATCTGCACTCCCATGCAAAATCATCACAATAGCCAAGCTATAGAAACAACCTAAGTGTCTGCTGATGGATGAATGGATAAAGAACGTATGGTGCATATAAACAGTGGAATATTATTTAGCCTTAAAAAAGAAGGATATCTTGCCTTTGCAACAGCAGGGATGGACTGGAAGACATTGTGCTGAGATGGGCCAAACATAGTCAGCCAATTGCCGTGTGGCCTCAGTTAAGTGTGAAACCTGGGAAGTCAGGCTCGGGAGGCAGAGAGTGCAGTCAGTGGTGGTGGCTGGGGGCTGGGGGGAGGGGACATGTTGGTCACGTTGGCCAAAGAGTAGGAAGGTTTGGTTCTGGATATCTAATGCACAGCATGGTAACTATGGTTAATAGTACTATATTGTAAACCTGAAATTTGCCAAAAGAGTAGATTTCAAATGTTCTTATCACACAAAAAAATCAGACTATGTGAGGTGACGTTAATGAGCTCAGTTTCGGCAATGACCTCACATGCACACATCTCTCAAAACATCACGTTGCACACCCTAAGCATGTGCGATTTGTATTTGTCAAGTATACCTCAGTACAGACAGAGAAACAAAGGCTCCTGGGTCAGTCTCACAGGTTCAGACCCTGTTGCCACTACTTACCCGTGGGGCAACCCCAGGGCAGTGACTCAGCCTCTCTGTGTCCCCTCTTCTCCCTCTCCAGGAAGGCTAAATAACCCTGTTTCACATTAGGCGAGGCGGTCTGTGCAGAGAGCTCACAGCAGTACGTGTCACAGCGGATGTCCCCCAGCTGTTAGCTTCCACGTTGTCATTGCCACCGGAGCCCCTCCCACTGGCCAGGCCTGGCCTGCTAGAGGCTGACTACTGTGGGACTCCTCCTGCTCTGCCTGTCACCTGAGGACAGCCATCCCTCTGACTCCCTGGGAGAGAGAGAAACTGCGTGTGTGTCGGGGCTGGTGCGTGAATATGTGGGGTGAGCTGTGCCTGTGGAGAAGGGGTGTGCATGATGAGCAAGGAGACAGCACGTGGCCGTGCACTGTGTGTGTGCACGTGGCCATGCAGGGCTGTGAAGAGCGGCTTGCTGTGAAGGTGTAGGGCAGCTGTGCACGTGCGAGCTGGGGCGGAATGCCCCGTCTGTGAATGTGGCAGTGGATGGTTGTGACGTCCGTGTGCAGGAGAGAGCGCCCAGGGCTGCGTGTGAAGCCTGGTGTGTTATGAATGTGAAGGGTGTGTGTGGGTGAGGGTTGTGTCAATGTCACCTTTCCCCCTCCCACCCCAGGCACACACCCTTGGAGACGGAGGTTAATCAGAGACAAAAATCCCCCAAACTGAGGGGCAGTGCCCTTGACTGCAATGGGCTTGATGTTTCCCTCTCTTTGGAGCTTTCTAGTTCCCTGAAGAAAAGCTGCAATCTTACCTGAGCCCGGCCTTAATCCAGCCCGACTGAAATAAGATAAAGTAAAATAAAATATAATTAAATTACATCAAAGTAAACTAAAAGAATGCTCTGTCACTTAGTGCGTGGTACTTCCCTGTGCCTCAGTTTCCCCATCTGTAATCTAGAGATAAAAACACCATTTACCTCACAGGGATACTGTGAAGAGAAAGGGCTCGGTACATAAGACTCAGTAACCATCAGTTATTCTTATTATCAGCTCTGTCTTGATGTAGACAAGTCAGCTAATGAAGGAGAAACTCCACCGCATTTTTAAAAATAGACTTTATTTTTTTAGAGCAGTTTTAGATTCGCAGCAAAATTGAACAGAGGTGGAAGGATTGCCAATACCCTCTCTGCCCCTGTACACTCACAGCCTCTCCCACAATCAGCACCCACAGCAGAGTGGCACGTTTACTACAATCAATAAGCCCACAGTGACGTATCACTGTCACCCAGAGTCCCTGGTTTCCGTTAGGGCTCACGCTTGGTGTCACACACTCTGTGGGTCTGGCCACGTACAACGAGCTGTGTGCACCACTGCGGTATCCGCAGGGCACCGTCCCTGCTCCGAAGACTCTCCGTGCTCACGTGTGCGCCGCTCCCTCCCACCGGGCCCCAGCAGCCTCTCCAGTCCTGTCATTTCTCAAATGCCATGTGGTGCAAGTCGCAGGGTCCACAGCCTTTCCAGGTTGGCTTCTTTCACTTTTACTGTGCATTTTGGTTCCTCTACGTGTCCCCATGGCTTGATGGCTCAGTGCTTTCTAGGATGGAACAATACTCCACTGTGTGGATGTACCAATTTAACCACTCACCCATTGCCTGGGGAGGCCTGTTGGGGAACAAGGAAATAAAAGAAAGGTGTTAGTAATTGTGCAGGCAGAACAAGGACCCGAGGATGTCCACATCCTGCTCCCTGAACCTGGAAATACGTTGCTTTACATGGCAAAAGGTACTTTTAAAATGTGATTAGGTACTTTTTGATTGGTGCTATCGTCTGAATGTTTGTGTTCCCCCAAAATTCACATGTCAGAACCAAACATATGCCGTCTCCTTCCAAAGCTGGAACATCAAGGAGAAAGATCCCTTGCTCTAGAATTCCCCTCCGTTATCTGAAAGTCGCCTGTGCCGACCCTCTGCCAGGCCAAGGCCCAGATAAGGCAGGTGGAAACCCCCGGCTTCCTCCCACATCTCACCAGCGGGCGGGTGGCTGAGCACCACGGCCGGGACGTGCCCCTCTGCAGTGAAATGAGCACTGCCTCTGAGCCTCCCCGACGCGGCTCTCTTCTCTTGAAGCCCAGGGCCTGGGGAGCCCCTACCCCATGCCATAGCGGGACCCTCGGGTGGCTCTGGAGATGTTTGAGGAAGGCGGGCCATGTGCAGTGTGACGTCGGCTGACGTCCAGGCCTGCTGTCCTGCTGCCAAGTCCTGCTGCACTTGCCAGGGCTGAGTGTGAGCCACACCCAATCGCCTGTCCTTGTGGTCCTGCGAATGGCTTAAGCCTCTTGTCCTTGCCCATGTGACACTGCCCTCTCAGCAGGTGGGTGACAAGGGAGAGGTTATAAACACTGAAATGCGAAAGAGGAAAGCACACAGACGTTCCCAAGGAGTCCCTGTGACAGTGGCATGAGAACAGAGCCCCGTCCGCAGACTCCTGAGCCCCCTGGGCCTCAGTTTCTTCTGTGAAACCAGGGGTCGGGAGGACTAGGACTAGAGTGCAATGCGGCCAGCATGCGAGCTCCGGGGGCAAGCCGCCGCCGCCGGCGGTGGCAGGAGCGCGCGCGTGTGTAGGGAGAGCGCGAGGGAGAGGCCTGCACGGAGGTGGACGGCATTTCATTGCCGAGCGCCACACGCGACACATCTTCAAACTCCAAGTGCAAAGTCCCTGGATTATTTTCAGTCTAATTTGGACAATCTGATTTATCACAAGATATAGGATAGTCTCCATTTCGAGTGTTTATTAAGTGAGACTTCGCAGTCTTTAAAGACCCCACTACAGTATGCTGTGAGTGGCTGTGGGCTGAAGAGTGGACCCTGCCGCTGGACACCGCCCGGCTGCGGGAACGCTGGGTGACGCACCCCTCGAGCCGGCGGCAGTCTGCGCACCCGAGACAGGAGCCGGCCTCTGCTTTGGGAGGTGCTCCTGAAACTCGTGCGACCAAGCTCTCCATAAAAGGGAGGTACAACTCACCGGCGCTCGGGTGGGGCCTGAGATTGGGCCTAAGGACAAGTGGCCAGGTACTGGGGATGGTCCGGCCCCACGGTGATGCCGGTTGGGCTTTGACAGACTGGCGTGAGGGGAGGTGTGGAGCTCCCTGCAGGTGTCCCTGCTGGTGCCCACCTGCTGTCACTGGACCCTGGCGAGCAGTGTGGGCACTAAGTACACCTGCTGCTGGGGCTTGTGAAGCCGCGCTGAGTCCCAGGAGGCACGGACCACTGCAGGTGCATGGCGACAACCGGACGATGGATGGGGTTTGGTGTGCAGAGCCGGTTTCCCAGCTCGTCCTCTCTGCCACTGCACTGACCACATGGAGCTTGGGGAGTGCAGAGCCCACCTCCGCCCTGGGGACCGTGTGGCCCCTGCGCAGTTTCTGTGGAGCACGCCGAGAAGTGCGGCGACACTGCACAGCGTTCTGCGTCTGAGGTGATGCTTGTGTCCTTGCTAAGAGGCCACCTGTGAGGGCTGCAGCAGTTCGGAGTGCTGGCCCTCCCCAGGGAGCCTCTCACCACTGGGACCCGCTGTGAAAAGGGCGGCGGACAGTGTGGTGCAGTAGCCGCTTTTGGTGCTTTTCCACGGAGCACGCAGTGATGGCAGTTTTAGAGCACTGTTACGGTTACTTTCATATGTCGATGTGACTGGGCCACGGTACTCAGATATTTGATCAAATTCCAGTCTAGATGTCTCTGTGAAGGTATTTTTAATGAGCTTAACATTTTAATCAGCAAACTTTGAGGAAAACAGACTATGGCCTATAACATGGTGGGCCCCATCTAATCAGTTGAAGGCCTTAAGGGAAAGCCTGAGGTTCCCAGGGAAGGAGGAGCTCTGCCAGCATCTGCCTGAGGACCGGAGCTGCCACACAGCTCCTCTGCGGGTCTCCAGCCCACCAGCCTGCCCTGCAGAGTCACGCTTGCCAGCACTCACAGAGGCCGGAGCCTTTCCCTAAACCCGGTCAGACTCTCTCTATACACACTATTGCTTCTGCTTCTCTGGAGAGCACTGGCTAGTACGGCGTGGTGTTGGGCATCCTTGGTGATACCGGTAAAACTTTTCCACAGACCCACCGAGAGCCATGGGCAGTAGAGACAATGCTGCACATCTGGTGAGTGTCTTGTCCTGTCTGTGGGTCACAGTGCCAGCAGTGGAGGACAGACCAAGCTCCAGGCCCCAGATGCTGCCCCTGCTGCCCCAGGACTCCCGGGCATGGGCTGTGTGGAGCACGCTGGAGATCCCAGATGATGCTCATGCACTTTTTGCCAAGCACAGTGTAGCCTCTGGAATGTGGGGTGGGTCCAGCGTGGGGCCCCCAAGGATGTGGATGCTGCTGTGCACAGGCACCCTGTCGTACCCACACAAATGCGGGGCTGCTCATCCACATGGGGTCCAGCTCACAGTGCTGGCTAGCTCAGGAATGGGCGAGACTCTAGCGTGTGGATCACACCGTGCGTTTCTGTCTGTACCGCACCGAGTGGTATAGTGTCTGCTACCCACTATGGTGTTCCATGGACCACCTGTGACTGCTGGTGGTGCAGAGCACAGTTCTTGGAGTCCCAGGTGGTGTTGAAGCTGTCCCTTTCCAGTCTATCCTGCTAGTAGGTGCAGAGCGAAGGGCTGAGTGCCCCCACGCATGCTGTGCTGCTCCTGGGTGGCCACATGGTGAGTGTGGTGAGGAGTCGAGTGGGGGCATCCCCCATGACACTCTTGGTGCTTTTCAAGGACGCTGGTGGGGGCTGTGTAGTTCACACTGTGCCCCTCTAGAGAGATGCCCTGCTGCTGGTGCACCCACCACTGGGCCAACGTGGGGTTTGCAGTGCAGTGTGGTGTGTCCCAGGTGATGCCTCCTTGCTATCATCCATGAACCGCCTTTGATTAGTGGGCTGTGCAGCACCGGGCTGGGCACCCCAGCTCAGTGTTGGACATGTCAGGTGTTGTTGTTTTGCTGCTTTGAGGAGAACACTCATTTCCATGTGTCAACTTAGCTCTGTTGCATTATGTCTCTGCAGTGGAGGCTTAGTAGATGCTGTCCCTCTTCCTTGAGCATTGCAATGTGGACAAGTGACACAGGAAAACATTCATGATCTTCGACCCCTGCAGCTAGCTGCCTTGGAAGAACGTGGGATGCTGAATCTGCTGTGGGATTGCCACCCCCCCTGGTCCGGGTCCAGGTGGGAGAAACCTCAGGGGAGACATGGGGACAAGGTGAATTCTGAAGTCCTGCAGAACGAGAAGGTGTGTGTAAGCTTGCTTTGTACATTCTCAAGAACCCATCAATGTTGGCCTGAAGTGTTCTTCTGTATGTGTGCTTGCACAGCCAGACCCCTGTTCCAAGAGCAAGGTCCCCTAGTCCTCTCTTCCTTTCTGTCCAAGGGCTTGCAGTTCCCTGTAAAAGACAGAGAAGAGGCCTCCTGCTTCCCCCAGAAGAGATGTCATGAAAGAGAAACCTGCCTCCCCAGGAAAATATTATATTCGTGAGGACGTATGTCTCGCAGCACTTCTTGTTAGCATCACACGTATGTTTATGCATTTTTTGTGAAGTGCATCACAGCACTTTGAAGGAGCTTCAGTGGGTCCTTGTGAACTCTGCTTCTTACTGTGGCACTCATAGCTGTGCCTCCGCACAGCCACCTCCAGAGCCAGGTTCGATCGCCTGCCTTGTCGCCAACATCCTGTACAGTGGGTGGAGACCCACCCGCTTCACTTGCTGCAGGTGTGGCAGGAAAACAGGACTGCAAGGGATCCTCCTGGCAGATTCTGTGGGCCGCTGGAGTCAGAAGGAGGACAAAGCACCCAGCACGAGAAAGACTCTTCCTCAGGCTCCCTGTACCTCTCCCCCAAGGAGCACCCGGGGAAGAATGGCCAGAATATTCTTCCTTTAGATGGCAAAGAGTATGCACAGCCAATAGGGAAACAGCTACAGCACTCAGGAAAGTCTCCGATAATATTTCAATGGCAGGCTTTGTGCTGGAATTGTCAAAGGGGGAATGAGAGGTTTCCCCCTTGGAGGTTGATGGGAGGTACACAGTGCACATTCTGATGGCAAGCACTCCTGCAAAAGCAGAAGGCCAAGTCACTGCCTCGCCCCGAGGCAGTGGTAACAGAGCATGTGGTAAGCAAGACACAATGCCCTGACTTCTTCCACAAACAGGCAAACTCCCAGAAAAATCCACACTGCCTCAGGGCACGACACCAATGCCAGAGGTTTTCCAGGGCTATTTAGGACCCCGCTGGAGCTCCGCCCCCTCTCAGCCACTTGCAGACCTGCTTTCAGTTTGGGCTTCTGGGGATTTAAGATTTTTCCACGTAATGGCTGAGGCAAGGCCCCATGGTCTGTGCAGGGCCAGCGCTTCCTTGAGGAATCCTGCTGCAATGAAGGAGGGAAGCAGGCACTGGCTGTCCCTGAGTGACAGGGACATGTGCCTGCTGTGGCTGACAGGCACCCCTTAGTATCCTCGCTTAGTGACTGTCCTGTTGAACGTCCCAATTATCCCCTGCAATGTTTAAAAAGTGTGGTAGGAATGTTACTTTCTCTCCCACCTCCCCCAGGGCTCTGTATCTGCCAAGGAAAACAGCATTTGACATTTTACCAGCATAATGATTTGTTCAAGAAATCACAGAGAAAAAAATGAAAAGTAAAGGCAACTCTCAAGTTCACGCAAAGGTTATGTTGATAGCAGGGGCTGGGGAGACATGGAGTCTGCATGTGGATTGGTGGGCAGCTTTGTTCAGGGGGCTCTGCCTGCAGGAGGGTGTGAAAGGTTGGGAGCGATGTAGGGTCCCCAGCACCACCAGCACATGACCCACGGGGCCTGAGCTCTGCTTGCTGGGACAGCACCTGGAGCCAAAGGGAGCCTGGGCACCCTGTGCTCAGCTCAGCCCTCAGGTCTGGGACTCGCTGCCACCAGGTCAGGATGCCCTGTGACGGGGCAAGCCTGAGGGGAGGAGGCCCTCTCTGCTCACCCCACCCCTCCAGCTCTTAGCGGGACGTCTCCACCCAACCCTCCTTCTCTCCTGCCCCTTACCAGTGATGGCACCCTTGAGAAAGGCACCTGTGACTGTGCAAGTTCTATACATATGTGTGTGCAGTGTGTGCATGAGTGGTTGGTGAGTTTGTGTGTAATATATGTATGTGTGTACGCATGTGTGTGCTGTGTCTTTATATGTGTGTATTATGTATATGTGCATGCGTATACCTGTGTGCATGCTTGTGTGTACATGTGTGTGTGCATGCATGTATATACGCATATGTGTTTTTATACGTGTGTGCACATGTGTGTGTGAATGTCTGTGTATATGCACATGTGTATGTCATGTGTATATATGTGTTATAAATGTGTGTCTAGGTATCCATGTGTGTGTGTGCATGTGTGTATGCATGCGTGTGTATAGATGTGTCTATGTTTGTGCATATGCACGTGTGTGCATACATGTATATACATTTGGGGAGGAGGGTACTGTTTTTGCAAGAGGAAGAGCTCTGCCTTCACTGTACCAGCAGAGCCAGGTGAGAGGTAGAACAATAACTGCACACCTTCCTTCTTGTTTTAGCTGTTTCCACCCTTTACTAAAAAGAGGAAGCATTTAAGGCTCAGACTCCTTGAGAGTAACAGAGCAGGGCTTTCTAGGTGGGCAAAATTGGCATCAATGTTCAAACAAACCGACAGCAGATCCTCAGCCCGCAGGCAACCTGTGGCGGCTGTGACCGCGTGGCGCAGAGAGGAGCCATGACAGGAGCCACCAGAGGGTCGCAGAGAGGAGCCGCCTCTCCCTCCCGGCAGGCCTGGCCTTCCACACCTGTGGGAGCCGCCTCCCTTCCTGCTGGCCACCGGCAGGAGCCCAGCTTCAAGTCATGACCAGCTGCAAGCCAAGTGCCCCGCCCACCCGGGCGGATCCGGAGGGACAGGTGACTTGTTTTCTGTTCTTGCTCTTGCAGGTGTCTGCATTCCTGAGCGCGTGGTCACCGGAGGCAGCGCGTGCTGCAGGCGGCACCTCAGCTTGTGCTGGGGTGGGGAGGCTGGGCCTGCCCTGCTGGGGAGACGTCCCAGGTCTGCACTGGGGCAGGAGAGGAGCGAGCTGGCCCTGCAGCCCTGCGCGCGGGCGGTGGGGGTGGGCTGGCCTGGGGTCGCATCTCTGTGGGAGGCCGCCCGAGGGAGAGATTCCCATTGAAAAGCACTGAGGTCTGTTCCACCATCTATCCTGGAAAACTTTAAAAAAATTTCAGATGATGTTAGAATAAGAAACAATTACCTTTCATGGAAATCTGCGTGGATTTCCACAAACTGTCGATGACTCTCACCGTCTGCCTGAGTCAGGGGCTCCCGGAGGGGCACGGAGCCTACCGGCCTCAGGGGTCCTCGCAGCGCCCCTTCAGGGCCGTGAGTGCAGTGCAATAACACCAGCGTTTTTAGGGTTATGTGGCGGTCATCCTAGAAGGAGCAGTCACAGAATCGAAACCCTTTGCTGAAGCTCGCAGAGCAGCGGGGTCGGCCGATTCTCTGGAGTTGCAGCTCCAGCTCTGCTGGGAATGAGCGCTGTGTCCTGGGACGAGCTGCTTGGTTTTGTGCCGTTGTTGTTTGTTTGTTTAAATGAGTCCTCACATATGTGGTGCTGCGTTCACATGTCCCATGCCAGGCACAGCATGTACCACATGGTAGGTGCTTGCTACATGCTACCTCTCTTCCTTCTTTCACCTGACGAACTTCCATCTGTGAGAAGATTTTGTCCACACTGCACTATTCCAACAACAAAACTTCAGTTATCATCGCATTCATGACAGTTTTTTGCAGGACTTCAGTTCCATAGGCCGAGAAAGTAGTAACAAGGGAGTGTGTAGGAGAAGGAAGACCACAGGAAACATGCGAGCAGCCTCAGGATTGCACACATGCTGAAAAATAGAGAATGATTTCTTTCACCAAGGGGTACTGTGCCATTTTTCATCTGCTAAGTGAGAGATAATTGGAAACCAGCCCCTCAGACAGCCTGTCATGAAAAACATCTTGTCATTTTCTAGAAATCCACCAGCAGCTATTGTCAATGTACTAGATGCACATTTCTCAAAATACAGACCTTAATGCCTTTTAAATGGTGGCAAGAGACATGTCCAACCGCACAGCCTGGCATCACAGGCCCAGCATCTCCCTGCAGCCCCTCGCCTCCACCAGCAGCCCCCTCAGCGCACCCTTCTGAGCTGGGGCTCATGCCCTTCATCCTCCTCCCCCGGAGTGTCCCCAACGCAGCGTCTTCCCCGTTCGTCACCTCCTTAACTCTTCTGGGATTTTTTTTTAACCCAAAGTGATCCTGATCACCTTCCCACCTATTTGTTTATTTCAGCAAAATACAAGACATCGCCTTGTGATGTCTCTTGCATTATCTGGGCTTCCCAATCAAGCCCCGCACTGGTAAAGTGCCATCGTTTGGTTGTGCATCAGGGCAGGGTCTACACCATCAGGGCAGGGTCTACACCATGCACCTTCAGTCCCCCTGCAGGGTATATGTCTGTTAATTTGATTTTACTCTGTTCACACCCCCACCTCCACCTCCACCTTCTGTTCCTTGTTTCTTCTATATATGGTTTTGTGACACTTGGACCAATTACATTTTAACCCCTTTTGTTGCCCCATTATGCTAAATAGATGACCTCTCCAACAGGGGAGCCACTAGGCACAAGTGGCTATTTAACTTTAAATAAATTAAAATTTAATTTAATTACAATCTTAAGTCTTCAGTTGGACTAGTCAATAGCTGCTTGTGGCCAATGGGTACCATAGTGAAGAGTGCAAATTATAGAGTGTTTTCATTACTATGAAAAGCTTCATTAGATGGCATTGGTATATGTTTGAAGGCCTATCATGGTCTTTTATAGGTAGCAAACAGATCAAAGTTTCCACATCCATTGCCCTCAACAATTCATTTTAACATATTCACTTTCCTTTTTATTGTTACACAGTCAATGGACTTCCTTATGGCAGTTTTGCTTTTCTGGCCATAGAGTGAGCCATTCAAATTTTGGGAGCATTTTCATTTTTTTCCTTCTTCTTATTTATTAAACTAAATGAAGAGTGTTGAAACTTAAAAGGTGTTTATGCGTTAAGTTCATACTTTGGAACAGATGAAAGTTCTCTCCTAAAAAATGGAAGACCAAATAAGAGTAGAGGTCATGCACAGTATCTCTTGTTTTCTAAGTTGGAGGAGAAAGTTCTAGACATGTTTATTATCAATTTGTAATTATTTGACTTGTGCTTTAACAGAGGAGTAGAAAGTTGCCCTCTTTTGAAGGAAATGTAATTCACTTCAAGTTCAAAACTATACCAAATGCAAACAGCTGTGTCCATATGTTGCTAAAAGTTATTTTCTAAATAGTAACACAAAAAGCAAACTTTATGTTAAATTGAGGACACCAGGGGCTTCCTCCTTGCAGAATTGCCTGCAGTGCGAGTCTGCAAGAGCCTATCAAGTGGGGGAATGAGAGCATTTTGGTCAAGATGCCATTGGATTTTTTAATGAGCGGTGGTTTACAGTTGTTGGCACAAAGCAATATACCAGTGCTAACATTAGTGTCAGCCTGACATGGTTTTCCTTATTATAGTACAAAAAAAAAACACTTGTAGTAAATTTCTTAAAACATTATGTTTACATTTGACATCTCCAGAATTTAGAGAATGGCGCTTTTTTTTTTTTTTGTCATTTTTTGTTCGTTTATTTGTTTTGTATTCTTTTCTTGAATAAAATCAAAGCTAATTTCCTCAGGCTTGGTACTGGATTTACTGCCTGTAAGAATCAACTGGCTTTAGGAAACTGATGAAATTTATTCAAATATATTGGATCTTTAATCTTCATCAGTTCAACTGAAGTCTCCAAAATGCTTTCCTGCTAGGTCCCATATGAATGAGCAGCTTTTCGTTTAGCAGAAGAATGTACATGGCACTCTCGTGTTTCACCCAGATCTCTCGAGCCAGTGGCTCCTGCAGCCATTTGTATTTTCTGTAGTTAGGCAGAAGCTTGGTAAGCTTGGTAAGGTTCGACACGTGGCTGGGTTATGTCACATGGATGGCAACTGAATGGATATTTTGTAGGATTTGTGGTCAAGGTCTTCACACGACTATTCAATCTGTTTTGTTTTTTTTTTTAAATTACCAATAAGGGGACTTTTTATTTCCAGGTATATTTAAGCCAGTGTTCTTTGTTCCTGCCCAATACCAAAAAAAAAAAAAAAATGCTCAACCAATGCGATATATAAGTTGGCTCCTCATAACTTTTCAAATTAATGCCAAAAAATTGATGTTTTAGTTCAAGAAACAAGAGGGAAACTGAGTCACAGAGGTCTAATTTTATACTAAAACAGCCAAAATAAACAAGAATTAGCAAAGGCAATATACCACCTGTCTCCTTTAGGGCTGGGTTTTCTTTCCAACAAGTAATATTTAATATGCAGTCAACCTTACTGAGACAAAATGGTTATTCATTCGGTTTCTACCACAGAGATTCTGCAATGTATCCCATCAGGATCCCAAAGTTAATTTGCAAGTTGCCTGTTTGAAAGCAGAATTCATTTTCTCGCAGAAATGAAGTTTTTGCCTGGCTGGACTCCCCGTTTAACCCATGCCATCCTGTTTAATCCACAGCACAGTGAGGCCACGTCTGCACTTGTAGTCGGAGCACCCAGAGTCCGGTGACGCCAGCGGTGGGTAGGGCAGCAGGAAAGGAGGTGGAGGCCAGATGGACCTTCTGGAAGCCCGGAAGCTCTCCAAGCAGGACCAGACCCACGCGGGAGCCAGGGGGAAGGTGGGAGGGGCCTCTGCTGGTGGCAGTGACTTCGGGGGTGGGAGGGCCAACTATGGGCTGCCCTTATGCAGGGAGTGGGGAGGATCCCGGCCTCAGGGACCGGCCTGGCCAGAACACGCCGTGAGGGCTCTGGAGACAGGCCGGAGAGGGGTGCAGGGAGAGGCGTTCGGATGTGGCACGTCAGTTTCTCAACCACGTATCCAGCAGCAGAGCCCTTCACTACTGACAGCGACTTTCCTCCTGAACTGCGGACGGCCAGGGTGACGACTTCCATGTCGTGCTCAGATTCCGAGGTGCCCCAGTGACGAGGGCGTTTCATTCCTGCCTTTAGGAGGGATGTGCGACATATTGTCGGGTACGTAAGTGTGACCTCTCTGAGCCTCAAGTTCTCCATTCATAAACTGGAGCTACACCTGTTCCTTGCCTGCATACCTCACAGGAATCCTGTGACGATCTTTAAAAAAAAAGGTGGATTTTAAAGGAATGTATGGTGCTTATGCTAAAGCCGAGTTTTTAAAGGAGAAACTATTTAGACTTTATAAACATAAAGAGAAAGAGACCTGGTTAGGTAACTGCTCTCATGTTTATACCTGCTAGTTAGTTCTTATGATGTTTCCAATTACCAAAAAATGGGAAAAATTATGATGCGGCTGGTCCATATATTTTAACAGAGAATTTTACTTTAACCGTCAGTTCTAAAGTGTGTCTCTGCTCTGCATAAACGTGTGTGTGGGGTGCACACGGAGAGCGAGTTGTGGAGTGCCTTCCCGCACCAGAAGGAACACCTGGGTTCCCACCTGGCTGGCCTGTCCACCGGGAGGAACTGGAAGGCTCGCAGTGAGCACTGGCCCGGCCGCCGCGCGGGGGGGGGCGTCCTGCCCCTGCGTGCTCCGCACCCCCGCCTCGGCCCGCGGGCGCGCACGGGGCCCCTTGTCCCGCCCGCCCCGGGCGCGGGCCCCGGCGAGGCGCGCTGCGGCTGCCCGGTCGCTCGTCGGTCTCCCGCGGCCCGGGCAAGTCAGCGGGGACGGCGGGCGGCGCAGGGACTGGCAAGGCGCCGCCCGCGCGGGAGGCAGCCTGGCCCCGGCCCGCAGCGGCCGCGGGCGCGCAAGAATGCGGAGAGGGGACAGGTCTGCGCGTCAAGCCCGGGCAGGACGCCGTTAGTCAACTTATCGGAAAGCCCGCGGCGCCGCGCCTCTGTTAGTCAGCGCGCGGTGAATAAAGAGCTCAGTGTCTCAGGGGAGCCCCGGGCTTAGCGCTGTCGTTCTGCTTCCCTGACAAACGCTCCCGCAGGTCCTCCTTCAAGGGTTTCCTGGCCGCCAAGCGAGCACTTGGAGCGGAGTGGGCAGGGGTGGGCTGGGGCGCTCACTGCCCTGCGAGTGGGCGGAGACTGCCCCAAAGCCACCTTCCCTGCCCCCCACCCGACACCCGCCCCCTTGCGAAGAGCACGCTCTTAAGCAGGGGTAGGGCAGTGTCGGGAACGGTGGGGTCTGTATTTGTCCCCGCCACCCCCAAACGTTTGGAAAGGGTTAGAGAGAAAAGGGGGGAGAGGAGCTTTTAGTAAATTAAAGCAAAACCCTTGACAAATGGAAATGATTCTGTACGTTTTCACACTGCTTTTAGAGGAATTCTAGAATCATTTCTTGTCGCGTTCTGATTCATCAGATACGATGCAATAACCAGAGGACACTGATGGGACTGTGCGGAAAGGACTCCCTGTGCTTCGCCGAATGTAACTGTCTTTCCGATGGATGCACCCGGGCGAGAATGAGAAAGATGCGGCGTCCGAAGTTTCCGCGCCGCCCTGAGAGCGCGTGTTCTGCGAGGCCAGCAGGAGTTGCGTGTGGGCTACAGCGTGCCCGCTGCTTTTGTCAGACTGTCGCCACTGCATGGACGGGGAGGCACCGCGGGTCACAGGCTCGGCCGGCTGGGGCTCGCACAGCTCTGACTGCTCTGATACGGGGGGATCTACGCTAGGCACAGGTCATGGCCTCAGCCGGTCAGTGGCTCACTTCTCCTGGGGGCAAATGAGAGGGCAGTGTTCCCAGATGTCAGCTGACAGCGCGGCCACGTCTCCTAGTCAGTTTTAGGGCAGGCTGCCAGTGTGAGCCTGTGACACGAGGTGAAGGCCGAATGTGCTTAGAAATGTGCTTTCTTTTACTTTATAACTTGCTCTCCTTAAAAGCCGCCCACACGGAGGAGAGACAAGGGAAGGAATTGCAAGTTCCCAGGAGGAGAGAGACAAGGTTGGACTCAGTTTTAATTTGTTCCCATTTGATCTCCTCTGTTCTCCTGCAGCCCATAACCCAGGTTTAACCAAAGATCTTCCCAGAGTGAGGAAGCAGCCTCCCTCTTCCTCGGCATCTGCTTCCTAAGGCTGACTTACACAGGAAGATACGTCCACTTTTCCTGGGCTTCACATGCTCTTTGTAAAATTGTTTTTCTTGATTTTCTGATCCCACAAACGATTATATTCTCACCGTGTCTAACAAATGTGCTTTCAGACGATGGCTACACGCACTATTCCTTCTGCCACCCATTCTCAGGGCTCGGCCCCATTTCTTTCTGGACCTGTCTGTGCTCCATCTTTTCATTAGTGACTAAGAGATCTGTGACATTGCATGGCTTATTGCCACCTCTATGGAAATAATTTCCAAACTTTCATTTTCAGTGTCACAGAGGCTCCCTGCATGCGTCCCCCATATCCTTAGCCACAGTTTGGACATCTTCCTTGGTGTGGCTGTATTCAACTTTAATTTCTAAATGCTCAAAACTGAGTTTCCGGGCTTCCAGTACAGACGAGTGAGCACTGACTCATCCCTGCTCATCTCCACAGTCACAACTATAAACCTTGGAAATGACACAGAGACAACTGCAGGAAAACTCTGAAGTGGGGAGAGGAAGAAAGCCTAGGCCAGGCCCCAGGACACAGGGCTGGAAGAGAGCAGGTGTCACGGCCCCACCTAGCAGGAGGAAACACTCAGCATCTCCCACCCCGACCCAGCACAGAAAGAGACTCGGGTGGAATCATTCCTCCTAGGATGACACCACACCAGCCAGCAGCACCTGCAGGGGCTCAGTGGGAACCTGCCGACAATGCAGGCCAGAGGAAGGGCTGTCCTTCCCGCTGGGCCTGAGGCCCCTATAGCCACTCGTAGAGGCATCAACAGACAGGACACCAATACGTGTTCATTGTCCCCACAGGAAATCAACTCCCCTTTCTCTCCTACCAGCACCCTGGGGCCGGAGAGCACCACAGGCAGGAGGCAGTAGGAAGCCTGGGCTGGGAAGGGCTGTCCACGCCAAACCTGAAATTCCTTCCATCGTCTACACACACCAGGCAGCTGGGCAGCCAGTGAGCAGGGATGCAGCCACAACAAGCTACCAGGCAGGGACACACATCTCTGCCACACTGGACCTGAGACTTCCTTCCTAAGGGACAGCAAGAAGATAGGAGCTGGTTATCTTGCCACAGTAAACTGGCCTGGAAAGTGTCCTTTGTCCCATAAGCCCTAACACTCCCTTCACCCATCCAGAGTCACCTAATTCCCAGCCTGGGGACACTCCTTCTGTGGCCTCAGCCAGCACTAGCAAGGATCAGTGGGGCTAGCAGTGACACCAGACCAACCAAGCCAATCAAAATAATACTGCAAAGACTGAATTTACATTGTCATTGGAGCTACAGCCCACAGAATTACCCAGGACCTGCATGCTAAGCCTAAGCAGGTGACTGCTTGATAAAAATGAAGAATTTAAATAGGACCCAGTGACTCCTAATACAACACACAAAATATCCAGGATACAACCAGAAGTCACCTGTCAAACAAAGAACAACAAAAACAATAACAACAAAAATCACAAGCTGAGTGAGAAAAGATGACCAATAGATGCCAACACTGAGCTGAATCAGGTGTTGGGATCATCTGACAAGAATTTTAAGGTAGCCATCATCAAAATGCTTCACCATGAAATTTCAGATACTTTGGAAACAAATGAAAAATAGTAACAGAAATCATAGAAGCAAAGAAAGAGAATTATAAGTGGAAATTAGAAAACTGAAAAATGCAATAACCAAAATGAAAAACACTCTGGTTGGACTCAATAGCAGGGTAGGGAAGACATGACAGAATCAGTGAAATTAATTGCAGATCAATAGAATTTGTCCTGTCTGAACAGAGAATAGAAAATACGTAGGAAAAAATGGAGAGTCTCCAAAACCAGAGAGAAAGTAGAAAAAGGTCCAACTTGCATATTATTGGTGTTTCAGAAGGAGAGGAGAAAGAGAATGGGGCTGAAAGAATATTCAAAGAAATAATGGATGCAAATTTCCCAAATGTGAAAGACACAAATCTATATTTTCAAAAAGCTGAGCAAACCCGGAATAGGAAAAGCCCATGAAATCCATGGCAATGCACATCATAGTTAAATGTCTGAAAGCTGAAGCCAAAGGAAAAGTCTTGAAAGTAGCCAGAAGGAAATGACTTGTTACCTGTACAGAAACACCAATGTGAATGACAGTAGATTTCGCATTTGAAAACATGGAGACCAGAAAGCCACAGCCTTTTGTAAGTGCTGAAAGAAAAGACCTGTGAATTATAAATTCTATATCTAGCAATGATATCCTTTAGGAATTAAGGGAAAAATGAAAACCAAGAGTTTGTTTTTTTGATTTTTGTTTTTTGTGTTTTTGGTAGCAAACTAGCCTTTTAGAGAATGGGCATATGAGGTTCTCTAAGTAGAAAGAAAAGAATATTAGGGACTGCTGAGAGCTTTGGAAATAAAAGAACCAAGAATCTTAAAATCAGTTAAAATAGGAGTAAATATAGTAGACTCTTCTTCTTATGACTTACCCAAATCCCACCTGATGATTGAGGCAACATTGATAAAACCATCTTATGTGGTGCTCACTATATGTTGTAGAAATACCTAAGAAAATTGTATAGGAAAAAGTGGGAGAGTGAAGGGACTTAAATGGAAGTATGGTTTCTACACTTCACTAGAATTGGAAAAACTCTATTGACACCAGCAGACTGTAATAACTTATGTGTGCATATTAAAATTACCTACAACAGCCACTAAGGAAAATATTCAAAGCAATATCCTAAAAATCAGCATGAAGAAATCAAGATGAAATTGATAAATTAAAATTTTTATCAAAATTAAAAGTTTCCCTCTGTGAATGACCCTATGCAAAGCATGAAAAGACAGGCTACCAGCTTGAATAAAATATTTTCAAAGTACATATCCAACCAAGGGTTAGTGTCTGGGATATATAAAGAACTCTGAATTCTCAACAGTAAAAAAAATAAAAATAAAAATAAAAACAAACAAACAAACAATTCAGTTTGACAACTTGTAAAAGACATCAACAGACCATTTCAATGAAGGGGATACACAGATGAAAAATAAGCATGTGACAAGGTGTCCACACAACTGGCTGTTATGGAAATTAAAACCACAATCAGATATCACTAAAAACTTATTAGAATGGCTAGAATAAAAAAATGGTGACAACATCAAACACTGGAAATAATGTAGATAAACTGGATCACACATACATTGCTGGTGGGAATGTAAAATGAAACAGCCACTTTGGAAAACAGATTGGTAGTTTTCTGTAAAACTTAACCTGCAACCACTGTTTGACCCAACAATTGTTGTCTTGGCCTTTTATTCCACAGCAATGAGCACTTAGCTTCACACAAAAGACAGACCTGAGGTGTTCATGGCACCTTTCAGTAAAAATCCAAATTAGGAAACAACCCAGATAGCCTTCAATGGATGAATGATCAAACAAATGGTGGTACATCCACACCATGAAATGCCGCCTGGCAATAAAGGAAACGAACTAGTGATACAAAAAACAACTTGCATGAATCTCCAGAAAACTATTCTGAGTGAAAAAGCCATCCTAAGAGGTTACATACTGTATGCTTTTATTCCTATAACATTCTTGAAATGACCAGTTTGTAGAAATGGAAGACGGTAGTGATTGCCATGGGCCAGGCACGGGGGCAGCAGGGGAGGGCAGTGGAGTGTACAAATCAAACAGTGGCAGGAGGGCTCCTTGCAGGGTTGGAACTGTCTGTATCTTGACTATATCAACGTCAGTATCCTGCCTGTGACACCGGGCTACAGTTTTGTAAGATTTTATAGTTATAAGAAACAGGATAAAATGGACACTGGATCTTTCTGTATTATTTTTATTCCTGTATGTCAATCTACAATTATGTCAAATATATATTTTTTACAAAGTTAAACTCAAATTTTAGCCCAATTTAAATGCTTATTGTTTTCAAAATGGTTGTATACAGCAATAAATTAAGATTCAATTGCAGTTTAGAAAACTATTATTTTTATAGTACATGAGTGTAGTTGGTAGAATAAAAATTGAAATTTTTTTTTATTTTAGGATTTGATTTTTATTTCCACTCAAGAAATATTT
This sequence comes from Lemur catta, assembly GCF_020740605.2. Lineage (NCBI taxonomy): Eukaryota > Metazoa > Chordata > Mammalia > Primates > Lemuridae > Lemur > Lemur catta. Next base: position 100,673,832 of record NC_059136.1, on the reverse strand, counting down.
AAAATAAAATAGAAAAAATGAAATTAACTTGATTTGGAAAGTATATCTTTTTAGTAAGATCTGTGCTGTTTAAAGCATGAGTAAAGTTTCATTTGAAGGATTTTTTTTTCTTTTTTTGCCCCATGGCATTTAATTGAAAGCAAAATAAACAATGTGTGGCAACCACATACTATTAAGTGTGCAATTTCATTAAGCAATATATGAGAGAAGAATATGGCTAGTTGACAATAAACTGAGGTAACATTCAGGATGCTTTTGTTTTTAAACAGAAACAGAGCACTTAAAATGTTATTTAAAAGGATGGCATTCGAGTAGCATTTGAGGTTAAAGCTTAGCCATATTGATTTTTTCAACTTCATTGCTATTTCTTGGCTATTGGAGAGGAGCGGAGGGTGAGATGACCAATCCCTTAAACCAGTGACTCTGTCGGGTAGCACTGGGGTTGGCCAAGAGCATCAGACGGCACAGGATCTTCAGCCCTGCTGGTTAGCAGACAGCCCCACAGCTGTGGTTTAAACACTTAGCATATCAGTGCTCATTTAAATAACGTGAACATAATACATGTCTCAGCAGAATTTTTTTCTTTCAGCCTACAATTATTTTGAAGGCCAACACTGCACTGATTTAAAAGAATAGGCTGGATATACCAGCTAAATGGATTTTTATTCTAAATTGAACAGTTAGCCTATTAATCACACAGCAAACAGCCTGACTATCATGCCGTTCTCCTTGTGACTTTCATTCTTGGTGAGGTAACCCAAGAGAACTCATGTGCCCAGAATTCATAACGAGCTGTGCATAAATCCAACTGGGCAAGTCTTACTACATTAACCGGGACAGTACCAAAGGAAGTTTCATAAATTTACCCACTAAGATTTAAAATTTAAAAAAACAAGAGTTAAGATACATAGCACAAATCTTGACAGCATAATGTGAATATTATCTTTAAATAATTTAGAATTTATTCTCTTTTTCTCCACTTTAAAATGCATTAATTTTGGACTACAATCATTTAAATCTTTGAAAATGATACATAAGCTAAAAATAATAGGTAGTGGGGTGATCTATAATTATATGCATCAAAGGATTTTTTCTTTGAGTTTTTAGTATACATTGACTTTGAAAGAAAGGAAAAGGATCACCTTAAAAAGTAACCTTCAAGTTTAGACCCAACTTGCATATCAGCTGTTCTATTAGGAATTAGTTCTTAACATTCATTTCGAAGAAAACATTTAAACTTTAAAGATAAGGATATTTTCAGCTTCCTAAGGCCTCTCTATGAGTTTTCATCGTGGTGTCTTTGAAACCCACTATTTCATGTTATTATACTGAGTGAAATAAGTAAAGTGACAGTAATAAGTAAATAAGTAATATTGTCTTTGGACATATTTCTTGTTTGTTACGCCATCTCAGTAAAGTCATGCACCATATGATAATGTTTCAGTCAACGATGGACTACATGTGGGACTGTGGTCCCATTCAATTATAATGCAGCTGAAAAATTCTTAGTATTTACTATACATTTTTTATCATTGTTTTAGGGTGCACTGATTCTACTTATGTAAAAAGGATTTAACTATAAACAGCCTCAGGCAGGTCCTTCGGGAGGTATCCAGAAGAAGGCATTGTTATCACAGGAGATGGCGGTTCTGTGTGCGTCACTGCCCCTGAAGACCTTCTAGTGTGACGAGAAGTGGCAGCGGAAGAAGTGGACGATAGCGATGTTGATAATCCGGTTCTGTGTGGGTCTAGGCTAATACGTGCATGTTCATGTCTTAGTTTTTAACAAAAGTGTTATAAAATTTTAAAAAAAAATGTACAATGTGTTTGTGTTTTAAGCCCAAGGCTTATTGTGAAAGAGTCCAAAAGTTAAAAAAATGTAAAAGTATATAAAGTAAAATAGTTACAGTAAGCTAAGCGTAATTTATTATTGAAGGAAAATATTTTTTATAAAGTTAGTGTAGCCCAAGCGTGCAGTGTTTCCAAAGTCCACAGCAGTGCACAGCAGGGCCCTAGGCGCTCGCGTTCACTCCCCGCTCACCCACCCAGAGCGGCTTCCAGCCCTGCCAGCTCCACTCATGATCATGCCCTATACAGGTGGACCGTTCTTTGTCGTTTATACTGTATTTTTACTGCCCCTTTCCTGTGTTTAGATGTGTTTGAGTACTTACCGTCGTGTGACAGGTGCCTGCAGTACTCGGCACAGTGCCCGCTGTGCAGGCGTGCCGCCCGGGAGCCACGCGCTGTGCCACGCAGCCTGAGTGTGCAGCGGGCGTGCCGCCTAGGCTCGTGTAAGCGCACTCTGTGATGTTCACACAAGGATGAAATCACCTGATCAAAGGCTTCTCAGAACGTATCTCCGTCGTTACATGAAGCATGACTGTATTTTAATGACTGCTGTTATACAAGGAAACCTAGCAACAGAGACCAGGGTGCTTTGTCAGTAATCACGGGCTGTATTTGGGAAGCAGCCATGTGTTCTGAAGCTACAGATCAACAGTTAGAAGCAAACATGGGAGCCCAGACCACCTTTGATGCTTGGCACTGGGCACGCACCCGTCTTCCGCACAGGGCATTCGCCGGGCCTGGCGCTGGGACTCCGCGAGCGCCCGGCCGGGCCAGCCCGCGCCGGCACAGCCCACAGGACCGCGGGCGAGGCGCGCTGCGGGTGCATTCCTCACGGCTGGATCTTGGAGTGGACGAAAATTTGTCACAGCTGCCGTAATTGTAATGAATGCTACTTTTCCTTTCTATCTACCTACTGATTATTCAGGTGGAGTAGCTGAAGGTGACTGTCCGGAGCAGGCGCTGGGGACCGGCAGGTAGGACGCCAGCGAGCGGGCAGCCAGGCTGGGAGGGCGCCTCTCCGCCCGCGCTCCGGGGCATTCCTAAACTGTGGGGCCACGGGAAACTGACTACTGTCGGTCTGGGACCGTCATGCTCCCAACTCTGATCCGCGCTTTACCTGACGTTAAAGCAGGGAATGACAGTTCCCCTTCCCTCACTCTTAGGAGACAGCCCCAGGTAAGTGTTAACACTTACATTATCATATTTAATCTTAACAAAAGCCTATGAATTAATACTATTAATATAATCTCCCTTTTACAGAGGAGACGAAGGCCCAGAGAGAAGTAACTGCCTAAGATCTCACGGTGAGCGAGTGACACATATTTCCACCCAGCCTTGCCTCAGAACTCCGGGCTCCTAGCACGTGCTCTCTGGCTGCAGTGAGGAGGGCCAGGCCCTGCGGCCGTCCCCACCCCACGGCAGCCCGGGGGGCTGAGCCCCGCACGCATGGCTGTCCTGCAGGAGCGGGCCATTTTTCTGAAGAAGGCAGTCTCAGCAGGAAAGAATAGGTCTTGAGGGCCGCTGAGCCAGGTCTGGGTGGTACAAAGCTCCCCCCTCCAGCAGGGCTGCGTGCCGGCCAGGCCTGATTTACTGATTGGGACCCCACCTGCAGCTGCAGTCTGGCGGCGGGATGTCTGCTCCTCGCTGCGGCCCCTCCAGACCATCCCCGCCGTCCCCTCCGCATCCTGCAAAGCGCCGTGGACATAGCCCGCGCTGTTCCCGTGGCACTTGCCAGTTCTGACCTCGCATTGTGCCTAATCTATGCTTTTCTAAGACGTAGGCCTTAGGGTCAGACATGCCGAGGGTGCATCTGAGTTCTGCCAGTTACTCGCCGAGAGACTGAAATTGGCTCAGATATTTTAAAGCTCCATGTTCGCATGCAAAGTGGGCATGATGATCCCACCTGCTCCCTTGGCTTGCTGTAAGGATTTAACCGGCTCATGCACGGAAGTACTGAATACAGAACTGGCGTCTAGTAAGCTCTGGACAGCAGTTTTTTGTAATCTTTATTAATCATAATTGGTATGGTATTACTGATTTTATTTGACAGCACATTCTGAGTGAAGCCAGTTTAATTTAAGACCTATCTGCCCCTATTTTATTTAGTAAATAAAAGAAAATAAACCTAATGGATTATAAATACCTCACTGAAGATTGGCATCAGACATAAAAATTATTAATATGACTAATTCTTGTTTTCATTTATTCAATAGATATTAATTTGAGCACATATGTGTTAGCCACTGTTCTATTCTTTGTAAATACAGCAACATTTCTTGGAACTTACAATTTTTCATTAAGGTAGGGACCTCAAAAATTAAGTTGAAGATTTATTTTTAAAATACACACTTTTTTGGGGGCTATAAGTTTCAGACAGCATGCTGAGAAATGGGGCTTTCGAGTAGCCTGTTATTAGCAGCTATAGTCGTTAGAAAATACATTCATCCACAGGAAACTTTATTATAATTATTTAGAATATTCTATATTTCCACATAAACATGAAGTTAATATTTTGTGTACATCTGTCAGAAAAGGGAGTGTTGAAAATGTGCATTTTCAAATGGGAATTAGGCTGCTCCCAAATTAAATCAGAGTTGTGTGACTGGTGAAGGGGACTCACGGATGTTGGGGCAGCATTCACTGCTGCCACCTGGGGAAGTGACCACGCCAGGCCCTGAAGACAAGGTGGACCTGGGGCGTGAGCTGGTGAGTGCAGGGGAAGGCTGCATACTGCTGAGAACAATGCCTGTCGCATTCTTTTCATGAATTAGGGGCTCTTTTGTTTGGTGCATACACATCCACACCAGGGATCACAAGGTGTCCTTGGGTATTGATCCTTTTACCAGGGTTTTAGTTTCCTAGGGCTGTGCAACAAATTCCCACAAACTGGGTGATTAAAAAGAAAAGAAATGTATTGTTTTCATAGTTCTAGAAGTTATAAATACAGAATAGGGGTGTTGGCAAGTGAAGGCTCTAAGACAGAACCTTCCTTGCCTCTTCCAGCTTCTGATGGACATCAGAGATCCTTGGTGGCTCTTGGCTTGTACCGGGCTGACTCCAATCTCCTCCTGCCTTGACACATGGCATTCTCCCTGATCTGTCTGTGTCCAAATGCTCCTCTTCTTGTAAGGACACTAGTCATTGGATTAGCTCCTATGCTAATCTAGAAAGATTACATTTTAACTTGATTTTATACCTGCCAAGACCCTATTTCCAAATAAGGTCACAGTCACTGGTGCCAGGCATTAGGACTTGAACATATCTTTTTGAGGGGCACAATTCAACTCTGCATAACCAGTACATCATGCCCCTTTTTGCTTCTGGTAGATTTCTTTTTTTGAAGAATACTTTGTATTATAAAAAAAAAAGAACATGCTATTAGATGTTAATATAGCCACTTCTGCCTTTTTAAATGTTGCATGGCATATCTTTTCCCATCCTTTAACTTTCAATCTGCCTGTGCCATGGTGTTTGAAGTAAATTTTTTGTGGATAGCAGATTGTTAGATAATATTTTTTTATCCTTTCTTGCCAATTTCTGTCACGGAATTGGTGTATTTAAGACTGTGTACATTGAAGGTTATTACTAATACGTTAGGGCTCAAGTGTGCCACAATATTATTTGCTTTCTGGCAGTTTCTGCTTTCTCATTCCTTCAATTTTTTTTTATATTTTATCATATTACAGGGGTACAAATGTTTAGCTTACATATATCACCTTTGCCCTACGCGAGTCAGAGCTTCAAGCGTGTCCATCCAGAGACGATGTGCACCGCACCCCTTAGGTGTGAATATATCCATCCCCTTCTCCCCACTCCAACCTGCCTGACACCCGATGAATGTTACTACTATGTGTGCACTTAAGTATTGATCAGTTAATACCAATTTGATGGTGAGTACATGTGGTGCTTGTTTTTCCATTCTTGTGGTACTTCACTTAGTAGAATGGGCTTCAGCTCCACCCAGGATAATACAAGAGGTACTAGATCACCAATGTTTTTTGTGCCTGAGTAGAACTCCATGGTATACATATACCACATTTTATTAATCCACTCATGTATTGAGGGGAACTTGGGTTGTTTCCACACCTTTGCAATTATAAATTGTGCTGGTATAAACATTCAAGTGCAGATGTCTTTTTTATAGAATGTCTTTTGTTCTTTTGGGTAGATGCACAGTAGGGGATTGCTGGATCAAATGGTAGGTCTACTTGTATCTTTTTGAGAGATCCATATTACTTTCCACAGAGGTTGCACTAGTTTGCAGTCCCACCAGCAGTGTATGAGTGTTCCTATCTCTCCGCATCCATGCCAGCACTTATTGTTTTGGGACTTTTTGATAAAGGGCATTCTCACTGGAGATAAGTGATATCTCATTGTAATTTGCATTTCCCTGATGATTAGAGATGTTGAGCATTTTTTCATATGTTTGTTGGCCATTGTTCTGTCTTCTTTTGAATTTTCTGTTCATGTTCTTTGCCCACTTTTTAATGGGGTTGTTTGATTTTTTCTTGCTGATTTTCCTGAGTTCTAAATAGATTCTAGTTATCAGCCCTTTATCAGATGTGTAGCATGTGAATATTTTCTCCCATTCTGTAGGTGGTCTGTTTGTTCTCATGATAGTTTCCTTGGCTGTGCAGAAGCTTTTTAATTTGATCAGGTCCCATTTATTTATTTTTGTTGTTGCTGTGATTGCCTTTGGGGTCTTCTTCATAAATTCTTTCCCTAGGCCAATGACTATAAGAGTTTTTCCACCATTTTCTTCTAGAATTCTTATAGCTTTATGCCTCAGGTTTAAGTCTGTTATCCACCATGAGTTGATTTTTGAGAGAGGTGAGAAGTGCGGATACTGTTTCAGTCTTCTACATGTGGCTATCCAGTTTTCCCAGAACTATTTATGCAATAAATATTCTTTTACCCAATGTAGGTTTTTGTCTGCTTTGTCAAAGATTAAATGGCTATATGAAGGTGGTTTTATATCTGTGTTCTCAATTCTGTTCCATTGGTCTATGTCTCTGTTCTTGTGCCAGTACCAGGCTGTTTTAATTACTATAGCCTTGTAGTATAGCTTGAAGTCTGGTAAACTGATGCCCCCCAATTTGTTCTTTTTACTTAAGATTGATTTTGCTGTATGGGGTCTTCTCTGGTTCCATATGAAGCATAAAATTATTTTTCCTAGATAAGCAAACAATGATATTGGTATTTTAAAAGGGATTCTGTTGAATCTGAAGACCATTTTGGGTAGTAAAGACATTTTAACAATGTTGATTCTGCCAACCCATGAGCATGATATGGTTTTTCCACCTGTTTATGTCCTCTGCTATTTCCTTCCTCAGTGTTTCATAGTTCTCACTGTAGACGGCTTTCACCTCCTTAGTTAAATGTATTCCTAGGTATTTTATTTTCTTTGTTGCTACTGTGAAGGGTATTGTGTCTTTGGTTTGGCTCTCAGTTTGACTGTTGTTGGCATATAAGAATGCTACTAACTTCTGCATATTGATTTTGTAACCTGAGACTTTGCTGAATTTGTTTATCAATTCCAGTAGTCTCATGTCTCTGGGGTTTTCTAGACATAAGATCATATCATGAGCAAAGAGTGATGGTTTGACCTCTTCTGACCCCATTTGGATGCCTTTGATTTCCTTCTCTTGTCTGATTGCTCTGGCTAGGACTTCCAGCACTTTGTTGAATAGAAGTGATGATAGAGGGGAACCTTGTCTGCTTCCAGTTCTAAGTGGGAATGCTTTTAATTTTTCTCCATTCACTATGATGTTGGCTATGGGCGTATATGACTTTTATCATTTTTATGTAAGTTCCGTCTTTTCCTATTTTGTTAAGCATTCTTATCATAAAAGGATGCTGAATTTTGTTGTATGCTTTTTCTGCATCTATTGAGAGGATCATATGGTCTTTGTTTTTACTTCTATTTATGTGGTGAGTTACATTTATTGATTTGTGTATGTTGAACCATCCCTGTATCTCTGGGATTAAGCCCACTTGGTTGTGATGGATTATTTTTTTGATAAGCACCTGAATTCAGTTTGGTAGGATTTTGTTGAGAATCTTTGCATCTATATTCATAAGAGATATTGGTCTGTAGTTTTCTTTTTTTATTGTGTCCTTTCCTGGCTTTGGTATCAGGGTGATGTTGGCTTCATAAAACATGTTGGGGAAGATTCCTTCTTTCTCGATGTTGTGGAAAAATTTCTGTGGGATAGGGACCAGTTCTTCTTTGTAGGTCTAGTAAAATTCTGGTGTGAAACCATCTGGTCTGGGACTTCTATTTTTAGGACAGTTTTCATTGCTGCTTCAATTTTGGTGCTTGATATTGGTCAGTTCAGGAATTCTATTTTCTCCTAATTGAGCCTAGGGAGTCTGTGTGTTTCTAAGAATTTGTCCATTTTCTCCACATTTCCAAGTTTATGTGCATAGACGTTTTTATAGTATTCATAGATGACATTTTGTATTTCTGTGGTATCATTTGTAATTTCTCCTTTTTCATTCTTGATTGGGCTCATTAGAGTGCTTTCTTTTCTGCTTCTCATTAATCTAGCAAGAGGCATGTCAATTTTGTTTGTTTTTCAAAGAACCACCATTTTTTATTAATCTTCCATATAGAGTTTTTCTTATCAATTTCATTTAGTTCTACTGGGATCTTTGTTATTTCTTTTCATCTGCTAGATTTGGGGTTGGTTTTCTCATTCTTTTCCAGTTCTTTGAGATGATTCATTAGGTTGTTGATTTGTGATCTTTCTGTCTTTTAGATGTAGGCATTTATGTACATAAATTTTCCTCTCAGGAATGCTTTCGCTGTGTCCCACAGATTTTAATAACTTGTGTCTCCTTTTTAATTTAGTTCAAAGAATCTTTTGACTTCCATCTTAATTTACTCTTTAACCCAATAATCATTCATCAGAAAGTTCTTTAGTTTCCATGTCTTTCAAAAGCTAAAGGTCAAAGGCCAGATACCACAATGGTTCTAGACAGAAAACAAAGAAACAAAGTTCATCTCAACAGTATGAGCAGAAATCTGCTCCACTTATCAGTTCTTTCAATGAAAGTGAATGGCTTGAACTGCCCACTAAAGAGATAAAGTCTGGCTGAATGGATAAATATACATAAGCCAAATATCTGCTATCTTCAGGAAACACATCTAACCCACAAGGATGCATCAGACTTGAGGTGAAGGGCTGGAAAACCATATTCCATCCAAATGGGAGCCAAAAGAAAGCTGGTGTGGCAGTTTTGATTTCAGATAACTTAGTCTTCAAATCAACAAAAGTAATGAAAGACAAAGATGGTCACTGTATAATGGCAAAGGGTACAATTCAACAAGAAGACATAATAATTCTAAATATTTAAGCACCTAATTCAGGTGCACCCAGATTCATAATGCAAATTCTACTTGATCTAAACAAAATGATAAACAGCAGCACCGTAATAGCCAGGGACTTCAACACCCCTCTGACAGAACATGACAAATCCTCCAAACAGAAAATAAACAAAGAAACAATGGACTTAAGCAGAACTCTAGAAAAAATGGGTCTGAATGACATTTACAGAACATTCTACCCCAAAACCACTGAATATATATTTTTCTCATCAGCTCATAGGACATTCTCTAAGATTAACCATATCATTCCTTCATTTCTATTATCTTGCTTTCTTTTGGGTTGTGTGAACACTTTTTAGATTCCACTTTGATTTATCGATAGTGTTTCCAAGTATATCACATCTTATATTTTAATCAGTACTTGCTTTAGTATTATAATATGCCTACATAATTAATGACTTCTACTGGTACTAATCTTTTACAATTGTGAGGCAAGTGTAGAGACCAGATTTCCATTTAGGTCCTACCCATTGCCATCTCAACCTTTAAAGCATAATTGCTAAATATTTCTTCTGGTTACACACTTAGCACCACATCAGATGGTGTTATATATTTTGCTTTAACCATCAAATAAGATTTAGCAAACTCATCAAAAGGAAAGCCTATTATACTTATCCCTATTTTTATTTATTGCAATGTTTTTCTTTTCTTTCTGAAGTTATGAACACTTTGGTATCATTTCTTTCTTGTGTGGAGAACTTCCTTTAGCCCACCTTAAAGTGCCAGCTTGCTCGCACCGGATGCTCTTAGTTTTCTTTTGTTAGAGAATTTCTTTAATCATGAAGAATATTTTCACTGGTTGTTAAATTCATGGTTTACCTTTTTTTTTTTTTTTAGCACTTAAAAAATGTTGTGCTAATTGCTCTGGCCTCCATTGTCTTACATGAGAAATCTGCTGTCATTCATGTTCATGCCCTTTGGTAGGTAGGAAATCATATCTCTGGCTGCTTTCAACAGTTTTTTGTTTGGCTTCAGCTTTCAGATATTTAACTATGATGTGCATTGCCATGGATTTCATGGGCTTTTCCTATTTGGGGTTTGCTCAGCTTTTTGAAAATGTAGATTTGTGTCTTTCATCATTCACATTTGGGAAATTTGCATCCATTATTTCTTTGAATATTCTTTCAGCCCCATTCTCTTTCTCCTCTCCTTCTGAAACACCAATAATATGCAAGTTGGACCTTTTTCTACTTTCTCTCTGGTTTTGGAGACTCTTTATTTTTTCCTGCTTATTTTCTATTCTCTGTTCAGACAGGACAAATTCTATTGATCTGCAATTAATTTCACTGATTCTGTTATGTCTTCCCTACCTTGCTATTGAGTCCAACCAGAGTGTTTTTCATTTTGTTTATTGCATTTTTCAGTTTTCTAATTTCCACTTTAATTCTCTTTCTTTGCTTCTATGATTTCTGTTACTATTTTTCATTTGTTTCCAAAGTATCTGAAATTTCATGGTGAAGCATTTTGATGATGGCTACCTAAAAATTCTTGTCAGATGATCCCAACACCTGATTCAGCTCAGTGTTGGCATCTATTGGTCATCTTTTCTCACTCAGCTTGTGATTTTTGTTGTTGTTGTTTTTGTTGTTCTTTGTTTGACAGGTGACTTCTGGGTGTATCCTGGATATTTTGTGTGTTGTATTAGGAGTCACTGGGTCCTATTTAAATTCTTCATTTTTATCAAGCAGTCACCTGTTTAGGCTTAGCATGCAGGTCCTGGGTAATTCTGTGGGCTGTAGCTCCAATGACAATGTAAATTCAGTCTTTGCAGTATTATTTTGATTGGCTTGGTTGGTCTGGTGCCACTGGTGGCCTACTGATCCCTGTTGGTGCTGGCTGAGGGTGCAGAAGGAACTCCCTTACTGGGAAGCAGGGCCGTCTGTGTAGGGGAGGAAGTCTCAAGCCCTCAGGCTGGCCTCAAGGGGAGGCAGACATGGAATGCCAGTGACTAGTCTCACCTGCCTCACTCTAGCTCATGAAGTTGCCTTGATGATGGGTGGGGATAGAGACCCAGCTGGTTGCCAGACTCCACAACACTACTCTGGTGGGGAGTTAGCTCCCTGCTTAGTCCTGCTGACACCACCAGAGCTGGGGAACCAGAGTGCAATGGGGCAGAAGAGGATGTGGAAGTTCAGATCTCCTTGCAGCCAGCTGAGAAGTCACAGGGGAGGAGAAGGAGCAAGGAGGAGTGTGGTTTTGCCGTTGGGGTGAGGATGGAGTAGGGGAGGTATTACCAAGAAGACTTATGTTGTTAGGCAACCATTCCTTCAGTTATTTGGCCAGGAGGAATAGGCTTTTCTTGGAATTCTTTTTGTCTGTGTGGTCAACAGTTCTGGGTTAGAGGCTTCCATAGCACACTATCTATGGTAGATGAGAGACCAAAAGGAAACCCAGCGACTCACTGCCATGTTGTTCCTCAGGTCCTGAGGGCCCTAGCTCTCTTCTGCCTTCTCTCTTTACAGGGGCTTCATATGCTTGTTTTTGTATTATGTTCAATATTTTCTGATTGTAATGGTGGGACCTTGTAGGAACTGGATCACTCTACCTTGGAAGACCAGAAGTCTCCTGTGGGCCTGGCTTTGTGAATCCTGGGAAGTGGCTATTTTGACATACTATTGTGATGTCATTCAATCAGGTAAGCCATGCAATAGTTCTCAATTCTGGAAGGTTTCACAAGTGTGTCAAGTGTAGAGTCGAGTGGGAGAGTGGGATGGGGAAGGCATTTGTTCTACTGTCTGTATGTTTGTAAAGAACACACTTCCACGTTGCGCAGTGCCAGTTGAAGGTGAGATTTTGTAAGCCAAGGTAAACAGAGCTCCAACCACAGGATGAAAAGTTCATGCAAACCAAGATTGTAATAGTTTTGTGGACAAGTTGCAGCTAGTCAAATGTTAGTTAGGATGAAGATACAAAGGAAATAGGGACTTTCAGCTTTCACTTTACCTAATAATTGAAGAGAATAAAGTTTTGTTAAGCAAAAGGAAAAATTCAAATGCTGGCGTTTGGTACTAAATCTGTCAAACTGTATACAGCAACTTCAAGCCACTTAAAACTTAGCAAGAACAGGAGAGACATTTACATATGGTCCATCTTATAATTACATATTGTGGTGCTTTGACATAATTGGAAGAAAGGTAAAATTCCTGAACACATCAAACTTAACACCTTAGTCTGGCTTCTGCCTGCCCTGACGGTCACCAGTCAAGGGTCCTCTTCAGGTAGAGTGCTGCTCATCGCTGGGGAATCCCTCCACGTGAGAGCCCGCCGGTGGCGGTGCACCCGTCTCTCTCCTCAGGAGGACAGCAAAAAGGAAAGAGGACACTGGCGTGGCAGCAGAGGGGGCACAGCAGGTGCATGTCACGGGTGATGCAGAGTTGGAAATCACCGGCTCAGGCTCCAGCCCTAGGAGTATGAGGATGGAGAAGAGGAGCCAGGAGGCTGACAGAGGGTCAAAGGGGAATTGTAGTGACAGTACAGCATGAGGCTGGTGATGGAGTGGGTGGAGACATGCTGAGAGCTTCCATGCTGTGCCTCCACGATAGCACCTTCTCCTGCTCAGGTCCTCAGTGCTGCTCTTCGTGGCCTCACACTGGACGTAGCACAGTCTGAGACCATGAAGGGAGTTCTGATCCCACCTGCTCTTCAAGAGAGGGAGTTGAGGCATGACCAACCTGGACATGGTCATGTAAAACATACTCAAGCTTTTATAACAGATCCTTAGGTATAACACTACCTCTGCATGAAGTTTGGTTGTCCATATTATTTTTATATATGCGTGTGTGTGTGTGTGTGTGTGTGTGTGTGTGTGTGTGTGTGAAAGGAGGCCAACCTTACTATATTCACTTTTGATACAACCCAGAAGTCTATTAAACTTGACAATACCATCTAGTCAGGTAACCAAGAACATATTTGTAATATTATTAACATATCTTTGATCTATTTAATGTCTATTGGACTTTCTCAGCTTTACATAAAAGTATTCCCTCCTTGGAAAGTTTTTTCCTGAAAATTCCTTGCAGGTTAACGTCACATGCTGTCTTCCATCAACATCCCTTATTCAGTTTCTTTCTAGCACTTATCACCATCTGAATTTATGTTTTTATTTATTTTGGTCTTTATATTGCTAGGGTTTGGCTTCCACAACTAGGATGTAAGTTCCATGAGTATAGCAATATTATTTATCTTTTAACCTCTGCATCACTGTGCTTCAACCAGTGCCCAACCCCAGGAGAGCTCCATGATAACTGGTGATTCAGTCCATCAATTCATCAATGTGTACTGCAAGGGTAAGTGTTAGTACCCCACTCAGTAGGGTAAAAGATTGAGGCTCTCGGAAGTGTGGATATTCTGATGGCTTTGGTCATCTTTAGAAGCAGTCATGCAAGAGCCAAGGGCAGGGCAAGTGGAATGGCATCACAGACAAATGCACTTTGCACGGGCTGGATTGCTCACCTCCAAGCCCTGGGTAATAAGTATTTGCATATGTGTATGAAATGTTAAATACTTCGCCCTGCTCCTCATGGCCACTTCCAGATTGTTGTCCCTGCTACATTCTCAAAGCCTCAAGCTTTGAACTTTGCAGTAAAATTATTCTGTTTCCTATCCAATCCTGATTTCAATAATCTACAGGCCCTCTAGTCATACAGCTGTAGTTCTTGAAGATTCTACCCCCTGCTCCCCTGTTCCTTCTAACATGATGGCAGTCAGCATCACCACTGGCAGTTTCAGACTCCACATAGATGATGGCCAGACACTCTGGCTTCTCAGTTCCTCCAGATCCTGTCTCGTCTCTGCATCCCCATGGGCACCTGTACTGCAGGTCCAGGTCTTGGCAACATCTCCATTATCTCAGTGTCAACTGTCAGTTCAGTCTTTCTAGCACAGGTGCTCTGTGAATAACCATTCTGATCATTCTTTGGTCCCACTAGGATCTAAAATCCATGGACTCTATGACTTTTCACTTTACCCCCCTTCCCAGTGGCCTCACCTCCCTCCATAACTGGCTGAATTCTGTACTTCATCATTAGAATTACAAATCCCCTTTTTATCCTCTGTCAGCATCCTGGGTTTTCTTTCCCATCTTTATACTCTTGGGGCTGGACCCTGAGCCTGGTCATGTCCAACTCTGCCTGCCCCAGAACAGCAGAGAACAGCAGCAGAAAAACACAAGACCACCATACATGAGTGCCTGAAAATCATATTTCATTTCTCTAGGTGGATATTTTACACATTTTCCTCCTTCTTCCTCATTTTCCACTGGTGACCTGATTTTCTATTTCAACGGAGAAAGGGAAACTTCCATTGGCTTCCACCACTATGTCTACCTATCTCTCTACACATGTGTCCACTCCCTCCCTGCCTCTTGTTCCTGTGGATGGACACTCCTGTATGACAACAGCCCTTCCACTTGTGCACTAGACCCTGTCCCTTCTTGTGTACTCAAGAAAATAATTCCAAAAATTATCTCCCCTTTTTCCTATATCAAGTATTCTCTCGTTATTAGATTAAATCAATCAGAAGCATGTTATAATCTCTCCCACCTTAAAAAACAAAATCCAAGGTAAAACATTCCTTGAGCTCCCTTACCTTTTGTCCACTGCCCCATCTTTCTGCTCTCCTTTAAAGAAAAGTCCTTGGCAGAATTGTCTATATTCACTGTCTCCAATTTCTCTCCTCCTCTGTCCTCTTTTGACCACGTCAATTGAAATGACTCTTGTATATGTCCCCGGTAATCCCCACTCAGCAAAATCTAATGGTTAAATCCCAAGTCTCATCTTAACAAGCCTAATGGTGACATTTGACACCAGTGATCATTGCTTTTTATTTGAGACACCGTCTTTTTTGGCTTTCCATAAAATATCTGTGGTAAATTGCATTTTCCAAAGATGCTTACAGTAATATTTCCCATCTTATAGGTTCTTTTACAATGTGACCTTGGCATTCTTTCCACTGAGAGGAGGGATCTCCTGTGTTCCACCCTGTGAGTCCAGGCAAAGTTCAGGTTGTTCTGACCACAGCCTGTGGTTGAAGGGACACTAAATGATGGACAGATCATAGAGGGCCAAGCAGTTACATCCTACCCATTAGAAAAATGGAAGAAAAAATATGAAGATATGGGCATCCTTCCCATGGTCTTTCTCTACAGACTGCTTTTGCACACTTACCCTGCCAGACATGAAGCTATTATCACTACTACTCTGAGAATGGGTGTCCTATTCTCTCTTCAAATTAAATGTAAATTGGGCTTTTAACATGTAGCCAGAATCAAGGGCTTTGTTACTAAACTGTTTTTGCTGAGTCCATGGATGTTTGCCCTAGATGAGGGCCAAGGCAAATCTGTTTCCAATAATATACCGGAAACAAGTGGTTGCAAATAAAGCTCCGTTCTCTTATTACTCTCTCTGTCTTTCTCTTTTTCCATCTCTTCTTCTCCCATGTTGCCCTGTTTTCCAATCTTTATGGTCAGTTCTGTGCCTCCACCTTGATCTGTATTGCTGACACAGATATGTTTTCCTTATTTATCATTTCTCTTTCTTTTATGCTTTTCTCACCTTATTCCTTAATCTAAAATACAGATATATTAATACATAAGGAATATTGTGGGTTCAGATCAAGAAAACTGCAATAAAATGAAAATTTCAATAAAATGAGTCAAGAATGTTTGGTTTCCCAGTGCACATAAAAGTTGTGTTTACACTATGTTGCAGTCTGTGAAGTGTTATAACAGCATTACGTCTAAAAACTCAATGTCCATACCTTAGTTAAAATACTTCATTGCTAAAAAAATTTTTAGCGACCATCTGATCCTTCAGCAAGCTGTAATCTTTTTGCTGGGGGAGGGTCTTGCCTTGGTGTTCATGGTGCCGCCCAATCAGGATGGTGGTGGCAGAAGGCTGAGCTGGCTGTGGCAATTTCTTAAAATAAGACAATAATAAAATTTGCAACATTGATTGATTCTTTCTTTCATGAAAGATTTCTGTGTAGCATGTGATGCTGTTGGGTAGCATTTATCCACAGTAGAACTTCTTTCAAGGTTGGACTCAATCCCCTCAAACCCTGCCCTGCTTGATCAACTAAGTTTAGTAATATCTAAATCCTTTGTTGTCATTTCAACAATGTTCACAGCATCTTCTCCAGGAATAGATTGTATGTTAAGAAACCACTTTCCTTACTCATCCATAGGAAGCAACTCCTCATCTGTTCAAGTTTGATCATGAGTTTGCAGCAATTCGGTCACATCTTCAGGCTCCACTTCTCATTCTAGCTTTCTTGGTATTTCCACCACATCTGCAGTGACTTCCTCCACTGAAGTCCTGAACTCCTCAAAGTCATCCATGAGGGTTGGAATCAACTTCTTCCAGACTCCTGTTCATGTGGATATTTTGGCCTCCTCCCATGAATCACGACTATTCTTAATGTCATCTACAATAGTAAATTCTTTCCAGAAGGTCTTAACTTTATTTTGCCCAGATCTTCCAGCGGAATGACTAGTTATGGCAGCTATTGCCTTACAAAATGTATTTCATGAATAATAAGACTTTAAAGTTGAAATTACTCCTTGATTCATGGAATACAGAATGGAAATTGTGTTAGCAGGCATGAAAATATTAACCTCCTTGTACATTTCCATCAGAGCTCTTGGATGACCAGGTGCATTGTCAATGAGCAGTAATATTTTGAAAGGAATCTTTTTTTTTCTGACCAGTTGCTCTCAACAGTGGGCTTCAAATATTCAATAAACCACGCTGTAAACTGAAGTGCTATCATCAGGCTTTGTTGTTCTAATTCTAGAGCAGGGGCAGAAATAAGATTCAGCATAATTCTTAAGGGCTCTAGGAATTTCGGAAAGGTAAATGAGCACTAGTTTCAACTTAAATTCCCCAGTTGCATTACCCCCTAGCAAGAGAGTCAGCCTGTCCTTTGAAGCTTTGAAGACAGGCATTGACTTCTGTTCTCGAGCAATAAAAGTCCTAGATGGCATCTTCTTCCAATATAAGGCTGATTCATCTACACTGAAAATCTGTTGTTTGGCATAGTCACTGTCATCACTTATTTTACCTATATTTTCTAGGTAACTTGTTACAGCTTCTACATCAGCACTTGCAGCTTCACCTTGCACTTTTATGTCATGGAGATGGCTTCTTCCCTTAAACCTCACGAACCAGCCTCTGTTAACTTCAAACTTTTCTTCTGCAGCTTCCTCACCTCTTTCAGCCTTCACAGAAGTGAAGAGAGTTAGGGCCCTGCTGAGGATTAGGCTTTAGTGTAAGGGAGTGTTATGGCTGGTTTGATCTTCTATCCAGATCACTAAAACTTTCTCCATATCGCAATAAGGCTGTTTCTCTTTTTTATCATATGTGTGCTCACTGAAGTAGCACTTTTAATTTTTTTCAAGAACTTTTCCTTTGCATTCACAACTTGGCTAACTCTTTGGTGCAAGAGGCCTAACTTTTGACCCATCTCAGCTTTCGATGTGCCTTCCTCACTAAGCTTCATCATTTCTAGCTTTTGATTTAAAGTGAGAGATGTGCAACTCTTATACTTAGAGGCCACTGTAGGGTTATTAATTGGCCTCATTTCAATAATGTTGTATCTCAGGGAATAGGGAGGCCTGAGGAGAGGGAGATGGGGAACAGCCAGTGGGGGGGCAGTCAAGACACACAGAGCATTGACGAAGTTTGCAGCCTCATATGGGTGCAAAACAATTACGGTGGTAATATCAAATATCACTGATTGTAGATGGCCACGGCAGAGGTAATAACAATGAAAAAGTTTTAAATATTGCAAGAATTGCCAAAATGTGACACAGAGAAACGCAGTGAGCACATGCTGTCAGAAAAATGATGACACCGATAGACTTGGTCAAGGCCAGGCTGCTGCGAACCTTCAATTTGTAAAATACAAAAATCTTCAAAATGTTAATAGAATAAAGCAAAGTGCAATAAAATGAGGTGTGCTTGTATTCATTAGTTATCTGCTGTGGGCTCAGACCTATATCAGGTACTTACAGAAAAATCAGTAAGTGTGACCTGGCCATTTTCCTCAGAGTTGCAGCGCAGTCAGCAAGGAGAGGGGGGTGCAGAGGAGGCAGCGAGGAGCCCGGTCCTGACTCTCTTTGATCCCTGGCTCACAGCTGCAGCAGGCCAAGCACACTGCTCGCTGGTGCTCCATCCTGTTGGAAATGAGAGTCAGCAAAAGTGTCCTGGTGGTAGTATTAAAAAAAGCCACACAAAGCACATTTGGCCACCAAAGATTTGCCAGTATAAAGTCTTAGCGAAGAACAGGTTTTCAGTTAGAAAAGATGAGAAAATAGAGACAAGAAACTGGCTCCTCCCAGAAAAGACCACGTTGTTTAAAGTCTGTGATTCGCAGGAGTCTGATGTGTGCAGCGGATCCACGTTACTCATGCATCCTTTGCTTGCAAATGTACCTACATTCTAAAATCTATTTGTAACCCCAAGTCAATACTTCAGGCACTGTCGTGGCCATCTGGGGACATTCACAGAGCGGCAGACACTCTGAGCGCATTGCCAGCTGAGGTCCAAGGAGGCCATGCTCTGACTTCTTGTTTCGTCTCTCAAGCCACAAGCAGGTGTCTTGTGTGCAGTGCCATGTTTTTCACATTCTTGTGCTTTTTCTTGATGATTTCAATGTTTAAAATGGCCCCAAGAGCAGTGCTGTCCGGTGTTCTAAGTGCAGGAAAACTGCAATATGCCTTATGGGGAAAACATGTGTCAGAGAAGCTTTGTTCAGGAGTGAGTCACGGCACTGCCGGCCACAAGCTGGAGGTTAAAAATTCAAGTACATATTAAATAAGGTGTCTTTAAACAGAATACACATTAAAAAAGGTTATATATCGATCATCAGTCAGTTGACAAAAATGGTGCAATCAGAGATGCACAGGAACCTAACTCTATATTTTCCCTGGAAGCAATGTCTCAGTATTTGCTAATTCAGTGTTCACGGTGGCTTTGTAGATTACAGCGTTTTTGAATGACAAAATGCTCTCTCTCTCTCTCTCTCTCTCTCTCTCTCTCTGTGTGTGTGTGTGTATCATTGCTAGGGCTCTACCTCATGTTTGCAACAAATTCTCTTCCCAGGCCCCGTGCTGGGTACTCGTCACGGTCCGGCCGTGGACGCCACGAGGCTGGCATTAATGTCAGCGCAGTTTGCAGCTCAGCGGTGCCGTTTACTTGCCCTTATAAGCGGTACTGTGAAACTTGAAGTTCTGACTACAAAGAATAAACATTTTCTTCATCCGTCTTCTGTTTTTTCATTGACTAATGCTGTGGACAACTGTTGATTTAGTTAGGCCAGTTTGCAATGTCCGCAAGCAAAGCTCAGACTCTGGGTAGAAGCTGAATGTCTGCTCCCGGCCTGCACCAGCAGCTGAGCCCCGGTCCCGGAGGACGCGTAGGCGGTGGCTTTCTGGGCGTCCGTGGGCCCAATGCTCCCCTGGGCTCTCGGGCTCCTCTGACTGACTCTGCTTCCCCTCTTGGCTCCTGGCCCTTCCGTCCTGTCCAGCATCTATTGCTCTGTTGCCGTTGTCTTCTCAATGTCCCCGGGTTTCCTCTTCCGCCCAGAGCTTTTACTCTGGACCCACCGCCTCGGTCCTGTGCCTGTCCTCTCGGGGATGCCGCAGTGCTGCTGTGCCCAGGGCTCCGGGTGGGGTCCCTGCCCCCAGGCCCTGCCCTCCTCACCTTCCCGACCCACCAGCTCTGCCTTCTGTCTCTTCATTCCCTCTGGCTTCTCAGCCTCATCCCAACATAGCTTCGCTTACCAATTCAAAGCCGACCCAGAAAGCAATGTTCGCTTGGATACTGAATGATAAAAAAGGACTTTATGAAATAAATACCCATTAAAAAGTCATAACTATTTCTCTAATTCAATTATAGTTCACTGAGCAACCGCCATGATCTGTAATCTGTGCCTAGTAGCTGTGACTGATACAAAGTTGTCAATTTGGAAGTATTTCATTTGGTTTATCATTACCCAGCAACATTTATGCTTCAGATAATAGGCCTATGTAGCTTCCAAAATTGCCTTGTCCCATCCAGGGCCAATGACTGAAAGTTACTCTCAGAAATCCTGCAGTAATTTTAGTGACTAACCTCGCAGCTTCTTGATGTACATTATTAGCGTTAATCATTTGATTTCCAAACTGGGAAAGGAGCTGCAACTGCAAGAAGCAAGCATTGCGGTTCCACAGAGGTTCTCCTCCCAGAGATGTGGCGAATGCCTATCTGGGTAAGTGCACTATGTCAGAGCATTTTCTGCAAGCGCTTGTCTCCCACAGGTGGACATAGAAACAATGAATCAAGCTGTGGAGAGAGGTGGACCCGTGCTTGCATCAATGGTATAATTACTAGTATAGAAGCACTTCAAGTGCATTCCTTAATAGTATTTTACTTCCACTCGTTTGTTTCCAAATAGAAATTTCAGTTGTTAAAGGAATGATGCTGACTAGGCTCATAGATTTGCATAGCATGATGAAATATACTGTGACAGGTCACAGGTTTTATGGGCTAGAAAAGTGTGCTTTGCCTTCATTTCATAAGAAGGGAGGAAGAAGACAATGGTGTCCCGAGATACAGCATACCCAGATATGTGGTGCTTGTAGACACCTGCTTCCCCGGGATTCCTGGGGCCCGACAAGGAGAGATAAGTGCCCATGCTGTCATCACACATGGTGTCCTGTGCCAGGTCCTCTGACTGCGTGATCTATCTGTGAATAGGGCAGTGTGAGGCTTTGTTTATCATGATCCTAGCAGAGCACTGTGACATTGTACTATGAGGGGTGTGGCCTTCTAGTGTCTCAGGTAATGCGGAGTGACCTCCACAAGTTCTCAATTTCCAACTCCAGGCCACGTATTTCTGCAAAAAGGTTAAGTATTTGAATGACCTTATTTGCCATCTTGTGGGCAGGTTGTCACCCTAATTTCCCTTCCCTGATGCCATGTACTGGAACAACTGAGATCTTTCGTGATGGTAGAGAAACATTCAGCACATATATAATGTTGATTACTGGTACAGAGAAGATTCCAGTTGTCTTCCTGAAAGCGAAGATAATTGATTCTATGTGGTCCAGGATATTGATCACCAGGGAAATAAAATGTTACCATGCAGCATACAACATCATTAAAACTAGCAGGGGCAACAATAGCAATAAATACTTTGTACTGTGTGCAATTCACTTTACATAAATCTCTGATTCTTACAATAATTTGGGGAAATAGGCATTTTTATGCTTACTATACAAATTGTGAAACAAAGTTTTTTTCAGGGAGATTTAGTTATTTGTTCTTTCTAGCTAATATGTATTAAAGCTGGAATTCCAACCCAAGCATTTCTGACTCTCAGCTTTCTGCTATTCAACAGCCAAATTAGCTTCTTCATCCCCTCCTGCCTTCCCCTCTCTCCCTGCTGTCCTGTGAGTCAATCCACAGATACCCACTGGATTGCTGCTGCAATCCGAACACCACGCCAGATTCCGAGACAATAATGTGTAAGATTTCACTTTATCTCTCAATAAGTTACCACTGTAATAGATGAGACAGATGTGGGAAAATAATAATTTCAATAAAGTATAAGAGTTAAAAATGAGATAAATACAAGTACAGTGGTGGCCTGAACAGGATCCAAGATGAAAAAGAGATACCTGAGGAGGAAGCCAGTCAGCACTAGGGCATGTGCGGGTGGCACCAGGGAACAGTCGAGGCAGATGTGTCCCAGCTGCGCTGCAGAGTGGGGGTACGCAGGAGCAGCCCTGGGGTAGGCCAGTGGTCACCACCCTGCCCCCAAGCCAAGTCACACAGGCCGTGCGCGGGGATGGGCGTGCCACACTGGCTGTGGGGCTTGGGAACACATTTTCCTCCTTGTACTTCAAAGTCCTCGTCTCTTAAAACGGGGATGTAAGGAATGACGCCCGTCCCAGAGGCTGACACGGAGGTCAAGTGAGTTAGTGGCTGTAACTCACTTAGAACACATCACAGTTTTTGCAGCGACTTTGAATACAAATAATGTTGGGGATGTACTCCAGAGACAAGCTGTAAAGGTTCGTGGGCCAGGCAGTGCACTCGGAGTGGGACGTGGATGAAGGGAAAGCCACTGGAAGGTTTCGCCTGTGGAGTAATGGGATCGCGTTGCTCTCCAGGAGGTCGCAGGGCTGCAGCGGGAGGGCCCTAGGGACGAGGACCTGCAGCAGGGGGCTCAGCGTGTTTGCCTTTCACAAACGACTGTGTGCATCATTATCTAATTGATGCTGCCCCCTTTTTGTAAACTCCTAAGTGTCCTGAAATGGCCAATTTAAAGGAACAGCAACCATTTGAATATGTAAATTTAAATACAGTGTCTTGACCACAGTCATATCTAATGCAATGTGCTTTCATATTTTCTCTGAAGACTTAGAAAAGAAAGCTGGCCGTAGACGTCATTTGCCCTATTAGAAACCTCCTGGGGACTTCAGAGTTCAGCAGAAAATCCAATTACCTTCTCATTCATTGGGAAAGGATAAAATTCAGTTATAAAAACCCCTCTTTTATAGTGATAAATTTTAATGGAAAAATATATATTCATAGAATAAAATTTTGTTTCTTAAGTACTCCCAAATTACTTTCTTAAGTAAATTATTTTCAAATTAGGTTCCTGGCCCACGTGGGTTTGCAAGCCTTTGGTTGCTCAACATTTTTCTTTTAATGGAGACCACGTGGAAGCATAGTTTGACATTACCCACAAAAACCTAGACATTTCTCTATCTGGCATATGTACCCTGCAGAAATGCACTCATGCGAGCACTGAGAGAATTGTTCAAGAATATTGATATCGACATCATTCGGGCTAGCTTCTAATTGGAAATAACTGAAATGTGTATTATAGCAAAATGGATACATGCTTGGAGGTGTGTGCAGGTGTCAGTGCTAAATGGCACTGAAATAAGGCAAGCAGCAGCTACATCGAGCAGTAGGATGAGTCACAGACAATGTTGAAATCAAGATGCCAGAGAAAAGAGAATATGTGTTAACTTAAAAAAAAATAGGCCAACTTGAACTGGTGTTATTGGTTGGCGTTGTGGTTACTTTCAGGGAGAAGGGAGGTCACAGCGATTGGGCAAAGCACTGTAGGGGTTTCTGGGCTCCTGGCACTGTCCTGGGTTTTGATCCAGGCAGTGGCCACAGTGGGTTTTCCCTCTCTCTGCCTGGTGTGCTCTCTCACTCCCTCTCTTGCTCCTCTTTGCCCTGTTGGTGTCCCCGTGACAGTCAGTCCTCACACCCACCCCATCCCCATCTTCTTAATCCCCCCATCCTGATCTCTGTATCCAAGTCTATGTATGTGTGTTTTCATTTTTCTCTGTTTTTTTTTTTTTTTTTTTGAGACAGAGTCTCGCTCTATTGCCCGGGCTAGAGTGTGCCGTGGCGTCAGCCTAGCTCACAGCAACCTCAAACTCCTGGGCTCAAGGGATCCTCCTGCCTCAGCCTCCCACGTAGCTGGGACTACAAGCATGCACCACCATGCCCGGCTAATTTTTTCCATATATATTTTTAGTTGTCCAGACAATTTTTTTTTATTTCTATCTTCAGTAGAGATTGGGGTCTCGCTCAGGCTGGTCTCGAACTCCCGACCTCGAGCAATCCACCCGCCTCGGCCTCCCAGAGGGCTAGGATTACAGGCGTGAGCCACCACACCCGGCCTCTTTTCTGTTTTTAACATAATTTTAAAAGATAATATTTTAGTGTTTTATGTGTATATTTTAAAATCATGAAAATAAAACCTGTGTATAAAGTTTCAGACTTAGATAATTGGAAAAAAGAACATTTTAATATTATAGCACAATATAAGTGGTCATGTTTAGAATGGTCATAATATACTGTGATGACACCAGACCCACAGAATTGTAAGAACACAGCATTAGATTCCCATCTCTCCATTTCCTGGGTGACATTCTTTAAATAGAAAGCAAGTCTAGCAAATTGCTGCTGACTCTATTACGTTTTGACTAGACTAAAAAATATAAAAACTTTCCTATCTCAGCCTTGAGCCATACTGTGCTCCTTTAACGTACGAGAGGCCTACATGGCATGTTAATGCCAAGATATACGGCATGCACCCTGCCATGATGAAATCAGGCGCTTGTGCTGTTGAAGTGATAATTACTTCAGTGATGCATGCTTATCAGCAAGTTTTGGTCTAGTGTTATGCAGTTGGTGGTCTAAGCCAAGTTGATAATATCTAGAAAGGACAGGCGATATGGATTTTGTGTGGCCAGTTTCACACACACATACAAATATAATCTGCAAATAAATGATTCGAACATGGACATCCAGCAAGGCAGACAAAGATTTAGGCTGTAGAACAGAGTAAACCTATGATGTTTTAATCCAATCTCCATATGAAAAACGTAAGCTTCTCTTTATAGAGCCTTGGATCATCCCCCAGGCAGACTTGGCTTGTTCAAGTGTTCTCAGGGCTCCACATCCTGGACCACAGTTGGTGTTATTGGTCTTTGGTTCTTTTAAGCCATTCTGATGGGTGGATAGTTAGTTTTGTGCTATTATTGTTTATACCTTTGTGATGGAAATTTTTAAACATACAAAAAAGTAAAGAGAATAATAAAATGATCCTGATTTCCCCAACACATGGCTTCAACAATTTTCAAAAATTTGCCTTTTTTGTATGTCCCCACCTACTCTCCCCTTTCCCTCTTCCCTGCCCTGGTTACTATGAAGTATGTCCCAGACATCAGGAAGATCAGCCTTTAGCTATGGCATACAGCTTATTAGAAATGTACTGAAGGCTGTGTTTGTTATATTATTTTCTAAATAATCCAATGTATATTCTTCGAACATTCTGCAATAAAAACAATTTCACATCTATATCCATTTATAGGGAAGTATAAATCACAGAACTTCAGAAACCTGGTTCCAAAATATTTATTTCTTAAAAATTTTTCACATTAGTGGAAAATATTTTTAGATTTTTGCTTAGTAACTATATTGCTAAACTCAGAGTATCATTTTTAATGGTGTCCATATACAGTTAATATTTTTTAGTTTTCTTTTTCAGGATAAAAGTAAATCATGTATAGTTTACAAAGTGAAAACAAAAGTATATAGAATAAAACAAATTACCCATGGCTCCCTTTGGAAATATCCAGTGTTAGCATTTTATTATATTTCTTTTCAGTTATTTTTTTTTCTGTAAATACATTTTACATAGTTAAGGTCATACTTCCTGCTCCAATATCTTTCGAAACTTGGAGATTAGCCAAGTTTTCTTTTTAAAGGAAAAATGTTGAGTGTTGAGTAACCCATGGTTTGTAGACCTCCAGAGGCTAGGAACCTAATTATTTAAAAAACTAATTTGAGAGTAATTTACTTAAGAAACTAAATTTTTATACTATGACTATATCTTTCAGTTCAAAATTTCTCTGTAAAACAGAAGTTATTATAACTGGAAAACATAATTTTGGATTAAAATCAAAAGTAAAATACATTAAAAATGTTCCAAAACTCACAGCTCCTAGAGATCAACAAACCCCTTATTTTTAAAATACTGGACTACTCAATTGATATTTCATAATCACAGACAATTAAACGTTATTTCAGCCTTGAATTTGACCTTCTTTCCAAGCAAATTCTTATCTAAAGGATAATGAGTAGCAAAATGAAGCAGTCAAGTATGACATATTCTCCATTGACTTGGAGTTTTGGGGTGGATAGCCACCGGGATTGTTTTTAGGTTCAGTGGCAGTGTCATTACTACATCATGGCAGTCAACATTTTCTGCAGAAGTCTTTGACTGTGTCCCATTTTGCAGGGTGAGTGAGTACCAGATATGAAAGTCCTAATGAATAGCAGGACTTTAGCTTCCAACTCTAGACAGAGAAGTTCTTCAACAATAATCTTGCCATTATACATCCCATTAAACTAGGCTCTAAACTTGACGTGGTGTAAAAGAATGATTTACGGGCCTTTCGGGTCTGTATTACACACATACGAAAATGAACACATTTTTCTTTTAGAATTTCGATGTTATTGTCATTTCAAGCTTTAGACTTTTTGTTTGCTTTTTGTTTGCTTTTTGTTTGTGTCTAGTGCTATTTTCCCCTTAATTGTGTTTGCATGCATTTCATTGGATGATTTAAGTAATGGCAGTACTACATGCTTGCAGCAGTTAGTTAAGCAATAAGGGTTTATAAGGAACAAATTACTACTCTCCCCCTCTTCCAGTTACTCCTTTCCTTGAAAAAAATCACATGCAGCATTTGCTAAGTAACCTTCTACAAGGATATGACCAACATACTTGTGAATATATGTACATGTGTGTACATGTACACTCATACAAGTACATGCATATTTGTTCCTTCTATTTTTATAATTAAGATCACAAAATGTTTGTTACTCTGCAATTTTTTTTAAAGGTTTCTCCCAGTTGGTTTGTTTGATGGTTAGAAATCACTTCTAAAGCAGAACCACATCCAGTCAGATAGGACTTGCATTGTCATATTATTTTACTATGAAAATCACATTCTATACTTAACTTACCTAAATGGAACATTAAGCACCATTATGATAATAATACTCATTTAAAATAGAATTACTGTAATTCTGAAAGCTGCAATTATTGAGTACTGATGAGTAAGTTTTTGTATCATTCAGTATCACAATACAGATGACTTCCCAGATTTGGGGGTATTATTCACTATTCCTATAGACTGGATTCATGTGAAATGTGATCCTCACTTTGCACCTGGACGCTATGACTACAGTACACTGCATACTGTGCAGAAGTTACTTAATTCGTCTTGGAGAATCAGGTTAAATGTGAATAAAACCTGGACGGTATTGTATAGACAGATGATGTTCTCAATGGAAATTTGATCATTTTTAGTTACAGTAAATATGAAAGTAGGGCTATATGAGACCATATATACGATTGATTTTTATGAAAACAGAAGAGTCCATCAAGTTATTTAGTGCTGTAAGATTAAGATTGGGAATTTGTCTTACAAAATCCTTTAAAATGCATTATTTCATTCACTCAACAAATATTTGTTTCACGCCTAGCATGTGCCGCCCTGAGATGCACAGGTGACCTCAGGTAGTTCCCGGTCGGTGGGGTGGCACAGCGCAGACTCCGAGGAGCCGGGCGCGGGCATGCACCGGTCTCACCCGCCCGGCCTGTGTCGGGCGGGACAGGTCACGGACACCCTCGGCGGTGACGCAGAGCGGGGAAGGTGAGCAGAAGCTGACTGGGTGAAGAAAAGCCAGGGAGAAAACCCAGCGATCGAAGGCTCGGGGACAGAAACGCGGCGGCGCGCACGCAGGTCTGCAGAGCAGTGAGCGGGAGGAGAGGTGCGAAGGGGCACAGAGCTCCCGGTGCAAGCGCAGGTGTCCTGGACGTCTCTGACCCCTGGCACTGTCCCGGAGCTTGAGAAGAGTGGGAGGCAGGGGTCAGGTCGGACGGCCCCTGCAGCAGTCATCAGAGGTTTTACGGTACCTGGAGGATCTTTCCTGGGAGCCCCTGGTGACGTCCTGATGGGGTGAGACGAGGGTCAGGCACTGGCTCCCGAGATGCTCTGCTCCGGCCACTGCTCTTGGGGGCCGGGCCACTGCGCACCACGGGCGGTCTGCAGCGCCCCGGTCTCCACCCTCGGGACACCAAGAGCTTCACTTGGGTGCTTTGTAGAAGGGAAACAAATATTGTTGCTATCCATCCACAGAATTATAATATTTGATATGTTTGTCCAAATTAAACATGCAAACCAGGAGGGAGGGAGGTCCCTGGGCCTGTGGCCCGGCGGGCTGGGAGCCTGATCCCCTGGGATGCCCCGGCAGGAGGCCTGGCTCGGCCTCTTCCTTGTCCCGCCTCATTCTGCGCTGCAAGAGACAGCGTGGTGCACAGTTTTCCCTTCTGTAAAACGGCCGTAAGGATTTTCGTGAGAACTAGACCAGTTATTTTATTAAAGACCTTTGAAGGTGTCTGGCAATTAGTAAGTGTATTATTTCTTTATTGTGTTGGAAACGTTCAATACACATTTGTTGAATGAGTGTTTGTTGAATAGATGAATGAGTAAATGAGTGGAATAAAATGGTGCCAAAGACACATTTTACTTTATGGTCCATACTGCAAGGGCTGCCACCCGTCATAGATACATAGCATACAGACACACGGGCCACACACAGAGGTCATACACTCACTACACACATGCGCATTCCAGGCACACCTTGTGCACAGGGCACACACACACCCCACACATACATATACATACCACAAACATGACACATACACAAACATGACAAACCACACACTACGCACACCCTCCACCTCCACACACCACACCCCACTCAACACACAGACACACACACACACACACACACACACACACACACACCTTACACCGTGTCCTGCTAGGAGCAGTTCAGTCGCTTACATTGGTGGGCAGAGCACGCTCCTGGTTCTGGGTGCCGTCCTGTGCTCTCCGGGACACTGCTCCTCAGCGAGTTCTTGTGGGAATGCGGCAAACACTACTATGTACTCGCTAGGGAAAGTGCCTGGAAACAGCACCACATACAATTTTCATGCCAGGCCAATTTGAAGAGTTCCTGAGATCGTATGGATGGTTTTTGGTTTTGTAAACCTGGAGAGTGTGCATTTGGGGTGGGGTGGGGTGATCGGATCCACTGAGCCCTCCCTGGGTGCACTGTCTGCCAGAGCACAGGGGTTGGGCTTGTCAACTCAGAAGAGTGTAGCTTCCAAGGGTGCTAGGGAAAGGTGCCCAGCACTGCACTGGGCAGAGTAGGGGAGGGACCTGGGGGGGGGGGGTCAGGGCAGATCTCTTCCCTAGGAGACAGGTTACTAAGTCACTTCTAAATGAAGCCTATGACCATATCTGGTAATGCAAAATGTAGGGCTGAAGAATACACAATTTCCTTTACGCAAACAGATTACCATATGACGTATACAGTCAGGCTCCTGCTGTTCTGGGGCTCTGGGCCCAGCAGGAAGGAGAGCTTGGCTGTCAGTTTTGGCATGGTGCTGGGGCCCGGCTCCCTAATCCTCCTAAGGTGTGTTTTCACACAGATCAAAATCCTAGGTCACACACCACATTCCTAATTATTTTCAAGGTTGTGTGCTTTCAGAGAATTTTAAAAGACCCTCTGTTAGATCATCTGGGCAATTTGATGTAAAATGCTGGAACTGGACTCAGCAGGATGCTTCATTCTCTCGAGGGCAGCTCTCCTAAAATGAGTGAAAGAGGAGCTTCCCGGGAAACAACGCATTCGTTGTACGCAGGCCTCCCTCGGGCCCTCCGACCGGACAGCCGGACAGAGCAGACCTCTCACAGGATGCTAATTTCATTGGTTCCACTTGCTGGTCACAGTGGCACATGCTGGCCAATGTCTCTGAACTCAGCTTGGGGGCTGAGAGCTCCTGTTCTAAAGCTCTATAGGTGACTCTTGGTGGCTAACGGCATGGCAATCTAGGAGACTCCGATGGTGCCGCCACGCCTGGACTCCTGCCGCACCTGCTGATAAGCTCCTCTGGGAAAGGAAGGCTGCTCCCCTGACTGTGAGACGTCCCAGCTGCTAAGGAAAACACAAGGCCTGCGCCGTACAAAGTGCAGATTCAAACCCCATTGCGAGGTGAAGGCCGGGGAAGTCTCTGAGGCTTGGAGGTTATTATCCGGGAAATTCTTGTGCAGAGATGTATCATGTCAAGAGTCACTTCATGTCTGTCAGTGTTCTGACCTTTTAGAATTCTGTCACCTTTTTTTCTTTTTGCCAAGGAAGAGGTCTTAAGCTACTTATTCACTGAGCTGTATAATTCAAAATTAAATGAAAAAAGTGTAAGGATAGGTTCGCTATCTTTCGGTATCTGTGTGCAAAGGAAGAGCATTATTAAAAATTACTCTTCCAAGTATTTATAGGGACAAAAAGGCACATTATAAAGAAAAAAGGTAGCCCTGAGGTGGATAATTCTTCCCAGTAGGTAAATGGTGTGGGAAATTTAGGGTGAAAATAGGATGGGCGTGGTGGTCTGTTTTTGTAGAAAATGAAGGTGCAGTACAATTTTTTAAAAAATGATTTTCAGAGACAGAAATTCAGTTCCTGCATTGTTACACTGAGCTTTGGCAGTATAATTACTTTGGAGGGGTATGATTTCATTCATGTCACCTGTGACTCCATATAGAAAATGTTATGTGGAAACAGGTTCTTGAAGCAGCTGGGTCCAGCGCTGAGTAGTTGCTCATGAACATGACAAATGCGATAGAGGCCAAGCTCCAAGCTTCTAGTGCCCGAGGCAAATTATGATAGCTGAAAATTTCCGGAAATCAGTCAAAGGTTTTTGAGAATTAGAATATAGACAGTAGGAAAGGATATGGTGAGAATGATGACAGATTTATCTCTGAAAAATGGTCACAAATGCTGTGTCAAGCAGGCTGACACATTTCAACACCACCATATTAAGGACAGGGATGCCGTTCAAGGGGAGGGGTTATAAACAGACCCTCCCTCAGTTCTGTTCCTATAGAGTGCTACCAGCGTAGTCAGTTTCATTTCATAACTAACAGTTTCCTCAAAGAGCTATGTTAGTACGTAAGAACAATGATCTTGTAGAAATAATGACAGCAACATGATCTCCAGAAAACTAATTTTTTCAAAGCATTAACAATAAGTAGAAGGGTTTGTATGTGCATCCTTCATTTCTGAGAATTAAACTGAGATTGAGAAAACCCCACCGTCCCAGAGGGATGGCTTCAGCAAGTGCTGGGAACTCAACTACGCTTGTGTGAAACGGCGGTGAAACTTCCCACAGCGTACATCTTTTTATTTGCTTTTACAGTTGGGATTTTAGTGTGTTTTTCTCTGGCCCGGTCCTTATTTTTTTTTTAGAGGATAAGAAATATTTCTCAAATTAAACTACGTATTTACCAGTCAGTCTATTTCTAGTTTTTAAAAGGTATCAAATATATTTTTTTATTTATTTAATCTTTTACCTTCCAAAAAATAAAAGCCTTATGGGAAGAAAAAAAGGTGAACTAAACCTTTTCCTCTTGCCTCTGAGAAAAAACTCTGGTCATAATTCTGTTTTCTGGAAGCACTGGCTGGAGGTGCTCCTCCCCCACCCTGGGAGGGTCCGCAGCCCCAGGTCCCCCCCCAGGCCCCCAGCTCTGTGCCCCCAGGCTGTGTCAGCTCACTCCCTGTACTTGGTGGTGTCCCAGACTGCACAGGGTACAGAAGTCCAGGAAACGAGAAATTAGCCACCCAAGTTGAATGGAAAATTTCCTACGGGGCAGCTGATGCCTGAGGTCTTGGCACACAGGGGTTTTTAGGTTTACCTGTTGACTCAAAGCATTTCACCCAGTCCTTAAAAAGATTTTTTAAAAAGTCACAAGAAGAAAAAAACAGCTGTTAATCTATTTTGACAGTCAGGATAAGGAGGATCATTTTGTTTAATTTCATATATTTAGTGCCACCGGTATGAAATAGATAATAAAACTCTGGAGATTTTTATATTTTACTCATTTCTCAGGAATCCTCTAAGTGTCTATATTTCTGAGGAGAGTGAAGCCACTGTAGAACTGGACATGGACTGATGGTGAGCACTGGGGATCCTGGGAGAAACAGACCTTTCTCCATAGGAGAAGGTGCTCGGGTGGCAGGCTTTGCTGTTCTGCGTCGGGATTTCACAGGGGTTGCTGAGGGATCCTGGTGGAAGTTGGGGTGTCGACAGGGGGTCCTCTGATTCTCTGCCTACACAGAGAGAAAGAGATGGTGATGTTTGCTTGGATTGACGCATTGTTGGAACATGGCCCAACGTGAATGCTAGTCCCTCAGTTTCCGGGTCTCCACTGCCCTCATGGAGGCCCCTGAGTGTCTCACAGCCCTCCCCCTGCCCAGCCTTACTCAGCACCCTTTCTCCTGCAGGAAGAAACCAGAGGTTGGGTGCAAGTTCCCCCCAAGTGGTCTCCCAGTGGGTGGGTTCTCAGGGCCCTGGGGAAATGAGAGGTGCTGGTAGTTTACAGAAAGCACACTGTGCCATGACCCCAGGGTTCCACGGGGTGTCCATGTAGACCCAGGGCAAATTAGACTGAATTCTTCACTGTAAGCACTTCCTGGAGTCTTTGGACATGTAAAAGCAAACTTGGAAACTGCAAGAAGATATGGCACCGCAGGTCACAGACGTCTGGCTGGAGGGTCCTCGGACATCTGGGAAGACTACGGCTCTCTGAGCACAGCTTGGAAACAGGCAGGGTTTTCCAACCTGCCCTGGGAGCTCCTGGGAGGAGCTGGGGAGAGAAGCAGAGGCAGGACTCAGGCTGTTTGAAGAAGAGTCTTTTCTTCATTTCTGTTACATATCTGGCTCGTCAGTGACTAAGCTTTCTTTTGAATAAAGATTTCTTTGACCACCCTCCCATCGAAAAAAAAAAAAATTCTAGAAATATTTGTGGGTGCTTAAGACCAAATCTCAATGTCAGCTATTTTTTCCCCCCTGGCTTTGCTTCTCCTCAGACTTTCTTATGGTATTTTTGGAATGAAACCACATATGAATCCAAAAGGCAAAAATGTCTGATTTTTTTCACACAAGTGCGCCAGCACCATGAGCAAAGGAAAGGTCCCCCTCTCGGGGTCACTGGGGACGCTGGGCAGAGGTAGAGCGCGAGGGCGGCTGCGCAGGTGCCGCTGTCCGGCGGAGGCCCCGGCCCTGGGTGTGAGCGAGCCGGTCCCGTCAGCGGCCGCCTGCAGGGCGAGGGGGCTGCGGCTGGAGGCTGCTCCAGGGGAGGGACGTCCACAAAGACACACGGTCTCCTGAGAAGGAGCACACGTTAGAAACTGTGAAAAACTTACAGGTCTTAAAAGATAAATAATTGTGTAAAATTAGAAAACAAAAAGTGATTTTTAAGAATCAGCCTGAGACCCTGTCTTTATACTGCATCCTCTTAAGTCTCCAGGCCAAATGTGTGCATTGTTGGGCACAAGTACACATCATCGTATAGGTCTGGTAGAAGGAAATAAGGCTGATCAATGTGCCCTGTGAGTCCCTCACATCTGCAGCTCCTGTCCCCCAGGAGCCACTCATGGGGACGAAGCCAGCTTGTTTAGAGGGGTAGTTAAGAAAACCTGGTAGAATGCTACAAAAACAGTTTTTAACATGCTACTTTTTTCTTTCTTTTCCTTTTTTTTTTTTAACATTTATATACCATTTAACTTGTTTTGGGCAAAATCCTCTCATCAGGCTGTGGGATACATTCAAAGTGAGTAGCAGAAATGACAACTTATCTTTATTTCAACATGGAAATGTGGTTTCTCCAGATGTTTCTAATGTTCCAAATCGGGATTTCCAAAGACTGAACATTGCATCAAGGCTTCCAGCCTGAGGACTCTGCACAGTGACGATGCTTCTGCAAGACTCTCTCTGTCTTTCTCTCTCTCTCTCTCATACAAGCATGGGCCAGAAACGTAGACAGTGACTTAAATCTATGTATAAGTAAAGATGATTTGAGGTGAAGCACAATTCTTCCTTGACATAGTGACTGATGACAGTTAGACAGAGAAAATAAGCAACTGCCTTATTTGTAGAACCACTAAGGGTATGAAAGACTCTTAAACCACCCAGAGCACCAAGTGGCGGGTGAATCATTCTGAAAGCTGGTTTCCAAGACCACAAGAAATCAGGGTGGCAGTCTACAAGAAACATCAAGAGCACACACCACACCATAGGAAAATCCCATATGTGTCCTCCTTCCCAACATGTGGTGTGGAGAAAAAGAAAAAGAGATAGATAGATAGAAAGAGAGAGAGAGGGAGAGAGACAGAAATCTCACAAAGTTGGAAACATGGCTTTTGTTAGAGCCATTCTTTTTTTGTTGTTGCTTGTTTTTGTTTTTTAATCATGCCTTTGACATTTCTGCGGGGGAGGTGTGGAAACAGTAGCAAGGGCGTGAGGATTTGGAAAATGCATTAATGAAGTGACAGTTTGCTGCATGGAGAAACATCTATTCTTTGCACTGTTTCAGTTTTCAGGTATTTTATAATACTTTAAAATGTTTACAGTGGGAAGCTAAGTTATTCCCACAATCAACTAGATCATGTCTACTTTAGGACGGAAGAGTCATTTGTTCAATAAAAAATTTCTGTTCATCTAATAGGTCCCAGGAATATGCGGGGCATTGGGAAATAAGAATGTGATCCCAGTCCCTACCCTTAAGGAATTCATCCTTTAGTGAGGAGACAGGCACATAAGCACATAGTTGTAATATAAATAATGTACAATGTGCACTGGGAATATAGCTAAGGAACCCTTATGTAGGTCTGGGAAAGTCAGGAGCACTTCTTAGAGGAGGCAGCAGTTGAACTGAGATTCTAGGAATGTGTAGGAATTCAGTGGATAGGAGGAAGGTGGGCCGTAGAGGCAGCAAGGTGCAGCATGCACAACAGTTTGTTTAGGTAAATATAAATTGTTGAGTATTTCTATGGTGTGCAAAAACATAAAATAAAACAGATCATTATTTATCAAGGAATCAACCAATGCTTGTGGCTTTGAGTAATAATTTAACATGTACAAAAATCGCCTTTGGTCCCATGTGCTAAGAAAACATGTTTGTTTAAATTACTTTGTGTTGCTATATTAGAAAAAGATGGAAGGCCAAAACTGTGTTTTGAGACTTTTCTTCCACCTCTCAACTTGTTTGAAAGAGCAGAACAGAGCTGAGCTGTTTCCATGAAAACACTGCAAAGACATGCTTGCAAATCCAGTGACCTTATGTTTGCCTTTGAGTTGGGCCAATGGGTCAGAAATTCTTTTTTTTCCCTCTTTCACCAAGGACTTGGCCTAGAGCCACAACCATATCAGATATTTCACATTTGGATTAGAATTATTTGAATATCTCACCTGATCCCAAGATAAGCACTTTCTGCATTTTCTAGGACTCAGTGATCCTTCGGTTCAAATTCTCCTACCCTTTCTCCATGTGCTGGAGCATTAGGATCTCTTTGGGGGAAAAAATATTCAGTATGGTTAATGACTTGCTTATGGAGTTTTCAGATATTTAGGGAAAAGTTATTTGTGGTAGCAAATGAATTAAACAGAACAGCAGAAACATCATTTCTTAGCTTCTTTTTATAGTCTTCTGAATGTTTATTTACTTAGTACTTGACAAAATATAATCTTGTGATTACTGGATAGAAAAATCTCTTTGGTCAACTAGAAACAATACTTAAGTTTTTATACAATTTACTGGGTTTTTTTTTTTTTTTTTTTAACCCAATGCCCTCCATAAATAAGTTAGCTGAATTCTGTTGGAGTTTGGATCCCACCCCCATTTGGTAGGATCTGTGGTTGATAATGTTGAGCAGTGCTAATCTAAAAGCTAGTATTTTTTTTTTTTTACATGTTATGGGAAAGAGAGTAAACAAGGTACCTTAATGAGTTCAAGTCACATTTTTCTCTTTCCTCATGTAAACGATCAAGATTTGGTACCTTACTCAATCACCTTGGCTTGCTCCTAGGAAAGAGCTGCGTTGGACACTGGGAAGAACTGGGTGTCAAACTCCGAGTGGGTTTGCTCCCCACAGTCAGCTAAGGAGCACTTGGCAAGGATCCTAGTGGCTCGGGAGCAGGTTGGGGCAGACTGCGTGGTGCACGGGTGGAAGGGGCTCTTGGGAAAACAGGCACCACTTAGCGGCAGGCAGAGGCCAGCCCACCACCCAGGCTTTCCTGGATGTCCTGGCACCTAAATAAATGCCCACTTCTCAATCCTGGGGAAGAACCCCTGGAAGTATCTGTCAGTGCACATGGCACCCAAGCCCTTGCTTCAGTTTCAGTAAAAGGACCAGTAAGTTCTCATCACCTGTTACCTTTGTATAAAGTGTCCAGTCACAGGTGGCATTTTTGACAGGCATGACACATGGGTGTCTGTGGAAATTGTATTCATGAACAAAATAAGGGAAAAATCTGGTTCTGATCCTCCTTTTCAACTCTGCTACAGATCATTTCTCTTCTGCAGTATCATTTTTAATCCTCCTGAATGAAGGAAAGTTTCTTTAGTTTCTAAAATTACTTTATGTTTAACATAAACTCAGATAATAGGTAAAGGTCATAGGGGGAGAATAAAACCATATGAGTCAAGCTTTGGGCATAGAATAAGAGACAAATATAAAATACTCTGTCCTTTGAGTTTTAAAAATGTTTATTTCTTTTCTGATTTCAGAAGTAATTCATGCTTGCCAATAAGTGTGTTCATTATATAAATGCATTACAGCAGAAGTAAAATTTTCAAAGATCCTGTCAAACTTGTTGGATGAAGAGATATCTGTATATTTTAGTGGTCTGTAAATCTGAGGAATGTCATTCCAAGTTTTTCAGCTTTCTACATTATGCTGGATGAGACAGTGGTAGTATGGGCATGCTGTCTCTAGATTTGAATCTCTTGTGATGACTTGGTTGATTCTCCAGTGACATTCATGCCAGGCGGTTTTGTATTAAACAGTGACAAAGAGTAGGTGTAACAGACCAACGTGGAAGGACTAATGCCTCTTTCTAACACAGGTAAGGGTAAAAGAATGTTTCATTAGGCAAAAAGTATGTTTTTGGCCTTCTTTGAGTATTGGTATGTATAGGTTGAAAGCTAGGTTCAACTTTAAGGGTGAAAAAGAATAAAATATTGAGCTCCAGTGTGTGTGACATCGTGGCATGTGCTTGTCATCAGTTCATTTAGTATCGTTGCCTCCACTCGCCTCGTTTCAGGAATTGTCTCCACCGTAGAGGTGATGAGACAGAGAGCAGCTCATCCATCTTGTAATGCACGTGGGGAAACCACAGCTCGAATCCAGGTCCGTCTGAGGACAGAGCCATGTTCTTCCTACTGTACTCTATAACAAGACCTGGATTAGGTTGTGGCTGCAGCCATTGACGCTTTCAAAAACTGGTATAAATATTTTTATTGCCCACTGTTCTTTAAACAGCCCAACAGCAATTTCTGCAAGACAACTCAAAATGCAGCTCCCTTCTTGTTTAAGATTTTCTAAATTGAAAAAAGAAAGTGGCTCCCGTGGAAATCAATCAGGGCACCTCTGTGAAAATTACCTGGGCTGTTTCATCCTTGGCGAGAGCAGCGGCAGGAGCTGCGTCTCCCGGAGAGGCGCACGCCCAGCCCCAGGCCCAGCCAGCCCACTGGCGGCTCTGCCCGGAGCTGTCAAGATTTTCCTAAATTGTAAAAATCTGAAAGTTCATTTTAGAAGAGTCTTTTCTTCTAATTCCTTCTTATTGCCTTTTCATTGCCTCAGGAAAGCAGTAACACAAAAGATCCTTTTACATCTTTTGATTTAAAAAGCAGAATCCTAGAGGGGCTTGCCTGGCTGTGTTCACGGAGCAAAGTCTGCAGCTGATCGGTGCTCGTCCTACCAGTAAAAGCCCCATCGCAGCAGACAAGTTCATTTACTTCAGCTTATAAACTTTAATTTAGTGTTTTAAGGAAATCAGTTATGTAAGCTATCATTTCTTTCTCTTTCACTATGTAAAATAGTTTTTCATTTTGTAGGGAAGCCCCCCACCCTGCACCCCCTTCCATCCCTCTGTATTTTATAGTATATTTTTTCAGCAAGATTTCAAAGTCTTTTGAAGACCCTGTGCTGTAGACTGGTTTTGAAAGGGAATGATAAAGAAAAAGTGTGTGCTTTTTGCTTTTTTTACTAAGGGGTGCTGTTCAATACTTCTTTCCGCTGAGTGCCCGACAGTGCCTGGCAGAGCGCAGGCGGGCAGGAAGTATCAGGGCTAGGGCGAAGGCACTCTGAAGCTGGGTAGAGCTGTTTCAAAGCACAGCGCACGTCTGCCCCGCCCGCCCTATTCTCAGAGTGTGTCCCCGCACCAGCCGCAGCTGCCTCGCCTGGGGCACGTTAGAAATGCAGATTCCTAAGCCCACTACAGACCTTCTCATTCAGAAACTACTGGGGGTGGGACCCAGCAAGTCTTGTCGCAAACCCTCTAGCTGATTCTGCGGCTCTCTGAAGTGTGCGCACCACTGAGGCACCCTGCCCTGGCGTCCAGCATCTCCCCGCTGCCCGGTCCCGCGTCGCCCTTCTCTCTGGAGGCAACAGGCTGCTTCCGCCCGTCTGGTCTCTGATGCTGAAGACGGGCGAGGGCTCCATTTCCGTCCCGCCAGGCTATGGCAGAGCCACAGGGAGCAGAAGCCATTAGTCACCAATGCTTCCTCGGGACCAGCTGTGTGTTTTAGGCCGCTATTCAGAAGATGCCTTTGTCCACAGGTGCACATACAAGCCGCGAGGGCGCGGCGCCCTCCTGGAAGGCGGCCACGGATGCTCTGCCCGACTCTGAGCCGCGACAACCCTCCGGATAAACGTCCGGAAGGCGGAGCACGGCTGGCCAAGGGGACCTGACAGACGGCAGCGTGGAGCTGGAAGTCGGTGCTAGCCCAGTGCTCACAGGCAGAAACCGGGGCTAGGAGATGAGGGATGTCCTTTTGCACGACATTGCGCCCCAGACCTCAAACTGTCCCTTACATACTTCTTCAGCTCACTCCTGCCGAATTACCTTCGCAGGGACTCAAACTTTTACTTCATGTAGATTTTGTAGGTTTAGGATATGGTAATCTCAATTTTGTTTTAATAAACACGGTTTAAAATAAGCTCACTCTGTAAAATAAAAGAATACAGTGTGATCAGTAAGTTGGCAATAATGTGAACTCTCTTCACCAAATTTTCTGTAACATAAGAAACAGGGCAGTCCTCCTCTCCTTCCCTCTCTATGTATTCAATAATATACATATGAAATAAAATGATACTCAATTTAACTATTGTTTTATTGTATTTTGGATGAGTTTAGGTGTTATAAATAAAAACAGCTATTAATAAAAGACAGGGAAGAGAAGCTGGTCACCAACTCAGAATAATTTTCCCTTAAGAATGCTTATTTGCAATTTTGCACAAATATTAATAAATAATAATGAACAGGAGAAAATGACATGAATCAAATAAGCAAAGAATTCGAAAAAAGTATATGAGGTAACTTCCCTGGCAAAATGCCAAACGTGTTTGAAAGCTACTGGAGGAAGACGGCGCAGGAAGGGCCCGAGCAGCCTGCTCCTCGGCGGCCACAGACGTCCCGGAGCTGGCGCTGAAGGAACCCACCCGAGACGCCGAGGGGAAACCAGGGGGCCTGAGGCTGCAGGTGCCCACGGACATCCCCAGGCCGGCGCACGGACCAGCGGGGGACCAGGGGCCTTCTTGGCAGGGACTCTGCTCACGGTCTGCGTCACGACTGGGTAGCCCTTGAGGCTTGGCGAGAAACCTCGTTAGAAGCTCCACTGCAAAGCCCCGGGCCCAGCCTCCCTGGAGGGAGCGGACCAGGAAGAGCAAGTGTGAGCGTTCCCGGGCCCCCAAAGGAGGGTGAGGCTTGGTCACGACGGAAGACATACGAGGAAAATTAGAGTGGAAACCGGACAACCAAAGCGCAACGCAGTCATTCTGTTACACAGCTCGGGATCGCGGCGTCGGTGACTGCGGGGCAGAGAGGCAGGGACAGAGAAAGCTGGCTCGGTGGGCGTCGCATAGTCAGGTCCTCCGCTGACCGTCCCACGCCCCCAGGGGCAAAGTTGGGGAGCAGTCACCATGCAGACCCCCTGCTCTCTCGCCGCCCTCTGGCTTGCCTTGGGACAGGAACTGGGGCGGGGAAAGGGAGAAGGCGAAAGGCGACCCGGCTAGGAGCTGGGTCTGGGATTAAAACTCGCTACTGGGAGTCAGTATAAGGACCAGCAGTGGCTGGGGGTGGCTAGACATGCAGACTCACCCAACGAGACGTCTGCCAGCCCCACGGAGCAGCCTGCATGCCGCAAGATCTGACATTCACCAGGTCCAAGTCGATAGGACCTGGGAGCCTACCGCTCAGTGCCAGTACGTGGCTGAAGGTGACATTCTCTGTTACTGTCCTTTCTGCTAACTTATAAAAAGAAGTATCATCACACAATACAGGGAAGTGTTAAACCTCTGCTCATCTGATGGACATTCCAGAGAAGTTGGAGCTCACAAGAAATACAATTACTATCCATTTTCTTTGGCAAGAGAAAGTATCACTATTTTATTCAACCTACGTCTTTACTTTCTATTTCTCAGAATCAATCATTGCTACCACCTAACTATGTGGTAGAATAAATATATTAACCATTGCTCCTTACCTGGGGGGGAGTCCATTCCAGCCCCAGAATAAACGTGTAGAGAAGGTCACCACAGCCCTCTCTGCCCTCCTGACTGCTGAAACCGGTGAATGACGGGCCCTTCCTCCTGGCCACTGTCTACAAAAATTACTTAGTGATCATTCAAAGGGCCTTATAACTATCTCAACAACTTTTCAGAAGAACAGCCTCAATGGATTAAAATAATTATTATAACCAGAGG
This sequence comes from Lemur catta, assembly GCF_020740605.2. Lineage (NCBI taxonomy): Eukaryota > Metazoa > Chordata > Mammalia > Primates > Lemuridae > Lemur > Lemur catta. Next base: position 100,633,185 of record NC_059136.1, on the reverse strand, counting down.
AGCTTAATTAGATGAAGTGGTACAAAATAATAATATGTCAACACACCTATCTTTTACATGCAGTGGCTCTCCTGCTCAGAGCTATAAATACCTCCTGGCCCCTCTGGAGTCCGCGGACATGGATACGCTGCCTCTTCCTCTGCTAGTCTCTCATTGTTCAGGGGTCTGGCCGAGTGCCACAACGGAAAAGTTGCCATGCTTGTTGATTTTTACTTGCATGCTTTCCACAAAATAATTATTACTTCCTGGAGGGCTGAGGGCTAACCCTAACTTAGCCATAGATTTACTTCTGTAGTTGCAGATTATACACATTTAATGCCGTAAATTAAATCTGAGGGTTTTTCCCCCTTCATATATATCCGTCTCAGGTAAATGGAACACTTTAGTTCTTCCTCTGTGTCTGATGAGACAGGAGTGATAGAAAATCATCTTATTTGAGAATCACTGCTTCCCTAGATGACAGAATACTCATTCTCAAATTAATTTTGCTCAAAATGTTTCCATATCTAAACTAGGGACATTTCCTCAGATGTGGATCTTAGCCAGAAAATCCTTGTACTTTTCAAAGTTATAATTGCCTCATTACACCAAAGTGTCCGCATTTTAGTGGTGAAAGAAATGACTGTTTAGCTTGGAAGACTTTTCAGTGTAAGAAGATAAAAGCCGGGTGCGGAGTGTGGGTGTGCAGGGGAGAGCAATGGCCCCCAGAAGATGAAGTGTTAACGTCCCGAGGACGGAGACCAGCTGCTTTCCATCCCCACTGGGAACAGACCTGAGGACATGGGCTCACAGGCACCAACAGAGCTTGGGGGGTGCTGGGGAGGCGTCACGGCAGAGGGGCTGACACCAGAGGAGGTGGAGCCAGTAAGATTTCTAGAAGAAACTGGAAAATGGCTCTGAAAATTGTTATATGTGCATTGTATAACTCCTGAATTATGATAGTTCCTCAATCTACCGTTAGAATATTTCATTTCAGGGCACATTATCACCATCCTTTTCAGCAGATCTCTAACATGTGCCTACAACGTATAAATCCCCTTGCTGAGTGTGGCACAGCAGAACCTCCTTCCTCCCCTGGTGCCATGGAAAAAGCAAGGTCTTTGGAGCCAGCAGAGTCTGGCTTTAGATTTCAGTTTTGCAACTTGCCACCTTTGTTACCTTGGGCCCACTATTCAACCTCTCTGAGTTTAGTAGACTTATCTGTGAAATATAGAACTTCATAAAGAAATTGTTGCCCTTGAAGAAAATTGCATATGTAAGTTTCCTAGTACAAGAGCAGGTACAGTTTAAGCATTTAATAATAACATTGGGAGCTCATTTCTACAATATATGAGGCTTATCATTGCAAGGGACTGTTGAGTCCTTTATCTGTGATACAGAAACTCTATTCCTGTTTTACACTTTAGGAAACTGAGGCACAGAATGGTTAAGTAACTTGCATAAGGACACAAAGCCAACAAGTGGTGAGGCAGTGATTTGCTGAACACATTTGTTAGATTTAAGAGCTCGAGCTCTTCCTCCTATAACATACCACCTGGTATCATATGAAACAAATTAAGGGTACTGAGAACGCTTATGTGCACATTCACCTATTGTTAAAATCCATAGTTTTCAAAACTCAGGCTCTCAGAATGTTTATCAGGCCTTGTCTATATATGCACTACATTTCTTCCTTCTTCACTTTTTTTCTTGGGCATCAATCTATTTTGGGTGGCTCTTGTCACCAGGTTAGGATACCCTAGTAAATTTGCTTGGAGGATATTTCAGAAACTATCAAAACTCCCTGCAATATGGGGGGATATGTTGAATTTCTTATAGATCTGCTAGATATACAAGCTTTTTTCTTTTTTATCAGTTTCTAGTATTTTATTATTATTCAACAAACATTTGTTGATATCTATGAATATGTTCCAGGTCATGTGTTGGATACTGGGAATTTCTGCTTTAAAATTGTTCTGTCTCATGAGAAAGAAAGATTCCAAGAAAAGATTGTGATGTAATGAATGAGTGCTATCATATAAATGGTATAAAGCTCCCAGAGTGAGTGAATTTGGGAAAGTAAGTGACATTTGAGTGGGGTCTTATGTATTGTAGGAGAGCAGACATCTATTCAAAGACCTTGGTAAAAATTCTAAAATAATTACTGAAGTGTATTTATAGAACATCTTAATATGATGTACTTTAATTCATATGCATTACCTTAATGAAAGTAAAATATTTTGATCATGAATGAAATTAGAACGATGAGAACAAAGTTGAATATATCACAAAAACATTACCACTAATTTTTCACTAAGCAATTAAATTAATGAACAGACTTTTTCTTTTAGAAAATTAGTTGTTTAAATTTTGGACGCCAAGAAACTGCTTGCCTGTAGACCTGAGAGAGGGAAACAAAGGTCGATCTGGTTCCTGAGATAGCCAACAAGAACATCCCAGAAGGCCTGACTCAATTCACATTTTCCCCTTGCAAGATGTTTCTACATCTAAGCTGGCCTGGAAGCTCCCAATCATTGGCAATCATTTCTATACCATATACACTCAGCTAAATTGGTCTTTTTATAACTTTAGAATGCCTTAGTCAAGCCATTTCTTCACATTCATAAATTGTTGTTCCAAATAATTTTGCCTCCCAGAAATATGTACTGAGATATCTAAAAAAATTAAAAGCAGAATATAAAGATTGTTTTCTTAGATACACTATCCTTTTGTGTGTTGGGTAAAAATGAAAATGTAACATACAGAGGAAGAATATGAACATACAAGGAGTAGTATTGGTATTTATTTTTGGTCACCGGCTATGGGCCTGTCACTAATTTCTTTGAGATACTAGTTCTGGCTTTTATATGTATCACAAGGGCAAAAAAGAAAAAAAACACGATTTTGTAAGTTCTGCTCATACCACCAGAGAGAAGTGGTGAACAGTAGCAGGAACTATCCTCGTAATGAGTTCGGGGTTTGAATTCAAATACAAACTTCAGTAAGTATCGCAGTTCCTATGATGGCTAGGATTTTTGCATGTGAGTTAGTCCACGTGTGTTCAATGAACATGCACTTGCATACAGTGTGGATGGTCATGTTATATTTTCTCAAGTACATATTAGATTTGGGTGGTGGCTTGTCCAACTTGTTCAAATACCATAAAAAGAAATTTTAACCTTCCACTATTTAGTCCTCCTCCCATCACCAAACACATCACTTATTTTATATCACTAGATGTGGCATTTTCTTTGCATGGTTTAATTCTCCAACTTGTAATTTATAGTGAATCCATTATTCTCCTGATTTTTTCATGCAGTTTTTCTACTTTTTTCTCTTATGTTTCATTAAATATTTCTTTTGAAAATCTTAAAGTGTTTCAGTGGCCTTTGTGATGATAGAAGTAATTGTAATTTGCTTTCCTAAAGTCAATATAATAAAGTACACATAAATAAAAAGTTTTGAAAAGTATTTTTGACTATTAATAATTTGACTATTTTAGCACTCAGAAAGTGTGATTTTTGTTAAAGTGATATGCTAACAAACTACCATCATGATCCTGTCTTTTCTGAATGTGACAGTATTATCTTAAGAATAAAAAAGTACTGGCAGTTTACTTTACTACAACCTAACACATAATATAGCACTTGAAATGGATAATATACACTATTCACTTTTTTTTCTAATGAAAGGAATAATTCTTTGTACAGTGGTTTGATACTAATCACAGAGCAAGTAAAGTCTCAGTAAACAAACAATAGCTTTTAAATCAAAAATGTTTATTGTAAAAAAGAGACCTTGAAAATTGTTTTTTAAAAAAGAAACATTGATTTCACAAGTCTTCAGGTTGTTTATAGACATAGCTATAGACAACATCTCACTTTCACACAAAACTCATTCAATCATATAAAAATAAACACAAATTTACATTGACTCATCAACTATACAATTAATTAAAAAAAAGGCACTTGGAAGGGGTGTCGTATTATTGCATTTGTGGTATGCATTTAAAATGGTTTAAGTACATTACTGAATTTCTAAGAATTGTCTCTTGCACTTATTCCCATATTTAATAAACTTTAGAAAATCATTAAAGTTCTTTTAAAAAGTAAGACATGGAGCATGCACCAGGAATGTTCAAAGCTAGTCTTTCCCTCCTCCCCCAAGGCACATACTACTTATTGGCAAAAACAAAACAAAACAAAAAAAAAACCAAAAATATTTTTAATACATTCTCCTGTGTTTCTTGATTTTTTTCTCTCTCTTAAAAATACACTTTAAAGCATTATAGGTAATCAACAAAAAAGCTTTAGTTTGACAATGGCAACCAGACATCGGACATGTCATGAAGTAAACTTGGAATACTTTATAAGGCACCTGAGATAGCGTCTGGCAGATTCTCTTCCTATAGGAAATTCTATTACAAACTCTATTACAAAGCAATACTGTTCTTTTCAGTTGAAATGATTTGGCAGCAATGTAAATCCTTGCATTCTTTCTTAGTAAGAAAAGATGCAATGTGCTTTTCAGTTAGTCTTTGAAGAGAAAGGTTCTTGTTTTTTATTCTCTCAGTATAGCTGTCAGTAAATATATAGTCATTTTAAACTTCACATGGAAAGGATTAACTTTAAACACATGGATTCCGTGCTCTTGCAGCTCTTAGTGTGTGTGTGTGTGTGTGCATGTGTGCATGAGTGTGTGCCTATACATATTATTTGGTCGGTAAGCACAAGAGAAAATGCCTTTGGACTTTTATTTGTCATTTGGCTTCGGAGTGAAGAAATGCATTCTGTTTGAGTAAACATTGATTGCATCACTCAATGTGCTACACAGCAGCCAGATTCCTCATGTTTGTGCAGAAGAGACATTCTGGAGAAGGTTTTGGAGCAGTTTTTGCACTGGTATTTCTTTACATCAGAGTGGGTCTGCAGATGAGCCCTCAGGTTTGACCTGTCTGCAAATGCTCTGTTGCAGTGGGGGCAAGAAAAAGGCTTCTCCCCTGAGGGTGGGGGTGGGGGAAGAAAAAGAAAGACAGTCAGTATTTTGGGGGGAAACATAAAGTCAAAAAACATTAATAAAAATCCATCACATTTTGCCAAAAGAACGAGAAGCAGCAAAACCTGATTAAAGTTCCCCACAATAGATATGTATTTTAATATCTGGCCCTTTAAGATAAATTTGAATGTTGCATTAAAATACCATACACGGAATATCATTACTGCTGCTAGTCACGCAGAAATAATGCACGTAGTTCTACGACTTTCACTTATTAAAGATTTCTGCTTCAGCAGGTGCAGCTAATGTTGAGCGCCACCCAACATTTCTCAGTATTTCCCCTTTTCCCTCTTTCTGTCTTATGACTAAGGCAGTGTAAGTGTCTTGACACCCTGCAGTATGATTTTGTGCTGGGAACAAGAAAAAGAGAAAAAAAAAAAAAAGACACAAAGCAAATTTAGTTTCAACTAACCAACTGGCTAAGAGATGATAGATAACACAGCAAGAGCATAACTAACAGAAAACTATAGGAAAACCCTCCATCTATTTACCAAATCAATTGATTAAGATAGCAACATTTGTATTTGCTGATTACTGGGGGCAGTTCCACAGAACACACATTCTAGCACATCTTTCCTGATTTTCTAACTGATCTTTGAGACCAAACCTCCTGTATCTACTTTCCAAAGTCTAAATGCTGTTTGCAGTTCCTGGAGCAGAGGTTGTTAGCAAGAAATGGAGCACTTTGTGCTCTAACAACTTTTTGAGTAGTCAGGAAGTAGCTATCAATGACCATCCATCATTAAAAGCACTGTGTCACTACTTCATGCAAATCTGACAGCCAACCCAGAGCTTCTTTCTACCAGAGAGATTAACATTCCTGGCTACGTTTTTTCTCTTACCAGTATGAGTTCTAATATGTCCTTGAAGCAACCAGGGTCTGGAAAATGCCTTTCCGCAGATCTTGCAGACACAAGGTAATGTGTGGGTCCGAATGTGCATCTTCAGGGCACCCAGGCTCACATATTCCTTGTCACAGTATTTACAGCTGAAAGATTTCCTAGACTGGGCATCGCAGTGCAGCTGCTTATGTTTGGCAAGCCCAGAAAAAGTTGAATAGGTCTTATTGCATAGGTTGCACTGAAACTTTTCAGCTTCAATGGCATGGGGATCTGAAAGCTTGGATTGTAGTCTTTCCTCTTCGTCACTAATGGGGCTTTCTGAGCCACTGTGGTCCTTGGATGAGGTGTCAGATGGAGGAGGGGGACTCACTCGCCCCAAGGATGAAGGGTATCCCGAGAGAGGAGAGAGGCCACTGGGCAGTGGGGAGTGGAACGGAGCCGTCGCAGTCCACACGGTAATGGGGCTGTAGGCTCCTGAGCTGAGGATCTCTGGTTGTGGGATGACAGGCATGGGGTAACTCTCATAGAGATATGGGGAAATAATCACTGAAGGAAAGAAAAGGAAAGTAAAGAAGATTAAGGTAAAAATAACCTTAAAAAATTCACACACACACACACACACACACACACACGATATTTAGCAACACACATGGTTTTCAATAAAGAAGATAGACCCATTTGGGAGGACACATGCATTGGTAAAAATTTTCATTTCCACCCTGGCTTTTATGGAGTTACTGTACTTAATGCACACACAGTCTGACAGCTGCGCTGAGCTATACCATCCTCTGAAGTCGGGCCGTGTGGCCAAGCCAGCGCCTTCACTGTCCCCATTGAGGAGGAATAACCTAGACATTATTTGCAAACAGAGAGAAAAGTTGTTTTCCATTTTCTGCACGGGCTATTCGCATGCATTATGACCGTGAGCACAAAGATATGCGTGGGCCAACCTGCCTTCTAAGGGAAAGGAGCCTCATTACATGAAAATCGCAGTAATTCAACATTTATGTATCGTGCTGCTCGTCTTCCACACGTCCGTTATGTGTGTTTACACAAGCTTTAGAACATGAAGTTGCCACAGCTGAATGAAAATTTCCTTGTCACTCAGGGTTTAAAAAGTTTTGAATTAAAACTTACCCTAAATGATCAAAAGAATAGAAACCCCCTTTTAGGACGCTGTTCAAAAGGAAAACAGCTGTCTTTCGCTCTTTTGTAATAGCATTTAAGTAGCAATGTACAGATTTATATTTACAGATTTATAGGTACATAGCCATAGATACACTTTTTTGGTTTTTGTTTTCGGTTTTTACCTGTGTGTGTGTCCAGTTCGCTGTAGTTCGGCTTTTTGGAGGCGTTGAAATGCTTCTTGACCAGGAAGGAGCGCGGCATCTTGCCGGCGGCCGGCGGGCGGGTAACGGTCCGGGGAGGACGGGCCGGCCCTACAGCATCGCGGCCGAGCGGCCGGCTCAGGTGCGGCAGCGACGGGCCGGCGCCTGCGAGGTCGCCGGGCTCCGCACGAACTGAGGCCGCCCGCGCCGGGCGGGGCTTTTCCCCTGGCTTCGGGGCGGAGGATCCAATCACGGCGGAGAGCTTCGGGTTTCAGCTCCTCCCTCTGGGACAGCTGTGAACAGAGGAAGAATCTGTTGTCAGACCAAATTATTCTGGTTCAAAATGGACTGTTTTTCGGGACTTCGGTGGAGAGAAAAAAGTGTTAAGCATTTTCGGGAGCAGCGATCTCGCCTGGGTAGTCCGCTGTCCCGGCCCCGAGCCGCCCCGAACGGCCCCGCGGCCGGCGGCGGGGACAGGCTGTCCTGCGCGCACCGGGCAGCGCCCGCGCGGGAGCCTATATTTGGAAGCGGCCTTTGGAGAGGTTTGACTTGCCCAGGGACCAAATAATTAACTCTTGGCTTTTGAAAACGGCAGGCAGCGGCGGGAAGACAAAGGCGCCAGTGAGCGCAGAGGCCGCTCTCCCAGCGGGGCGTCGGGCCTGGGCCGGCGCTGCGTGTCCCCAGGCTTGGCAGAGCCAGAGGCGCACTTCCTCGGGAAACTGAGTAGTCATGTCACTATATTAGCCATGGTGCTTGAAAGAAATGCTTTGTAGCCCATTAAAGACCGGCTTATCAGAAGAACTGGAGAACTGCAAAGATAAAAAGGAAGGCTGGCAGAGAGGGGGACAGTAGGTAAACTGTCATTCAGAACCTTGGGAAATTATCTCACAAACACCTTTGACAAGAGTTCTTACCTTTTCGTGTATCACAATTTATTTTTATGAAAAAAAGGACCTATGGGTCTTTAGAGACAATTATTTCATCTGAAATATTTATCTGCATTTATTTGGTGCTTTGTGCATCAGAACCCATCTCAGCATCTGCCAGTTTCCTGTATTATGTTAAAAAATAAAAGGATACTCTTGTGAGTGCTGCTTGATTAAAGGTTTAAGCTAGCCTAGTAATCAGCAAAGACACCTTGATTTTGTGTATGGTATTAATCTAAAAATACTCTAAGGTGGCTCATTTTTAAAGTAAAATTTCAACCATATTTTCAAGCACCTGTACCCATTTCAGATTTTTATACTACCTTTTGCTCAAAGAATAAGGAAAGAATGAATTCCAACGAAGACCACTCTACTCTTGTTTCTAACAGGTGCCGGAAGAAAAAAAGTGAAAAAGCAAATAACAGTGGTGATGTCAAGACTTGTAAGAGAAAAGTGCATTGTCAGGCTGCATAACTTCCTAATCTTGGGATGAGAAAACAAGTGTGTGTGTGTGTGTGTGTGTGTGTGTGTGTGTGTGTGTGTGTGTGTGGTGTGTGGTAGGAGGCAGCAGGCTTCCTGAGCCAGTTTCAATGATTCCTTTTATTTCTCCCAACAGTCACTAATTTAAGCGTCAAACCAGGAAAGGAATTTAGATGAATCCTTATGTTAAGGGATGCATGTCTGTAGCAGACGGGAGAATAGGAATACACATTAGATTTCTGCACACACCTTAACCTGGAGTAAAAGTCAGAGGCAGTTTTCTGTGCTTGCTACCTTTTGTGAGGGTTTGTTCAGCTTTAGGCACATGGGTTTAATACAACAGTAGTCCTTGTTGCCCTTTTCACCCCATTTCCTGCAAAACGCACATTTTGTTAGAGATATTGTAGAGAAAACACAAGTTGCCATGGCTTTTACTTTCGCCTTCACTCTGCAGTGTCTGTCCACAACCGAGAAGAGAGCTAGAGGACGTTTTGGTATTTATTTGCTGTTAGTTATACAGCAAGGTAATCTGCTAAAATGTGTACTTTAAAACTCCATTTTAAAAGTTTGACAGCAATTCACTATGCCTGAAAAAAACTTGAATTTGGATTCCAGAGGCATCACCGGGCAAGCCCCTTTCAGGTGCGGGGTGCCCCCCAGGGATCTGCGTCGGGACGCGCGGCCGCACCCACGTGAGCGGACAGCGCTTGGGTCGTGCCGGAGGCATGTCACTACACAGCCCTCGTGCTAGCCGGTCACACGCATGCCCGTGTGAGGTCCGGCCCGCCGTTGGGGGAGGGCGAGCGCGCGCTGATGGCGTGAGTCAGACTAAACAGGTGCTCTGCTCAGACACAGCGGAGGGCATTTGGCGCCAGAACAGTGTGGTAAAAACGCAGGCAGAAAAGTCAAGGCCACACCCAAAGTCCAGCTGCTGGGACTCTGCAAAGACAAGACAGAGGTTTCCTTTCCTTCTGCAGTCGTATGCAACAGTTAGCTTTGGGCATTTACTAAAAGACTTTCTTTTGCCCGGGGACAGAAATCTGCGCAAAGGAAATGACACCCGATTTTAAATGTTTCGTTCTGGAGTCAGATAGAAGTCAGTCAATGACTGAGAGGGGAAAAATGGGCGAAACAAACAACATGGGCTTGCTAACGCCGGGACTAAATCCTAGGTTGGAGAGAAAGTGGCCCTGCGTAATAGGCTGATCGGAGTAGTCTAAAAGCAGTGGTGCTTGTCCTGAGAACTGCTGGACACAGCCCAGCCTGGGCGAAGCTGGGGGCACAGGTAGCACGAAGGCATAGAAGGCACAGCCTCCGCCCTAGGCTCCTCACAGCGTAACGTAGCACAGGGAGAACTGAGCACGGCTGGCAGCCTTAGGGAAGCTGAAAAAATAATCCTCCCTGGGCTTCAACCCTACTGGAGGCTCTTTTCCCTTTCCTGATTTCTGTGGAATTGATTACGTGGGACCCTAGAAGCCCATGTACTCTAATTCCTTAATTGCCATGATGTGACTCAATGTGACATACCTGACAGTCTCTCATTTCCTCTGTTTTCTGAAGAATCTGACCAAGATAACTTGTGGATAACTTTGCAAATTAAAGGTCTGGGATCTCACAGAAGGTCCAGCCTTCCCCACAGGCTCCCCGAAGGGTGGGATTTCTCCTGGACTGTCTTTTTCATGAAAGACACATTCTTGCCTTACCAAATATGGAAACAAATGAGGTTCATGAGGTTCGGGAATGCACCTTGGATTTATTTACTTTGCATGCAGATTCGTGCACATTGGGCATTTAGGTGTATAAAAAGCAGCACAGGTATTGACTACTGAGTTTAGGAAATGGAGTAAATCTAGTGCCAAAAGAATCATAGCATGGGAGACGCTTGAAAATCCCATCTTGTGCTCTGTCCTGCCTCTTAAAATGAACTGTGTCTCTTTCTAGCTTTGGATTCTGGCATGATCACCCTTGGGGGGTTTTATATCCTTTGAATTCATACAGTGATTTGTAATCCTTGCATGATATGAAGTTATGAAATAGCATTGGTTTGGCTGTGATATCTGGAGAATATTAGAATGCATTACTAATTTTTAAAATCTATTTAGATAGGAACAAAGCATTTATTATATGTAATTTGAAGTTTGAATGACAAAGATGTGATGCCATTTTGTAATTTGTACATATACATATTTTATGTATAAAGATACATATTTATATTTGCATTCCTAATTCATCATTTAATTCAGTCTCAAATAAAGTAAATCAATCCCTAAATATAAGAGAAATAAATATTTCCTTTCAATACCTGGGCTTCTCTCTCTGTACATTATGTTTAATATTAATCTCTAATTTCTTTCAGAATGATTTAGGGACAAATATTTCCCAATATAAAAGAGAAAATGATCTAAGTGGGTATAAGATTCTGCTTAAATATTCTGAGTTCTGTAGTAAGGAGAACCTCTTTTCTTAGCAGGTGTGGATGGAGTGCACATACACTCAACATACGTAAGTATATCCACTCAACGATGCCAACAAGGCCAAATATGAACATGTGTCTGTGTGAGTGTGCACATGTCTAAACTGGGGTGAAAAGCAATAGTAGCAAAAAATGATATCACAATGTCCCTTTGCTGTTTAGGAATTTCTACTATTTCCTGTGTGTTCCCAGGGCCATATTCACAAGGCTAACAGCCACTAGCCTTGTGTGTCTGTCTGGCGTTAGCTCTAATCCAATCACATATGATTGGTAAATACTTAAGATCACTTCAAACAGAAAACCTTGTTTAACTTGGGGACAGCATTTTAATGAGATCTTTCTGCCAATCACTTGTATTCAGAATTTTATTCCTAGTTATGTTTTTATAATCTCATTTCCCTTTGAGTGGATACAGTATGGTTAGTGTGTCATGTAAAGTAAAAGACTCATCTCTTCAGTATTCTATTTGTACCTTGCAGAAAGTGTTGATGATTTTATCTGAAAGATGATCTGTAAGATGTATAGATCCTATCTGTAAGAAACACTATATAAAATGTTGAAATTATCTATATGTTATACAACAGCTCAGGGATATGTGGTTGCAAAGAGACACCTATTGGTCAGCTCTGGAAGACGTATTGCTTTCTTTTTCTTTCTTTTCTTTTTTCATAACTTTTTAACAAGGTCTGCCACCTAGTGGAAAATAGATTGATTTGACTTGACACTAAGAGCATCAACCTGACCTTGTTTTGTAATTGCCCCAATTTTGGATTAGCATTATTTAAATTTTTTGAATTTATTAAAGTATTCATAATTTAAAATGACACATTATATTTGTGTGTATGTAAATATGCATATCATTTATACAACATATTGTGTTAGCTTTATGAGACAGGCAGGAAAGGGAAATTTATGATGTTCACCAGCCTGTGCAGTCATAAAGAAGGAAGTAGGCAAAAATAGCTAGAATTATACTCAAAAGTGAGTAAGAACCTTGCATGCCTTATTTCTTATATCCTCATAATAACCTATAGGCCAGAGGTATTTCAAAGGAGGGGAGCGAAGGCCGAGCTTGGTTTTCCAGGGGATTCAGAATGCAAATGGCGGAGCCGATGCTTGTTCTGTCCAAGACCATACCCTTCACTGCCAGGCTCTGCTCCTCCACCTGTGCTCAGGTAGCTGAAGGACATGCAGGACCCAGCACTTAAAACGTATCAAGGTTTTAAAAACTGGTGGTGGCCTCTGTTACCTCAGTCTTTAATGGGATTATGTGTGGAAAAATAAAGCCATCAATGAAGAATCAGTGTTTCCAGATATAACGGAGGAGCGTGTGGAGTGACAGCTAATAATAAAAGCTGCCATTTTAAAGTTTTAAAATGAGCTGGCCACTATGCTAAGCACTTCACATACATTGTTTTAATTAATCCCCCCCCCAAGTAGTTAATCCTGTAAGGTAGATATCCCTATTTACAGATGAAGACACAGGTTTAATTTTCTTGGTCAAATCATACTGCTAATAAGGAGTAGGTGAAGTGGGATTTACATCTGGCTCTGTTCAATTTCAAGTCCTGTGTATTTGAGCACTCTGTTATAATTGTAATAACATGTCATAGGGGTGCATTAGACCCATGACTAACTGTAAAACATGACCTCTCTCTTTTCCCGGTCAGGGATGCTTACACATGGAGTCTGTAATCCACCCCCACTCAGCGCTGCCTCCGCCCTGCGTCTGCCTCTTTTCCTAAGTCACACCGGGGTCATGGTTGCTTGATTTCAGACATGATGCCAGTTGCCTCCAGGTGTTGGGTGTGAATTCTAGGAAGACACTTGGAATAGAATCCTACGTGTTTAAGTGTTGCCATTGTCTCTTGGAATGCGGGAAAAGGAGACCACGTATCAAGTTTTTAAAAAACTGGCGGCGGCCTCTGTTACTTCAGTCTTTAATGGGATTATGTGTGGAAAAATAAAGCCATCAATGAAGAATCAATGTTTCCAGATACAATGGAGGAGTTCTACAGTTTGAGAATTTCTCCTTTTTCCTTCCATGAGTGTGTGAGTGTGGCGCCTACCTTGCTCCCAGGGTGAGCCTGCGAGGTGCATGTGAGTGGGCCAGTTGGTCAGCTTGTGAGTGGCGTTGGTCTGCCTTTATTCACAAGAAGGACTTGAAGCACTTTCTGGGGGGACATTCCCAGGAATAATAGGGACAGCAGAGAGCCAGGCCCACCAAGCTTGATCCTACAATGAACCCTTAGTAGCCAAAGAAGAGTGTTGGTTCTGAGTGCAGTGACACGTCTGCCACTCCAATAAGTCTTTTGGCTGACCACCCAAAAATGCTGTGGGGAAACAGGCATAGAGCCCAGTCAGTGATGCTAAAATGTGGCTTTTCTGAAACTCTGTTAGGCATTAGAGAGGGTAGACCATGCTTTGTGAGAGCGCCCCCGCATCCCATAATGGAACGCTGCAGGGCGCTGACTCCCGAGGGCTCCAGGCGTCAGTGTAAGTGGTGGGTGCCAACAGGCCTGGCAGTGCCTGGGGGGTGGGGGGTCCGCAGTGGAAGTGCTGGTGCTGCTGCGGTACACTGAATATTTGGGTGCCTCCAAAATTGCTATTTTAAAACCTAACTCCCAAGGTGATAGTATTTGGAGTTGGGGCCTTTGTGAGATCATTAGTTCATGAGGATGGAGCCCTCCTAAATGGGATTAGTGCCCTTCTAGGAGACCTCAGAGAGCTCTCTCTCTCCGCTCCCGTGTGAACACACGGGAGGAGGGAGCCTACGGGCCATGCAGCTGCCCTTACCAGATGCTGAATCCTCCAGTGCTGCCGTCTCTGACTTCCAACCTCCAGAAATGTGAGAAATAAATTGCTGCTGTATAGAAACCTCCCAGTCCGCGGTACTTCGCCATAGCAGTCAGAACGGGCTGAGAAGTGAGGGCCTTTCTGATGGTCTGGCCTCGGTGGAAGTAACAGCGGGCCCTGCCGGGGAGCAGAGCTGGCGGTGGCAGCTGAGGTCGCTGGCAGACCGCGTGGCACTCGTCAGGCGGCCAGTGCAGTAGGAGGGAGCGCGGCATGCTCTGCACTGCACCTGAGCGCGGGCCCTGCAGACCATGAAGAGCAGCGCTGAGGGACTCCAGAGCGACACTGCTGGGTGTTCGGTGCCTGACTCGGTGGAAAGGAAAAGCAGGTACCACCTACACCCTGTGCAAAGGAGCAGTGAGCACAGGGGCCGGCCGCCCGAGCATGCACAGGCACTGCTGCCTGGACTCCCGAGTCAGGGTGCCTGCGCTTGGCATCCTGTCTTGTTCTGGGCCTCAGATCTGCCTGATCAACACATCTACCTGGATGTTGAATCTAAAATCCTTTAACACAGCAGACTGTGAGGCTTTCCAAGGCAATTTAGAGAAGCAAAGTCTAAATCATGCCATTCCTATGATGGTTCCCCTAATTTGGGTCTAGAGTCACCAACTTGTTGAGCCATTTTCCAAAAGCAAGCCTGTGTCAGTGCGCTCAGAACACAAGGTTTGGGAGGGCTTCCCAGGTATCCGCAAGCGCCTTGCTGCTTTGCTCTGGGTCATAGGCAATGACGACCAACTGCTGGTCAAACCCCATTTCTCCATTTGCTAACCTAGTCACGTGACAGATCAGGAGCCCGGCCTGGCAGAACCGTGTGGCTGCTTGGATTCCTCACTGACGGATTTCTTCACCCAGATCAAAGCACCCATCATTTCATATGCTGTGATTCTTCGAAGGAGACGTCTTTAAGCATTATACCACAGCTGTTTGAAAAGAAACACACACATACACAAGCCCCACAGGTAGAATGATCTTTTCTAAAAGTACTTTTTGGCCTTGCATTTAAAAATGAAAGCCAGGTGACAATGAGAAAGAAATGTTGTCTTCACTTTTTCCCTTCAAATTTTAAGGCCTCAACTTGAGTATAAACCTTTCGCTGGCACTAAGGTGAGCTGGCATTCTAGTATAGCCTTAGCAGAACAGTATTAAAATCTAACAATGAAATTGTTGTTGATGTAACTCTTGCCAGCAGTTAGAGGTAACTGGCTGCTTGCAGAGGTATAAGCCCTTTCAGAGCTGGGTTGATCGGTCCCTTTGTCATTGTGCTTTCCCAGAGGAGCATCTGTCCTTCGCCAGCTCTGCCGCTGGGAAGCCACACAGACCCAAATTCTGTTGAGGGGGTGGAATTCATTATTGCACTTGCAGAAAGAAGGCCAGAGACACTTGAAATCATTTGAAAGTGATTATGGAGAGACGTTAAGGGCATGAGAATCACAAACCTCCCAACTCTCTTGAGTCTTTGGAATCGTAGCACACTGATGATGAGTGAGCGATGATCCGGAGCTCGCAATTGTACAATTGCACTGCAGAAAAGTGGAAGGGGAATTTGGGTCTTAAGAGGAAACTTGATGGAATGAAATCATAGAACATTACAGCAGGGAAGACCTTAGCAATCTAGTGCAACGTGTTCCTTTTTCCCCCCCCTCAGGAGAGGATAAGACCAAGCTTGCTCAAAAGTGTGAACCTTGTCAGCATTACAGAGGATGACATGCAATATGTGCCAACTGCCAACACAAGGTGCTAGCAGACAGCCTCCACAGTGCCCTGTGGCAGGCCGCCTGTCATTTGAAATGTAATTGATTGGCTTCTGCTAACTTCCTGGACAGTCTTTAAGAAACAAAATGAGAAGAAATCTTTCTTTATTTCAAAATTCATCTGTAATTCGGTACCCTGACCTGTTTTGCCCTCTCCCTCCTCATGAAGTGGTATAGTTTAATGCCTATGGAGTTTATTTTGCTTGGGACATCTGCCTTGCATATTTAATTTTGGTTTCTATGCTTAGTGGCTCTAGTGAGTAGATACCTTGAATTGAGCACCCCAAATATATGGGTATAATGGTGTTCCCAAAGTTGGGCTGCAAGTTCTTTAACCCCTGACACCTACCCCAAAGTCACCAAATAAACCCATGGCCTAATAGGAGCAGTGAGATCGAGTGTGCCCTGTTCCCCAAGTCCCTCCTATCTGGACTGTGGGAATACTACCGTTGGGCACCAAGTAACAGTCCTTACTCCTCCACACAAACAAAAAAATCCCCTCATTTCTAAAGATGATAATGAAAATTTATCAAATTATGTTAAGGAAAAAAGAGGCATTCCAGGTAACCATATCTTTAATCAGGTAGGCTATGGCTAGGTAACCCCCATCTAGGGAGAACTCAGAGCCAACTTGTCAGCACCATTCCAATGACATGAATCAAAGTTGTGTCCATCAGAATAGAGACTCCATGCTGGAGAAAGTCACCACAAGCCCCAGGGAAGGCACTGATCTGACACAGTGATGTTGAAAGTCAAGAGTGCATAGCATGAAAGGCACCAGGCGATGACAGCAGAATTAGGTGTCCTGTGAAGAGAAGATGGGTGTGCCCATTGAAGAAAGCCTGCTGGAACAGGGAGCCTTTTGCTGCCTCTTCTGGGGACACCTGCCAGCTCGAGAGCAGCCCGACACCTGTAGATCTTATTCTGAATTGAAGTGGAGATTGAGCAGCTGTGGAATGTCAATAGGTACATTAAATTTACTACTCTGTTGATTGTAGAGAACCAAGTTGGAAAATGTGGAACTTGGTCCCATGTACTGTATCATTCTCTTTTGAGAATAAGATATTTTTTTTACCATTGTTGTCTTTGTACTTGGAATATAAATGTTAGCTATTTCCACTAAGATTAAGTCAATGGATTCCAAAGTGCATTTTTAAAAATTAATTAATTGTTTTTTTTTAATTATTTCAGCATATTATGGGGGTACATAAGTTTAGGTTATGTATATTGCCCTTGCCCTCCCACCACCCTGAGTCAGAGCTTTAAGGGTGTCCATCCCCCAGACAGTGCACATCACATTCATTATGTATGTATACCCACAATCCCTCCCCCCTCCACATCTGCCTGACACCTGATTAATGTTATTCCTAAATGTGCTCTTAGGTGATGATCAGAGAAACCAATTTGATGGTGAGTACATGTGGTGCTTATTTTTTCATTCTTGGGACACTTCACTTAGTAGAATGGGTTCCAACTCTATCCAGGAGAACATAAGAGATTCTATATCCCCATTATTTCTTATAGCTGAGTAATACTCCATGGTATACATACACCACATTTTATTAATCCACTCATGTATTAATGGGCACTTGGGTTGTTTCCACATCTTTGCAATTGTGAATTGTGCTGCTATAAGCATTCAGGTGCAGATGTCTTTTTTATAGAATGCCTTCTGTTCTTTTGGGTAGATGCCCAATAATGGGATTGCTGGATCAAATGGTAGGTCTACTTGTATGTGTTTGAGGTATCTCCATATTGCTTTCCACAGAGGTTGCACTAGTCTTCAGTCCCACCAGTAGTGTATGAGTGTTCCTGTCTTTCTGCATCCATGCCAACATTTATTGTTTTGGGACTTTTTGATAAAGGCCATTCTCACTGGAGTTAAGTGATATCTCATTGTGATTTGCATTTCCCTGATGATTAGAGATGTTGAGCATTTTTTCATATGTTTGTTGGCCATTGTTCTGTCTTCTTTTGAAAAATTTCTGTTCATGTCCTTTGCCCACTTTTTGATAGGGTTGTTTGATTTTTTCTTGCTGATTTTCCTGAATTCTAAATAGATTCTAGTTATCAGCCCTTTATCAGATGTGTAGCATGCAAAAATTTTTTCCCATTCTGTAGGATGTCTGTTTACTCTTGTGACAGTTTCTTTGCCCGTGAAGAATCTTTTTAATTTAATCAGGTCCCATTTATTTATTTTTGTTGTTGCTGTGATTGCCTTTGGGGTCGTCTTCATAAATTCTCTGCCTACGCCAATGTCTATAAGAGTCTTTCCCACATTTTCTTCTAGAATTCTAATAGTTTCACACCTAAGGTTTAAGTCTGTTATCCACTGTGATTTGATTTTTGTGAGAGGTGAAAGGTGTGGGTCCTGTTTCAGTCTTCTACCTGTGGCTACCCAGTTTTCCCAGCACCATTTATTGAATAAGGATTCTAATCCCCAGAGTATGTTTTTGTGTGCCTTTTCAAAGATTAGATGACTATATGAGGATGGTTTTATATCTGGATTCTCAGTTCTATTCAACTGTTTTGTGGGCCTGTTCTTGTGCCAATACCAAGCTGTTTTAATAACCACAGCCTTGTAGCATAGTTTGAGGTCTGGTAAATTAATACCTCCCATTTTGTTCTTATTGCCTAAAATTGCTTTTGCTAAACGGGGTCTTCTCTGGTTCCATACGAAGTGTAAAATTATTTTTTCTGTATGTGTGAAAAATGATGGTGGTATTTTAATAGGATTTCATTGCATCTGTAGATCACTTTGGGTAGTATAGATAGACATTTTAACACTGTTGATTCTTCTGATCCATGAGCATGGTATGGTTTTCCACTTGTTTAAGTGCTCTGCAATTTCCTTCCTTAGTGTTTCATAGTTCTCCCTTTAGAGGTCTTTTACCTCCTTAGTTAAATATATTCCTAGGTATTTTATTTTATTTGTTGCTATTGTGAAGGGTATTGAGTCCTTAATTTGGTTCTCCGTTGGACTGTTATTGGCATGTATGAATGCCTCTGATTTGTGTGTATTGATTTTGTATCCCGAGACTTTACTGAATTCATTGATTAATTCCAGGAGTCTCTTGGTTGAATCCTTGGGGTTTTCTAGATATAACATCATATCATCAGGAAAGAGTGAGAGTTTGATCTCTTCTTTCCCTATTTGGACTCCCTTGATTCTGCTCTCTTGCCTGATAGCTCTCGCAAGGACTTCCAATACTATGTTGAAAAGTAATGAGGACAGTGAGCAGCCTTGTCTGGTTCCAGTTCGAAGTGGTAATGCTTTCAATTTTTCCCCATTCAGTATGATGGTGGCTGTGGGTTTGTCATATATGGCTTGTATCATTTTTAGATAGGCCCCATCTATGCCTATTTTGTTAAGCGTTCTTATCATAAAAGGGTGTTGAATTTTGTCAAATGCTTTTTCTACATCTGTTGAGAGGATCATATGATCTTTATTTTTGATTCTATTTATGTGGTGAATTACATTTATAGATTTGCCTATGTTGAACCATCCCTGCTTCTCTGGGATGAAGCCCACTTGATCATGATGGATTATTTTCTTGATAAACATCTGAATTGGATTTGCTAGGATTTTACTGAGAATTTTGCATCTATATTTATAAGGGATATTGGTCTGTAGTTTCCTTTTTTTGTTGCATCCTTTCCTGGTTTTGGTATCAGAGTTATGTTGGCTTCACAAAATGTGTTGGGGAGAATTCCATCCTTCTCGATGTTGTAGAATAATTTTTGTAGGATAGGCACCAGTTCTTCTTTGTAGGTGTGGTAAAATTCTGGTGTGAAACCATCTGGTCCCAGGCTTTTCTTTTTGGGATGGTTTTTTTATTGCTGTTTCAAATTTAGTTCTTGGTATTGGTCTGTTCAGGAATTTTATTTCTTCCTGGTTCAGCCTAGGGAGGCTGTGTGTTTCTAAAAATTTGTCCATTTTCTTCACATTTTCCAGTTTGTGTGCATAAAGGTTTTTTTAGAATTCATAGATGGTATCTTGTATCTCTGTGGCATCAGTTGTGATTTCTCCTTTCATGTTCCTGATGGAGGTTATTAGAGATTTTTCTTTTCTGCTCTTGGTTAGCCTAGCCAGAGGCATGTCAATTTTGTTTATCTTTTCAAAGAACCAACTTTTTGTTTTATTAATCTCTCATATGGTTTTTCTCTTGTCCATTTCATTTAGTTCTGATTTGAGCTTAATAATTTCTCTCCTTCTGCTGGGTTTGGGGTCAGTCTGTTCTTCCTTCTCCAGCTATTTGAGTCTATTCTTTAGGTTGTTTATTTGTATGTTTTCTGTCTTTTTGATATAGGTATTTATGGAAATACATTTTCCTCTCAGGACTGCTTTAGCTGTGTCCCATAGATTTTGATAGCTTGTGTCTCTTTTGTCATTTAGTTCAAAGAATCTTTTGATTTCCATCTTGATTTCTTCATTTATAAAATAATCGTTCAGGAGAAGGTTGTTTAGCTTCCATGACTTTGAGTAGAAATGAGAATTTCTGTTAGGGTTAATTTATTTTAATAAAAGCAGAACTTTTATCCACTGTGATCTGAAAAGATGTATAGTATAATTTCTATTTTTTCAAATTTTTTAAGACATGCTTTGTGTTCTAGGATATGGTCAATCTTAGAGAATGTCCCATGAGCTGATGAGAAGAACGTATATTCAGTGGAATTTGGATAGAATGTCTTGTAAATGTGAGTCAGGACCATTTGTTCTAGCATTCTGTTTAAGTCCATTATTTCTTTGTTTATTTTTTGTTTTGAGGATCTGTCCTGTGCTGTCAGTGGGGTGTTGAAATCTCCGGCTATTATGGTGTTGCTATTTATCATTTGGTTTAGATCAAGTAGGGTTTGCTTTATGAATCTGGGTGCACCTAAGTTGGGTGCACATTAAGTTATGTCTTCTTGTCAAACTGTACCCTTCACCATCATATAGTGACCATCTTTGTCTTTCATTACTTTTGTTGATTTAAAAACTAAGTTATCTGAAATTAAAACTGCCACGCCACCCTTCTTTTGGCTTCCGTTTGCTTGAAATATCTATTTCCATCCCTTTGTTTTCAGTCTAAATGCATCTTTGAAGGTTAGGTGAGTTTCCTGGAGACAGAAGATACTTGGATTCTATTTTTTGTATCCATTGGGCTGCCCTATGTCTCTTGAGTGGGGAGTTCAAGACATTCACATTTATTGAGAGAGCTGATAGGTGGGGCAGGTTTGTGTTCATCCTGTTGGGTAGAACTTCATTGCTATGTTTTCTCTCTTGAGCCATTGTGGCATCTGGTCTTTGATCTTTAGCTTTTGAGTAGTTTTACATTTGTGAGTGTTTCTTGTGCTGGTCCATGTGCAACTCTGTTTTGAGTACTTCTTGGAGGGCCGGTTGAAATGATAGCAAGGAGTATGCTCTTCAACACCATCATTTTCTTATAAGAACACTTACATTTGTATATATTAAAAATATTTCACCAGGTACACCTACAGTCAATTCAGGTAGATGAATCACATAAATGAAGCACATAAGTGAACACTTATATGGAGAAAGACTCAATGTTTATTTGGAAGGCACAGTTAAAGTTTATTCATTATAAATCCTTTGTTTTACATGCAACTTATCTTTTCTTAACCTGTGTCAGCCTGGGGATTAAAAGAAAGGTTTGATTAAAAACACAGGTGAGTAGGTGTCTATCTTTCTCCCACTAGCTTTGTAGAAAGCCTTCCCACTCAGGCTCCTCCTTATGCCCATGCAGAGCTGGGTTGGGGTCTAGGGCGGTCTTGTGGCTTACCCATCCTGGTAGCA
Source organism: Lemur catta (assembly GCF_020740605.2). NCBI lineage: Eukaryota > Metazoa > Chordata > Mammalia > Primates > Lemuridae > Lemur > Lemur catta. Next base: position 100,611,701 of record NC_059136.1, on the reverse strand, counting down.
CAGTTAATGTCTTTTTTCCCTTACTGGCTCCAAGCCAGGCCTCCAGTAGCCACCACAGTGGCTAAGCATGCTGTACAAGTTGTTGAAGCCCTTGAAAAACTTGCATGATGTCCCTGAAGGGTATGTTCCCTCTGGCTTTTTTCCAGTCTTGATGCAGATCCATTTTGCTTAGACCCCAACGTCTGTTCTCCAGTAAGCTCCAACCATTGGCAGGCAGAGAACCTCCCATCACCACACTTGTTCTCTTCTCTTCTGCATAGATCACTGAGCACAGCATCCATGTGGTTTCGATGCCTCCCTGCACAGCAGTATGCTGTTTACTTACACTTTATTTTAAGCCCCCACCCGAGGACCTAGAAATGAAGCCATGTGGCTTGCTTAGAAGACAACGTGAGTGATACTATGCTCCATGCAAAGTAACTTTTCCTCATTGACACTAAGATGTTGTCTTCAGATTTTTGCCCTTTCATTACAATTGTGCATTACTTACCGATGGGACAGAGCAATTTCATTGTGCGATCATCATACAATGTAGTTACCACAAACCTAGATGGTAGAGCCTACCCCACCTAGGCTATAGAGTACAGCCTATGGCTCCTAGGCTACACACCTGTACAGCATGTTATTGTATTGAATGCTGTAGACAATGGTAACACAATGGTAAGTATTTGCATAGAAAAGGTCCAGTAAAAACACAGTATTATCGTCATATGAAACCACTGTTATATGTGTGGTCCTTCATTGACCAAAAAGGCCAAAATGTCATTATGCAGTGCATAACTGTATTTCCCATGAAGGCTTTTTGGTCTTTTATGCAAATAAACACCTGATAGGTGATCTCTCCTTTGCCTTACAGACATCTCCTGATGGTTGAATGCCAGATTGAACATAACCTAGCTCCTTAAGTTGGAAATCTTGTTACATATAGATTAAGAAATTAATAATTAGAGAAATAAAAGAGCTTGTTCAAAATCCCATGGGTAGCTGGTGACAGTATAGCACCAAGAGAATAGACCCTCCCACTGTGACACTCAAACCATCACCAAGATGCTTCTGTTCACTTTAGCTGTGTGATTAATGCAACTTGAAAGCTACTGAGTGCTTCCCCCTTCTTTTGATCAACACCAGACATTCCAAAAGGTAATATGCTTGCCCACATAGCCATGTGGGCATAATGTAGAGGACACTGTTCATAGTTGCTCCTAACCGGGGGCAATACACAGATTTTCATATAAATTAGGAAAGGGAGGAAGAGTTTTGGTGACTGACAGCAGGAAGGAGGGCCAATGGAGCTGAAGGTGGACTGCAGATTCAGTTTCAGGTGGAAGGAATTCTTCAAGCTGCAAAGGTTACATGTGCTTGTTATCTCTGTTTAGCATCTATCTTTATCGGTCACCTATCACATATCCTTGAAAGTGCATAGATATTATATATGTTTCTTTTTTCCAATAAACACTTATTAAGTGCCTACCTTGAGCTAAGAATTGTACTAACCATATTTATGAATCTCATTTAAATCTCATAGCAACTCTCTAAGAGAGGTATAATTTATTATTTTACAATTGATGATGTTGAGACCTGGAATTCATACATATGGTAGTTGTTTGAACTCTAAGTTTACTGATTTTTAACTGAATCTTAGCAGAATAACTATTTGTTGACCTTCAGTTGTTTGTAAATCAGACAATAACGGCCCTTACACAGACTGGAGAAATTGTGTTGGTTAAGGATGTAGTAAAGACTAACGTGACGTAGTCTAAATGACCATGAAATTATACAACTTTACAGACCTGCAATGATGGCAGACTTTGAAGTTCTACTGACTCAATGACCCCAGGTTACTTACTGAATTCCCATTTACTCATCGGTAATGGGAATGGGTGATCGTTTTGCAGAGGTGTCATAGGGACTTGCGATGAAGCACGTAAAGTTCTAAATAAAGTGCCCAGCATAGAGCAGAAATAACAATAGCTGCCCTTTATTAAGTGCTTACTATGTGCTAGATACTGTGTTAAGCAATTTAACAGGTTTTATTTTATTTAATCCTCTCACAATCCTTTTAACTCAGTCCTGATAAAATCACCATTTTGCATGTGGGCTGCCCAAGCTAACGGCCCGTCGGTGCTGCAGATGGGAGTAGACTGTGACGTGTCTGATTCCGGAAGCCGTGCTCTCATCTGCCGTGTCCTGGTGCTTCTCCTACCACAAGCTCTGCAAGCAGAGGGGTGGAATTAATGCTCTTATTGTTAGAGATCACGTAATACAACTCTCTTCAATGACATCATTTTTGTTATAAAAACATTTTTTAAAGGAACTGCAATGGGCGATTTAACATCCCAAAACAGCAGTTTTATTTCAGAAACATGATTGGTGACTTTTTAATGCCATGATTCTAAGGTGACTCTACCTTAGGTTTTGTTTTGTTTGTAAGCATCTTAAGACAGATTGGGATAGAAGTAATTCTGGGGCGTCTTTCAATTAAGGTCCTGCCTCAGCCCTTCCTTCTGTTAGTTCTCAGGGTGGTGTTATTTACGACTGCAAAGAGGGCCCTGGATTTGAGCCAAAATAAGCTAGTGAGAACTTCTGTCACCTTCCTGCCAGAATTTAATAATACAGTAGATCCTTGTTCCGACACGACTCATCTGCGGACTTGGATATATTGCTGGTCAGCCTAAGTCTTCCAAACATAACAAGGACACCTGCCAAAACCTCAAATAACATGATTAGTCTATGACACATGCATTAGTGCTATTTTCTGGGACATGAGTTATAAAGTACAAAGGTGCAATGACTCTGAGTGTGTTGCCTGAGTTGACTTTGTTGCACTGTAACGGTTTAAACCTCCAGTGAAGAGCGTGAGACTGAGATAGAGAGGTCAGAGGGGAAGGGCTAGGTTCAAATGCCCTTACTCTTACTCTCCAGGATGGTTCCTGGAACTTATACCTTCCACACAAGGAGGCTTATGGGGCTTTAGAAAACTTGATTTATATTTTCACTCATTATTTATTCAGCAGACATTTATTAAACATCCACTATGGACAAGACCATGTTCTGGGTGCTGGGGAAGCAATAGTGAAAACACAGACAGAGCCCTAATCTTGTGGAGCTTGCAATTTAGAGGAGAAAATATGAACTGCAAATTACAGCAATTGGGAGGCTGAGGGCTGCTACAAGATTACTTAACAGAAAGTCAGTTTCTTCCTGCAGAGTCAAGATCCTTCTCTGATGAAGTGATGTTTGAACTGAGTTTAGAGAGTTGATTGAAGGAGGGAAGGGTGGGAAGCATTCTAGACAGAAGAGATAATGAATGGAGGGACGTGATGAGCATCGAGGAGCTGGAGGAGGCCCTGTGCCAGGCCAGGGGGGATGTGGGAGCGTGGCCCAATGCAACGAGGGGGAGGAGCTGGGTCCAGCCGGCTGCTGTTGGCCATGGTGAGCATATTTGCTTTACTAGAAGATCATTGGAAAAACACTAAAAGAAGTTTTATGTGTGAACATTTATGTTGACATTTTGTTAAAAATAGTAAATACTCTTGTGTTTAGAAATAAGCCACCTTTCAAACAGTCTAGCTTGATTAAAAATATAAAGATTTAATCTTTACCCTTTCGTCCTCATCTCATTCTTTGGAAGCATCCTTGTTTATTATTTCTCCCTGTTTCTTTTCATTGTTGGGGGGCCAGCTTCATGAGTTCAAAGAGCATTCCTTGATTTATCAGTGTTAAGCAGTGCCCCACCTGAAGGGTGGGGGTGGGATTCTCTCCTTCCTCCCTCTCCCAACAATTTTGCGTGTTGGAGTTAAAATTTTGCTGGGCACAGTGACACGTGGCCCTAATCCCAGCTACTCAGGAGGCTGAGGCAGAAGGATCGCTGGAGCCCAGGTATTTGAGGTTGCTGTGAGCTATGTTTGTGCCACTGCACTCCAGCCTGGGGGACAGAGTGAGACCCTGTCTCTCAAAAAAAATTAATTCTGTTGGTTTATTTTATAACTTTAAATTAGAAACCTAAAATGGTCTTGATTTCTGTAATATGATAAGACTTAATAACAGTTAGAGGAATTCCTTCCTTCTTTTTTTCAAGATTCTTTGATCTATCCTAGGGCCTTTCCATATAAATTTTTTCAAAAATCTTGCTGGAATTTTGATAGGAATTGCATTAAACCTATAAATTAATTTAAAGAATATTGACATTTTTACTACATTGATACTTCCAATCTATGAACAGGGTATGTGTCTCTGTTTATTTTGATCTTTTCTTATCTGTTTTGTCTCTGCAAATTAAACAAAATTATTAATATAGTTTTAGGAAATTATTTTTATTTATAACCACCTAAATGTTTGCCCTTACTCTTGTAGAGATAATGGTCACCCAAAGAGAATAAACCACACTATCTACTCTAAGCTTGACAGAGCAAGGGAGTCGGCCACCACCTCTGAGGTTTTGGCAGGTCCTCAAAGGCAGGGAGGGGAGGGGGACAAATGACAGAGAAAAAAAAGGGAAGGCTTTGGGCACTTCTGAGTAGACGCTGCCAGCACGGGGAGGCGGAGGGTCTCACTAGGACCAGGACAGGACGCCCTCGCGGGTGGTTTGGGCAGAGCGTGGCTTTCTCTGTCTGACATGAGCTGGAGGTGAGGGCGAGTGGTCTTGGGGGTGTCAATTGGCTCTGGGCCAATTTCTAGAGATTTCTTGGTTTCTAGAACTGGTTCTAAGGGCTTATATGATCTAACCATGGGTAGTTTGTATATTTAGTCTCTCATTTTGTTCCCTATTCTTTCTTGCATCTCAGAACTTTTTTATAGAATCATTTTTTTTTCCTTCTTAAGGAGCATTCATTAATGCTCATTTTGTAAAGCTCTCTTGGTAATAAAAAACATTGTTTTTTGTGTCTGAATAATGTCATTATTTCACCCAAATTCATGAAAAATGTGCATTAGTTTCTTTTGCTTTGGTGTTGAATTTGTTTCAATTTTTTTAATTTCTTAAATCAGAAACTTATATCATTGATTTGAAATCTTTTTTCTTTTCCAATAGAAGTATTTAATGCTTTAAATGTGCCTATCAGCACTGTTGTAGCTGTATCTTTACACATTTTGATATGTCAAACATTCATTGTTATTCAGTTAAAGATATTTTCTATTAATAATTTCCCTTGTGATTTATTCTGTAACTGATTGATTATTTATTTTTACATTATTTTTCAAATATTTGAGATTTTATGGCTATCTTTCACTTATCAATTTGTAGTTCAATTATTGGGGGTCAGGTTTCAAACATCTAAAATGATTTATCTTTGTGAAAGGTCCGCGTGCCCTTGAAAGGAGTCTGTGTTCTGTTATTGCTGGCTGGAGTGTTTTGTGAATGTCAAGTCTAGTGGGTTGATCATACTGTCCAAGCCTACACATCCTTATTGAATTTCTGCTATTTTTTGTCTATCAATTACTGAAAGAAGAGTGCTGAAATCTTCACTGATAATCATGTATTTATATCTTTCTCCCATAACTGCTACAACCTTTTTCTTCATGTATTCTGAGCTGTGCTGTTAGGTGCATATATCTTTAGGGTTGCCACGTACTCATTGTGATTGATGTCTTTATCATATTAAATAGCCTCTTCATGGCGTTTTCTTTTGTTATTTGCCTAATCTATCTTTTTGCATCCTTTTCTTTAAACTATAGGTATCTTTATATTTAAAGCATCAAGTGGGTTTATGAATAGCTCCCTTTTAAGATTTTAGACCTTGTGCGTTTAACAAAATTTTGGGTTTACAATTTGAGTTTTAATATGATGTATTACAATTTGCTTTCTAATCCTGTCATTTGTTCCACTCTCATAATTTTACTTCTGTAATACATATGCTACAGACTCCACAGTATGTTATTATTTTTCCTGTAACTGCGAATTATATTTTAAGGAAACAAAAAAATGACATAAAAGTGTCTTTTATATTTACTTCCATATTTAGACTTTCTTTTCATCTGTTATCATTTTCTTTCTGCTCGTGGAACTTTATTTAACATTTCTTGTAGTGCAGATGTGTTAGCAATGAATTTTCTTTTTCAGATTTTGTTTCCTAAGAAAGTCTTTATTTCATCTACTTTTTTTTGCATGATATTTGTGTTGTTTGTGTTGTACAAGGAATTCTGTGTTGACAATTTTTTTCACTACCTTAAAATGTCTGTTTTTACTAAAGAGAAATAAACATCGTATAGTTGTTATTTTGATTTTTTTGTAACATAGTAAACTAATTCTGACTTTAACACAGCAGATATATTATTGAAATAATGAACCGGCAATTCAATTAGATAAAGAGAGGAGTAAAGAAGGGAGAAAGCTAGTGGAAGGGAGACTCAGAGAACTCAGTAATTTGAAGTCTTGTAAGATTTAAGAGCAGACACAAGGAATCAGATGAGTAGACGATTCAAAAGGACAGCGGCGACAGCCAGGGAGCGGGGTGCTCGCCTGACTTCTCTGTGGGGCATTTCTGAGCAAAGCAAAACACAGGCCACCGGGAGGGAAGCGTGAGCACACGAGACCTGAGAGGCCGGGGCGTGGGCAGGTTCCACAGAGACATGGGGAAATTCAAGGTGATGACAACACTGAGGTGAGGAGGAAAACTGCCAGTCAGATCCTAAGGTCTCTGTGAAATGGTGGACAGTGACCAAGGTCATTTCGACGATGAGGAGGAGAGGCAGAGAGAGGGTGTGGCTGTTGTAGTTACTCTATTCCTGGTCTCGTCTCCCACACACACAGGAATAGAGACCTTTCAACATGTCAGTCCGTAAGCCACTGGCAGCGCCCTAGGGACGGTGACAGGGCCGTCACTGCTCTCGCTGTCGATTAGCTTGGCATGACTGATATACTTGGGTTTCCTCTGAGCTGGCAAAATGAGGAATTGAAAGCAAATATTTTTCATTTTGAAAATAGAGAAATGTAGAGGTTATTTCATTCATAGAGAAGTAAAATATTGTGTGTGTATATATTTTGCATGCATGTATATGTGCATATGCGTAATACGTGTATGTTGTCTAATATGTACACACACATACACTTGCATATGAGTTTATAAATATACCAGCAGATGCGGAAGAACCACTCATATGTTACCGTATTTGTTTGCTTTGCTTACACCTTGAGATTTTTATGGTAAATACTTTTTAAAAAATCACATAAATCTTGGACACTTTTAAAAACAAAAATAAAATTTACATATGAGTTATGTTGTAACTGACACTTGTGGTGGACAGACTCTATGGCAGCCCCCGGGGCCTCACCTGGTGTTTGCGTCCTGTGAAGTCCCCTCCACTTGAGTGTGGGCGGGGCCTGCAATGGTTTCTAGCCAATAGAATATGGCCAAGGTGAGAGTCACCTCCCTCAAGTGTGGGTGGGACCTGTGATGGTGTCTAGCCAATAGAATTCAGCCAAGGTGATAGGCTGTCACTCTCAGGACAACTGTGGTGCGTGAGACTCCATCTAGCTGGGGTACTCGCTCCAGAGACTCTCCCCATTGCTGGCTTTGAAGAAGTAGGTGGGTGTGTTGGAAAGCAAACGTGGCAAAGAGCTGAGGGCAGCCACTGGGACCTGAAGGTGACCTCCAGACAACAGCCAGCAAGAAGCTAGGAAGGAAGGCTTCAAGGAAATAAACTATTCCAACAACCTGGGTGAGCTTGGGAACAGATTCTTCCCCAGCTGAGCACCTAGATAAGAATGCAGCCCGACCAGCACCTTGACTGCAGCCTTGTGTAGGCCTGGAGCACACAACCCAGCTAACCTGGTGCAGACTCCGAACCCAGAGGCACTGAGTTGATAAGTGTGTGCTGTTTTCAGCTTCTACGTCTGTGGTAGTTTCTTCTGCAGCAGTAGGTAACGAATACAAGACTGAGTACCGTTTGAAGATCTCAAAATTTCGATTCTCTTTTACTGTTTATTATTGTGCACAAAGAATTATGATAGACTTTCAGGCAAACATTTGGATAGATTTGAATTTCACGCTGGTATTTTTCTCCTTTTTTTATCAAGGCAGTAACTTCATTAATTAATTATTAGGAAAAAAAGTCTGTTCTTCCATGATAAGATGCTCATGAGAATAGCTGTAAACTCATTGCTGACACAGAGCTACATTTTCAGTTCATTAGAAAGTGTTTTGAGGAGGAAACACCCATTAGAGAAGCTGTAGGTATTGTCCGTGTTTTCATGGATGTGTGAAGCTTTTGTTTGTACAATGGCTTTATTACGGTATATTTTGCATATCATAAAATTCATTCATTTAAAATGTATAATTCAATGATTTTAGTAACTTTACTGAATGCTGAAGCCATCACCATAAATCGATTTTAGAACTTTTCCTTCCCCCCAGTGAGATCCCAGATGCTCATTAACAGGTGGGCTCTGTGCCGACCCTTGGCCCCAGGCAACCACAGATGGACTTCCTGTCTCTATAAATTTCCCTTTCATTTTGGGTAAATGGAATCATGCCATATGTTTCCTCTTGTATCTGGCTTCTTTCACTTCTCATAAAGGTTTAGCAAACTTGTAGCATGTGCCAGTACCACGTTCCTTTTTATTGCCAAGTAATTAGTTATTGTAAGGATATTTAGCCATTCACCAATATATTAAAAGGGAAAGGTGAGATTATTGAATTATTGATGTGAGGCCTTCTTCTTTTCTAACATAGGCACTGAAACTAGATTAGAATAACTAAGCACTGCTTTAGCTGGGTGATATAAGTGTCTATGTGTTGTATTTTTATTTTTATTCAGATCAAAATACTTCCTGATTTATCTTGTGGCTCCTTTTGTCAATTATGCATTATTTGGAAATCTCTTATTTGATCTTGAGATATTTGTGGTTTCTCCAAATTACCTTCCGTTATTGATTTCTAACTTAATTCCATGCGGTCAGAGAGTGTGTTGTGCATGATTTCAAGCTTTTGACATGTCTTAAGACTTGCTCTATGGCCTAGGATGTGGTCTGCGCTGGGGAACAGTCTGCGGGCACTTAGCAAAGTGCACTCCCAGACAAGCTTTCTGGGAGACTAAAAAAACAAAACAAAAACACGAAACAGTGTGTAGTCTGCTGTTCTTGAAGGAGTGTTTCATAGATGTCTGTTAGTTCAAGCTGATCGACAGTGTTCCTCTATTTCTTTGCCAACTGCTATTTTTTCTGTAAATGGGCCATACTTTCCTGTTTTATTATATGCCTTACAATATTTTGGTGAAACCTGGACATTTTGTATAATATACTATGACTACTTTGGACATCAGATCCCCACCCCTCCACCGACCTGTGGCCTTTGTGTGGTTGTTGCAGTTGTGCTGTCACTCTGTCTGCATCGGCTTTCCTGGACGAAGTCTGCAAAGTCAGTCACCTGCTGTGTGTGACCACTGACGTCTGCTCAGTTAGCTTCAGGCTTAGCTAATGACTGGTCAGTGAGTTCCTTATATGTGTTGAGCCAGCAAATCTTCTGTTTTCTGAGGTTTTCTTACATGCGCTGCATGTGCACATGTGTGCGTGTGTGAGAGTGCGTCTGCATGCACATGTGTACATGTGTGTATGCATGTGTGAGTGCAGGTGTATGTGATGCTCAAGCTGTTGACAATTCCACCTCAGCCTCCACATCTTGCTTGCACAGAGCCTCAAGGCCAGCCAGAGGTCACTGGGGCCCTCACAGGTTGTTTTCCTCACATGCTTGTGTCCTCGTAGATCCCCAGAAATGTGTCAGAGCTCCTCAAAACCCCCTTTGGACATTTCCAGGTAATCCTTTTATACTTTTGACTGAGCTCTTGCTTGCCTGAGGCAGCTGCCATGTCCAGTAAGGGAGCTCTGGGTCAGATTAAACAACAACAGCATCTTGTGACTATGGTTTCTGTAGGGAGCTACGAGACAGGTCGAGAGTGGCAGTGCTCTGGGAGTGGGGAGGTCCGAGTGCTCCAGACCTGGCCCAATCCCACCTCTGCTGCCAGGATGCTGGTTTCTAAGGCTGCTGAGGAGCAGGGAAAGGAGGATGGGAAAGAGCAACTTAAAATACTACGGACTTTACTGTTCTTACTGAGGTTCAGTAGGTTTTTTTTTCTAATAAATGCTCTTTGGATTGTTGTACATCTTTGGCTAGTTTCCAGAGTTCTGTAAAACTTGATTTTGTTAAATTTGCGAGGGTCTTTTTGCTTTCACATAGAAGCATACTTGTGGAGATCTTCGTTCCTCTATTCTAGAAGTCCTGCTCACGTGTAGCTTTTAAATAAAATCTAATGAGCAGTCATAATTCTAAATTTCCAACCTATTTTCTTACCAGTATATTTAAAATTTGTGACTTTCTGCTAAGCATTTCTGTTCTATTTAGGATTCACACATGTTTATAAAATGAAAGCCACAGCTTTAAAATTATAGGTACTGAAAATATGAATAATCCTAACAATAAGAGATACTTTCTTTTAATGTTGGACAAGTAAGTACAATTTGTAACATCCTAAGAGAAGACTAAGGACAATGAAAATAAGGTAGGCACAAAGTGAGAAGAAAATGGAGTAATTTTATGGCAATTAATGTAAATGCAAACTGATTGAATGCTAAGAAAATACAGTAGTTCAGGGATGTGTTCTGAGAAATGTGTCCTTAGGCGATTTTGCTATTGTTCAAACATCACGGAGTGCGCTCACACAAACCTAGATTATACAGCCTACTGCACACCTAGGCTAGATGGGCAGCTCCTGGGCTGCACACCTGCACAGCACATGACTGTACTGAACACTGCAGGCGACTGTGACGCGATGGTATTTGTAGATCTAAACATAGCTAGACACAGAAAAGGTAATGTGTTGTGCTATGACCTTATGACAGCTTTGACTTCACTGGGCTATAAGAATTTTTTTAACTCCATTATAATCATATGGGACCACCACTGTGTATGCGGTTTCTTGTGGACTGAAACATTGTTATGTGGTGCATGACTGTAAACCAGTAAGAATTGGTTGATGGGAAATGGAGAACTCTCTGAAAATAATTTAAGATATTTCCCAAAATACATTCAATGGAACTATGGAGGGAAAACAGAAGTCGAAAAGAAGATAGGAAATTGAAGTGAAATTATTTCAAATTCAAAGAAGAATAATAACCATGAAAAGAAAACATGAAGATGAAAGCAGAGGATTTTAAATACCTTTTTAGAGAGGAAAATAATCTGAATGTATAAAGGAGACAAAATGGAGGGAGAAAAGGCCTCTTCATAGCTCTAAAAAAGTATTGAGGGCTCACACCAACCCACCTTCCACTGGTGCCCGACTGCATGTTCAGCCCCTCCCCCACTCACGATTCTCCTGTGTCTCCACAGTGGGAGACAAAGAGGATGGTCAACTGATCATTAAACATTTGAAATCCAAAAGGCAAATATCATGAATACAACTGTTTCTGTGAGATCATATATCTTAAATTTTTCCAAAATGCAGCCTATATCACCAGACATAGCCTGGCGTGTGTGCAGGGACGCGAGCGTGGGCGGCAGATAAGCTTCAGGAGTGACGAGGTACTATGTACCTCCCCTCCAGGGTCTGGTGTCCAGGTTGTCACAGGCTTGGCCTCTCTGTAGCCCATTTTGTTCTTAGTGGGCACATGACTCGACCTCTAAACTGTCACTTGTCTGCTGCAGTGCAGGACAGCAGGCCTGGTCCATTGTAAAAAGGTCTCAGTTCAGCAAGGACCAGCATTTTACAGGAAAGGACTGAAATTTTTGGGAACCAGAGTGAGAACATTTTACAAGGCCTTTGCCAGGCTGAAATGCTATTTCTGAAGGGCCAAATACTGGCTCTACCTAAATCCAGGGAAGTCAGATAAACAAAGCTCCCACACTGACAACAGCATAGCCACTCCTGGCTGCAGAGTCCAGGGACCTTTGGTTTACGCGAAGCCAGTGGCCATGGCCTGTCACGCACAGGAAGGGGTCACAGGAAAGCTCAAGGTGGCCACCGCTCTGCTTTTCATAGCTTGTCAGCACTGCAGGGAAGAGCCCACAGGACGAACACTGTCGCTCCTTGTTTGAGGAAGGAAATTACATGCTGTTCATGCCTATGCAGCTCCTACAGGGACACCCATGGTGTTAAACTCCAAATATTGCATCTTACCTTGGTTAATATATTTTATAACTGTGTGGAAGCAGTTTACAAATAATAATGAAGTTGTTTTGCTGCTGGTCAGAAGAGTAGTCTGAAGAAATGGATAATATTTTATAGCAACTTTAGTTCTGATCATCTCATGGGAGTCACTTGTCTGCACTAGTGCCTGTGACTACACAATCCATTTTGATATTTTGACTCCTGGTGCAGCATTTTCACATGCAGGCAAAAATCTTAGGTGACTTTCCAAAGTAGAAAGACTGAAATGATTTTGTTAGCTATTAAAATGGTGATTCTTCGGTGTAAGAAGTAATAATACAATGGCCCAGCAGGCAATTCCTGGGGTAATATGGAGCTAATTGGCAGGTGAGGACGTCCAATCTGGGAAGGGAGTTTTTGTTGTTGTTGTTGTCTGTAAGTGCATTGTCTGCAAGCACTTAGATTTTTACAATTTTTATCTGATTTTCTATTGTCTTTTGAACTTCTTTACTTTCTTTTTCCCCCCAGAGCTAGGTTGCCCAGGGCCACTCTGTTACCTAGGCTAGAGTGCAGTGGTGCGATCATAGCTCACTATAAACTCAAATTCCTGGGCTCAAGCATCCTCCTGCCTGAGCCTCCTGAGTAGCTGGGACTATAGGCTTGCCCTACCACGCTTGGCTAATTTTTCTTATTTTTTGTAGATACAAGGTCTTGCTAAGTTGCCCAGGCTGGTCTCCAACTCCTGGCCTCTAGCTATCCTCCCACCTCAGCCTCCCAAAGTTCTGGGATTACAGGCATGAGCCATTGTGCCCACCTTCTTTATTCTTTAAAAAAAAAAAAATTATTTTTAAAATAATTTAATATTTTCAAGAATCAAATTAATCACCTGGGAATATGCTTAAATTATCTTGCATGATTACCTTGGAAATGTAGCACAATAATTGAAAACTAAACTGTTATGTTTCTGAGAATTTAGTTATTACTGACTTACTGCACCAAAATAATGCTACTGCTCTACCCAGATGCTTCTTGAGCATAAAAACTCATGATTTTTTAAAAAGGTTGTTTCCAGAGGATTCCCTGCCTTTTGCAAGCATTCCATCAGATACTCTTCCTAACTTTGGCCGGAGCAACTGCAGTGGCCGTGTCGCCCGATCCCGCCCCGCTCCCCAGCGCAGGCCCTCTCCCCACCGCTCTCCGAAGCCAGAGGGCCAGCCCGGTGCCAGGCTTTCCCGGACTCCGGCTGGCCCGAGGGGTCAGCAGATGGGCGAGCAGAGGAGACAGACGCGGGTGTTTCTTGCCCCCCTTGCTCGGCGTCGTGCCTCCGCTGGGAGGACGCAGCCTTCGCCGCCCTCAGCTGGGGTTCCAGCTCCCACCGGGTGTCGGAGCCTCTGTGTCCTCCCTGTGTCCCGTGCACCCCGTCCTACTCCCGCGGATCTCCGTGTGCCTCCGCGTGTCCTGTTTGCTTCTTTACTCTGTCCCTATGTCTGTGAGTGGTCCCTGCGTTTAAGGCTCTTCATCTGAACATCGCGGGTGAAAGCCGTCCTTTGCCGGGAGCCTCGTTCCTTCACATGCCCGTGTCTTGCTCCCCAGCCACAGCGACCCGGGAAGCGGGGGAGCTGTCTATCGCTCGGAGGACGCTAAGTCATGCTGTGGCAAGGAAAACAATATTAAATTTAAAAAACACTAAATATCACTAACTTAAAACGTGGAGGTTTATTTCTTGCTTGTAAGTTGAGGCAGTGTCTGGGCCGGGGGCGTCTCTGCTCTTCAGAGACACTTGGGGCTCAAGATGCCATCGCAAAGACAAAGGGGGACTTGCACTTGCAACTGCATATTCTGGTCTGGGAGTGGCACACGCCAGTGCTGCTCGCAACCCCCCCCCCCCCACGGAACCAGTCACGTGGCCTCACCTGACCAACAGAGGGCCCCGGAATTCAACACCGTCGCGTCCCCTGAGGCTGAGAACTGACGTATTTGACAAATAGCGCTAGTTACTGCCTATCCTGTCTTCTGTCCCACACATTCAGCTCCTGGTCCCTCCCTAAGGCAAGATGCTCTCACGTCTTCCTAAGCGGCACAGGCCAGGGGCCCCACCCCGGCAGGCGGGTGCTCACGGTCAGGCTGTCTGCGGGGAGACCGAAGCCTCCTGCGGGCCTCTGCCTTGGCCCACAGGCCCACCAGCTGCCCCTTAGCACCTGATATGTAACGGGGGAAAGAGGAAGAAAAAAATGACAATAAGCACGTCCCATTTGAAAAAGGAATCACGAGGGACACGCAGCTGTCCCTGGGAGTCTAAGTGTTCACTGGGCAGCCATTTGGGGGCCCCGCACCCAGGGAGTGGGGTTGTTCCTCGACCCTGCTCCTCAGCTATATTTGAAACCAATACTGGGACATGGTTCCCCCTGGGGGACTGAGCAGCTTTCTTGAGTTACGTTTTCCCCATCGAAGTTTATGCACATTTTTTTCTTTTAGTTTTTATATAATCACTGTCTCTTTTGTCTCTGGCTAATGGTTTCCTCAGGCAGTAAAACTAGCAAAGACTTTGGTGGCTCACAAGACAATTGACCGCTCAAGTCTATGTGGCAATAACCACATCCAATTTTATTTTCTGGACTTGTTTCTTAAATTTGTTTCTTAAATTCTCTGCTTTCTGGGTCCCATGTCTTTCTCTCTCTCAACTTTAATTCTGGCTTTAGAACCTGAGTCACAATTAATCTTATTTCTCGGAGTCATTTTGTTTACCTGAGATTTATTTAGTTCCAAAATTTTAATAGATCACCTCAGTCCATCCTGACGTTGTACAACACACTCAGCTTCTGTGCATTGATGTTTAAAAAAAAGTTTTTTGTTGTATGTTCCACAATCTGGATTTATGTGATGATTGAGGCTGACATTTTTGCAGGAACACTGCATAGTCAGTTTGCAGTTTCCACTTAGATCCAATCAGGAGGTTCGTCGTGTCCATTTTTCTCATTCATAACACTCAGTTTGATCACTTGATCCCTTGATTATTGTTTTACCATTTTAATAAAACACTTTTCACTTTGTAAATAAACTAAAAGGGGTACTTTGTGCAGAGAACCCCATTCTTTTTTTTGTGCAAACATAAGTTTTTATTTCACTTGCATGAATATCTAGGAGTCAGGTTGCTGGATCATATGGTAGAGGATTGCTAAATTTTATAAACAATATCCAAAATTTTCCACTGGCTAAAATATTTTGCATTCCTCATCATCAGTGTATTAGAATTCTAGTTTCTGTGCATCTTTGTCAGCACTTGGTATTGGAAGTATTTTTATTTTGGTCATTTTAATAGGGTAGTGGTATCTCATTACAGTTTAATTTTTATTTTCATAATGGTGAATGATGTGATCATTTTTAATGTGCTTATTTGCCATTCATATATCTTCTTTGGTGAAGTATCTGTTCAAATATTATGTCTGCTTTTTACTGAGGTAGGCTGATGCCTCGGCACTCTAGCTAGGGCAAAAGAGTGAGACTCTTGTCTCAAAAAAAAAAAAGGAAGAAAGGAAGAAAGAAAGAAAGAAAGAAAGAAAGAAAGAAAGAAAGAAAGAAAGAAAGAAAGAAAGAAAGAAAGAAAGAAAGAAAGAAAGAAAGAAAGAAAGAAAGAAAGAAAGAAAGAAAGAAAGTGAAAAGAGGATGGGATGGGTAAATCCACACCTAATGGATGCAGTGAGTGCTGTTTGGGGGATGGGCACGCTTGTTGGGCAGTGCAAAGGCAATTTATGTAACCAAAGTGTTTGTACCCTCATAATACTCTGAAGTAAAACACACACACACACACACACACACACACACTCCAAATAAACAAACAAACAAAAAAGTGAAAGAGAAGCCACAGACAGACTGGGAGAAAATATTTTCTTTTTTATTATTTAAAAAAATTTAGGGGGTGCAAGGGATTTTTGTTACTTGAATGAATTGTGTAATTCCTAAGTCAGGGCTTTCAGTGTGCCCATCACCAGAACAGCGTACATTATACCTGATAGGTAGATCTTTATCCCCCCCCCACCTCCTTCTCTCCCCGCTTCTTAGTTTCCAATGTCCCTTACTGCTCTTTATGACCATGCCAATCCTTTGTTTAGCTGCCGCTTGTAAGTGAGAACATGTGGTATTTGTTTTTCCATTCCTGAGATACTTCACTTAGAATAATGGTCTCCAGTTTCATCCAAGTTGCTGCAAAAGACATTATGTCATTCATTTTTATGGCTGACTTGTGTTCCATGGTATATATATGCACATTTTCTTTATCTATTCAACAGTTGATGGACACTTAGTTTGGTTCCATATCTTTACAATTGTGAATTGTGCTATGATAAACATTCAGATGCACATGTCCTTTTGAGAAAATGACTTCATTTCCTTTGGGTAGGTACCCAGTAGTGGACTTGCTGGATCAAACTGTAGGTCTACTTCTAGTTCCCTGAGGAATCTCCATACTACTTTCCATAGTTGTTGTAAGTTTATATTCCCACCAACAGTGTATAAGTGTTCCCTGTTAACTGAAACTATGCAAATAGCTAATTTTTTTTTTTTTTTTTTACGTTTTAACAATTGTGATCTTGACAGAGGTAAGGTGGTATTTCATTGTGGTTTCAATATGCCTGAGAATTGGTGATGTTGAACATTTTTAATTTGTTTTTTGGTCTTGGCTATCTTATTTTGAGAAGAGTCTGTTGATGTCTTTTGCCCACTTTTTGATGGGGTTGTTTTATTCTTGTTGATTTGTTTGAGTTCTTTGTAGATTCTGAATATTAGCCCTTTGTTGGATGTATAGTTTGCAAATATTTTCTCCCATTCTTTAGGTTATCTGTTTACTCTGATGATTATTTCTTTTGCTGTGCAGAAACTTTTTAGTTTAAATAAGTGTATTTGTTCATTTTTGTTGTTGCCATATTTGCTTTTGAGGTCTTACTTATAAATTCTTTGCCTAGGCCAATGTCTAGAAGAGGTTCTCCTACATTTTCTTCCAGAATTTTTAAATTTTCAGGACTGACATTTAAGTCTTTAATCCATTTTGAGTTAAATTTTTGTAACTGGTGAGAGATAGGTATCCAATTTCATTCTTCTGCATGTGGCTATCCAATTTTCCCAGAATCATTTATTGAATAGGCCTTCCTTGTCCCAGTGTATGTTTTTGTCTGCTTTGTAAAAAATCAGTTGTTCATAGCTATATGGTTTTATTTATGGGTCCTCTATTCCATTCCATTGGTCTATGTGTTTATCTTTATACAAGTACTATGATGTTTTGGTTATTATAGTCTTGTAGTATAATTTGAAGTCAGGTAATGTGATGCCTTTAGATTTGTTCTTTTTGCTTAAGATTGCTTTGGCTATTCACATTCTTTTTTGATTCCATATTAAGTTTAGGATATTTTTTCTAGGCTCATGAGAAATGATGTTGGGATTTTGATGGGAATTGCATTGAATCTGTAAGTCACTTCAGGCAGCATGGACATTTTAACAATGTTGATTCTTCCAATCCATAAGCATAGGATGTTTTTCCATTTGTTTCTGTCATCTATGCTTTCTTTCATCAATGTTTTGTAGTTCTCCTTGTAGAAGTCTTTCACCTCTTTGTTAAGTATTACTAGGTATTTTATTTTCTTTGTAGATAGTGTAAATGGTACTGAGTTCTTGATTTGACTGTTATTAGTATATAGAAATGTTATTTGTGTACATAAATTTTATAACCTGAGACTTTATTGAATTTATTTACAAACTTTAGGAGTCTTTTGGTGGAGTTTTTAGGGTTTTCTAGGTATAAGATCTTATCATTGGCAAACAGGGGATAGTTTGGCCTCCTCTT
This sequence comes from Lemur catta, assembly GCF_020740605.2. Taxonomy (NCBI): domain Eukaryota; kingdom Metazoa; phylum Chordata; class Mammalia; order Primates; family Lemuridae; genus Lemur; species Lemur catta. Next base: position 100,593,790 of record NC_059136.1, on the reverse strand, counting down.
CCCCAATTTGGATGCCATTTATTTCTTTCTCTTTCCTGATTGCCTGGTCAGGACTTCCAGTACCATGTTGAATAGAAATGGTGACAGTGGGCACACTTGTCTTTTTCCAGTTCTTAGTGGGAATCCTTTCAGCTTTTCCCCATTCAGTATGATGTTGGCTGCGGGTTTGTAATATATGGTTTTTATTATTTTGAGGTATGTTCCTTCTATATCTAGTTTGTGGAGGGTTTTTTTTATCATGAAAGTGTGCTGGATTTTATTGAATGCTTTTTTATTTTATATCCATTGAGATGATCATTTAGCCTTTGATTTTGCTTCTGTTTATGTGGTGAGTCACATTTATTAATTTTCATTTATTGAATTATCCTTGAATCCCACTTGATTATGGCGGATTATTTTTTCAATTTTGTTTGCTAGTCTTTTGTTGAAGATTTTGTCATTTATGTCCATAAGTGATATTGGCCTGTAGCTTTTTTTTTTTTCCAACGTGTTTTTTTTCTTTCTTTTTTTATTTCAGCTCATTATGGGGGTACAAAAGTTCAGATTATATATATTGCCCATGCCCCCCCATCCCCCCGAGTCTGAGCTTCAAGCATGTCCATTCCCTAGACAGTGCTCATCGCACTCATCATGTAGGTATGCACCCATCCCCTCCCCATCCCCCCAGTCAGAACTTCAACCGTGTGCATTCCCCAGACAGTGCGCATCACACTCATCAAGTAGGTATACACCCATTCCTTCCCCCCAGCCCCCACCTCTGTCTGATACCCAATTGGTGTTATTCCCAAATGTGCACTTAGGTGACGATCAGGGAAACCAGTTTGCTGGTGAGTACATGTGGTGCTTATTTTTCCATTTTTGGGATACTTCACTTAATAGAATGGGTTCCAACTCTCTCCAGGAAAACCAAAGAGATGTCATGTCACCATTATTTCTTATAGCTGAGTAATATTCCATGGTATACATATACCACATTTTGCTAATCCATTCATGAATTGATGTGCATTTGGGTTGTTTCCACATCTTTGCAATTGTGAATTGTGCTGCTATAAACATTCGGGTGCAGGTGTCTTTTTTATAGAATGACTTTTGTTCTTCTGGGTAGATGCCCAATATTGGGATTACTGGATCGAATGGTAGGTCTACTTGAATCTGTTTAAGGTATCTGCATATTGTTTTCCATAGGGGTTGCACTAGTTTACAGTCCTGCCAGCAGTGTATAAGTGTTCCTGTCTCTCCGCATCCATGCCAACATGTATTGTTTTGGGACTTTTTGATAAAGGCCATTCTCACTGGAGTTAAGTGGTATCTCATTGTGGTTTTGATTTGCATTTCCCTGATGATTAGAGATGTTGAACATTTTTTCATATGTTTGTTAGCCATTTTTATATCTTATTTTGAAAAATTTCTATTCGTGTCATTTGCCCACTTTTTGATAGGGTTGTTTGATTTTTTCTTACTGATTTTCCTGAGTTCTAAATATATTCTTGTTATCAGTCCTTTATCTGATGTGTAGTATGTGAAAATGTTTTCCCATTCTGTAGGTTGTCTGTTTACTCTCATGACTGTTTCTTTGGCTGTGCAGAATCTATTTAATCAGGTCCCAATTATTTATTTTTGTTGTTGCTGTGATTGCCTTAGGGGTCTTCTTCATAAATTCTTTGCCTAGGCCAATGTCTGTAAGAGTCTTTCCTACATTTTCTTCTAGGATTCTAATAGCTTCCCACCTAAGGTTTAAGTGTGTTATCCACTGTGATTTGATTTTTGTGAGAGGTGAAAGCTGCGGGTCCTGTTTTAGTCTTCTACATGTGGCTATCCAGTTTTCCCAGCACCATTTATTAAATAAGGAATATTTTCCCAGAGTATGTTTTTGTCTGCTTTGTCAAAGATTAGATGGCTATATGAGGATGGTTTTATATTTGGATTTTCTGTTCTGTTCCACTGGTCTGTGTCCCTGAACTTGTGCCAATACCAGGCAGTTTTAATAATCACAGCTTTGTAGTATAGTTTGAAGTCTGGCAAATTAATACCTCCCATTTTGTTTTTGTTGCTTAAAATTACTTTTGCTAATTGGGTTCTTCTCTGGTTCCATACAAAGCGTAAAATTATTTTTTCTATATCTGTGAAAAATGATGTTGGTAATTTAATAGGGATTGCATTGAATCTGTAGATAACTTTGGGCAGTATAGACATTTTAACAAAGTTGATTCTTCCAATCCATGAGCATGGTATGGTTTTCCACCTATTTACATGCTCTGCGATTTCCTTCCTCAGTATTTCATAGTTCTCCATATAGAGGTCCTTTACTTCCTTAGTTAAATATATTCCTAGGTATTTTATTGTCTTTGTTGCTATTGAGAAGGTCATTGAGTACTTAATTTGGTTCTCCATTTGACTGTTATTGGCATATATGAATGCCTCCGATTTGTGTGTATTGATTTTGTATCCCGGGACTTTACTGAATTAATTGATCAATTCCAGGAATCTCTTGGTTGAATCCCTGGGGTTTTCTAGATATAACATCATATCATCAGCAAAGAGTGAGAGTTTGATCTCTTGTTTTGCTATTTGGACTCCCTTGATTCTGCTCTCTTGCCTGATAGCTCTCGCAAGGACTTTCAATACTATGTTGAAAAGTAATGGGGACAGTGGTTAGCCTTGTCTGGTTCAAGTTTGAAGTGGGAATGTTTTCAGTTTTTCCCCATTCAGCATTATGTTGGCTGTGGGTTTGTCATACATATATGGCTTGTACCATTTTTAGATAGGCCCTGTCTATGCCTATTTTGTTAAGTGTTCTTATCATAAAAGGGTGTTGAATTTTGTCAAATGCTTTTTCTGCATCTATTGAGAGGATCATATGATCTTTATTTTTGATTCTATTTATGTGGTGAATTACATTTATAGATTTGCGTATGTTAAACCATCCCTGCATCTCTGGGATGAAGCCCACTTGGTCATGATGGATTATTTTTTTGATAAGCACTTGGATTCGATTTGCTAGGATTTTATTGAGAATTTTTGCATCTATATTCATAAGGGATATTGGTCTGTAGTTTTCTTTTTTTGTCGCATCCTTTCCTGGTTTTGGTATTAAAATTATGTTGGCTTGGTAAAATGTGTTGGGGAGAATTCCATCCTTCTCGATATTGGGGAATAGTTTATGTAGGATGGGCACCAGTTCTTCTTTGTAGGTATGGTAAAATTCAGGTGTGAACCCATCTGGTCCAGGGCTTTTCATTTTGGGAAGGTTCTTTATTGCTGTTTCGATTTCAGATCTAGATATTGGTATATTCAGGAATTCTATTTCTTCCTGGTTGAGCCTGGGAAGGCTGTGTGTTTCTAAAAATTTGTTCATTTCCTCCTCATTTTCCAATTTGTGTGCATAAAGATTTTTGTAAAATTCATAGATGATGTCATGTATCTCTGTGGCATCGGTCATGATTTCTCCTTTCATGTTCCTGATGGAGATTATTAGAGTTTTTTCTTTTCTGCTCTTGGATAGCCTAGCCAGAGGTGTGTGAATCTTGTTTATGTTTTCAAAGAACCAACTTTTTGTTTTATTAATCTCCCTTATGGTTTGTTTGTTGTCTTTTTCATTCAGTTCTGATTTTATCTTAATAATTTCTCTCTTTCTGCTGGGTTTGGGGTCGGACTGTTCCTCCTTCTCTAGCTCTTTGAGTCTTTTCATTAGATTGTCTATTTGTAAGTTTTCTATCTTTTTGATATAGGCATTTATGGAAATAAATTTTCCTCTCAGGACTGCTTTAGCTGTGTTCCACAGATTTTGATAAGTTGTGTCTCCATTGCCATTTAATTCAAAGAATCTTTTGATTTCCATCTTGATTTCTTCATTTATACAATAATCGTTCAGGATAAGGTTGTTTAGCTTCCATGACTTTGAGTAGGAATGAGAATTTCTGTTAGGGTTCATTATTACTTGTATTCCACTGTGATCTGAGAAGATGCATGGTATAATTTCTATTTTTTAAAATTCTTTAAGACATGCTTTATGTCCTAGTATATGGTCAATCTTGGACAACGTCCCATGGGCTGATGAGAAGAAAGTATATTCAGTGGACTTTGGGTAGAATGTCCTGTAGATGTCAGTCAGGCCCATTTGTTCTAGCATTCTATTTAAGTCCATTATTTCTTCGTTTATTTTTTGTTTGGAGGATCTGTCCTGTACTGTCAGCAGCATGTTGAAGTCTCTGACTATTAACGTGCTGTTATCTATCATTTTTTTCAAATCAAGTAGGGTTTGCTTTATGAATCTGGGTGCACCTAAGTTGGGTGCATATATATTAAGTATAGTTATGTCTTCTTGTTGAATTGTACCCTTCACCAGTATATAGTAACCATCTTTGTCTTTCATTACTTTTATTGATTTAAAAACTACGTTATCGGAGATTAAAACTGCCACCCCAGCTTTCTTTTGGCTTCCATTTGCTTGAAATATCGATTTCCACCCTTTTATTTTCAGACTAAATGCATCCTTGCAGGTTAGATGAGTTTCCTGAAGACAGCAGATAGTTGGCTTGTATTTTTTTAACCATTGGGCCAGTCTATGTCTCTTGAGTGGGGAATTCAATCCATTCACATTTAATGAGAGAACTGATAAGTGAGACTGATTTCTGTTCCTCATGTTGGGTTGAATTTCATTGTTCTTTTTTCTCTCTTCAGCCATTGTGATAACTGGGTTTTTATCTTTATCTCTTGAGTAGTTTTATATTCGTGGGTCTTTCTTGTGCTGGTCCGTGTGTAACTCTGTTTTGAGTACTTGTTGGAGAGCTGGTCTTGTCTTGGTGAATTCTCTGAGTTTTTGTTTATCTGAGAATGTCTTAATTTCACCTTCATATATAAAACTGAGCTTAGCTGGGTATAAGATTCTAGGCTGGGGATTATTCTGTTTCAGAAGAGTGAGAATGGGGCCACAACCTCTTCTTGCTTGTAAGGTTTCAGTTGAGAAATCTGGCGTGATTCAGATGGCCTTTCCTTTGTATGTTACTTGTTTCTTTCTCCTTACAGCATGAAGAATGGCCTCTTTAGTGGATATTTTGGTCAGTCTGATAACTGCATGATGCGGCGTCTTCCTATTTGGTATGAATCTCCCAGGGGTTCTTTGAGCTTCTTGAACCTGTACATCTAGAGTTTTGGCAAGACCTGGGAAATTTTCCTCAATTATATCTTCAAATAGCTTATCCAATCCTTGTTTATTGTCTTCTTCACCCTCAGGAATGCCGATAACTCTCACCTTATGCTTCTTCACATAATCCCACATTTCTTGTAGACTCTGGTCTTTTCTCTTATTTTTTTGCTCTATCTCTGTGACTGACTTATTTAATTGGAAAATGTTATCTTCAATCTCTGAGATTCTTTCTTCTGTTTGATCTACCCTGCTCTTTATACCTTCCAGTGTGTTTTTTAGCTCCCTAAATCAATTCTTCATTTCAAGGAGTTCAGTTTGATTTTTCTTCAATATTTCAATTTCTTTAGTGAATTTTTCTTCCAAGTCCTGGATCTTTTTTGTGGTTTCTTTGTTTTGGTTATCCATTTTTTCTTGCATAATATTCAGCTTATTTATGATCCATGTTTGAAATTCTTCCTGTGACATGTTGCTATTTTGAATCTGGTTTGTGTCAATTGGTAGAGAACTAGTAATCCTCTTTGAGGGCAAGATTTCAGCTTGATTCTTTATACTCCCAGAATTCTTTCACTGAGCCCTTCCCATCTGGATCAATCATTAGATCCCTTCTTTCAGCTGCTTTCAGCTTTAGTCTGGATAGAGGCATGCCGTGCGTGCTGTTCTTCGGCTGTGCAGCAGCCCAGGTAAGCTGCCTCCTCTGTCACTAGGGGGAGCCCTTCGCGTGTTGTTCAGGATTTTGCTGCCTCAGCTGGGGGGCTGCTCCTGTTGGGTCCAGCCCCAGAGAATTAATTTGACCGAAAACCAGTTTGAGAGTCCCGTCACTGGGCTGATTTAATTGCAGATGGAAACAGACTTTTCATTGCCTCTTCCTCTCCCGAGGTGGTTTCTCCCTCTCTCTGTGTGAAGGACAGCGGCTGGGGGGAGGGGGGTGCTCGCGTTCGCCCAGCGCCCTGGCTGCTGCAGCTCCCGGGGGCCACGGTCCGCCCGCCCCAATGTCCGCAAGGTCCACGCTCCTCCCTCGCGACCAGGGAAGCCCTCAGTGTTCACGCAAAGGCGGAGCTCCTAGTGGGGGCCGCGGACCAGGGGAGGGAGCCACCCGGTTCCCAGTCGCTCCGCAGCAGCTGGGCTGGGGATCCCGACAATGGCGGCTGCCCGCGCGGGTGGTCGCTGACGCTTGGGCCGAATGTTCAGGGTCCGGCAGGGGCTGGGGGAGCCGGGGTTGAGGGAGCCCAGCCACCCGCATAAAGGAGACAGTTCGGCGTCCCCCAGGTGTCTCGCTGTAGCCTAGCGCAAACCCTCTCCCGCGGGTCACAGTCCGCCCACAGGGCTCCGGGGTTCAAAATGCTCCCCGCTATTGTCTCCTCTCCACAGAGCCCCGCGTCTCCCATGGTGATTCTGCACCGGCTTCAGGCAGATCCCTAACTGAGTGGGAGTGGGGGTCAGTGGGGGGACAGGCCGCTTTCCTGTGGGGCTGAACCCCCCCCACTCGGTGGTGAGGCGGGTACAGCCGTCCCACGCTCCCCTCTCTATTGTCCGTCCCACACTCTCCAGATTTTCCCAATCTGATTTCCCGTTCACCTCAGTCTTTTCCTGCTCTCTGTGTCCCACGCTGATTCTCCGTGGGTTCACACCACTGTTCTGGTGGGGGAGCGATCCTCTAGCGTTGTGGCAGACCGAGATCCATGCCTTCCTCTCTGGGAGCACGAATCCAGGAGGTCACCACCACTCCGCCATCTTTGGCCTGTAGCTTTTTTTTTTTTTTTTTCATTGTTGTTGTTGATGTGTCCTTTTCCTGGCTTTGATATTATGATGATACTGGATTCATAGTGCGAGCTAGGGAGGATTTCTCCTTCTTAATGTTATGGAACCATTTCAGTAGAATTGGTGCAAATTCTTCTTGGTAGGTCTGGTAGAATATGACTGTGAATCCATCTGATCTGGAGCTTTTCTTGTTGGGATATATTTTATTACTGTTTCATTCATGTTACTTATTACTGGTCTGTTCAGGATTTCTATTTTTTCCTGATTCAAGCTTGGGAGTTTGTGTGTTTCCAAAAATATATCCATTTCCTCTAGATTTTCTGTTTTGTTTGAGTAGAGGTTTTCATAACAGTCATGGATGATTTTTTTGTGTTTCTGTGCTATCAATTGTAATGTCTCCTTTATCATTTCTGATTGAGATTATTTGAAGCCTTTCTCTTCTAATTTAATTTTGTTTATTTTTTCAAAGAACCAAATTTTCCCCCCTCCATTGATTCTTTATATTGATTTTTTGGTTTCAATTTTGTTTAAATCTGCTCTGAGCTCTTTTATTTCTTTTATTCTATTAGTTTTGGGTTTGGTTTGTTCTTTCTTTTCTAGTTCCTTAAGGTGTGACATTAACTTGTTAATCTGCGATCTTTCTGTCTTTTTGATGTAAGCGTTTAAGGCTATGATCTTCACTCTTAACACTGCTTTTACTGTATCCCATAGATTTTGCATGCTTGTGTCACATTTGTTGTTCATTTCAAAAAATATTATGATTTCCATCTCAATTTCATCATTGACCAAAGAATCATTCAGTAGCAGGTTGTTTAATTATCATGATTTTCTGTAGACTTGAGAATCCCTCTTGCAATTGAGTTCTACCTTTAGTCCACTGTGATCTGAGAAGATACATGGAATGATGTAGATTTTTCTGAATTTGCTGAGACTTATTTTTGGATTAATATATGATCTATTCTGGAAAATATCCCATATGCTTATGAGAAGAATGCATATTCTACAGGTTTTAGGTAGAATGTTTTATAGATGTCTGTTAGGTCCATTTGTTCCAGAGTCTCATTTGAGTCCAGTGTTTCTTTGTTCATCTTCTTTCTGCATTATCTGTCCACTTCTGTTAGTGGATTGTCGAGGTTCCCAGCAATTATGATGCTGCTGTTTATTTCTTTGCTTAGATCTAGTAGAATTTGTTTTATAAATCTAGGAACTCCTGTATTAGGTACATATATAGGTAGGATTAATATATCTTCTTACTGAATTCCTCCCTTTACCATTATAAAATGACCATATTTGTCTTTTTTTAACCATTGTTGATTTAAAGTCTATTTTATCAGATGGAAGATAATTACTTCTGCCTGCTTTTGGTTTCCAATCATGTGGAATATTTTTTTTCCATCCCTTTACGTTATGTCTATGAGATTCCTTATGAGTTAGATGGGTTTCTTAGAGACAGCACATATTTGGGCTTTGTTTTTCATCCATTTAGGATTCTATATTTTTTAAATGGAGAATTAAGACTGTTTATGTGCAATATTAGCATTGATATGTGAGATACTGTATTCATCATGTTAAATGTTACCTAGTTGCTTTATTTTCTCCCTTGTGTTACTGTTTTATAAGAGTTGTGAGCTTTAATTTTCAGATGTTTTTATACTGCTGTGTATCCATTCTCTGTTCCATGTATAGAGCGTTTTTAAGCATTTCCTATAGGGCAGGTCTAGTGGTGATGAATTCCCTTAGTGTTTGCTTGTCTGGTAAATACTTTATTTCTCCTTCATTTATGAAAATTAGTTTCTCAGGATACAAAATTCTTAGCCAGTAGTTATTCTGTTTAAGAAGACTAAAAATGAGATGCCAATCCCTCTGGCTTGATGAGTCTCTGCTGAGAAGTTTGCCATTAGTCTAATGGGTTTTGCTTTGTAAGTTACTTGCTGCTTTTGTCTCACAGCTTGTAGGATTTTCTCCTTCACCTTGACTTTGGCCAGGCTGAAAAGTATGTGTCCTGAGTTAGAGAAGTCAGACAGAAAAGACTGGCCAGTGTGACTCCATTTATGTAAAGTTCTAGGAAATGCAAACTGATCTATAGTGACAGAAAGCAGACCAGTAATTGCCTGATGTGGAAACAGGGCAGGACAGGGTGGGGGGAGGGGATTGCAAAGGTGCACAGCAAACTTGTAGGGGTAATGGACATGTTGGTGACCTTGTTAGTGGCTATCCTTTCACTGATGGATGCTTACGTCAAAACATAAGACATTTTACACGTTAAACACATGCAGTTTGTTGTATGCCAAGTATACCTCAGCAGAGATGGTAAAAATATCCAGAGATATAGTCCAACAAAACCCAATCTAATGGGGTGTGGAAGAGGAGCATGGAGCTTCAGATGGCATCAAGGAGTTTTGAATAGAAGGGCAGAGGAGGATCCTGGGCTGACACCTGCGAACTGGGAGGAGGGCTCCTCCCTAACCACAGAGTGACCATACTTAGGCCATGACTGGGAACTGATTAGGAATTCCAACCTGAGCCAACCCTGATTTCATTCTTTTTATTCAGTGAGTGTAGTTCATTTAAATCATGAATACATCTTGGAGTTATAGATTCATAGAAAAAAGTAGTGGAGAGGTCTTCAGAGGCCATTGATACCAAATTTCTACATAGTTAATGTTTTTTTTTCTACTGGAATCCTGCCCATACTGCTACTTTTAATTGAATATTTCCGGGGGCTAAGACATCACAATATTATATGGCAGCTACTTCAGTGCTGACCAATTCTATCTTATAGAAAACTTAAGGTTGTGTCTTGGTTAGAAATGGATATCATTAGCTCCAGTATTTAGGTGAGGCCAGGCAGGTACAGTAAGTGAATTAATCATCTGGTGCAAAAGCTTAAGATAGGTTCACTTTCAAAATGATGGCATAAGGATCTCTTTAGACCCACTCCCCAGTGAAATGGCAACAAATGGTGAGAATTTAAAGTGTGTATATGTATGTATATAATTATACACATACATAATTTTTATATTTGTAAATTTTAAAGTCTTTAGAAATTGTTCTAAAGACATAGAGCAAATGAAGAAATATGTATTCAAAAAAAATTACTAAATTTACTAATCTTGGTAAAAACAGTGCATTTGTCACCTTAGAGACTTAAGCCACTCCCTTCCTCTAGAATTGAGTGTGATGGAAGATTCAACAAATGCACCTGTAGCCAAGAAGATAGGGCTTAGTCTCCTCACAGCAATCAGTCAGAAGTTAAAGTATCTTCCCAAAAGGTCCAGTCACCAGCATTTCTCATCCTCACCCCTGCTCCAGACAAGTGCAGCTGAGAAATCAAGGGCTCCCTTTCTCTACCCAGAGCCCTGGCTAGTGGGGGCTCTACACCAGGTGAGGCATGGGCCCATATCATCTCCTCAGCTCACTCGTAGGGCATTGATTCCATGCCAGGAGAAGCAAGCTGACAAAACCAGAGGCTCCCACTTTGTCCTGTTGTAAAAGAAGTGCTATCATTTGGGAGAAATGACTGGAGTGGTTCAGAGATGTTGCCAGGGAGAGATGCAATCCTTTAGCACAGAGAGCTCTGAAGCTTTGCTAAAAATCACTGTCTTTATTTGAAAGAGAGTGTTGGAGAAGTTTAAGCCCAAGAACACTCTTGGAAACAATGAAGATTTTGATGGTGAGCAATTAGAAGGAGGCTGGTCATCACATGACATCAATAAGCTAAATGATATCCCAATTAATTTCCCAAGGAGATCCATCTTGGGAAGGGACATCTATTAAGAGCCCTCCTACAGCTAAACAAACCTTAAAGATTGGCCTCAAAAACTACCCCTGCAAAGGGATAAAATTTAATTGGATGGGGCTATGGAATAATTTATGCCTGAGGGCATTGTTGAAAAGAGGAATAAGCCATCAGTTGGTGGTGGCTAATAACTGGGTGTAATATCAGCAGAGGCAGACAACTTAACTGAGAGATACGGGGAAGAGACAGCTAAAGAGAGTCTTGCTAAAGTCACTCTTATCCCAGCATGGCAGGAGAAACAAAAATTACATAAAACATAAAACACAAGAAGTAAAATGGTGGATATACCCTACTACATCAATACTAACATTAAATGTGAATGGATTAAAGAAACCAATCAAAAGGCAGAGATCTCCAGACTGGATAAAAAATAATATCTGACTATATGCTCTCTATAGGAGACATGTTTAGATTTAAACTTGTATATTAGACTGAAATTTAAAAATGGAGTGAAAATGTGTATCATGCATACAGAATTCATAAGAAAGTTGGAGTGGCTGCACAAATATCAGACATAAAGGAAACGTTAGAGATAAAATGGGAAATTTTATCATGATAAAAGTGATTAATCCACTACAAAGATATTACAATTATAAATAAATGTACCTACTAACAGAGCCCTAGAATACACGAAGAAAACACTGGCAAAATTGCAGGGGGCAAGTACAAAATTCAACAATAATAGCTGAGGACTGAAATACTGCAATTTCAATAATAAATAGAACAAGCAGGCATAAAATCAACAAGAAAATAAATGGCTTGAGAAACACTATCAACAACTAGACCTAACAGATATCTGTACAACAATCTACTCAACAACAGCAAAAGACACATTTTTCTCAAGTGGAGAAACATGGAACATTCTCCAGTATGGACCAAATATTAGGCCATAAAAGAAACTTCAATAAGTTGGTAAGGGTTGAAACCATACTAAGTATTCCATTCAACCAGAATAGAATGAAATTAGAAATCAATAACAGAATAAATTCTGGAAAATCACAATTACATGGAAATTAAACACTCCTAACAACAAACATATCAAAAAAGAAATCATAAGAGAAATTAGAAACTAGAATCATAAGAGAAATCATAAGAAAAATATTAGAAATATTTTTAGATGAATGAAAATGAAAACATGACATACTAAAACTTACAGGGCCCAGGTAACAGTGCTTAGAGGAAAATTTATAGATGTAAAGGCCCATATTAAAAAAAAATAAATGTTTCAAATCAATAAGCTAATATGCTGTCTTCAAACAGGGGTAAAAGAAGAACAAACTAACATAAAAAAACAGAAGGAACTAAATAATATTGATTAGAAGTAGCCAAAATAGAAAACAGAAAAGCTATAGAGAATAACAATGAAACCAAAGGTTTTTTTTTTTTCTTGGTAAAGATTAACAAAATTGACATTTAGCTAGACTGACAAAGAAAAACATAGAGTACAGTCAAATTACTAAAATCAAGAATGGAAAAGGGAACATTATTACTGACATTACAGAAATGAAAATGCTTTGAGTTGAATTGTGTCCCTTAAAGAGATATGTTGATATCTTAACCCCTGGTGAATATGACCTTATTTGGAAATAAGGTCTTTGGAGGTCTATTAAGTTAAAGTGAAGCTATTAGAGTGAGCGCTAATCTAATCTGATAGGTATACTTAGAAAAAGAGGAAAACGCCACGTGAAGATGGAGACACACAAGGGGACACTGTATGGCAACAGCTTTGAGCCAAACAACACCAAAGCCTGATGCCACCACCGGAAGCGAGGAGGAGGCGGGGGGAATGTTACTCTGCCTCAGAGGGACCTCGCAGCGCTGACACCTTCCCTTCAAACATCCGGGCTCCGGAACTGTAAGCAAACAAGTTTCTGCCGTTTAAAGCCATTTACTTTATGGCATTTTCTTACAGCAGCCCTGAGAAATCCATAGGGAAATAGTGCAAATAACTGCATGTCAAAAAATTAGACAATAAATGAAATGGAAAAATTCCTGGAATGACACAAGTGACTGAAACGGACTCAAGAGGAAATAGGAAATCTGAGTGTATTCATAACAAGTAAAGTGATGGAGTCAGTGATTTAAAAACCTCCCTTGAAGAAAAACTAAGGCCCACTGGGATTCATTGGTGAGTTCTACCAACATTTAAAGAGGAATTAATACCAATTCTTCACAACCTCTTTCAAATATAGATGTGAAAGAGATGGTTCCCAATGCACTCTATGAGACCAGCATTACCCTGATACAGAAAACAAAGAAAGATCTCATCAAAAGAGAAAACTACAGAATATCTCCTATAAACATAGATGTAAAATTTCTCAACAAAATATAGGAAAACTTTTTCCAGCAACATCTTAAAAGGATAATCCATGATGACCAAGTGGGATTTCTTCCAGGAGTGCAAATTTGGTTTAACATTTAAAATTAATTTAATGTAACACAGTATATTATTTTAAATCATAGAAAAAATAGCAAAACACATGATCATTTCAAGAGATGCAGAAAAAAATGCTTGACCAAATGTGGCATCGTTATGATGAAAGACATGCCACAGCCTAGTCATAAAAGGGATCTCCCTTACCGTGATACAGAAGATCCACGAAAAAACCCACAGCTCACATCACAGCAAAGTGAACGATTCAATCCTTTCCCCTAAGATCTGGAGAAATATAAGTATGTTCACTCTCTTCCCTTCCCCTCAGTACTATGCTGGAAGTTCTAGCCAGGGCAATTAGAGGCAAGAAAAGGAAATGAAAGGCACCAAGATTGGAGAGGAAGTAGTAACACCGTCCCTGTTTCCAGATGATGTGATCTTGTCATGGAAAATCCTAAGGAGTCCACTAAAAATGATTAGAAATAATGAATGAGTTTAGCTAGGTTCTAGGATACACGATCGATATACAAATATCCATTGTATTTTTATATTCTGGCAATAAACCATTTGAAATTGAAATTAAGAAAATAATTTCATTTGTAATATCATCAAAATAATAAAATACTTAGGAATAAATTTGACAGAAGATGTACAAAACTTTTGTACTGGAAACTAAAAGACTGTTGGAAAAACTTAAAGCCTGTTACTGAGAATACTAAAGGGCATGAAAATGTGCACTTTAAATGAGCGAATTGTATCATATGTGAATTATGCCTCCATAAAACAATCTGTCTGTATTCCTCAATACAGAAAAATTGATTACTCTAAAATTTTTTAGTAAGGAGATGTTACCTGTAAATAAAAGCAACATTGAACATTATATATATGTATATGTATGTATATTTAACTCATGATGGGAAGATTTTTATTTGATTATAAACTCAGTATTGGAAATTTGAGAAATACAAGACACTCACAATGAGGATGATAAATATTACCTGTAGTTTCTTTTCTCTCCTTTTCTTTACTTCCCAGAGTAAACTAGAACCAAGACTAGGGACATTACTCTGGCTCTAGGGTGTCAGGGTTTGGATAATTTTTTTCTTACTATACAAATTAATGTAGGAACAAATGAAAAGAAATGTTATTATATGAAATTGAAGTATCTCTTATCACAGCTATGTAAGAACTACAAAAAGTAATAAAAAACAAAAAGCAAGTGACATTTTAACAGATTCTTAAAGGGTATCTACAGTTATAGCAACAATAAATAACATAAAATAATGTGTATTTATAATGAATTATATGGTAGGTACTCTACTTTAAATTTCAGATATATTATCTAATCTAATTCGTATTTTAATGCCACGAGTTTTTAAATTATTATTTTGCTGTTTTGCATACAAGGAAACCAGGGTTTAGAGATGGTGTAGACCTGCATGAAGTCTCAGACTCCAAAACTCCTGCCTCTGACAAAGTACCACCACCCACAGGGGTGCTGGTGGTTAGAATAGACTCGTGTTTCGGAAGAATGGCCCCGGCTACAGGGGCAGCGCCGACCGCTGAAGAAAGTGACTGGACACCGGACGCCCAGGGGGCTGTGTGACACAGCGACAGTGCCGCGTGGCGCCTGCGGGGCCTCGCACACCTGCCCCGTGCAAAGCACACGCACTGTTGCCCCTGCTCCTCACTGCACCCCGCGGAGCTCACCTCCCACCCGGCAGAGGCGCACGCTGAGGCTGAGCCAGCCGGAGTCACGCGGGCGAGGGAGAAACCGGACTGGACTCTAGTGTTTCCCCCTCACATACGCCCGTCTTGAACTCTGATCCGTAAGACAGCAGGAGAAACAAGAAGACATTTAGTTTCGCTTTGACTATGGATATGCTCATTGTAAGATAGCAGTGGTTGCACCTCAAACTTTTCTCATTCTAAGTTCTTTCGGTAGGAGATATTCTAACATTATCAATTACATACAAGGGAGGAAGGAGCAAAGAAAAACTCTGCAAAGACAGCTCAGCAGGAATTACTCAGAGAGTGGAGAACAGCAGGAGTTGTGTGTGCTGAAGTCAGCGGTCGAGGCATTTTAAGCACAAGGGCACGGTTCTGTGACTGTGTGGCAAGGTCTGGCTGCTTGAATTTTGCTCGTAAAAATATCTCTGACAGCCACAATGTGAGAAGTCTGATTTTGGTTTCTTGAAAACTTAGGATAGCCATATAAACTCTGTTAATTGTGCACATGTAAGAAATCAATTATAAAAGTCAACACATGACATAAGTGTAAGACATAACATAGGATATAGCACACTTTTTATGAAGTTCAGAAATTTCAATATCATTTTAATTAGTTGACATAAAAATAGATTTTGCTTATTTTGAGATCCTTTGGTTTTCTAATGCAAAGAACATTTTGTCTTGTATCAGGTAGCTCTAATCAGACAAAGGTTAGCAATGGTGTGTCAAAAGTAAGAACATGAGAAAAATTAGATACAAATGATAAAATACGGAGGATAAATAAACTCCAGTGTTAATAAGGAGAGGCCCCTTAGGGAAAAACGTGTTGTTTCACCAAAATTTTACTCCACTGGGGATTATTTTTAGAGCTAGAAACTGAAGATACAGTATTGTCTATTTCTATATCTATCTGTACTATGTATCAGTCTACCTTCCTTCCTAATTTTATACATATTTAAAACATAAATGCTATTAAATTACAGTCATGTGTTGTTTAATGATAGGGATATGTTCTGAGAACCGCACTGTTGGGTGATTTTGTCATCGTGGGAACATCATGGAGTACGCTCGCACAGAGCCCGAACGGCACAGCCTTCTGCACACCTGGGCTGCGTGGCCCACCCTGCTGCCCCTGGGCACACACCTGCACGGCGCGCTCTTGTGCTGAATACTGCAGGCAGTCGTAACCCAGTGGTAAGTGTCCGTGGATCTAAACACAGACAAGGCACAGGAAAAATACGGTGTTTTAATCTGATGGGATAATTGTTGTATATGCTGTCCATCCTTGGCCAAAATTTGGTTATGTGGTGCCTGACTGTACCCAAGGTGTACAGCATGCACAGCTCCATTTTGGCTTTTTAGAAGGAAGACTTTGCAGTGTAAAACTAAAGACTCAGAATAGAATCCTGTATGTGAAATTGAAGTTTTCAGCAAAATTCTAATGAAGAGGATTTGCTCTTTTTCACACACACAAAAGTGAGGAAGAACACCGATTAACCAAAGAGTCAACCTTAATTTTTTCAGGCTATAAGAGTGTACATGTTTCTGTGAAGTAATTTTTGGAAGAGAGAAAAAGGTTGAACTATATATTTTGCTATTTTGGAAGGAAGATCGTCTGGGAAGTACCACTTAGGAGCATATTTAGTTTACCACAAAATTCATGGGGTATGAAATTTGAAAAATTCTGTTACTGGCAGATTATCTGCTATGGTTATCTTATTATCTAAATGTGTTATTGCATCAACTAAATCTTAATATAAAGTTACTCTCTAAAAACCACAGCCTTGTAGTATAATTTGAAGTCTGGTAAATTAATACCTCCCATTTTGTTCTTATGGCCTAAAATTGCTTTTGCTAAACGGGGTCTTCTCTGGTTCCATACAAAGCGTAAAATTATTTTTTCTGTATCTGTGAAAAATGGTGTTGGTAATTTAATAGGGATTGCATTGAATCTGTAGATCACTTTGGGTAATATAGACATTTTAACACTGTTGATTCTTCTGATCCATGAGCATGGTATGGTTTTCCACCTGTTTACGTGCTCTGCAATTTCCTTCCTCAGTGTTTCATGGTTCTCCCTGTAGAGGTCTTTTACCTCCTTAGTTAAATATATTCCGAGGTACTTTATTTTCTTTGTTGCTATCGTGAAGGGTATTGAGTCTTTGATTTGGTTCTCAGTTTGACTGTTATTGGCGTATACGAATGCCTCTGATTTGTGTGTATTGATTTTGTATCCTGAGACTCTGTGGAAAGCAATATGGAGATACCTTAAACAGATGCAAGTAGACCTACCATTTGCTCCAGCAATCCCATTATTGGGCATCTACCCAAAAGAACAAAAGACATTCTATGACAAAGATACCTGCACCCGAATGTTTATAGCAGGACAATTCACAATTGCAAAGATGTGGAAACAACCCAAGTGTCCATCATACATGAGTGGATTAATAAAATGTGGTATATGTATACCATGGAGTACTACTCAGCTATAAGAAACAATGGTGATATAGCACCTCTTATATTTTCCTGGAAAGAGTTGGAACCCATTCTACTAAGTGAAGTATCCCAAGAATGGAAAAATAAGCACCACGTGTACTCACCATCAAACTGGTTTCACTGATCATCACGTAAGAGCACATTCAGGAATAACATTGATCGGGTGTCGGGCAGATGTGGGTGGGGGAGGGGATGGGTGTATACATACATAATGAGTGCGATGAGCACTATGTAGGGGATGGACACGTTTGGAGCTCTGACTCAGGGGGGTGGGGGGGCAAGGGCAATATACGCAACCTAAACTTTTGTACCCCCACAATATGCTGAAATAAGAATAAAAAAAAAGTTACTCTCAAGTATGTTTAATAGACATTTACGATAAGTAACACCCTTTGTTTGGCACGTGAGATTCAGAAAGTGATTCACAAAGTGTTCTGCCTCCAGGGATCCTACACTCTAGCAGAAGTGCTGGGTAAATAAGCAGACAGCTACATCAAAAATCATATTGTCTTGAAATCTTTGATAGGCCAAATGCTATTGATGGAATGTGAAATGTTTTAGAGGAGCCGGACTTCCGTCCTTAATGCCTGTCTATGACAGCTGTATGTTGCCTGTGCGCATTACAATACTTTAAATACGTATTTCTTTCTTAAATGAGGACCATGTTTCACACACACAAAACTTTGTTTTTTTCATTTAAGTTACTTTAGAAAAGCAGATAGAGAACAACAAAGTTGCCTTTCGATAAAAATGTTAGGTAACTCCTTATTCAAAAACTTACACATTCCTGAACTCCAGTCTCTCAGTCTTTGAGCCAAATTTGAAGTTCAGCAAAATTACAAACAACTGCGTCTTTGTGTTTCTCAGCAAATGTTTAAACTGTGAGTGCCAGCATTCCACTGAAATATTGCAACACATGTGCAAATTTGTCTTTGTCTTTGGCAAAAATAGGTAAAGCTAGTGGTGATAAAATGTCCTGTCCTTTATTTCATAGGCAAATTAGAGCTTTTGGGAAAAATACGCAAGAAATAACCCAAGAGGAAAGGCAGAAGCCAGCAAACAAACATTCACATAAGAAATAAGGGAAATGGGTCTCTCAATTTTCCAAAAAGCAACAGGAGGAGTTCCAGGACCACCTCCCCAGCAAAACAATCACAATTGCTGAAAATTATGGGGAAGGGGTGGAAGTTAAAGCCTCTGTATTTTCCTAGGTGCATTCAGCATTTGGAGAAACATTTATTCAAGAAAATCCACCAACTTTCAGTAAGAACAGCTAGAGCCTGTGGCATTTGATGTGGGCCCTGTCCCCCTCCACCTTCAGCCCAGCATGACAGAAGCTCTAAGGACACAGGGAAACACAGGGCTCCCTCTCCCAGGAGCAGCTGGCAGATCAGGGGCTCCCTTCCTTCGTCCAGCCACCACTCTGGGGCGGAAGCCCTCTCCCCGGAGCAGTGGCCGGAGAGCCCTGGGCACCGTCAGCACCACAGACTGTGCACAGAACAGAGGTCCCAGCCCAGGAGAGGCAAGCTGAGAGGGCCACGGCCAGTGACCTGCCAGTGTTCGGCTCATAAAGACAGGTGTCACTCAGAGAGAAATGGGCCACTACCCCTGTACCCCAGCTCCAGAGTGGTGGTACAGAGGTTTTGCCCAAGGGAAGAGGCAGCCAGTAAGAACAGAGTGCTGAAGCTCTTCCCAGGGGAACCAACTTAATTTGGAAAAGTACATGGGGAAGCTCAAGCCTAAGGATGATACGGAAAACAATACAGACTTTGAAGGTAAGCCATTGAAAGGAGAGTGCTAGCTCCATGAAAGCAACAAGGTAAACCGCACTAAGTCAGTAGTTTACTAGAGAGAAGCAGAGAAAGAGCCATGTAAGAAACACCTCCAGAAGTTGGACTGAGCTTCAAAAACTGGCCTTAAAGCTACCACTGCAAAAAAGCCTGGATTTAATTGGATCCAATTGCAGACTAATTTATGCCCCAGGACAGTGTTGAAAACAACAGAGAAACCAGCCAGCAGTTAGTGGAGCCTAACAACTGTTGTGACGTCAGTGAGGCAGCCAAATTACCTGAATCAGGGAACGGGAAAGTCAAAGACACCCTGAGAGAAACAGTCTATCCGAGGTGGCTGTGCACCTGTCCGTGGCGGGCCCTTCTGTGGCCTGGCTGCAGACGCTGCCCACTGTGGGGGAACAGCACCACTGAGCAGTCCAGGAAGGCACTAAGCAAGTCCTGCACTAAGTAAAGAGGCAGCGATGAGCCCAAACCAGACAAAGACAGTCCCCAAAATAAAACATGTCTCCTGCGAATATGTCAGGTTTCAGTTGGTTCTTGCCGTGCTCATGGCCGGAGAATGACCAGACACACCAAAGTAAGGCAAGCATGAAAACAAGGTTTACTGAGGAGAGAAAGATAGGATTACAGGGCAAGAGCAAGATACAGGTTTTCAGAGCGCGATACACACGCCACAGATGAGACCAGACCCAGTGTCATGCAGCAAAGGAAAAGCAAAAGGCAGGGTGCAAAACGGGCTTCGTTGTGGTCTGTGTCTTGTCTTATAGTGCCCGGATTGGGACCTTCTCATGGCTCAGACCTCACCATGGAACCGCTTTGACCGGACAGTCGGGAGTTGTATGACCTGAGTCTTACTGCGCAGATATCCCGTGAGCCTCTCTGAAAGCCCACTTATGGGGGGTGAATCACAGCACCCACCTTGTCCCTAGGAGACCTCAAACACCTCACTAACTACCTAACGAATGTAGATAAAAATCCTCAACAACATATTAGAAAACAACATCCAGCAACATATTAAAAATATTATACTTTATGACCAAGTAAGATTTATCCCAGGAATGCCAGGTGGTTTAGCATCCAAAAATTAGTGAATATAATAGACTCTATCAATAAAAGAAGAGTAAAACACACATAATCATCTCAGTTGATGCCAAGAAAATGATAGAATTCAACACTAACCAGGTTAGAAGGGAACTTCCTCTGCTTGGTAAAGGGCAGCTATGAAAACCCATAGCTGAATGCTGTAAATGCTGAATTAGCTCATCATGGCCAATAGATAGTGAATGACTAAAGTTGAGATAAAAAAAAAAATATGTGGCCTGAAAAACTGTATTCTTAGTAAGCATCCAAAGTGATTCTGATGTAGCTGATCCATAGATCCATATCTGGGAATCTCTGTAAAATGAGGGAAAAGTAGAATTTCTTATCTGGTGGAACTAGAGCTAGAAATTAATAACCTATCAAAAAGCATTGATTAGAGAGGAGAATCATTAAAAATGGCATGCACATACTTTATCCCTTTAATAAACTTGCCTCAGTTTAGGTTACCACAAAATAGCAAGGGTTTTGGTGCAGGAAGTTTATCTGGGGTTTGGGAGAGATTCCGGAAAGCAGAAGTGAGGTCACAGGGAGTCCAGTCCAGAACGTCAGTACAAAACCAGCCGAGAGCCTCACTCTGGCCTGGAGGACCAGATTCCACCAGGGCACTCACGGGCCTGGCCGTTGCCGCTGTGCCTGAGGTCAAGCAAGGGCCGGGCAATGGGAAATTGGGCAGTAAGGGTCTGTGCTGCTGACATTGACCCTATTCAATAATAACAGAAAGTTTTACCTTAAGTGTCACCAATGCTTATTCATTCTTCAATCTTTCAGTGCTGGATACATTCTGGACAGCTTGTTTTAAATACAGTTTCTTTCAGAGGACTTTTGCAACCTACCTAACTTCTCTTTGTTTTTTTTTTTTTTTTTGCTTATGTTAACATTAAGATAATCCTGGTGACTAACTTATAAACTCTTATATAAAAGAAATGATTATTACATGTAAAGCTATGGGAAAATGCTTGACACAAGTTTAGCTCTCAGTAGATGCTGTTTGTATCATCAAACTAACTGCAGTTACCTGTGGTTGTACTGGTACTAAACAGCCATAAAGATTTTCACTTTTTCCTGTTTTAAAGTGTACCAAATTTTAAAAGACCCTTGTGAAGCAACTAGAAAATCAGAATGTGTCTAGATTTTTATGATTTTTCTCCCAGTCTTTTATATGTCCTTGTCTATATCACAATTTAGCATTATTACTCATTTACCGTCATTGATTCTTTCCAGAATATTCAACAGATTTTTAAAATTCCTATATTCATTTATATTTTTGGAAAAGCAATATGCGTACTGTACATTACCCAGTAATCAGAGAACAGCGATCTCTCCTTCCCTGTGCCGGGGCCTCCCAGCTTAATCCTCACATCAGTGACTTTTACCATTTTCTCAGAATTCGTAATAGCAATAGGCTGGGCCTTCAGAAGATTTTCCTTAAGTTTTTGCTCAACATTTAAATAAACTTTAAAGTTTCTTTTTATGCAAATGGTAGCATAGTATATGAGTTATGTCCATTCCCCATTTCTCTATTAGAACTTAAATATTTATTTTGTTCTTTGCTAAATATAATTGTTATTGAAGTATAATTTACCACCCACAATTTACCAGTGAAAAGTACTGATCTTTGGTGTATGTGAAGACATTTTGAGAAATATATAAATATCCACCTGGGAAACCCATATGTGGATCAAAAGAAGGAACATTTTCCATTCCTCTGGAAGTTCCCGTGTGCTCGTTCCTGGGAATCCTCTGCCCGTGACAAAGGCTGCACTGCCACACAGATCAGTTTCCTGCTCTCAAGCTTTGCACCTGTGCAAGCAAACACGTGTTCTCTTTTGTGCTTGGCTTTTTCTACTCAGCAAACTGCTGGAAATTCATCTGTCTTATGGTTGCATAAATGAGCAGTTTGTTCCTTTTTATGGTTGTACAGTGCTCTATTATATGAATTGGCCATAATTTTGTCATCCACCTACTGATTTAGGTGGTTTCTATTTTCTAAAAAATTCAATTTTAGTTATATGTAATTTTACACAATAAATATCCCTTTTTAAGTGCATGACTTTCAATTTTGACAGTGTGTGTACTGTGTGTATGGGTGTAGTATGTGTGCTGTGCACACATGTATGTGTGTAGGTGGTGTATGTATGTATGTGGTGTGGGAATGTGTGTGTGCATGTGTGTGCTAAGGTGTGAGGTGTGTATGTGTGTACTCAGCTTGTGTGTGGTGTGTACATATGTATGTATGTAGGTGGTGCATGTATGTGTGTGGTGTGTGCCTGTGTGCGTGAAGGGGTGTGTGTGTGTGTGTGTGTGTGTGGTGTGTAATGTAGATATGGAACAGTTCCAGCACCCCAGAGTATGAGGGAAAGCGCATTTGCACAGGCCAAACTATAATGACTGCTGAGTGTTTTTCCGGCCGGCCCCGACTAGCTGGCCTTGGGGGGAGGCATGAGTCAGCACACTCATGTAACCAAGGTGTCGTCTCCCGTGTGAACCCATGTGATCACACCATCCCATGGCATGTTGCCACTATTGTTCAGAGCCATGTATAAGCGCTCGCCACGTTCCCTGCCGCTGTGTCCCCCGACAATAAACAGCACGTCTCACCTGCACGCTGCCGCTCGCCTCTTCTTGCAGTTTCGAAGCCCGCGCCCGAGCACACACCAGCCACGGAGCTCCCTCCTCACGGCTGGCGTAGTCTGGCAGGATTCGGAGGGGTAAGTGTCCCCTCCACCGCAGCAGGGGAGGACATGTGGCCTCCTGTGGGCTGGTGGCAGCCAGTGCCAGTGGTCCTCACGTCGTGGGCCCCTGCCGTGGGGTAGGAGCAGGTGGAATGTACCCCTGCCACCCTGGAAAAGGCCGTGAAGGCCTTGGAGGAGTCGCTGCAGCCTCGGGACTGAGCGGCACTGGCCGGGTGGGCGGCTCTGCCTCACAGCCCTCCGGGAGCAGCACGAGGACACCTGCGGTGGGAAGCCCAGGTAAGGGAGTCACAAGAGACAGAGGAAAATTTAGAAGCCTGGGTGCAGGGGTTGGAGAAGGAGTTAACGAGCGGTCCAACCCTGGACGCTGACGAAACTGCAAGCGTGCAGGAGACTGAGGACAGGGCCCTCCGCCGAGAGCCCGCCCTGCTGCAAAACAGAGAACGGAGCCTGCACGGCCCGTGGGGCGGGGGCCTGGGGGTGGCGCAGGGCGCCCTGCAGGAACCCAGCGTCTCTCACTCTGCCGGCGACCCCGCGGAGCTGCGGGAGCCGGGGACACAGTGCAGGCAGCGTCCTGGGGAGACCCCGCCTGCCTGGCTGTTGCCCTTACAGGATGAAGGGACGGACAGCGTCCTGAGCTCCCCAAGGGAGATGGAGCAACTGGCATCCAGGACTCTACGTCCCTCCCTGAGGCAGAGGCTGCAGACAAGTGGTCACCGTGGCCACCACTCCTTGCTTGAATGGCTTGTGGCTGCCGCCCGCACAGTATGGGATGACGCTGGAGAACTACCCGAAACCGTGAGTAAGTGGACTTCATACACAGACTTAATTCATATTCTTCAAGAGTTGGGAATGCGCCACGCCATTTTTACAGTGGATAACTGGCGGGCCGATGAGGAGCTTCGCTACACGCATGCGTGGCCCAATCCTAGCCACGGCTCTCCCCGGTTCTGTGGCTCGCTGGCGGCTGTGCTCACTCCCCGCGTGGGGAGGCGGATGCACGAGGTCACCATGGCCCTGGCGGCCTTGGGAGATGGAAAGGGGGGAGGGGTAAGTGTGTATGTTACAAGGACCCCAGACGGGCCTGAGAGCTCAGGGTCCCCTGCAGAAAGCAGTACAAAGGGCCCAGATGGTGTCTGGAACCCAGATGTGGCTACACCTCCTGCTGGCAGGAGTAAAGAGAAGATAGATGAACAGCCTCACGAGGGATCGCTGGCTCTGTGGAATCAGCTGGCTCCCACCGGCGGTTCAGGAAGGCACCCAAGAGGCGGAGAGCTGAGAAGCTGGCCAGAGAGACCTGCAATGTGCGAGTGCAGGATTTTATGGTTGAAATCCCCCTCTTTGATATAGACTAGGGGTTAGGACCACCGTGGTGCATGTTCATTCCTACTTACTGCCGAGTAGAGTTTTATTGTATGGATATACCGTGAAATGTTCACCTCTTGACAGGCATTTGGATTGTTACCAGCTTGGAAACATTGTAAACTAATCTGCTGTGAACATTTGTGTACAGATCTTTTTGTATACACATGCATTTGTTCTCCTGGATAAGTAGCCAGTGGTGGAATTGCTGTCTCACAGTGTGGGTGAGAGGACATGTTTGCTGCAGTCGTAGAGACAGAAAGGCAGGTGCAGGAGCTAACATCATGGATGCAGAGTCAGATTATTAAATGTTGATGAAGTAGAACAATGGACTGAAAAGCATAGGATGAAGTGTTCTAGGTGAGAAATGTAAAGGTTGAGAGTACTTAGGGAAAAATTCACTGTGCAGACAGAAGATGGAGACAGCCATTTATGCCCATGAGTATGTGATTTTGTTGCCACAAAGGTGAAATTACAGTCAGCCTGCTGCATGTATTCAGTGGTAGAATCCCCAATTTGGGGACTGTTAATGATAAATCTAAGGTGTTCTTCCCTCTTTAGAACATTACCTGCTGTCTTCCATACAGTACATATGAAAAATTTTGGAAGAGAACTTAACTAATTAGAACACCTCTAGCAGTAGGCAAACAGGGTGAAGTAGCATCTGAAAGATTTATTGAAAGAACATGGAAATTGACATGAAAAAATATTTTGTATATGTTTTCACATACTTTAGGAATTGTCAAATGGAAAAAATAATGAACTTAATCCTATGTAGCTTTACAAACACCACTGGGGAGACTCTGAAATAATAAAATTTTTAAGTCAATGTAAAGAGTATGTTTTTAATAGAATTCTCAAAAAGTGGATTGAGAGAACACAGTGAACGAGCGAGAGAGAGATACAAAGAGAGAGAATGTTCTGGCTTTGCTCATGCCAGATGATGTTTTCACCTCACATCTTTATATCTGTGAAACCCCTTAGGAGAAATTTCTTGTTAACTTTGATATTTTTCTAAATTAACTAACAGCCCTGTGCTGCTAAGTTTTTGCCAAATTTAGTTATTCCTTCTCCATAAATCGTCCCATGACATTAATAGGAATGGGTCTCTGGAAAGGAGTGCTGTAATTTATTAATTAGTTTGAGGCAGAGAACTAAAATTGGGAGAGGAGGCATTGTGAGCAAATCTTTTTCCATATATCATTTCACATAATGCTTAGGAAACTCTTCAGAATGGGTATTATTATGAATAATTTGCAGGTGAGAGGAGTTAGTGTATGAGACAGTAAGTAACTTCTCCAAGGTCATTTTCCAATCTGATTGCAAACTCTCACCCTTCTCTACATCTTGTTGTCTCCATAGACAGCAGCTGTGAGTCACTGGCAATGTCTTTAATGAGTCATATATTAATTTTAAAAAGTTTTTAAAATTTTTTGTAGAGATGGGGACTCACTAAATTTCCCAGGCTGGTCTCAAACTCCTGGCTTCAACCCTCCTCCTACTTCAGCCCCCCAAAGTGCTAGGATTATAGGTTTGAGCCACCATGCCTGGCTCATATATTAATTCTTATTGTAATTTATTCCCAATTTAAATTCTTCCCAGATTTAAAGTATTTCCTAAAATAAAGTTAGACACATTCAGATGAAGACATGTATACATTTGTTTCTTTAGTACATTAAGTGACTTTCTTGTGACTTAAAATTGAAAGCCTTTATTCATATATGCAACTCCTTGCACAGCAAGGCTGGCTGACATAATATTTTAATTACTGAACTTTACCAAAAAGAATCAATTTTGATCATATTTTCTTTCTATATTTAAAATAAATTTTGTGGGGCTTATTTTTAACTTAAAAAAAACTTTCTTTAGGAATAAAACCATATTGAAAATACAATATCCCTACCTGATAAGTATTTTAGAATTGGTGTCCAGAGAATTAAAGCCATTTGATTTAGATTTAGTAAACTTAGCCTGGGTCTATTGTTAGACCTAATCCTAATACAGTACATTGTTGGCTTTGATGGTTGTTAAGGAGGATTGGAAAAATAATTAATTCTTTGTACATAGATCCCATTGGAAGAATATAAGTTTTGTGTAGAAAGAATGAGTTCCCCAAACTCTTTTCCAATTTGTTTTCAGCTTATCAGTGGAATGCACCTTTGGGTTTAACAGCATCACTAGCACTTGAGCTTCTTTGCCTTTTACACAAATAAACATAGTAGGTTTCAGGTGGAAGTCGCTGCTTCTGTGACGGAAGGCTTTCTCTCCTGAGTAGGGCGCATGAAATAGTCTGTCCTTCACAAAGACCTGGGAACAGTAAAATTTTTAAAAATAACAATTTTTGCTTTTAAATTTTATTTATTCTTTTGTTTTAATCTTTTGAGGTATTAAGAAATCCTAAATGAATTGATTCCAGTATTAAGCAGCCCAGTGATATCATGTGATCCATTGTTTTTCTTTATGTATTGAATGCTTTGTTAAAAGCTGAAAAGTACTAGCTTTTAAATGTTTGCGCTTTCCCCTAAAACTAATGTTTTTACTGGGGATTCTTAGAAAAATGATGCTACCATGTATTATATTTATTATATTTGGAAATGATAAGCTGATTTACAATTTTTTTTAGAATTGACATAACATTTTAAAAATTCTAGGAAATGAGTAGAAATAGAAAAAATTATTATAGTACTATAGCAATATAACTTGCAATTGCTGAAATTTTGTTGTTTTAATTTTCAAACTTTTTCCTGTGTACATTTTATACATGGTTATAGTAATATTGTCCAGGCTAGATTGTGCTCTGCTCTGTTATTTTTTCTTCTGTAATTAAATGATCCTTATGATCATAAACTGTAAAAAAACTGCAAAATATTCCATTGTATGGAGGGACCCTAATGTGTTTTAATAGTCTTCTATATGTCAACCTGTTGTCGTTTCCAAAATGTTCACTGTCACAGATGATGAGTATATTTGGTAATATGGAATTTGGAATTATACCACTGGAAACCAGTCCTGGAAATAAAAGCAGTACACAAAAGTGTATATAAACATTTCCATAGCTCATAATACAATTTGCCAAAATTCCAGGTGTCAAAATTGAAGCTGTTTGTGTTCAGAAAAGCAGGATATGAGCAAAGCCATGCAGGCCGAAAGGGAGCAAGCAGTATTCTCTTTACTACTGATGTTTCTTTAGTGTATGAAAAATTGCACTCCATGGTTTAATTTTTTGTATTTGATTACCAGAAAGGTTGAAGCCTTTGCTTCCATGTTTTGAATCACTAGAACTATTTCTCACTAATGGAACGTCTGTGTGTGCCCCTGGCACACCTGTTTATTGGGACCGTTATTTCTCACTGATGCATCTGAACTCCTTATAAAGAAAACACTGATACTTTCTAGATAACAACCTTTTGACATCTGGAAGGTGAGTAGGGAGATGGGTTTCATGGTTAAATATACATATATGGTTTGGCCCTTTTTAGGTTTGGATGCAAATCTTAGTTTAATTTATTATAATACAAGCTTTGTGACTTTAGGTAAATTACCCAAAGATAAAAGTAATATAGTAAAAATATGCTGTGATGCTTACTATGTACATGAATTATGAGGGGGGAGATGCCTGAAGAATTTAAGTTGTCCAAGGTCATCTGCTAGTGGTATAGTTCTGTAAAAAAATTTGTTCTGTAAGACTTGGATTCAGCGAAAAGGCCACACTCAAGGGTCCAGAAGGCCACATGTGGCCCCGAGGCCACAGGTTCCCACCCGGGCAGGCCACTGTCTGCCTTTACTGGGATCATTGAAACCCTCTCAGCTTATCTCCCTACTTGCAGTGTCCCCTCCGCTGAACGGTTCCTGATTATATAGAGAAAAACACCTTTCAAAAACTTCTCCTAAAATGCATCAGAGGTTTCCTTTGCTCTCAGGGTGAAGCCCAACATCCTAGCACCCTGCTGCCACCAAGGGCCCCAGGCTCCCACCTCGACTTCCCTCTCAGGACTCTGCCCCCCTGACTCCCCATCTTCCTCTGTGACACGGACATGGGACATCCGGAGCAGTTCCGGACATGAGCCCCTTGGATTCGTCCTGCTCTCTCTTTGCCTCTGGGTGTTTTTCTGTCTGGAATGTCCATTCTCAGCCGGCCAGTGCACACGCCTTACCGACTTCACTCAGGTGTTCCTTCTGTGAGCCGCCCTTGCCTTTCTTAGGCCACGGCTGTACTTGTTCCGTCCCATAAGTGGATCAGAGACCCCTGGGCATCAGAAGAGCACTGGCCCGTCCTTGCATTCGCAGTTCCTGCTCAATGTCTGGTACCTGGGCAGGTCTAAATGAGTGCCGGCGAGAGCCACAGACGGAGCTGAAGTGCAGCACAGTTCTCCGAGTGGGGTGGGGCCCAGGGGCTCTCATAATAAGAGTGTCCCTGAATTCTTTGTGAGGCGCTTCTTCCTACACTTCAACTGTATCATGAGAAACTGATTTTATCCAAAATAATAAATGGTAGAAGCTAATACTGGTATTTTCATGTTAGCGGTAGTTGTCAATACTTTAAAATACACTGAGCATCTGACTCTGTGAGGACACCAAGATAACCAAGAAAGGTCCCCTCTCCTCTGAAGCAGTCACTATTTAGGATAAAAATGCAAATAGGAGGGACAGTAGGACAGACGTGACGGCAACTTGCCAGTGTCACTGAGTTGGTAAGTGTGGGTACAGACACAGTGCTGTAGGTGCACACGCACATGCAGATGTCGTGTAGATACTCACTCCCAGGCTCCTAACTCTTTGCGTAGTTAACTAAGTCAGGGGGACAGAGTACTGTCACCGGACACTGCTTTCCAACTCGGCTCAGCTGGGTGAGACACAGCATACGTGCAACTGGTTGTAGGAAGCAGATTTATTACTTATGGATAAGCAGCAAGGGACAGAGGAAGCTTAGGATCCACTGTGAGCTTGTCCCCGAAGGCTCAGGAAAGTGCCAGGGTAGATAAAGTCTCACCTGCAGGTGCCTCACTTGCACCGCAGCTGAGGGGCCCTGAAAGGTGGCTCCCCCTGGGTGTACACCTCAGGGCAGTGGGACCCACGGGGCAAAGCTGTAAAGGGCACCCTGCTTCCAGCGGGGAGAGGAGTCAAGCCAGGGCTGTCCTGGGTGGCTCCTAACTCAAGATGGTACATTCCCTAGGAGGGACAGGAACAAGGCCCAGGCCCCTGTCTCAGGATGTTGTATTTCCAGCATATTCTACAGCTATTCTTGAGAACTATAGCAAGAAAGGGGAGAAAACTACTGCAAATATTAAATAGAAGTAACTGTTTATTGTAGACATATGAAAATCTCACCTTCCAAATCAGTTTCCATGGAAACTAATATAAAATAAATGCATTATGTATTCAACTGCTTTCCTTGACAATGACATTAATCCAGTTTTGTATTTTATTTCAATTAGATCTCTAATGTCTTGACTATGGAAAGCATTTTATGCAAGATACAAATAGTGAAACATGCTAAAATCATTCATTCACTTAACATTTATTTTTGATTGCCTATTCTATGCTAGTTTTTCATGTATATCCCTTGAGAACTGTAGCTCAAAGAGAAGGAAGATATACGAACTGACAGCTAATGAACATTTACTCTCTACCTGGAAAAGGTCTAGGTGACCATCTCATTCTGTAAAATACATAAAATATACATCTTTTATAATGATTCTGTAAATGTCAAACATAGTTTGAAGATGAGGATAGTGAAAGTATGAAATAATAAATACTTGCCCAAGGTCACGGCAAGCTAACCTAAGATTCTCAAACCTAGGTAGTCCATCTATTTTTTTTTTTCAATTTTGATAGATGTAAAGGGTACAAGTGTTTGTTGTTACATGGATGAATTTTATAATGCTGAAGTCAGCTAGGGAGCCCATTCATTGAAGTATGTTTTCTTTCAATTATTCTGCAATGTGTTACTAAAAACAGGCAAATTAAAACTCCATCCATTTTGGTGGACACAACCCATCAAAAGGATTGGTGATATTGTACATATTGATTATATGCCTTATGTTATTTTATAATGATATAAAATATACAAAAATGTTCACATGCAAAATATTTTAAATGGAAAATTAAAATATTTGAAATGAAAACAGTGTTTTCAAACTATTTGTACATAAAGAAGAGCTCTTCCAAAGAAACATACTAAAAATTACTAAGTAACCATGCTTAAAAATTAAAGAAACAAAAAGATACTTTGAAATTTGAAAGCTTTGTTTACTGGAAAACACGTGTGATAAAAGACTGCCATACTAGCACTCTGGGAGGCTGAGGCAGGCGGATCGCTCGAGGTCAGGAGTTCGAGACCAGCCTGAGCACGAGCGAGACCCTGTCTCTACTAAAAATAGAAACAAATTATCTGGCCAACTAAAAATATATATAGAAAAAAATTAGCCGGGCATGGTGGCGCATGCCTGTGGTCCCAGCTACTTGGGAGGCTGAGGCAGGAGGATCGCTTAAGCCCAGGAGTCTGAGGTTGCTGTGAGCTAGGCTGACACCACGGCACTCACTCTAGCCCGGGAAACAGAGCGAGACTCTGTCTCAAAAAAAAAAAAAAAAAAAAAAAAAAAAAAAGACCGCCATTTACTTGGAGTTCAAGCTTGCTGTCTGGAGAATGACCAGCTTCCCAGCAGTTGCGGAGAAGGCAGACTGGCCACCAGAGGGCAGGATGCAGCTGTCATCAATTTAGACCTACTAAAGACAGGAATGTTCCCAGTGCCTTCGTCCAAAGTCTGTGCTGTGATAGACAGCATCTTTAAAAATATTTGTATTATATCTATTGGGGACATCTAGCATTTGTTTACTTAACTCTTATGACAGATGTATAGCAGTTAAATATTTTTTACAAACGTAGATAGTCTGTGTCTTGGGAAAAAATTAGGAAATGAGTCAGCTTAAAGCAAACACACTTGATTTCTACATGCCAACATTCATGTTAATCTGGCTTTCAGGGCTTTAGCAGCTGCTATACTCAACTCACAACAACTGTATTTCTAACAAAGTATGCTTGTGTGAACAAAATGGGGATCGTGATCTCTGCAGTTTTAATTCTAAGAGAAGCCAGTGTGTAGGGAGCTGTAGAAAAGCAAAGCTGCGAGGAAATCATTTTATTTTTGAATATTGAAGAAAAGGAAGAGAAAAACAGCAAATATTTGCTAGGAGAAAATTCTAGTATCGAGTGGTCATCTTTGTTGAGGCAAGTGAATGAAGTGACTTGATTTTCAAGCTTTTACTTATAAGCAAGTTTAAAGTTGGCAGAGGATGGGCTAGGGGGTGTTACATATTATTTTACCTATAATAAATTCTAGACAAATGGATTATATCTGGGCAGCTTCACTATGCTTAGATATTGGTAAAACTGCCATCATCTAATTTTGGAACACATCATGTGGAATTATGTGGAAAACACTTTATAAAAGTTACTAATAACCAAGCCACATTGCAGTTTATACTTTTACAAACATTCTCTCTTTAAGTCCTCGCACAACATGTTTTACAGAGGAATACACAAGCTTAGATTAAGTAATAAGCTTGAGGTCGTATGGTTTGTGCATGATGTTAGTTCTCAAAGGAAGCGCTATTGTTTAGCACTAAATCTTACATCTCTGAATCATTAATCAGCTAACTTGAGTGGTCGCAATTAGGTTAATAGAAATCTAGGAACTGGAGCTAAGTTTTATTATGAACTCAGAACTTCAGGCTCAAACCTCATACCTAGTCTTTGTTCTGATGAGCGAGGCTAACCATGGTGTTATTTGCATTTTGGGAAAGAAACCCCAGGTCCCAGTCCTATCTAGACACCAAGGTATGCTGCTGAATTTATTTCTAACAGAAGATCACCATTCAAGGGACTTGACAAGTGCCTTTAATTCCCCATCTTAAATGCTTCTTATTAGTCGAGGCGGGGGTAAGGGTTCTGTCTCGGAGAGCTGCTTTTCTGACCCTGCTTCTCCTGCCCCATCACCCTCTCGAGGAGAATGAAACGAATGGCCCCATTAGCTCAACAGAGCTTCTTGCGGGAAGCCCTCCCTGCCTGCCTACTTCCTTATCAGGTCAGAATCTGCAGTGTTCTCCAACCGAGTTTCCTAGGCAAGGTAGTAGGGGCAGTGTTATTGCCTGACCATGTGAAAAAATATAATCAAACATTTTATTGTCATAAATGTATTCTTCAAACTTGCACGTGCCGTGAAAGAGTGGAAAAGGCACATCTTTACTCACAGAGAATATATCTCAAGATAAATGAAACCGCCCACATCTGCACCTCCACAGATAAATTTACAAGTCTGTGCAAGAGGGTCTCCGTTCGCACAGCTGCTGGTTTGGTTTGGTGACCTGAGACTGTCGGTCCCGGCGTCTGACTGGGGCTGGAGGCTCTACTTGAACAGCTGTAACCGGGACACTTTTCAGGCGCGCACCTGGCATTCCTCCAGGCCACTCACAGTTCAAGCAGTCAGTGAATGCATTCTGAACCCCAGACGGGTGAAAGGCATGTGGGCCAGAAGCTCGGATTCAGCAACCAACGAAACAGACGTGCCCGCGCTGCGTGACTCCAGCCTCCAGTCTGAGCGTCACTTTCCCCGGGCGCAGGGCTGGTCGGATTCCCAGGGCAGCCACTCCACAGCGTATGTTTGGTGCGCCTGAAACACAGCTTTGATCCCAACCAAACATAGCAGTCATCCCAGCAGCGCACAATCTAAACATCCTTCCATAATAGCCGTTACCAGGAAAACCAACCAACCAACAAAAACGCCAAATACGGCGTTCTCACAGGCCAGTGTGCAGGCCAGAGCCTGGCAGGCAGCACAGCACAGTAATTGCCATATGAACTCTGACATACGCCGGGAAGGCCTGGCTTCCAGCTTCATCCTTACCGGCTGTGTGACTGTGTCTTTCACAGTGTGCTGTGAGTTTCATCCTGTGCAGCACGGGGATGATAATAGTTATCTGCTTTTTAGGAGTACTATGAGGATTAAATTTACCTAAAACATCGGATACCATCCAAACAAGTCTCTGACTAACGCATACTCTTCTACTCAATGAGTGACATCCAGGAAGTTTTCTCTGTAAAAGAAATTTGTAAATTTGCAACATCAAGATCTTCCCTAAGTACCCCTTCTGCCCTGTAGAGTAGATACTGCATTTAAAAATCTCTTAACTCACCCTCCCATTTTCTCCTGTCACCAGTGGTCGTGGCGTCTGCGTGCTGGACAGAGGGTGGATTCTGTCTGGGGTGCAGTCTGCCCTCTCCAGGAGCAGGATAACCTGCATTTAAAAGATGTAACTGTAGAAACAAAGTCCATGCTTTGGTATTTCCTGCAGCTTCCACCTCTGGATGTGCTCCCTGTCGGTTTGTTGTTGGAACCAGCAGGGCCCTTCCCAGGGTGTGGGATGATGGTGCTACCATCTGCACTTGACACCCACTGCTGCTGCTGCCTCTGCGCCCGCAGCGGAACTTCCTTAGGCCGACCACTTCTCTTCCTTATTTCTAAATTATGGAAGAATTATCTCAGAACATTTCTGTAGTAGACCTTTGCTCTGGGTACTTTGTCAGCTTGTGCCTTCAGGACTCAGTAAAGGTAGATATTTCCTCTGTCCTGCGATTCTCTTCCCTACAGTCTTGCTTGGTCTCAGCTTGGGCCCCTCCTGGGCAGACCCACTTCGGTGGCAGCAGCCCAGACATTTCTTTCCCTGACCGGCTCCATAAGGTTTGCTTCTGTTTTCCCCAGGCTCTCACTTCATTTCCATGCTTCCAGAAATTCACTCCCTTACCCGGGAAGGGGTAGTGCCCGAGGACATCCTTTCCCCAGGAGCCTGGTCCTTGCAGCTGATGTAAGGGCTGCTCGAATGCAGGAGCGGTGCCGGTCAGCTCTGGGGCAGGAAGTCAGGGAAGACTTCTTGGAGGACATGGTATTGCCTCGGTGGAGTCTGGAAAAGCGAGGTGGAGTCAGCCAGGCCAGGTCCCTGAGCCGCGTGACTGCCAGATGCTCCGCAGGAAGCACGAGCGCCAGAAGCTCTGGGGGCTGAGCCACCGCTGTGTGCTGGGCGGGCCACAGGCACTGAGGTCCATCCTGGGTAAGGACACAGACTTTGTTTTGCAAGTGACAAGCGTCCAGGCCAAGAGGGTGCTGATCACATTTGCATTTTAGAAATCACTCTACTCCTTGCAGTTAGCGTTGCCTGTTTTTCTGGTCATTTCCGCTGCCTCATTCCCACGGGCAAGGGATGGGCAGGCACGGGGGCGCGTGGGAATATCTTTCTTTTTCAGTTCACTTCTCCCAAGTTATATACTGACTGCAATAGTGAAACAGATTTTCCCTCTTTTTAAGTAATTCTGTTCCCCTCTGAATTTCTTGTATGTTCCTTGAGAAGGAAGCATATGTGCGCGTACACATACAAACACATTAATGTCCAAAACACAGCTCCCAAGTCTTTCCCACTCACTGGTTGTGGCTGCCCCTCAGTCTCATAAAATTAAAACGAGCAAATGGACCAATCGTACTTCTGCCTAGACCACGAGAGTTCTTGCCATGCACGTGCGGCAGCTGCCCGGGAGATGCTGCCACTCGGGCCGTGTGACCCGGGGCTCTGGCCCCCCACCCCCCTACCCCACCCCTACCCCCGCCCCCTAATTTGGATGGCAGCAATTACTTGAAATTCTAAAGTTGAATAATTTATAATATAGTGCTACTTTCTTGGAAAAAAAGATTTATTTTATTGCACAATTTTTATTATTGCATTTATATTTTATAATTATATAATTTCCAAACTTCTCAATATTCCTTTTCAAAATGGAACTGGCTCAGAAAAATGCCATGTAAAAATACGTGCAATTCCTTATTCCCCCTTTAGATCCTAAAAGACAGAAGTACTAAAATGTACCAACAGAAATTAGGTTTCCCCATCCTCACTAAATAAAGACCACTTTTTTTAAAGGGGCACCAGTGAGTCACTTGTCTGGGCCTTGACATTCCAGAACCCCCACTTGGCTTAATCAGTCAGGCAGATTGTTCCATGTTTCTCTATAAATTCCTCTGTCCAAACTCACCTGTCCCCACTCATTCAACATGGAGCAGCTCTGAGATCAGTTTATTAATTAATTTGAAATAAGGTGTTATTGGTTGATTGATCTTAAGGCCTACGATATTTCCATGAAGAATAGTTCTCTAACTGAAGGCAGGTCCTCACTGGTAAGGTTTACTGACCCGCAGGAAGCCAGTGGTAAAAGATCTACTGGGAAGGAGAGACTTCCCTAATCCCTGAAGCCTGACCACGTCAGCTACCAGGTACTTTCTGACTTGCAGGTGGGCCCAGTGCCAAAGGACAGAGGGCAGTTCTTCTCTTCTCTGTTGACACGGATGCTCCAGTATTGGGCTGAGATATATTCTAGAGGTCTGCAGCTCATTAATCATTGCTGCAGAGTGCAAGCCCTGAGGCATTCTTCATAGTGTGCTCTGGTCACTGAACCCTGGCATTTCAAAAGCCATCTGTCTGGCTTCTTTGGAGGAAAGATGCATCTTCATCATTTCCAGATCCTGACCCAGGCCATGCCAAAGGATGTGCTTTAGAGGCATGAAAAGACAGACATTTAAGCAAAGAATGGGCTATTCACAAATGAACACAATATAAATATATTAAATTATCTAAATTTGAATAAAGAGAGAAATTACTGACATGTACAATTTAGTGCCATTTAAATAATTTTTTTAAAAAAACATCAATGGTATAAATCATTTCTGGATATGTGAACATTTAACACAGTTATAGAACCTTCCAAGATAAAAGTGCACACAAACGTCAGGTCAGAAACTACCTGGGAAGGAGCGTGGGAAGGATGCGGGTTAGAATTGCTGTTTGTGTCAAGGTGAAAGCTGCCATAGATCCTGGAGGGGAGACAGAAGTGTCTTTAGGTATTTTCTATGTGCATAAAACATTTCACAACATATTTAATTGTCAATTAATTTCCCAACTTTTTGAGGTATAGTTAACACAATTGTATATATTTAAGTTGTACAACTTGATTTGATATATGCTTACACTGTGAAATATCCATCACAATCAAGCTAACTACCCACCACCTCACAAAGTCACTATTTTTTTGTATGGTGAAAACACTTAAGATCTAACCTTTTGGCAAATTTCAAGTATATAATATTAACCATATTCACATTGCTGTGCATTAGACCCACAGAACTTATATAACTCGTATAACTGAAACTTTGCCCCCTTTGAATACGATCTCCCCATATCTTCCCTGAGCCTCTGGTAACCACCATTCTACACTGTTTCTGAGTTTGATATATTTTTAGATTCCGTGTGTGAGATTATGCTTATTTTCACTTCACATAACATCTTCCAGGTTCATCTGTGTTGTCACAAATGGCAGGATTTTCTTCTTTTTAAAGGCTGAATAATATTCCATTGTGTGTGTATGAGTGTGTGAGAGTGTGTGTGTGCATGTGTGTATCACATTTTCTTTTCCCAGTTATCCATCCATTAACATTTAGGTTGTTTCCATATTTTGGCTATTGTGAATAATGCTAAAATGAACATGGAAATGCAGAAATCTCTTTGAGACACTGATTCCATTTCCTTTGGATATATACCAAGAATTTGGCTTGCTAGATCATGAGGTAGCCTTATTTTTACTTTTTTTGAGGAGCTTTCATACTATTTTCCATAATGGCTCCACCAAGGTACATTCCTAACAACAGTTTACAAGAGCTCCCTTTTTCCCACATCCCATCCTTGCCAGCCCTTGTTACTATTTGTCTTTTGGTAATAGCCATTTTAATAGTTGTAAGATGAGATCCCATTGCAGTTTTAATTTTCATTTCCTTGATGATTAGTGAAATTAAACATCTTTTTATATATCTGTTGGCCATTTATATGACTTCTTTTGAGAAATACACATTCAGGTCCTTTGTTCATTTTTTAATCAGGTTATTTGTCTGTTAGTTATTGATTTGTATGAGTGCCTTATATATCTTGGATATAAACCCTTTATCAGATATATGGTTTGCAAATATTTTCTCTCATTTGGTAGGTTGTGTTTTCACTCTGTTGATTATTTTCTTTGTTATGCAAAAACTTTTTAGTTTCATGCAATCCCACTATCCATTTTTCTTACCTTGCCTGGGCTTTTAGTGTCATGTCCAAAAATCATTGCTAAGACCAAAGCCAATAAGGTTTTCCCTTATGTTTTATTCTAATAGTTTTACAGTCTCAGGTCTTATATTTAAGTCTTTAATCCATTTTGAGTTTATTTTTGTATATGGTGTGAGATGAGGGTCCAATTTTATTGTTCTGCTTGTGAGTATCCAATTTTCACAGCACCGTTTATTGAAGAATCTGTCTTTTCCCCACTGTGTACTCTTGGAATCTTTGTTAAAGATCAGTTAACTATAGATTCCTGGATTTATTTTGGACTCTTCATTCTGTTCCATTTGTCTATGTTTGTTTTTATGCCAGTACCAGGCTGTTTCAATTACGGTAGCCTTGTAATATATTTTGAAATCAGAGAGTGTAATGCCTCCAGCTTTGTTCTTCTTGCTCTTTTTCCAGCCCTTCAATTTCAGCCTCTGTAGGTCTTCAAATCTAAAGTGTATTGAAGACAGCTTATCACTAGATCCTACTTTTTTCCCAATCCTTTCAACCATCCTATGTCTTTTGATTGGTGAGGGGGTTAATCCGTTTACATTTAAGATAATTTTCGATAGGTGAGGACATACTAGTTCTGTTTTTTTTCATGTTTTTTGTCCATTTTGCAGTTGTTTTGTGTCTTTTGTTCTCTTTTGTTGTCTTCCTTTGATATTTGATAGTTTTTTGGTAGTGATTTACTGTAATTCCTTCCTCTTTCTCTTTTGTATTGCTATCATAGGCCTCTTTTTTGTGGCTGACTTGAGGCTTCCATGAAATAGCTTGTAGTTATACTTGTCCATTTTAAGTTAATAACGTCAATGTTATACAAAAACATTACAATTTTACTCTCTAACCTCACTCTTTGTGATTTTTTACTCAGAGTTTTCTTCTTTTTATATTGTATATCCAGTGA
The DNA here is from genome assembly GCF_020740605.2 of Lemur catta. NCBI lineage: Eukaryota > Metazoa > Chordata > Mammalia > Primates > Lemuridae > Lemur > Lemur catta. The sequence continues at coordinate 100,555,457 of NC_059136.1, read as the reverse complement.
AATATTTTTATCCTTTAACTTTTATATTAGAGTTAAAAGTAAATTACCACCATTACTATGTTACATTAGTCTGTATATGTCTCTATATTTACCTTTATTAGTGATATTTATACTTTCATATGCATTCATGTTGCTGTTTAGTATATTTTTATTTTAATTTGAAAAACTCCCTTAAGTATTTCTTACAAGGTAGGTCTAGTGGTGATGAATTCCCTCAGGTTCTGTTTGTCTGAGAAAAAGTTTATTGCTCCTTCATTTTTAAAGGATAATTTTGCTGAGGTTAGTATTCCTGGTTGGCAGGTTTTCTTCTTTCAGTATTTTAAATATGTCATTGCACTTTCTCCTTGTTTGCAAGGTTTCTGTTGAGACATGCACTGATGGTCTTTTGGAGATTCCCTTATTTGTGATGATTCAGTTTTCTTTTGCTGCTTTTAAAATTCTTTTTCTTGCCTTTAGACCATTTTGTTATAATGTTTCTGATGTTCAACATATTTGAGATTCTTTTGACACATGAATTTGTGTGTTCATCTCCCTCCCCAGATTTGTGAAGTTTTCTGGCACTATTTCTTTAACTAAGCTTTCTTCCCCTTCCTCCTTTTTGCTCCTTCTGGGACTTCCATAATACATGTATTGTTTCACTTGATGCCATCCTTAAGTCACATAAACTTTTTTTCACTCTTGTTTTCTTCTTGTTTCTCTGACAGGATAATTTCAAATGGTTTGTCTTCAAGTTTGCTGATTCTTTCTTCTGCTTGATTGGATATATTTGAAACTCTCTGTAGAATTTTTCAATTCAGTTACTGTATTCTTCAGGTGCAGATTTCTGCTTGGTTGTGTTTTATGGTTTCTATCTCATTGTTGATCTTTTTACTTTGTTCAATCTTCAGTTATCTAATTTTTGTTTAGTTGTCTATCTTTGCTTTCTTGTAGCCCACTGAGCTTCTTTAAGACAATTATTTTGAATTCTTTGCTAGGCAAGTCATATATGTCTATTTCTTTGGGGTTAGTTTACTGGAAATTTTGGTTTTTTGGTGATTTCATGGTTTCCTTGATTTTTCTTGTTTTTTGTAGCCTTGTGTTTTATGGCTGTGCATTTGAGGGAGCAGTCACTTCTTCCAGTTTTTATGATCTGGTTTCAGTGGGGAAAGACCTTCACTTATGAGTGAGAATGACATTACTTGCTGGGTAGGGTGTGGTAGTCTGGCCTCACAGAAGGTGCAGTGGTGTAATCTCTATGCAGCTTTAACAGCTGAGGTCAGCAGTATCAAAGACTGGAGAGGCCCTTGTCAGTGAAGGCCATGGGTGTCTGGCAGTGATGAAAGCTGTTGGGGGTCCTTGGTGGTGAAGGCTGCTGGTGTCTTCCCCATTTCTTTTTCCCTCATAAGGGGAAGTCATAGCCAAAGGAATCCCTCTTGGTACTGGCTCCTACATGCAGATATTCTTGTAGTGATGATGGTACTGGCATCTGGTGTATGAGTGCTGAGCAGTAGCCATGGAACTAAGGTCAGGAGAATGGGCACATGTGGAACAACCACAGCTCTGGGGTCTGGGGCATGGTTATGCCCACTGTGGTGATGTGGGAGGCATGGGCTCTCACAGAGTGGCTACTGAGCCAGGTTCTGAACACAGATACACTTGGCACAACTGTGGCTCTAGTTCAGGGCATGGGGTTGCCTACAACAATGACAACTGGTGTCCCTGGCATGGGTGTACCTGCTGAAGTGGTGGTGCTGATTTCTGAGGCACAGGTGTTCATGGAGTGTCCATGGAGCAGGGGTTTGGACCACTGGCTCTGGGGTACAGCCATGTGCATGGTTGTCAGGTGTAAGTAGGGAAATGGCAGCTCTGGTGCAGAATGGCAGAGCAGTTGTCCCCTCTCTGGGGCTTCCACAGAATCTGTGATGGTGGTTGAGCTCCTCAGTAGGGAAGGCTGCAGGGTCGCCCACAGGGTAGGGCACTGGGGACTGTGGTGGCTCCTGCCACATGGCTGATGCTGACAGTTCTCACACTTCTTCTTTGTTCCCAGCTGTCTCCTGATGTCTCAGCTATGGTGACTTTTCCAGTGATCTGGGTGGGTTGAAACTAAAGTGGTCCATTTGGGCAGTGCCCCAAAAGGCTAAGGAAGTGGGTTACTCACCATGTTTTATTTTCTCTGTGAGGAGAATTCATGAACTAAGGATTTCCCTCTTGGTGCTGAGCAGTGCTTGCCTGGATGGAATAATGCAGGTGACATGAAACTGCTCTTCCTACCTCTTACGCATGGTTATTGTCATTTTTTTTTTTGGCTTTACTGTGTTGCTACAGCATCTTCACTGTACTCCTGAGCTCTTCTAGAGCTATTTTATTCATGGATAACTGTCTAATTTTTGTTTTTTATTGGTGGATAAAGGCTGAGATCTTCTCCTCTGCCATCTTGCTGAAAATATTTTACAATTTAAAACAATAATAATATTTGAATAAAAAACCATTACTCAATCCTTTTGTTATTTATAATTTTTTCATTTAAAAATGCCATATTAAAAATTCTTTGAAAGAAATCACTCTCTAAATGTTTTCCAAATAACACATATGTTAAATTAATGCTTTTGAAATGGTTATTTGATTTCCAGGCAGAGTAAAAATTAGGTACGGGATGTATATGGTGAAAAAGAAAGAGAAAGACTCCTACAAAGAGAGCTGTGCCTCTAAAAAGATTATTTTGACTTCTCCAAAACTTAATTAAGTCCTAGGAGATAATAATGATAATATCACCATTTATTCAGAACTTTCAGTGCACTAAATTATGGGACTTCTGCTCAGTCCTTCTTTATTTTTTCTTTGCAGAGCCAGTATACTGGGATTACACTTATTTTTATCTATATTCCATCAGTTGCTTCAAATCATGTCTTTCATTTGTTTGCTATATATTTGAACTATGACTTTCCTGGATAGCTTTGTTTTTCCTGGAGTTCTAATTTCTTTTTTTCTATTGGCAAAAGTATAATGTGCCTTAATTCTAAAAAATTTCTCAATTCTATTAACTATGTGCATCCAACCCTTTCCTGAAGATACACTTCCCAGACCCCTACTTCTTGCCCAATTAGAATTGATAACAAAACTTTTATTCTGGTAACTCCCTGAACTATACTTGTGGATTAAGCTTTGTTTTTAGAAACCAATTTCTTTCCCTTTCTTTGTTTTTATGCTAATTCACTAGAATGTTTTTTCAAGTTATTTTTGCAGGAAGGAGGAATATGGGTTGAATTTCTGAGTCTTTGGCGGGTGACATGTCTTTATTTTTGTCCTCATACATGATTAATACTTTGATGAATAAAGAATTTTAAGTTCTAATCAAAGCTTTTTCAACTTTGCAAGCAGTATTCTAGTGCTTTTTAGCCTACATACTGACAAATGAGAAGTCTGGGGCTTTTGGATTCCTTTGTAGATTTGTATTGTGTTCTTTTATATCTCTGGATCTCGGGATACCCTCAGAATCTCTGTTTTTACAAATTAAATGATAATACCTTTAGCTTTGTATCATTTTTACATCTTTCCTGCTTGTCAATCAACCATTTCAATTTAAGTGTTTGTGCCTTTCTCTAACGCTGAGAAATTTTTTGCTCATTTCTTCTCTTCCATCTTGATTTATAAATCCCTGTTTGTCAGAAATTGTTCTACTTATCTAAATCTTTTATTTTTTCTCTTGTGTTTTCAACCTCATGCTTTTTTGCCTTACACTTTTGTTTTTATTTCATATTCCTCCTTTTTATTGACACTTTTATTTCAGCAATCATATGTTTATATACAAGTTTTCCTTGTTCTCTTGTTTTATAAATTCAATTAGTCTTTGAAACTTAGGATGACAATTAGATGTTTTAAAATGTTTTCTTTGTGTCCTGATTTATTTATGTTTCTCTGTGGATTGATTTTTTAATTTATTTAAATCAATTATTTTTAGGCTGTCAATTGCCTGCAGGTATCTGCAGTGTTTGACCTTTTACTGACATTCAAGAGTTGTAGGTTCTGAGGCCACGCACACGCAGCCCATTGACTAAGCTGGGATAGTGATGGTATCCACCTCAGAGGCTGGTTCTAAAAGCAGAGGTGCCCTCTAGTGCTGGAGAAATGGACTGGTACTCCAATAACTCTTTCATGAATGGATACCCCAAGCATGGTTTCAGAGCAAAATGCACCTTAGGTTATACAGGGAAGAAGTTGTCCATTTGAGTGAGAACTCCCAATTGCTACAATGGAGAGGGCTTTGCCCAAATGCCAGGCCCACACTAGGTGACACAGCCAATCCTAGCTAATGCTTTAAGAAACAGTCCTTCAGTTTATTTTGGGGCAACTCAAAGTTTCCAGGAGCTCTTTGCATGATGGTAGTAGTGGTGGTGAGCTGTCAGTGGGGACGGTTGGGCTGCCCCCTAGACAATAAATAAATCCCCGTGTTTTCAGATTCACTTTTCAAGTCTGTCTTCCGATCTCTCTAGAGCTTCCTGAGAGGTTAAGCTCCAACCTCCACTGTTTTCTATTGTCCTTAAGCGAGTTAAAGCCTACCATCCACCCATTAATCCCTTTCTCCTTGGGTCCAGTTCTCTTTGTTATTTCGAAGTTGTTTGTTCTTCACCGTTATTTCAAGAAGGTGCTGGGTTTAGTAGGAGAACACTCCGCCTCCACCCCCGCGTCTGCTCTCTGCGGGCGCCGCGCTGCCCTGGCCTCTGCTGCCCCAGTGCGGTCCCGGTCCCGCCTGTGCCCGCTGTGGTCCTCTTGGTGGCGCAGCGGCTGCTGCTCCGGCCGGGGCCTCCCGCCTGGAACACGGCTTTCTCTCCACACAGGGCCTTTCTGGACCATTCCTCTAACTTTCTGTTGTATCTTTATAATACCTGGAATTTTCGCTATGCTCACCAGCAGTTGTTCTTGCATTATTAAGGAATTTTTTTTTATCCTTAACGTGGCAATCGGCATTTACATAGAAGGACTATATCTTGATAACAATCATAGTGGCCATGCCAAGTGACACAGATTTCACTGCTCTCCTGTGTGGGTTGCTGTTGTTTTTAAACTTTATTTTTTTAGAGAAGTTTTAAGCTCACAGAAAAATTGAGATAAAGACGCGGAGATATCCCGTATACTCCACTCCCACCGGCATGCACAGCCTCCCCCAGCATCACCTGACCCCCCGGAGAGGAGTGTGCGCTACACTTGATGGCCCCACGTGGACCCATCGCCATCCCAAGTCCATAGCTTACGTCACGGTGCGCTCGATGCACATTCTTTGGGTTTGGACAAGTGTATAACGATGTGCACCTGTCACTCTAGTATCCAAGAGAGTAGTTCACAGCCCTGAAAAGCCTCTGTCTTCCGCCTACTCTTCCTTCTTCCCCCCCCCACCCCCGCCACTAGAAACCACTGATCCTTACTGCCTTCATAGCGTTGTCTTTTGCAGAATGTCATGGAGTTGGAATCACATATGAAGCTTATTCAGACTCATTTTTTTTACTTAGTTATATGTATTTAAGTTCCTTCAGGTTTTTCGCGGCTTATTAGCTCATTTCTTTCTGGTACTAAGTAATATTTTGTTGTCCGGGTGTACTGCAATTTATTTATCCATTTACCTACTGAGGGACACGTAGGTTGCTCCCAAGTTTGGCAGTTATGAATAAAGCTGCTATAAACATCCACGTACACGTTTTTATGTGGGACACAGTTTTCAACTCCTTTGGTAATTACCAAGAAATGTGATTGCTGGATTGTATGGTAAACATATGTTTATTTTTGTCAGAAATTGCAAAACTGTCTCCTAAAGTGGCTGTGTCATCTTGCATTCCCACCAACAATGAATGAAAGTTTCCTTTGCTCCACATCCTTGCCAGCGTTTGGCATTATCAGTGCTCTGGATGTTGGCCATTTTAAAAGATGTGAAATGGGACCCTGTTGTTTTAATTTGCCTTTCCCTAATGACATACGGTATGGGGCAGCTTTTCATAAGCTTATTTGCCTCTTCTTTTGTGAGGTGTCTGTTAAGCTCTTTGACCCATTTTTTAATTGGTCATTTGTTTTCTTATTGTTGAGCTTTAAGAGTTCTTTGCACATTTTGGATAGCGATCCTTTATCAGAAATATGTTTTGCAAATATTTTTTCCCAATATATGGCTTTCTTTTTATTTTATTGACAGTGTCTTTCACAGAGCAGAAATTTTTAATTTTAGTGAAATCCAGCTTATCAATTCTTTCTTTTATGGAGCGTGACTTCAGTGTTGCATCTAAAAATCATATCCAAGCCCAGGGTCATCTAGACTTTCCTCTGTGTTACCCTCTGTGGGATTATACTTGTGTACTTTACATTTGGCCCATAATCTATTACATTTTGAATTAATTTTTGTGAAGGGCATAAGGCTGTGTCTAGAGCCATTGCTTTCTTTCCTGTGGATGTCCACTTGCCCGGCACCGTTTGCTGGGAACTGCCTTGTGCCGTCACGTTCCCTTTGCTCCCGTGTCACCCACCCGTTGGCTGTGTTTGTGTGGGTCTACTGCTGAGCTCTGTTCTAGTCCATTGATACATTTGTCTGTTTTCTCACCAATACCATACACCTTGATTACTGTAACTTTATAGTTAACTCATAAAATAAGGTAATGTCAGTTTTCAGCCTTGTTCATCTCTGTCAATATTGCATTCACTATTCTGGGTCTTTTGCCTCTCCACGTAAACTTTACAATTTGTCAAAATTCTTAAAATAACTTTCTATAATTTTGATTAAGATTGCATTGAATCTATAGCTCAGGTTGGGAAGAATTGACATCTGGACAATATGGGGTCTTCCTCTTCATGAACATGGACTATTTATTTCTCCATTTATTTAGTTCTTTGATCTCTTTCAATGGAGTTTTGTAGTTTTCCTCATACAGATCTTATACATATTTTGTTAGATTTATATCTAAGTGTTTCATTTTGGGGTTGCTAATGTAAATGACATTGTATTTTCAACCTTAAATTCCACTTGTTCATTGCTGATATATAGGAAAGTTGTTGATTTTTGTATATTAACCTTGAATCCTGAAACCTTGCTATAAATGTTGATTCTTTCCAAAAGGTTTTTTGTTTCTTGATTTGTTTTTTTGACTATTATTTTGGATTTTTACATAGATGATCATGTCATCTGCAGACAAAGTTGGTTTTATTTCTTCTTTCTCCTTAAATATACATTTCCTTTTCTTTTCTTGTCTTATTGTCTTAGCTGGGACTTCCCACACGATGGTGAAAATGAGTGGTGAGATGGGACACTCCTGCCCTGTTTCTTATCTTAGTGAGAAAGCTCTGGGCTTCTTACCGTTAAATATTATGTTAGCCGTAGATTTTTGTGGGTATTCTTTATCAAGTGGAAGAATTTACCCTCTATTCCTAGTTTATTGAGAGAGTGAGTTATTTTATATTTATGTTGCTACACCTATAATACCAGAATTCTTTCCTATCACCTGCCAGTTTAAACACAAATTTCTTTCTTTGATTTTTATTTCTTACTGTAGGATTCAGACATAATTGTACTTATAATCTCACTCTCTCTTAAGGGTATTATACAATAATTCAAAATATGGCTCTTCACTTTCCCTGAATGGACTGTTTTCATACTTCTGTTGTACTTGCTAAGGCTGGTGCTGACTCTTGGAATACCTTCATCTATATTGAAATTCTGCTGAACCCTCAGTCAATATATTACAGTAATGTTGAGTATGGACTCTGAATTTAACTTGGGTTTGAATACTGGCATTACCATTTACTAGCAGCATGATGTTGAGTTAGTTTACCTCTTTAGATCTGTTTCTCATTTGTAAAATTGGGATAATGATGGTACCTATTGATGAGTTTTTGTAAATATTCCATGAGATATTCCATGTAAAATAAGTAAGTATCTAGTATGAAATACATTCACTATAAATGTTAGTTACTATTAACTACTAACAACTTTCATGACCCAGCTAAAATGGCACTCTCTGCTTTCTCTAAACGGATGGGATCCAGCTTTCACTGAGATCCTTCTAACTTCCTTTTCTGCTGCGCACACGCGTTTGTGTGTGTGTGTGTGTGTGTGTGTGTGTGTGTTATAGTCATGGTCTTACTGTATGTTGTACAATATTTATATACATGCTGTATCATATTCTTTAGCAATTACACCATATGACATATGTACAAAAGAGGGCAGTGAGTAGCTCAAAGTTTGTAGTAAATTCCAGACAGTGTGTGTTTCTAAAACTACATGATTATTAACAGACTGCTGCTCCCCTAGGGCAGTTCACTAGGCTGACATCCACAAGAACCCCTAACATAGTCGCTAGCTCATGATATTTATTGAGTAGAATTGATTTCAGTAGTCTTCTCATCAAGAAATAAGTCTAATTTAAAAGGCTCTACAATCTCTTCAATAAGAGAAGCAGTTGGAATACTTTTAACAGCACTGAAGTTTTCAATTAGGGAGCTCTCCACATAAGGAGATGGGAAAATAAGTTAAGTGTTCATGTGTTGTCTTTACCCACAGTGAGTGCAGCATCTTACAAAGTTTATAGTTGTAAACTGCTTCAAATGAAGAACATTTTCCTTCTACTTTTCTGACTTACCTTTCTTCTTATCCTTCCTCCTGTTTTTCCCTTTTCTTTTTTTTTTTTTTTTGTAGTCATGAGATCTGAGAGTTAATAAAATTATCTACTAGTCATCTGTGTGGGTTTACTACCTCTCAACTGAATGCTGATACTATGCTCCCTTGGATTAAGAAAAAATCAGTGTCTTTTTATCAAGAGAATATCTCAGAATATTAACTTTTAAATGCATTTGTAAAATCTTCTATAAGTATGATGAAAAATAAGCTTTCTTTTGAAGCAGTAATATGCAAGAAATTCTCAAAGTTCTCTGCATGTTTTATTCACTGAATGCCACTTCTGTTCACATTCATGGGCCAAACAGCCCTGCTACTTAATGACCTGGGGTCACTTTATGGCCATGTTTCTGAGTATAAACTGATGAGACCTTATCATCAAATCTGTTTCTCATTGTTTCTCTCTTCTAAAAATTTGGACCAATCATTTGCTTGCTCCAGCATTTGATTCCTCATGGGAATATACAAGTGTTGGAATACTTGAACAGTACAATCCCTTGCAAATCTATATAATTTATTCCAGTCTGTCTTGTATGTTCTCATTAAAAGCTATCCTATAAAACAAAGAAATTGCGTGGCATGCCACTCTTTCACAGCTACTTAAACCTGTGTTCATTGTTGAAGTTGTTCTTTCGTGGTCCCAGGGGCATTAGTGCTGAAATGAAGGTCCTTATCTAACAACCATGCCGAGAAACATTAATTAAAATAATCAACATGTTTTCCTCTTTGAAGTTTAATGTGGAAGAGTTCCTTGACCTAGCCAAGCCTGTATTAGGGGAGGCAGTGAAGAGAAATGTGGTAGGGTTTTCTAAACTCTAGTTCATGGTGAATGTGATTTAGAGCTATGAGATTTTCAAGTTTTCCACTCCATTTTTATCTTGTTTATATGTCATACATCTCCCTACTTAAGGAACTAAATTGTGATGACACAATTTGGCATTTTCTTCTTTGTTGTTACTGTAGTTTACTTCTTCCTATATTGCAGCCCTGAAATTGCATTTTTTAAATTTAAATTTTTATTTACAATTGTAGACTCACATGCAGTTGTGTGAGATGATACAGAGAGATCACTTGTACAGTTTGCATGGTTTCTCCAGTGATAACACCATGCAAAATTGTAGTATAATATCACAACTAGGATACTGATATAATCTACAAAACTTGATTTCCTCAGTTTCACTTGTATTTATTTGTGCATGTATGTGCATGTATTAAGTTCTATATAATTTTATCACCTGTGTAGGTTCATATGTCTCCCACCAGGATCGAGATGCTGATGCACCAAGAAGACCCTTCATGTTGCCTTTTATAACCACACCCAACCCCTCACCACCCCCACCCCATCATTAATGGTTAGCAACCACTGAATCATCATCCATTTCTATAATTTTGTCATTTAAAAAATCTTATATAATTGGAATCATGCAGCATGTAACCTTTTGAGATTGGCTTTTTCCACTTGGCATGATTCTCTGGAGATTCATGCAAACTGTTGCACATATCAACAGTATATTCCGTTTTATTGCTGAATAGTATTCCATGGTATACTCATGAACTATTCACCTGTTGAAGGACACATGGTCCAATTCCAATGTTTGATTTTATAAATATAAAGCTGCTGTGAACATTTATGTACAGGTCTTTGTACGAACATAATTTTTTACTTCTCTGGGATAAAAGGCAGGAGTGTAATTGCTAGGTTGCATCATGGCTACTTGTTTAGCTTTTGTAAGAAAACACCAAACTTTTCCAAGGTGGCTATATGATTCAAATATTTCCACCAGCAATGTGTGAGTGATCCTAGTTCCCTGTTTTGTCATTATCCTTTTTATTTTAGCCATTCTTTGTGTGTGTGGTAATGTCTCATTATGGTTTTAATTTGCATTTCTCTAATGGCCAATGATGATGGCCACCTTGTCCTGTGCTTATTTGTCATTTATATATCTTCTTTGGTAAACATCTAGTTCTTCGGTTTGAAATATTTCCTCCCTGACTGTAGCTTATCTTTTCATCCTCTTGACAGAAGTTTTCAGAGGCAAAATTTCACATTTCAGTAAAGCCTAATTTATCAAATTTTCTTTTATAAATAGTGCTGTTAATTTTAATCCTCTTTGCCTAGTCCTAAATCTTGAAGAATTTTGGGAAGTCTAACATTTTATTATATGTTTTATGTTTGTTTTCTCTTGTTGTCATTCTTCTGCTTCTCTTTTCTTAACTTTTCCTTCAAGTTATTTACACATTCTTTGTGATTTCATCTTGAAGTGTTTATAATTTATAGTGTTTTTGAATCTTTCTGTATATATGTGTGTGTGTATATTAATCTGTACACACATGTGTGTATGTGTCTATGACTTATAACAGCCCACATTTTACTATTTCATGTGAACTGCAGGAACCTCACTTCCATTTCATCATTTCATTTAGGTCTCCTTAATGCCTCCACTTTTAAATATAATTGAATTGAGTATCAAGTTGTATTATAATTTATTTTGATCATCAAGTATCTTTATAAAACTCATGAGAATCATCAGAGTCTTTTGTATGCACTCTTGTTTCTGCTCTTACTTTTGCTCTTTGCTGCTCTTGTTGCTCTGAAATGGCTTCTTTTGTCATTTCCCACCTGTTTGAAGAACTTCCTTTAAGCCGATCTTTAAGTCTAGATCTGTCAGCGACAAGTGAGTGTTCCTCCATCTGAGATGTTTTCATTTCCCCCTTGTTCCTCAGGGAGAATTCCCCGGATCGACTTGGCAGTGGAGAGCTCTTTCCTTCCAGCACTGCCCTCATTACCCAGCTCTCACGTGAGGGGTCCGTGCTCATGTCCGCGCTATTACCTGCAGAGAGCGTGCAGTTTCTTTGTGGCTGCTTTCAGTGTCTTCTTCTTTATCTTCTGTTTTCAAAAATTTAATTATTATTCATTGTGGTGCGGATTTCTTTGGGTTATCTAATTTTAAGTTTGTTCAGCTTCTTGGATCTGCAAGTTTGCATCTCTTGACAAATCTTGGAAGTTCTCAGACATTATTTATTTATGTTTTCTTCTAATTCCACTATCTTTCTCCTGTCCTTCTGGACCTCTGATGATACAACAGTGATTGTTCTCTGAGTCTCCTTCCATTTTATTCTTCAGTCTATTTTTTCTCTATTGTTCAGAATGGTTGATTTCTATTGTTTTGTCCTCCAGTTCACTGATTCTATCCTGTCATTTCCACTTAACTAATTTTTAAAAATTTCTCTATTATTTTTCAGCTCTATAATTTCCATTGGGGATTTTTAAAACTTTCATTTTTTATTACTTTTATTTTTGCTGACTTTAAACAATTATTTTGATAAAATTTGTAATTGAATAAATTAAGTATAAAATTAGCTGTAAGATTTTTTAAAAATTCTTCTTATAAAGTTGAGATGATCCCCTGTATTCCTATTTCATGAGCATTTTTAAAATGAATGTTGTTAAATTCTGTGAAATATTTTTTCATCATCAATTGATTGATCATATGATTCTTTAGTTGTTAATATCATGAGTTACATTGTATCTTCATTTTTTTCACTTCAATTTATTTTTAATTTTGCTTGAGACATTGATTGGATTCTTCAGAAGTATATTGCTTAGTTTCCAACTCTTTGGGGACCTTCTCTTATTAACTTCTAGTCTGTTTTTTTAATATGATCAAAGGGCACATTCCATATCATTTAAATTTCTGAAAAATTTGTTGAGGATCATTTTACATAGTTTCTTTCAATTGTTGAAATAGGTGTGTTGAAGCTTCCAAATATAATTGTGTTTTTGTATATTTCTCCTTTGAGTTTATCAACTTTTATTTCACATATTTTGCAGCTCTATTGTTTGGGTCATACACATGTAGGATTGCAATTTGTTCTCTTTGGATTGGCCCTTTCTGTCTCTGGTAATTTTTCTGGTTTTAAAGTGCACTTACTTTATCTGATATTAATACAACCATTACTGGTTTCTTTTGATTAATATTTGCTGATACACATTTTTCATCATTTTACTTTTAACTTACCTATACTATTACATTAGAAGTGAATTTTGTGTAGACTATATAGTGGTTCATGTGTTTTAATCTGTTGTGCCCATCTCTATCTCTGTCATTTCTTTAGTATATTTAGACCATTTACATTTAATGTATTATTGGTATGTTATGGCTTAAGACAACTATTTCATTTCTTGTTTTTTCTTGGTTTCTCTGTGCTTTATTTCTGTTTTTTTATTTTTTGCCTTTATGTGGGTTACTTGAACATATATTATATTTTAATTTCAATTAATCTACAGTATTTTTGAGTGTATCTCCTTGTATAGCTTTTTAGTGGTTGCTATAGATATTATATTTACATAACTTAAGTCTACTGGTGTCATCATTTTAACAGTATGAATGAAATATAAAAACCTTGCCTTTCTTTATATTCCTTTAGAAGCCCTTATTTAAAGTATAATTGTCTTAAATATTTCCTCAAAGTATATTGAGAAATGCATCATACAGTTTTATAATTTTACTTCAACTTTCAACCATAAATTTGAAAACTCAATAGGAGAAGGTGAATGCTTTGTATTTATCCATGTTTACTCTTTTCAGTGTTCTTTCTTCCTTCCTGATATTCCAAGATTATTTCTTTTATTATTTTCTTTTGTTTGGAGAATTTCTTTAGCAATTTTTTTTACAGTATGTCAGTGACAAGTTCCTTCATCTGAGAATGTCTTCATTTCTGAGCAAAATATTAACATATTGCTCAATAAAGAATTCTGGGTTGACAGTCATTATTTTTTAGTACTTAGACACATTGTGCCACTTCCTTTTGGTCTCTTTGGTTTATGATGAGAAATCTGTTGTCATTAGAATTGTTTTTCTTTTATCAGTAAGATGTTTTCTCTAGCTGTTTTCAAGATTTTTTTGTGTTATTAGCTGAAGTGTCTTGGTGTAGATCCTTTGGGATTTGCTTGGGAATCTTATGTGGGAATCCTGTTGAATCTGTTAGTTTGTGTCTTTTGCCAAATTTGGGAAATTTTAGCTATTATCTTTTAGGACACTTTTTCATTTCTGTCCTCTCTCTCTTCATCTTTTGAATTCCAATGATGCGAATGTTAGAAGCTTGTTTTTCACCACAGGCCCCGAGGATTTTTTTTTCCGTCTATTTTCTCTCTTGCTAGTATCGGGCAGTTTCTGTTTTCCCCCCGGCAAGTGCGCTGGTTCTCTCTGCTGTTGCTTCCATTTGCTGTTGAGTCTGTTCATTAAGTTGTTAACAATTTTCGGACATTGTATATTTTAGTTCTAAAACTTCAATTTAGTCTTCTATCTTTTATGAAATTTTCTGTTTATTTGCTCAGCCTTTTGATTTTTTTTATTTTCAAGTGTATTTGCAATTGCTCATTACTAAAGTTTTATCATGATGCTTTAAAATCCTTGTCAGATAATCCTAACACCTCTGTCATTTCAGTATTGGTATGTATTAATTTTCTTTTTCATTAAGATTGAAATTTTTTTGGTTCTTGGTATGAATAGTGATTTTCAGCTGAAACTTGAACATTCCAGATATTATGGTATGAGACTCTGGATCTTATTTAAACCTTGTCTTTCCATTGGCTTTCTCTAGTCTATTGCTCTGGCAAAGTAGGGGAGCATCACCTCACTACTGGTAGGTGAGTGTAGATGTCTGGGTTTCCCACTCAGTCTCTACTGACACTCAATGTGGGGGTCTCCTTGTTATTGCTGGGTGGAGGCAGCTTTGGTGTCCACTAAGCCTCCATTGATGCTACCCTGGTTGGGAGGAGCAGGAATGTCTCATTGCTCCTGTCCATGTGTCTTTCCCAGACACTGCAGGGAGTCCATGGTACCATGGGACAGTGTTAAAATCTTCACCATCAGGTGGGTCTCTCCTGATACCACTCCAGCAGGATGAGAGAGGGACATTTTGTTACCAATGAGTGCAGATGGGACCACAGTTTTCCTGTGGTGTTTGAATGGAGTAGAGTGGTTATTGTCTAAAAGTTCTCTCTTGTTCAGTTCCCCATTTCCTTGTCCTTTGACATGAGAGAGAAGGTGCTCCTTGAGGGTTATTTTCTTTTGTTTTTGAGATCTTATTTTCTGGCATCTTCAACCCCAATTCTGGAATATATGAAGCAAAAGGATAACGTAGGAACTCACCGCCATGTCATTCCTCTTTACTAGGGCTTTATGAGAAAGTGAGCTTCTTCATTAATGCCCAGGGCTTGAGAAAGAAGCTTACAATTCTAGTAACGTTAGAGGAACAACAGAGATGCTTGTTGCTCAATCTGTAGGTTTCTTTTCCAGATGGTAGATTCAGCTAATTGTTAAATTTGGCCACAGTGGTCTTTTCAGCAGACTTTTTTTTTTTTTTTAAATTGAAAGTGCAGACCCAGGGAGGTGGGGGGGAGGGGAAGGAGGTATGACTACATGATGAGTGCCAGGCGCACTGTCTGGAGAATGAGAACGGATGCGCTTGGGACTCTGACTCGGGGGGATGGGCGGGACATGGACAATGTATATGACCTGAACTTATGTACCCCCATGATGAGCTGAAATAAAAAAAAAATAAATAAAAGCACTAAATATTTTTTCTAGGATCTTTAAGCTACCCTACCAATGGTCCTGCTTGCATGGGAGGGTCAGTGCGTGAGGGCAAGGCGTGAGCCCAGCTACTCTAAAGACTCCTGAAACCCTGTGCTTGTCCCTATGTGATGATCTCTCTGAACGTCCCTATTTTCATGTTCCACACCCAGAAGCACTTTCCCACATCCCCTTTCCCTTTAATCATTCTTTGCTGTATTCAACAAAGCTGAATTGAATGTTTACTACATGGGAAGCATTGTTATAACAGCTTGAAAAACAACAGTGAACAAGACACATGAAGTTCACATTTTCACTTTAGTACTATACCATTATTTCAGAGAACCTTTGGAAACACAATGCTGGCCTCCCCTTCTGGGGGAGGCAGTGAGAACAAGCGGCTGTAGAATTGCCAGTTGTTTTCTTAACCCTCATTTGATGAAATATGGTATTAATTTTATACCACTACATGTCCTGTTCTCTTCTGTGCACTGAGTCCCCTCATTCTCTTTTTCACCTTAGAAGTACAAGCACCATTAAAATGAACAGACGGGGGTAGGAAAAAAAAAATCCTTGCCCTTGGCATCACATCCATTCAACTTCACAGTAAGCAGTAAAGGAAATAGTAAAATTGGAAAACGCAGATTTAATAACTTAATTTCTTTCCCCATCTTAGAGAGATAGATTAGAGATCAATTGGCCAAAGGTATATACAAAAGCACTTTGTGATTATGTAGCATAGTTGCTGGCTTCTAGGAACATGAATATTTTAAAAATCAGCAGAAAAGGGAATTAAGTTTTATTTTAACTTGATATTTTATTGATGTAAATGTAGATTCACATGCAGCTGTAGGAAACTGCAGAAAGATTTATCAAATTTCCCTAATGGTTATGTTACAAAACTATGGTCTACTGTCACAAACAGGATATTGACATTAATACAATCCACCAACCTTATTAAGATTTCCCAAGTTTTAATTATGTGTGTGTGGGGGTTGGAGACAGAGAGAGAGAGAGACAGAAAGAAAGAGACTCTTCAGTGCCCTCAGCATCTAATATTTGCTATACATTCTTTCACTTTAGTCTTCAATGAAGATCTTACATCTGACTTAGATATTGTCTAGTATTTGGTACAAATATAGGCACCAGTAATTGGAACATACTCAGGCAGATATCTTTGGGAAATCTGTTTATCCAAATCATGACTAGTTTTATTTTTTGACATTTAATTCTCACCCATATTGCTATGCCACATTTAATTGGCCACCTGCCATTCACATATGCAATTTAAAATAAAATTAATGTGCATGACACATTCATGTTCCAGTATGGCAGCACAGTCTCATAGGGAATTTGTAGACACTGAGAAATTTGATATGTGACCTGGAGACCTTAAAAATCAAAACTAACATTAATCACTTACCAAGTTTTGACAAACCGAAGAGAAGACCCTCACTAGCATCAGGTGGAAAGAGAGAAGGGGGAGGGGGCTGTCTAGGTCACTACAGGATGTGAGCTACATCTTTGTTATCTTTAGAATCTCATCTTTGTCATCTTTAGGGTCACATCTCTGGAGATGTTACTTTATCCTAGCACCAGCGCCACTGGAGCAAGTGCATGTCAAATTGTGTCTATTGAAAACAGATTGGGGATTTGGAAATAGTTTCTTCTTGGAGTTTATAACTTCTGAGGGAAGGAGGAAGACGGAGAGAACGGCGATTTGAGAAAGGAAGGTGGGTTTCCTCCCTTTGGAGGAAAAGCAGCCTGACAGTTTCAGGTCTGAACATCAGGCTGGGAGATGTGACTGACCCTTGCACTCCTCTTGGCAGTTTTTGACATAGTTGATGGCTCTTCTGTTTTGATTTCTGACTCTACTTTTTACTTTGCTTTCTGAATATGTTCTCGGTAAAGAGTTAGTCTTAATAGAAATGATTGAGTTAGGGGATGTGATTTCCTCCTTCCTTTCCTGGGACAGAGTTTCCCACCTCTAGTGACGAGTGATATCTCCTACTTGGGCCCCTGCCCCTCTTCCACCTCACTGGCCCTGGGTCCTGCCCTTCAGGGCTCCGGACAGATGACTGGCTTGTTAAATGAATAAACCAAATACTGAGAGTCTACAAGTGGATAATTAAGGTTAAATGTGCTCAAATTTTCAAATAACTCATTGATATTTTAAATAATTGATTAATAATTACTTAGTCGAAACATGTTGGGAGGAGGTTACAGGTTTGGATCATAAAGTGAAAGGATACAATCCTGAAGGCCACGATCCCCAGTGTTGAAATCCTAAGAGCTCAAAATCCCTAAAGGTGTGAATTCCTGAAGTCTAAATCCCTTAAGTCTAAAATGCCTAGAGTCTAAAATCCTGGAAACCACAGTCACAGGATAGTTGCATCATGTTACATGGAGCTACTACCTTGTTATTATCCTTATGCAGAAGAAAATGGATTCCCATTAATTTCCCAAAAACCATAATGACAGATTTAAATGAGGTGTCACCAAGGCCTCTAAAAGTGAATTTCAAGGTACTATCTATAAAGTTTATTTTTTTACACTTAGCTCAATTCATTTGTTGAAAAATTTAGATGAGTGGATTGGCCATATGATATGGCAATGGTGAAAACTTCAGTCTGCAAATGTGTCATTTGCCTGCATTGACATTGCTTTCAACTGATGATATCCCAGGAGCTTTTAGTGAATTAAAGCTACATGTGCCTGAAGAAGCCAGCGAAGTTTGTGACTGGTTTGAAAATAATTATGTGCATAGTAGGGTAAGAAGACACACAACAGTGTTGCTGTTTGATCCTCAGTACTGTTTCTGCCAAATCTGTGGTCTGTATATGAATGCATGAAAAATGGATTTCCACATACCCAAAACAACACAGAAGCATGGCAGAGACGATGGAAAAATTTAATAGGAAGTACTCACGTTGGTGTATATCAAATCATAGAACAATTTAAAAAAGAGCAGCACCATGTAGAAAGTGAATGGGAACATGTTCTCCAAGGAGAGCATGTCCTAAAAGAAAAAAAAAAAAAAGCAGCTATTCATTGTGATGCAAGATTTCAGAACACAGTTAATGACTGTGCAAGTTGGCTAGCTCTATGGACCATGTCTGTGCAATTGCCCATAATCTATCCCAGTCATACAGCCCATATATTTTTTTTTAATTTTTAAGCTTTTTTCTTTTTCTTATTTTTTCACTCTTTTAAATGGCAGCATTATTTTTTTTTACATTTTGCTGTGCTTTCATCTTCACATCATTTACAATACTGGAAATATATATTGTATAAAGACTTTTAGAAAGTTCTAATTAATTTTAGACATTTTTTAAAAGTGTGACTGCATGAAAATGCATTATCACAACACTGACTTTGTGCGTTAAGTGTTGTGCATGAACATAAAAACATTGAAACTTATTCGGTAAATGAAGAGATGTCCTTTTTGTACATTTGCATTTGTGAAAGATAAAATTTCTCAAGATCTTTGATTTTTGGGTCACTGGTGCAGTGGTGGCATGGTGGTGCCCATCCTGGATTTCGATCACTCTTGTCAAGAGATTTAAACTGTTCATCACGGTATTTCAGATGGCCGCGGTTACAAAGCCAGGTGCACACAATTGCCAGCCATAGTGATTGCATTTATACATCTCACTTTTTGACCTATTTCTTTATGAATATGGTTCATTTGCTCGTAACTGTTAAACCCATGTGACTGCTATTAGTATACCTGTTTATGCTTGCAAAAATATGTGCTATTATTGCTTATTTTATTGTGAACACTGGCCTAGGAAGTGTTCTGTCATGTATTTGTTTCTTAAATAAATCTCCTTTTAAAGATGTAAATAAATATTTTAAATAATTCTTAAAATTTTTTTTCAGAATTATAATTTTGGGATTTCAACATTCAGGGTTGTGGCATTTGGGATTGTGTCTTTTGAGAGATTATGATTGGCTCCCATTCCTTGCAGACCCGATTTGTATGCGTACAGCATTCATTAGAATTTATCTCTAGAGGGACTTTCAGATATTATCTAGTTCATTTGTTGTATCTGTCTGCTCAGGAGGCCATAACAAAATACCAGAAACTAGGTGACTTAAACCACGGAAGTTGTTTTCTCACAGTTCTGGGTCTGAAAATCGCGGGGTTGGCTTCCGCGGAGGCCCCTCCACGGCTCGCAGATGGCTGCCCTCGCACCGCCTCTCAGCGTGGTCGCCCCCTGGCCCTCTCCCCGGTCTCCTTTGCCGGCTCCTCCCTATCCTCCTCACCTCCGAGCCTTGCACCGTCCTGCCCCCTTGCCTGCTTCTCTCCCCTGTCACATTTGCACCCACTCCAGCACAGACCCATGGCTTGACATGCCTTCTACATGCTAATTCCAACATTTATACCTCTCCTGATTTCTAGATTGCCTTATCCAATTGCCTTAGTGATACTTGCAATTGAATGTCCTTTAGACACTGAGAACACAACCTGCCTGTCCACACCTGCGAACCTGACACTGCTCCCCAGCCTCTCTCCCACACTCTCCTCCATCTCAGTTCACCCCTCCACTGATCCAAGCCACTAGTGTTTCCACTGGGACTATTGCAACTGAGTTATTGCAACTCTGACCACAACGGTCCTGGTAAAGTCACAGTCAGATCAGCGTCATGCAGTGGCTCTGCCTTGCTCAGAGAAAATCCCCATGTCCTCCTCTGAGTTACAGGACCCCATGTCATGCTCAGGCACATTTTCCCCAAAGCCTCTTCACACCGCCCTGTCTTTCCTCCCTGCACGTTGCTCCTGCAGCCTTGGGGCTCCTGCACGCGTGTTCCTTCTGGGTCTGGGCCCCTGCACGTGTGTTCCTCCTGGGTCTGGGCCCCTGCACGCATGTTCCTCCTGGGTCTGGGCCCCTGCATGCATGTTCCTTCTGGGTCTGGGCCCCTGCACGTGTGTTCCTTCTGGGTCTGGGCCCCTGCATGCGTGTTCCTTCTGGGTCTGGGCCCCTACACGCCTGTTCCTTCTGAGTCTGGGCCCCTGCACGTGTGTTCCTCCTGGGTCTGGGCCCCTGCATGCGTGTTCCTCCTGGGTCTGGGCTCCTACACATGTGTTCCTTCTGGGTCTGGGCCCCTGCACACGTGTTCCTTCTGGGTCTGGGGTTCTCTCCTTTCCCAGTGTGCACTCAGCTGCTCCACACACAGCAGCCACTGCTTTCTGGTCTTGTGTGGTCGTCTGCCTCTCTGAGGACTCCCTGGCCCTTCAAGGACACTGTTTCTGCTGACTAACTTCCCTTTAGCATGAATGCACTTAATCCCACACTTTATATCATATACTATATTTCATCAATTTTAAATACGCATTTTTTTTCACATTTTAACAGCTCTGAAATCAGGATACTCTGACAATCTATAGCATTTAAGCTGATTTGACATAACTTGATGCTTTTATTTCTTTGCTGCACCTTAAAAGACAGCATTTTAACTTTATTAAAATAGAGCATGTATCTTGGTTTCAGTCTTTCCCCTTGAGAGAAAGATTTTTGCCATTTTATTTTCTGTTTTATCCCCCAAAACCAATGTGAGGTTTGCCATTATAGGAAATCAATCAACTATAATAACATAATAAAGTTTTTGAGATAAGGTCTTTATCATCTTTTTAGGAGGCTCTACCTAGGGGAAAGGGAACTGAATCACACGGGTCCAGGTGAGAGCTAACACAGCCTCATGTCTAGTTATGGCAGAGAAACAGTAGGGATGTGGGGCACACAACTGCAAAAGGAGGATCAGCTAACCCTGATCCCTCATGTACTGACAGAAATGAGGAAATGCAAGTCCCAGTGACAACTATGAGATTTAAGCTGGGGTAAAATGATGGCATTCCTTCAGTACATGGGGGTTGAAGATGCAGAATAGTTCGAGGAAAGATAAATGTGTTAATTTTAATTAAAACTGTTTTTATTTCCTACCTAAATATTGCATTTAAGATAGTAGACTCTCAGAGGATGAAGTTTAAGCTTTATAATTAAAAATAAGGGCTAGGGAAAAAAACAAGCTGTAGTTGGCAATTTGCAACAAAGTATCTGTAAAGGAAAAGTGCTGCTGCTGGCTTAGGGATGTGTGGGCCGCACAGAGAGAAACGCAGCCAAGCTAGTCTACACAGCAAGGGGTTTGTTACAAAGATGAAGGGAACCCAACAGAAAAGAAATGCAGTCAAGGCTTGAGGAACCGGATCCATGGGGTGGAAGTAGAGAGTGGGGATTTGAAAGCCAGAGAGACTCTCCCACCGCCTGGGGCCTCTGTCCCAGCTGGGCTGCGTGGGCGTCCTGGCCTCTGCTTCCTGCTTCTCTCTCAGTTACACGTCCCTTGGAGGGAGAGAGCCTAGTTGGGCCAGGTGGAATCAAGTGTCTGCCCCGGTCCAGTCAGCCTCAGCTCTGAGTGTGGAGTCAAAGAGCACAGCCATGAGACTGTGTCCAGCCACAGTGGGGGAGGCGGCCACTGTCCCAGGACACATGGCCCACCACACCTTGGCACCCATCCTGGGTATGTTTGTATTACAATCACACGTGCTGACAGTGAAGTTCACACAGCGCAGACGTTGATAGAATGAAGAGGAAACATCCCTTCCACACCAGGCCTGTGGGCCACTTAGGGGCTGGAGCCCAGGCCACATCGCCTGTGCCCACACCCTGGCACTGTGTGCTCTAAGCACACACGGTTCTGCATTTGGGATTGGTCTGTCTACCACTTATTTTGGAAATATTTTCATAGCAGTAGATGTAGTGCCAAAGAGCTTCCCTTTTTAATAGCTGCTAGAATTCATTTCCCCAGGTGCACCATAACTCACCTGTTCTCCTGTGGAGGGACATGCAGGTTGGGTTTCTCCCGTCCATTGTTTTCATTATTTATTTATTTATTTTGCTGCATCCATGTAATTATATCAGCCCTGTAATTTCCTGGACTTGGAGTTGCTGTATCAAAGAGGATATGCATTCAAGTATTCTGTGGTTATTGTCATATTTCTTTCCAAAGAGAATGTACATGAGACAGTGTACTCTGTACCTTCTTAATATTATGTAATATCAAACTTTTATGGCTTTGCTAATATGGATAGACATTCAATGCCAAATAAGAGGAACAGAAAATCTTGTTTAAACCAGTCTGTCAAGGATGAATTACCCCATGATGCTTGATCTCTTTAAGCACTATGACATCTAAAATTCTATCTGGATTACACACAATCTCAATTCCATAAATAGGATATACAGAAAATACTTTAGCCTTTGCTTGAGGGCTCAGGCCCAACTTAACATGACATGTAGTTCGAGTTCTGAATTCCCACAGTGATACTTTTGGGGCTTACCTTAGCATGTGATATTGATTCCACTTGAATCAGAAAGAACTTTACTACTGATCTTTGTGATCCATCCTCCCCACCCGCTGTCCCCAACACACACATATACACTGTTTTCTCTCTTGCTTTCGGGTTGCCAATTGACAAATCGACAATAAGTTTCTATTCAAATTTGCTACATTGAATCCATCATGGAATTTGAAACCAGAAGAACATATTTGTTAGAATATCTATAAATATAAGAATGAATGAATTCTAAGTGAGGAGTATATAAATAAGAAACAGCCTTATTGATATTGATTTCATCGTTTTCTACTGCCTTCTGAGTTTTTAATATGTTCCAGGTAATTTTGTTGCATGGATTGTTTAAGTTCCAAATAGATAAGTTTTGGTATGATTTGCTTTAAAAAGTGGATGATTTTTATTTTTATTTCTCCTTCAAATAAAAAAAAAATCTGAAGGAAAAAAAACTTATTTAAAAAAATTTGAATGTCTTAATGAGGAATGAGCTCACTTCATTTTTAAACACTGCTATGTTTTTGTTAGTAAAGGTTGAACGAATTAATATTTGCTTGGCACAGAAAAAATTAATATATTATAAGCACACAATAAATTAGGTAAAATTGCTTGTAATTAGTATTCTTTATAAGTTATAGAAATTTATTTTTACATTTGTGTTCAAATTTATCAAAATTTTCTTTTGTTACATCTGGATTTTGTATTTTTCTTAGAAATGATTACCAATATAAAAATAAACACTTATAATTAACTTATTCAATAATATAATCATTTAAAGTATTATAGCCTATATGCAACAATATTTAAATTATCCAAGTTAGTAAAAGTATCCACTCAATAAAATATTTAATTCTTTTAAAATATAAATTGGAATTATAATTAGCAGCCTAGCTATAGAAAACTAATTAAGTACCAAAAAAACTCAAGAAACACTCACCTTTTTAAAAGTTAGAAGAAATATTTTTTAAAGAATTATTCTGAAGGTCTTAGTCTCTGTAAGGGTTTGAATAGAAGTATGCGGTCAATGCTCTCCCTCCCTTCCTCCCTTCCTTCCCCCCTTCCTTCCTCCCTCCCTCCCTCCCTTCCCCCTTCCTTCCTTCTCCCTTCCTTCCTTCCCCCTTCCTTCCTCCCTTTCTTCCTTCCTCTCCCTTCCTTCCTTCCCCCTTCCTTCCTTCTCCCTTCCTTCCTTCCTTCCTTTCTCCCATTCTGTTTCTTTTCACTAAGCAGACACATCAAAGAAATATTTTTGTTGATCACTTTTTTAGCATTATGAAAAGTATTTTCAGCAGTAAAAGCCTATTCAAGTTTTCTCCTTTATTTTCTCACACTCATTTCTTCTCAATTTAATAAAATCTTCAAGTATTGATTTTGATAATTGAACATTTCATAGAATATATCTGGAGAGTTTAAATGTAGATGTTCAAATATAGAGACTTAAACATATTTGATAAAATGTGTGCTATTCAAATTAAATAGCTCATATTAAAAGTCAATATATTACAATATGCCACAAATTGCCAAAATCAAGTAATCATTCATTCCACAATTCACTGGGAATGACACAAGTTAATATAAGCTGGTTTAATCATATGTAGAGTCCCTTTTGGATTATTGAAGCATATATGGTATCTCCCAGGGAACATTCAATCATTTTATTTAAGACTTGACTAGCTTTTGTCTCTTCTGTGACAGATAAATGCTTTACATTTGGAAAACTCCTTTTTTTCTTTGTAAATAAGCCTTATTTAACAAAACACTTTAAATTTTCAGGAAATAAAATGAAGAAAAATAAATGTTTTTGTTGCTATTGTTGTCATTGTTAGTTACAAAGGCTATAAAGAACAATTTTTTAATTTAAATGTTCCATTGAGGTTTTGTGTATTTATATACTTGTTCTGTTGAAAGGATTATAGGTATCTCAAGTTTTAAGTGTGTGTGTGGGGAGGAGAAATGCTTTTAAAAATTTTTCCTTCTTGTAGCAAGAAATTTGAGTGATTTAATTCTCAGACAAGTGACTGTGACTACCAATGAAAAGTCAGGGTAATTAGCTGGACACTATATGCGATAAATCACCCAGGCTCTAAACTGCTTCTCATGGTGTGGTTCAGTAATCCCCAGGGTGTTAAAGTGCATTTTCACAGCTTCTTTTCAATATATACCCAGAAGCTTACCTTACAGGTAGAGAGCGCACACGTGTGTGTGTGTGCATGCGTTCACACAGACTCGCACTTGCTCTGAAGCCCACTGCTCTCCAGAACATCATGTTCACACCAAGGGCAGGTGGAAAGTGGCCCATTGTCTGCAGAAAACAATGGTGCATCTCTACTTTTAGATCTATTTTTTATATTATTGTTTTAAGGTATTGGTTTTGCATACAATTAGTGCAGCTTTGAACACGTATATAGTTATGAATACTTATACATATATTGGGATTGTATGTTCAATATATTTTCAGAGTTCAGAGATTACTAAAGATTGCCTTTTGTGTGATCCCCAGATCAAATTACTGGGGACTTGGGTTGGAATTACCTGGTTAATTACCTCACCATAACACCTCATTTTGCATGCACTGTTTAAATGTCAGCAGCAAGAGTTGAATTCTGTTTCATTCTGGTGTTAAAGAAATAAAATCACTCACTCTACATTACCTCTGGGTAACTTCAATTTTCTTTGAAGTTTTAGTATACTGCTATAACTACCAGATTCAAAGAGTAAATTTTCTAAAGAGACTGTACTTCCTTTTCAATGGAACCTGAAATATCTTGGTGTGGCAGCTTTGTAAGTTGGATAGCGGCCATCTCCAGGAGTCATTGGCAGTGACTTGGGTTTCTGATTTAGAAATTATCAATGACAACATTATCAATATGCTCCTCTTTCATGAAAGAATGTGAAAATCTAAGGCAATGACAGAAATGATGATACACTCAGGAATTTGAGCAACAAATTCTGACAATGCTATAACAATAGGGGCAGATAAACACACCTTATACTACTACTACTTGATCAGACCTCAACAGTCAGCTATTTGTTGAATGGTAACTTTTAAACTAGAATGACATAAATTCCCTTTATTCTGTCCTTAGGGTAGGTCCTATCAGATGCAGAGCTGCCCACTCTGCATGTAGGAAACTTTTCCCTCCTTCTGTCCTTCCTGTTTTGTGATTTGTGCGCTCAACTCTCGCTTGCTCACCCCGAGGCAGAGCACCCTTGCCTTGCTAAGAGCACAGGCAGCCAGAATCGCTTTCCGCAGCAGTGGGCAGCCTGGCTCGGCAGGAAGCCTGGAGAGATTGGAGTCATGAGGTATTCACTGAACCCTCGTCTGTGCCATGCTGTGGTTTGTTACGTGGTGCAATAGCTTCTTGCAGTGCAAATGTTGAGTGACGAGCTTGGGAAAGTGATGTACTCTTGGCAGAAGACGCCTTGGAGCATCGCTAGTGCGCTCTGTGTTCGCACAGCCCCTGAGGAAGGAAATACACTGATATATTAAGATATTACAATTGCAAATTCATATTCCTTTTTCCCCAGGAGTAAGGTTTGCTGGTGCCGTGACGTTAATACTCCCACCACGGCCAGTTTCAAGCTCCCACAGGATGTCACCGATGGTGAGCTGGGAAGAGATGGCACGAGGGGCGCATGGCTCGCTCCGGTGCGCCCAGCTCGGTTGCCCACTCTGGAAAAGCAAGGTGAGGCCCAGGTGACCTCCAAGTTCCTCTTTATTATCAGCGGCTCTCTCCCTAAGCTCGAGAATAATATTCAAAATATTTGCTGGTTCCTAAGGCGCAGGTATGGCAATCAGAATGGTCGCGGGTCATAAATCCCTGAGCCCTGGTAGAGGACCCCACCGTGAGGTCGGCAGCGCCCAGCCCCTCTGAGAGACCCAACCCAGCCACTCCCACTGTTGACAGTGTCTCGGCTATCTTTCCCGGGACAGTTTGGTGTCTATAAAAATAATAATGTATGGTCTTCCTTCAATTTTTTTCAACAAATGATGACATACCACACACCCTCTACAAAAGCTTGGTTTTTGGATGTCTTTCCGTCTTTTCATATGAGTACATACAGATGTTCTCTTCTTGTTTTATTTTAATTTTTTAAATTTATTTACAGTTGCAAGGTATTTTTACTATTTGGGGGCCAACCATAATTTAGTTAAACAGCGCCATATTAATGGACACTTGGGTAGATTTCAATTTGCTACTGCTTATTTAAAATGCTGAAGTGAAGAAATTTGTACATATGTTGATTTAACCCACACATTTAACCCACATATTTTTTAAGGTGTATGTGGGCTACATACACAGAAGTATGATTGTTAGGACAAAGGAATATGCATTTGCAATTGTGATATATTGTCATATTTCCTTCCACAGGGGTTATAGAAATATCCAGCTCCTAAGCAATGCTCAAAGACACCTCTTACTAACATAATGCCTCAGCAGACCCTGTAAGTACGGTGGGTAAGAAACAGGATTTCAGCATAGCTTCAACTAGAATTTGACTACTCTGGCTGAGACTGAGATTTCTTTGACTTAAGACACATTTGTATTTCCTGTTCTCTGAACTCTGTTTTCATCTCTCTTTCCTTTCCTTTATTTAATTTAATTTAATTTATTTATTTGGTCTTACTGAATTCTTGGTCTTTTCTAACTATAGTATATATCAAGGACATTAGCATTTTGTGATTGAGTTGCAAATATATTCTTCTTAGTTTGTCATGTATCTTATTTTTCTTTGGCATTTTATGCCATATAAAAGTTATGGTTTGATTTAGTACAATTTATCAATTTATTTTTTTCTTTTATATGTTGTAGATTTTGAGTCAGGGTTAGAAAGGCCTTTCCTACTCTGAGATTATAAATAATTCTTTCTATTTTGTTTTTGTTGTTGTCTGTTTGTTTTTGGAGATAGAGTCTTATTCTGTCACCCAGGCTGGAGTGCAGTGGCACAATCATAGTTCACAGCAGCCTCAAACTCCTGGGCTCAAGCGATCCTCCTGCCTCAGCCTCTTGAGTAGCTGGGACTAGAGACATGCACCACTCTTTTTTACAGAATAATTATTGTTTCAGGATGATACATTTCTCTCCAGGTCTGTGAGACTGGCTGGACATTTAGATTTATTGAATGGCATTGTCATCTACTTGTTGAAGACTGGGAGAAGAGGAGGCTGGGAGACTGCAAATCATCAGCTCCAATCACAAACACAGTAGGCTGCATGGGATGCGTATGGCAGTAGATAATAGTAACACTAGTAATGGTTATATTTGTGGTTAACATTGAGTACTTACTCTTTGCCAGATAGTGCCCTAAACACTTTACATAATTTATTGAATTAAATTCTCAAACAACCTCGTTGTTATTCCTCTTTACAAATGAGGAAACTGAAGCTCAGATAGGCTAAGTCATTGTCAAGTTCAAACAGCTTCTAAGTGATGACCTTGGGGAAGATCAAGTCTGTCTGGTCTCAGAGGCAGCACTCCTACACAGCTCCCACTGCTTCATGAAATAGTAAAGCTTCATCCCTCCGTGATTGGTCCTGTTAGGTCTGAGAAATTGGTTGTTAATCTTACTGAGGATCCCCTGCACATAAAGAACTGCTTCTCTCCTGCTGCTTTCAAAATTTTCTTTGTCTTTGGCTTTAAGTTTGATTATAATGTGTCTCAAGTTTGTTTTGTGAATTATATATTGTGAATAGATTATAGTGTGAATCTCTTGAATTTACGATACTTAGAGTTTGTTGAGATTCTTGGATGTGTACATTCATGTCTTTAATCAAATTTGTGAGAAATTTAGCCATTATTTCTTCAGATATTCTTTCTGTCCCTTTCTCTCTTTCTTCTCCTTCTAAGACTACCATAGTGCATATGTAGGTCTGCCTGAAATGCTGTCCCACAGGTCACTTAGGTTGTGTTCACTTTACTTGATTCATTATGCTCTTTACATTGGATAATTTTAATTGTCCTATCTTCAAGTGGTGATTCATTCTATCTTCTGTTTACTCAAATTTTCTGTTGAAGCCCTCTAGCAATTTTTTAAAATTTTAGGTATTGTATACTTCAGCTCCAGATTTCTTTTACTAATTTCTATCTCTTTATTTACAGTCTGGGTATTTTTGTTGTTGTTGTTGTTGTTTATACATTGTTTTCATGATTTCTTTTAACTCTTTGGGCATATTTAAGAAAGTCAGCATATAGATTTTGTCTAGTAAGTTCAATGTCTGTGATTCCTCATGGATAGTTTCTGTCAGTTTATTTATTTCCTATGAATAAGCCATACTTTCCTGTTTCTTTGTATGTCTTGTGATCTTTTGTTGAAATCTGAATATTTCGATGTATAATGTAACTCTGATAACTGGATTTTCCCTCTTCCCCAAGAATTTTTTTTTATTGTTGACTATTGTACTTGCTTATTTGTTTAGTGACTTTTCCAAACTATTTTTGCAAAAACTATATTCCTTGTCATGTGTGGTCACATGAAGTCACTGTTTCTTAGCTTGTTTTCAGCTAGTGTTTTCACAGAAATTTTCTTTCTTAAGTTCCTTTTAATGTATTCCACTTTTGCTTGATTGCTGTAAGCCTTCAACTGTTCTTCAGATAAAGATATTTTGGCAATTCCTGCTTGTTTTTTAATGTTTCTGTGAAGAACATAAATTTGGAACTGCAAACTTTGCCATTTTGCTCTAGTGGAAGTATCTTAATCAAATAAGCACTGACCTTAAGTCAGAAAAAGGCATTAGGAAATAATGTTTCTCTGACTTCTGATAAACCTGGCCATTGGTCTGTACGAGTATGGAACTGTAAGGCACATTCTGAAGTCAGCCTGCTCCTAAATACACCAATAAGAATGCTCCAGGAACATTTAAAATAATTTATGCATGCTGTAGTGCAACTAAGAAAGCAGCTGATGGGAAATAAGGGGACCTCTGCCTTTCTGCCATGTCACCATGGGCTTGCACTTCTCTGGGCCTTGGTGGTCCCCTCTGTAAATAAGAATTTAAGACAACATTGTGGCTAAGAATCCTTACAGATCTTTTAATCTATGATTACATTTGTGGGCCCTGGAATCTAATTTAATATACAACTTTTCAGCCTGCCTTAAAATCGACCTGAGTCCCTTGGTAGCTAGTTGTTTAGACATCAGTACATGATAACTGATTGAATAGCAGTGTTATATATAGTCCATCCTCATTATTTATGGCAGTTATGCTCTGTAAAGTCACCACAGACACTGAATTACCAAATACTGAATCATTGTTTCTAGGAGAAATACAAGGTCAGGTTCCTCTGAGCATCTGGTTACATTTTCATCTGCTTATCAATACATGAATGTGTTTTATTTGTGTTTTGGTTTAAAGACACCTTATTTAATGTATATCGTTGATTCATTAACATGGAAGTCAAACCAACAGCTCACATTTGAATGAAGCTTAAGTACACACATATCTTTTCCTTAAGGCGCATCACAGCATTCTGCATTTAGGAGCACCAGGCAGCACTTCAGTGCTATGCTTGGGGACCATTTTATACAGGAAAATCACCAAGAAAAAGCACAAAAATGCAAGAGCAAAAATAAAAAGCAAACCAAAGCATGACACTAAATAGACTGTGGAGAGGACATTTGTTTATATTATGACAGATGAAACAAAAAGAGCATCACCTTGTTCAACCTCCGCTGGGAAGGAGCTCATCAGGTGACCCAAATGTTCTTATCACTCCATACCCTTTCACAAATAACCACAAAAACACCAGAACTGTTGATTTGGGGGTTACAAATAAATTTTAGTGAGGAAGTACATTCATGAACATGCACTGGATATATTAGGAATAATAATCAACTATCTTAAAAGGAAAAAAAGAAAGTTAAACATTGCCCTCTCATCTGATGAAGTAGGTAATCATTTTATTTTTATAACTTTGAAAATTGAATAACTTATTGAATGTACTGGATTGATCTAAATCTTTAGTAGATTTTCTAGTATTTCTAAATAAAGCATTTGATTCTTTCAGGCCATTAGGGACGATTTCATTTGTGGACATATATTCTTGCTGAATATCTATTAAATGTTATTTTATATGCTAGAAATGAAAAATATTGCTCTCAGATGGCTTACTGACTAGTTCTTGAAAACTACAGGGAAGTTTCCTGAAGATATCTCCTCTGCTATAGCCACTCGAAATTAGTGTTCACTAAAAGCTCATACAAACCAGGTAATCAAGGTTCTTAGAAGCAAATAACAGAAACCAACTAAAGCTGATGATTATGTGTTAGCTTTGCTGTGCAATAAACCATTCCAAAAATAGAGTGCCTTAAAACAAGGACCAGTTATTTAGCTCATGAATCTGCGTGTTGGCAATTCGGCTTGGCTCATTTTGATGGTTTTTCCTCTCTCTGCGAGACTGCAGTCAGCTGCTGCAGTTAGGGTTCCCCAGCTACGGGATCTCACTCCTGGACTATGTGATTGCTCGACATCCAACTTGCCAAGGCCCATCCATATGGCAGCTGGAAAAGTTGCCAAGATATTTGAAGGAAAACTTACAAGTCTTCTTGCCAGTCTGGCTTTGAAGTGGGAATTTCATAATTCCTAACACTTTTGTTTGTCCTAAGCAAATAAGAATAAAGGATCATATTTAAGAGATGGGGAAATAGATTCTACTCATGACACGAAGAGCTAGAACTTCATGTAGCAAGGGCATGGACACTGAGGTGAGTAATTGTGCCTGCCTCCCAAAGAATCTGTCACATGGACTAAGAAAAAAAGATAGTTCACAATATTGCTCAGTTGTTTAGGGAAGAAAGAATACAAATTTCTCAGGATATGAGGTAAATTGAGTAGCCAAAACCACAAATAAAATCACACTGCAGAACTGGTCCAATGACACTGCCACTGTTGCTGACCTCTGGATGCCACAGCCAGTGTTACTGCTACTGCTGTGCCTGCTATTGCCACAGGTCGATGGCAGGGACCACCCCATTGAAACTGGGTATTACTGCCACCCTGAAGCCACCCTGCTAGTTGGAGGCATCACTGGCCGTGCTCTGGTGACCATCAGATTTGCTCACTTGAGACCATTTGCCTATGCTCTGGGTGCAAGGGCAGCTGGGAAAGTGATAGTCCGGCTTCTTTGGGTTTCCAGATGAACAATAGCTGCTATATCCCAACAAGACCATAAGGTGGGGAAGTTGCCAAACATATTAGAAGGGTTCAGGTTCTGAACAAAAGAAAAAAAATGTGAAATAGCCAACATGTGTTATCTCAGGACACATAGAAAGGGACAGAAGAGTCAAGAACCTAAAATGCCCTGTCCCGAAGAAGTGTTGTTTGGTTTTGGTTTCTTTCTTCCCCTTGAAGCATAAGGTCCTGCAACTAGGTACAATCAATGCTCACGGTGTATTCTAGGAATGAGGCCTTTGAAGTCCATGTGGAGCCATCAAATTCTAGCACTGGGATTTCCTGGCGAAACCAGGTGTCACCATGTGGTCACATGATAATGGTTCCTGGTTTGCAGGGTTGTTCTCTGTGAGGTCTCTTTAAGAACATTTCTTCCTCTTATTCCCCAACTTCCAGAGACAGGTGAGGAAATCAGACCACACAAGGCAGACAGTGCAGAATGTGCATGCTCTGCAGTCGAGGATAGCCTAGCACGATGTCCAGGCACACGGGGGGCGTGGTGGTGCCCAGGTAATCTACAAGGTGTGTAACTGGCGACCCACCGCCTCCTGGCTCTGTGTCCCCGTAACATGGAGATAGTCCAGCACCTACCTCCTAGGCTGTTATAAGCATCAAATACAGGTGGAGCATGCTTGCAGGGAAGCAGACAATGAATGTTAGTATTGGTCCTATTATTCTTGGAGAATTACTTAGTTATATGGGTACAGGACTCACTGTAGAAGAAATCACAAGCCCAGGAGGCATATGAGACCTCAGCTAAGGTTACTTCTAAACAAAAAAGGAAAGAGCATATTTTTATTATTATATAATAATGTTCTCCTCTTTATGCATGTATTCAATTTCTTTGTTGCAGGGAAGACTTTCTAGCAGCTTCTACATTTCTATGGCAACAATAGCATCTGCTGTCATGGATTTCTAACTCCTATAACCTCATTGCACAAAGGGAGCGGGCCAGCTTTCCAGTTACACAGTGATTTTGTTCAGACAAAAAGCTTATCAGTGCAGTAGTTCCCCTTATCTGAGGTTTTGCTTTCCATGGTTTCAGTGACCTGCAGCCAACTGTGGTCTGAAAATATTAAATAGAAAATTTCAGAAATAAATAATGTATAAATTTTAAATTGCACACTGTTCTTAGTAATGTGATGAAATGTCGAGCTTTCTTACTGTATCCCTGCGGAGACGTGAACCCTGCCTTTGTCTGGTTGTGCCCGCGCCGTCTGTGCTGCCTGTCCTTAGTCACTGCCCAGCATCTTGGCTCTGGGCCTCCCCGTGCCACGCGGCAGTGCTGTGCCCCGGCCGCCCTTGTTCTACTTCCCAGCGGCTGCAAGGCTCAAGGGCAGCGATGCTGGCAACTCGGACACACCAAAAAGAAGCCAAAAGTGCTTCCTTTAGTGAAAAGGCTGAAAGTTCTCAACTTAGAAAGGAAAGAAAAAATTATATATTAAGGTTGCTAAGATCTAAGGCAAGAATGAATCTTGTATCTGTGAAATTGTTAAGAAGAGAAAAGACATTCATGCACAGTACTGTATTACGCATCCGGTACGGCTGGGTACTCCTGGTGATTTCAGCACCCAGAGGGACCTGAGATGTCCGCCCTGTGGACAAGGAGGGGCCACTGCGACCGCGCTCTCGCTGCGTGCCAGGCAGCGGGGCGGACGCTCTCCGTGCAGCACCGCACCTCCTCCGTGCGGCCTCATTGCGGCCTCATTGCTGATCTCTCCCGCTAACAGATCAGACACGTGAGATGCGGGTTAAATAACCTGCCTAATATCACAACAGTAGCAGGTGATGGATTCAGGATTTGAGCCCAGACAGTCTGGCATTAAAGACAGCTCCTGGCTGCTGTACTTTAAGCAGCCCCAAACCTTGAAGCCAGGGACTCGTCTCAGAGCCCAGGACCCCAGGAAACCCCAGGGCCCAAAATGCTGTTGGCTGATGGCACGTACCCCAGCCCCTCAAGCCCCAAGTCTAAGAAGCCCAGTGCAGGCCACTGCCTGTCCTAATAGCCGTGGTAGAGAAGCTGGGTCAGCTGCTCCCAAAGTAGAGGCCTCGCTGGGCTGGCCCCGAGTCCGCTGTTTACGCCACTAACTAAGCACATTCCTGGAGGTCAGCTGCTGGGGAAAACGGGCACAGCGCCTTCTGCCTCGCCTAGGTGGTTAAAAAAAGAGGGTGTTTGCAGAAACCCAATCCCCTACTAATGCAAAGACTTCAGAGGGATGAGCCCGGCTACATGTCCAACCAAGGGCAGAGTGTTAGTTTGTTTTAAGTGGGTTTGTAAAGGAAAGTTATTTGGCCCCAGTCATGTGGAATACGTTGTTGTTAGGTTCTAGAAATGTTGTGATTAGGCCCAAGGCCAGGCTAACCCGGCCCTTCCTCCCTTCCCAACTGGTGGAGCTGGTGGACACAGAAAGGCAGATACCCCATGAATTTCACTTATATGTGTAATCTAAACAAATCAACCTCGTAGGGTAGCAGAGGGTGGAGTGCTGGTTGCCAGGGGCTGAGGGGTGGGGGATTGGGTAGATGTTGGTCAAAGGATACAAAATTTCAGTTAAACAGGAGGAACAATTTCAGGAGATCTACTGTACAATATGGCGACTATAGTTAGTAATGATGTATTATGTACTTAAAAATTGCCAAGCAAGTAGAATTTGTGTTCTTACAACAAAAAGTTAAGTATGTGAGGTAGTGCATATATTGATTAGCTTAACTGATAAATTTATCAGTTCTTCAGTGTATACATATTTCAAAACATCATGTTGTACACCATAAGTATATACGATTCTTATTTGTCAATTTAATAAATTATTTTAAATGAAGCTGATGGCTAGAGACAGTTTTTACTAAAAATGTAGGGATATTAAAATTATAACCACATAATGCCTTTAAAATACGTATGTGTGTGTATGTGTGTGTGTGTGTGTGTGTGTGTAAAACAACCTAAGTGTATAGACTATTTGCGTCATTTTAACTACTTAGCCTTGGGGACAATTAACCTTGGGGCAGTCTTCAGTAGTTTTAAGATCACTGACAAGTGATTTGAAGCAGTGAGTGAGTCCTTCCAGTAGACCCTGGTGCTCCTGTTAGGGGGTCTAAGAATGGGCTGTCAGAAGCACAGTCAGTGAAGTACAAGAGCGATGACCAACCTCCGGGGGGCAGGGGCCACAGAAGAGGCATCTAACCCCGCGGGCCAAGGGGGTGCAGCTAACACACCCAGCCTGCCCAGGCTCCGGCCTCCTGGGGCAGCTGACAGCTGCAGTGAGGCTCAAAGGCTGGATAGTAGTGACCAGGCAGGACCACAGGAAGGGGCCACATTCTGTAAGTTCAAAGCGACCAATTATCAGCAATTTTTTATAGTTCAGCCTAATGATTAACATAGTATCCCGACAGTCCTCAGATGATGACAGCTGGAGGAGGAACAGGAGCCTGCAAAGGCGCAGCTGTCCCCTCCCCGCTGTCTGAGCTCAGGATGTTCTATCAGGGTACCCGCAGGCCCTTCTCCTGGGAGCCTCTCACACATAGATGAATGTTCTTGTCAGAGGTGTGATTGTGGCTTCAGGTTGCCGTGATATTTGAATAATTCTGATTTCCAGCGCTCACACACCTGCCCTCGTGACCACTCTGTTCCCGTGTGATCCCTCCTGAAGAACCGCCACTTCCCTGGAGCACAGAGCTACATTTCTTTGCAAACCCAGCTCCCATGGTGGGAGAAGGGAACTGACAATTTTTAGAGCTAGCACTGGCTGGGCAGTCTGTAACCCACCCCCATCTCCTGAAATCCGGATGCAGATCTTTTGAGGGGGTGGTGATGGGCAGAGCTGCTGCTCTGCTGCCCACCCCCAGGCTGCCTCCGTCACCACGACCTCCTTGCAAAGACGCTCCTAAAATGTTTGCTGCTCATGTGACTCACACTGTCCTTGTAAATGCTCCCAGGAGTGCCTGACTATGTTAGATC
Source organism: Lemur catta (assembly GCF_020740605.2). Taxonomy (NCBI): domain Eukaryota; kingdom Metazoa; phylum Chordata; class Mammalia; order Primates; family Lemuridae; genus Lemur; species Lemur catta. The sequence goes on along the minus strand of NC_059136.1, from coordinate 100,519,787 downwards.
CTTGTCATATGCACACATTATCTTGCGCATAGAGACATACAAATACACTGCCTTCTTGCAGCGAGTGCACAGTGAACAGCAGGATGAGGTGCATAGTCACGTTAAACACTGTGCTGGCCCAGACAGAAAGAAAAGGGGACATTCCAGCTCTGACGGCTACATTGTCAAAAGCTTTTCTTGTCTTATTAATTTTTCAAATACAATGAAGTATTCTCTGCGTACCTGTACACAGTGAAGGCTGCTGGTGTCACCGATAGGACGTTGCTTTATCAACAACTCTGTCAGCAGCTGGGTATCATGAAGAATTTTGTGGAAGGAACTTTTGGGCTTTTGAAATGGCAACACCAGGTGGGTTTCATTCAGAATCGCCGGCCAGCCTTGTCCGTTTGCCAGGTTAAGCCCGTCTTCCTTCTGAGGCTGAGGGACGTCATCCTCCTATGTGAGTTCCCCACTTGCACCCAGAGGAGTGTGGCTCCCTTACTCCTCCCTACGAGGCAGCCTAAGAAAAGCTCAGTGAAGGATGCGAGGCTGAAGTAGAGGAGGTGGCCGCCCATGGAAAACCAGGCTTGAAAACCACACTGTCACTCTGCACAAAAGACAGTTCCATCTGGCAGTCATCTGTAGTGACCGCTACATTTTCTAGGTTTAAAGGGAAATAAAACCACCCCCATTCTTCCTTCCTCCCTCAAAGAAAGGAACTCCTGCAGGGCACCACAGCAGCCGGGGCATGGCGGGCGGTGCCCTGCCACCCTGCAGCCTCCTAAGTGGCATGGGCGTTGCAGCCACAGAGCAGGGGCAGAGAGGGCAACGGCCGCCAGCCCGAGCAATGCGGTTTTCTTGTGTAGAAAGGTACATGCTGACACCAGAGGTCTGTGCCCACACAGTGGCTTAAAACGGAACACATTTGGAACATTCTTTTGTGGGCTTCCATGCCTGCCTTTTAATAAGCATTTGTGTCACAATGTTTTTGTCTTCTCATAATTGTAACCCTTTTTATTTTCAGATGTATCTTCTTTAGTATACTGAAACATATTTTCATTATTAGGTAGATTTTATTGCCCTAGAGAACACATATTTTTAAACTAGAAATTTTCTGAGCTTTTAGGAACCTTTCCCTAGTTGGAATCCCTCCTTGGTTTGTTGACATCTCCAAATATGGGTCTACACTGTGCCTTTCCAAGGACCTCTCCATGTGCATCTCATTTGCATGGGTATGAATAAGGGAGGCTACTTGGAAAGAAAACTAGACATTTGGGGATAAAAAGGCACCTTTCCATAATGTTTCCAATTTGATCATGCTAGATGAGACATTTTGCTGTCTCAGTATCTGGCGAAGTTTGGATCAAGGTCAAGGGAAAGCATAATGATCACAGCAACTGTCCTAGGCTTGGCTGAGATAGAGCCACCTGGAAATGCGCCCTGGCCGACACAGAGAGCTCCCCTGGGTCATCACTGGTTGCCACACATGCGTGCGTGTGTGTGAGGGACAGAGTATGTGTGTCTTAATTTCAGTAACAGGAATGGTAAAAAATTGGCTTTCTGTCTATAATATTTTTTACAACCAGTAAAACCAGAAAACCAACAAAAGTTGACATTAAATGACGTTGGAGCTATGTCACTAACTACACTTTGTTTTCTGGAATGTTGTCATCTGTGGTTGTATTTAACTCATTTTATTGAAGTGTAGGCCTAGCTAATGCACTCAATGGCTTAGCAACCAAATGGCATATCCAAAGATCTGGAATGACCTGTCCGACAGTTAGGCAAATGTAAGAAACAGAGAAAAAAAATTATTATCCTAGTATCTATATCCCCTTGTAACTTACAATACTCAGAAGAAATGATCAGCCTTTGTCTAGGAGCTATAGATACGTGGTCCAACCTGTCAGTCGGCTGGGTGAGCACCACGCCATGCGTTGGGATTTTATTAATGCCTTGCTTTAGCAGGTTATAGTCCCACTAGTAACCGTTGCAAAATGTGAAACAATGTTCCCAAGCTACTTTCTTTGGGAGAATTACACTTACACAAGGTGACTAGCACCAAGGCAAACATTTTCAGGTTGGGCCTAAGGCCCATACTGACAAAGGGGCGTGGGTGTCCGGTCACCAGCCCCGGTCCCCTGCTGGGTAGGGACCCCCCCCCCACGCAGGTCGGAGACAGGCCTGGCTGTCCCCGGAGTGGCTCCAGGGGAGGGTGCCCGCCAGCCCAGGGAGGCTGCGCCCCACTCCGGGCTGCAGAGATGCTGCCGGGAAGGTCTGTGCGGAGCCCGCCCGCCAGTCAGTCCCCGCCGGGCAGGTGCCGGTGGCGGCTCTTGGGGGACAGGGTGCTGCTGAGTGTTCTGCAATGCGCAGGACACTCCTCACCGCACAGCCCGTAGTGCTGAGGTTGGAACCCTGGGGACACGTTTGTGAGGGGCTTGCCAGAGCCACGGCCACAGTCGCGGGTGGGTGGGAAGACCCTGCAGCAGGGGAAACCAAGTCCACGACAAAGTCCACGCACACTCCACCCTGGGGACGCGTGGCCAAGAACGTGCGTCCTGGTGGCGGACATAGGGTCTAGAGTGACGGACCCTCCCTCGGGTGTGGAGGGGGAACACTGGGCAGGTGGCCCTGGCTCAGGGGAATGTCTAAGGAATGCTAAATCTCTCGTTTCATTTCTCACACTGAAGCAAAAGGAAACTGTCGGGTATGAGAGGCTGGGGACCCGGGCGGGCTGGAAGAAGAGCGAGGTCCCAGTGAGGGTGCACAAGCCAGCAGGGCCCGGTGGGGGACAGAGACGGAGTCTGGACGTCTAAGGCCAGGAGCCTCCGCGGGCAGGAGCGGGTGTCTAGGGTCTTGGCAGGAGGGGAGAGGAGGGCTGGACCGCACAGGTTTCCTTGTGTGGCAGTAGCGACAAGGAGCTACCACCCCAGTGCACTAAATTAGGAAAAACAGAAATTTGGCAGGCATGGCTTGGTAGTCCAGACAAACAGGTGCAGTGCCCCTGGGGACTCCAGAATCATTTAGGAAGAAGTTGGAAGGATCTGAATTTCCAGCACCGTAAGCCAGCAATGTCTGAACCGGGCTCTGTCTCACCCGCAGGCTGGCAGGGCTGGTTTTGGGAGCCCAGCGCCCCTGCGTCCTCAAAGCCCCCTCGGCTCCGCAGCACGTGCAGCGTGGATGCCAGGCACGAGCAAGGCGGAGGGTTACCTTCTGGACGCCTGTTTGCATGTGAAGGCAGGCAGGTGTGGAGGGCGTATTTATACCACTTAGCAGATCATTAGCACCAAGTTAAAATATATAAAATCTGGTTGATGCAGGAAAGCCATTGTTTTAAGTGTATGTGCAGATTTACGTCAAATTGGCACTTGTTTGCTCAATATACAGATTTTGAAAAATAAGAAATAATTATGAAACTTGCACATTTTATAAACTATAACTCCAGGGAGCATAATGCAAAATGACAACGGTCAAACCACTTAAATAGATCATTTTCTTACTTTAATTTACAGAAACAGTATTTTTCATTATGGAGTGATAAAATGGACTTCTTACTTTTCAACTTTAGAAATCATTATCTTCTGAAAGGTTAATATAAAAATAATTTGAGGTCCTGGATGAGTCTTCGCCATGGTGTAAAATAACAAGAAATAGTTTATAAATTACTGTTTGTATTTCACATCATAAAATTGTTTCCTCTGAAGTCTGGGGTTGAATTTGTATTTCTTCAGACATGATAATTAGATTCTAAAGGGAGAACCTTAAAAGTACATGCAGTTACTAATCACTATGTTCCCATAGTTCCAAAAACTTGAAGCACCTTTTCCATATTATTGCTTTTATAATTTTTTATGTTATGTAGTTTCTGAGAAGTATTAATGTGAGACACAATGCTTTTTTTTAAATTTTAGGAATACAAAATGTAATATTTTTCTAGTTGAATCACATTTCAGGTAGTTTACAAGGCAACTAGTCAACAATGTAGAATGAGAAATGTGTCTGTTCCGTAGAGAGACATACTACAAACCCAAAATTTGAACAGTTAGTCATAAACATCAAGTCATCACAAAACATTTAAAAGTTTAACCACTGAAGAAAATTTTGAATACTTCAGAATATATGAAAGTACATTGTTGAAAATTAATGCTTATTACAAAAATTATTTTAGGTAAATCATTCATCTAAACGAAACCTCTAGATGAAAATGTAAAAAATTATTTTTGAAACCTCGGAGTAGGCAAAGATTTCTTAGCAAAACCACAAAAGCAGTAGATACAACTTTTTAAAAATTATTGATTGGCCTTTATCAAAATTAAAAATTCAGCTCATCAAAAGATATTGTTAAGAAAGTGAAAAGGCAGTGCCCAGGTGGAAGAAACTACTCACATGGGAAAGAGTACAAGTACTCAATGAATAAAAGCTCCTACCAGTCAATACGTAAGGACAAACAGCCTAGTAAAAAATGTCAAAAAACTTGAATAGACAATTCAAAAAATATGAGAATGGCCAATAAGTGCATGAAAAGGAGTTCCACATCACCAGGCCATATGAGGGGACTTCCTAGAGGGGGTGAAAATACTCTACAACTTGATTGGAACGGTGCTTACACTGGTATACACCTTTAGCAAAATGCATCCAATGATATGCTTAAGTTCCGTGCATTTCACTGCATATACATTTTATCTCAATAAGAAATAATGAAATTGCTTAAACAACAAAAACAGTTGACATGCTGTTTCAACTTTTCCCAACTACATCTATTGAAATTAGGAAACAGGTTTTAAAACTTAATTGTTATACTCTTGAGCTCAGATTTAATTCTAGTGGAAGGTTTTCAAAGTATCCTCAGGAGAGTAAGGAAGAAAACTAACACTCAATACTCATGAAGCGTTTATGCACCAAACTGCGGTGAAACTTGCACAGACGTTGTCGAGTGCACTACAATAACCTCACGATAACAATCCTCCCTTCATGAGTGAGTCGACCGCAGGACAGAGATGAAGTCACTTGCCAAAGGCATCGGCGTTCAGTGCAGATCGGCTGCTGCAGCGCCTCACTTCCTTCCACTACATCATGCCCCAAATCAGCAATATCTGTGGGATGTCTGTGACCCCAAAGAAACTAATTTATGAAAAGATTTTACATATGTGTATACATATGTGCACATATGTGCATGTATATACATAATCGCACACAGTTGGCCCTTGAACTACACAGGTTTAAACTTCACGGGTCCACTTACATGCCTGTTCACTTCTACCTGCCTCTGCCACCCCTGAGAAAGGAAAACCACCCCCCCTTCCTCCCCTGCTCAGACTACTCAGTGTGAAGAGGAGGAGGATGAAGGCCTTTATGATACTCCACTTTCACTTACCGAATAGTAAATATATTTTACTATATATCTTTCTTATGATTTTCTTAATACATTTTTTTCTCTAGTTTATTTTATTGTTGGAATACAGTATATGGTACATATAACATACAAAATATATGTTAATTGACTGTTCATGTTATTGGCAAGGCTTCCGGTCAACAGCAGGCTATTAGTATTAATAGTGAAGTTTCGGAGGAGTCAAAAGTTGTACATGGATTTTGGATTGCATGGGGGTCCATGCTCCTAACCCCTGCATTGTTCAAGGGTCACCCGTGTATACGTGTCCATGTATATACATCTTGCACTCTTATACACCTTTTTTTCCTCTCTTTTTGATCACAGTGGAAGGAATTGTGGGTTAATTCATCTGTTCTCCATGCACAAATCTGGAGCTAGATTAAAGAAATTTGGCAAAGATTAAGACAAGGAAATTTAAAACTCAGTGTCCTGACCCAAAGTATGTACGCCACCTATTTGTCAATGCATTCTGTTAGTTCTCCTCCTTCTAAATTTGCAGGGCCGGCTTACTTGGTCCGGGACGTTCTTCATGTGCCTGTGCTGAGGCTCCTCAGGGTTCTCTCTTCTGTGTGTCTTTTAAGCCTGGCTGGAGGCCTGTTAGCAGGTGCTGTCATGTTCTGTGTGTGCTTCAGGAACCTCAAGCTCAATATGCTTGGAACGGAACTGAGAAATTCTTTAAAATGTAATTATTCCTTTGTGTTTTCTGTTTGGGGAATGGCACTGTTATTTCATCCTGCAAGTCACCCTTGGCCCTTGGTCAATTATTTTCTCAGTTCTATGGATTTTACTTTGTTAAATAGTATTTATTTCACTTTCTTCTGTCTGTCTCTTGCTCCTGTCTTATTACTGAAAGTCCTCACCATCCTCGCCTAGCCCTCCAGTTAAGGTCAATGATGGTGGGGTTTCTGTTTTGAAGCAATTGCTAGACCTTCCTTCTTGCCATCTTTATCTCACTTTGCTCACAGACTGCACACTTATAATATTTTTTCTACCCCATTTCTTGTACTGGCTCATGCTCTTCTGCCCACTTATAATGTTAGGTTGACATGTTTTCTTGGTGGAAAACCTAGGAGTCTTTCTTGCATTTTATTGTAATCATTTACTCCCGATGCTCCCAATGCTAAGAATAACTGTTTTTTTAAAACAGGGTCTCACTGTGTTGCCCAGGCTAGAGTGCAGTGGTGTGATCATAGCTCACTGCAGCCTCAAATGCCAGCATTCAAGTTATCCTCCTGCCTCACTCTGCCTCTGGAGTAGCTGGGACTACAGGCGCACACCACCACACCCGGCTAATTTTTCTTTTAGTATGGTAGCCATGGGGTCTCACTGTTTTCCAGACTGGTCTTGAACTCCTGGCCTCAAGTGATTCTCCTGCCTCTGCCTCCCAAAGTGTTAGGATTACAGATGTGACCCACCACACCCAGGCCAAATAAGGATACTTTGTCAGTTCTGCCTTCAAAATACACAATTTTCTCTCTACCACTATCATGCTTGTCCAATGTCCTGTTATCTCTCTCATAGAGATTTGCAATAACCTCCTAATTGTACTTGCTTCCACTTTTGACAACTTCACAGTCTTTATTTCACAGAACAGCTAGCAACATCTTTTAGACATGAAAATCAAATTATCATGGGTCTATTAAAATCCATCAATAGCTTCCCACCATGTTCAAAATAAAACCAATCAATGTACGTCCCTACTAACTTGGCAAGTCGGAGCTGGTCTCTGCTCACCTCTCTGACTGCATTTGCTGTCACCCTCCTCCCTCTCTCCATCTCGCTCACTCAGCTGAGTCCACACATGGCCTTTCTTCTGTTTCCAAGCACTGCCCTACCCCAGAGCTTTCATACTTGCTGTTATTGCTGTTTAGAATTTTCTTCACATTGATGTCATGTATGAGTTTGCTCCTTCATTTCAACTCTGCCCAAATGGGCCCTCCTTAGAAATGTGCTTTCTTAGGACTGTGTCTAAATTAGCTGCCCCTCTAACATTTTTTCCTTAATTTATTTTTATCTGTAGCATGTTTTCCTACTGGAAAATTATTAACTTATTTGTTTGCTTGAGTCTATGAGATCAAAAACTTTGTCTTGTTAACCCTATGTATCAGCATCATAATAAGCCATTGTGTGTAGGATACACACAAGTCCTTGAATGAATAAATGGATTGATGAGTTCCTGCTATCTGTTCAGTAAGCACACCAGATATCCAATGGGTATTGAAGATTTGCAGAAAATGTTGGCTTCTATCCTGCTTGTAAAACAATATCCATAAAAAACTAATATCTGTGAATCATAAACAGGAGATATATGTTTGAAGATGCACTTATGATTTCAATCCCTACTTTTCCATTCTATGATATATAGGGATATGACATTCAGCTATCCTTGGGTATTCTTTATAGAAGTCCATAGCACTCTTGGAAATATAATAAAAACAACAGCAGAGTGTCTGATACATAGTAACCACTTCCATAAATAGCTGTTGCTTTGAACCACACCTTGGAAAATTTGTTCTCACCCTAGTCTGTTATTTGATGATGGAGGGATACCTGATTTCCAGATCAGAAAAATAAGTTCTCCAATATTATTTTAGGATTTGGTAATTATTGTTTGTAAACTTGATATTCAAACTTTGTGGGTTTTTTTTCCTCAATTTTTTTGAAAGATTGTGATATATGTGTGAGTTATCGAGCCCTTGGCACTGCTCCCTCGAAAGGTGGGTCATACCTAAAGCCCTGGGGTCCTCAGTAGGCATTTGCAATATATGTTCTGAAGGAAAAAATACAAGTGCCTTCAACAGCTTACCAACATGTGTACTGTTTTAACACATGAACATTCTTTATTGTGGCTTTTGAAAGAATTACAAAATGTTTCATGTTATGACATGTTTTTGATGAAATATTTACCAACTTTTTTATGAGTCTAAATGAAGGCCTGTGAATTTTGGACAATGAACTTTCATAAATACTCATTGAAAAACTGTAAACACTTTATCCCTTGTACAGAAAATTCAATTAATTAAAAGTTAAAGCAAACTCAGTGTCTTCCCATTAGATATAATGGAGTGGATTCTCCTACATTTATTTTAAATGCAATAAAGATTATATTTTATAAAATAATATAAGCTTGTGAGTTTGCAGCCATTGTATGTGCTGATAGCATAAAGCACTGCAAAAAGGGTGTGCTAATTCATTAGCAATTTTACATAAAACCTCAGATCAAAGATATTTTAGTAACAACTTCAAAGATATTTCATAAAAGAACTATTTCACCAAGAAAATCTACTACAAGGATGAACTGTATTTTAATGATCAAGGGAAGTTAGTTTTAATGAAGTTCACTGAAGGGAGCACTTCAAGTCCTCTAGTATGATTATATACTCCGATGACCCAGCTCCAGTAGACATGTACATATCCATGGGGTTTTGCTAAAAAAGGCTGAAGATAGTTCCTGATCTTTCAGAGTTGTCTAATGTATGGTTAGAGACTAACTTAAAACTAAAAGGAGAACACTAATTGGGTTAAACTGCTATCAAGTGATATGTCATGTTTTTCAAATGCATACAATTATTTAAGGCTTCCTATATATAACATTTTGAAGAATATTTAAGTTTTGACGGTTACTACATACTGGTGAAAGGCACAATTCAACAAGAAGACATAACCATACTTAATATATATACACCCAATCTAGGTGCACCCAGATTCATAAAGCAAATCCTACTCGATCTAAACCAAATGATAGACAACAACACTTTAATAGTTGGAGACTTTAACACCCCACTGACAGCACAGGACAGATCCTCCAAGCAGAAAATAAGCAAAGACATAGTAGACTTAAACAGAAGGCTAGAACAAATGGGCCTGACTGACATCTACAGGACATTCTACCCTAAATCCACTGAATATACATTCTTCTCATCGGCTCACGGAACATTCTCTAAGATTGACCATATCCTAGGCCATAAAGCAAGTCTTAAAAAAATTAAAAAAATAGAAATCATACCCTGCATCTTCTCAGACCACAATGGAATAAAAGTAATAATGAACCCTAACAGGAACTCTCATTCCTACTCAAGGTCATGGAAGCTAAACAACCTTCTTCTGAATAACAATTTTGTAAAAGAAGAAATTAAGTCAGAAATCAAAACATTCTTTGAATTAAACGACAAAGGTGACACAACTTATCAAAATCTATGGGATGCAGCTAAAGCAGTCCTGAGAGGAAAATTCATTTCCATAAATGCTTATTTCAAAAAGACAGACAACTTACAAATAGACAACTTAATGAATAGACTCAAAGAGCTGGAGAAAGAAGAACAGACTGACCCCAAACCCAGCAGAAGGCGAGAAATTGTTAAGATCAAATCAGAATTAAATGAAAAAGACAACAAAAATACTATAAGGGAAATTAATAAAACAAAAAGTTGGTTCTTTGAAAAGATAAATAAAATAGACACACCACTGGCTAGACTAACCAAGAGCAGAAAAGAAAAATCTTTAATAACTTCCATCAGGAACATGAAAGGAGAAATCACAACCGAAGCCACAGAGATACATGACATTATCTATGAATATTACAAAAATCTTTATGCACACAAATTGGAAAATGAGGAGGAAATGGACAAATTTTTAGAAACACACAGCCTTCCCAAGCTCAATCAGGAAGAAATAGAATTCCTGAATAGACCAATATCAAGAACTGAAATTGAAACAGCAATAAAAAACCTTCCCAAAAAGAAAAGCCCTGGTCCAGATGGGTTCACACCTGAATTTTACCATACATACAAAGATGAACTGGTGCCCATCCTACATAAACTATTCTTCAATATTGAGAAGGATGGAATTCTCCCCAACACATTCTACCAAGCCAATATAACATTGATACCAAAACCAGGAAAGGATGCAACAAAAAAAGAAAACTACAGACCAATTTCTCTCATGAACGTAGATGCAAAAATTCTCAATAAAATCCTAGCAAATCGTATCCAAGTGCTGATTAAAAAAATAATTCATCACGACCAAGTAGGCTTCATCCCAGAGATGCAGGGGTGGTTCAACATACGAAAATCTATAAATGTAATTAACCACATAAATAGAAGCAAAAATAAAGACCATATGATCCTCTCAATAGATGCAGAAAAAGCATTTGACAAAATTCAACACCCTTTTATGATAAAAACACTTAACAACATAGGCATAAATGGGACCTACCTAAAAATAATACAAGCCATATATGACAAACCCACAGCCAACATCATACTGAATGGGGAAAAATTGAAAGCATTCCCACTCAGAACTGGAACCAGACAAGGCTGCCCACTGTCCCCATTACTTTTCAACATTGTATTGGAAGTCCTTGCGAGAGCTATCAGACAAGAGAGCAGAATCAAAGGTGTCCAAATAGGGACAGAAGAGATCAAACTCTCACTCTTCGCTGATGATATGATGTTGTATCTGGAAAACCCCAAGGACTCAACCAAGAGACTCCTGGAATTAATTAACGAATTCAGTAATGTCTCAGGTTACAAAGTCAATACGCACAAATCAGAGGCATTCATATATGCCAATACCATTCAATTGGAGAACCAAATTAAGGACTCAATACCTTTCAAAATAGCAACAAAGAAAATAAAATATCTAGGAATATATTTAACTAAAGAGGTAAAGGACCTCTATAAAGAGAACTATGAAACGCTAAGGAAGGAAATTGCAGAACACGTAAATAAGTGGAAATCCATACCATGCTCATGGATTGGAAGAATTAACATCGTTAAAATGTCTATACTACCCAAAGTAATCTATAGATTCAATGCAATTCCTATTAAATTACCAACATCATTTTTCACAGACTTAGAAAAAATAATTATACACTTTGTATGGAAACAGAGAAGACCCCGTATAGCAAAAGCAATCTTAAGCAATAAAAACAAAATGGGAGGTATTGATTTGCCAGACTTCAAACTATACTACAAAGCTGTGGTGCTTAAAACTGCTTGGTACTGGCACAAGGGCAGGGACACAGACCAGTGGAACAGAACAGAAAACCCAAATATAAAACCATCCTCATATAATCATCTAATCTTTGACAAAATAGACAAAAAAATACTCTGGGGACAAGAGTCCCTATTCAATAAATGGTGCTGGGAAAACTGGATAGCCACATGTAGAAGACTGAAACAGGACCCACAGATTTCACCTCTCACAAAAATCAAATCACGGTGGATAACAGATTTAAACCTTAAATGGGAAACGATTAGAATTCTAGAAGAAAATGTAGGAAAGACTCTCACAGACGTTGGTCTAGGCAAAGAATTTATGAAGAAAACCCCTAAGGCAATTGCAGCAACAACAAAAATAAACGAATGGGACCTGATTAAATTAAAAAGCTTCTGCACAGCCAAAGAAACAGTCACGAAAATAAACAGACAGCCTACAGAATGGGAAAAAATTTTTGCATACTACACATCAGATAAAAGACTGATAACAAGAATCTATTTAGAACTCAGGAAAATCAGCAAGAAAAAATCAAACAATCCTATCAAAAAATGGGCAAAGGACATGAATAGAAATTTTTCAAAAGAAGACATAAGAATGGCCAAAAAACGTATCAAAAAATGCTCAACATCCCTAATCATCAGGGAAATGCAAATCAAAACCACAATGAGATACCACTTAACTCCGGTGAGAATGGCCTTTATCAAAAAATCCCAAAACAACACGTGTTGGCGTGGATGCGGAGAGACAGGAACACTCATACACTGCTGGTGGGAATGCAAACTAGTGCAACCCCTATGGAAAGCAATATGGAGATACCTTAAACAGATTCAAGTAGACCTACCATTTGATCCAGCAATTCCATTATTGGGCATATACCCAGAAGAACAAAAGTCATTTTTTAACAAAGACACCTGTACCCGAATGTTTATAGCAGCACAATTCACAATCGCAAAGATGTGGAAACAACCCAAGTGCCCATTGATCCACGAATGGATTAGTAAACTGTGGTATATGTATACCATGGAGTACTACTCAGCTATAAGAAATAACGATGATACGACATCTCTTTGGTTCTCCTGGAGAGAGCTGGAACCCATTATACTAAGTGAAGTATCCAAAGAATGGAAAAACAAGCATCACATGTACTCACCAGAAAACTGGTTTCCCTGATCATCACCTAAATGTACATCAGGGAAGGATACCAATTGGATATCAGACTGGGATGGGGGGGGTGGGGGGAGGGGATGGGTGTATGCCTACATGACGAGTGCATTGCGCACCCTCTGGGGAATGGTCATGCCTGAGGGTGCAGACCCGGGGAGGTGGGGGGGGAGGGGATCGAGGTATGAATACATGGCGAGTGCCAGGCGCACTGTCTGGAGAGTGGGAGCGGACGCGCTTGGGACTCTGACTCGGGGGGATGGGCGGGACAGGGACAATGTATATGATCTGAACTTATGTACCCCCATGATGAGCTGAAATAAAAAAAATATATTAAAAAAAAAAAAAAAAAAAAAAAAAAAAAAGTTTTGATAACGTTATTTTCACAAGAAGAAATAAAGATGTAAGAGAGATAAATGTTGTTTTCCTTACACCAGCACATTTAGGTAAAATCCAGACTTAAACAGACCAACTCCTGAATTTCATTAGCCCCCATCAACAAATATAAGTGTAAATTATATATTGTGGGAATTAAATACAAAGAAATTTGTCTTGGTTTCTGTGATTAGCTGAAAGTAATGTTAAATCTGTAACCTGTGATTCCCAACTTTCAATCCTAAAATCTAGGTCACACTTCTTCCCAATTCTGTGGAATATAGTCTTCCTAAAAAGATTAACAATTTATAATTAAATACATTATTATGCATCATACATTACAATTTATGGTGCTATGATTTATTACTCAGATTCTGTGATAAGACATTCTTCTGTGACTTGCGGGTCCCCCTTTGGCTATGTGAGGGATGAAGACAGTGACAGAATCCCAAGTGAGATACTGAATCAATGCATGTGCCATCTTGAAAACCAAAAAGGAAAAGATCAGCTTGCTGGAGGTATTTAATCAATCTTGCTGTGCATATTAAATGTGCATTCAAAGAAAAATGCGTTTTAATTACAGCTTAAATGCATTCTGAATGCTAATATGACAAGGATTGAAGCACTTTGTTTTGCTTAGCTCGATATTTCATAGTTAGCACATTGCTTGCAATGGGATATTTAAGAAGTTATTTCAGCTGGAAAGTTTTGTAGTTTCAAGAGAGAAGGGGCCAGATAAGAAAGACAGTTGGTTTCTATATTTAACAAAGAGCCCTAAAGAAACCTCAACCTCAGAAATCTCCTTGTTCTAGCAAATTTGCTCGGTTAGCACCATGCTGGGTTTTAATTGTAGAACTCCTCAGCACGATGAATGCTACCTCCACCCACTTACAAGTGTTTTTCTGAGGGTCTTCTTTCTGGTTGTCTGTTTACAAAATCATCTCCACCAATTGGACTGTAGATATCCTAATGGCAGGGATATTGTTTTTGCCTCCCTACTAGTGCTTGACATAGTATATTTTATGGTTAGAGTGGTCAGCAATGATGTTGACTAGACAACTGATGTTCTGGCTCCATTAGAAATGGACACATTCTGTGAGAATAGTGTCTGTCTCACCCCACTTTAAGCCGAATGAGAACAGTGCACACAATGCAGGCTTTATTTTGTGTCTCAGCTCTTTGATTCTGACATTAGCTTTCCAGCGTTATATGTTACCCTGTTTCCACATGCAGGTCCAGATACATCCATGCTCTTAGGTTGTTGGGGTTGGGTGAGGAGGGCAGGATAAAATGAAGTAAAACACAAAATCTTCACCCCAAGATTAAGTGCGGATGAGGGCAGGGTGGTCCCAGTGCTGGTAGGGAATGAGATAGTGAGGGGAGTAAGGCTAAAGCCTCAAAATGTTTATACCAATCATTTGAAATAAGTTTGGATTCATGAAAGAATACTAACTTGTGCCTTTGGGTTCTATGTCACAGTTGCATAAATAGAAGACTGCCCTATTTTGAGGCAATTCTATCTTTGGCAAATGTTTTATCAGGATTTTCCCCAGAAGGCAAGCAAAACTTTCGTTTTGCAAACATTTACTATATAATCACCTAAAATTCCATATATCCTTGAATGTTTTTGTGATTGAGTGTATGTTTGAATACATGTAGAAATAATACTTTGGAAATGTACCTATGATTGCTGTAACATTAATTGCTCGTGTCTTCCTATAGTTAACTATTCATAAGTTGCCTTTACTGATCTTGATTACATTAAACTGTCTTATATGTCTTAATGTTGTATTTTCAGTATGAATGAATTTTCTATCATTTCTGGCAACAGCTTGGGAAAATTCTGCCAAAGTGATGTTTTGTTTTCTTTCATCTTTTTCTGTCTTTCTGTGGTAAAACTTACCAAGATATATTGCCCTCCCTGGGCTGAGGTTCAAAATCCATTTTGAGCTTTGGATCATCCGATAAAAGTTAATATTGTACTACATCTGAAAGTTCAGCAGTGTTTTTTTACATAAGAGAAAAAATATCAGGGAAGTGAAATAACCTCATAGTTGAAAATTACACTCTTAATTAGGCATAACTAGTGAAAAGTAGAATAAAATAAACACCACTGGTGAAACCATTCTTTTTTTTTTTTTTTTTAGGTGCAGTCTTGGATTGTTAAGTTTTATTTCAACTGAATAATGTATAATTTACTGCTTTCACTGTGTTAGGTGACTTGGGCTCTGATAACCATCACCATGCTGTCAAAATGCATCCTGTATCTCTCCCCCCAAAGCTTATCGCACCTCTGGTTTTAATTCTTACTAAGGAATTGTTTTGCGTAAGTTTGGCTGAAGGATCAGCAGAAAAAAATGAGTGCATGTGTGAAATTTTATGTCAGAAAATACGGATATTACATTCCAGAAATAGCAATGCCTACATTCATGGGTAAAGATAAATCAAGATTGACGTAATGGAAGATATTGTATAAAATAGATGATTCATGTCCAAAAATAAAATTTTTATCCTTAGGGTACATTTTGTGTTTGAGATTTCAGTTACAGCTGGTAAACGGTCTGAGCGATGTCACGGTGCGACTGAAGGGAGGACGACCCGAGCAGATGGCGCTCCGGCCTCCTCCCCCGCGCCCCGTAAGCCTCCCCCACGTGCGACTCAGGCGACCCCGCGAGGCAGAGCCGGCAGCTGCGCTGGGCTGTCCAGCCGATCACCCTGCGTCCCGCTGGCAATGAGGACCTGCCACTAGCAGGAGGCCAGCTGTCCCTGGCATGCTCCAGGGGGGTGCTGTGGGCTGCATTGTGTCCCTCCGAAACCCACGTGTTGATGTCCGAACCCCAGCACCTCAGAGTGTCACCGTATTTGGGGATAGGATCTTTAAAGAGGTAATTAAGGTAAAATGAAGTCATTAGGTTGGGCCCTGATTCAGTGTCGCCGATGTCCTCTCAGAAGAGGAAATCTGAAGGCAGACACGCCCAGGGAAGGCTGGCAGCCAAGGAGAAGGGCCCCACGAGAAACAACCCTGGCGACACCGTGACCGGGGTTTCCCCGGAGGCAGTAACTGCCTGCTCCGAGAGCCCCGGGCCCTGGGACTTCATTACGGTGGCCCTAGTGAGCCAACACGCAGGGCGTTTGCTCAGACGCTCGGCGACAGTAGCTGGAACTGTGGCGCAAGGGGCTGCTCTGGCGCTTGTGTCTCCTCGGCTGTGCGGGAGGGTCAGAGGACACACGTGCAGGGCTGGGGGATGAGCTGCCCTCCCTGGGTGCCGCTGACACGCTGGAGGCCAGCTGTGTGCCGGAGAGCGCGATGACTCTCCGATGGAGGCGGGTGGCCGGCGGCAGAGGGGCCCTTGGCCGCGTATAAAGGGTCTGCTGCCTCCCGTAGCTAAAGGGCAGGCGAAGCTCCGGCGCTCCCAGGCCTTTACTATAAGGGTCCAGAGCTCAGAACGTGTTGTACTCTTGACCCTGGCAAGTCTGCTTCTCCAAGGCCAGGCCCCACCGCGAAGAAACGACACTGAGATCTGTTACAGGGACATGTGCGTCAATGCACTGATATACCTCACAGGAGTGTCCCAAACCTTCTGTGTCTGCTGAAATCAATGACCAGCTCCTCCCTGTTAAAATCAGGGCTCTCGCCTTGCCTGAAGTTGATGCACAGGTTCCCAGCTTGCAAGACACCACATGGCACTGTAGGACCTGCCTCTGCCTTCTAACCTGGCCACCAGGCAGGCGACCTGGGCCCATCACAGTGTTAGTCACTGAGGAGCCCTAGGCCTGCTACAGTAGGAAAGGGGCGTCTACCCCTAAAGGAGCCAGGTCTTAGCTGCCATGCACTTGAGTGAATGCAGACGGAGCTGGCTCCCTACGGCACCGGGTCAAGGAGTGCCAGACATGAGGTTGGTTAAGGGAGAGTTCTTTGATAAAGGCGATATTTCCCTGATACAGGATCTGACACCCTGGCAAGGGCCCCACGTGATGACAGTATGTTTGAGAATGGTTCTTGAAAGCAGCAATGGCCCCCAAAAAGTGTAATAGAAATTCCAGAATTGTTGTGAAAGGTGGTTGAGGAAGGGGTCAAAAACCCTCAGAGGAATGTCCATGCTAGCATGGTTATCCGACCTAGGGACAGAAAACCCAGCAGGCCGTGTTTCACGGGGGATATTCTGTTTTTCAAAAATGAGAAGGAGCGCACTGTAGAGGACCACCGTTTTCACTGAGAAACTCGGTGGGGACATTTCCCTGCAGTTCAGGACTGAGAACAGGAAGTGATAGAGCAGACTAGGAATCGCCTATCCCCATGGGAATGACAGCCCCCCCAGAAGAGACCGGGGCGGACTCAATCCCCAGACGGTGGAGCCTGCGCTGCGCGCGGTGAGCGGTGAGGCCAGAGCGGCCGTGTGCAGGGAGATGGCTCATAGCGCACGGCGTTCCCACGGCTAAGACAGCGAGAAGTCTCAAGAGCACTGCTTAATTTGCATGACAAAAATAAAGTCAAGGATTTTGAGGTCAGTTTCATCGATAAATATTCATGATCTCTAGCCTGGTTTCTGAATCTGCAGCAGTTCTCAGACCCAGAACTCACGGATTGAGATAAGCCGGGTCCCCTGAGGAAGGCTCCTGCAACACCATGGAAAGTGGATCTGGAAATCACTAACCTAGTTCTTCCCTGGTGGGACCTAAAGGACATACATGCACTGTGGAATGGGTACACATAGACATTTTGAGGGCTTCTAAACAAAGGACTATGTGGAAATTGATTTTCAGGGATCATAAATGTCATTATGACATCTTGTTAGAGTGGGGTGTGTAGGACCAAGATCACTACTGGAGCCCTGGCCCAGGTCTGGCTCACACGTATTCTCTCAGCTGGGCCCAGTGGCCATTTCCCTGGGCGCCAGTGTAACATTCAAATGGATGCAATCTGTGGCTGGCAGAGCCACCATATTGGTCATTGCCTTGTGGTGGGGTAGGAGTGGCTATTGTGGGAAAGGCCTGGTGGAAGCTTCTGAACTTCTCTGCAGCAGGTGCCCCCGTCCCCACCACACCAGAGCCCAGAGAGGAAATTTTTAAACAGTTGCATCCTGGGAGAAATGGCTAATATTGGTGCTACTTTTTAAGAGAAAAAGAATGCATGAGTGGTGGTTACCATTTAATTTAACCACATGGCTCCTATAAAAAACCAGCTAGATCCTATGGATGGTGGTGGAATCCCAAAGACTCACTGGTTGGAGAGAAATATGGAGACAGAAACTGCCAGAAGCTCAGCTCCCAGGAGCCAGTCAAGGGCTGGCTGTAAAAACAGGCTTTTCATGGAATTAAAACCTACATGAACCCCCAGAGAGGTGCTCCCAGGTGGGATGAACTTATTGTCCAAAGCAAGTGGATGCAAGCTCTGCAAGGTGGCCTGGAGGGGGGTCTGTGGGTGCCACCAGATTTCCCTTCAGGACGAGCCAACTGCGGCCACTCGTGGCTCAGCTCTCCCACTGCTCCACCTGCTGCCCTGACTGTCTTTCAGCACTTTCCCCCCAAGAAACAGAGACTGAAACACCTTCAGTCAGATAATCAGACACACTAAGCATTTCATGGATTAGGATTCGAGCCATATCAAAACAAGCAATTTCCTTATATGAGGTTGGGGATTTGTGGGGAAATAGCAGTATGTGATTGGGAAAAGAAAATCAGTGTTTAAGAGTTTGATCTGATATTACAAGCAATCAAAAATTTAAAAAGAAAAGAATTCTATAAATCTTTGCTCTTACTGATACTTTGGAATACGTGATAGGCAATACAGTTTGTTCACGTCTTCAAACTATTTCACAGGCATCCAAATTACTGTCATATTGATCACTACTGAGAGTAATCATCCAATTCAGCAGGTACAGGATTCACAAGCCAGAAACACTGATGTAGATAATTACGAATATTTACCTGGGCTTCAAATCATAAAACAAAGAGAAAATTGAAGTGAAATCCTTTTGAACATAAGATAATTATTACTTTTGGTGTATTTTATAACCCAAATATGTCAGCATTTAGGAGAGAAAAATGTGTCGGATGAAACAGATGCTGTGCTTCTACTGACCAGCCCTCCAGGTCCCGCCCGCATCCTAGAGAAGCTGAGGCGGGCGCCAGTTAGCGTGTTCAGCTGGGTGCCCTACCTCCCGGGCAGGAAGTTGATGGTAATGAAATAACGTGGCAACTGAGAGAATCCTGATGGGATAGCGTGCGGGGAAATGGTCTTTGCACCAAGAAGGAAAACCCACGCCTCCTCAACCTACAAATTAACACTGGGTTTCAGTGGAAGGATCTGGTTGCTGCACACATTTGGCTACCGAGACGTTGTTCACCTGCTCTGTTGCTTTGCAGATGGTGTCGAAGTGACCTATGGAGGAAACCTCTAGGGTCAAGACCAGTACTTGCTAATAGTTGATCAAAAATTGGTTTTACAGTGTGATTATTGTCCAGAGACTGGGCAGGGAGGATGTAGGACAGAAGAAAGAAGATGAAAACTGGGATTTATTTTTATTTTATTTTATTTTTTTAGTTTTGACACATTTGCATGATGGGCAACTGACACATTATTCCATCCAATACAGGTATGAGGAACTGCTGAACTCAATTCCTGTTCACTTTAAGGGGATCAGGAAGAAGAGGGCACAAGAGAAAACCTTGTGTGTTAGGTAAACGATGTCAGTAAGGGCACGTGGTGGGAATGCAGGTGCCACAAAGGAAGGAAATGGCTGAAAGTGCCCAGCAAAGCCAAAGGCACAGGTCAGGAACAGGGACCACGGAACGTCTGGTGGCATCAGCTTTGCTCCCTGGCAGCCCGGCATCTGAAGACCCATTCTGTTTTGGGAGAACATAACACTCTGGATGTCTCATTATAGAAGTCAGAGTTGGTTTTAATGGTCAGAGTGTAGGCTAAGCTCTGTAGCAAGAAGAACATGATATAGTGGATAAACAGAGAATTTTATTTTATTCTATGTACTAGCCCAGAAGTGGCACAGCTATACTCATGGGCTTCCAAGATGGTTTTAGTTATTACCATTTTTTGGCCAATAATCAAAAAGGAAGTCCAAGCCAAGTGGCTTGATCACTAGGAGCTGACCTCAAAGATGAGCAACACACCTCCCCTCACAGTTTCCTGGCCCAAACATACTCCTAGTGGCAAGGGAGGCTGAGAAATGTAGTATCTAGTTCAGTGGACGATACCCAATGTATGTTAAACAGAAAAGGAGAGAGTAGATCCTGAACATTTTTGCTGTGAGGATACGTATTTTCTCTTTCTCTGTGCACTCGGCTAGATGCAGTGCCACGGCCTATGCTCAGCCAGTAGCTTCAGCCCCACGATCTCCGTCGTGTCCTGCCTGTGCTGCAGCTCGGGCAGGTGCTCCTCTCCCACATGCGTCTACTTCTTGCCCTGTTCTTACCCTGCTCCTTCTGGTGGCTCCCCGAAGCATAACAGCTCTCAGGATGGAGTTCCTAATATCACATAGTTTGGGGTAAGACATGGGATTTACTGGGAACGTGTACGAGCCAGTGGTCAGAGAAGAAGACATGCCGAGCCCCAGTCTCTACTTATCCCCCAGGAGGAACTAGGGCGAACACACCATAGTACTGTGTTGTTGTTGTTCTCCCTTCTTACGGGGTAAGAGCAACTTTCTCAGTGGAGAACCAAACACCTGCTGTGAGAAGGCAGACTGGATTTGGGGTGCCCGCTTTTTAGAGGTTGTCTACAGGAGCCCAGCTTCTGGGACCTGTGGCTGTGGTGTGGCAATTTTAGCTCCTTGTACTGTGGGAAGCACCTTCTGTGTTCAGCCTCAGATGATTCATTGGCCAGATGATCCCATGGAAGATTCTAGAATCTTTTTTGGCAAGTCTTGTTTAGCAAAGCACAGTGCTCTGTTTCCTATTGATCTGTATGGATCCACTATTCTCCCATTATACTGTTTCCTGGTTCTAGATGCAATTGGTTTCTGTTGTGTACAACCATGATAATTGGCTGGTCAACTATACACAATTCAGAGAAATATAAAATTTAAACAAATAATTGAATTATGTTTTGGAACTTCAGTGGATTTCAAATAAAGTTAGATATTTTTATTCCCATTTTATATATTACTTGCAGAGGCCCAGAGATATTCAGTGACTAATTGGTGGTAATTTTGTCCACAATTATGAAATAAAATAATGTTTTAACACAGATTGTCATATCTTTTTAGAGCACCTGCTGTACATATTCATTTGCAGCATTAGTTGTTAGAGGTGACTAATTTATGTTACTACTATGTCAGATATGGCACATTTATTGGTCTGGATATTATGACATATTTAAAATTCATGACATCTTGCATGCATACTCACTTTACTACGGCAGATTGGAATAAGAGCTAGATAGTTCTTCCAGGACAGTCAGACATTGGTCTTCTTATCCTACACATTTAGCCAATTGTCTGTGACAGCACAGGGCCATGGTGAGCTATCAGCAAGCTTAATCATTAGTTTGCCTGTGAATTCCATGCTCCAGAAAACAGCAACATGATACCTATTTACTAATGCATCCAATGTCAATAGAGTTAGAAAGAGTAATAGTATCTTACATGTGACAAATAGTTCATCCTTCAGAAAGGTTGCAGTTGACTAATTAGAACTTACTCTTTCTTAAACCTTTCTCCACTCTTCAGGAGGCTCCAGTCAGGAGCATCTTGCAACTCGTCCAAGCAGAAATGTGGGTGATGGCTCTGTCCTTTCTGCCAATCGTCTGTGTGTGATCTGAGTCAGACAGTCATGCTCTTCTTACTATCATTGGAGAAATGTTAGTACCACTTAATTCTAGGACAGAAGACTTACTGAAAATGCAACTGTGATTCATTTTAGTACTTAAATATTGAAAAAAACATGAATCGATAATCAGGTAAAAATTAGTCTAATTATGTAAGTTATGACATAGAAATCTGAGCCCTGTTATGACATTTTAATTATTAGTTGAGGATATAATCCTCATGACTATGCACTAAAGCAATGCATTTTTTATTACATTTTTAGAACCTAAACCACTATATCTGTCAGATTTTATGGTGGGCATTGCTGAAAGTGGAATGAGTAGGGTTGTCTCTTCCTTTGAGCAGCTCGCAATCTAATGTGTGAAAGAAATAAATCACTCAGTAAATGTGACTAGTGTTACAATTGAAAGATTCACAAACTAGAGTCAGATGAGAATGGTACCTGAAGAGCCAGGAAGCGGGTGGCATGGTGGGTAGGGGTGGTGTGGAGGAGTGAAAACACTCTACATGAGCCTGCAAACCTACAGCCAAGACTTAGGAAGAAATCTAATGTTAAGAAGCCAACAGATCCACAATTGTGACAGAATGCATATGAGATTAATTTTGTGGAGTTCAACCAAGACTTGGTAATAATCACGTTAAGGGTGATCAGAGAATGAAAGAATTATAGGGGAAATGGCAGAAATAAAGCTATAAAATTAGAATAGTTTAATGTAGAGAAAAAACTAATGAGAGATGCTAAAAGAAAAGTCACTGAACTAAATACAAACAGTACACAGAGTAAACTTTAGGTTGGGGATTGTTAAAGGAAGAAGTACTAAATTGGAAGAAATGCTGTGGTATTCATTCAGAATGCAGTATAAATAAAATTTAACTCTACTTATCTATCTAAATTTATATTAAAGTTTTAAAATTCACATACACATATATGTGTTTGAGACATGAACATCATGTAGGAAGAGCACAGCGTCTGTCTAACGGGAGACCCAACAGTCGAGGACGAGGGCAGGAGGGTGGCAGGTTAAGTTACTGTCCAGCAAGCACTCAGCCCAACAGCCCCCTTCCCAGGACAGTGCAGGTCCCTCCTCCGTGAATGCTGGTTTAAGTATGGCATTTGTGCTGCTGAAAGACAAACGCAAAGATCCGTCAGAAGATACTATAATTATGATTTTTTGTGCATCTATCCCAAAGCTTCAAAATATATAAGACAAAAATTGATAGAATTAGATGATGTAATTATACCAGGAACTGTAGATCAAGCAGTAACACATGGGTAAGTATATGGAGTATTTATTGAACAAAATCATGTAATACAATCAACTGGACACTTGTAAAATATTGATTATTCCTAAATGCATAGGAAACCATTTCCATGAACTATTTCAAAGAATGAGGAAATATCAGCCAGTCTCTCAAGATAATGAAATGGATTTAGAGATCATCAATTAAAAGATAGCTTTCAAAATTTTATTCTTTTCGAGAAAAGAAAGCATTCCTAAATAATTCAAACTTTCAAGAAATGTCCTAATGGCAGTTACAAAATATTCTGAAATAAATGGCAATAAGAATACTTCTGAAGTAAGTCAAAGGAAGAAGAATAAAAAAAAAAGACAGAAAATAAATACAAAACTAAGAAACAAAAGAAAGTATCAAACAGCTCTTTGAAAAACTGCTTTAATAGAGAAACCTGTAGCAAAACTGATTTTTAAAAAAAGGGAGAGAGAGAAGAGGCAGAAGCAAATGACACTAGCAACGTAAAGGAATGATAACCAGATACAGCAAATATTTATTTATTTGTCTGTCTTTTGGGTTTTTTTTAATTGTACATATTTAAGGTATAAAACATGACATTTTGATATACCTATACATGGTGGAATGATTACCACACTCCAGCAAGTTAACATACCAATCTCAAACAGTTATTTTATATTTTACTTTAATTTTTTGTGTGGTAAGAGCACCTGAAATCTACTCTCTTGGCAAATTTCCACCATTCAGCACAATAGTATTGACTGTGGTCTGCAGGCTGCACGTTGGATCTCCCGCCCCATCATCCTGTGTAGTTGTCACTCGGTCCTCCTTGCCGGTGTCCCCCCATTCCCCACCTCCTGCCTCTGTAATGATGCTTCTGCTCTCTGTTTCTCCCATATTTGAGTTTTTTAGATCCCACATATCAGGGGGATCGTGCAGTCTGGAGAAACAGTTTAAAAGAACCATAATGTCATAATAGAATGAGTGTTTTAAAGACATTTGAAAACATCGCTGACATGAATGATTTTATAGCAGTATATATATTACCAAAATTGTGTTGAGAAAGAATACAAAGCTGGCGAAACCAGTAGCCACCAGACAAACTGAAACAGCAACTGAAGCGGTCACTGCTCAGGGTAAAGGGTTAGCTAGAGTCGATGGAGTCTGTGGGAGGGCAGGCAAAGCAATCTATACACAAAATATTATTATGTTAGAATAAAACTTAGTTTTGAGGTCAATAAATAATATTGACACAAAGTCATAAATTTCCCCTCATGATGAGTAGAAATGATTTCCACCTGCCTTTTGTCATTCCAGCTCCAATTTCTAAGTCACTTTCCATCTGCCCATCAAATTCTACTGCATGTGAGCCTTTGCCAGGAAATGTCCAGGTTCCAGAGTTCTCGTGACCGTGCGATTCTGCCTTGCCTCGCTGTGTCTGTGTCTGCCATCTCCCAGCTAGACTGCAGGCTGCCGGCGGGGACACCCCTTACCGTGCCCAGCCAGGTGCCTTTGGTAGAGTGTGTGATTGTATCCAGAGCTGCGGAGACACCTGGGTGGCTCCCTTCCTGTAGTCACTAGAATTTTTAAGTTGTGACATGAAAGAGATTGAGTCCAAAATAGCCTCTGGCAAGTCCTTCGCTGGTGACTGCAGCCTGACTTGGCAGGCCGAGACGTTCAAAGGTCCTTTGGCCTTCTGGAGGGCTGGCGACAGGGAGCGCTCGCCGGCTGCCCTTGCCTGCCCGTCTCGAATTACCTGTGGCTCAGGGTCCAGCCAGCCTGGGGCTTCTAAATATAAGGTGTCCTCAGGGTCCCGGACCACTGGCACAGTCGTTGCAGAGCGCCTCCGGCTGGGCCTGCTTGGGTGATGTAGTCTCTTTCAAATCAGCAAGAATTGGTGCTTTCCAAGTGTGCATTTTCTGAAGAAACTTTAGACCTGTTTATTTTAAAAGAACAAATTGGAGAAAACAAATAGGTGAGTGATTGACAATATCACGACTCTGCTAACATTTTTTCACTGACCTTTAGTTTTGTTTTAGGTGGAATAAGTTGCATGCATTGTTTGTAGCGGGGCATAGAGTTTTCCTTTGTTTTCCAACTAAATACAGTAGTTGATCACATTTTTTTGTTTATTATATTATGTTTGATTGCAATAGTGTATAAATTTTTAAATTCCTTTATGAGATATTTATTACATGGTAAATGATGTTGTTTTGCAACACGTGCATGGAAAAGGAAAAGGAAAGCCCGTGGTGTTAATATCAACGTCTCTTTTCTAGACTGCTGCTCGCGGCCTGGCAGGCACTTTGTCACGAGTAAAGCCATGGCGTCGGTACCTTCCATCGGTTGCCTTCTGGCCAAAAATCAGTATTATCGAAGTAAGTTGCTGCGTCAGTGGGGAACATCCCTAGATAATATGATTTGAGGTGATGTTTGGGGGACTTTGTTGACCTATGTGTCGTGTTATGTTCAGAACTTAAGGCAGACAACTGACAACCCTTCGTGCGAGTGGAGGAAACAGAAACAGCAGGAGTCAGAGACTGTCTGAACCAGTGCTGTCAGCTCGGCTCTCTGCTCAGGCTACGTCATATCAATGAGGCAGTTAACAGATGAAAATAAGCTTGTGTTTCCTAATTATATTTTAACTTAATGTACTTTGCATTTCATAGGATACATTAAACACTGATATTTTACACAAATAAGATATTATTCAATTCCTTAGGAAAGAAGGGATAGCAAGATTCTGCTTTAAAGATTTTATAATTTTCATTTTCTACTATGGATAAGTCAGCATCTATCTGGCCCATTTTATTTTTATTAATTTGTCCACCTGTGCATATTCATAGCTGAATATAAAATTGTAGCTTCTTAAATAAGATTGAGATATTTCATAAAATAAAATGAGCATTTCAGAACCAAATTAACATTTATTGAAAGTATCCATGCCAATAAAATGTAAAGAACCTCTTATTGCAAGGGTTGTTTGTAGCAGTTAGAAACATCTGTTGATTTATCCTTCTTACAAAAACTTTAAAAATGCCCATTTACTTGATGGTATTTTATCAACAGAAATTTTTGTGTATTCTGGTCTTTTAAAAGACTTATAGGCTTAAAATACAAGTCTAAAAAGACAAATGAAATGTTTTCGTCTTATAAAATACCTCCTTAATTTCTAAATGTGATAACTTTTATAGAATTTTAAATATCTACATATGTAATATTTCTAATATAGGACAATAATATCCATTCTTGATTCTGTACTAAGTTTTTGAACTTGACAACATTTATAATATATTTTAAATTGTGCATCTCTATGGGGAGAGAAAGAAAGAGAGAGAGTTGTCCACCATGGAAATTCATATACCTTATTAGCAGAAAATGTAGTATTACTTATTATGGAAGATTTTTAGTGATTGATAATTTGATTGATTTTTCAATTCATGAATACGCAGGCCAGGAGTAAATGACTTCAAACCAGGCTGCGTGAGAGTTTGCAAATAAATAATGTGTGCATGCTTGTTTGTTTGCCAGTTATTTATTATCGTTTGTTTCCTGCAGAGTCCAGTGTTTCTTCAGTGACTTCTCTAACTGGCTCTGATTCCGTTAACTTCGTAGATGAGGACAAATCCCAGCAAGGTACCTAGTTTATTTCTTATCAGTGTCACTCTCATTATTTCCCTTTGTTTTTACTCTCTTGAATTTGTCTGATACAGGAGTATTGTGAATTTTATTTAATAGGGTTACCCGAAGTGGCGGAATCCACCTGGTGGTTTAAATCCTTTTTCCATTCAGAATCTGTGCTTTCCAATGTGAGAATGAGAGGTCTGTCTGCTAATAGGTAAGTGTCAGCCTTTTCTGATGAGGATGTTTATTACTTAGTGAATGGCACAATGCATGTAATAATTGCTATGTTACCCAATCAGGATGACAGGCAGTTAATTGTCCCTTGAGGGTGACAAGGCTTTGATATGAAACACACCCTGAGATGGGTGTCCCTCATTCTGCTCAACCAGCAGTGAGAACATGGAGCTCTTTCCAGCTCTGCCACTGAACGTGATTGGAGAGTCATCTTTGTGTCATTGTGTGGCAAGCAATGGATTGGGAGTCAGAGCAAGGTTGTGAATTTGTTTTTCCAACACTTTCAGGAAAAGAATAACCAATGTCCAGCTGCTGTCCTAGATCAAAGCTAGTTTAGCCTCATTGCTGGTTTCAGTTAGCTTCTGTGCTGTGCCAGTTACTAGGTAGAGTGTATTGGTGGGTTTGGTACAGCCATTCCCATGCATTTGAACTCTAATACACTGAACAGCACAGTTATCCTAATATTTTTCAATATCATGATTAGAACTTATTTCATTTTTTAGACACTTTAATGACTAGCTACTAAATGGAATAGAAAGAATACATAAAAATGGAGTTCATGAATTCTGAAGTAAAAACAATGGTTTTGATGAATTTTCCACCTAAGATAAATTTAAAATAGAATCAATATTTAAAAAAAAACAATGTAAGGCTAATTGTTGAAGATACGTTTTCTTTATCAAATTTATTGATTTTAATTATCCAGATAAGTTTTTTAAAATTTATTTGTCTACTTTACTTGACTATGAAGACAACCTAAATTGCAATAAGAATTTTATATTATTTACATTAATACATTAATCATCTTTGTATTGCCATTCAATGAGCATGTTGGTAATAGTTGACTATTTTATACAGCAGTACTAGTTGATTCTGACAATCAAGATATTCTACCTGCTGCAGTGCCACATAGGTGACCGTCTACCTGTCAGCACTCCAGCTATTCCAGAGGACTCTTCTCCATTGTGAGAAGACAACTTGCCTGATATCTCATCTATGAGACAAGATCACAGCAGCCGCCAATATAGCAAAAGCTTATGCACTTCCACAGCAGTAAGACTATCATTGCAAGAGGCAGCAGCTACTGGAAAAGCATGCCTTTAGAAACATGCAACCTTTCAAGGTAATGAGAGCCTGCAAGTGTAGCGATTTATACAAAGTAGCCCTGTCATTATATTATGTTTATTAAAAAATTTAAATTAGACTATTTTTATTCTTTTTTTTTGTTTTTTGACAGAGTCTTACTCTGTTGCCCCAGCTAGAGTACAGTAGTGTGATCATAGCTCACTGCAACCTCAAACTCCTGGGCTCATGCGATCCTCTTGGCTTAGCCTCTGGAGTAGCTGAGACAATAGGCCATGCCACCATGGCCAGCTAATTGTTTCTGTTTTTAGTAGAGACAGGGTCTCACTCTTGCTCAGGCTGGTCTCGAGCTCTTGACCTCAAGCAATCCTCCCACCTCAGCCTCCCAGAGTGCTAGGATTACAGGCATGAGCCACCACACCTAGCCTAGGCTTTTTAAATGTCTGCTGAATGATTTACTGTGCCTTAGAACTGAAGCATCAATGCTTCACACAATGGTTAAAAGGACATTGGATTCATAAGTACAGAAAAGAGTTGCAAAAATTGCATTTTTAATTATAAAATTTGGAATTAGCAAACATATTCTCAAACATATTACCTGCTGAATATAGTATTGTACATCTAACCAATTTCTGATTGTGTAGAATTTAAAATTCCTGATTTTAAATAATATTTAACAAGATGGAAAATTATTATAATATAATGTAAGTGAAAAAAGCAGGATAGCGTACTATATATGCTGTGATTTTAGCTGTATTAAAAAGTTGCATATGCATAAGAATAAATTGAAAAAAACCATACAAAAATAGTAAAAGTGGCTGTTTCTAGAGATTGGATTATGGGTGATTATCATTTTCTTCTTTATATATTTTTCTGTATCTTCAAATTTTCTAACATGACAAGTTTTTCCATATAAGTAGAAAATAATAAATGTTAATATAAAAGAAACACTAGAATAAATGTTTTCAATGTGTATATTCCCTACACCCTATTTTCCTTAATATTGGGTAGATGAAACCTAACGAGTTTTATTTGCTTGCAAATATTAATATTTTTCAATGTAAAATGTGAGGAGTAGCTATTAAGGACATTGCACTCACTTAGAGGTAGATATCACTGCAGTCCTGTGGCTAATGTTGCGGTAAACATCCAGTAGAGCCCACATGGTTGTTTGATAGTAGAACTGTCTTCTTACCCACCTGCACAGCCATGACAAAGCACTGAGACTGACCATTCCCAGTAATAAATGCTACTGCCCAATCACTTACTCTTTCCAAATGGGAAAAGCATTCTTCAATTTTGTGTTCCTCTGGTCACTTAGCTGTCAATGAAAGAACTCAAATATCACTTTGGCCCATATGATTGTTGCTTACATATTACTGCTTTCTAGGTGGTTTCCTGTAAGCATATTTTTCGTATGTTTTTAAAGACTGATTAAATTTTTGGAACATATATTTCCTTTGGTTTTAGTCTAAAATTAAGTCATGTGATTAAAGACTAATTTTTTTAAGTGAGATAAAAATACTGTGAAACAAAATGGTAAATTATGAGAGGTTCTGTTTTTACTTTAATATTATCAACAAATTCCATTTTGCTTAATCACTTGGTATATGTGTGAACAGATTGCTTATTTAGGTTATTTGATGAATTTCCTGAAATACTCTAGCAAGTTGTTATACTTTGTTTATTCAGAAAGATACCATTTGTTTAAATACTTTTATTAATTTATTTTTTGGCCTATGTGTTTGTAGCATTTTGAATGTGTCAAAAATTATAGCTTTTATGTCAGTGTAGACTGGGTGTTTATGTTTCTGAAAGTTATTATGGTTTTAAGTAGTTGAAAACAATCTTAAGTAAAAAGAACAAACTGGGAGGTATCAGTCTACCAGACTCCAAGCTGTACTACAAGGCTATAGTAACTAAACTGTATGGCACTGGCACAAGAACAGAGATATAAACCTTTGGAACAGGACTAAGAATCCAGAGATGAAACTATCCGCATATTGTCATCTAATCTTTGACAAAGCAGACAAAAACATACACTGGGGAAAAGAATCTCTTTTCAATAAATGGTGCTGGGAAAACTGGATAGCTACATGTAGAAGATTGAAACTGGATCCCCACCTCTCACCTCTCACAAAAATCAGTTCAAGATGGATAACAGACTTAAACCTAAGGCATGAAACCTTAAGAAGCCTAGAAGAAGATGTAGGGAAGACCCTTTCAGACATTTGCCTAGGCAAAGAATTTTTGAAGAAGACCCCAAAGCAATCACAACAGCAACAAAAATAAATAAACAGGACCTGGTCAAATTGAAAAGCTTTTGCACAGCCAAGGAAACTATCATTAGAGCGAACAGACAGCCTACAGAATGGGAGAATTTTACATAAGATTTTAAATCAAACATACCATAAGCATATATAGTTATTAAGCACTTTAGAATTGTTACATACATACACACACACACAAATAAGTGTGAGGATGTATGGATAGATAGATAGCTAATCCTGAAAAAATATAAGAAATGTCTCTGGAAAGTAATGTTAAAGTGAACTCATAAAATTAATAAAAAATATGAAAGGATTCCTGACTGCTATTCCAGAGTTTTTACAGAATTAGGATGATAGAAATAAATAAAAAGAAAATATATCTTTTGGTTAATTCTAGGAAATTTCTTCTGATTTATAAGAAGACACTTTGGTGCTATCTTTAAGAAGGACGTGGCAGGTAGGTCTCAGCATAAGTGTGTTATTTTAGTTAAAATATCTCCTGCTTGCCTTTGTTGCCTTTTGGGTAGATAATAGTGAAGGCCTAATGTTAGGGAGGTGCTGTCAGTCCAGATGGCTTGAGATGCAACGTGACCATTCTAATCTGACAATATGAAATATTGTTTGACTTCAAGTGGATATCTGTGTTAAGTACAACAAGATTTTGATAATTTACACTCAGGTTCTTTGAAATTGTATGTTGGGGTTCCATTAATTTTTTTGGAGATACAGTTTTGATAGCAGGTTTCAAGTTATTGACCCCATGTCATCTACAGATAAAACCACCACTGCCAGTCTGTCAATTCTCACTAGAGTACAAAGTTCTTAAGCTGGAATTTAGGCCTACACCATATGTAAAATTTTGGGTTGTAGGAAACTAAAATGCAGAATTGCATTTGGCTACTAAAGAATGGTGATAGCTAAAATTATTTCCAAGAGTGAAAGTCAGGTTAAATGGAATAGAGCTAAATAAAGAGTCATAATTTATCCAGGCTCCATATGAAATCTTCTGACTTAATACATCAAAGCCAAGCTCATGGTCTTTATACCTCACGATATCTCCTTGTGGTATCTTCTGTCTCAGATAATGACAACACCATTTATCAGCTCAAGCAAGTAGCAAGTTATCCTTGGCATCCTCCTTCATATTCAATCCAACACCAAGTCCTTTCAATTTTATTTTAATGTTTCTGGGATCTATCTACTTATTTTCTTTCCAATTAGCACTACCTGAATTCAAACTTGCATTATTTCTCCCCTGGGATATGACCATGACCTTTTAATTGATCTACTAACACCATTTTTATCTCTCTTCAATATAATGCCCTCTACAAAGTGGCCATAATCGTCTCTACAACTTATAATCTGATGGTACTCCCCTATGAACACGCTCACACTCTCACATTCACACACACAAGATGCAATTGCTCCTGCTGCAGTCGGGGCAAAGTCACAGCTCTTGCCAGCCTGCCACGGTCCAGCCCTGCTCACCTCCAGGATCTGGGCCCGGTCCTGCTCCCCACAGCTTCCTGTGCTCCCGCTACACCAGGCTTTTCTCAGTCTCTCCTACACATCGTCTTCACTGCTGCCATAGGGTCTGTCCTTGCCTTCAGCTTAGAATCTCCTCACTTAATGTCTACTCAGCATTTGAATCTTAGCCCAAAAGTTAATTACTTAGATAAACCTTCTCAAGCCTCCTTGATTCAATTAGATTTTCCATTATCAGCTCTGGTAGCCCATGTCTCTCTCCTTCCTGGCACTGCTCATACTTATAATTTTACGCTTGTCTGCGTAGTTATTTGGTTGATACAGGTTTTATCCACCACACTGTAAACTACTTGAGGGCAAGAACCAAGAATCATGGCTTTGCTCGTCTCTGTGTGCCCAGTGTCTGCCTAGCAACAGATACTTGTCAAGTGAATGGTGACGGCTCATTAGCCAGGACGGACCCCACCCTCAAGCAATATTACTTTTCAGTAAGAAGGAGAAAACACTATATCAATAAAGGAATAAAGAAAATATTTTTCAATAGTGTTACATGCCTGAAAGGATATGAAACAAGGTGTTTGGTTGGAGAATGACTGAGAGAGGACAGAGGGAGAGGGAGGGCTGCTTGTAATGCCGTAGTTAGGAAAAGACTCAGTGAGAAGTTGGCTTTGGGGCTGAGTCCTGAAAGATGAAAAGTGGCCAGTTTTGTGAAAAGCACTCTGGACATAGATAACACCCAGGGCAATTTAGCACACTGGACATAGTGTACCCGGTCTCTTGTTAGCTGTTGTCATGAGGCAGCTGCTTCGGAAGAACTTGGCATTTTCTACCTAGACATCAAATTGTTGACAGCTTCTGTTCCTGACTAAATTCAGACTGAGAAATGGTGGGGTTTGGGGATTATGCCCGTTCTCCTTAAAGTCCCTCGAAGTGAGCATGCACCATTCAAAGCCACACTGCACAGCAGCAGGGCCGTGCAGTCACCTCGCCTCTCGCAGTTCCTGTGGGGACGACCTGGTGGGCACGACCTCACCGGTGTCTCCAGTCCATGAAATGATTTTCCGAACTACCACGGTAAGTTTTACCCAATCATTTTCTTCCCACATCTCACACCAAACAATTAAATACATTGACATTATTTAAAAGATTCTTCTCTAGTTTCTTTTTGACAAATTTTCTTCCTAGAACTATTTTATGTCAAAAAAAAAAAAAAAACTTGAAAAAGGGAGTGCTATGCTCTCATGTCCTCACTTACAGTCAAGAAGAACATACCTCCATTCTGGCGTCTGAAACATTTTCCACTACGATAGTCTGATTATTTGGTTCTCAGAAGGACCAAAAAAAGCAGACGATGTTTCCAATGCATCTTCAAACAACTTTTATTCAACCTTTAAACACATTTTAATTAAATTCATTATAATCACATATTTATTTCACTTATATAGAGAAAAAGAATGTATGTTTTAATAGTTTTATCTAAGTGAGTTAAATGTAAAAGTTTTACTTCATCATTTTTTAATCAGGTATATTGGAGTTTGTTTGCCTCCAAATTATAAACCCCAAATAAATCCTTTACATTCTAGTAATTACTTGATTAACAGGCAACTGGAATATAAACTTCATAAATACTTTATCCTTTCCACATGCCCAGCAGAGGTTTTCAAGTTAACAAAAGAACAGTTACTGGAACTGTGATTTGTATGTCAACTCACCACAAAGGTTAGGGTTTGAAATTCCTTTGCAAAGAAGAGTGATATTTGTGCAATCTTAACAAGTAGGTTTAGGAAGCTACTTATCTTCAAATTTCAAGCTAAATTTCACCATGAGAAGAGAAGACAGGTAAAACTCATAAAGCAAACTGCTCATTTTACTTTGTTCTTTTCCACCCTAGGTGGATTTCACATGTCCATTTATTTTCTGTCACTGCTGATACTGTTCAGAGTTCTGGAAGGAGACCACACTGCGTTCTCTCTGTTGTGCAGAAAACATCCCTCTGCCTTGATAGATTTGGCTGCTCATTGCGGTCTCCGAGTCAGGAGCGCGTTTGAGTCTGTTTGACCATGAATATAAAATCACAACTGGTCCTGAATTCGGTACTCCGCAGCAGCAAGGATCCCAAAGTGAAAGCAAAATAGGCTTCACTTAGAGCAGCAGAGTAGGGCCAGAATAAGAATTTGGGGATCTGTGGAGATGCACTAAGTGTCCCAACACATATTTAAACGTTTAGACAATCTGTAACTGGTCAGTTAATTCCAAATCGACCAACAAGTATTTTCTTTCTGAAAACCACCTTTTTAACACTGTTCCATATTCTTCCTCCTTTGCAAATAAATGACAAGTTTTAGAGAATCAAATCTCTCTCCAGCTCCTTTTTCTAATTAGTTATTTTCAGCATTTGTGTCAAGTCTACCTCATGTTCCTCCAAATGGCAATCACGACTTCTCTAACGCCAAAAAGTTAGAGAGGTGCTAAACCAGAGGGAAGGGCTAGCAGTGCATTGCAACAGGTGGAAACTCCACACAAGGCTAGGCTCGGTTGCTATGTAACGAAGCAGCAATTTATTGTAGCTAAGCTGCAGCCCTGCAATGCTCACAATCTGGTGTGCCTAAACATCATGTGAGGAGTTGGATAAAATGCCGATGCCAGGGCTCCATGTCCAGAAATCCTACATCAATAGTCCTGACTTGAGGCTCAGGAATCTCAGTCTTCAATGAAGGCTCCTGGAGACTTGTTTCCGACACGAAGGGAAATGCTTCCTTACGTTGCCTGTTGGCAAAACTGCAAGCATCCCTCCGTCCCTCGTGTCCGTCCCTCCAGGAACAAGCTGCTTCTGCCACGTTGTGCTGGTAATTTTAGGTGTGAAAAGCACAATGGACTTGGGAAAACAAGTGAGTGATTTTGGAAACAAAATCCTATAAGATAGAGAGGTTATTTCAAAGGAGGAAGGGTTAGGAGTTAAGCCTACATGAGCAATCAACTTCACAGATGGTAGGAAGAGCTGGAGTTTGAAAAGATTATAACGTTTTGTAGATAGTTTCCTTTTATATCCTTACATGTTAATGATTACAAAAAACTGCTAATTTTAAATTAAAATGGCTTTTTTGGTTTTTTTGTTCATAGCTCATTCATGACCTATGTTAGAGATAAATGCAATCTAAAAGAATGATGATAATTTTTTAGTAATTTATCTCCAGTCATATAATATGTATATTACATTTATGCTTATCTGGCAATAATACATATTTTTTTCTGTCATGTGATGAAACTATAGTTATCAAAATAAATACAGAAAATTGGCCTAAAAAACACTTTCAAAAATAGCAGTACATGAATAAAATCATTCTAAATAAGGAGAATTTTTGGAGCAAAGAGATGTGTGCTGACTTTGCTAAGCATCATCCCAGGCGGCGTTTGTTTCATTTATTCAGTGATGGTTCATGGCTGTCTGCCATGTGCCAGGGACTGGCTGCCTCTCATCTCGCCAGATTCTCATTTTACAGGAGTATAAAAAGAGAGAACATTCTACCTGTGACTCCAAGGCAGACAGATCATCACAACTGTTGTCCTGCAAAGAAAGAGCGTAGGGAATTAAAGTCTACTAAATGCCAGCTAAAGAACTTTACAGATTGTGGAAAGCAGAAGGGAAGAGTAACTAGTACGCTAAAGTTAAAAATTGCTGCTGTGGCTCTGAACTTTAAGGAAGTGCAACAGAGGAAATATTTAAAGTAGCTTCAAAGAAAGAATGATGGAAACTTACATATTTGTTATTTTTATTGTTGTACATAGTATCATAATAAGTTTTATACTTTAAGGAGGAACAATCTTTTTAAAAAGAATTCAAATTGTTTTGTATT
The DNA here is from genome assembly GCF_020740605.2 of Lemur catta. Lineage (NCBI taxonomy): Eukaryota > Metazoa > Chordata > Mammalia > Primates > Lemuridae > Lemur > Lemur catta. The sequence goes on along the minus strand of NC_059136.1, from coordinate 100,484,296 downwards.
CCACAAAATAGTAAAGTATCTAAACCACACACGCCACACTCATTCATACAAGGGCTTCTAAAAATGGAATAAAATTTAGAAACAGTTGTGGGAATTAACATGTAAAGCATTTACTTTTTATTTTGGAACGTGTTCATATTAAGCTTTCAAATTGGTAACAATCCCCCTTATTTACTTTGTTATTTCAATTGCTCTAACTGTTGCAGTGTACGCTGCTCAAGGTTGTGTTATGATAGCAAGCTGAGTTCAATCTCACTTTTAATAAAAGTTTTTAAATTATTGAATACAAAAATTTTTGTAAGATTTCAAAGTACTTCATTAATTCTAAGAATCATATAAATGAAAGGTCCTATTTTTATTAGCTTTAAAATTCTGTGCTGGCCTGGAGGTCCCCACTGCTTTCGAGGGCTCATGAGCTCACTTTGCTAGGACAGGGATGAGGCGGATGAGAGAGCGTGTGTCTGTAGGTGAACAATGACACAGCACATGATCAGAGTGAAGTTTCCTCCTAACTGGCGTGCACAACCAAGGACTGACTGGTTATTCTTAAACAAGGACTGTACTACTATTGTTACAGCAGAGTTGACCGAGAATAAACCGAGTGGCACTTCAAGGTGCAGAAAAGCAGGTTTATTACGCGGGCCAGTTCAGAGGGGCCTCGCCACCAAATTCTGCGCCCCAAACAGAAAGTGTAGCAGTCTTTTATACATTTTGGTTGTTTTTTCCTTAGGGAGGGTGTAAGGCACAGTTACAATGTGGTTAGCGGGGTAAGGATTTTGGAGAACATTAATTCCTGGCATAGGGTTTCTGTAGAATTTCTTTCTGTGCTGTCTAGTCATAGCAGGAAGCTGCTGCAAGCGGTTTACAGAAGCAAGAGAGGCAGCAGTTTAATGGTTACATGGGGCCCAAGGGGAGAGGTTTTCTGTCTAATGGAATTTTTTATTTTTCTATCACCTTAATAAGCGTATGACCCTACCCTTGGCACCTGGTCTACATCACAGAGAAACAGCATTCTTGCCTGTAAGGAGCTTCTAAAAATTAAAAAGTGGGGCACAATTTATAAAGCAGTCATGCCTTTTTGTAAAACAATAATTTATTTAGAATAAGTACTATGTGTGCATAGAGCATACATTTCAAATGAAACGAAAGAGAATAGCTCAGATGGTTTTAAGCATGGGAGTAATGAACCAGAGCTGCGTTTGGTAAGTCCCCCTCCCTTGGTTAAGATGGGCATGCCACCTCCGATAAACCGGATAAGCAGAGGCCGGGTAAGGTAGGTTATGAATTCTAATTCCACCACAAGCTAAAAAAACGTCTTACAGTTCTTCTGGCTTAAAATGAATCACGCTCCACAACAGTAAACATTAATCCTCAGAGTAACAAAAAGCAGCTCTCTAAAATATCAAAAGATGGGGGCTCCAGAGCGGAATGTTAAATGTAAACATAAGACAAAATGGTATGAAATGGAGAGAGGAGTGTGACCTCACTAACTTACTGGCCCCACCCCTGGGCGCTTCTTCCTGCTTTCAGAGAGAAAGAGCATTCGAGCACTGGCAGGGGCTTGCCTGTTCTCCAGTATTCATTCTCTTGCTTGAAGAAAAATCTTTCAGAGACTAGATGACTTCCCTGGAAATAAAAGGAGGACACTAAGTCCTACAGCAGCACCAAGGGCCTTGCTGTGAATGTTACGTAAGCCATGCAATAATCTTTCATTAGGAATATGTGACTTTTCCTGCCAGTACATATGCATTTAAAGTGATTTTCTAAGAGAACAGAGATGTATTGTTTTTTTAATTAATATTCTAAACCAGAGTGGGGTGTACCAGCAGATGATTCAAGGGGAAAAGAGAAGAATATATTAGAACACCTATTTATGTTTATTTTATCTCATTCTTTTCTAATTTGTTTGAACATATATGATGAAACACACATAATCTATGTTTGAAAAATATACAAACATATATGTATGTTGTAAATACATATATTAGTACAGTAAGGCTTATATTTAATTCCTAGGTACATTTAATTACTGGAAATGTGGGTTGTTTTTTAAAGCTCAGTGGTCTCGAGTTTGGAGCCCACTTCTCTAAACAACTAATACTTTGTTATTTTCTCGCCCCTCCTTGTGAATTTCGTGAGCATATCACCAACTCAATGTAGCATAATGTATCTTTCTGAAAAAGCAGAATTGTTATCTACCTTCGAAAGGTCTTATGACAATGTTTAATACATTGATTGCCACACTAGAAAAAAAATTTTTTTCCTTGGGACAATGGTGTTCTATTATGAAAGTAGAATAAAAACTTTGAAAACAAAACAATCCTTTCTAATTTAATGAAAAATGAAATTTATTAACTTCTATTCATTTAATCCGTGTTTTTAGAATTAATTTTTCAATATTAATTGTAACAATAAGAACATCAAGAAGTAAGATTTTTCATGATCCAACTGCAGGGTTTTGCCCACGTTTTGCTTCACGAGGCCTCAGGCTCAAAACCAGCGAGAGTTAAATACAATTCACATGGCAGGTGATGAGTTAAATGTTAGAAACATTCTGAAAAATTTTCAGGACAGAATATAGTTCAGTATATAGACATCAGTTCTTTCTCAGAAACTGTAGGTAAGACAACAGGAAAGACTGCATGCCAGCTATGTAAAAGGAAGTCCAATTGTAGGCAGTGGTGTCTGGACCTTTCAATGAAATAAACTGGTTTTCAGTGTTTGAAAAAAAAAAGAGAGAATAGTTTAAAAAGTATGTCTCTTCCTTTGTTTTAATCCTCAAAATCCAATTCCTATTTTCTAAAGCAACAAACGTTATAAGATTCTCATGCATACATGAAAGAATATTTTAGACCCTTTACAAAATTACAAAAGATAATTATGCATATATACAGAGACATAGGTATTTTTTAATGGTAGCAAGCCTACCAAAATGTACTGTGCTTTGTATTTTTGATTTGATAAATGATAAAAACTTTCCGTATTAATTCTAGTAAAGATAACTCATTGTTTTAATAGCTCCTAATTTTTTTAATAATCTCTTATTAATAGATTTTAGGGTTTTCCCCCAGGCTTTTACTATTACCAAAATGTTATTTCATGCATTTTGTTTTATACACATACAATAACTAGTCTATAGGCTATATACCTAGATGTGTCAATGCTGGGTCAAACGGTTAATTTTAAAGTTTCATAGGCATGACCCAAATTCTGTCTATAAAATTGTTTTAATTTATACTCCCTGCAGTAATACATGCAAGAACCTGTTACTCCCCATCCCGGGCAACACAATAGTTAGGAAAAGCCATGAGAGCCCATTAGCTCCTGTTGAAAACTTTAGTATAAATAAGGATATACATTTGATTTTCATTTGCTTAAGGGGAATTCTGGATTTTCTTTACTATGAACCTTCTGTTCTAGCCTTTGTAAGAGCATTTTATATTTTAAGGATATAAGTCCTTACATGTCATGTATTGTATTGTTTTCTCCCATTGTAATTTAAAGTTGATTTTTTTAATGGGGCTTTTGCCATGAAGAATTTTTTTTTTTATGTAGTAAAATGTAACAATATTTCCTTTGTTTATTTGTGGATTTTGTTTCATAGTTAGAAACCCTGTTCCACTTAGAATGGTTTTTTAATCCTCCAATTATTTCCAGTGCTTTGTAGTTTCATTTTTAACACTATTATTTTTTCTATTTGTACTTTATTTTGGCAAGAGTTGAGATAAATGGTTTCAACTTCTTTTTTCTTGATAGCCACTCTGTTCCAACATAATTTGTTGAATAATATATCTTTCCTCCAATGATTTGGAATGGAACTTAATTTTTTTTCCTCAAGGTATTTGGTTCTATGTCTGGACATTGTTTTTGGTTCTATTGATGTGTCTTGCCTATTCATACAGTACTGGCCACTAATTACCATAGTTTTATAATTAATACTAATATTTGGAAGGGCTGGTTTTTCCCTCATTAGGTTTGTGTCTAAGTTTTTATTTTGCAAAGATCACCTGGAGAAGGTCTGTATACCCTTCACCCAGTTTTCCGCAATGCTTATCTCCTACATAGTTTGGATCAATATCAAAGGAAGGAATTTGACATTGATACAGTGTGTGTTCAGAGTTGTATGTCATTTTCTCATGTATGTAGACTCAGCTAACCCACCTTCACTGCCAAGGACTCTTCCGTCTGCACAAACATCCCCCTCCAGCGACCCTTCACTGACACCCTCCCCCTCCCCCACATCCCAACAACTAGTGACCCTGATCTGACTCTATCTCTACAATTTTGTCATTTTGACAATTACGTATAAATAAAATGATATATTATGTAACCTTTTGGGATTGAATTTCTTCATTGAACATGATGTCCAGGGGATTCATCCATGATGTTGTACATGTCGATAATTCATTCCTTCTTATTACTAAGTCGTATTCCATGATACAACTACCGCAGTTTGTTTAACCATTCACTCATCAAAGGGCATCTTTCCAATTACAACTGTTATGAATAAACCTGCTAAGAACATTGTTACGTGTTTTTGTCTGATCATACCTTTTCATTTCTCTGAACTAGATGTTCCAGTGCAGTTGGGGGTTCATAAAGTAACTGCGTGTTCCGTTGTATAAGAAGCTGACAGTTCTCTAGAGTTCTGTAATGTTTTACATTCCCACCAGCAATATTTGAGTGATCCAATTTCTCCACAGCCTCCTAAAACTTCGATATTTTTGCTCTTTTTATTCTAGCTTTTCTGATAGGCATACAGTGATATCAAATTTTTATTTCAACTGTCAATCATAATCTAGAAAATTTAAGGGAAGGAAAGTCTATTGCATCCACTTTCTCCTTTCCTTATATTGCTCCAGCAAGCCAGATGTTAGATCTTTTGTCAGGGTCCCACGGGCCCTGGAGTTTCTGTGCCCTGTTTTCAGTCTATTGTTTTCCGTTCGTCTTTGGTGATTCCTACTGCTCCATCTGCAAGGTCACAGCGGCTTTCCTCAGCCCCCTCCTACCAGGGAGCCTGCTCTTTGAACTTTTTATTTGGGTTACTGTATCTTACAGATGTACAATTTTCATTTGGTTCTTCTTTATACTGTCTCTTTACTGAGACTTTAAAAACTTTTTTGTTTCAAGCGAACTTATAATCTCTCAGAGAAGCATTTTTCTGATGACTACTTCAAAATCACCAGATAATTCCAGCATCTGTTTCATCTCAGTGTTGGCGTTTGTTGACTGGCTTTTAAAATGAGTTCAGAATCTCCCTGGTTTTTGGTATGAGGAGCGATTTTCAATTGAAATATGGAAATTATGAGTATTAAATTATGAAACTCTGGATCTTATTTAAATCTTGTGTCATAGCACTCTGGCTCCACTTCAGAGAGTGAAAGTGGGGCACTACTTCATTACTGCCAGGGGTGTGTGGAAGTCCAGGTTGTCCACTAGGCTCTGCTGAAGCCTGTGACAGGAGGAGCTGCTTGTTCCTGCCCAGTGGGGTCAATGTCCTGACCCTCCACCTGGCCTTGACTGACAGCACCCCGATGAGGAGGGGCAGGGATGCTGTGTTACTGTTGAGTGAGGCTGGAATCCAGGCCCCCACACAACCTCCACTGACACCACGACCTCCACTGACACCACCATGACCTCTACTGTCACCACCACGACCTCTACTGTCACCACCTTGATCTCCACTGACACCACGACCTCCACTGACACCATGACCTCAACTGACACCACCATGACCTCCACTGACACCATGACCTCCACTGATACCACTGTGACCTCTACTGTCACCACCATGACCTCCACTGACATCATGATCTCCACTAATACCACCATGACCTCCACTGACACTACTATGACTTTAAAAATTGTCATGAGAGAATGGAACTGCGCAGATCGTACTTTCAGTAAAAGAGTCATTAATAATATGGCCCAGTGTAAATTAAACAGGGCCTTCAAGGATTGAAACCCATTGTACAAGATCTGTCTAGTGAAAGGGTGATTATTTCATTGGCTTCTCCAATTCACAGCTCAATGTGGCCTGCTCTTAAGCCTGGAAAGACTAAATAGTGCCTCACAGTGGATTCCTGCAGCCTTAATTCTGTGGTCCCACCCATTTATATCCCCCTCATACACAATATTATCAAAATGTGCGATTGGTAAATATTTTGCTACACTAGAGTTGGTCAATATACTCTGTTCAGTGGCTCTTTCAGCAGCCTCTCAGCTTCAGTCTGTCTTCACCTCCTAGGGACACGTCCGCCCTAGACTAGCCCTGGGGCTCTCCAGCAGCCTGGCCACCACACACAGTCCTTGCAGGCAAGATCCTACCTGCATCCACCTTTCTCCAGGAGCACAGCAGGACACTGTATCATAACACACTCCTCTCAGGAGATTAATTTGACACAGTCACAACACACAAATACTCACGGAGGAGCTCATAAAAAGGGGATGGGTCATTGCCCCCCACACAGTGCAAGGTCCTCCACCTCAGTTAAATCACTCTAAATTATTTGGTAAACCACGGGCTTCTCCATCCCTGACACTGTCAACAAACAGCTGGGTCGGTACCTTCTCAGCCCCCACAACCTTTTTTAGGCATTTGGGTTCTAGAGGGAATGTATTCCTCATTTACAAATTTTGCATAAGCCCATTTATGCTGTCACTTGCAAATAGCCCTTATCAAATGGAGCCCTCTCCAACAAAAGACTCTGGAATCTGTCCAAACTGCAGTCCTACTGGCATTCCCCTTAGCGATTAAGCCCCACCTCTCTGAAACTCCTTCAGGGTAGAGGATTTAGCACTCTCCTCCCATGCTTTCTGGAGTCTCTGAAGATGCCATGATGACTATAAATTGCCTAAAGACACCTGGTGCAAGACACCGCAGTGCTCAGCCACCTGCTACACAGCACTAGAGGGGAATTGCTGCCTGCATTCCTGGCTCTTCCGGAAGCCTGTGACCCTATGTACCTTGGGTCACAGAAGCAGCATCCCCCAAGCTGGGCATAGCTACAGAAGCCTCCTTGCTGTAGCCAAACCAGGTCCCTCTGGAGTACCCCACCTGCAGGAAGGGGTGGCCTCTCCTGTCGTCTGTCCTTTTGCACAGTTGTCTCTCTCCTAGATGACCCCTAGGTGTCAGTGGAATGGGCAGCACCCTGTGAATGCAGTCACTGCTGGTACACAGCGGGGTGCTGTGGAAAGGCCCCGCTTTTCAACCCTCCTCCAGGATGTCCCGGCGTGAGGATGAGAACCAAGGGTCAGCACAACTGGCCAGGTCAGGCAAGCACCTCAGCACTGCAGCACTTGGCCAGCCATGGCCCTGTCTGTAAAGGACTCTGGGAATCTCTTGCTTCATAAATATCTCAGATTTAAACCATGGTCCTGCATGTCTACAGCCACTAAAGCCACAATACAAGGCCTCACAGAGTCACTCCTCATCCCCTTTGGAGTTCTAGACATTACAGATAATGACTTCTAAGTTTACATAATATCAGGCTCTTAAACAGGGAATTTAAAAGAACTTTCCCCTTCCAGCCCAGAGCAGCCTACCGGCCTCAGAGGGCACCAGGAGTGCCTACACACCAAGTTTAAGTTTACTTACAAGAACATTGGCATGCTTCACTTAGCAGTCCAGCGTCAGGGGTGAATTTTAATGAGTTGGTCTCATTTTTTTCTTTTCTTGCTGACAGGTTTTGAGCCTCCTCCTCCCTCTTCCCCTCTCTGTCTCTCTCACAGGACAGAAACAACTGTGCAAAGGGACAGAGGACAGGAGAGGCCACCCTTCCTGCAGGTGGGGTACTCCAGAGGGCCCTGGTTTGGCTACAGCAAGGAGGCTTCTGTAGCTATGCCTAGCTTGGGGGGTGCTGCTTCTGTGACCCACGGTGCATAGGGTCACAGGCTTAGGGGCTGCTTCCGGAAGAGGCAGGAATGCAGGCAGCTCTGGTAGAGCTGACCTGAAGAAGTCTGCTCCCTCCGTGCCACCAGTGGGACTCAAACCACGCACACCTCTTCCCGCGTGTGGGAACCTTCAGCCCCGCCCTCAACCAGCTAGATTTACTCAGTTATTATTTTTGGTTTTCTATAACCTTGTTTATTATTGATCAACTTTATCTGCCACAAATTGAAAGAGGTGAATTAAAGTCTTTGACAACTAATATTTTCTGTTTTTCTTTATTTTCCCTGTAATTATTGCTTTTATCATATTGATGCTATGCTATTCTCACATAGTAATCACAGCCGTTAGACCTGCATTGAGGATTACAATGTTTATCACTGTAAACGGCCCTTCTTTGTAGCAGGCATCTACATACTCAATCGTTTACCTTCCTAAGATTATGATACCGATGTCTGTTTGTCTTCATTTGCCTGGAATGTCTTTTGCACAAACTTTCTGTGTTACTTTGTTCATATGGATATTGTTTGTAACCTAATATTTAATTTTATTTTCAATCCTGATTTTTTTATTTTAACCAATGAATTTAGCTCATTTACATTTATTTATGAATAACAGATGTATTGATATCATTTTATCTCTCATATGTTCTGTGTGAATCCTGTTTTCACAGCTTTTAAATATATTTTACATATGTCTGGCTTTCTAGACTTCCTTTTTTAAAAATGTACTATGTACTACTATTTGCTGTAATGGTTATCTAGGATAATCGTAATTTTAAAAAATACCTGTAAACCTCTTGAGATAATATCTATTTATAGTCTACTCTACACAATCATGGCAGTAATATAAACATCCCTTAACCAAAACCCTGTTCCTGAATCCAAAAATTTTAGCATTTTAGAAAGGTAACATAGTACAAGCACTATGTATTGCACAGCAACATTAGAATTAGACGTGGTAATATTACCATAGCATTACACAATTAATTATTCACAGTGCAGAAAAAGAGAGACTACAAATGGCCCCACATTCAAATCAAGTTTTTATCTAAATGATTACTGAAATTATTGTCTTCAGAACTTTTAGGATTTCAGTATTTCAGAAAAGGGATTTATTTCCCCTTTATACAATGATTTCTTCTTTCATCTCTACCAACATATTAATTGATTATATTATTTTACTTTTTTTTATTTCTATACCTTCAAATATACCTACGTTTCTACCAGATAGCTAAGCAGCTTTTAACTACATCTCTATATTGTCAAGGTTTACAATCTTCATGCTTTTTTCTGTAACCATAATCATCATATTAATATTTACTTTAAACTTTAGTCAAATAGTTCATGTATTCAAGGCTCAATACTGGAATTCCACTGTAATAATTTCATTTACGAGCTGGTCAACTGAGGTTCATTCTCTCACAGCTTCCTAAAGAATCAGTTACAGAATCAATGCTCCCCGGGCACCCGCATGCTTATTTGTTCTCTAATTTTGAGTTTGTGCTTGCGCTGTGGTTTGACTAGATGCGAAATTCTTGGGCCATTCTGTCTCTCCCAGAGGGCTTGTGGGCCTTGCTCTGAGGTATTCTAGCACTGAATAATGCACATACTGCTGAGTCCTGCCTTTTTATTTTTTGAAGGAAGTATAATATTTTATACAACTGTTCAAATTATTATTTTTTAGTAAATCAATTAGAATATCTTACAGTTGCTTGTTTTGTTTTTTTGTCATTTTCCCTTCCCACATATGCAGTATTTCTTTTAAATATGATGTTTTTATGTTTCATTGTTTTAGTCCTTTCCTTGGGCACACTGATTATGTGTATATTTGAGTCACATTTTTCCTCATATTTTTGTATTTTCTTATGGTCCTTTTAAAAATTGAAATATAGCTCATGTTATAAAATTCCTCCTTTTAAACTGTACAAATCAGTTGATTTTCATGAGTAACAATTATCACCACTATCTAATTCAATTCTAAATAATTCTAATTCATCATCCCCAAAGAAATCTCATACCCCTTAGAAATCACCCTCCAGTGCCCTCCCCCCCCAGACCCTGGCTACCTCAAATCCACTTTCTGTCTCTGTGTACTTGTTTATTCTGGATATTTTATATGAGTAGAATCATTCATTATATGACCTTTTTGGTCTTGCTTCATTTCCTCATAATTTTATGTATTTGTTATATTCATTTTTTAGAGATGGGATCTCACTACGTTGCTCAGCCTTGTCTCAACCTCCTGTGCTCAAGCGATCCTCCCACCTCAGCCTCCCCAGTAGGTGGAACTGGAGGTGTGTTCCATTGCACCTGGCTTACTGTTTTAAATAATGTTTTAAAGGTTCAGCCATGTTGTTAGGTATATCAACATTTTAGTCCTTTTTTATGACTGAATATCATTCTGTTTATGGATTTATCACAATTTGTTTCTTCATTCATCAGTTGATAAACATTTGAGTTTTTCCCCTTTATGGTGATTATGAATAACACTGTATGTACAGGTATTTGTGTGAACATATGTTTTCACTTCTCATAGTTATGTACCTTGGAGTAGAATTGCTAAGTCATATGATAACTATGTTTAATTTTTTGAGGAACCAACAAATTGTTTTCTAAAGTACTGTACCATTTACATTCCCACTATAAATTTATGAGTCATCCATTTTTTTCACATCCTTGCCAACACTTGTTATTGTCCACGTTTTTGATGCCAGCCATCCTAGTGGATGTGAAGTGGTATCCCATCGTAGTTTTGATTTGCTTTTCCCTCATAATTAATGGTATAGAATATTTTCCACATGTTCCTTGGCCATTTGTGTATTATCTTTGGAGATGTGTCTATTCCAATCATTTCCATCTTTTAAAATTGGGTTATTTGACTTTTCATTGTTGAGTTTGAAGTATCTTGTATATATTCTATTTACTTGACCCTTATCAGGTATATTTTTACATTCTGTGGGCTGTCTTTTTACTTTGTTGATGATCTTCTTTGAAGTACAGGAGTTTTATTTTAATAAAGCCTAATTTTTTTGGTTGCTTGTGATCATAGTGTTATATTTAAGAAACCATTGTCTAGTGAACATTTATACCTGTGTTTCTTCTAAAAGCTTAGTCCTGTTGGGGCAGGTCTTCATCCCTAACAGGAATACCTGAGGCTGGGTAATTTATAAAGAGAAAATATCTATTTGGCTCAGAATTTTGATGTCTGTAGAAGTTCAAGATTGGGCGTCCACATCTGCTGAGGGCCACAGGCTGCCTCCGCTCATGGCAGAAGGTGCAGGGAGCTGGGTGTGCATAAAACACACATCAAGAGAGGAAGCAGGAGTGGGGAGTGCCAGCTTTGTAACAGCCAGCAGTCACAGGAACCAACAGAGAACTCACCCCACTTAGGAAGGGCAGCAATCTGTTCATGAGGGTTCCAGCCCATGACCCAAACACTTCCCACTAGGCCCCCACTTCCAACATTAGGGAATCAAATGTCAGTGTGAGGTTTGGAGGGGTCAAACTTCCCAACCACAGTGTAACAGAAGAAATGGCCTGAAAAAATGACAAAAATATTTTCTGTCTCTTTAAAACATCCTCTACTGCTTTCTGAGAACTAAAGCCTGCGTCCCTGCCTCAGGCCAGTGGTGGGGAGGGGCAGGGTCAGTCTTTTGTTACCTGTGCAACAGGAGACAGGAGACGCCCAGCCTGATCTGGCAGAGGAGGTCCTGGGTAAAGGTCGTGAGATTGTCTTCAGCAGAGATGGGACGGATCATCAACTGTAGTCAACAGTAACTGCCTGAAGCTGAGAACTCTCCCTTTAAAGCTCTGTATTTCTGCTTAGTATTAGGACGATGGCATTTCAGACAGGAGTCCCCATCCTCCTTCTTTGCTGGCAAAGTAATAAAATGTCTCTTTCTTCCTCCCCAAACCACTTGTCCCTGTTCTTCTGATTCCACATCGTGGACAAGTGCTGAGCTTTTGGTGGCAAAGGCAGGGCAGAAAGAGGTTGATCCCTTTATTTCCCATTGTAAGGGGTACGTCCAACAACTCATAACAAAAAAAACAGGTTAACAAGATTAAAGGATAATAAATTTATTATGTGCACATGTGTGCATAGGAGTTATGAAATATGAACTCAAAGAGGGCTCAGATGGTTGGGGCTTAAATACCCTTTTCACAGGGGAAGAGAAAAGGGGGATGGATAGCCCAGTGCTCCGACAAGGGCTGGTGAGTGGGCTTGGCTGGTGACGTAGACAAAGCCCCCGGTGCTCCCAGTGCTGCCCTCAGAACAGAGGAAACGTCCATCTGGGTGTAGTGACAACTCCTGTCTCTCTGCTCCAGCGGTTGATCTTCCCTGGTTATTTGATGAGATTCCTAGGAAAGGAGTCTTAAGACATTTGCATTTCTTTTGGAAAGAAGCTTTCTTAGGTAAGGAAATTCCAAGTAGACCCGCTCCCCTGCCTCTGTGGAGGGACCAGAGAGACGAGGGAGCAGGGGGAAGGTGTGGAGAGACCTTGGTTCTGAGGCTGATTTCTGAGGCCCCTGGTTTTCAGAGCTCTCGGCAGGCAGGAGCACCACGTTCTGGGGATCGTTTTCTGCACCCAGCACCATCTTTGCAGGTCAGTCCTGGGCAAGTGCGCGTCCCCACACACGCATGTGGCCTCCTGGATTCCCAGAAATATAGCAAAGCTTTTCAAAGCCTCCACTGACCTCTCTCTCCTCAGCTTTTCCTTGTCAGCTTTTTGATTTCCGTATTGTTTACTCTGAGTGTTATCTGCTGCCAGGCGGCCACTATGGCCTCTGACAATTGCCTCTGATTTTGTTCTTTTCATCAGTTACCTCCCCACATGGCTGTTTATATGAGTGAGCTCCCACTGGGCAAGCCAGAGCCGTCAGATCAAATAAAAATAGCCTTGGGAGGGGAGTCCTCCAGAAAACCACCCAGCAACACAAATAAAAACAGTGCTTTGGAATCTGGGCTTGGAGGTTCAAACCCTGTTCTGCCCTCTCCACGGAGGGCCCTGAGGCTGGTTCCCAGGATGGCAGGCAACTGTTTGCAAGGCCACTGGGCAGCTGGAGTGAGGGCTACGAGCACGGAAGTCAATATGCTGCAAATCCTGATCTTTGTACCAACATTCAATCCATTTTTTGAATAAATATTTACTCTAGATTTTTATAAACTTTTGGTTAATTTTCAAAGTATTATTTAACAGAAAAGTTTATTCTGATAATTTTTGCCAGTATTCTCATTGCTTTTATGAAGGAAATTATTTTCAGATGTCTTTAATCTACCATTTACACTAACGTCTTGTAGGATATGAAAATATACCACCCTAAAATATGACTGTAGGAGACCAGGGTATGCCACTCCAAAATACACCTCTTTGGCATGAGTATTAATTTAAGCTGCTTATTTAGAGAAACTGCAGGCACAGGAGGTCTGAAAACAGAACAGAAGTTACCCTTTTGTAAAGGAAACTTACATCTTTTCTAGAAACATCCATTTGTGAGTGTGTCTCCCTCTCCCTCTCTGTGCCTGGGAGAGAAGGAAGCCTCTACATCCCAAGAGGCTCATTCCTGGAGAAGCCCTGACTTAAATCTGCATGACACATATTACCATGTTTGCCGCTTTTCCTGGGGTCTCCAATGCCAGCCTCCTCCACACCTTCATTTGCTTCAGTGGATGCGGGTGTATTGGCCATCTCAAATCCACATCTTTGAGAACTACTCATTTCCTGGGTATTTTCCATGAAGATAGAGCAGGAAGTAGACATGTTATTTTTCTCTTATTAATCTTTTATTATAGGGGTTGTACAGACTAAGAACCCAGATTGGGTAGACAAAAATTTATTTTTCTTCCCCTACAATCACTTCCTCCCCTTAAAAAAAAACTTGTTCATTTTTATTTCATTTTGTTCTTTTCATTTCTCACCTGTGTCTTGTTTTCCTCATTTTTACTCTCCTTTAAGCTGTAACTACGGTCTTGATTACTATGATTATTTTAATTTTTTCTTTCTTGTGTTGACTTGTTTCATCTCTCTCGTGAATTCTCTATAGCAACCTTGGCTCTTTTATTTGTGCTTTTTGATTCTGTTTTATGGAGGCTATACTTTCTTTTATTAAAATTCATGTTAATATATTTGGTCAAAATTTTCACCTGTTCTGTGGTCATTTTGTTGTTGTTGTTGTTGTGTACTCTTGGCCTAAAATTTGTTCATCAAAATACTCTTTTTAATCTCTTATAGAATATTTCAAATTTTCTGTGCTTTTTCCTTTTATATTTTTCATCAGTTTTGAAGGAAGAAAGTTATTTCTAAACAAGTTTATTTTTTTCCTCAATGAATTTTGCAGATGGAATGAGCTAGAGCTGTGTGCTCTGGGCAAACGGGACATTTCCTGCATTTATCAGGTTAGTGTGCATGTGCGAATTCTTTAAGCCATAGTCCCCCAGTGCTACTTAAAATTGTCACTGCAGGGTTGTCTGCTGTACAAAGTACCTCTCCGCCACCCATGTTTTTACAGACATGTTCTTCCTTCAAAATATGGCTTTTCTATGTGATTTTTTATTGTTCCATCTTCCCTTCTTTCTGAGACGCCTTCAACCCATGCACAATGCATGGAGACCCATGCATTTTTTCCTGCAATCTACAACCAAAGGGCTCTTCTATGAGAATCTTCATATACTAGTATTTCATATTCATTATTTTTTCATTTTTTGCCTTTCTTTTCTCATATTTTGTGGCCTTTATTTTAAAATTCTCTTAATTTCACTAGAGATTGATTATTCAGTTGTTTTTTATTCTGTTAGGTGAATTCTAGGAGGAGTAATGCAAAAGTCTTGACTTTATGTTGTCATATTAAGACTGGGACATTTTAGTCCTAGCTTGTATTAATGTCACATAACTGGAGAAAGAATAATGAATTTTGGTATTTGTAATGAACATATGCAATGTCAACACACTAGAACATGTGAGAAATAAAGCCGTAAGCCTCCCAACTGACTGAGTGGACCCCCTCTTGCCAAGGGGACCCTAGAGAAACCTTAAAAACTGAATTCCTGGCAATGACAGGGTGGGAGGTTGGACATGCCTCGCCTCTAACTTATACCCCCTCCTTTGCTCACGGCCACGGGGCTTTCTTCCCTGAGGGCTAAACCGGCCTTTGCAAAGACTTGTTCCGCTGCTAATTCCCGCTGACCTGCTGACTGCTCCTCTCTTCTGCTGTTTGGACACAATTGAGCAGCATTCCTTCCTGAGGAGAGACCACCGACCAGGGAGTGGTTCTGAGCAGCCTCTAGGGCTGTGCACAGAGGGCCTTCACGTCCTTTGCTTCACCTTTTGATGCCAGAGGGCTGAAAACTCTACCCTGGGACCATGCTAAGGCTGCCACTTTTTTTTAATGTGCAACCCATGGATCCATGAAGGGGGATGAAGCTGAATTGTGTCTGCACATGTTTCTCCTTTCATAAATATCCATGACTCCTCCTATAGCTTATTAAATATGTACGTTCAGCCGTGCTTAGCATAAAGTCCTGTTCCCTTTCCCCTCCCTCCGAGTGCTTGCTCTCAGTTCTCCCCCAGGCTATTCTTTCCAGCCTGCAAGACGGCCAGTCTGCCTGTTGCAACCCATTATGAGAAAAAAAGCTCTCCTTTCCGAATTTGTCAACCTCATCATTCTTCAGCTAACACATGTGCTTTGAATTTTATTGACCACAGGATTAATTAATGTAAATTATTTCCTTAAAATATCTTTCTAGATATCTTGGGACCAATGATTATTATTTATATAACACCTTGTCTGCGACAGAGCATAAGACTAATGAAACATCAAGTAGCTTATGTGAATATCAAATGTATACATCTAAGCCTATACAACAATTTGGCTTTAGATCCATAGACTTAGATTGCAGTGTTTGAAATCTCACCTTTAACACTATCCATGGGAGTGGAGGAATTTACTGAACTTTAAATCTTCCTTTTCTAATCTTCAGGATAAGAATGGTTTTTAAAAAACTATCCTTTGGGTTTATTGTGATGATGTAATGAAATAATGTACATAAAGCTTATAACACATATACTGTGGCATGGCATGCAATAAATGCTTAATGCATATTAGCTGTTGTGTAGTTAGCTATTGTAATATAGGTAGAATACACATATGAGTGTGTGTTCTGAACAAGTGGCTTTAACTAGTCCAAGAGATTTTTGGCTGGAATTTCTAATTTAAAAAAGAAATGCTTGTCAAAGTTAGACAGGAGGAATAAGTTTTTGAGATCTATTGCATTGCATAGTGATTATAGTTAATGATATTTTAAAATTGCTAAAAGACTAAATTTCAAATGTTCTCACAAAAAATTGATATTTATGTATATAAAGTGATAGATGTTCATTAGCTTGATTTAATTATTCCACAGCATGTACATATATTGCATTGTTACTGATCAATGAGCTCACCTCCCGACACCCAAAGACGAAAAAGCTTTATTTCCAGTGGAGTGGCAAAAAGAGAGGAGGGCAAGCTCAAATCTGTCTCTCCCATGAAAGTGAGCTTGGGTCAAAGTTTTACAGGTCAGAGAAGACAGATTGGTACGTGGACGGCTGATGGGGCAGGTTTCCACTGCAGGGCTTTATACTTGTCCATTAATGGTAAGGTATGGAGAAGGTTCTTGCTACCTGGACAACAGACCCCTTGCTTTTGAGAGTTTCCAATGTTTGGTTCGGTCATATCTCAATCCTTGGGTTCCATGAAGTGGGGGAGACTCTAATTCCAGGTGTTACCTGTTATTCAAGGTGGAGGGCTCTTTCTTAGGAAGTGCTTCAGCTGCCTGAACTGCAGCTTCCTAGCTCTGTGCCTGTGAAATAACTCCACATCCTGTTATCAACACAGCAGGGCCCATTAGAACTGATCTGGCAATTACAAATACATCACATAGTACCCCATAAATATATGCAATCATTATTTGTCAATTAAAAAAATTTAAAAGAGAATAACAACAGTGAGAAAAGTTTCTAGTTTGCAAAATCCTGTAGTAAAATAATCTGAATGTTTGAAGGGAATAATAGTGCTTTACTTGCAGAGGAATTTCCACGTAGCCTCCCATCTTCACAGCAACCAAATGAGGTGTGCAGATCAGATTGGATAACAATAGATTTCTCCATTTTCTCTATGTAAAACTCATGTGGTGATGAGTTTTTACTAACACCCTAATAAAATTGGAGTCGGTGAGGGAAAGCGGAGGGCATTCTTTCTGGAGGTAGACAGAGGTGGATCTGGCCGTGTCAGTCACTAGCTGTGTGATCTTTAGCAAGCTGCCCAACATCTCTGAACTCCATGCATTCTATTATAATGGTAACAAGACTATCTCATGCCATATGGTTGTTGTGGAGATTAATTAAGATAATTATTAGCTATTTTTGCCGACTTCTTTGAGTTTTGCACTACCAATGGTTTCAAAGCAAGCATTTATAAGCAATCATTTTCTGTTTTGATCTTTATGCCTTGGGACTGTTACAGCCTTGCCAGGTTCATTGCCTACTGCTCAAGAGGAAGCCAACACACAGAGACAGCAGGCATTACAGCAGAAAAAAAGTTTAACATCACAGGCACCAGGCAAGGAGACGGGAGGAAGTTCTCAAATCCATCTCCCTGAGAATTTGAGAGAAAAGATTTTTTTTTTTTGAGACAGAGTCTCGCTCTGTTGCCCGGGCTAGAGTGAGTGCTGTGGCATCAGCCTAGCTCACAGCAACCTCAAACTCCTGGGCTTAAGCTATCCTCCTGCCTCAGCCTCCCAAGTAGCTGGGACTACAGGCATGCGCCATCAGGCCCGGCTAATTTTTTCTATATATATTTTTAGTTGGCCAGACAATTTCTTTCTATTTTTTAGTAAAGACGGGGTCTCACTCTTGCTCAGGCTGGTCTTGACCTCCTGACCTCGAGCGATCCACCCTCCTTGGCCTCCCAGAGTGCTAGGATTACAGGTGTGAGCCACCGCGCCCGGCCGAGAGAAAGGATTTTTAAGGATAGTTCGGCTGGCAAAAGGCTAGGCAATTTGGTCTCCTAACTAGCTTGGTTTGTGGGGGAACCATGGGGTGTAGAAATTGTCTTCTTTGCTGAGTCAGTTCTTGAGTGGGGGTCTCAAGACCAGTTGAGGCAGATCCTTGGTATGGGCCACTGGTCCAGGTGGGTCAGCTGTTTCACCAGAATGCAGGGCCTGGAAGACACATCAAGAACTAGCCTTGGGCTTCACAAGGGTGACGTTACCTATGGGGTCAATGAAGAAAGCTAAGAATCCATATGACCATCAGCTATGCGACTCCTGAGTAGTGAGCAATTATAGGAAAGCAAGCTGGGAACAATGGCTGGTTATATATACATATTTCCCCTCCCACAGTTCCCACTTTGTGTCTCTTTATTGATTTCATAACAGGCAGTTTTAGGAGACCATTGTTAAAGAACTCGAAAACACTGAGAGTTAGATGGGCAGTGCTAGAGAGTGGCAGGATGGTAAAGACGGGCTCAGCATTTCTTTAGAAGTACCAAATGTGCCCTGGGGAGTCTGGTGGTGCTGACTGAATGTCTTTTAAATTAATGCATTTGTGCATTGAGACAAGGCTAGTCCAAATCCACAGCTAGGTAGATGAAGCTGAACTTCCTGAGGTCATTTATATCGATGCCGATTCAGACTGTCCCGGTGGGCTTCACTCTAACTCAAGTGTCATTTTGAGTGTATTCAGCACCCATTTGCACTTTGAAGAACCCTTGTGATTACATTAGAGCCACCTGGACAATCCAGGGTGACTCTCCCGTCTCTGGGTCTTTAACTTAATCACATCTGCAAAGGCCCTTCCTGCCGTCTAAGGGAGCGCACTCACGGCTTCCAGGCATTGGGATGTGGACATTGTTGGGGCGACATCATTCTGCCCACCACAGAGCCCTTCTGCCCAAGACAAGCGACATTAGAGCACAGCCTGGGTACAAGCAGGCCATTTGCCTCTTCAACAGCACGTAAGGCCAGTCGCCCTCCCTGTGCTTCTGGCAGGTCTCGGGTACTTGCTCTTTCACATCAACGCAGCTTTGATCAAGTTCTGAACCTCCTCACATGTCTGTGGTCCCTGTCACATTTCAATGTGTTTATTCCAGTTGCTCCAGATCGAGCAAATTGTTAGGTTGCTGAAACCGCAAGGAGGTTTAGGCCAAGGTCCAGTTGCGCACCTCCCCGACACGCAGTTATTGAGACAACGAGGGTTACCAAGGAAGGAGAGTTTTTTTAATATGACAGACATTTTGTCTGGAGGACGGGAGAAGCTGTCTCAAGTCCGTCCCTCTGACTAAGGAAGATCATGGGCTTCTAAAGGAGGGGCCACGTGCCTTGGGCAGGTCATGGGGTAACCAGCAGGGGCCACCTGCACTGCGCAGGTGGTGGGGCTGGTGAGCCTTGGCTTTAGGAAGGCTGCCGGGGCCCTCAGAATCTCAGCTCCTTTGTCTTGGAGAAAGCCACCATTTCTGGGAAACAACTCAAAAAGTCAAGTAGTTAAGGGAGAGGATTATAAAAAATCTTATAGGGGTTATTGAAATTTTTTCATAGAGCCAGTTATAGTTAATGCTTGAAGTGAATTGATTTAAAAATATTTGGAAGCAATTGTTACCTTGCAGTGCTTTTCACAATTATTATACATTGAAAGGAAAGGACTGGGGGCGAGGGTGCATTCTAAGACAGATTGCTCTGGTGGCAGTCTTATCATAAATTAGTGTCCCTGCTGAGTGCTGGCTGGCTTGCCCATTGCAGATTGGCCCTCCCCCTTGCAAACTGCCACGAGAGGCCTGAGTTTTCTAGCTGTGCTCCCATGTCCTCCTTCTCAGGCTTGCATTTCCCAATAGGGTGAGGGAGACGAGGATCTCTTTCTTAGTTCTGAATATTCAAACAGGCAGGAAGCGAGCACCTTTAGCATTTCTCTAAGGAGTCTGAGATCCAGCATTAGCCTCTCTGCATAGAAGTTAACTGGAAGCACAAGTTTGAAGTAAGCAGTTTTTTTTCTCTGCATCTTCCTTAGACCCTTACGATCACCCTTCTACCCTGGTTTCCTTTCTGTATGCACGTATGCACCTATGTATGCATCAGCGTGTTTCGCTGCCTGACCTACCCTTGCCCCGGCTCACAGTCATTCACACGCATTCTCCCACACTATTGAAAAGAGATGCTAACAAGGCATTCATTCCTTTTGCTTTCCATTATAAAAACAACATCAGGGTCAAACCCCTGTGGAATGCAGCTATTTTTCCCCCTATTCTTAAGATAAGCTCCAAGAGTTTAAGAACACTGAAGTTTTAGTTAGGTTTTGTTGCACATAGTAAATTCTGCAATGGTTATTTTTTGTTTGTTTAGCAACAGAGGATAAAGGAGACAGGAGAAAACTGAACTACTTCCTAGAAGCAATTAACCAAAACACATCCATAAAAGCTGAAGGTATGGCATTGCTAGTAATATAACTAACACAAAAACATGGCTGCACACAACAGTATGCTGGCCCCCGTATTTGCTTTTTGCTTGACCACCTGTGGTGGTTAACTTGTTTTTTATGAGCTTGTTTTGCAGAACAGGAAAAATACTGGGCAACACAAAAGGGCATGTAGCACTGCCCCCTCCCTCTTCAGCACCTGCCAGCCCAGAGTCCAAGAAGTCAGATGAGGCCAGCCTAACAGACAGCAACCGCTCTGGAAAACAACAGCCTTCCGTTACCATTTCACAACAGCAACTACTCTTGAAAACAAACTGCCTGCAGTTATCATTTCACAATAACAACTTTATGCTCATTAAAATTCCAATAAAAGCCCAAGCTGCTCATCCTTGGAGTTAGCATGCCTTCTTCCTTCATGCTGTGCCCTTTCTTCCCTTGGAAAGGAAAATAAACTTTTTCCTTCAAAACCTATCTTAATCTTTGAGTTGAGAATTCTTTCTCATCCCACGGTATGAGCACCCCTAACAAAAGCCTTTTTAGTTCATTGAGAGAGACAGACTGGCTCATTCTAATGAAGCCAACAAGCAGTTGGTGGTGACAGTGCAGACAGTCATTATGTCCAGACAGCTTTGGACAGGCACAAACAGTAATTTGTTAGAATCTGTTTTAATCTGAAGCAGCCTTAAAATATTTAAAAAAACATTGTCAAGTTATTTTTGAAATCTTTCCCTCCCCCAGATGAATTTATTTTCCTTCTTGTAATAACCTCAGAATTACATTTTCTCTCATATTTGTACCTTTACCATTTTTCTTTTTGGCGAGTATTTTGCCCATCTAGCCTTCTCCTTCCATGCAGCCCATATTTTGCATAAAATGTTCAGTTGAAACATTACAATTTTAGCTTCTCTGTCCCTTGTGCAGAAGGACACTGCTGTTTGCATGCTGGGCTGTTACATTCGTCAGCCAGACTCCCAAGGTGGTGGCCGTTCTTCCACTGCTTCACGTCAACTGCCGTTAGAAAGAACATAAAGTATGTTCCCTGGACTTGGGAAATAACAATGAACTTGTGCTCATGTTTGAAGAGGTATTTTATTATTAAAATGATAGGGTAGATGGCTAAACTGTAATCCATATGCAAAGTTAAATTGCATGGCCTACTTTAGCAGCAGTTTGGTAATCTGTCAAAAAGCATGCAAATTCTGATGTGGTTAGAGGATAAGATTTTATTTCTAGAAAAGTGGAAAACTAGTTTATTCTGTGTCATGTTATTCTGTGACTCATTTTAAAACTGTTCTTTTTTCCATCTTCATATAAAACGTTCATCAATATGTTGCACCTCGCCTCTTACCTAATAAACTAAAAGTGTTACTTATCTGAGGCATTTTTGAAAAATTTCAATGTTGAGCCTAAGAAATATTGATTTATAGAAATGCCCCCTATATTTTTAGAGACAGAAATGATTTCAGGAGTCTTGCAAGGCTTTTCCCTGAAGGAAAATGTAAATGTGTTAGTTCGCATATCAAAAGCTGCCTCACATCAGGAGGGCGTCTTAATGGTCAGTAGCAGCTGCATTCCAAGGTGACCGCTGCAGTCCAAGCCTGTGGTTCTCACCTGCTTTGAAAGACAAAGCAGGTCTTGCATGGAGCCACGGGATCGGGATGGGGAGCTGATCAAAGACAGGACACCCGAGATAAGAGCTGATCAGAGATGAGAGCTGATCAGTAAAATACGCTGCCCGAGCCGGGCCCAGACGGAACCATGTGGTTAAAGTAAATAGCATAAGGGACAGCTCATGCTTGACTTCTGAAATCTCTGTTCTAATACACAATAACCAGAGCCAAGATGTCTCTGTTTTTGCTAAAATGATAGCTTTATCTTAAAACTTAGAAGTTTGCCCTAATAAGATTTTATAACCCTTTGTTCCCCTAGATAGAGTTAGTTAAGGGATCTGTAGAAGCCTTTTGGAAGACATTGAACCTAAACCAAACTACCTGTTATTATGTAAATCCTGTTACCCCTGGCAACCGAAACACTGTACCCATAAATACCTGTGTAATACTTCAGTCAGGGTTGCTCGTCTGACGGGAAAGACGTGTAACCCTCCAGGCACCCTCCTTATCTGTCTTCATAAATCTATACTTTATAAACTATATTTTTGGCTCTGTGTATTTTTCTTATTTCTATTTCCTACTATTTTCTCACCCTTTGAGACAACCCCTGTCTGAGGGACCCGAACTTTTGCTGGGAGTGTAGCTAACTCCCCACATTTCAACCTGAAGTTAACTTTTCTTCTGTGTAGAGGATGATAAGCACAGCCACCCAGAACAGCAAAAGGACAAGTTAATCAGAGGAACAGCTGAGTGCAGGGCACCAAGGGCGAGTTCCTGTCTGGTTCTGTGGAGGATCATGAAGACGTTGCCAATGTTGCTTGAAAATGTGTTTGATGTTTACTTAAAGAATGACCCTGGCTTGATTCACAAAAGCAGGAAAGAATTGGTGTGAGAGTATTCAATCCTGGTCAACAGTATCCATTCCATTCAGGCTGTTTCTTCTACTGGGAATGAAATTGTATATCATTGTAGGTTTTGTTTGTATTTCCCTAACGACTAACAGCATTGGGTATCTTTTCTTATGCTTGTCTCTTGTGTTCATAGTATATAGATATATATATATAATTTCAATAAATAAGTATTTAGATTCTTTTTTTACTTTAGTCCATGCTATTGAATATCATAACTTTTAAACTAATTTCTTACTGTCAGGAATTAAAATTTATCAAATATTTCACCCTCTAAGCAAAGCTGTAATAAATGTAATTTTATATACTTTTCAACAATGAATAAATTTCTAAGAGCGAAAGTACTGGGGGAAAAGTTATAAATATTTTAAGGTCTTTTGATTTGCATTACCACCCTGCCTTTCAGATCTATATCAAATTGTGCTTCCATAAGGAGGGGTGCATTTCATTAAAAAGTCCTTTTAAATTTTGTAAAACATCTATATTATGTATAGCACTATTCAGTGAACCCAAATTCCCATTAACTAGGACTCATTCTCTCTTTTGGCAGATGAATTATTTTGCTTTAAACATCTCATTAAATTTATCTGCTTCACGTAGTTTACAGAGACCTCAGATCTGTTATTAATGTCTGTCCCCAATCCTGTTTCTTCAATTGGATTTTTAAAATTCTTTAATAAATTTTTTTCTTTAATTTTCAGATTTAGCTGTTTGTGTATTTTCTATTTACTTTCAGCAGTTTAATATCAGCATTATTTTTTTTCTGCCAGAGGGATTATATTGCCTTCATTCTTTCCCGAGCACAACCATAAACAGGATTGTGTTTTGGACACACATGTCCTCATGCAGTGTGTGTCTTCTCTCCACTTCCTGACAACTACTGACATATCCTCCATCTGTAGTCAGGTATTCCATATTCAGATAGCACCTATGGTCATATGAAAGCTCCCTCTGTGTTTTTCTTACTTCTTTTCCTAGTTTTATCCTCTTGAGAAATAGTAAACGTGTTTAATCATCATACTTTTCCTGCACAGCTCTTAAACTATTTAAAGTTTTAATTTTGCTTAAATTGTGTAACTATACTAAATATATCTAATTCCTTTTGTCATTTCCCATATAAAGGTATGGAACCCCTCTATGTAACTGGCCATCTCCCCAAGGAACACTCCAATTTGTCTTTAAAAATAGTGGTGGGAAATAAATGTACATTCTCTGTGGTTTAACAAGGAAAGAGCGTGTGGGACCATCATCGTCCTCATTTTGCTTTCCATGACAGCCAGATGTGGTCTATAGTATTCATTAAATAGATTTATAGCTAATCAGTAGTAACACATAAGAGTTGAATAATATGGGGCTTACAGCTGTCAACTGAAGAAATGATGAGGTTCATGGGTCTGGAAAGGAGAGCTTCATTTCTCATCGAGGGCTGCAGCCTGCAGGGAGGCTGGGAGGCAGAGGCTCAGGCAGAAGCCAAGAGGTTGTCGTTTAAGGGAACGTCACAGGGAACAGGAAGTCACGCTGAGCCGGGCGCCAGGTGCGCGTAGGTGTCAAGCCGTGGAAGAGCCATGACGTTACGAGAGGAGAAACGTGCGCATGTGCGCTCAAGCTTCGTGCCCCTTCAGGGATCCACGCTCAGATGCCGCAGCCTTCGCATGGCCCGCGAAGGGCAGAAGGGGAAGCAGAGGACGGGAAACCCTTTGTGCGCGTCGTCCATGGGCTTCCCAGAGCCACTCCGTGGGGGGTGGCCTGGCGTCAGGAAGGAACGCTGGTCAGTTGTGCAGCTAAAGGGAGGGGCAGCATTGGGCAGTTGATTGAGATCAGGTTTTCAAAAAGCTGGCTCTGTTTGACCCTTAAGGAAGAAAGCACAAAGGCGATTATTGGGGGACAGGGTGCAACGAGCAGCCTGACCTCCATCCCGCCATGGCTAGGAACTCAGGTTTCAGGTTTCTCTGGGGTTCCCGTGGCAAGGGGGGTCTGTTCAGCCCATTGCAGGCCTTAAGATTTTATTTTTATTTCTCACAAGCAAAAGTTTTCTTTTATCACCTTTTCAAGTCACATAAAGTCATGCCTCTTCAACTCTGTGTAGATTGTACTTTAAGTATAGGAGTTTAGATGTAAGTATTAAATATTATTTGGTTACATTCAGTCAATTTCTGAAACCACAGACACCAGCGGGAGAACAGATCCCTGGGACTCGGAGTGGCAGAGACGGTGTGAAGAAAAACTGGGAGTAGTAAGTTTGTCCCGGACAGGTGTGTGGATTTGCTGAGGCTGGCTTGCTGTGAACAGTTCCTGTTAGAGGCATGGACATTTGAGTGGCTGTTTCTTTAATAGTAACGTGTGCTTTAAGTATAGAAAGGTCTGGAGAGAGAATGCCCTTTTGATCAGGGCACATAGTTACCAACGAGCACACATGTCCTCTAGAGCAAGTGGAAAAGCCAAACTCATTTCAAAATTATATAGAAAAGGCATCTGAGCACCACAGAAGCTAGGACTGCAGGGACTAAGCCCCCAGAGAGGAAGGAATTTTCAGGAGCGAGGTGAGGACCAGCCCCTGCTTTTCTTCCTGGTAAATTTGCTGGCTTTGAACCAGCTAGAGGTAGGCAGCGGGAGAAAGACCTCCCAGTGGGGCTGGCGTGACCAAAGTGGAGCTGTAAAAGGCCTCGGACATGTCTGCTACCCGTGGAAGACGTTTGCTGAACACAGGCGTTGTGCCGGGCAGAGGCCCAAAAGGTGAAGTCCAAGTCCGGCTTCTGCACAGGCCGGGGCAGCATCTTCCATCTGGATGTGATGACCGCAGGGACAGTGGCTCTGAAAACGCCGTGGAGCTCTGCCCATTGAAGAGACTTCAGAAGTCAAGGCAAATACACACATTTTGAGATGAACGGCTGTCATGTCTTTTAAAAAAAAATATTATAAAAACAAATAGTAAGTGGCAGATAGAAACCAAACTATGTCAGTAATTCCATCATAAGTGCGTGGACTAAGTACTCCATGTACTCTAAGAATGCAGATTGGAAATAAAGCGAAACCAGCAAGCATGAAGACACACACAGACTCACTATCAAAACATGTGGGTTATAAGTGCAGAACAATAAATATAAGGACACAGAAATGTTGAAAATAAAAATATAAAGTGAGATATTATCTGAATATGTCAGGTTTTTAGTCTGAAATGTCAGTTCTTGACAGGCTCATGAAGAATGACCAGAATCACCAAAGTTAGGCAAGCACGAAAACGAGGTTTACTGAGGAGAGAAAGGTAGGATTATGGAGCAAGAGCAAGAGACAGGTTTACAGAGCTGATACATATGCCACAGATGGACCCACTGTCGCAGTAAAGGGAGAGCAAAAGGAAGGGGCCAAAAAAAGGGCCTGGTTGTGGTCTGCATCTTGTTTTATAGCGCTGGGACGAAACCTCCTGTGTCTCAGGCGTCACCATGGAACCACTTTGACTGGACAGTAGGGAGCCGCATGACCTGAGTCTTCTGGCACATGCAGATGTCCCGTGAGCCTCTCTGAAGGCCGGTCCAGGGGAATCACAGCAGCCACTTTCAGCCCCAGGCGACCCAAAATCCCTTGCTGTCTACCTAACACACACATTGACCAAAAGAAAACTGCACAGCTGTTCTAATATTAGTCAGATTTTAAGGCAAAAAACTTACTAGAAAACAATGTTAAACTAAAATATATCAAGATTAAGAAGTCTTAAAAAAATATGGTATGATGATTAATTTTAAGCGTCAGTTTAACTGGGCTAAAGGGATACCAAGATAGCTGGTAAAACCTCATTTCTGGGTGTATCTGTGAGGACTTCTCTGGAAGAGATTGGCATTTGCATCCGTAGACTGAGCAAAGTAGATCTGCCCTCACCAATGTGGGAAGCATCATGAGATTTACTGAGGGCCTGAATAGAGTAAAAAGAGGAAGGGCGAACTTGCTCTCTGTGCTTGAGCCGGACGTTCATCATCTCCTTTCCAGGGACACTGGTGTTCCTCACTCTCAGGCCTTTGGACTTAATGTCTTTGCATTCCCTGGTTCTCAAGCCTGTGGGTTTGGATCAGAACCACAGTACCAGCTTTGCTGGGTGTCAGCTCGCTAGACGGCAGATCCTAGGACTTCTCAACTGTCAAGTCACACAAACCAATTCCTATAACATATATATATCTGTATATATATTATATATATGTAAAATCGCCTATTAATTCTGTTTCTCTGGAAAACACTAATACGTATGACAAACTAAACATGCACAAGAAGGTATTTACAATACATATATCAAAGGACTAATATCCATACATAAAAAATACATGAAAAAGACATACAAATGAAAAAAGATAAAAGAATGGCGGAAAACAGGAAGAGATACGTCACAGCAGAATGTATCCCAACAGTCATTAAATATTTTTAAAAAGCACTCAACTTCTTTAGTCAGCAGATTATGTAAATTAAAGCCACATTGCAACACTATTGTACACACACCAGAAAATTAACATTTGAAAGGACAGGAAACGCCAAGGTTAAAGAGTACAGAAAGCAGCTGGGTCACTCAAACATTGCTATTAGGACTGTCAGGTGGCTCAACCACTCGAAATAACTACCCCACATCTGCTGATGCTAGACACAGTCACACGCTGTGGCCTGGAACTATCTGCAGTATAGTCTGAAATGTAAAATGAAACCTAAAATGGATAAATAAATTAAGGTGCATCTGTAGACTGTAATACTAAACAGCAATAAGAATGAAGAGACTGTTGTGAAGGAATCTTCTAAACATAACGCTAAATAAAAAATTACAGACAAAAGACAGCACATGCTATATGATCTCATCTATATAAAGTTAAAAAATACGACAGGAAAACTAACTGGAGAAGCTGGGAGTCCATAGTGGCTACTCCTGGAGGTGCAGGCGGTGGAGACGAGGAAGTGCGACTGGGGGTGTGGGATGCTGCTCCGGTTCTGTGTCTGCACCTGGGTGATGGCCACAGAGATGTGTTGAATTTGCACCTATGATTTGTGCACTTTATTGTATTTATGTTATAAATCAATAAAATGTAAATTGCTTTGTACTGCACAAAGAAGAATGATAAAAGAAAAAAAGGAAAAAGACGGTGGTTCAACTTAGAATGAAGCTCCTTAGTTTCCGCAAGACCACACTTGACGGCCGTCACTAGCACGCCGGCAGCTCCAGTGAAGGCCCTCCAGGGCTCTGCAAAGCTGTCCTGGGCCACGTGCTTCCACCTTTCTAAGATTCTGTACCCATTTCTTTGTAAATCGGAAACTTTCACTTTCTAAAAATAAAAGACCAAGGAGATCTGCAGAGGCAAAAGGAGAGCTTTGTTTTCTAAAAGCAGTCTGCGGAGTGGGGAGATGCAGCCTTCAGCGCAAAACAAAAGTGCGCTCCGCTCCGAGGAGGGTCTGGGAGTCAGAAAGGATAAAGGCAAAAACCTCGGGGCAGGCGAGGATCGGCTGTAGGGTCCGGACTGCGCGGCCTCTGAGCAAGACATCTCGAGTCTCTTCCTCAGTGGCCTCGGGTGGCCTGTCGGTGGTCAGCTGGGGCATTACCAGCTACAGTCTATCCTGGCACCCACAAGGGGACTGGTTTGACTGGACTGTGGGAAGGCAGGTGCTGTGACACCTTTGCCACGTCTTTCTGAGCAGACAGAGCGCTTGACTGTCCCCTCATGCAGCTAAGGCCACCTGGTTCTGTTTTCACTTTGAGCGCCTCAGTTAGCCAGGGGGATCCCATTTTGTCTGTCAGCTGGGGGCAGACTTCAACACTTCTCTGTGCCCGTGTATAAGAGATATGCTTATGCTCTCTTGTCAATTCTTGGAGCTTCTCAAACGTTGCAGCAACTCTATAGACTCTATAATCACGTGAGTTAGCATGCTCAGGGTTATTCCTCTGCAGATGTGCTGATCATTCTGTCTATGTTCTGATCTCAGGTAAACATTAAAATGTCGCTAGGCAAGGGCCAAGGAAAGAACTGTATAACACCTCACTAGTGACCTCATCAGGGATAATATAAATCCAATAATGTCCTCTTGCAGCTGTCTCTGCAACCAGTCATTAATTTACTCACTGGCAATAAAATATATTTTATTAGTTTTAATATTATCTTCCCAGTTCTATTTATGTGCAATCTTATTATGTAACAAAGATTAAGTAGCATAGCAGGAGGTGTTTATTTTTTTTAAAAGGATGATTTCCAAAATGTAAAATGTAACTTTTAATACTCTCTTCTTTCATCCCATATAAAGCATAGGTAAAATACTCCCTAAGAACAGAAGGTAGTGCTTTTATGACTCACTTTAAGATATTCGGCACAGAAAAAGCCATTGTGGAATCACAAATGAGACGATATGCTCACCGGTGATTTCTGCAGGATTGTTCTCTGGGTAGTTTTGGACTAACCCAGCTCTCCATTCTTCCTCACGTGTAGTTCTCGGGAATAACTAGAACCTGGCGGGTGTGCAGCCTGAGATGGGGAGGAGCCCTCCAGAACAGCTGGTTTTGCTCCTGGCCCCCCTAGAAACAGGGTGTCTATCAGTGTTTTAGCCCAGCATCATTATACACCCGGGTATAAAATCCAGGTCCCTCAGCTGAGGTGCTAGTGGGCACGCACAGCCAGGACTCCATCTGCTCTGGCAGCTTCCCTGAGCCTGGGAGGACCAGCTCACAACCCACCCTGGGCTGCTGTCCCTTGCTGCCTATCTGCAAGGAATAAACCTGCTTCATGTCACCTGTGTGCACAGGTGCTCTGTGTCACCAGTCTCAGACAAGGTGGTGACCAGCGCACCGTGAACCTGCTTTGTATTTTATCATGGACAGGTATTTAAAAACTTTTCAGAAGATCCATGGTTTCTGGGATCATGCTTACATCATGATCTAATTTCATGCTTAGATCACAATATAATAAAAGGAACGACACAAGATCGATCGATTAAGTCAGTGAGTCAAGATAACATAATTCCGGTTTTGTTAATTTTTTTAACTTATAAGATATTTTGCCATTTTTATTTTTTGCTTTTAAAATTAATCAGAATTTTTAAGCTGATAGAAAAACTGTAAGTCAGAGATTAACTGACTTTCTTAAGGTAGTGTCTTCAGATTATGGTAAAAGTAGGCCCAGAATCCAGATGTCCTTGTGCTGTGTCTTGCACTAGACCCTGTCAGCATGAGGAGCTGCGTTCTTAAAACAGACCCGAATTGAACCACATGTAGCACGTGCATCATGACTGCACCGGTTCTAGAACACTCAACGGCCCTGAAGGCCTTTCTCATAAAGGAAACTGAGGCTTGGCAGGACTTTTTGAGTGACTTTTACGGAACAAGGAGTGTCTCAAATGTGGTGAGGAGAATCAGGCACCCACTGAGAACCACTACCCGCCCCACACTGTCAACCTTTGCAGATATGCGCACGGCTCACAGTACACTGCAGTTGTTCAAAAAGCATAAGTAGACTCTGGAGCCAGAGTCTTTAAATTCTAGCTCTTCCTATTAATTGTTCAAAGACCTTGAGAACATTATTTAACTTCAGGGTTTTTTAATCAATAACATGGACTTCATAGGATCATAGTTAGGATTAGTTATTACAGGGAAAGTGATTAGTATGGTACTTGGCATGTGTTTTTAGTATTCCTGTTTAGGAAAACCATTTTTCTTTAATTAAGGGAAGACCGCCACTCAATAAAATGCACACCTATTCACTCAGGTTTGGATTATTGTACACACCTGCATAACCATCTCCCAAACTACAAAGCAATCCACCACCCCCAGAAAGTTACCTGGTACCCCTGCCCAATCCCCTCCCCATCTGGCAATTTTCTAATTTCTATCACATACATTAGTACCATTTGATTCTTTATGTTCATACATATGACAACTATACTGATCTTATAATTCAAATAACACAGAATTTACAGAAAGTGTACAATTCAGTGGTTTTTACCATGTTCAGAATATTATTAAACCATCAACATAGTTAATTTTAGAATATTTCATCACCCCCAAAAGAAAACCAACCCCCAATGGCAGTCAATCCCTAACTCCAACTGGCCACTTTCTCTCAGCAATAGGCAGCCCCTAATCTATATTCTACACCGGATTACAGTTTCCAGAGATCCAACTGATATTTACTAATATACACGTGATAACTGTGGGGTAAGTTTGCCTCTATTTTGTTTAGTATATTTGCACTTATATGCATAAATAATGTTTTCTTGAAATAATTTCTTATACTTTGAATCTGGTTTTGATATGAAGTTTTATCTAGTTTGTCAAAATTTGGGATTGTTTCTTCCTTTTCTCTTATCTGGAAAAGTCTGCAATGACTTGAATTATATATTACATGTTAAATTGAAATTTCTCATAATGCAGACTAATCTATTATCTTGTTTTGGGGAACATATCTATTATTTTAATTTTTAAAATAGCTATAATTAGTTTTTATTTTTTCTTGATTTAATTTTAAATTATGTTTTCTGAGAATCTAGTATTTATAGTATAAATTGTAATTAGATATGATCCCTTTGGCAGATATGTGGTTTGCAAATATTTTCTCCTGATTTTTGGCTTATTTTTTCATCCTCTTAACATAATGATTAACAAAGCAAATTTTAAAATTTTGATGAAGTTGGATTTATCAATTTGTCTTTTTATGATTCATGCTTTTGGTTTTCAGCCCTATATCTTGAAGATTTTTCTCCTTTTTTAAAGCTTTATAGTTTAATGTTTTATATTTATGTTTATGTTACATTTTGAGTTGATGTTTAGTATAAGTTGTGAGATTTAAGTCAAGGTTCATTTCTTTATGGATGTTTGATTACTTTGGTACCATTTGTTGAAAAAGCTTACTTTCTTCCATTGGATTGCTTTTGCCTCTTTGTCAAAAATCAGTTGAACATATTTGTGTGGATCTACTTCTGGGTTCTGCATTCCATACATTGATTTACACATTTACCCCTCCACCAATACCACACTGTCTTGATTATAATAATGCATGTAATAATTCCTTCCACCTCACTCTTTTTAAGATTGTTTTCGCTACTGACAGGCTTGTGGCTTTTCATACATATTTTAGGGTAGGCTTGTCTGTATCTATAATAAACTTCTGTGGAATTTTTTCTAGGAATTTCATTAAACCTATAAATTAATTATTACATAGGTAGATATAGATATTGCTATTTGAGACTTCTTTTGTATTTATCAGTTTTGCCTGACTCTGTACAAATCAACTTTATGCTTCTTATAAAACAACCGACTTCTGGCATGTGTCTATGGTACGGTCTATATTGCTTATATTTTTCTTGCACTGTACCTTCCAATTCTCCAATTCTTTCTTCAGCTCTGTCTGTTTGCTAACTCATCAATGAGTTTCAGATATGAATTATTTTGTCTTTATAGTCAATGTATTATTTGGTGTACTCTTTGAAATATTTTTGGTCTTTGCTCCCCTATGTCTTTAAACATATTTATTTTGTGTTCTTAGTGAGATAATACTATTATCCATACATTTTTGAATCTGTTATTTTCTCTCCATTATTGCTATTGATTATTACATGTATTTTTCTTTTCTGTAGCTTGTGATTTCTTTTCTTTAAACTGCTAATTTTATTTAGAACTTCTTTAAGTAGAATTCATCAAGGCCTTGGTTGAAATTAGATTTTTCTATGAAAAAAATTGAATTTTTCTCTGTCAATGTTCTGGTGGCACTATATCTTGGGTACCCATTTATATGATGTATTTGATATTTTTTTGAACTACATAATGTGATTTCAGAAAGGCAAAATTATGTGGATACTGCCTTAGAGTTTTTTGTTTTTAAGTACTTTTTCACCCCTCTACATTCACTCCCCAGTACCAGTATTAAGATAGCTAACTTTCTCTTACCCCTATATTCCTCACTAGTTTGTTTCTCATATATCCTTAACATTAGGTATATTTCTTTGGTCAGCCAGCTTTGTTAAGAGGGATGGAATCTTTTAGTTTCCTTACTTTGCACAAGCTGGGAAGTTTTTGTTTACACACCTCTACCAGTAAAAACATCAATATTTTAAAATTTTTAGTTACATACATATACTATCATTAGGTAACATCTCCAAACATAATAATTTGTACAGTCTTAATCAATTATAATTAAATATATTTTTATTTTAAATTATCTTGGCTATCAGAAATATTTTGGGTCGGACTCTTGTTATATCATCAAAGTTCTTGATTTGAAATGTGTCCAGTGAAGAGTACACCGAAAAACAAAAGCATGCCAGTTTTACTATTTTCTAGTTTGTGCACTTGCACAGGTTAATTGAGTCTAAACTAGAAAAATAATCACTGTATAAACCTGTATCCTTAGGCATATGTAAACTAAAATTTCACATGATATGCTGGAAAATAATGTATCAGTGAAAATGACTCCATCAACACTTTGGAAGTGTGAGCCTCAGACATTAACATACTGCACATGGCATAGGACCCTTGAGGTTAAATGAAGGAGTAAGTGTTAATGTTTAAATTCAGTATTAGAAAAATATAGTTTATTTTCATTTAGAATTAAATACAAAATGAGTTCTTTTCTTTTGGACTCCAACAGCTTGCTTGTGAATGCTTTGAGGTTTGTAGACCATACTTAGAGATAAGATGATAAAATTTCTTGCAGTTAAGCAGGTTGGGTGTTAAAAATGTGCATGACTGGTATTGATATAAAGCACCTCATGGAAATGTCAGAAGGGGGATGAGATGAAATCTCTTCACAGTGACAGTCTTGGAGTACAAGCTTGCTTTCAAGTTCTAATACAAAAATGAGAGTTTCTTAAAGGATATTCTAGACTCCGTTTGCATATTTTTTTCTAGACTTTCTCAGGTATTGGTATCAAATTATTCACTGCAACTTGAGTGATGGAAGGAAGTAAACATTATCTAGTTAACGGCTACTTAGTGACTCCATAGGAGAGGCACAAATTTGAAACAGTTCACCAAGGAAAATGAAAAACTCAAATAGGAAAAAGAACAGAAAAGGTGCTGATGATTAGTATAACAAAGAGCTGAATATTTTATTTCCCTTAGCTATCATTAATAAGTGATAAGCAAAATAAAGTATTTCAATCCTCTATGAAGTGAAGTTAAACATGCTTACCAACCATTTCTTTTACAGTGCTATTGGGAGTTCCATTCGTAAATCCCTGTTGATCAGTGTTTTGAATGTTGCTTCTTATACATACACATGTCTAAAGTTGTAATTGTTTTTTCTGTTTAATAAAAAGTACCTATATCTACACCTATTAAATAAACATCAAGTTTTTCAGAAGGCTAAAACCTTTTAAGAATTTGACCACTAGGCCACACACTATTTAAGAAAAAATGCATTTAATCCTCTGAATGTATATAAATTACTAATTATATTAATTGATTAATTAATATAAGATGCCCTGGAGATTACCAAATATCTTTAATATCATTCAAATGTTTTGTAAGCATCCGGTTGATTATGTTCCCCCAAGAGGCACAGAGATGACAATGAGGATACGTTAGATTTCTTTGGTAAGGATGTTTTCTCAATGTGAATATGGCACCAGAAATAATAATAATTTTTAAAGGAAGACATAAGTTGCCTAGTATTCAGCTAGACACAAAATTCTAATGCACATTCTTATTACTCTAAATGAAATAAATTTCACTGATCATTTTAGAAGATTTGT
This sequence comes from Lemur catta, assembly GCF_020740605.2. Taxonomy (NCBI): domain Eukaryota; kingdom Metazoa; phylum Chordata; class Mammalia; order Primates; family Lemuridae; genus Lemur; species Lemur catta. The sequence continues at coordinate 100,449,751 of NC_059136.1, read as the reverse complement.
TAAAACACTGAATCGGTATTGATAGGGAAGCATAAACAATAATTAATTCTGGGATTACTACCTGTATCTTTAGTGCTGTTTATTAAATATTTTGTTGAGCCCCTATTCTATGTCCAGCGCCATGCTGAGCCAGAGTGCAGAGATGGATAAAAGCCCATGTCTACACAGAAGAGTTTCAAGTTGAGGGAGACATAAATGCACACACAAGTAAATGATACACACTAATACAGTGACACATAAACATAAAACATGCTGTGAAATGACATGGGAGGACACCACCATTTTTTAATTAACCAGAGTTATTTCTCTTTATGAAATATTATTTAATTATTTCCTTTACTATGAATATGGATTAGGTCATAACCTGTTGTACTCCGGAGAGGATCTGTAACTGTTGATGTATGTGTTACACCATCTCTATTCTGTGCAATACTTACAGCCAATTCGTCAAAAGGTCTTTCTTTGACATTTTCTACTTTTAAAATGTTTCATTTGCATCTTCTGTAAGCAACACCTGTCTTCGAAAAATATTGATTTTACTTTTGCACTTTATTTTTATGTCTAAAAGACATAGAGGAAACGATACTCGATTAGTGTACTGAACGGCTTTAGAGTACTTCTGTATAGCCACAACCCCCATTCTATTATGCTTCCAGAACTTCTGCCAGCCTTGTCTCGCCAAATTCTGTTCAGCTCACTGAAGCACCGAAATCAATATTCTTTTCTTCTATAGTTCTCCGAGTTTGTGATTGTATGTGAATGTTTCAAAATAAATTACCAGTGTTCCATACCCCTCTTCTTAAATAAAACAATACATCAAAGCAAGCACGTGCTTTGAAGATTTAACAGCCCTAGAAATACTAATAATTAGAACTAATGATTTTCTACTATTTTTCTGTTTCAGACCTCCCTGCCATAATTTTACATTTTATATGGAAATTCTTTGTTTTTAATAAACTCGGAATTTTATCACAGTAGTTGTGTAATTATGGCAGCTCCACCCAGACTCATCAGGGTGCTGTGGATCGCATCTGTCTGTCTAACACTGAGGACTTACCAAGAGAAGGACCCTTAACATCGTCATTGTGTTTCCGGTGCCTGGTACACAGGTGCTTAATATTTCCTGAATGTGTGAAGGAAAAGAAATGACGCCGTGTGACTACATCTGCATTCGTGGCGTCGGCGTCGTGCTGCTGTGTCCCTTCGGGAGGGCTCTGCAGCCAGACGCTCACACGCCGGAGGAGTGCCGCTGCCGCTGGGGAGCCGCCCTGCAGTTTCAGGGGCCGCGTCCTCCGGGCCGAGCCCGGTTAATGACAGCACGGGAGGTGTTGAGCGGTCCCATTCCTGCCTATGCAGGACTTTGTCGGCAGCCGATCAGCTCTGGGGCCCCCGGGGGGCCGGCGGAGACTGCAGAGCTGCCCTGCGGTCACTGCGTGGCCCTTCTTCCGTCTCCCCTCCCGGTGTCTGGGGGTCTGGGGGGCTTCTCGCCCTACTCCTGCTCCCCGCACATTGCTTGGGCATCTGATCCCATCCCAGCATCCGCTTCTCGGAGTTGCTGAGCTGGTAATGTGTTTGGAAATACGATACATGTAAAGCTGTGTGATTACAATAATAATTTACTTTTTGTGTTCCTTTATAACTCTCACACTGAGTTGAGTCAGAAGAGAGGTATTATTAAGTCTCAGGCCATTTTTTATTAATTTGAACAGTAAAATTTCAATCATTGCTGATTCACAAAATTCTAGCGGTACAGTTTCTAAGGGCCATTTACTTTAAATCTCCCTGTTCTACAGATGACGAAATTAGGAACCTTATAAGTGATTTACTCAAGAGCAAATAAATTAGAGGCAAAATCTAACAACAAAGAATCCAGGTATCTAAATTTAAGCCCAGGGACCTTTCCAGATACCAATACAAATATTTTAACCTCAGTGTAAGGAAAGCAATTATTAAAATAATCATGCAGTAAAACTCTAAAATGTCATATTTGTGAAATCATGCATTGAGCCCTATAAAAAAGATACTTTGATTCTTTTCTACTTAAGTGACAGTGTCTTTATCCTAAGTACCATGATAATTTTGAGACTCATGAATTAATATACAACTAACTTACTAATTTATTTTTAATTAACAGACTTTATTTTTTAGATGAGTTTTATGTTTGCTAGACATTGAATGGGAAGTACAGAGCTCTTGTGTTAGTTTTCTAGGACTGCCATAACTAAGCCCAGACTGCGTGGCTTAGACGGCAGAAATGCATTACCTCGCAGCTGCGGCAGCGGTGGTTCTGTATGGCAATGAGACCCTTTCTCCTGGCTTCTGGTGGTGTGCCCATAATCTTCAGGGTTCCTTGGCTTCTAACAGAATGATTCTGATCTTCACATGACAGTCTCCACATGTATGTGCCTGTCTCTTTGTGCAAATTTCCTGTTTCTGTAAGGACTGCAGTCACATTGGATTAGGAGCCCATGTGACTGCAGTATGACATTGTCTTAAATAATTATCTGCAATAACCCTATTTTGAAATAAGGTCACATTCTGAGATGCTGGGAATTAGGACCTCGACATAAGAATTTGAGGGGACCCTGTTCCCCTACATGTCTTCTTGCCTCTCACACAGTTTTCCTAATTAGCATCTTTCTTTAGTGTGGTTCATTTGTTATAATCGACAAGCCAATATCAATACATTATTATTAACTAAAGTCTACAATTTGCGTTAGGGCTCACTCTCTGTGTTGTGTGACCTATGAGTTTTGAGAGATGCATAATGTCCTGTTCCCACCACTGCTGTGTCATACAACATAGGGTCCCTGCCCTGGAATCGCCTTGCTCCACCCACGCACCCCTCCCCCTCCACACTCTCACTGGCAACCACTAACCCTTGGTTCTCTTTGTGGCTTTACGTCTTTCCAAAGTCTCATGCAGGTGGGACCATACAGTTTGTAGTCTTATACAGATTGGCTTCTTTTATCTAGCAATATACATTTCAACTTTAACTGTGTAATGTTAAGTGAAAGCAACATCCTTTCTTGGCCTGGTAGCTCTTTTCTTTTTATTGATAAACAACATTCCATTGTGTGGATGAACCACAGTTTATCCATCCGCCTACTGAAGGACGTCTCGGTTGCAAGTTTGGGCAATTATGAATAAAGCTACAACAAATATTTATGTATGGGTTTTGGTGTAGGTATAAGTTACATCCAAAGGAGTTCTATTTCTGGATCATATGGTAAGAGTGCATTTAGCTTTAGCAGCAATGCACGGCAGTTCCCGTTGCTCCACGTCCTCCCTTGCGTTTGGTGCTGCCAGTCTGGCTTTGGGTCGTTCTAATTCATGTATTTCATTGTTAGTTTAATTTGTGAACAAGGACTGACATAGGAGTTTCAGCATCATTCCCTAGGCATATTTGCCATCTGTATGTCTTCTTTTGTGAGCTTTTAAGATCTTTTGCCCTCTTTTCAGTTGTGTTGTTTTTTTATTGTTGAATTTTAAGTGTTTATTTATGTTTTGAAGCTCTTTACAAATATGTCTTTTGCAAATATTTTTCCTAGTCTGTAGTTTTTTTTTTCCTTCTCTTAATAGTTTTTCAAAGCAGAAGTTTTTAACTTTAATGAAGTTTAACTTGTCCGTTTTTCTTTCATGTATTGTGCCTCTGTTATTGTATGTAAATATTCATTGCAAACCCAAGGTAATCTGGGTATTCTCCTATTTTATCTTCTAGAAGTATTATCATACATTTTACAATTAGATCTGGGATCCATTTTTAGTTAGATTTTGTTAAAGGTATAAAGTCAATATCTACATTCATTTTTTTCCCACATGTGTGTTCAATTGTTCTAGGACCATTTCTTGAAAATATCATCCTTTCTTCATGGAATTGCATTTTTACTTTGTCAAAGATCAGTTGATTATATTTGCATGCATCTATTTCTGGTTTCCTTATTCTATTCCATTAATTGATTTTTCTATTCTTCTGCTAATACCACAGCTTTGGTTAGGTATTTTTATAGTAAGTGTCTAAGCTAGGTAGTGTCTGTCATCCAGCTTTGCTCATCTTCTTCATCATTGTACCGACTATTTCAGGTCTTTTGCCTTTACATACAAACTTTAGGGTCAATCTGTCAATAACCACAAAATAATTTTCTGGGATTTTGTTGGGGATTACATTGAATTTATAAATTGATTTGGGAAGAACTGACATCTCAAAAATATCGAGTCTTCCTATTCTCCTGGAGAGAAAAATATTGGATATTTCTCCATTTATCAAATCTTTGATTTCTTTCATTAGATTTTTGTAGTTTTACTCATATAGAAGTACAGGTGTTGTGTTTTTAAGTTTAAATTCCATTTGCTCATTGTTGGTATATCAGACATCAATTGACTTTTGTGTATCAACCCTGCATCTTTCAACTTTCTTATAATCACTTATTAATTCTAGGAATTTTTGTTGATTCTTTGGGATTTTTCTACATAGAAAATAGCACCATTTGCAAACAAAGGCAGTGTGTTTTTTTCTTCCTAATTTGTATATCTTTTATTATCCTTTCTTATCTTATTGTGTTATCTAGGACTTCTAGCGTATTGCTGAATACAAGTATTGAGAGGGACGTCTTTTTCTTGTTCTTTATCTCAGAGGGGACACATCTAGCTTTTCGTCATTAAGTACAACGTTAGCTGTCCATTTTTTTGCAGATGTTCTTAATCAAGTTGAGGAAGTTTCCACTATTCCTAGTTTGTGAGGGTTTTTATTATAATTTGGTGTTAACTTTTGTCAAATGTTTCCCCCCTCCCCGCATCTATTGATATAATCATACGAATTTTCTTCTTTAGACTATTGATGCAATGAACTAACTATATTATTAAGTTTGAAATGTTGGATCAGTCTTTCATACTTGGAATAAGTCTCACTTGGTCATGGTATATAATTCTTTTTATCCATTGTTGAGTTCAGTTTGCTAATACTTAGTTGAGTAGTTTTGCATGTCTGTTCATGAGAGATCTTGGTCCGTAAATTTCCTTTTCTGTCTATTTTTGGCATTAAAGTAATGCCAGACTCACAGAATGGATTAGAAGGTATTCTCTCTGCTTCTATTTTCTAGTATAGATTGTAAATTATTGCTATGATTTCTTATTGAAATGTTTGCTAGAATTCACAAGTGAACCCATCTGGACCTGATACTTGCTGTGTTGGAAGGTTATTAATTTATTAATATTTACTTAGTAGCCATAGGCCCATTTAGAATATTTACTTCTGATTGTGTCTTTCAGAAACCATTACATTTAAGTTATTTAGTTGTGAACATAATAATTTGTCAATAATATTCATTGATTATCCTTTTACAGTCCATGAGGTCTATATTGATGTTCTTTCTTTCATTTTTGACATTAGTAATTTGTTCTTCTCTCTTTTTTTCTTAGTTAGCCTGGCTAGATATACACACACATATATATCAATTTAATTGCTCTTTTTGCAGAACTATCACTTGTTTTTCATTCATTTTCCTGTTTTCAGCTTCACTGATTTCTTTTCTAATTGACAATATTTCTACTCCTTTGCTTACTTTGGGTTTAATTTATTTGTTTTTTCATTTTTCTAGTTTCATGAGATGGAAACTTAGATTGTTGATTTTAGATCTTTCTTATTTTCTAAAATATGTATTTAATACTGTAAGTTTTCCTATAATTTTTGCTTTCATGGCATCTCACATATTTTTATAAGTTGTATTTTGATTTTTATTTAGTTCGAAATATTTAAAAAATTTTTCCCCAAACTTCTTCTTTGACCCATGTGTTATTTAGAAGTATAATATTTAGTCTCCAAGTATTCTGAAGTTTTAAACTTTGTTATTGATTTTTAGTTTATTTGCATTATGATTTGAAAGCATATTTCCTATAATTTTTATTCTGTTAAATTTGATGAAGTGTGTTTTCTGGCCCAGACCATGGTCTGCCTTGGTGCTTGTTCTATGTGACCTTGAGAAGAATGAGCACTTTGCTATGAAGTCGTCTTTAAGTGCTAATTAGATCCACTTGTTTGATAGTGCTGTTCAGTTCAATTATATTCTTACTAATTTTATGTCTGCCAGTCTGTCAATTACTGATAGAGGGGTGTTAAAATATACAGCTATTAGTGGATTTGAAGACCTATCCTTGAAGATCTATCACTTTTTGCCTCATGTATTTTGACAGTCTGTTCTTAAATGCATATGCACTGAGAAGAAGACTTTTGTTACTTCTTGGAGAACTGACCACTTTATGATTACATAAAGCCCTTCTTTATCGCTGATTATTTTATCTGCTCTAAAGTCAGCTACATTTGAAATTAACATACCTATCACAGCTTTCTTGTGATTAGTGTTAGAATGGTATGTCTTCCTCTATCCCTACACTTTCAATCTGTCTGTTCTTCATGTTTAAAGTAGATTTCTTATAAATAGCATATAGTTGGGTCTTGTTTGGTTTTCTTTTTTTGTTTGTTTGTTTTTATTTTTTTAAGTTTTTTTCTAGACCACTACAAGGGGGTCTTACAGTGGGAGAGAGAGACGGAACTCAACTCCTTGTGGTGGTTGTTTTTTCTCAGTCCACTCTCTGACAGTCTCTGTCTTTCAATTGGTGTATTTAACCCACTCGCATTTAAAGTGAGTACTGATATTGTTGGATTAACTATATTAATTTTATAACTGTATTGGTAACTCTTTTCTATTTGGTGCCCTTGTTTTTTGTTTGTTTGCTTCTTTCTTTTTTGTCTTCCACTCTTTCTACCATCTCTAGTTTTGAGAAGTTAATGTGGTTCCATTTTCTTTCTTCTCCTAGCATAAAAATTATAATCCTTTTTAAAATTTATTTTAGTGATTGCTCTAGAGTTTGTGGCATACATTTGCAATAATAAAAAGTCCAGTTTCAAATAACACTATATCACTTCATGAATAGTGCAGATACCTTGTAACAAAGCATCCAAAATTCTTTTGTCCCTGAACCTATAACATTGTTGTCAGTCATTTCACTTATTCCCTAAGTTATAATAACACCATATACTATTGTTATTATCTTGAACAAACTATCATCCTTTTGATCAATTAAAATAAGAAAAATGAAAGATTTCATTTTACCTTCATTATTCCTTCTCTAGTATTCTTTATTTGTAGCCAAGTTTCTGATCTATATCATTTTCCTTCCTTTTAAAGAACAACTTTTAACATTTTTTTCCAAAGAAGGTCTACTGGTGACAAATTCCTTCTAGGATAATATAGAAAAGTCACTGAAAATGATTACTTTGGGTAAAATATTAGTACATAACTTATGGATTTTTTTAAAATGGAGTATATTATGGTGGCATAATACTTTCTTTTAATTAAGACTGAATTAAACATTGTTTCCCTCAGATGACCAATTTCAGTTCCATGGTATCCTTGAAAACCAGCTGCTTCAGAATGTTGTTAATGTGAAAACCCACAGCCTAGCAGCCACTTGGGGGGGAAGATGAGGTTTGTAGTTTCTAATAAATTTTCATCCCTAGAAAATTGTATCTATTTGACCACAGTGCTCTCTAGAAAAGTTCTTTTCACAAACTTTATCTATAATTCACCCAACATAGAACTCACACAATGAGAAAGTCTTATCCCTGGGTATTTGCTGAAAATGATTAATGGCAATATTTAACATCACAGTTCCCTGAGGTGATGCTACTAGTTGGGTAAAACAAAAGTCTGGACAAAAAACTTATTAACAAATTATGGGGAATGAGATATACTTAGGGTTATTGGAAAAGCTATGAGCTGACATAACTCTGGAGATCTGTAAGACCATGCAGATGTCCATATTTCCATGAACAAGAAATACCTTAATCTATCACCAAAAGGGAGCTTGAGGCTCTGTGAGAGCAGGAGATGAAAGCCCATGAACTATTGTAGATTGCTGAAGTGTTGAAGATGTGACTCAGATACACAGAACCTCTTGGGAAATGATGAGGGACTTAGTGCTTGAAAGATTTAACAGAATTTTTGTTCGATCATTAGCTGACTAGTAAGCTAACTGAAGAGATACTTCTGAGGCACCACATGACAAAGGGTAGAGACTTTACAGAATTAATCTGCAAAAATCATTTAAAAAAATGAGAACAAAACAATTCTTAATAAAGAGGGAGATCTGATTTCCAGAATTGGCACATTATATTTTTAACAATATTCATTTTTTAGAAAAAAAATAACACAAGCAAAGAAACAGGAAAGTATTATCCATACACAGAAAAAGAGCAGCCAATGCAAACCATTCTTGTGGACAGTTGTACTTACTAGGCAAAGAGTCTAAATCAACTATTATAAATCTATTAAATAACTAAGAAAGAAACTATGTACAAAATATTAAATAAAAGAATTAGAGCAATGTCTGAAATAGATATTATCAATAAAAAGATAGAAAGAATGAAAAAGAACTAAATAGAAATACTGGAGTTGAAAATTACAATAATTGAAATGAAAAATTCTCTAGAGGGACTCACTATCAGATGTGAGTAGACAAAAAAAGAATCAGTGAACTTGAAAATAGGGCAAGTAAGATTATTCATTCTAATGTAGAGAAGAAAAAAGAATAAAAAATTAACAGAGAATACAATTCACTATGCTAAGAAGACCACAGGACTGGGGAAAGAGAAAGGATTTCAAAGGGCTCCATCCTCTCTCATCAAAGAGAAATAGAGAGTCTGCCTACACACCTAATTCACCACTGCTACAGCCTACAAAAAAACTAGGAACTGAGAAACTGCCATGCTAAGGATATCTATAATGAAGTCATTGATCCAGAACCTAGACCCCCATCTAAGCACCCATAAATAAACCCAAAGGTTCTGAAAAGGAAAATCTCATTTATGGAAATACAAAACACCAGTGGAAAGTTTTAATAAGAGAATAGATCAGGCAGAAGAAAGAATATCAGAGCTTGAAGATAACTGTTTTTAAATTAATTCAGTCAGTCAAAAATAATGAACAGATAATTAAGAGTAATGAACAAAGCCTATAAGAAATATGGGATTGGCTGGGCACGGTGGCTAATGCCTATAATCCTAGCACTCTGGGAGGCCAAGGTGGGTGGATCATTTGAGCTTTGGAGTTTGAGTCCAGCCTGAGCAAGAGTGAGACTCCGTCTCTATTAAAAATAGAAAGAAATTAGCTGGACAACTAAAAATATATAGAAAAAAATTAGCCAGGCATGGTGGTGCCTGCCTGTAGTCCCAGCTACTTGGAAGGCTGAGGCAGAAGGATTGCTTGAGCCCAGGAGTCTGAGGTTGCTGTGAGCTTGGCTGACACCACAGCACTCCAGCCTGGGCAACAGAGTGAGATTGTGTCTAAATTAAAAGAAAGAAAGAAAGAAAGAAATATGGGATTATGCAAAACAGTCTAATATAAGAATTATAGGCATCCCAGAGGAAGAAGAAGAAAATGCACAAGGGCTGGAAAACCTACTGAGGGAATAATTGAGGAAAATGTTCTTGGTCTTTTTAGAGATTTAGACATACAGGTATAAGAAGATCAATGAATACCTGGGAGATTTATCACAAACAGGCAATCACCAAGACACATAGTCATCGCACTGGCCAAAAACAACATGAAGGAGGAACTCCTGGGAGCTATAAGGCAAAAACATAGAGTAACTTACAAAGGAAAACTCATCAAGCTAACTGCAGACTTCTCAACTGAGACCTTATAAGCCAGAAGGAATTAGGGCCCAATTGTCAGTGTTCTTAAACAGGACAATTGCCAACCTAGAATTTTGTATTGTGCAAAACTAAGTTTCATAAACAAAAGAGAAATAAAGACTTTTCTGGACAAGTAAACACTGAGAGAATTTGTCAAGACCAGACCTGCCCTGCAGGAAATACTCAGAACTGCATTATACATAGATCAGCACAGTGGTCACCCACCAGTGTAAAACTATCCAAAAGCTGAAGCTCAGAGCCCATATGAAGCAATAGTGCAAGAGGTAAAACAAAGCAATAAGGTACTACCAAACAGGATGAACAGAACAGTGGCTCACATATCAATTCTGCCAATCAGCATGAATGGTTTGAATTCCGTACTCAAGATACATAGGCTGAATCAATGAATAAAAAATCAAAGCCAAGTATCTGTTGTTTCCAGGAAACACATCTAGCCAAAAAGGACTCATTCAGACTCAAGGTTAAGAGATGGAAAAAAAAATATTCCATGAAAATGGAAACAAAAAGAAAGCAGATATAGCCATTCTTGTATCAGATAAAATGGACTTTAAATCAACATTAGTAAAGAAAGACAAAGATGGTCATTATATGACAGTAAAGGCAGCAATTCAACAAGAGGATATAACAATCCTAAATATTTATGCATCTAACACAGGAGTGCCCAGATTCATAAAGCAAACCCTACAAGATTTAACCAGAGAGATAAACAACATCACTGTAATTGCAGGGGATTTATACACCCCAATGACAGAACTGAACAGATCATCCAAGCAGAAAATAAATAAAGAAATATTGGACTTAAATGGGGCTATAGAACAAATGGGACTAACAGACATTGCAGAACATTTTACCCAAAAACTACTGAATATACATTCTTCTCAGCAACACATGGAACATTAATTCTCCAAGATTGATCATATTTTAGGCTATAAAACATTACTAAAAAAATTGAAATCATACCATTCATTTTCTCAGATCACAATGGAATAAAACCAGAAATCAACACCAAGAGAAACATCCAATCTTACACAAAGTCATGGAAATTAAACAGCCTGCTGCTGAACGATATTGGATCAATGGAGAAACTAAGATGGAAATCAAAAGATTCCTCGAACTGAATGACAAAAGGAATACAAGTTATCAAAATCTATGGGATTCAGCAAAAGTGGTCCTAAAGGGAAAATTCATAATCTTAAATGCCTACATCAAAAAGACAGAAAGAACACAAATTAACAATCAAATGACATGTCTCAAGGAACTGATCAAGAAAAAGAAGAGCAAACCAAACCCAAAGCCAGCCAAAGAAAAGAAATAGCTAAAGTCAGAGCAGAAATAAATGAAATAAAAAATAAGAAAATAATACAGAAAATCAATGAAACAAAAAGTTGGTTCTTTGGAAAGATAAACAAAATTGATAGACCTCTTGCTGGATTAACCAGGAATAGAACAGAAAGTACCCAAATAACATCAATCAAAAATGAAAAAGGAGACTTTATCATACAACTGATACCACAGAAATACAAAATATCATCTGTGAATATCTTGAAAATCTCTATGCACATAAATATGAAAACATAGAGGAAATGGACAAATTTCTAGAAACACAGAACCTCTCAAGACTCAATTGGGAAGAAATAGAACTCCTGAACAGACCAATAATGAGTGACTATATTGAAGCAGCAATAAAAAAATGTTCCAACAACAAAAGCCCTGGACCAGATAGATTCTCGGCCAAATTTTATCATCCCTGCAAAGAAGAGTTGGTACTCATACTACAGAAATTATTCCATAACATTGAGAAGGAGGAAATCCCAACTCATTCTATGAAACCAATATCACCTTGATACAAAAATCAGGAAAGGACACAACATAAAAGAAAACTACAGAAAAACATCCCATATGAACATAGATGCAAAAATCCTCAACAAAATACTAGCAAAGCTGTTTTAACAGCACATCAAAAAAATAATCCACCATGACTAAGTGGGCTTCATCCCAGGGATACAAGGTTGGTTCAACATACGTAAATGTATAAATGTGATTTATCACATAAACAGAAGCAAAAACAAAGAACATATGATCATCTCAATAGATGTTAAAAAAAACATTTGACAAAATTCAACATGCTTTCATGATAAAAACCCTCAACAAACTAGGTATAGAAGGAATATATCTCAAAATTGTAAAAGTTATATATGACAAACTCACAGTCAACTTTATGCTGAATAGGGAAAAGTTGAAATCTTTTCCAACTAAGAACTGGAACAAGACAAGGATGCCCATTGTCACCACTTCTATTCAACATAGTTCTGGAAGTCCTAGCCAAAGCAATCAGGCAAGAATGAAAAGTAGGGTTTCCAAATTGGGAAAGACGAGGTCAAACTATCGCTTTTCATGGATGATATGATCTTATATCTAGAAAACTACAAAGTTACCACCAATAGACTCCTGGAATTAAAAATAAATTCAGCAAAATCTCAGGTTACAAAATCAATGTATGCAAATTGACAGCACTCCTATATACCAGTAAGAGTCAAGCTGAAAGTCAAATCAAAGACTCAATAGCATTCACAATAGCTACAAGGGAAACAAAATACCTAGGAATATACTCAGCCAAAGAGGTGAAAGATCTCTACAAAGTGAACTATGAAACACCGAGGAAAGAAATCACAGATGATACAAACAAATGGAAAAACATATCATGCTCAATAATCAGTAGAATCAACATTGTTAAAATGTCCATACTACCCTAAGTAATTGAATCTGTAGATTCAATGCAATCCCCATCAAAAAACTAATGTTATATTTCACAGATCTAGAAAAAAATAATTCTATACTTCATTTGGAACCAGAAAAGAGCCCGAATAGCTAAAGCAATCTGAAATAAAAGGAACAAATCTGATGCATCACATTACCAGACTTCAAACTATGCTACAAGGTTAAAGTAACCAAAACAGCATGGTATTGGCATAAAAATAGAGACATAGACCAATGGAATAGAACAGAAAACTCAGACATAAAACCATTCACATATAGCAAACTGATCTTTGACAAAGCAGACAGCAATATACACTAGAGAAAAGAATCCCTATTCAATAAATGCTGTTGGGAAAATTGGATTGCCACATGCAGAAGAATAAAACAGGATCCATATTTCCCACCACTCACAGAAATTAAGTCAAGATGGATAAATGATTTAAATGTAAGGAATTAAAGCATAAAAATTCTAGAAGAAAATGTTGGAAGAACTCTTATAGATATTGGCCTCAGCAAAGAATTTATGAAGAAGACCTGAATGGTAATCACACCAAAAACAAAAATAAATAAATGGGACTTGATTAAATTAAAAGCTTCTGTACAGCCAAGGAGATAATCAACAAAGCAAATAGGCAACATACAGAATGGGAGAAAATATTCACAAGCCATACATCCAATTAACGTCTAATAACCAGATCTACAATGAACTCAAGCAAATCACCAAGGAAAAAATCAAACAACCCCATTAAAAAGTGGACAAAAGACATAAACAGAAGATTTTCAAAAGAAGATAAGCAAATGGTCAATAAACATATGAAAAATGATCATCAGTAATCATCAAGGAAATGCTAATTAAAACCACAATGAGACATCACTTTACCCCTGTTAGAATGGCTTTTATTAAAAAGTACAAAAACAATAGATACTGGTGTGGATGCAGAGAGAAAGGAACACTTATACACTGGGACTGCAAATTAGTAAAACCCCTATGGTTAACAGTATGGAGATACCTCAAAGAATGAAAAATAGAACTGCCATTTGATCCAGCAATCCCAGTACTGGTTATTTACCCTAAGGAAAAGAAGTCACTTTATCAAAAAGTCACCTGTACTTTATTGTTTATTGCAGCAAAATTCACAATTACAAAGATATGGAATTCACCCAAGTGCTCATCAATTCATGAGTGGATTAACAAATGTGGTGTATGTATTCTGTGGAATACTACTCAGCCATGAAGAAGGATGACTTAATGCCTTTTGCAACAATGGAACTAGGGACCATTATCCTGAGTGAAGTATGTAAATAACAAAAAAAACCTAACACCATGTGTACTCAGTACTAAATTGGAACTAACCAATGAGCACATATGTGTATAGAGGGATGTAAAACTAAATAGAAATCAAGCAGGGGGCAGGGGCAGCAGGGGTGGGTGACAACCTACCTAACAGGTATAATGAACACAATCTGGGTGATAGGCTCATTTATTACCATGACTCAAGCATTTTAAAAGCAATCCATGTAACCAAAAACATTTGTACCCTTGTAATACTTTGAAATAAAAAAAATCATTTATACTTTTTTGTATTTGACTTCTGTCATTTAGCTTAGTGTCTCTGAGATTCATACATATTGCTGTGTATATCAGTAGTTTTTTTTTTTTGCTCATTGAGTGGTGCTCCATTGAATAAAGATAGTTGTAGTTTGTTTTTTATTTTTTAATGAACAGAGCCTCAGAAAATGTCAGACATTAATCATATGTAGCAACATACATATAATAGGAGTTCCAGAAAGAGAAAAGTGATAGAGAGGAGAAGGAAGAATATTTCTAGAAATCATAGTCAGAAACTTCCCAATTTGATCAAAACATTACATGTCCAAGACACAATGAATTCCAAGTATAATAATCCCAAAGAAATTCATCATAGACCTATTAAAGTCAAACTTTTGAAACCCAAACACACAAAGTGAATCATGAAAGCAGCAAGAGAAAAGTAAAAAGTAACTCATTGTAGACAAGAGATCACCAGTAAGACTAACAGCAGACTTCTCATCAAAAACCCTGAAAGCCATAGGCAGTGAGACGATATATTTAAAGTATTGTGCAAAAAAATTCATAAACCAGGGATGTTTCAACCAACAAAAATATCCTCCAGAAATGAAGAATACATTAAGAAATCCCCAGAAAACAAAAACAGATAATCGGGAGCTAACAGACCTGCCTGAAAGAGGGTCTTTAAGGCTGAAAAAAAAAAAAAAAAAAAGAACAGTAAGCTGTAACTCAATTCACATGAAGACATAAAGATTAATAAAATGTGGTATATGTATACCGTGGAGTACTACTCAGCCATAAAAAATGGTGAACTAATACTTCTAGTGTTAACCTGGATGAAATTAGAGATGATTCTTCTACGTGAAGTCTCACAAGAATGGAAAAACAAACACTGCATGTACTCACCACTAAATTGGAGCTAATCAATGAACACTTACATACACATGTGGAAATAGCATGCATTAGAAATTAAGCGAGTGGGAGGAGAGAGGAGGAGATGGGTAAATTCACACTTAATGGATATAGTGCACACTATCTGGGGGATGGGCACACTTATGACTTTGACTCAAATGGTACAAAAGCAAATTATGTAACCCAAACATTTGTACCCCTATAATACTCTGAAATAAATAATAATAAAAATGGAACAACAGTAAGGCAGCTACAAAGGTTTTTTTTTTTGGTAACATTTCTGTCTGGTTTTAAAGATAACTGCATAAAGTGTTAATTATAAAGCTGTATTGATGGGCTTATGATGTATAAATATGTAATTCTTTATGACAATAATAGCATAATGGAGGGGATAGGGAGCAGAGCTTTATAAGACCAAAGTTTTTGTATATTTTTGAAATTAAGTTAATATTACTCCAAGCCAGAATGTTTTCCATTAAGATATTATGTGTAATCAACAGGGCAATCATTAAAAAAAATATGTAGTAAAAGAAATTACAGGGGGATTAAAATGGAGGCCAGAAAATATCTACTTAATGTAAAAAATCAGAAATGAGATATGAGAAAAAGGCATAAGATATTTATAAAACAAACAGCAAAATGGCTGACTTAAATGCCACTTTATCAGTAATTACATTGTATGTGAATGGGTAAACACTTCAATAAACGGGCTGAAAGTAACAAAATTCACTAAAAGCAAAATATCTGGTTTCACTTTATGCTGTCTAAAGAAACACCTGATAGATTCAAAGACACTAACAGGTTCAAAGTAAAAGAATGAAAACTTGTGGACCATGCAAATAGTGATGACACCAACAACAAAAACTGGAGTAGCTTTTGTAATATGAGACAAAACACACATTAAGATGCAAAATTTTACTGGAGAAAAAAAAGGACACTTTTTAATGATGGGCTGATGTATCTGTTAGGAATGTAATCATATGTGGACCTAACCACAGAACATAAAATACATGAAGGAAAGTCTGACAGAATTGAAAGGAAAAACATATAATTCAATGGTAGTTAGAGATCTCATTACCCCACTTTAATAATAAATACAACTAGACAGAAGAGGTACAAAGAAATTAAAGAGATGAACAGGACTATAAATCAAGTAGACCTAACATATATCTATGCAACATTCCACCCTACAAAAGTAGAATGCATGTTCTCACTTGCCCAAGAATATTATTCAGGATCAGTCATATATTAGGCTAAGAAACAAGGTTTAATATATATAAACAGATTAAAATACAAATGTTTTCAGACCAAAATACAAGTAAATTAAAAATCAGTAACAAAAGGCAATTCGGGATATTTACAAATGTGTGGAAATTAAACAAAAATACTCCTAAATAATGACTGGCTTATAGAAGACATCATCAGGGAAATCAGAAGATACTTTGAGACAAAAGAAGGAGAAAAAAATATCAAAATTTATAGAATGAAGTGTTTAGAGGAAAATCTATAGCAGTAAATGACTATATTAAAAAAGATCTCAAATTGATAACATAACCTTCCATCTTAAGAAATTAGCGAAAGTAGAGAAAACTTACTGAAAAGCAAGCTGGAGCAATAACATAATTAAGTTAGAAAAAAATAAAAGAAATAGAGAATAAAAATAGAGAAAACCAATGAAATCAAACTTTATTCTTTGAAAGAGAAACACAAATGGCAAACTTTTAGCTATATTGGCCAAGAAAAGTGAGATAAAACTCGCATTACTAACATAGAAATGAAAAGAGGAGCATTCCACTGACTATACAGAAATAAAAAAAGACTCATAAGTCAATACTATGAAAAACTTCAATGCAGCAAACAAACTAGATAACCTAGATGAGGTGGATGAATTCCTAGGAAAATGAAAACTACCAAAACTGACTCAGCAAAATTGTATCAAGTCTGACTAGATTTATAGCTCCTAGTGATGTTAAATCAGTAGTTACAAAAATGTATCACATGAGAAAAATCCAGGTCCAGAATTCTCAACTGGTGAATCTTACTCAACAAATAAAGAAGAATTTACTCTGAACACTTTCAAACAATAGAAAAGGAGGGAAAAACTCCTTAGCCATGCTACAAGGCCAGAACCATCCTCATACTAAATTCAGACAACGACATCGCAAGAAACAGAAACTATAGCTCAATATATATATTTTTTTACAAATATAGAATTAAAGTGTCCTGGAAATAATAGCAAACCTAATCCAGGTTTGCTATATGAAAATGATTATATACCATGAGAACCTATGAATTGCTCCAGGAATACAAGATTGGTTTAAGATCTAAAAATAAATCAAAGAAATACACTGCATTAATAGAATAAAGTACAAAAAGCACACATGGTATTCTCAGTCATTGCGGAGAAGAATTTTATACATTCTAACACCCTTTCATTATAAAAACATGAACAAAGTATGAATAGAGGTCAACTTCCACAACAATATGAAGGGCACCTTCACACACACACTCACACAGTTAAGACAGCAATGATGAAAGACTGAATGTGTTTCTCTTAAAATCAGGAGGAAGACAAAGCTATCTCCTCTCACCAATTCTACTGAACTTTTTACTGGAGTTTCTATCTAGGACAACTAGGCAAGGAAAAAAATGTCATCCAAATTGGAAAGCGGAAGCAAAGCTGCCCTCCCCACCCCAGACCTGGTGTGTGGCCAGGCTCAAGGGGGAGCTGCCATCAAGGGCTCAGCCCCACTGGCTGGCCAGGCCTTTATGCGTATTTTCATTCCTAAGTTTTCTTATTTAGGGCGTTTGGCAGAGAGGTCTTATTCAGACACCGCTGCTGAGGACTCCTCATCGGGCGGAGGAGGGCAAAGCGTGCAGGCCCTTCTCATGGCCCGGACTCCTACTGGCACCTTCTCACCGCTAGTCCCCCTCCTCTCCTGTCCCTGCCCCAGGACCCCCAGGCAGGCAACAGACCTTTGTTCGGGCACCCTCAACAAGGAGACAGCCACACCTCTGTGATGACCTATGTCACCCTCACCTAGTGTGCCATTCCACGGAGGAAAAGAGTAGGGCACAGTTAGTCCTTTCTCCGGTTTTAGCCTCTAGCTTACACTATTTCAGTAGGAGATTAAAGACCAGACTATTAACTTGCCTTTTGGACTGTTCTTTTTAATCAGTTACTCCAACACCTGATAGCTCAGCTGAGCTTGTGATAAAAGTTCCATTTAAAAATAATCAAAAAGAATAACATACTTAGAAAAAAATTTTACAAAATAAGCTCAATACGTGTGCACTAAAACTGTAAACCATTGTAAAAAACCTTAAAGATCCAAATAAATGGGAAGCTATCCCATATTGACAGGTTGGAGTACATAACATTGTTACGATGTCAATATTTTCTGAATTGTCATGTATATTCAGTGTAAACCCTATCAAAATATATAGTTCTGAGGAGTCTACACTTCCCAATGTGTTACAATCTTTCTTCTATTGTTGGCAGGAACATGAGCGTAAGCTATTTCTAGTCCTCTGTGATTTTCAGGTGCTGTTTAGTCCATGGATTTCCAGGGGTTAGTTTCCTGGTCTCGCATGTGTACTCTCATGCATGCAAAGATTAATACATGTTGAGCATCTCAAATCTAAAAATCTCAAATCTCAAATGCTCCAAAATCCAAAACTTTTGAGCATTAACACGATGCTCAAAGGAAATGCTCAGGAGGATTTTGAATTTTGGATATTCAGGTTAGAGATACTCTACCTACTGGGAAGTATAGTGCAAAAATTCCAATGTCTGAAAAAATGCTAAATATGAAATACTTATTCCAAGAATTTCAGATAAGGGATACTCAAAGTGTACTTGGACAAAACTCTGGAGATTTTTATAGACTAATTGGAGCTTTCCATTTGTGCTGCTATAACAGAATACCCAAGACTGGGTTATTTAAAAAGGACAAAAATTTATTTCTTCACACTTTTGGGGTCTGGGAAGTTGAAGATCAAGGTGCTAGCAGCTTTGGTGTCCGGTGAAGGCAACTCTTTGCTTCCAGATGGTGCCATGTCGCTGTGTTTTCCAGCAAAGAGGAACACTTTGTCCTCACATGTAGAAGGTGGAAGGACAAGAGAAAGCCCAATACTGTGTGAAGTCTCTTTTGTAACAGGTCTTCATCCTGTTCATGAAGGAGGAGTGCTCATGGCCTAATCATCTCTTAAAAGCCCCACCTCTTAACACCAGCACATTGGTTATTAAGTTTCAACACCAGAAGTTTGGAGGAGACACATCCAAACCACAGAATTCTCCTTTCCTCAGTGTTCTCTCATAAATAAAAAAAACCCTAAAACCTTTAGCCCTATCTTCATGAAATAAAAGAAGTGTCCCTCAAAATGAAGGAGATTTTGTGTAAAATTCCAATAGCTAATATTTAATCATGGAAGACTAATGCTTTCTCTTAAGACTGAGAAGTCAATCATGTTTTCTCTAACCACTTCTACACAGTAAGTCAAGAAAAAGAGATGAAGCCCTATAGATTTAAAAGAAAGAAGTAAAACTTCCTTTATTTATAGATGACATAATTGCATATTTTGAACATTTTAAGGACTCTCTTAAAAGTCAGTAGAACTGAAAAGTGAGTTTAGCAAGATCCCAGGTTACAAGGTCTGTGTACAAAGTCATTTGTATCAATCAAATACACTAGACAAATCTAATCAAATCAAATATCCTAAACAAAAACTCAGAAGTTAGAATAGGAAATGCAATTTCATTTATAATATCATCTCTGAAAATAAAATATATAGAAATTAATTTATCAAAATATGTGCAAGATCTGTACACAGAAAACTATAAAACTTTTCTGTAAAGAAATGAAGAGCTCCTATGTAAATTGGGAGAAATAGCATAGTTATGAGTTTAAACATGCAATATTTTTAAGATGTTAATTTATTCTAAATTCATTGACAGATGCAAAAAATCCAATCAAAATTATGTCAGGTTGCTCTGGATAAAGTTACAAGCTGATTCTCAAATGTATATGGAAATGCAAATGACCTAATTACCAATAAAATATTAAAGGGAGGCCAGGCGCGGTGGGTCACGCCTGTAATCCTAGCACTCTGGGAGGCCAAGGCGGGTGGATCACTCGAGGTCAGGAGTTCGAGATCAGCCTGAGCAAGAGTGAGACTCCATCTCTACTAAAAATAGAAGGAAATTGTCTGGCCAACTAAAATATATATAGAAAAAATTAGCTGGGCATGGTGGCGCATGCCTGTAGTCCCAGCTTCTCAGGAGGCTGAGCCAGGAGGATCACTTAAGCCCAGGAGTTTGAGGTTGCTGTGAGCTAGGCTGATGCCACGGCACTCACTCTAGCCCGGGCAATAAAGCGACACTCTGTCTCAAAAAAAAAAAAAAAAAAAAAAAAAAAAAAAAAAATATATATATATATATATATATATATATATTAAAGGGAAAAGTAAACTTAAAGAATTTACATAATCTGGATTTAGTGCTAAGTATAAGGCCATAGTAATTAATAGAGTGTGGAGAGGGATACACACATAGGTCAATGAAATGGAATAAAGAGTCTAAAAATAGGCCCACACATATATGGTCAGTTTATTTTCCATTACACTGTGAAAGCATTTCCATGAGAAAAGGAAAGTCTTCAACAAATTCTGCTGGAATAACTGGATATTCATATAAATAAATAAAGTAAAAATTTACCTTTATATTACTCCATACTCAAACAGATCATAGATTTAAATGATAAGCTTAAATCACTAGTAGAAGAAAAATTTGTGACCTTGGATTAAACAAAGATTTAGATAAGACAAAAAAGCATGATTCATAGAAGTGAAAAAAGGGAAGTCAAGCTTTATCAAAATTATAAATTTTGCTACTTAAAAGACACAATAAAACTAGAAAATTAAGATATGTTTTTGTCCTGAATTTTAAAGAACGAAAAAACAAACAATTTCTATAACTCAGTAGTAATGCAAACAGCCTAATAAAAATAGGCAAAAATTTTGGCAAACACTTCAGTAAAGAAGATATACGAATGGCCAATACTCAACATCCTTAGTGGTTGGGGAAACGCACGTTCAAACCACAGTGAAATGCCACTACACACACTGGAACAGCTAAAGTGAAGATGCTGACGTAGCCAGTGGTGGGGAAGGTATGGAGGAACTGCAGCTCTCACACACCTCTGTGGAGTGTGAAAGTGTTGGGCAGTTACTTAAAAAGTTAAATATGCCCTTACCAGAAAACCAAGTCATTCAAGTCATAGCTTTTGTCCTAAAAGAAAATATAAATGTGTGTTCATAGATGCACCTGTCTTCACATTTTCACAGCTATTTTATTCCTAATATCACCAAACTAGAAACAACTCCAATGCCAATGACTCGTGAAAGGATAAACGCAGGGTGCTGTGTCCACACAGAGGGACACTGCCTGGCACTACAGTGAAACAAACCCCTGATGCCCATGACATGGATGAATCCCAACACAATGAATAGAGAGTATCCAGACCCAGAAGTCTATGTAATGAACCGCCCCACTTACACAGCAGAATGTGAACTACCCACAGTGGCAGTCACAGGCCACGGGTCAGGTGGGGAAGGGACGCACACACCAACCAGCACAGGCAATTCGGGCACGAAGACGGAAATGTGCATCTTTATTGTTTTGGTGGTTTAGTGACTATCAGTTTGGCAAAACTCATGAAATTGTATACTTCGGATGCTGTTTATTGTACAAAAGTCATATGCTAAAAGAGTTAGTTAAAAAACCAAAAGGAGCTGCGGATCTGGGCCTGGCTCGGTGTCAGAATTGCCGTCAAGCTTGTCTGCTATGTGCTTTGCCTTTCTCCTCTGAGCAGGAGGGTCTAGGATGCTCCTGCGTCTCCGAGCTGGACCTCGGAACCACATCGGAGGAGCCTCACTGCATCTTCACCTGATTGTGGCGACAAGGTGGTCGCCCTGGCCTCAGCCTGATGGTAGCTGCGAGCAGATGAGGGACCCCAAGCAAGAGCCACCCAGGTTCCCTTCAGAACTAGGAGAGAGACGCAGAAAATGATTCTTACTGTGTTAAGCCACTAAATATTGCTGGCTGCTCTGACACACCAGCGACAGCGGGACACCCTCTTCTGCGCGTCCCGCCGTGTGTCTCTCTACCACGGCGGCGTCTTCACAGAGCCCTTTCTGCTCCCTTCTCTCCTATTCGTCACTCTCCACTCTCCCCAGGTGCACTCCGCTGCCACCCGTGCACAGAAAGCCTCTTAGCTGAGATCAACAATCGCACCCAGGTTACAAAATACGATACATTTTTCACTGTGTTAGTATTTTCTTTTTCAATAACATTAGGCAATGTTGACCTTTTATTCCTTTTCGAGATATTCTTCCATGGGCTTCTGTGTCAATGATCTCTCACGATTTTCCTTTTGTTTTCTGTAGCTGCTCCTTTTCATGTAACCTTGCTTTCTCTTCCTACAAGACATTTAGGTATCATAGTTTTTCCACTTCCAGCTCCAAGCCCTCTTTCCTTCTTGCGCTGTAGTCTGTCTCCTCACTCAATCTTAACCGCGGCCGTAGTTCCTGTTACCATCTGTAAGTCCCTATAAAGCAGGACACTGAGATCCAGTCCTATTTAGCAGCTGTTTTCCCACAGGATGTCTCAAATACATTTCATAACTGACACGCTCAAGAATAAAATCATGCTTTATTCCCTCAATCATTACTTTTTATTGTGATCCCCAATTTCATAATTGCATCTATTCAGTTTTGTCAGCCAGAACTTGAAAAGTCATTTTAAGCATTCTTTCTGCTTCATCTTCCGTATTTACCAGCACCGAGCTTCAAGAATTTTTCTCTGTTTTTGTCAATATGATCCTACTCCCATCTCCTTCATTTGGAGCACTGTCAGCATTTGGAGAGAAAGATTCACGTCTTGTGGGGAGTGTCTTATGTACTGCAGTGCACTTAACATTCCTGGTTCTCAATAAATGCCTTTAGCTCTCCTCATTCGTTGTGACATCCAAAATTCATACACTCGTTTTTAACATTTCTGGAGGGGTGGGCAGTTCCTTCTCCAGCTGAGAACCGTTGCCTTGTCCAAGCCGCCCTCGTTTCTGGCGTGGGCTCCAGCGTATCTGAGTCTTCTCTGCATCATCCTGCAATTCTGCCTGGCGGAGTCTTCTCTACACGCCGTAGCATATTGGCCTTTCCAAAGTTAAAGCTGATAATACGACCAATAAAATCCTACCTGTTTAAAAATCCTTCCAATGTTGCCAGTTGTCATTGGGATAAAGGTCTCAGGCCCTGCGTGGCTTGGCACTCTCGGTGCTCCCCTTGCCGTGTTTGACGGGGCACACTGAACATCTCCGTCCCTTGACCACGCCGCGCTCTGTCGTCCCATGGGGCCTTCACATGCGCACGGTTTCTTCTCCCTGGAACACTCACTCCTCCCCTTTTGCCTCGGCAGCCTCCGCGTCCCTGGTGTCTCGGCTCACTACTTCTTCAGGAACGCTGTTCTGACCCTGTAGTTCAATTACTTACATAAAACCCTGGGTCTTTTTCCTTCACAGCAATTGTGTCAGTTAATTATTTTACACTCATTGTGATCATTTAATTATTAATTTGTAAGCTCCATAAGAACAGGGACCATGCCTGTTTTTCTTGACCAATTTTATTCTTAGCTCCTTGTTGTCCAAGTGACTACATGTTTATGTAAAAACTAATATTTTTTAAATAAAGGTGGTCATTGTAGAGTTCTTTTCATGATTGTCATTATACACAGTAGGCAATTAAGAATTAGGGGATTTGCTGAAAGATTTCTTAGAGGTATCTTAGAATGTAAATATCATGCTTATTAAAATGTAGAAAAATAGATCAAAGAAGAAGAAATGTTAAATGTATCAAGAACAGTACTGTTTTTGAATTTTTATCTGTTCTAATTTGATTGTTAGACTAGCAGGTAAAACGGGAATTTCATGCTCAATTGTCCAAAACCTATAGTTCATGCCCTACAAATTTAAGCTTAACTAAATGGAAGCTCAGTTTTACTATGCGTGTGTGTTACTATATTTAATCAGTAGATGGAGATGTGACTGTATGCTGAGGTAAGAGGGTGTCATGGAAGTATGTACTGTGATTTGATGATCGTGTGCTAATTTCTCTGCGAAATGCTGTAATGTTCTCAGGGAGGCAGCTGGGGACCTGCAGTGCCCAGGAAAGACATATATGATACACTTTGCTCCTGAGGCTGGATATGAAGACGTCTTCACTCTCTAAAGATTTTTAGCAAGTTATTTGAACAAGAAAACACAGCTACAGAACTGTATGGCAGTTTATGTAAAATAAAAGATTTAAAAACGTAACCACAAAATGGTTACCAGCTCAGAGAAGCTCAACAGCGAAAAGGAGCCCTGAGCTTGGGGTCTCTGCACCTTAGGGCTTTAGTAGTTGCCTCGGGGATCGCTGGTCTTCAGGGGAGAGATGGAAGGACTAGGAAAGGGACATATTTTGATGAGGATTTCAATTCAGTTGGAGCAGCACTTGGGGCTTCATTTCAATGAACTCTAATAAAAAGGGATTTTACACACGGCACTAGTAAACTGTAAATATCCCTTTGAGGATTCCATAAATCTACAGACATGGATGACAGTATTTGGAAATTACAGAAGAGAAAACTTTAAATTCTGATCTGAATTCAAGACATGAGATTTTGCACCCCCCATTCTTTATTGGGGGTGTATGTTAGCCTTATCGTGACCATATATGCTGGCCTAACTGAAATGCACTAATTACTGCTAATTTTTAGGAGGAGTCTTAATTTATTTTACAATTGTCATTGGGATGCAAATTGAAGAAATTATGGGTAATTAGCTAATGAACAAAATAATTGGCTATATTTGAAGTAATATTGCATGCTAAATGTAATGATAGAAAGTTTAAGCAAGTATGTATATTATACATTATACAAATGTTTAGCATTTATCATACAGGCTGTGGGAACTCTTGAAGAATTTTAAACATTTGCATGACTTTATCGGGATTATATTTTAGAGAGATTGCTCTAGTGGCATGGGAAAGAAAACAGAAGGAACGATTTGGGACCAGAAGACCAGTTTTGGCACGCTCTTCCGCGTTTCTCGTTGAGAAATGATGAAGCAGTGACAGCAATGCTCAGGGGGAGGGCGGGTGTGATGGAGATCAGGGAGGTTGGATGGAGTGGAACATTGCATAACTCATATACCTTCATGTGTGTACCACATCCACCCATCTGCCGGTCGTTTTAGGGGTACAGGGTAGAGGGGTACCTCTGAGCAACAAAAGTATATTAATTATTTAACTCAACAGATATTTATGGAGCATGAAACATGGGCCAGGCACTGGTCTAGGTGTTGAGGATACAGCAATTAAAATGAAAATTTTCTGCTTACCTTTCTGAAGGAGCAAACAGACAAAGACAATGCAGGTTTTTAAGTGCCCTGGATTGTGTTTAGGGAGGCGAGGGAAGGCCTTCTGGTAAGGCCACATTTAACCAATCACTTGAAGAAAATGGGGAAGCATTAAGCCGGGCAGCCGAGGAAGCTGGAAAATGGAGGAACTCAAGACCAGGGTGTGCTCGGAGGCCTGGGCGGGGGGGGGGGTGGGGGGGGGGTGGGGGGGGGGTGGAGTGGGGGTGGTGGTGGCGGCTGCTATGAGCGGGAAGCCAGGCTGTGGGAGGGGAGGCCTGGCCCATCCCCAGGTCTGTGGTGTGGCCCAGCAGGGCTGGCTCTCAGGGAAGGGCGAGGGCTCCGAGTGAGAAGGGAGGGGGCTTGCAGCACAGAGCAGGCGGCTGGGGCAGGGGTAGCACAGGGACCGCAGGGACACTCGGGCTGAGGGGTCCACCATGCCCCCTCCTGTGTTCTGGCCTGGCCCGCTCAGGGTGCAGTTTGAAGACTTTGGGATTCCAGTTCTCACCCTCTTACCCCTCCTCTTCCCTCACTTCCCTTCCCTGCTCCACCCCCCTTTCTTCCTTTTTCTGAATATGTTTCTGCCATTTGTAATGTACATTATGTCCCAGACTTTTTCAAAAATATGTTTTAATTTTTAGGGAGTTTTAGGTTAGTAGAAAAACTGAGAGAGGAAGATACAGAGATTTCCCACATACCACCCCCCCACACACACAATGTCCCCCACTGTCCACATCCCCCACCAGAGTGGCTCCTTCCTTACAATGATGAACCTGCACTGATGCAGCCTGGTCACCCCAAGTCTGCTGCTTACATTAGGGTTCACCCTGGTGTGTGTGCTCTGGGTTTGGGCCCCTGTGTCCGTCATTGTGATTCCTACAGAGTGCTTCACCCTACACGTCTTCTGTGCTCCATCTACTCATCTTAAAATTTTTTATGGCTTTCTGTTCCTCTAAGACAAAAATCTCAAGTTAGAGGGAAGTCCGAGCCCTCGAGTGGTTTGGCCTCTGCTGGCCTGTGCAGGCACGAGCCCCCTTCCTCCCGCAGGGCCGGCCGGGGCTCGGGGGACTTCAGCAAGGTGAAGTGTCTCAATCTCTTTCAGCCGGGCCACTGCAAACGCTGGTGCCAAACCTCCAGAAGCCATCTCTTCTCACTTATGAGAAGTGCCGTTTTCTTCTTGTTAGGAGTCAAAGATTCACAGCAGGGGGATTATGGGAGTAGAATTTCTTTGTTGTTCAAAGAAAAAGCAAAAGACTGACTTGGGGAAATTGGATAACTTTTTTTTTTCT
Source organism: Lemur catta (assembly GCF_020740605.2). NCBI lineage: Eukaryota > Metazoa > Chordata > Mammalia > Primates > Lemuridae > Lemur > Lemur catta. Next base: position 100,423,084 of record NC_059136.1, on the reverse strand, counting down.
GATTCAAATTATTCTAGGACAATATTGACTTTTTTTGGGGGGGTGGGCAGAGCATAAATGCACCAAAACTAGTGTACAAATAGGTTTCTGCTGTAGTGATAGCCACTGCAGGGAGTATACAGACTATTAAGATATATAAAAATGTTAGAGCCACGTTTTACAGGGAGAAAATATGAATATGCTAAAAATTTTGGCCTGAACACAGCTACTCGGGGCTGAAACCTGTGGAGCTTGTCATGTGCCGCTTGTGACCTTTCCATGAGGTCTAAGGCCAGTGCACTGGACCGCGGCCTGCAAATTTTCAGTTCATGCTGGGAAAGGCCTTGGGACGACTGACCCGATTTTCAAAGCACTTTATTGCCATATTTTCATTCTTTGTGTGGACAATTTTTATTTACTGGTAGTTCCCTATGTCCTGCTGCTAGCAAAACCATTGGAAAGGTTAAAATAAAAACAAAACAAAACAAAAACCTAATTTACCTACGGAGCTCTTCATACATTATCCTGAAGAAATCACAGATCCCAGAGGGCGGGGGGACCCGGGACCAGCGAGCTGCTGGGTCCCCCCTCCTCCTAGAGCAGCGGCTTCCAGCGGAGACAGAGTTCCAGGAGTGGGGTGAGGAGCCCCTGTGTGTGTGTACCTGTGTGTATGTGCACGAACGTGTGTGTGCGTGTGTGTGTGCACACGTGTGTGTACCCGCATGTGTCCACACGCGGGGTGGGGGTGCAGGGGAGAGGGTGTGGGCTTTGCTCAGTAAGTCTGTGGAGCAGATACGGATGTAAAAGAATCGGAGAAAGGAGACTGGTGAGAAGCGTTGGGAGACATGAATTAAAATGCACATAATGTTACTAAAAATTACATAGAAAGGTAAGAATAACTTTCAAGTTATTTTGAGGTGCTGGACTAGACTTCTTTGAATTCACATTTATGAGGAGCGTGAACCCCGTGGAATTCAGAGATGGGCCTGGGAGACAGGCGTGACGCAGCGCTGTTTTCTCCTCCCGGCTCCCTTAAACAGTCGCCAGCACTGTAACTCCGTCCACTGACAGTCTCATTGTTCTAACTAACTCCAATATGCTTACAGTTTCCCCCCCGAAATGTAAAATATAGACATCCCAATACTGATAGACATGTTGACAAACATTCATCGCTTGGCTAGACTTTAGCCATGCTCACAAACCTGCTCCCACATCCACCTGTTCATGTCCATGTAAAATCCTTAGCAAAAGAGCCCCCAGAAGCCAGCCCATGTATCTGCTCATATGCGACCACCCTGGCTGGCCTACAGCAGGAATCCTGCCAGGCCAGTTTAGGCAGAATCCCCCTCATGTTGCCCCTAGTGACAATCCGCTGGCACCAGCCTGCTCCTGGCTGGCGGTTCCCACCGGCCCTGCCGTATTTGGAGGGGAGCCCAGTCTCTCTCCCGACTGCAAGACCCTATATTATACTTCTTTTTTTTTTTTTAAAGGGAATTTATAATTTTGTGATATGCTCAAATTAGAATTATGTTTGACTGTATTTACTAATTTTAATCAATTAACTTACTCCATGTACTTAGGTAAGATTTTATGTTTTCTTTTTTTTTTTTTTATTTCAGCGCATCATGGGGGTACATAAGTTCAGGTTATATACAATGTCCATGTCCTGTCCATCCCCCCCGAGTCAGAGCCTCAAGCGTGTCCATTCCCCAGACAGTGCGCCTGGCACTCACCATGTAGTCATACCTCCATCCCCTCCCCCTACCCCCACCTCCCCGAGTCAGCACCCTCAAGCATGACTATTCCCCAGATGGTGCGCAATGCACTCATCATGTAGGCATACACCCATCCCCTCCCCCTACCCCCCATCTCAGTTTGATATCCAATTGGTATCCTTCCCTGATGTGCATTTAGGTGATGATCAGGGAAACCAATTTTCTGGTGAGTACATGTGATGCTTGTTTTTCCATTCTTTGGATACTTCACTTAATATAATGGGTTCCAACTCTCTCCAGGAGAACCAAAGAGATGTCATTTCACTGTTATTTCTTATAGCTGAGTAATATTCCATGGTATACATATACCACAGTTTACTAATCCATTCGTGGATTGATGGGCATTTGGGTTGTTTCCACATCTTTGCAATTGTGAATTGTGCTGCTATAAACATTCGAGTACAGGTGTCTTTGTTATATAGAATGGCTTTTGTTCTTCTGGGTAGATGCCCAATAATGGGATTGCTGGATCGAATGGTAAGTCTATTTGAATCTGTTTAAGGTATCTCCATAATGCTTTCCACAGGGGTTGCACTAGTTTGCAGTCCCACCAGCAGTGTATGAGTGTTCCTGTCTCTCCACATCCATGCCAACATGTGTTGTTTTGGGACTTTTTGATAAAGGCCATTCTTCTTTATCCATGTTTTGTTTTCATCTGCCTCAGCTGCGTCAGATACATTTCTGGATCCCTCTTGTCCAGAGCTGGCTGGCCCTCCTCATTCCCGCTCGGAATGGCTCTTCCTCTGGAGACTCCCCCACCCCAGGCAAATGGCATTGCCATCCACACAAGGCCTGCTCCAGAGTCCCCCGTCCCGTTCCCCACCAGTATCCGGCTGGCCCCAGGCCTTGCCAGTTTCAGTCCCCTCCTCTCAGTCCCTGGTGTCTTCATCCAGCCTCTGTCCTGTCACCCTGGCCTTCGTGTCCGCTCCGCTCGGATCTTGGGCGCTCAGCCCTCTGAGACCTGGGGGACGTGGCAGTCTGTCTGCACATTGTTATGTTTTAATCTACGACAAACGTGCAAGGTGATGACCGTTCACTCTGGTTTTCCTTGGAAGTCATGGCTTGTAGCTATTATCTCAGTGTAATTATAAAATAATGCTCCCTCTTTCTCTCTCCAATGGGTAATACATTATGTTGTCATTTTAAACATGGATAAAATAACTACCTCATGGAATTAATGGGGTGATTTAGCAAATTCAAGTAAAAGACTTAGGACCGACCTCACATGGCATCCAGCAAGCACTCTACAAGGGCTATCTATTCCGATCACAGGCGATTATTACCATTTTAGGTAGTCTTTCCTGCAAGGGCTGTTCCCCTTCTCCTGCTTGAACTGCTGTCACTGCCCGGCTCACATCCCGCCTTAGCCTACGAGTTCATTCGTCTCCAGCTGTCCCCACACTCCCTCCCATCTCCAACCCTTCCCTCCATTCTCTGGCAAACACCTAGTCCATCCTAAACCAGTAGTCAACCCCAAGGACGCGGGCATGCTTGGCGGGTGCTTCCATTGCATGCACATCTTTTGCTGACATTGTTCTGTTTCCCTTGTATGTGTATCAGTTGATATCAGCTCTGCAAAGCAAGCAGTTGGACTTTGCTCATTGTCGAAGCTGCACCCCTTGCATGGTGCCAAGTACAGGGAATGTTCTGTGTGCATGTTTGCTAACTGAGCTCTCTGAAGTTTGTCTTAGTGCTAGGACAGCAAAGAGAGCCCCTGGGCAGCGTGTGGTTCTCTCCACCTCGTTTGCTCTGACCAGGTCTTCCCTGGAAACCCACGTTTTTGCTTTCCTCTAACTTCACTTTTCTTTTGAGAAAAGTCTAATGTACTTTCAAAGTTTTGGTTTCTTTACTAAACACTGTAGGCATCTGCCCATTTTAGATTCTCATGTTTGCAAGAGCCATTTAAAAAAGGATAAATTGTTCCTTTTTTATCATTTCAAAACACATTAAAACATAATTTACAAAAGAAACATAAAATAATTTCTTTAAAAAGGTTTGAGTCTCTTAATGGAAATGAATTTTGATCTTTGCCCTGAGATTACAAGAGTTCAAAGGGGGCCTCCAGGGCAGGAGTGCGAAGCAAGTAACAAGAACTAGTTCAGGTTAAGGGCGTTTGCCTTCCCATTGCAAGAGTGAACAGCATCACTCATTTTTTATTTTTCTCTCTAGTACAAGATGCTCTGAGTTTTCTCATCCTCCTGGTCCAGTGGGAACTTCTGTCTCAGAGGTTATTTGGGTGGCTGTCTTCTCCCCATTCAATGCCCTGTTCTTGTCTGAAGATCCAGGGACATTACTTGTGCTACAATACGCAGCAGCTTTGCTCTAAGGGTGGGCAGAACTGACCTTTGACTCTTGAACTTGGTGGCACCACTGCTTCTGGGCCAACTTTGGGCAGAAAGACCTTTGCCAGGCCCAAGCCCAGAGCTCAGAGCTGGGTGCTCCTAAATAAATTCCACAGCAATTTGCTCCGGAGGCCCTGACAGCTCCTAGTGCTTTCCCAAGGTGTGGTGCAGATCAACTCCATGGGGAAAAATTCTGGCCCCTGTCCTCTTCCCAGTATTGGGAGAAACTTCCTCAAAGTACCTACATGTCCCTTCGTCCCCTTTAATACTCTAGTTCTAAACTTCTTGCCTCTAGGGTAATTCAGTACTTTCTGAAAACAAAAGTCCTTAACTCTTATGGGGGTTATGGAAGCTGCAGAGTCTGCATCTCAAAAGCCTGGGACCCTCAAACCCCTCCTCGCACTAGCAGTGTGTGTGTATGTGTGGGAGGAATGTGAAGGAGGAGGAGGAGGAGAAAACATTCATTCTTTCTGATATCTCTACATTAGTAGGAATTAGTATTTTATTAGATACTAAATATTCTTGTCACTTGACTATTTTTTAAAAACTTATCATGTGCCAGGAGTTTCTGTAAATATTTTACATGCACCTTGTCTTAGTCTGTTTTGTGTTGCCATAAAAGAATACCTGAAACTGAGTAGCTTATAAAGAAAAGGGGTTTATTTAGCTCATAGTTCTTCAGGCTGTACAAGGAGCATGGTGCCAGCACCAGCTGGACTTCTGGGGAGACAAAATAGGGCCGAGAAGGTCAAAGGGGAAGTGGGCATGTACACGTGCCAAGACAGACCAAACACAGGGGTGTCCTGGCTTTATAACAACCTATTTCCATGGGAACTAATTCATTCCCCTGAGAACAAACTGGGTCTCAAGAGAGTGAGGACTCATGACCTCAAGAACAGCACCAAGCCATTCACGAGGGGCCCACCCCCACCACCCAAAAACCTCCCCCTGGGCCCACTGTCAATACCACCACTCTGGGGATTAAATTTCAGCATGATATTTGGTGGGGAAAAACAAACCTTATCCAAACCATAGTATATCTCATATAAGACCCATAACACATTTACAAAGATGCTTATTTTGTTAGTGAATAAACTGAGATTTAAAGAGGCAAAATTGTGCAAGATTTCACAGGTAGTTGTTATTGGTCAATCCAGGATTTAAATCAAGGCTTTCAAATTTGAAGTCTCGTTAATTTAAATACTGTGCTACCTGAAAGCCTGGTGAACTCGAAAATAATATACTTTTGTATAGCAATCGGATCCTGAGTGAGGGGATAAAAGTAGTGTTCTTATGCAAAGGCCTTGCCTTCTTTAGGGTGGAAGACAATGGATTTCAAAAAGGGGGATTTTGATTTAAGATTTACTGTTTGTATGTTTCTCAGCATCTTTCTCAGAACCTTAGGTAACTGTAAGTGTTCCATGTTTATACAAATGCATAAACAATATTTTCATGGAGGAAATTATCTCTAATGGTGGCTAAATCTTAGAATTTCAGGTTATTTGGTTATTAACAAGGACAAGAGTTTGGTGGAAGGAGTGTAAGTTTCAAATCACTTCTTTTGAATTCTGGCTGAGCCACTGGGTAATCACGTCCGAGTTACCTGGCAGTTCTGAATTAGATTTCCAGCTCTGCAAAATGCAATGAAGAACTCTTGTCTATCAAGGGTGTTGTGAAGATTCAGTGCTCAGCCTGTTGGGCCCTTGATAGACAGCAAATTTCCTTCCCTTCCTTATTCTCTCCCTTGGTACAGACAATCAGAACTGCCCACTCATAATCAAGTGCATTTGCAAAACTGTCTGGTCCTTCTGAAATAGGCTGCATCTGCTGATGACAGGCTGTCTGTACGTGAGTTCTACCTGGTCCATCTGACCCCCAGTCATTTATGATTGAAGGCACTTTGGTTGGATTCTGGAAAGAACTCCCAAACTGAACAGTCAGGGATGCTGCTCTCCACTGGCATATAGCCTGGTAGCCAAAAGAAGGCAATTTATTTCAGTTTCTAGCATGTATTAGAGAAATGGATGGAGTCAAAATGTGTTGCATATAAAAGGCCAGGACAGCTCACAGCAGGCAGAGAAACCAGTTCCACTTGAGGGTTCCCTAGTGGTTTTGTGGGAAAGATGGCCTTCAGGCTGAGTCTTGAAGGGCATGTGTGGTTATCCAGGGCAGAAAAATAAAGTCGTAAAAAAAAATTAAAACTATAAAGGAAAAAGTTGCCTGTTATTGCTAAAGTAAAATAATCTCTATGAAAATCAACTTTAAAAGACCAAATAAGTATTAGCAATTAAGCTCTATAGTCAAATGTTTCACATTATCCAGTTCATTATGAAATATCTTTCCAGTAATCATAGGTTTTGCTTAAAGTAGATATATAGGGAATGAAATTTAGATTCTTTTCCCCTTCCAAACTAGCCCCACGCTCCTGAAAACATCATGGGCGACAAATGCATATTTCCTGTGAGATACTCCCATTGGAGTAAAAAGAATCAAAATCAACTTCCTTGGAAGCCAATTTTTAAGTCGTGTTCTCTAGAAGCAGGCCGCGTTAGAGGGCTGTGGGTGAAGCGCAGCGACGGCTGCAGAATGGGGAGGAACGTGGCACCTGAGGATGCGTGTGGGGGAAGCCAGGCCGCGCGGGGCCGGGCGCGGGTGGGACAGGGGGTCTAGGGCACGCGGAGACCCACCTATGAGGGTGTGTGTGTGTGTGTGTGAGAGAGAGAGAGAGAGAGAGAGAGAGAGAGAGAAAGCGGGCGCGAGCAGGGCGCTGCGAGGCTCGTGTGGACCCGCAGGCACACGCGGCGGAGGGGGCTCCTCCCGGCCGGGCCGTCCTCGCCGCGAGCTGTGCCGGTGGCGCCTTCGTCTCCAGCAGTTGCCTCGGCTGGTGATGACGTGCCAGCAGTGCAGAAAAGCCAGGTGGGACCCCCTCGGCTGTGTTCTTTTCTGTGATTCTCATATCGAGTTCTCTCTATCCGGCTGTAGCGTTCCGGGATTCTGGGCACAAAACCTCCGGTACTTACGAGAGCAAAGTTAGCGGGACAAACTGAAGCCTCCACGGCCACGGTTGGTCTTGAGACGAAGACTGGTGTTCCCACCTCCCCCGGTCAGCACTTCTCTTGTCCCCGACGTCGCTTTTCCTCTGTGGCGACGCAGACCCCCACGGCGGGGTGGGAGCCTGTCCCTGGCGCCGCCCGCCCAGGTCCGCTTGCCCCGAGCGCGGGACAGTCTGCCTTTCTGCTTCTCTGTGAAGCCCACCCGCTCTGGGCGGAAGGAGGTACATGAGACGCGCTTGCCACCAAATGGGCGGTTGGTCTCCCAGGAGAACGGTACCGTTTGGGTGGCTGACAACTGTGCTTCCTTGCGGACGTGTCAGAATTCCACAAGGGCGGTGGCTGCAGGAGCCTCGATGGGAGGGAATCCGTGCTCTGGGCCGGGCACGGCGCGCGCACCTCGGTCACCACAGCGGGGGTGTTCACGAGCACATTTGAACAAAGCCCAGGGGTGTCCAGGGACAAAGGCTAGCTGACATCAATGACCAATGCAGCGCGCCTACTTGGCTGTCTAGCGACTGCTCTGTGGTGGATGCTATATGGAATGAACATGCGATAAAAATATTTTCACACTTTGTGTCAACTTACGGTTCTCGCCACATACTTTGCCTGCTCAGACCCCATTCACCACTGCCCACAAGGCGCACATGCCCCTGCCTTGGATTATTTCTGCTTCCACACAAAGTAGGGGACCCGGTGTGCTGCCTGGGTCCCCACCCATTGGAGAAGTTCCCTAATCCTGGCCTCCTGGGGCACTCCCAGGAAGAGTGGGGTCTGGCAGCAGTCCAGTTTTAGCCTGCACAAACTTGCTGAGCTGACCCACCTGTGAAACGTGTTTGCCTGTTTGCTTCCGTTGGCAGCTGGTTTTGGGGAACTCCCCTGAGGCTACAGACATGAGCTGAAGGAGAGCCACTAGAGCAGCAACGGTCAGCGACACAGAGGCCCGAGCCAGCTGTTCCTGAAGCTTAGGGTTTCGATGTGGACTATGTGAGCCCACTCCTATTGTCTCATTTTTATCTTACAGCTATGGAAGTTGTGCTCCCTGGCAATAGACACCAGTGTGTGCGACAGAGCTGAGCTGACAATGGGCAGAGCCAGCCTCACGGGCACTTGGCATGTCGTGTTCACATGCTGTAAGTTTCTCAGGGCCGGGCGGCATGCCAGGGGCGCTTTCTGAATGGTGTTTGGACTTTGCCGCAGGCGGCACAGTCTCACTCTGGGACGCTAGGGTCAGCACCACAGCTCTTCTGTTGACTATTGCCGGAAGCTTCACGAGGTGTCTTCTCCCAACACAGACGCATTTAGTACCGGGGGTTCTGCCAGACCATATGGCCCAACTTTCAGAGACAACTGTAGAGCAGCCTGGACCTGCTGCAGAGTTTCCGTTTGCTTTAGTCTACATTAAAGCTGGCAGCTTCCATGTCATCCAAAAAATGGGCCAGAGAAGTATTCCTAAGTGTAGAATGTGCTGCCTCCACAGCCCGAAGGGGCCTACCAACGGTTGCGATTCTTTCCTAATGGTTGTGGTACAGGTTGTAATACCCTGGAGGATATGGTGGGTGTAAAAATATGTCTACGAAATTTCTGATACTCAAAAGATGAAACTTACTTCCAGCAGCCCTGGGGAGAAGAAAGCCAGCCCCGCTGTCCCGAGGACGCTTGAGAAGCCTATGGAGAGGCCTGTCTGTGTGGTGAGGAATGGCGGCCTGCAGCCCACAGCCGTGTGACCGTGCCTGGAAGCGAATATGGCCCAGGCAGGCCTTGAGCTGACAGACGCCCCAGCCGACAGCTACACTGCAACCTCCAGAGGCACCCAGAACCTTCCCCAGCTAGGCAAGCCACTCCCAAATCCCTGACACACAGGCTGTGAGATAACATTTATGTTTTATGATTAATTTGTTACACAACAATAAATACACAATACAGAAAAAATGGCAGGCCCCAGCTCCCAGGATCCTTAGAGTTTTATTAATGTGGCCCCTGAGTCTTTGCAGGGTTTATTCCCCATGGTCTAGATAACATGAGTCTTTCCAAGACATCTCGGATACTTGTCATATTCCAGTAAACATGATGCCATTAATACAATGAACCAATGAGATACTTTTCTGGATTTCAGATGATCCAGGGGAGAGGAAGGGAATTAGCATAGACTTTCCATTCCATGCCCATTTTGTGTTAGTGCAGATTGCTTCCGCCTTTCCTTGTCTATGCATAAGAGAAGGAATACGTTTCCTAGCTCAGTAGCTGCCCACCAGGTGTGTGCAGCTGTGTCTGCCTATGCTGGCAGTCAACAGTATCCCACAGAAGAGCTGCAGTCAGCTGTGATAACTTACTGTCACCTGCCCCAGTTCCACCTGGTAGTGTAGACGACCTCAGCTCTTGCCTCAGTCAGTGCTTTCTGATGACAAAATGATAAACAATTCATTAGCATTTGTTGTGAGACATTAAAAAATACCACACTAATATCTTAACTGAGCAAGTAAATGAGATAAAAGGGGCAACATAAAACCAAACGATAACATCGCCGATGCTGATTTCCTGATTTTACATATTTTAAGGATTACTAATATGTCATGCACTAGGTGTTTCATAGATGATGAGAGCAAAATCTAATTGTGCAAAATTCTTTGTAAAAGTCTGTGCTAAAGTATTATTTTGTTGGGGCTTCTTGACAACCAATTTATGTTTCTATCCTTACGGAGAGTCCGTAATATGGGAGTCAGTCCCGTGCTGTGTGCATTTCAGAGGTCAACATGGCTAGTAGGAACAAGAGATCATTTATATCAATGCTGTTTTAAAGGTGCAGTTTAATGCCATTAAAAAAATGTACCGCAAGCCGGCTACAATATAGAAGAACACAACAAAGACAGTAGCTGTTATTTAAATTGCAAATAATATATAGTAGAAAAAATAATGAAATCACTTGATCCCAGTGAGAATCTCTGAAGACAATGAAGAACACAAGTGCTATTTGTTTTAGAAATGGGATTTTAGTTAACTTAACTGATTGATACCTGACAAGAGACCAATCATAGAACATTTGCATCAGTGTCTTTATTTTTTAGATTGAGAAAGTGAGATCAAGATGGAATGTATTCTGTGCCAAAGCTACAGGTCTAGTTGGCAGGAAAATGACATGGACATCTGGTTTCTGGTGCTGTCCTGCCCTCTCTGTTTTGTTATCAGAAGTATAAAGTAACAGAAGGAATCACAGGCTAAGGCAGGCCATGCATGGAATTTCACGGGCAAAACAGTTACCTCAGTAGTAGTCTTTTACTGCGGTAGTTTTTGGTTACTCCCCTGTACAAAGAATTTGAGCCAAAAATCTCTTTTAATATAATTTTTAAATAAATAAATTATTGGCATGTGATAAACTGCACGTGTTTCAAATGCGCAATTAGATAGTTTTTGGCATGCCTGCACCTGTGAAACCACCTCCATTTTCAAGAATATGAACATCACATCCCCCATGCCCAAAAGGATCTCCCTATCCTTTGGTAATCTCTCCCTGGCTCTCTCCCTACCCTCCCCATTCCCAGGTGACTATGTCACTGTAGATAAATTTGCATTTTTCAGAATTTTATGTAGAGAATACAGTATGTATTTTTTTTGTCTGGCCTCTCTAATCTAACACAATTATTTTGAGAATAAGCATGTGGTTGCCTGTTCAATGAATTATCCCTTCTTGTTGCTGAGTAGTATTCTACTGTATGGATGAACAACAATTTATTTACTCATTCAGCTGCTGGACATTTGGATTGGGTCCAGTTTTGGTAATTACAGATTAATTAGCTATGAACATTTGTTTATAGGTTTTTGCATAGCTACACACTTTAATTTCTCTTGCATAAATACCTAAGAGTAGAATGACTGAGTTATGTGGTAGGTGTATGTTTTACATTTTCAGACATTTTTATATTTCTTTTCAAAGTGGTGGTACCATTTTACATTTCCACCAATAGTTTGTGTTTCACCACATCCTTGCTAACATGTTGTATAGTGACTCCATGATTGTGGTTTTAGCTTGCCTTCCCCAATGACTAATGCTAATACTTTTAAACATACTTTCATATGTTTTCTGCAGTCCATATATCTTTTTTTGTGAAGGATCTATTATTTTGTCCATTTTTTTAAAGTTATATTTCTTGTTTTCTTATTATTGAGTGTATAGAGTTCTTTACATATTTTGAATGTAAGTCGTTTATCATAATGTGATTTGATAATTCTTTCTCCCAGTCTATGGTTTGTCTTTCATTATGCTAATATTGCATTTTGAAGCTAAGAGATTCATAACTTTAATGACACCAAATTTATTATTTTTCTTTTCTTTTATTTATGATTTTGATGTCATATGTGAAAAAATCTTTGCCTAACCTTAGGATCACAAAGATTTTTGTCCTGCCATTTCTTCCAGAAATTTCTATTTTTAGGTTTTATATTTGGGTATGATCTATTTTTTTTTATGTTGTAATGTATAGATCAAAAATTTTAAAACTATATATACACAATTTGTATTAAAAATTGGACCATTTGTTTAAAAGACTGCCTCTTTTCCACAGATCTTCTCTGTCCAAGCACTGGGAGGACAAAACTTCATGGTTCATGGGCTACTGGGTAGAGCACTGAGAAGAGTTTTGCCCTGATACTAAGGAAATGTTAACACCAGGATAAATACTGCTCTGACCCTGAGTAACTAGTGCTTAAAATAAAGGCCTTGATTATATAATGGGGACATTAAAATCAAACCTCCAATATCACATATTTAGGACTTTTTTCCCTTTTGTGATACAACACTGTATTAATGGGATTACACAAGGAGAGTCTCCTTAAGCTTTAGATAGTTGAAACATGTGAGCCAATCTAAGGTTGCTTTAAGATATTAACCAAACTGATTCATTTATTCTTTCTATTTTCTTTATTTCATGATATTAAGGGGATACAAATATTTTTGTTACATGCATTCACTGTATAATGCTAAAATCAGGGCTTTCAGTGTGCCTGTCACCTGGATGGTGTTTAGTGCATCTGTTAGGTAAGTTTTATCCGTTATCCCTCTCTTCTTCTCCGCTTCCTAGTTTCCAACATCTTTTATGTCTCTTTGTGCCCATGTGGACCCATCATTTAGCTCCAGCTCATTAGTGAGAACACGTGTTTATTTTTCCATTCCTTATTCCCCTTCACTTAGGGGATAATGGACTACAGTTCCATCCAAGTTGCTGCAAAAGACATTCCTTCTTATGACTGGTGTGTATATGTGTGTGTGTGTGTGTGTGTGTGTGTGTCACATTTTCTTTATCCACTCATGAATTGATGCATACTTAGGTTAATTCCACATCTTTGCAGTTGTGAATTGTGCTGCCATGAACATCTGACTGCAGATGTCTTTTTTATAGAATGTCTTTTTTTCCTTTGGGTAAATACCCAGTACTAGAGTTGCTGGATCAAATGGTAGATCTACATGTAGCTCTTTGTGGTATCTCCATATTGCTTTCCACAGGGGTTGCACTAGTTTGCAGTTCCACCAGCAGTGTAGGAGTGTTCCTATCTCTCTGCTTCCATGCCAACATTTATTATTTTGGGACTTTTTGATAAAGGCCATTCTCGCTGGGGATAAGTGATATCTCATTGTGGTTTTGATTTGCATTTCCCTGATGATTAGAGATGTTGACCATTTTATCTTATGTTTCTTGGCCATTAGTATATCTTCTTTTGAAAAGTTTCTGTTCATATCCTTTGCCTACTTTTTGATAGGGTTTTTTGATTTTTTCTTGCTGATTTTCCTGAGTTCTATATAGATTCTAGTTATCAGCCCTTTATCGGATGTATAATATGCAAGTATTTTTTTCCCATTCTGTAGGTTGTCTGTTTGCTCTTGTGATAGTTTCCTTGGCTGTGCAGAAGCTTTTTAATTTGATCAGGTCCCATTTATTTATTTTTGTTGTTGCTGTGATTGCCTTTGGGGTCTTGTTCATAAATTCTTAGTAAAATTAATTTTACATGTTAAAATAGTTATATTATGGGAATAATAGATATATGTTGTGTGTTTAAGTAACTGAATTTAAGATCGACTTGGGAATTATCTTTTTCTTCTATTTATTGTTTGCATACACACTATACCAATGACATTGAGAGGTTATTTCTTGACATTTCCAAAGTAAAATAAAATGCCAAAGAATTGCCTTTCATAAACCATGAATGTGCAAAATGGCTTTCTGCCTTTGTTGCAGAAAAGAAATACATAAGAAAGAATTACACACAGATTTAAGACTCTGCTCCAATTTCAGCTTTGTATTTATTGTCTTAAAATAAATTAATGCAAGAATGCAAATTAAAAACATACAGCAACTGATTCAAAGGCATCACTAATAATGATTATAAAAAGGTATAAATGATATGCTAAGAGATGAGATTAAATGAAATTATTTAAAATGCTGAATTAAAACCAGAGAAGGTAGAAAATGATGGAAATTTGTGTAGGGAGGAGAAACAAAGTACAAATGCAATGAATTGAAAACAGTTACAAAGATGTTAGATATTAATTCAATATGTCAATATCACATTAAATGTGAATGTTCTAAATGCACCAATTAAGACAAAGAATGTTGGACTGGATAAATAAATAAGCCCCAACTATATATCATCTAACATATAGAATAAAGAGGTGAGGAAGTAGATGATGTTTCCAAGAAGGAACTGGTACAAAAGGCAAAACCCAAGGTGGTAAAGAAAAAATGACTGAAAAGTACCCTTTGAGTTTAGTTACTAAGAAGTCCCTGGTGATCTCTGTATCACAATGTTTGTAGACTCTTAAGCAGAGAAATTGAGTATATGGGCTGAGGAGTATAAGATTATAAAGTGGAATCAATGAATACACTACTCTTTGGAATTCTGTGAATGAAACATGAAAGATCAGATAGCAGTTTGAAGAGGATTCCTGGTGAAAAAGTTTGTTCCATTTATTTTTAATTTCTAGTGTGGGAAATGATGCATGCAGGTGATGTATGTGGCAGAAGTCAGTGTTATGTAAGATTCAAAATTCAGGATGTACAATGACAGATGGAACAAGGTGATAAAATGAAGAGGGTTCTGAACAGACAGAGACAAATTTATGCAAGTTATATAAGAAAATTGAAGGAGTTCACTTCCTGACATGTTATATTTTCTTAACAAAATATGAAGTGTAGAGAGAAGAACTGGGATATGGACAGCATGGAGCTGGTCACAGAAGTATGGCAAAGGCTTGAAACAGTCACCGTGGGCATTTGGGCAGGAGGTACGAGGAGGCAGACAGAAAGTACTGTCTACTGTGCTGGTGGCCAGGTGGGGCTGGAGAACATGAATTTATAGAGGAATGGCATTTCTACTAAAGACTGGGAGAAAACAGGGCATTGGGTTAATAAATTATTAATAGAAGATTTGCAGGCTGGTTAAAAAAACAGACAAAGAAACTAGATATTTGAGAGTAGTTGGAAAGAGAATGACTAAAATGTATGTTATTGTGGGAGTATTGCCTGGATCTAGCATAAATGAGAATAATAGAAATTATGCAACAACCAGATGTCTGAATTTTGATGGAATAACAGGTGTAACGAGACTAAAAGAGTGAAAGAAAGTTGGCAAATGAAGTTTGGAAGAGAGGTCACTAATTAAAGTTTAGAATTTCTTCTGAGAAGGTGGAATTCTATTAATAGGTGATTCTCTGGGTTTGGTCATGGGTTTCTTTTTTGACCAGAATGCATGATGGCTCATTAGATTTCAGAAGAATAAGAAGCTTTGAAATTTGAGTGTGGGCTGGTTATAATAAAACAGAATACATACTTTGAAGTAACAGATGTCATGTCCCTCAGTGATTAGAGGAGCCTGAAAGAGTCAAACTTAACGTAAGCAGAGTAGAATGGTGGTTACAGAGGCTGGGCTGGGGATGACGGACAGAGAAAGGGGGAACTTGGTCATAGGGTACCAAGTTTCAGCTGGGAGGAGGAAGTTCTGGTGACCTCTTGCACAGCAACATGACAATCATGAATAATAATGTATATTTCTAAATTGCCAAGAGTGGATTTTAAGTGTCACCACAAAGAAATGATAAGTCTATAAGGTAATGAATATATTAATTAGTCTTATTTGATCATTGCACAATGTATATATGTATCAAAACATTGCATTGTACCCCATAAATATATATATAATTATAATTTATCAATTAAAACATTTAAAAAAGGAGACAATGGAAACTGTGCTCAATGTCCTCATGCTTTATAGGGGAATGAGATGTAAAGCAATATACAAGTCAATGTTGCATAAGGCAGAATGTTTAAAAAAATAAGACAGTAATACTGAAAGTAGCTAAGCCTTTCTGGACAACAGCTGTTTACAAAGAGCAGCTCAGGTAGTCCCAGCTAGTTTCCAAGTAAGGTACAACCATGTAGCAACCAGGCAGGTGAGAAGAGGTCTTTCTGGAAAATGACTATTTATTGGGTGTATTTTTGATACTCAAGCATTAAAGTCCAAGGGTTATTTCCTAAATTCCTGCTCTATATTGCAAGATTAGTTTCTTAATCAGTGTTTATCTTATATTCAGATTATAGCCATATTTGCCAGAATCAAGACATATATGGCCTGAATTCAAACTATAGCAGATAGAGGTATATTATGTTCTCAGATATTATGAACATGCATATTTTTCCATCCTTGATGAATCTTTTGTTTTGCTCTTGTAATCCTGCTGCTTTCTGATTGAAAAGTCAAATATTAAAATGCTTAAGCCATGTTTCCATGATTTATTAGCATCACAATAGTGTGGTAATTGTTTGAGATATGCCCAGGTTGTAATAGGTTTTTATTCCAATCTTTACTCATACTATTCTTTTAGTAATTAATGAGTGCATGAAGAGAGGACTTGCTAAAGATAAAGCTTGGATCATTTTATAAAATTTAAAGCAAATTATGTAATCCTCTGAAATGGTGCATCCAGCTGAGGGTGAAAGAGTGCTGGCATAGCAAGAATGGGGCGGTTTGCCCGGTTCTGGTGAGAGTGACCTGCCTGTGCGGGAAGCATCCCTGTGCCCAGGGGCCCTAGGCTTAAAGGGAGCTGCTCCATTCTGTGCTGTTCCTGCTTCGCTCTGTGGGGACAGGTGGCTGTATTCTAACCTTGGCTAGATCCCTAGGTGTGCCCTGATGCTGTACATGACAACTGATTTCTAGATCTGTTCTCTCTCTCCCTGCATTTAGAATGAGTTTAAATTATAAGACTTTCATTTTTTACATAACTTGTTAAAATTTTGAGGCCAGAACTAGTTGTAATACTTTCTATTAAGTCCAAAGGAATAGCAAATTTCACAATTAGATGGCACACTATTGGGTAGCTTAAAAATTCCAAAATTGCCAGCTTGTTATTTATGTTTACTTGATATATACTGTAAAACACAAAACATACTATATTTTTTACACTATGCAACAGTGAAACATTATAGATTCATTCATCATCTAGTTGATATTTATTGAGTGCCCATGATCTGTCAGGCAACTTGGATTGCTAAGATAAGTAATGTCATTGAGTGTTATAAATATTATGGTAGAAGTATGTATTATATATGTTAATACTTCTAAAGCAAGATGGGGGCAGAAAGATTACTTTATAATAATAAATGAAAGTCATCCTGATCAGAAAGAAAGAAGTAAAACTATCACTATCTGCGGCTGATGTTATCTTTCATGTATTAAATTCTAAGGTAATCACAAAAAATCTATTAGAGACAATAAGTTCAGCAAGGGTTTGGGATATTCAGTAATATACAAAAATCAATTGAATTTTTACATATTAGCAATAAAGAATGCAAAATTTAAATTAAGTCAACCATTCCATTTACTACAATAATATCAAAACTAAAAAACTTAATACATTTAGCAAAAGAAACGTGAAATCAGTATACTGAAAACTACAAAACGTTGTTTGCGAAGGGGAGAGGAGAAGGGAAGATAGAGAATAATTTAAGAATTAAGGACATATTTATTCTGGATTGACATGTGTTGAGTATGCTTAGGGCTGAATGGGAACTATTTATTTTTCAGTAATTTTAAGAGTAATTTCTTAACCTAAAATATAGAAACAATGTTTCCATTTGATAAGAACACGTAAATAAATTAAAGTGAAAATTTTAATGTTCCCATTATTGATATTTTTACTCAGGTATGTGAGAGTATTTTAAGATTGTATTGACAAGTTCCCACAGTTTTTGAAAAATATTAGACATATGATTATTGGATTCCTTGAACATCCAGGTTTATTCAGACTTGACAAAAATTACTTAAAAAATATAAAAGATGTGGTGATGCCTTGAATTTTTTAGGTTTTATTTTGTTGTTGCTTCAGAATCTTAAGTTCTCCACCTTGCTTCCTGATTGCTAGTGGATAAAGGTAATTAACAATAGATTCCTATAGCACATTCTAGCATTATTGCTTATAAAAGGATTCAAAATGAAATATCCAAATACATGGACTATCTTAGTCCACAGAGGTGTTAATATTTTATAACCTAAGTTCTACAGAACATTTATTCACTTTATATGTTATTGAAAAAGTTGTAACATTTTATATGTTGTGTAAATGAGTTTCCTGAAGCCCAGACCATTTATAGTAATGAATAAATAAATATATAGACACACATATGTGTGTATATGTATATATACATGTACGTAATAAAAAATATCTGGTGTTTCCTAGGAATAATACTTTCCAAAAAGCGAAGTTTCTTGGAAGGCTCAGGAATTTACCCCTTTAGGCTCAGAACAGGAGTGGGAACCTTTTCATGTCGGATGCCACATTAATTTAGCTGTAATCAAATAAGGTCGCATTCAAGAAATTACAATTAGATATACTTAAAACTGTACATTATTTTGTAAAAATCTAACTGCTATGTAGTAATAATTTCAAAAAATGAAAACTATTTGTTAATTTTAAAGTTAACTAAACTTTTAATGACTTAGTTGTATCCGCTTTTTGTTGGAAAGCATTTGAATATTTGGTTGCAGCCGAGAGTTCCACAGTTTCAGTTGATCCTCTAGATGGGTATCAGTCATTTGTGACCTTAAGGGAATCTTGATTTGAGTTAGGAAGGAGAATGTAGATTCACAGCAATAAGTGGTTGAAAAGCAAGAAAACATTTTTGGGGCATGTTGCTGAAGACATGGGTATTCTACTGCATCTTTCCATATTTCAGCTGGATCTTTCTTGGCATCAAACAATGATTTTAAAATGTCATCTACTGAGAGATCAATCAATTCCATCTGTAGTTCTTTAGGTGTCTTGGAGATATCAAGTAGGTGAGACTGAAATGTTAATTTGGGTGTGACGTCATGATTCTCAAGTCAGTGAACCTTTCATTGTATCCTCCAATTAATAGGTCTATAACAGCCACATACTCTTTAAATGATTCATATATATCATCCTGCTCATCAATGACCTTTGCTAACTGGGGAAAATGTTCATCCAAAATTTCCTTTTGAAAAAGTGTTTTGAAAAAGGATAGCTTTTTTTGAAATGCTTGGATTTTTTGCCATGCATTATATATAGACTTCATTTTACCTTGCAAAGAAATATTCAAGTCCTTTTGATTTGACATGATATCACACAAATGCTGCATTCCTATAGAAATCTTCTTTCAATAATTCACATTGCTAACTCTGTTCTTCATAAAATTTATCTATCTGTTCTCACAGAGATAAAATTTTGGTTAACACCTGTCCCTGCAATAGCCAATGCACTTTAGAATGATGTGGCAAATCCACACTGAATACCTCCTCATTCAACTTCAGCACATTACGAAACTGACAATGTTGTGTTGCATGTGCATGAATATAGTTGACAATAATTATAACTTGTTGAAAAGTGTCACTTAAAATGGTAGCTTTAGCACAGATATTTTGCTAATGCAAGATACAGTGAAAAGAAATGAGAGCATCTGGATCTGTTAATACTTTTGTAAAATCTGTGCAATAAACCTTTCATATTTTCCTGTCATGGAAGGCACATCATCTGCATGTACACTCACTAAATTTACCAAATTCAGTCCAACTTAATGACATTTATTTTGAAAGTTGTTGAAGATAGCTATTCCTTGTGTTCTGTGGACAAGAGTGCCCAAAGCGAGTAACTCTTCATAGCAAAGAAAATCTTCCGTTAGGACCTGAATGAAGTATAAAACCTGCACTGAGTCAGTAGTATCAGTTGATTCATCCAAAGTAATTGAATTATATATATTTTCCTTTTGAAGTATTACATGAAGTTGTTCTGCTAGATTAAAGGATAATTCATGCTGTCAACCAGTTACGGTTCTCCTTGAAAGAGGCAGTGGTTTGTGCTTTGAAATGTTATCTGGGTCTAAGCATCCTATAACTTCCGCAATGCATTCTCTCACAGTTTCTACAGCACTGAATGGTTCCCCCTTTTCCCTGAGTATATAAGCTACTTTATAACTTGTTTTAGTGGCATTATTTCTGGGTCTCATTGATGCTTGGAAGAACTATCTTTGTGTTTGCTTTTCATTTTTTAATTTGTGCAATACAACATTTTGTGCCTCTCCCTCTAATTTAAAATGAGTGTTATAATGCTGATGAGCATTGAATTTCTTTAATGTTGATATTGCAGTATCACAAAGCAAGCAAATCTTCTCATCTCTAGCAGAAACAAGGTAATATTGCAATTCCTAATCTTCATTAAAAAATCTTCATTAAAAAATCTGTTTTATTCCTTTAGCATTCTCATAGTTTTCATTGACATGATTTCTGTTAAGAAGACAGAATTAAAAGATACTGTTGAGCTGTGCAACTATTCACAAATTCCACTTCAAACAGAAACACAGTGCACTATTGTCAAAAGCTCATAACAGACTGGCATACTTGACCCTCATAAACTCTCACCAACCAGCCTCATGCAGTAGTGGTCCCAGTCAGGTGGGAGAAGTTAGAACTAAATCATGAGCGTAGCAGCCGTCAATTTAGCCCTTATGGTTTATTAATGTTCTAAATGTGCCAGTCAAGCTGGGAGGACTATTTTGTTGAAACTTATTTTTTTCTTTGGTATTTTAAATATGTTTATTTTAAAAATAAAATAAGAATATAAAAGATGAACAAGAATTATCAATAAAAACATAATGGAACATAATTTTATTCTGTAAAATTAGGGATTCAGTTAAAAGGCCACACTTAAGGACCTAGGAGGCCACATGTGGCCTTAAGGCTACAGGTTCCCCACCCTGGCTCAGATACCTAAAAACAAAGTAAGCCAACAAACACATAACCCAACTATATTTCATGGTACATTTTTCTAAAATGCATTTTGTATTTCTCTGACTCCTTAAACCAAAGAAAGTTTTAAAATATTTTTGTCATTATAAAAATATAAATTACTATGTTTTGAGTTTAAATATTTTAAAACTTCAAATATTATTAGTTAAGTGACAAATCCACATAGGGCTAGTGCCAGACAAAGCTCTTGTAGTACTTTTTCCGTAAAATATGTGGACTTTTTGGTCTGATTTTGATTTTTCTTGATTTTTTTCTCACTGTATTTCTAACAAGCAAGCTGGCCACGTGGGTGCGGTGTGGGCACTGCATTCGCTAACGGGGACTGCAACGGCCTGGACGTGTGTCTGAGCAGGGAGTGTCCTGCCTTTGGGACATGCTGGGAAGCCTAGTGGAGGACTATGAGGGCGCATGGGGATGCCCCTCCTATGGCCCAGGCTTCTGAGCTGCTCCAGAGCCCAAGAAGTGGCTCTAGGTCAGCAGCTATTGCGTGCGGAGGCTCAAAAGGCTTTTGTCCCTCACTTTTCTAAAGGTTCTGTTAATATTTTAAAATTTTTGCTGCATAGGGAGGCACAACTATACCAAAAGATGTCATCATCCAGTTATTAACTTTATGAGCACTGAACGAGTATAAAAACATTTTAGAAAAATGAAGATATAAAGCAGTCTGGGAAATACCTTACACTTGGATTAAAAACCCAAGAGCTGTTTGAATGGGGCTGTCACTATGGAAGAGAACTTGAAATAAAATTGTCCTTCACAAGTATCAGAGCTTCAGACAGAGATGACTCTTAAAAAATACTTGAAAGAACTCGAAGATCATATGTTATATTAAAGTGTAGCTCTGAGAGCAATCAATAGAAGTTTTAAAAGAGAGATATTTTGGCCCAATAAAGGAAGAAGATTCTAACGGTGAAAGCGTAATCGTAGCCGCGTGCGCGGGGAGCTGGCCGCGGGCCGACTGTCTCCAGCATTAACCAATGTGCTCTCACGCTCCGTGGGCCAGACCTCCGCACATGTCTGTATCAGGGGGTAGCTAGAGGAACAAGAGGGAATGGGGCATAGGAGAGCAGGGCAAAGAAACAGAAGAAACACCTATAGGTATGGGGAAACTGAGTCACAGTGGGTTAAAGCGATCACACGGGTGGAAAGTCGTAGGACCAGGATTTGAACCCAGGGGGGCTGAATCTAAAGCCCACAATCTCAACCACTAAGCTATGGTGCTTCTTAGCTATTTAATACTACTGTATACTGACTGTATGTTCTATAATTAAACAAAACTCTCAAATACTTTGTAAACCTAGGCATGAAAAATATTTTAAAAACCGGCCCAATTTTTAAAAATAAATGTATTTTGCTTTCAACTTAGAGTTATGGTTTGCTGGCCATGGCCTCCTTTGGCCCAGCCCAGGAGGCTCACTGGAGCTATGGTCAGCTGCCACGGGGGAGCTCCCTGTGGTCCTGACCCTGTGTTGCTTGCTGGCAGCGTCCTTCTTGCTGTGCTTTGGTTTTGTAACCAGGAGGTGTCTATATTAAACCACATAAAAAATAAAACCCAAAGATGCCATGCTCACAGGTGATGACCAGTACTTAGGCTTAGGAAATTGTCTAGCAAGGCTGCCTTCCATGCAGTGGGAATGACTTTTTCATACAAAGCACTTAGGCTAAAGAGTGTGTGTGTGTGTGTGTGTGTGTGTGTGTGTGTGTGTATTTCAGTTTATGCATGTATTATTTCTTTTGCATTCCAAATAAAGGCCTTTGCACGTGCCACCCCCTTTTCTTGGGATGCTCTTCTCCAACTTTTCCCTACTCCCTTAGCTCTCTACTTAAGGGTCACCTGCAGTGAGAGGCCTTCCCTCTCTGTCATTTCCTGTCTCAGACTTTTTGTCTCTTTATTGAATTGATTTTTATTTTTCAGTTTTCTGTTTGCTTTTTTTTATCTCTCTCCCCATAAAAATGTAAGTTCTGTGAGGGCAGGGTCCACTCAGTCCTGTCCTGCATGAATACATGCTTGTAAGTGAATTTTAAAAAAATTCATTAGGTCAGTACTACATGACTTTCTGAAAATGTGGAAATTAAAATGGTAGTTCCTTCTCTATGTAAACATATAGTCTAATTATAAGCGAGGTTACAATGCCATATGATAGTGACTATGTAACATGTGCTGGGAACAAAACGCAAAATGTGATTATGTTTCTCTGGAGGAGTCAGACAAGGTAACCCCTGAGCAATGCTCCACTTTGTTGGGGGGTAGGGGGCCTATTTCTTTAACTAAGTAATCTCCGAAACATTTCCCACTGGAGCTTTGAGGGAGAGAAACCACTTCCACTTGTCTGGCAGACACAAATGACTTTCCTCAGTGCAGACACACAGATGCGTGTGTGTGCTGATAGTAGCTCATTAGGTGCACCAGTGGCCGGAGTTACACCAACACACAAACCAACAAGCAAAAACAGACGGTGGAGGCTCTGTTTATAAATTTATATTCAGAACATTTTCAGACAGAAAAACTGAGAATTCTCTGCAATTAATATAAAGCCCAGGGGCAAAGATGTGACCATATTAATGCACAAAACCTTGGAAAGTAGAGGAGATTTGACAGACACTTCTTAGAGCTTCAACAAATTCTGACTAGGATGAGGCAAGAATTACTACCTCATTGCATATTTTAATAGGTTATAGCATAGTGATACAGTGATGCATTTAACTGTTCATCTCACGTTAAAATTCTCTGCTGTCTGAGCTATGGAAGGCAGCTGGGGAGGTCGGATGAGCTAGTCCTCACAGATGGGCCTGCAAAGGTTGCTCCTCCCGGGTGGGAGGGATATTCTTCCTGAGTCTCAGGGACACTTGGGGTGGGGCAGGTGGGCTGTGGAAGGTCATCTCCCTTCGTTGCCTGTGAAGGGGCTTCTCAGGAGAGTGCGACACAGGAACAGCAGGATGAGGACCTCCTCTCCTAGACACGTGAGGTGCATTTAGGCCTCAAAGCAAAAGGGTAAACTCTGATGCTCCTCAAAGACTTCCCGTTCCTAGGATGCTGTATTTCTTCCACACACATCTTTACATTGGAGACAGCACAGAGTTATTGGAAGTATAAAAGCAATTTCTGGAACATTAGGAATAAGCTAAAGGGACCTACTGAGTTGTAGGTTTTTTTGTTTGTTTTAAATATATAGAAGTTTTCAAGATAAGCTAAAAACATTCTCTCATTCCGACCTGCATCTTCCCAAAGCACACACAAACCCGTGGCAGTCAATTAGACCTCAGAATGCCACGTGAACACGTAACCGCTAAGAAACCACTTAGGCACTGATTACTTCCTGACCCAAATAAGCCTGCTTGTTCCTCTGATCTCCCTGGAACACACCCAGTAATTCTGCTGAGTGATCAGGCCGCGATGGTACCACGGGTCCCCTTCCACCAGCCACATGTGAAACCTACGGTCATCAAATTTTATACTTATTATTAACACCTTGCATGTCCCCACCATTGTGCTAAGGCTTATTTACATACATGCTGCTCTGGAGGATATTAAATATATTAAAGTAGGATCTAAGTGCTTATAATCTAATTTGGGAGACGATTTTAAAAGTGCTAATGATGTAATGAGAGAACAATTATGGGCAGACTCTATGTCATTGTCCAAAATGCAAGTAGCAGGTCAGGGCGAGGAGAGCCCCCCAGGCTGCCGGGGGAGCTCACGGGCTGTGCGGACGGACTCCATCCGGGCAGGCCCCATCTTCAGCCACCACGTACTGCCCCCGCCGGTTCTGCATTCCTGTTTCTCTCCACTCTCTACTTTTATTCCATAACAAACAGATATCATTTCTAGTTCAATAAATTCGTTTGATTTATCTTGTGAAACTTTGGGCCATTGAATGCTTTTGTTATTGCTGTTTTTAATTATGTTATTTAATTCCTTCAAGTGATCCATGACATAAATAGAAACAAGAGTTTCCATCTCTAAGAGGCGGCAGCCAGGCTCAGATGGATCACCCGGGCCTCTCCCGGGTCACGCAGAGGGCCAGTGACAGGGACCCGGAGGACCCAGCCCTCCTCGCCGGGCACCTGCCTCCTCCCCTCCCCTCACGTAAGTGTCTTATTTCTTTAAGACCTAAATCAAATCCTAGCTCCTCTACGAAGACCTCCCCACGACTCCTTACCGGGGTTATAAGTTCAAGTTTGTACCCATGTTCTAACCTTTCCTGCCGAGGGGTCTTGGGCAATTCCCGTTCCCATCTGAGGTGCACTTTGTCATCCGTGAAACCGAGTAACGAGAGGGAAAAAGCTGAGGAAATGAAATCTTCATGCTGAATCCATGTCTTGCTACCACACGGACTGACAGCTGATAATAGTGGATTATGGCCGAAAATCCGTGCCTCATTTTGCATTTCCAGAATAGCGCTACGTTATATTCAAGTTGCCAAGGTCCAAGTTATGGAGACGGGTTTTTTTTTTTTAAGTACTGAGAAGACAGAAGTGGGAGCGCTGTGGAAGGTGGCGGTGGAGCTGGTCCTCGGGTGCACCCACGCGGGGCGTTTCAGCCAAACAAAGACGGAAAGGACAGTGTTTATAGGATGTGAAACCCGCGCGTACTGAGGACGACGTTTCACAGGTGCAGGTGAGACTGCAGGGCTTGGTTACGCACGGATTCTGGTATCTGTGGATGACGGGGGACTTGAGTATGGGTGGATTGGTGGTATCCGCGGGTTTTGGTATTTGCGGGGGGCCTGGAGCCAACCTCCTGCATAAACTGAGGGATGACTGTAAATAATCTGTGCAATGTTTTGAAAATGAGGGTTCTTTTTCTTGATTTCCTGGCCATGATCACAGACTTTGGTGGGCCTCTGTTGATAACGGACTAAAATCTTAACGTTTTTTGAATGCATTTAAGATCTTTTGTTATTTCAATCCAAAGTTATTTTACTTACTCCTCTCTCATTGTGTCCCCACAGCTTTCACACAAAATAACCTCTCCCCATCACTCACATTTCCTCCCATCTGTGCCTTTTTATCCTGTTACCACTCTTAGAATACAGTGTATCAACCCATTAGTATCCAATCGCATTTCACAGTCTTGCCCAAGTTTCAATCCCAGACCATTCTTTTAGCAGAATTAACTTCAGTCCTTCTGTGCTCTAAACATGCTGGCTCATATTTTGACTAGAATTCCTCTCAATATAAATTAAGGAAGCCAGTTTAAACTAGAAAAATCAAAACCAGGGATGTTATCATCAATCTACAGGGTGCTTTAGTCAGTGCAGCCAGATGTGAGGACAGGGCTGGAAGCAGGAAACCATGGGCGTCACAGCCCCATGGGGGTCTCTGTCTCTCCTGCCTGCGGTCTGGGTCTGGCTGCTCTGTCCAGTACACAGCGGACAGGCTGCAGTGGCTGTGCCATCACTGCTGTGGTCATGTCCCCATTCAAGGCACCAGTTCAAACTGGGTCTGGAATCTCTCGGTGATGATTTCAAATTCTCAGGCAGAGGACTCGTATTTTCCCTCTGGGGTCAAGTCTTATCAGCTATAATGTACATTTCTTTTGAACTGAGAAGGGAACAGTTATTGTTGGTATAAGGACTGACAAACTGTCATAAAAGTTTTCCAGTGCAATCTCATAAAGATAATTTCTTTTCTTCACTCAAGAGAGCATCACATGCTATATTCTTTGCAACAAAATGATATTCTTCTATTTAGAATAAAGTTCTTCTAGTTTCTGGAATGCTAGTACTTGTAGGCAAGATGCTAAAAGGGCTTAACTATAAAATAATTTAAAAATTAGATGTTTAAATGCTAATCATTTCATTGCCATCCTCATTGTCCCTGTAGCCATTGCCACTTTGCCTTTGCTGGCTTCAGGCACACAGCCATCTGCTACATACACATAAGAGTAATAAGTTTAATAAATTCACAAAGCTTTTCTTGGCTTCAGTAAGTAAATAAGGATGAATAACTTTTAAAATATTAGAGACATGTAGGTGTTTTCAAAGGCATAAATTTGATCCTGAGGAAAACAGCGAATCTTTTTAAATCTTGAAGATGCCTTGAAATGAAGTGCTGCTGAAAACTTTTGTGTGTGTATTATTGAGTTTTCCCTGAGACAAAGCATGACTGATGTTCTCCCCTCTGAATCTGGATCATTATTTCAAAGTGAGACACGAAAGGAGGGCTACGGTGTTCACACCGATGCTTGCTGAGGGGGTCCGTCATGCTGTGTGTCAAGCTAATGCTGACTTTATCACTCCAGTCCTAAATTATGGACGGGCTGCTTAAGCAGGGACTGAGTTACTAAGCAGCAGTAATTTTTTTCTGTCACCTAGGAGTGAGGCTGAAAACACTCTCCCAAAAATTGTGCAAGTAATTCCATTGCTGTCCCAGGGAAGGTGGTATATCTGGTGCTCACACATAGGGACAGGACACATAGGGAAGACACCGTGACATTTCTCACAGTGTGTTTATAGCTTCAAACTGTAAATATAAAAATCTTCAGATTTCAGAATGAGAGCAGACCTTAGAATTTATATGGGTGGTGGAGCAAGAATCTTCCTTAGGAAAGGGCAGATAAAATTACTAAGAATCAATCTTGATATCAGCTTCATCATGAGTTGAAGAGAATTAGGTTATTAATGCTACTACTTCTACTCATGGTATCTATGATTTATAAACTTACACCACATTCCATGCTGTGTGCAAGTGCTTTAAATATATCACTTCTAACACTTTTATTGGTCTTACAAGATGCTCCATTAATCTTTATCTTCCATAAAGAGAAGTGGAGGCTTGGAAAGTCTTAATGACTTGCCCAATGTCACCAGCTAAGTGTGGGGTGGGAATGGGAATCTGACCACACCCACACATCTCCCTCACCTGTGTCTTTCCAAGTACAAAGTGACCTCAGAATTGCACAAAGATAACCATGTTTCATTTTTTGCATATAACTTTCCAAGCCCAGGGGTCCACATGGAATTTCCTTGTCCTCTTATTCAGTGACCACATGTGCAGGCATCAGTCAGTCGTCCTACACCCCAATTAACCTGGATTCCAGTTCACCAGCAGAGTTGAATTAAACATCAGACTGCTCAGTTACACACACTGGTGCAAACGCAATTACAGTTTTAGCATTGTTGAAATTTGCCATTTGATATTGGAATACATTCTTAAATAAATGTGGTTATGTTATACAGCATTTTATGTGCATTTCCCACTTTTTTTTTTGCTAATGACTTATTACTTGATGTTTATTTTATTTTTATTTTAGCCTATGGAAATGATGTTAGACAAAAAGCAAATTCGAATGATTTTCTTATTCAAGTTCAAAAGCAGCAGAGACAACTCGCAACATCAACAACACATTTGGCCCAGAAACTGCTAAGGAACATACAGTGCAGTGGTGGATCAAGCAGTTTTGCAAAGCAGGCAAGAGCCTTGAAGATGAGGAGCACAGTAGCCAGCCATCGGAAGTTGACAACGACCAATTGAGGGCAATCATCGAAGATGATCCTCTTACAAGTACACGAGAAGTTGCCAAAGAATTCAAGATCAGCTATTCTCTGATTGTTCGCCATTTGAAGCAAATTGGAAAGGTGAAAAAGCTAGATAAGTGGTTACCTCATTAGCTGATTGAAAATCAAAAAGATCATCATTTTGAACTATCGTCTTCTCTTCTTGTATGCAACAGTGAACCATTTGTCGATCAGATCATGACATGCTTCGAAAAGTGGATTGTATAGACAACTGGCAATGACCAGCTCAGTGGTTGGACCAAGAATAAGCTCCAAAGCACTTCCCAAAGCCAAACTGGCACCAAAAAAAAAGGTCGTGGTCACTGTTTAGTGGTCTGCTGCTGGTCTGATCCACAACAGCTTTTTGAATCCCAGTGAAACCATTACGTCTGAGAAGTCTGCTCAGCAAATCGATGAGATGCACTGAAAACTGCAATGCCTGCAGCGGGCACTGGTCAGCAGAAAGGGCCCAATTCTTCTCCATGACAATGCCCCGTCACACGTGGTACAACCAACCCTTCAAAAGTTGAACAAATTGGGCTACGAAGTTTTGCCTCTCTGCCATATTCACCTGACATCTCATCAACTGATGACCACTTCTTCAAGCACCTTGACAACATTTTGCAGGGAAAACACTTCCACAACCAGCAGGATGCAGAAAATGCTGTCTAAGAGTTCATGAAATTCTGAAGCATGGATTTTTATGCTACAGGAATAAACAAACTTATTTCTCATCAGCAAAAAACATGTTGATTGTAATGGCTCCTATTTTGATTAATAAATATGTGTTTGAGCCTAGTTATAATAATTTAAAATTCATGGTCGAAAACTGCAATTACTTTTGCAGCAACCTAATACAATGATGATCCACAGGTATTAGGAAAAGCTAGAAATTTCTAACATGTGTCCCTGCTCCTCAGAAGTCACCTGAATGTCTTATAGATGATTGTGTCTTCCAACTCACAGCAATTCCATAGGCCTTTTCTTACGGTGGTTTGAACACAACTGAGGCTGAAACACAATGTTCTAAATCAACTGCCTGTCAGCTTAAAAATAACCAGAGTAATTAACATGCATCATTTTCCAAATAGTTTGGGGTTAATTAAAATGACATAAAATTTCTGGAAGTTTTACCAATAAGAGGCTAATTGAAACTTCTTTGTTTACTTTGTATTTTTCATAGACTTTGTGCTTTAACTATGAATCATTATCTCAAACTGATTGACATATTCATTCATCTTATGTTTTTAAAGACTCTGCTAATCTTTTAAGCGCTTTCATAGTGTCACTGTTACAGATACATTTTATGTGGAGATCCACTTTTAAAGTTCATCTCTCATTTATTCAGCAAATGTCTACTGAACATCTAATTTCTTCCCGGCCCATAGTTTGGACTGCAGGAGCAGCCACTCAGCAGCCACTCATGATGGCTCCAGATTTCTGTGCTTACCTCTGTCTCTTTTCCACTGGGCTCCTCCTCACTGCTAGGCTAATCCTTCCATGGAGACTGTTGGTTCCTATACCCTTCCCCGCCCCAATTTTTTCTATGTCCCCCAAGTTATACCTTCTTCTTTCTCCTATCCGTTCAACCTCTTATTGCTATTGGAATTCTCAATGTCCAGGCTACAAAATGTGCCCCAGGGCCTCCCACTCTCCAGCCCACATAACCACACAGGAATTGTTTCTCTTCAGGTGGCTGCTGTGTGCCCACAGCTCCTCCATAAATATGTATTGAGTTTAATGAATGATTATGTAAAACAATATAAATGTAACAACATCTGACTGAGGGCAATATTTTGTAAGTTTATGAGCAAATTTTGGTTTAATTCTAACAAGTAGCCATTTATTTGATACTTTAAAATGTTATTACTTAAAATACACTTTTATAAAGTTTGTTTAAGGTACATTGATTATTGGACCTCTTCAAGAGCACACCCATGTCTAATTTGGTTTTATATTCTCATTTCCTAAGTGATTTCTCATCACAGAGTAGGCATTCAACAAATATTACCCAAATAAATTCTATCTGAATCATCACTCACTTTTACATGTTCTTGTTGGCATTATATTACCAGCCCAATTGATGAGAAATGGTTTAGGTTCCCCCAGGTACTCTGTCACTAGAATTTCTACGTAAATAATGGTGTTACACTTTTCCTCCAATAAATTGTAACTGAGGGAGAGCTACCTGCACTCCCATTTCCGTGAATGTCTTACTGTGCCACAACCCCACGCTTTCACTTGCTTTTCTGTCCTGAAGTCTGCCTGGAATCTCAGGGCTTCGGACCTGGTAGAGTCTACAGCACCACCATCCCTTCATGTCCTTAGTGCCGAGTCTTAGTAAAGTCTTACTCACACCCGCTCTGTAAGAGACACAGCCACCCAGAGCCCCACGCCTGCAGAGGGTTATCTTTAGGAAGTTCCTGTAGGAACGTTTCTCTGTTCGTTAGCTCTCACTTAGACGACTGCGCTGGAATGCTCTATCTGGGGTTACATTATGTCTGCTTTCTCTTACTCTGTGCGAGTTTCTATTCATTGTTGCCCTGAGGTATGGGCCAGAATGCTCACTTTTGTCTACAGTGCAAATTATGAGACCTCTACTATAGAGCAGATATTACTCCAGGTGCTTTACAAACTTCATCATCATATTTATGCTATGAGGGAGATATTTGTATCCACATTTATACAGGTAAGGGAATAGAGTTATGAAATCTTAAATTACTAGGAAGTTCTAGAACTGAGATTTATGTTTCCAAATATATATGTACATGTCTTTAAAATAGTTATTTTTAATAAATGATATGTTTATCATGTCAGACTAACACCAATTGGAATGAAAAAGAAATTCACACTATCAGACATCTCTAATTTAATTATGGGGTTATATATCATAAGGTCTAGGAAAACAGTTGCATAGAACTGTGGTCCCAGCCCCTGGGCCATGGACTAGTATCAGTCCGGGCCCTGTTAGGAACCAGCCGCATTACCGCCTGAACTCTGCCTCCGTCCCCTCCCCCTGTCAGTGGGAAAATTATCTTCCATGAAACTTAGGAACTGGGCCACACAGCCAGAGGTGAGCAAGCAAAGCTTCACCTGTGTTTACAGCCGCTCCCCATCGCCCGTATCACCGCCTGAGCTCCGCCTCCCCGCCAGCTTCCCTCCCCCTGCACACCCGCTGTGGAAAAATCACCTTCCATGAAACCAGTCCCTGGTGCCCAAGGGGTTGGGGACCACTGGTATAGAAAACTAGGGATCTGTAAGCTGTTTAGAAAAAACAGTGAAACCAATTAGGTGTAACATTCGTATAGCATTTACTTTTATCCAATACACTTTGCTGAAGATTTTATAGAGAAACTTATCTATATGTATATTTTAATTCAATATTACTAGTGATAAAAGTTTCAAACTAAAGGAAAGATGAGCTTGCATTTTACATCTCTTAATTTTTAAATAAAATCATACCTAATTCTGTGAGGTACTAGGATAGCTGCTATACAAGTAGATATGTGTTACAAATTGATAAACTGTATGCTTGTAAGTATATATAATTTACTTATATGATATAGGTAATATAATTTGTACATGGGTATATA
This sequence comes from Lemur catta, assembly GCF_020740605.2. NCBI lineage: Eukaryota > Metazoa > Chordata > Mammalia > Primates > Lemuridae > Lemur > Lemur catta. Next base: position 100,391,544 of record NC_059136.1, on the reverse strand, counting down.
TATAAATACACCCCCCCACACACACACAAATTGTGACCTAGTTATTCCACTCTTGGCTATGTACTTTAAGAAAATAATTCAAAAGACTATTAAATCAATATGCAACAAAATGTTTGGTGTCCTGTTGTTATAGAGGGAAAGAACTATTAATACATAAAATGGAGATAGAGGAGTTATGGCATTTACATTTTATGGACTATTAGGCAGCTATGCCAAAAAAAAAGAAACAAAACAAATCAAAAATGAAGACTCAACTGCCCGGTCCCCGGGGAAGCTGACCTGGGAGGGGAATGATATGCAGAAAGTGTATCAGGGAGTGTTCTTGGAGCAAAAGCTGAGAAGAGCAGGGCGAAGGGGGAGCACTGGGCAGCTGGCGAGGCGGGGAGCCCGGGAGCAGTCTGAGTGGAGGCCTCAGGAACCCTCCACCGCTGACCCTGCTGGGGCGAGAGGACGGGCGTTGACACAGCCGTGTTGGTTAGTGGCTGGACGTGGCCACACCGGAAAGGGGCCCGACCTCACGTGAGGCAACCCTCATAGCATTTCCAGCACCTATGGGAGACGGTCCTTCCTGCCTGAAAGGAGATCATCACAGCACCCACCAGGGAAGATTTTGTAGCAACATAAAAAACAAAGGAAATAAAACTGCAAGGCACAAACAAAATGAATACTTTCATTAAAACTATATGGCAACACATGCTGTTGTGAATAAACCCTGAGCTAACACAACGTGATTGGTGAATTTGAAATTTGTTTGTAATATTTTTACAATTTTACTTTAATGCAACAAAACAAAATCTAGTCTGGAGTTTTTCTTGATTGACTTTATAAATTTAAGGAGGTTACATTGCTTTCTATTCCTAGATTCTAATAGTCTTATTTATGATTCAGTATTCAATTTTATCACATAATTCTGAGATTATTACATGATTTCTCCCCCTTTTCTCTCTTAATGTTATTATTTTTGATCGATTTTCTTATTTTAAGCTCCCTTAACTTAGAGGAATAAACTTGTTTTTTCAGTATGTAATATCATATTATGTATCATAGGGATTAATTCACTAATTGGTTTAGGATAGCTGCATCAACGGTCATGGGAGAGACGGATTTGTACCTTTTTCCATTTTGTCCTTTTCACAGATATGCTGACCTCATAAAAAGTTTTCACGTGTGTTCCCTTTTTCACTATTATATGTGGACTTTGTGTGAGATCACTGCTATTTCTTATTTTAATATTTGAAAACATTCACTAGTCGAGCCATTTAGGCCTGAAGTTTTATTTTGAGGAAAGGTTTACAAGAATGGTTTGCAATAAGAGTGTTCAGACTTTTTACTTCTCTTTCCATCAGTTTTGGTAAATTATGTTTTTGTCATAGCATATAAATTGTCAAATTATTAGCATAGAGTGTGTCATAATATTCTTTTCTCACCTTTCTAAATGTCTGTAGGTCTCCAGTGCTATTTGCTTTTCTCAATTCTTATATTGGTAGTTTTTCTTTTTTTCTGATTGGTCTTGCTGGAAATTTATAAATGTTAGTAATTATTCCAACTAATCAAACTTTAACTTTTATAAATTACCCTTGTCTACATTCTGTTAGATTTGATGTTCTTTTTCTAACTTTTTATATGGATGTTTAAATCACTGATGTTCAGTCTTTATTTTTTTTCCCCAATATATGCATTTGAGACTACAAATTTCTCACTAAAGGGCTTTAGCCGTGTCCAACAAATTTTAATATATTTTACTGTTGTTATAATTTGACTGAAAATATTTCTAATTTTTGTTGTTTCATCAATTTTTGTGATTTATAAATTACTTAGAAATGTGTTTAATATTTAACAAGTTTGGGATTTTTATAGTTTTATTTTTGTTATTAATTTCTGGCTTAATTCTGCTGTTATCAGAGAACATATGAATTTTCTCCTGCTCCTTTGAATTCTCTACTTTTCACCTTATTTATTTTGAAACTATATTATGCAAATTTAGAATTATTATCTCTCTTTCTGAAGCTATGTTATACAGGTTTAGAATAGTATAGCTTTTTTGGTAAATTGAAGTCTTTATCATTTAGAAAGGTCCCTATTTATTTCAAAAAAAGACCTCTTACCTTGAAGAACACTTTTTATTATATCAGTATAGTGACATAAGCATTTTTAAAAAGTGCTTTTATTGTATTTTCCATTATTTTATTTTCAAACTTTTAAATTTAAAGTCTATCTCACGTACGTATCCTAGGGTTCAATTTAGATTCCGTGTTTTTATGCCATAACATAGTTTGGGCTTCCTTAATAGAAGACCCTGAGAGAGAGATTTGATGTGCAGAGTTTATTTCAGACGTGATCCTGCATCACTGCTAGGAAATGGGCAAACTATACAAGGAAGGAGTGGAGGCCACTATTGGTAACCTGAGCATAATCTGACTAGAGTCTGGCAGGCAGCAACAAAGACACTTCTGAGATGATTTCCACACTCTGAAAACTGAAGCATTTGATCTGTCCACTCAGCAACTCTGAGGAGTCATTGATTGAAGATTACTCCTGGAAGACACATAGGTCGAATAGGATGCTATAGCCAAGAACGCCTCCAAGCAAACACACACAGGGGTAGAAGATTGACGACTGGGCCAGTGTACAAGGAAATAGTAAAGGCTGATTGGTATGGGTATCCAGTCTGACAATCCTTGTGCTTAATTGAATGACTTAGAATATGCATACTTAGTGTAAGTATAGACATATAGAAATTAGTTAAAATTTATCATCTGTTTTCTATTATACCTATCATTTATATTTCTTTTCCACTCTAATCTTGTCCATTTTTGGATGAAACAGAAATTTTATTTTTGCATTTTTTCTTATAATAACTCATCATATTTTCTTTTATTCATTTTTTTCATAGTTACCGGAGGGAGTGGGACTATGTCATATAATTTTGACTTATTAATATATAATGAAATTATTTTATTACTTCTCAAATAATGCCACTACTTTAGAAGATGCTCCTGCTATTAATTTCCTCCCAACTTAATTGATATTATGCATTTAGATTTTACATAATTTTTTCACACTATACACAAAAATCAACTTAAAATGGATTAAAAAACTTAAATGTAAGACATGAAACCGTAAAACTACTGGGAGAAAGCATAAGGAAAAATCTCCATGACATTTTCTGGATAATGATTTTTTTGAATCTGATTCCAAAAGCTCAGACAACAAAAGCAAAAATAGACAAATGGGATTACATTAAACTAAAATACTTCTGCACAGCAAAAAAAAAAAAAAAAAAAAAAAAAAATGATTAACAGAGTGAAAAAAACCTACAGGATGGGAGAAAATATATACAAACTATGTATCTAATAAGGAGTTAATATCCAAAATATACAAGCAACTCAAACAATTCAATAGCAAGAAAAGAAATTATCCAATTAAAAACTGTGCAAAGGACCTAAATAGAGAGTTCTCAAAAGCAGACATACAAATGGCCAACAGGTATATAAAAAATTGCTCAACATTAGTAATCATCAACAAAATGCAAATTAAAACCACAATAAGATACCACCTCACACATGTTAAAATGGCTAATATGAAAAAGACAAAAGATAAGTGTTGACAAAAATGTTGAGAAAAGAGAACACTTGTGCATTGATGCTGGGCATGTAAATCAGTGCAGCCATTATGGAATACAGCTTGGAGGTTCCTCAAAAAATTAAAAATAGAGCTACCATGTGATCTAGTCCTCCCACTTTTGGGTATATATTCAAAGGAAGCAAAATCAGTATGTTGGAAAGATATTTGCACTCCTATGTTCGTTGCAGCATTATTTACAATAGTCAAAATAAGGAAACAGCCTAAGTACCCATCACTGAATGTATGGATAAAGAAAATGTGGTTTATATTTACAATGAAATACTATCCAGCCTTAAAAAAGAAGGAAATGTTATCATTTGCATGGGTGATCCTGGAGAACTTTCTCTTAAGTGAAATAAGTCAGCCACAGAAAGACAAATATGTGTGATCTCACCTTTATTTGGAATCTGCAAAAGTTGAACTCATAGAGGCAGAGAGGAGCTATGGGGTAGGGGTGGGGGAACTGGGGAGATATTGGTTAAAGATATGAAATTTTAGATAGTCAGGACAAATAAGTTCAAGAGATCTGTTGTACAACATGGTGACTATAGTTAACAACACTGTAAACTTGAAAATTGATAAGAGAATTGATTTTAAGTGTTCTTACCACACAAAATAAGTTTTAAATATGTGACTTAATTCATATGTTAATTAGCTGTAGTTAATCATACCATAATATATATATATTTCAAAACATCATGCTGGACACCATAAGTGTATTCAATTATTATTTGTCAATGAAGGAGGAGAAAAAAACAAAAAATGAGCAAATTTTACATAATTTTGTCATACAAATATTGCTATTATTAATTTATGAGTCAATTTTAGTTACTATTCATTTAAATATACTCACATATTTACCCATTCTCTTCCTCTTTATTAATTTCCTTCTTTTATTCAGAGTTATGCTGTAAATACATAAGATACTCTTGATATTTTTTAAGTCAGTATTTCTTTGGCAATGGATTTTCTCAGCTTCTGTTGTTGACAAGTATATTTTAGAGTCACGTCTATTGATGAAAGATATTTTTACAAGGTATAAATTTCCAGGTTAAGAAGTCATTTCTATTACATCTTTAAGTATATCATTATGTTGTCTTTTGGCTCTCGTCATTTCAGTTGAGAAATCATCTGCCAGTCTTATTGTTGTTTCTGTAAAGGAATGCATTTTTCATGTCTGGCTATTATTGCATTTCCCCAAGTAAGGACTGCTGTAAAGGGGAACATGCACTTATTATATACCATAAGGTGAATAGTAACTATTTCTCTGACCCAGGTGCCGTGTGTGAGCATTCAGGACAAAATTAGTAAAGACGACTATTCAAAACCCAGTAGTCATTCTCTCGTTTCCTTCCAAGACTCACATTAAACCTATATTATACATTTTAACTGTGTCCCTGTATCATTTCTTCTGTTTTTCTCTCTGTGTTTCAAGTTTATCATTTCTAATGACCAGTTTTCCTGTTTTCAAACCCTGCCTTGTGCTGTGTCTAATCTGCTGTGAAAACTATTTAATGATTTCTTTTTTTTTTTTTTTTATTTCAGCGCATCAGGGGGTACATAAGTTCAGGTTATATACATTATCCATGTCGCGCCCATCCCCCTGAGTCAGAGCCTCAAGCGTGTCCATTCTCCAGACAGTGCACCTGGCACTCACCATGTAGTCATACCTCCATCCCCTCCCCGCCCCCACCTCCCCGAGTCAGCACCTTCAAGCATGACCATTCCCCAGACGGTGCGCAACGCACTCATCATGTAGGCATACGCCCATCCCCTCCCTCCACCCCACGCGACAGTCTGATATCCAATTGGTTCCGTTCCCTGATGTGCATTTAGGTGATGATCAGGGAAACCAATTTTCTGGTGAGTACATGTGATGCTTGTTTTTTCATTCTTTGGATACTTCACTTAATATAATGGGTTCCAACTCTCTCCAGGAGAACCAAAGAGATGTCGTATCACCGTTATTTCTTATAGCTGAGTAATATTCCATGGTATACATATACCACAGTTTACTAATCCATTCGTGGATTGATGGGCACTTGGGTTGTTTCCACATCTTTGCAATTGTGAATTGTGCTGCTATAAACATTCGGGTACAGGTGTCTTTGTTATAGAATGACTTTTGTTCCTCTGGGTAGATGCCCAATAATGGGATTGCTGGATCGAATGGTAGGTCTACTTGAATCTGTTTAAGGTATCTCCATATTGCTTTCCACAGGGGTTGCACTAGTTTGCAGTCCACCAGCAGTGTATGAGTGTTCCTGTCTCTCCACATCCACGCCAACATGTGTTGTTTTGGGACATTTTGATAAAAGTCTTTCTCACCGGAGTTAAGTGGTATCTCATTGTGGTTTTGATTTGCATTTCCCTGATGATTAGGGATGTTGAGCATTTTTTCATATGTTTGTTAGCCATTATTATATCTTCTTTTGAAAAATTTCTATTCATGTCGTTTGCCCACTTTTTGATAGGGTTGTTTGATTTTTTCTTACTGATTTTCCTGAGTTCTAAATAGATTCTTGTTATCAGTGTTTTATCTGATGTGTAGTATGCGAAAATTTTTTCCCACTCTGTAGGCTGTCTGTTTATTTTCGTGACTGTTTCTTTGGCTGTGCAGAAGCTTTTTAATTTAATCAGGTCCCATTCATTTATTTTTGTTGTTGCTGTGATTGACTTAGGGTTCTTCTTCATAAATTCTTTGCCTAGACCAATGTCTGTAAGAGTCTTTCCTACATTTTCTTCTAGAATTCTAATCATTTCCCATTTAAGGTTTAAATCTGTTATCCACCGTGATTTGATTTTTGTGAGAGGTGAAATCTGTGGTTCCTGTTTTAGTCTTCTACATGTGGCTATCCTGTTTTCCCAGCACCATTTATTGAATAGGGATTCTTGTCCCCAGAGTATGTTTTTGTCTATTTTGTCAAAGATTAGATGGCTATATGAGGATAGTTTTATGTTTGGGTTTTCTGTTCTGTTCCACTGGTCTGTGTCCCTGCACTTGTGCCAATATCAGGCAGTTTTAAGAACCACAGCCTTGTAGCATAGTTTGAAGTCTGGCAAATTAATACCTCCTATTTTGTTTTTATTGCTTAAAATTGCTTTTGCTATACGGGTTCTTCTCTGGTTCCATACAAAGTGTATAATTATTTTTTCTAAATCTGTGAAAAATGATGTTGGTAATTTAATAGGGACTGCATTGAATCTGTAGATTACTTTGGGCAGTATAGACATTTTAACAATGTTGATTCTTTTGATCCACGAGCATGGTATGGTTTTCCACCTATTTATATGTTCTGCAATTTCCTTTCTCAGTGTTTCATAGTTCTCCCTATAGAGGTCCTTTACCTCTCTAGTTAAATATATTCCTAGATATTTTATTTTCTTTGTTGCTATTTTGAAGGATATTGAGTCTTTAATTTTGTTCTCCGATTGAATGTTATTGGCATATATGAATGCCTCTGGTTTGTGTGTATTGATTTTGTAACCTAAGACTTTACTGAATTCATTTATCAATTCCAGGAGTCTCTTGGTTGAATCCTTGGGGTTTTCCAGATATAACATCATATCATCAGTGAAGAGTGAGAGTTTGATCTCTTCTTTCCCTATTTGGACTCCCTTGATTCTGCTCTCTTGCTTGATAGCTCTTGCAAGGACTTCCAATACTATGTTGAAAAGTAATGGGGACAGTGGGCAGCCTTGTCTGGTTCTGGTTCTGAGTGGGAATGCTTTCAGTTTTTCCCCATTCAGTATGATGTTGGCTGCGGGTCTGTCATATCAATGGGCTTGTATCATTTTTAGGTAGATCCCGTTTATGCCTATTTTGTTAAGCGTTCTTGTCATAAAAGGGTGTTGAATTTTCTCAAATGCTTTTTCTGCATCTATTGAGAGGATCATATGGTCTTTATTTTTGCTTCTATTTATGTGATGAATTACATTTATAGATTTATGTATGTTGAACCACCTCTGCATCTCTGGGATGAAGCCCACTTGGTCATGATGAATTCTTTTTTTGATAAGCACTTGGATACGATTTGATAGGATTTTATTGAGAATTTTTGCATCTATATTCATGAGAGAAATTGGTCTGTAGTTTTCTTTTTTTGTTGCATCCTTTCCTGGTTTTGGTATCAATGTTATATTGGCTTGGTAGAATGTGTTGGGGAGAATTCTATCCTTCTCGGTATTGGAGAATAGTTTATGTAGGATAGGCACCAGTTCATCTTTGTATGTGTGGTAAAATTCGGGTGTGAACCCAAAATGATTTCTTAACTTCTAATATTATATTTTCAAATTTTAGAATTTCAATTTAAAATTAAATTCTAATTACTGATGAAAATCTCCATCTTTTCATCTATTGTCTACAGGTTTTCTTCTATTTTCAAACTGTACTGATCATAGTATTTAAAGGTCATCAGTAGTTCACATTTATAGTTGGATGAAGCAGGAGCTTATATCTGTTATCTCATTTTTATTTTTGTTTTCATTCGTGTCCTCCCACCTTTTTGTACAATTAGCAAGTTTTAATTGCAGGCTAGGCATCATATGTGGAACCTTTAAAGTGTCATCTTTCTTTAGAGGCAGTTCACGCTTCCCTGAGGGAGGCTGGCAGAGGAGTGTGTGATCATCTCAGTCCACTCAGGCGCTGAAGTGAGTCAGTGCTGATGTACAGCTTTCATGTGACTACATCTGCCTCTTATTTCCCTTGTCCTTCTGTAGTTTTTAACAAAGAGTTTATATTTTCCACCATTTTCCTTATATTCTCTTCTGTTTGTGCTTCCAAACAATATATTTTTTTCTCTTGAGACTTCTGGAAATGATGTCATATGAAGCTCACTGGATAAATGTGGCTGTACCAGTCAGACCCTCCAGCTTCCTCCGTCTCAGCAGCTCCCTGTTGGTTTTGAGCAGATGATTCGTACTTTATGTGCCCATCTGTCTTCATGGCACTGCTGGTCTCTGGCTAACTGCTCCATCCTGATGTGGAAGTGCAAGTGCAGACTCATGTTATGATGGCTCTGTTTGTGCTATGCCCTCATAGCTGCTGGTTTTGTAATGTGCAATCGGGCAGATTAGACTTGAACTTGGCAGACAGTTGGCTGGAGGCCATTTTACTAGTGAGAATTTCATTGTACGTAATGTATAATTAGATTACTATTCAAGTAGTTTACTGCAATTTTTATAATTTATTGTGGAATTAATTATTGATAACTTATTTTGTTACCTTTACATTAAAGAATTACTTCAAATTGTGTTTAAATATAGGGTATAAAATAAGGACACCCTAAATGACAATTGTACTCTAGAACTCTTGAACTTGTTTGTAACTAGGTAGGTAGCATCAGTGAAGGGATACAAGGCTTGACCGGGAAATCCTGATGTGGAGGGAGGAAAGGGGGCAATTGAGGGGGAAGCCTTCTTTCTTAAGTAGTTAAGAAAATGGCAATAAGAAACACCATAATGGGGAGTATTTCATATTATTAAAGAGAATGGAAATTTCATGGCATCTAAGAAAGGCATATTATAAGATTGGAAGTAACTATATCACGTGTTTTGTTAGAATGTTTTAAACTGTAATTATATAATTTTTGCAAGATTGGAAATAGTCTCTGATTATGGTACAATCTACTTATTCAGTGAATTTAGAAGCTCAACTTGCCGCAGATTTGGGGCTTCTGTTTCATTTTAGTGGTATTGTAATTAGAAAATGCACGTGCCAATATAGCAGGCTGTAAGTAAGGCAAAGCTTGTCTGAGAAGTTGGGGAAGGGTTTATGCAGTGGTCAATGATGATACTATTAGGGAATAGACATAAGTATTAACTAAACAGGTTGTTTTTGATGCCTCAAGTGCTGGAATTTCTAAATAATGGAGATATGTTGTCTTCCTCACTCTTGGTTATACCCTATGTAAATGTGTGTGTGAGTCTACATTGCTTACCTGTTCAACCTGGTATCTTTATTTCTTGAAAAGAAGCTTGAACCAAAGAGAAAAATCATAATTATAGTTACTGTAAGACAGCAGTGGCTGGTTTCAGTGATCTTGTTCTGTGGCAGACACTGTTCTATTCTACGCACTGAATTTCTGCTCGCAACCACCCTGGGCGTTAACTCTGCTCCAGGTGAGGAGACTGACGCACAGAGGAATTGAAACCAGCCCAGGGACGCCCAGCTGGTACCAGCATAGATGTCTCCTTGCTTGGAAATGCCTTTCTCAAGAACTTACCCTTGGTCTTCCCTTAAATATCCATGCGCAGGAGGTCGTCTGTGAAACACGGTCTGAACAAGTCGCCTCGCCAGCAGCTGGCACTTCACCAGACTTCGGCTCTCCACGCCGCATTCCAGGGGTAGAAGTTGTTTTCACTTGCTATGCCTGTTAAAGTTTCTTTGTTAATACATTCCGTCCCTGCTTTATTTACTGCCATAGAATATAGGACATTTCATTTCCTGTTTTCCTCTGTATCCAGGTAGATACTTGTTGAAGGAATGAGTGACTCCGTGAATGCTGAATGTGTAAATTGGTTTGAGGTACCGCAAGGGCGGTGTCTTGCTGCCACCGTGATCTTCCTTAGTGGCCACAGTTGGCGAGGAAGGAACGCCAGAGGAGCTCAGAATAGGCAGACAGAGGGATCAGGTAGGAATATTGCTCTCTGTGTCGTAGGCAAAAAATATAAATATCTATTGTCAAATAAGTGCAGTAGGTGTGATGGCCAATACGGGTCCCTCTACACAGTAATTACCTCGTCACTGAAACCAGGCATACTTACAAAGTCAGAACAGCAGGGGCAAGAGTGGCAAAAGAAAAATTTTTTGAATGAGCATGGTTACCTCTCCAGGATGTTTTAAATACAGAAATGAATTGCCAGAGAGACTGCTGGCATCGCCACCAAGAGCATGAGGCCCGGTGTCAGACAGTCCTGCCAGTTCTGTATGTACTGAGTGTGTGATCTCGGGCAGGCCACATAGTCTTCCTCAGTGCATCCTTGGCACTGGCAGCAGGCAGCATGTTTGCAAAGCCTTCCTCGCTGTTTTCAAGGCCTCCCCTGTGTGGTAAACTGAGTGCTCACAGTCTCCAGCAGCCGTTTCCGGGAAGGTTGATGTGGAGACGTAACTCAGTAAAGGACCCTGGCAACGCAGGTAAGAAAAGATTTAGATACAAAATACGGAAATTTTAACTTGCCGTATCACTCAAAGAACATTCCAAATGGGTAAAAATGGGAGAACAATGCTTCCATCTCTTCCCATCACTCTACCAGAGGAAGATGAAGTCTTATAAACCCGCAAATGGAAAATAATATACCCTATCAGGCTTGGTTAGGTATTGGGCACTTAAATGTCTTCTCAAAGTATTTATCTTAGGGCATTTCATAGTGATTTATTCCTTGCAAAAATGCTATGTATAGTAAAAAACAATCAACCCCCCCCCAAAAAAAAACATTTTGATATGTTGTCTATTGTCATAAATACAAATTCTTTCTCATTTGGCACCATTATGCTTTCTCTTACCTTCCTGTTTCTCCTGGCCTTTTATGTCTGAGTCTCCTGGGTTTTATTTCTAACAACCTACTCTCAGTGATTGGATATATGTGCTTGAGCATCAATATATACTCAAAATTGTGCTGTGTATCAGAGAAGTGTGAAACAGGATGATTTATGATTGATTCTTAAGACCCCAGAGTGCAGGTAAAGCATGGAGCACACGACGCTAAGGAGCAAGGTCATGAGCAGCCGTCTCGTGGAGACTGATAGCCCCTCTGTGCTCAGAGCAGCATAGTGTTGCAGAGTTTAGGTGTTGGTTTTGGTAAGACCAGAGCCTATAACCTCATCCTGTTGCTTACCAACAAGCTCTAGGGAGTCTTCGAGTCCTGTGGATCTTAGTGTCCTTATGTGTAACAGAGGAGGTGTTAATGCAGGTACATTCATGCATGACATCGATAAAGCACTTAGTTTAGTATCTGACTCTTGTAAGCACTCAATAGCCAATACCTATTGCTGTTATTTTGAATCCCTGTTGCTTCAAAACTTCTGGGATCAGTTATCATCTGTGTGTGTGTGTGTGTGTGTGTGTGTGTGTGTGTGTGTGTGTGTGAAATTCTGTCTGTGAGGTTGTGCTCCCTATGCGTACAGGAGAAACAACTGCCTGTGCTGACTGCTGAGTCCACAGCCCCCCTCAGGCCCCTGCCCATTCTGCCCCCTCTCAGGCCCCTGCCCTTGTCTTGATTCAGCCGTGGGCAGGCTTTGCTGCTGTGGAAGAGAAGTCTGCATTACACGTGTGGCACTCCCTGGATCTGGGCACCACGCAGCTCTCTCTCACGTGCAGGGCAGCCCAGGGACAGTGCCCCTCCTGGGTGGCAGTGCGCTCCTCTCAGGGAGCAGAGGCACGTCACCTCTCTCCAGCTACACAAGGGAGTGGTCAGAAATGCCGATGCTCCGTGGGCTGTACCTGAAGTTTATTATAACATATAGGTATATTATATATAAATTATATATTGTATCATATAATGATATATCTTCAATTTTTCATATTGGCAGGGAAAATAGTCATATAGGAAAAAGAAATATATTTGTAGGTGACAAACAGCAGGTGAAGAACTGAAGTGTATTATGAAAAGTGTATTTTTATTTAAATGAAATTAAATGATCTCTTAATGAAATTCAAAGGGATATAAATAATTTCATCTCTTTGACTGAAGAATGTCTATAAAATGATCTTTACAAATTAGCATTGAATGATCAGCCACGTACCATTTTGCACTTTTAATCCTGAACCTCTCAGAGTGACACATTCAACCTTTGGTTATAAATACCCTGAAGGTAGATTGAATCTGTGTCTCTTTTATAAAAGTGATAAGTTTGTTTATGATTAATATGATTAATTGCTAATATGATTAAAGATATTCAATAAGTAGTTGTTTAGTTAGTGAATTGTTAAAAAACATTTAATAGTTATGTCTTCTGGTGTATTTTTAAAAGAATAATATTTGTTCCAACAACAATCTGTACTCACTGATTTTATTGAACCATCAATTACATAGCATTTATGATGTGTCAGATAACATTCTAAGCCCTTCACATGTACTAAATTGTTTAAAACTTACAGTAACTCCAGGAAATAGGTATTTTTACTAGCCTATTTCACAGAAGAAGAAATCTAGGCACAGAGAGTTTAAATCTTTTGTCTAAATTATCATGACACGAGGGAGGAAGCAAGTGGGACTCACACGCTGGCAGTCCAGCCCTGGACTCTATGCTCTTAGCACCGGGCCTTACCACCCCCTGCTGATACCAGCTGAGAAGTAACTCTGGGAAGAAAATGAGTTTTGAAATGTCATCTACCCTCCTAGTCTAATTTAAAATAATTTCTTATGCATTGGTTCCTGTAAACCAGCCACATAATTCCTTCTTGGGAGGTATTTGAGGACGAGAGAGATTTAACATTTTTCTGCCTGCATTTGGGTCATGCCAAATATATCTGTATACAGTACAGTTCTAGAAGGCAGATCATCACATTTTATTTCGTTTTGGCTGCATACATCATTCCTGACTCTCCCATGGAGGTGTGCAGGTGGTGGAGGCAGGAGAGACTGCTCTGAGACATTTGTGTGTGAGCTTCAAGGGGCAGGAGAGAAAAAGGGTGGGAGAGAAAAAGCGCTCATTCCTAGCGACACTGAGACGAGGGGAATGATTCTCTGTCTCCACTGACAGTGGATGCTGCCGTCGCATGTGTTCAAAGACAGGTTGCTGTAGTAGCAAGCAACAGTCATCATCTTCGTAGGCCTCTTCAGATGAGGCCAGTTATAAACATTCTTAATATTTTTAAGATACTGAATTAGCTCAAAGATAGTTACTTCATTTTCATAGTACCTTACCTGGACTATGCAAAGAAGTTGTGAATATTTTTAAGTTTTTTCTATGCTAACTTTGTGGAAGAACTTCTTTATTTTTAGTAATTGCTATCATAACAGCTGATAATGTCTTTGAAAATAATTGCATGCTTTTTTAACAGAATATTTTCTATTATCTTTTTAAAATTATTTTTAAATCCATATTGTAATATTCTCCCATGTTGTAACATTTTTATTCAGGAAAAGGACATGATTGCCACTTTGGCCTTTTGCTTCTTTTAAAAGTAGTATTTTTAATTTTTTTTGTTTAATCCTTTGCCAGTTTTCTTTTTGTGACAATGATGTGGTTTACTGCTTTAGAATTCCATGACATCTAGGAAATATCATGGATTTACAGCAGTTTCAATAATGATACCTTACATTTAAGTGTGATCCTCAATTAGTTAGGTGCTGCAAAAACCACATTGCATACACTGTACCAAAGACTCTTTAAAAGTTACTATTGTTATCCTATTTTGCAGACAGGGAAACTGAGCTCAAGAGTAACTCATACCAGGTTTTGAAGATTCTAAGTTGGAAAGCCAGTGGCTCATCTCAGCCTCCCCTTTTATAGAGCTCACACTTAACTTGTCATAGCACTTTAACACCCTTGTCTTATTTCCCTTCCACAAAGTACCTTGGGAGACAACAAGGGCATTGACAAATGAAGAAATGAAGTTATGCAAAGGTCAGAGATTTCCTCACGTGAACAATGTTAGAGAGGTGGTTAAAAACCAGGAATCCTGAGTAGTTCTGAGGTTAAACCAGCATGACACTGTAATAAATATTTGATCATCTCTTATGGATTTTTTTTAATTTTTATTATTTTCTTTTTTGAGATAGTCCATTCTGTTGCCCAGGCTATAGTGCCATGGTGTCAGCCTAGCTCACAGCAACCTCAAATTCCTGGGCTCAAGCGATCCTACTGCCTCAGCCTGCCAAGTAGCTGGGACTACAGGCATGCGCCACCATGCCTGGCTAATTTTTTCTCTATATATTTTTAGTTGTCCATATACTTTCTTTCTATTTTTGGTAGAGATGGGGTCTCACTCTTACTTAGGCTGGTCTCGAACTCCTGAGCTCAAATGATCCACCTGCTTCAGCCTCCCACAGTGCTAGGATTATGGGCGTGAGCCACTGCACCCGGCCATCTCTTATGTTTTTGACCTGTAGAAAAGTCAATGTGTTATTAGAAAACAGTCAACTCTTGAAGACTTTGAATTATAATTGCCCTTATGTGCCATGTATTTTCTCTTTAATCACAGTTAGCATCTTCAAACCAATCATTCACTCATTTAACAGATTTTTATCTAAAATGTCATGAACTATATAAGTTCCAGATTTATAAAGAGGAATCACACAACCTTGTTTTCAAGGAGTGCATATTCTAGTAGGTATGGAAAGCACACAGACAGCCATAAATAAAGAGGGTAGTATTGGAGGAGTACACAGAGTCCTGTAAACAGATACACAATAGGTATACCTCACCTTGATTGAGTCAACCATCAGTACATGGTTGTGCTGATTTTATCTTACCCTGTACTGTGTTAGTTAAGGAAGTGATAATCTGTCAGCAAAACATAACAATTGTAGCCATATGTACACCTAATAACAGAGCACCAAAATGCTTGAGGCAAAACCTGACAAAAATAAAGGGAGAAATAGATAAACAATAATTGCTGGAGTGTTCAATATCCCACTTTTAATGATGAGTCAAGGACTAGGAAGATTATCAACAAGAAATAGAAGATTTGAACAACACTATAAACCAACTAAATAGATATCTATAGAACACTTCACCAAATAATGTTAGAATAAGGCTTCCCAAGTGCACATGGAGCAATCTCTAGGGTAGTCCACACTCTAGGGCATAAAACAAATCTCAATAAGTTTAAAATGATGAAAAATAATAACAAATATGTTCTCCAACTGCAATTGAATATAATTAGAAATCAATAACAAAATGAAATTGGGAAACTCACAAGTATGTAGAAATTAAAAATATATTCTAAACAACCCATGGGCTGAAGAAATCAAAAAAGAAATTAGAAAATACTTTGGGATGAATGAAAATGAAGGCACAACATACCAAATCATACCAAACCTTATGAAATTTCACTAAGGCAGTGCTTACAGGAAAATTTATACCTTAAATGTCTATATTAAGAAAAAAGAGAAATCTGAAATCAATGACCTAACCTTTCATCTGAGACCCTGGACAAAGAAGAAAAAGCTAACTCTGAAACCAAGTAAAGAAAAGAAATAATACAGATTAGAGAAGAAATTAATGAAACAGAGAATAGAAAAAAACAACAGAGAAAACTCCAAGAAATCAAAGCTGATTTTTTAAAAAGATCAACAATATTTATAAACCATTAGCTGGCTTTACCAAAAACAAAAGAAGGGAATTTCAAATTACCAGGATTAGAAATAAGAAAGGATATTACTGCTAAACTTACATAAATAAAAAGGATTATAAAGGAATGCTACAAATAATTGTATGAGTCAAGACGATAGACAATGTGAATACACTTATCACAAGCAAAGAGATTGAATTAGTAATTTTTGGAAAAAAAAAACTACCCCCCCCCACAAAAAAAGCTCAAGCTCAGTTCCAGACAGCTTCACCAATGACTTCTATACTGAATAATTAAGGAAGAAGTAACACCAATTCACCAGATGCGTCTTCTGAAAAAAGAGACAGAAAACATACTAACTCACTCTATGCTGATACCAAAACCCTCACAAGAAAAGAACACTACAGAGCAATATTTTTCATAAATATGGATGCAAAAATCCACAACAGAATACAGTTGACCCTTGAACAATATGGGGCTTAGGAGCACTGACCCTTCTCATAGTTGAAAATGCATGTATAACTTTTGACTCCCCCAAAACTTAACAGCTAATAGCCTGCTGTTTACCAGTGTATGTGCTGCCAAAGTGAGCACTGCCTACCGTTTACCAGAAGGCTTACAGATAACACATATTTTGTATGTTTTATGTATTATATACTGCATTCTTACAATAAAGTAAGCTAGAGAAAAGAAAATCATAAGGAAGAGAGAATAAGTTTCTAGTACTGTACTGCATTTATTGATACCTTAAGTTTATTTATATCATCTGTTTACAAGATAAACCATCTGTCTGAAGTGGCAGACAACCAAAGTTGCAGAGCTCAACCTAGGGTACACATCAAGCAACTCAATACTTTTTTGTAATGTCATGACTTTTCTTTGCTTCTTGGGATCACTTCCAGCATCACTGATGGCACTTCATATGAGTCCCCTGGTATTACTTAAAGTTTGCAACATTGCACTAAGCATGATGAAAAAGACAGGGGAATTGGGAGAGATCATCTTTTACTGAAATCCGCAGTTTACAGGAGAGACAACTGCTCACACTGAGAAGATTAACGCCACACAGCATTTTAAGAGTATACTCACAAAACTTGAGCTCACCACCATAGCAACAGGAAATGGCTACAAAATTATTATGGTAGTATAGTACGTACTATAGCTAATTGTATGCAGTTATGATCTACATCTGCATGTCTGTTATGTATCTTTTGACTGCAAATGGTGCCATGTACAGTCTGCACATAATTTGTGTGCATAAGTTTTGATACATTTTAATTTTTTATAATAAATTTGTGTATATTTTATTGTAGTAAATGATTAAATAGATTAGTTTCTCTATATATTTTATGCATTCATGACATATCTAATGTTTTGTTAATTTTTCAATATTTCTAGTCTATGCCGTTTGTAAGTTTTTTCAAATTGTCACAAATCTCTACAAAATTTTCCAACATATTCATTGAAATAATCTGCATATAAGTGGACCCATATTGTTCAAGAGTCAACTGTACTATCAAACTGAATTCAGAAATATATATATTATAAATTGTACACAATGACCCAGTGGTATATATCTCAAGAATGAAAGGCTAGTTTAACATCTGAAAATCAATTAATATATTATACCAAATCAATAGAATTAAAAATGGCACGATCTCTATAGATGCAGAAAAAACATTTGACAAAATCTAACAGTATTTTATGATAAAAACAGTCAAACTAAGTCTATACTAAGAATGGAAAGAAACATCTTCAACGTGATAAATGTTGAAAACCTGCCACTAACATTATGCTTAATGGTGAAAGACTGGATATTTTCCCTCTAAGTTCAGGATCAAGGCAAAGATGTCTGTCTTCTATTCAACATTTTATTATATTTTTTTCTCTAGATCATTAGGAAAGAAAAAAAAATAAAAGTTTTCTATATTGGAAAGAAGTATAACTATCCCTATTTTCAGATGACATGACTTTGGATATAGAGTCCAGGAAAATTGATTGGTGATAATAAACAAGTTCTGAAAGATTTCAGGCACAAGATCAATAAAAATAATTAATTGTATTTTTATACAAACCAATAAATAATCTTAAAATAAATTTAAGAAAACAAATTCCATTTATAGTAGAATAAAAATAAAATACTTATAAATAAATTTAATCAACGAGATACAAACTTGTACACTGAAAACTATAAAACATTACTCAACAATATTGAAGATCTAAATAAAGGGAAAAACATCCTGTGTTCATGGATCAGAAGATTTAATAGTGTGAAGTTAGCAATACTTCCCAAATTGATATACATATTTCATGCAATCCCTGTGAGAATTCTAGCTATTTTATTTTTGTAGAAGCTGAAAACTTATTCTAAAATCTAAACAGAATTACAAGTGATATGGAATAGTCAAAACAGTCTTGAAAAAGAAGAGCAAAGTAGGAGGGTGTGCAATTCCCATTTTCACATCTTACTGCAAAACAAAAGTTACCAGGGCATTAGCATAAGACTAGACATATAGCTCCAAGGACTAGAATTGAGATTCCAGAAATAAAACTCTGAGGTCAGCAGATTTTTTGCAAGGATGCCAAGACCATTCAATGGTGAAAGAATAGTCTTTCAACAAACGTTGCTGGGACAATTGGATATAAACATGCGAAAGAATGAATCTGGAAGCTTACCTCATACCATATACAAAAGTAACAGAAATTAATCTAAAAATAAACTATTAATTCTTAAAAATGGCTAAATTTTTATGATTTCAGATTTGGCAAAATACTCTTAAACAAGACAACGGCAGCAGGAGCAAAAAAAAAAAAAGAAGAAGAAGAAGGAAATAAAAAATAGATAAATTGAATTTGGACACACTTGAAGCTCTGACTTGGGTAGGGCAAAGGCAATAATCCAAGCTAAACATTTGTACCCCTGTAAGATACTGAAATAAAAAAAAACCAAAAAAACCCTGAACACTTGTGTGCTTCAAAGGGCACCATCAATAAAGTGAAAAGACTAACCATGGACTGTGAGAAAGTGCTTGCATATCATATATCTGATAAGTGAATTGTATCTAGAATAATATAGAAAGAACACTTGTAATTCAATAATAAGACAACACAAACTAGAAATTGGCAAAGGATCTGAACAGACCTTTCTGTAAGAATGATACATGAATGGATGTTAATCACACGAAAAGATGCTTGACATCATTAGGCTTCAGGGAAATGCAAATGGCCAGAATCACTGTCAGATAACATTATAATACATTTTGGGAGGGATGTGGAGAAATCGTAACCTTCATACACTATCAGTGGGAATTTAAAATGATACATCCACCTTGGACGGCAGTCTGGAAATTCCTCGAATTATTAAACACAAAGTTGCCATATGATCCAGAAATTCTACTCCTTGATACATACATAAGAGAAATGAAAACATATGTTCACATAAAAACTTGAACATGAATGTTTATAGCAGCATTATTCATATACCCAAAAGGTAGAAACAACTTAAAGGCCCATCTACTGATGAACAGCTGATAAACAAAATGTGATCTATCCATATAATGGAATATTAGTTAGCCATGAAAAGGAATGCAGTAATGGTATTATTCTACTGCAATGTTACGGATAATAACCTGATACTAAGTAGTCATTCATGAAACATTTGCACATTGTATGGTTCCATTTCTATGAAGTGTCCAGAAGGGGCAAGTCTACAAAGGCAGCAAGTAGCAGAATAGTTGCTTAAGGCTTGGGGTGGGAGTGGGGGTGAGATGAGGGATGGGGTGGGAGGCGGTGAGCGCTGAATGGAACGGGATTTCTTCTGAGATGATGAAAATATTCTAACATCGACTGTGGTGATGGTTGCACAATTCTGTGAATACACCAAAAGCCTTTGACTTGTACACTTCAGATGGGTTGATTTTATGGTATGGGAGTCATCTTTCTATGAACTGCTAAGAAAGTTTAAAGAAATAAAGAAATGCATAGGAGAGATCGTCAGGCGAGGAAGGGGCGCCCCTCTGGGCGCGTGGAGGGGCAGGTAGGTGGAGGCGCAGGGTCCGCAGCCTGCGGGCAGGAGAGGGAGCAGGTGGTGGGGCCCCGCAGGCCTCGTGCTCCGTGTTAATGGGTGCGGATTCACCCCCAGGAAAGTGGAATCAAACTCAAGTCTTTTACATAGGGAGTGACTTAACCAGCTTCATGTTTTGTGACACATGGGAGCATGGGGCAGATCGGAGGCGGGAGCACAGAGTAAGGAGCGGGGAGAGCAGTGGAGGGGGCCCAGACGTAGGCAGTTAGGAGATACTGAGGCATAAAGCGATCAGGTCTTGCGGGCGGTCAGAGCCGAGGAAGCCGCGGGACCCCGGGCTCCAGGACTCTCCCGTTGTGAGGGGCTCAGCGGGGCCCCCCTTCCCCGGGGTGTTGTGGGGTGGAGTCGCCTCCAGCCACCGCCGTCCTTAGCTCTTACCTGCACTCTTTGGCTGGATACGGAAATCAGACTGACAGCAGGCAGATTAAAGAGAGAAGAGAGTACAAATTTTACTAGTTTTATACACATGTGTGGATCTTCACGGGAGAGTGGCGTCTGCAGAAGTGGCCATATTTTTTATACTTTGGGGAAGAAATGACAGGGCCAAGAAATTCTGGCTAAGGGAAGTGTATTTCCAGCGGAGTCACTAGGCTGTATATAAAGGGGGTGTGAAACCAGTGGGAGAGAGGTGCTGCTTCGGCAAATATTAGTACATTTATCCGGAGCAGCGCAGGGCCGCCCTGGCCGCTCTCGGAGCCGGCGCGACCCCCGCACGCAGGAGTCGGCCAGCTCGCCCCTTCGGAAACCACAATTTCTCCAATGTTTTCAGCTTGACATAATCAATATATTAATCCAGCATTTTGGGGATGGCACGTTCTCCGTCCCTTGGCTGTGGCCACGTGCGTTCTCTTCCGCTGTTACTTGGGGGAAATTTATCCTGTGACTGTGGTTCCTCTGTGAAAGGGATTTAAGAAGAGGATGCAGTAAAATTAAGGAAGGAGGTGACTGGGAGTGGGTACGAGGCAGTATACCGAGCACCTGCATCAAAGGCAGCCAGAAACGGCGCCCCGCATTGGCGGACCGAAATGGCTTTGGTGGCAAAGAAAAGAATCAATGATTTCAGTTCACAGCCTTATCAGGAGAATCTGTTCTAGATAACTAGATAAAGTAATCAGACATGTACATTCCTTTAAATCATTCTCTAAAACCTTTTTTAGGCAGTTTGCAGAATTTTAGAACGCAACACGCATTTGTATTGATCTAGCAGCTTATCAGTTGATTTTGCACGTATCATTTCAATTAGTAATTCAAAGAACACCTTTGGTTTGAACAAAGTCAAATATTATTACTACTACTACTACTACTGTTGCCATTTTCCAGCATAGGAAATTGAGATTTGAAGATACTAAAGTTTACTGAGTGGTAAAGTCAGATCTGAGGTTCCTGTCTTCTAGCTCCAAACTCCATGTTTTCATGCTTTTTGTTTGATATTTTACTGTCTACCTACCCATCCTGTATATTTTTATTAGCCAAATATTTATTTTTTAAGTAAGTGACAATACTACAGATAAAAGGTTGTGTTAATCTTTTAAATTTATCTAAGAGGATCTTAAATACAAAGCCTCTTAAACTTATTATTGTTGCCCTATTTAAAGCAATTGGACAGCCTTTATCAATGTAGTCGTGTGGAGCTGCTTCGCTTTGCCTAGGAATGCCATGATTAGGCCTATTGTTGGTTACACTCGTGAAAGTATTCACTTGTGTAGGCAGCAAATTGGATGCTTGTAATGAGAAATAATTTTCCATGGAGGTTAAGCTCTACAGTTGATCCATAGATACTGAGTCAAGAAAGGCATGTTTTTAAATTGAGGGAAGTGTCAGAGGCAAGTGGGTGACAGGTCTTCATAGCTTTGCCTTTAACAGATTACAATGACCAGCATTTCGGAGATGAAGAATATTTTAAAGTTTCTACTGAAAAAAACGCCTTATGAAGTTTTGCCTCAAAAATGGGAGTCAGAATTTCAGGCCTGCAAGGAGAGAGTCAGTAATTCCAGTTTACGTTAAGCCATCCGTCTCGTGAAGGGCAGCTGGCATGCAGAAAGCTCCCGGGGGGTTGGGGAGCGGTTCACCTGCTTGAGGACAGAGCTGCGAAGGGAAGCTCCGCGCCTGCGCAGCAGCCGGACTGGCTCCCCAGGGACGAGTAAGGGAGAACCCAGGCGATTACCGCCAGCCCGAAAATCCAGACGGCTTAGGAATGTGTGACTCTCACTGGCTCCAAGTCCAACCAGGGCCATGTTCAGTGGATTATTTTCCTAAGTTTCTCTAAAGTAAGAAAGTTTCTCTTTCTTTTTCCAGTCTATATTCTTTTGTTGGACTCTAACTAGCATCCGGCTCTCCACTCTTACCTGATCTTCACACTAGGCCACTTACTTTTCCTGACACTTGGAAAAGTCTTTCATTCACACCCTTTCCAATAGCACAAGGCGGGAAGCAGGGCAGATGCACTGATCATCTGTCTAAGCGACCCTGGGAAACACTAGCTTGCATTCCAGGCTTCAGTTTGCTCATGTTTAAAACTGAGAGGACAGGAAGAAAACCAAACAAGATTGCACGAAGAATGGAATTTAACACAATAATTTTCTAGATATTTGGCATTTTGACTCAGTTCTCAAAAATTTTTGAGACTAAGCAGCTTGAAGTGTCTGAGCTGTGTCAGATATGCAGGTGTTCTATTTTGGTTATTTCCTCCACAGCAGACGAGGGCGGCTCTCCCTGCATTTACTAGCATCTCAAAATACCAGGCACAGTGGAGCTTCGACTGTGAAGTGGTCGTGTGGAATCTTTCCACTTTCCTTCCTTCTTGCGCCTTCGTTCACTTCAGTCTTGTGACCCAGAGTTTTAGCCAATGAAGTGATGACATTTCAAATAGGCTGTTGATATACAAACATTGCAAATGCTTACGTGTGGCACAGTAACAAAGCTCAGGATATTAAAATGATAATGAATGAG
This sequence comes from Lemur catta, assembly GCF_020740605.2. Lineage (NCBI taxonomy): Eukaryota > Metazoa > Chordata > Mammalia > Primates > Lemuridae > Lemur > Lemur catta. The sequence continues at coordinate 100,368,648 of NC_059136.1, read as the reverse complement.
GAGCTGGTGCCAGGAGATGGCTTGGCGTGTCTGTCAGGACGAGGGAGGCACAGGCATACGGGTTCTTTGTATCCACTTTTCCTGGCAGGCTGTGAAACACTTCACCTAATGAGCTTCTTTCCCTGCAGAGTAAAGTGGCATCAATTAGAAACTAAGCTTATAATTGAACCTTTACATTTGAAATAATGTATTTGCACAACTCCCCAAAGCAGTATGTGCAGAAACCCAACTCTTTCTTTTCCATCTGAACAACTTCTGATTTTCCTCATTCACTAATGAAAACCGAGAAGCACCAGCAGAAGTTTGGTATACATGTAGAGTTGCCACCTCATGGATGTTGTATCTGACAGTTTTTTAACATGGTATTTAGGAACTGCAAGCTGGTCCCCTGGTTTTGCACGCACAAAATAAATTATTTGAATCCCTTCTGTCCTCAGAAAGCAGCATCAATACTCCACTGCTTATTTGGCACCAAATGGGATTTATGCAAATCCCTCATCTGTGTAGAAATCTAATGATTTTTAGTGTCAGTGTTTCTAATTCTTTGTGGTGTTGATTATACTGGTTGCTGGAAAAATAACTGCCTAACCAAGCATGCTTTGCTTCAAGATTGATTTTTTTCATCGATAATCATGAAGTGTATCATACTGCAGTAGAGCCTCGTCTTGAGCACATTATTAAGTGCCACTCTCCTGAGTCACCCTGAGCACTGTCTTGCTTTCAAAGCTTCTGGGCAGTAACTGTTGTAACAAACCTTCCTTTGGGACAGTGATCTCCTAATCTGAGAGCTGTTGGGGACAGGGAGCAGGGAGGTCGGTGGGGACTAGCCAGGTCATCTTCAGACCCGCCCTCCTGTGGGAAGTCAGCGGCAGGGTTGGGTAGGAACATTGCCCAGCATCTCGAAGAGTTTGTGACAAACATTGAGTAGGCTTTAAAAGTCTGAGGGAGATCACTTCAATCTGTAAATTTCTGGAGTACTTTTTTTTTTTTTTTTGCATTTTGCTGGAATATATATTATATTTCACAACAAAAAGTGAAAAGTTTAGGGAAAAAAAGAATTCATGCATTGTAGAGCCAATGTTGTTTTTGAGTTTATCACTCCTCCCGTCTTCTTTCCTTTTAACTTTCCTTTTCTGTCCTCGTTGTTTTTCTTTCCTTTCTCCTTCCTTGACCCTTTCTTTCTCATCCGTTCCTCTCTCTTTTCTTCCCTCTCATTTCCCACCTCATGCTGTTTGCACCACAGAGGAGACATCGGAATACGATATAGGGAAACAAAAGCAAACAAGATGTAATGTCTGAGCATGTTCCTCATAATCCCCCTAAAGCATTTCTTATAGCTTCTTTTTTCTAAAGGTATTTAGTAAGGTTTTTTCCTTTTTATTTTCATAGAAGGGGTCTGCAGTAAAAATAAACACTAACAAACAAATTCTGAACCCACTTTCTGTGGATTTTTTTTTTTTGATATTCATAATTTTCATGAGCATGTGCAAATCTCTGAGAAGCCTGCACTAAGATGAACGGTAATCAGGATTTCATAAATGCATTTGACCTTTGAGCCTGTTTTTTCTCCCCCTAAATAATTAGAAACATTCCAAGGAAACAATTTTGATGAAACATTTTGGGAAATTTCTACCGTAGCTCAGTCTCCTTGAGAAGAACAGAACGAGAACCCTCCCATCTAACCTTCCCCCACCATCCAGGAGAGGAAACACAGGACAGCACAAGGCAGTATTGCCTGAATTTTCTAGAAATTTGAAATCTACTTCTCCAGTTGAGCTGAAATCCTGCTTTCTAGAATGTCTATTCATCTCACCCTCCAATTTTTGTCTACTTCTCCTAAATATATAAAACTCTCCCACATGGAAATTATTCAGGCGTGTAAAAGCTATTATGTCCTCTTGGCAAAGGATCACTGCTTTCTTCATCTGCCCCACATATGGCAGGGCATGAAGCTTTCCCCGCCACATTTATTACTTTCCCTGTGTAAAATCAGCATGTTTATAAATATATTTCCCCATCTGTAAGTATTTTCTCCTAATCTATCAACTCAATTAAAGAAATAAATGGTCACTGAGTGCTTTCTGGAGAACAAGAGTTCTGTTTAACTTACAGGCACTGCTGTTAGGAAGTGCACACACTTCAGGACAAGATGCCATAAAAGAACCCGTGTTTACCGTCGGGGGTCGATCTCTCGGCATTTGGAGTCCCTCTTACCTCCTCTAGTGTGTTCTTCTCCTACAGGACGGGAAAAGCAAAACCCGCAGTCCCACGTTTCTTGGCGGCGAGAGTTCCCGCTGAAACGTGCAGACCACCGCATCCTGCCAGAGCTGGACGGTGACGACCAGGAGCCCACGCTCTGCCCGCCTTTGCTCCTGGCGGCTGTGTGGCGGGGTCGCGCAGACAGGTTTTCCTCGGGTCTGCGGCTGTGCTTGGCTTCCTCTTTCCTCCGGCGGTACCCCAACCTCTGGCTCCGCGTGTCTGGGGGCAGGGGGGAAGTCACCGGACTCAGGTTTCCAGTGCAGGCCACCAGCTCCACGCGTGCCGGGGACGAGCCGTGTTAGCAGCGTGATGAGGCTTTGTGGTTCCCACGTTTGATCCTCGCATTACGGTCACTGTGCTGTGTTCTTCCACTGGGATTGCGGTCACTGTGCTGTGTTCTTCCACTGGGATTGCGGTCACTGTGGCGTGTTCTTCCACTCGGATTGCGGTCACTGTGGCGTGTTATTCCACTCGCATTGCGGTCACTGTGCTGTGTTCATCCACTCGCATTGCGGTCACTGTGCTGTGTTCTTCCACTGGGATTGCGGTCACTGTGGCGTGTTCTTCCACTCGCATTGCGGTCACTGTGGCGTGTTCTTCCACTCGCATTGCGGTCACTCTGCTGTGTTCTTCCACTCGCATTGCGGTCACTGTGCTGTGTTCTTCCACTCGAATTGCGGTCACTGTGGCGTGTTCTTCCACTCGGATTGTAGTCACTCTACTGTGTTCTTCAACTTTTTAGCTTTCACCGCGGCTGCAAGGCACCCCAGCCTCACCAAAGTGTCGCAGGCAGGAGTTCTCCTGATGAGCTATTTCTGACAGTCTTACCTTCCAGGACTAAAGCCCAGTCACACTTCTCTTCCAGCGGTTTGTAACCACAAACATATCGAGTCATTTACTGCTTTAAATAACTATAGTAAATTTTGTTTCTGACACAAAACCGTAGTTAATAAAGTATTTGCTATGAGAGCAGTTAGTATCCACTATCTTGAGTGACGAACGTCTGGCTGGTTATCCAGCTAGAAACGGGACGAACGCCGTGAGGGTTACATCCTGTTACACGAGGAGAGTCTCAGTGTCCCGGACACGCAATGGGAAAAGTAACTCACACGATCGCGGCTGCACCGCCGCGTCCCACGTCGCACACTTCGGTCCTGCAGACTTGCGGTACAAGAGATGGGGCTGGGGGCTCCGAGTCACCAAGTACCTTGTTCTTTTATGTACCGGGTCCTGACAGAATGATGGGGTGAGATATTCAAGATTCCATTATGACACCAGCTGGGAGATGGTGGCCTTCTGAAATTAGGGTCCCATCCCCCACGATTCTCTGAAACGGTGATTATTACACGCTGTAGTTTCTTCCACAGTCAGAATAAGAGAGTTCTGGACCAAAAGGGTGGAGGTGAAATGGCACCTACCACTATTATACTTAATGACCACCATGCAAAAGTTTTTCTTCCCATATCCATGAACTTAGTTTCTACTGGTTAAGAAATTTTAGGGATCTAAGAGCAGAATGCTTCCACCAGGGGAAACGGTGATGCCTTTATAGAAAGAGATATTTACCATTTGGAATTCTAATGCCCTGAACCAACAAGTAAAAAAGTGGATTTCTGTGTTGTATGGGGCTAGATTTATAAAATCAAAGCACGTATGACAGCAACTTTGTGATGAGAGGAGTATAACTAGAGCCTGGGGTGTCCTCTGGGATCCATCCTAATACTGCCACCTGTCATAGGAAAAGTTGATGGAAATCAAGGGCAACTCTACTAAGGAAGGGCTTGGACGCCTTTGGTTAGCTCACCAGTCAGAAATGCTGACTGCTTCCCTTCTGGCCGGGGGCAAAGGGCACGTGGAATGCAGGGTGGAAAAAGGAAGTGTTAGACATAGACCGTGGCCACCTGGAGCAAAGACGGTGTCAGTAGTCTTCGGTTTGCTTGGCACGTTCTGTACATAGTTACGACTGACAACAAAAGCTTTTTCTTCTCTCTGTTCCTGCCACTGTTTTACATAAGGTATGTTGGTGGTGATGTATTTAAAATGTAGCTGTTAAGTGACACGATGTTAATTTGCAAATTGGAATTAACTAAAAAAGTAGTAAACATCACCCAGGAAAAGACACAAAGACTAATAGTACTTTGGGGAGAAGGCCGTATTTTCCTTTATAAAAAGGAAACGTGTTGTGTTAGGTGGCACGATGAAGCTGATCCTCTCACTAGGTTTATTTTTCCTTGTGGTAGAATACACATACTATAACAATTTTTAACCATTTGTAAGTGTGTAATCTGGTGGCATTAAACACATTCACAATGTTGTGTAGTATCATGATTACTTATATCCAAAACTTCCTTATCATCCAACCTAAATCTGTACCCACTAAGCAGTACCTCCCAGTCCCCTCCCCACCTCTGGGCACCTCTATCCTGCTGTCTGCCTCTCTATTGCCTGTTATAAGCACTTCACAGAAGTGAAATAACGTGACACTTTACCCTCCTGTCTCTGCCTTATATCATTCAGCATGATGTTTTCAAGGTCTATACATGTGTAGCAAATGAAATTTCTTTTCTTTCCTTTTCATGGCAGAGTATTATTCCACTGTGTATTACATATGCCACGTTTTACTCATCCTTCCCTGTGTTGATGGACACCTGAGTTGTTCCCACCTTTTGGCTGTTGTAAATAATGCTTCTGTGAACCACGGTGTACAAACATTTGTGTGAGGCCTTGCTTTCAATTCTTATGAGTATTCACCTATGAGTGGATATGCTGAATCCTATAGTACCTCTATGTTTGACTTTTTGAGGAAAAACCAAACTATTAATATTTTCCATACATGCTACACCACCTTATATTCCCACCAGAAATGTGTGAAGGTTCCAATTTCTCCCCATCCTTACCAACATTTGGTATTTTTTATATTATTATTATTATCATCCTAGTAGGTGTGAAGTGGTATTTTATTATGGGTCTAATTTGCATGTCTGTATTGACTAATGATGTTCAGCATTATGTGCTTGTTGGTCATCTGTATATTTCATGTGCTTATTGGTCATTTGTACATCTTCTTTGGAACATCTATTTAAGTCATTTGCCAATTTTTGAATTGGGCTGTTTGTTTCTTCATTGCAGAGTTGTAGGATTCTTTATATATTCTGCATATTAATCGATTATCAAATACTGATTTGCAGATATAGTTTACCATTCTGTGTGCTGCCTTTTCACTTCCATAATAGTGTCCATTGGTTCACAAAAATATCAAATACTTAAATTTGATGAAGTCCAGTTTATCTATTTCTTCTTTTGTTGCTAGTGCTTTTGGTGTAATATCTGTGAAATCATTGCCAATTCTAATGTCATAAAGATATTCCTCTGCATTTTCATCTAAGAGTTTTATCTTTTTAACTCTTAGGTTTAGCCCTTAAATTCATTTTGAGTTAATATTTGCATATAGTGTGGGGTAATGGTCCAATTGCATCCTTTTTCATGTGAATATTCAATTTTCAAAACACCACTTTTTGAAGACTGCCCTTTCACCATCGACTGGCCTACTGAAAATAGGCTTTATTGAGGTATATATAATTATGCACAAAAACCTGGACATGTTCAATGTATATAATTTGATGGGCCTGGATACATGTGAGCACCCGTGATACCATTCAACACAATCAAGGTGACAGATGTGTCCATTGCTTCCACGAGTTTCCTTGTTTCCCTTTTATTTGTGGCAATACTGCTTCATGTTGAATCTACCCTCCTAGCAAATTATTAAGGGCATAATACTGTGCTGTTAACCATGGGCACTATGTCATACAGGAGATCTCTAGACCTTATTTATCTTGCACACCTGAAACTTCATGCCCACTGAGAAACAACCTTCCATTTCCCCTCCTGTCAGTCCCTGGAAACCATTATTCTATTTTATGCTTCTATGTTTGACTATTTTAGATGCTTCATATAACTGGAATCATGCAGCATTTTTTGTTCTGTGACCAGCTTATTTCATTTGGTGAAAGTCCTCCAGGTTCATCTATGTTGTCACAAATGGTGTGGTTTCTTTCTTCTTTAAGGCTTGGTAACAGGCCATTGTATGCGTATCTCACATTTTTAAGCCATTTATTCATTAATGGATACCTAGATTGATTCTACATATTGGATATTGTGAATAATGCTACACTAAACATGGGAGTGTGGATACCTCTTTGATACCCTGATGTAAATTTTTTGATATGTACCCAGAGATAGGATTGCTAGATCCTATGATAGTTCTATTTTTAAGTTTTCTTGAGACTCTCATACTATTTTTAACAATGGCACTATTTTACATTCCTTCCAATGGTATACAAAGTTCCAATTTACATACAACCTCATCAACACTTGTTATCTTTTATGTTTTTTGTTTGTTATATAGTCATCCTAATAAGTGTGAAATGATGTCTCATTGTGGTATTGCTTTGCATTTCTCTAATAATTAGTAATGTTTAGCACATTTCATGTACCTGGTGGCCATTTGTATGTCTTCTTTGAAGAAATGTCAATTAAAGGCATTTGTCCATTTTTGTTAATTTTTAATTTTTTTAAATTTCAGAATATTACAAGGATACAAATGTTTTGGTTACATGGATTGCTTTTGTACTGTTTGAGTCTGAGATACAAGTGTGCCCATCATGCAGAACTGTGCATTGTACCCATTAGGTATGATTTCACCCTTCCCCTCCTCTGCTTCCCACCTGCTTGATTTCTGTAGCACTTAACTTCCATCTGTGCAGAGTGCTGATTGGTTAGTTGCAGTTTAATAGTGAGTACATGTGGTGCTTGTTTCTAGATTTTTGTGATACTTCACTTAGGAGAATGGTCACCAGTTCCATCCAGATAGTTGCAAAAGGTATGAATTTATTTTTTATGGCTAAGTCGTACTCCATGGTATACATATACCACATTATGTTAATCCACTCATGCATTGATGGGCACTTGGGTTGATTCCACATCTTTGCAATTGTGAATTGTGCTGTGATAAACATTTGAGTGCAGGTGTCTTTTTTATAGAATGTCTTTTTTTCCTTTGGGTAAATACCCAATAATGGGATTGCTGGATCAAATGGTGGTTCTACTTTTAGTTCTTTGAGTAATCTCTATACTATTTTCCATAGAGGTTGTCCATTTTTAAATAGGGCTATTTGTTAGTTCTGTTCATTTTGTTAGTTAGTTCTGTTCTTTTTTGTGGCTATTGAGTCATAAGTTTTCCTTATATATTTGGATTAATTCTTTATCAAATAAATGATTTGCAAATCTTTTCTCTCATTTCATAAGTTGCCTTTTCACTATGTTGATTGTTTCCTTTGCTGTGTAGAGCTTTTTAGTTTGCTGTGATCTCATTTGTCTGGTTTTGGTTTTATTAACAACACTATAAACCAATGGGTGTAACAGACATGTACAAAACATTCCACCAAAGAACAGCAAAATACACATTTTGCTCAAGTTCTCACAGGACATTATCCAAGATAGATCACATATTAGGGAACAAAACAAGTTTTAACATATTTAAGAAGATGAAAATTGTATCAAATATCTTTTCTGGCCATAATAGTATGAAACTAGAAATCAGTAAGACAAGGAAAATTTGAAAACTTACAAATATATGGAAATTAAACAATGCATTCCTGAACCAATGGATTGAAGAAGAAAATAAAAGGGAAATAAAAAATTATTCTAATACAAACAGAAATGGAAACAAAACATATCCAACATTATGGGATACAGCAAAAGCAGTCCTAGGAGGAAAGTTTATAACTATAATTAACACCTTCATTGAAAAAGAAGGAATTCCAAATATTAGTTTAACACAATACCTGAAGTAATAAATCAAATAGAAAACAGAAAGACCATAGAAAGGAACTCTAATCATCAGGGAAATGCAAATCAAAACCACAATGAGATAACACCTAACTCCACTGAGAATGGCCTGTATCAAAAAGTCCCAAAACAACAAATGCTGGCATGGATGTGGAGAGATAGAAATACTTTTATACTGCTGGAGGGACTGCAAATTAGTACAGGCCCTGTGGAAAATAATTTGCAGATATCTCAAAGAGCTAAAAATAGAAATATCATTTGATCCAGCAATCCCATTACTAGTCATTTACTCAAAGGAACAAAAGACATTCTATAATAAAGACATCTGCACTCGAATATTTATGGCAGCACAATTCACTATTGCAAGGATGTGAAAACAACCCAAATGCCCTTCAGTCCATGAGTGGATTAATGAAATGTGGTATGTGCATACTGTAGAATACTACTCAATTACAAAAAACAATGGTGATCTATCACCTCTTATATTATCCTGGATAGCGCTTGAGCCCACACTTCAAAGCAAGGTATCATAAGAACGGAAAAGCAAGCACTGCATGTACTCGCCATCAGATTGGTACTAACACTAAGATGTTCAGATGATGGTAATATTCACTAGGTGTCGGTCAGGTGGGGGTGTGGGGGTGGGTAAACTCACAACTAATGGATGCAGTGAGCACTGTATGGGGGGGAAGGGCACACCTCTAGTTCTGGCTTAGGTGAAGCAAAGTGATTACTTACAACCAAAATGTTTGTACCCCCATAATATCCTGAAATAAAATTTAAAAAAAGTTAAGAATTGACTTTTTGAAAAAATAAAATTGACAAACCTTTAGTCTAATTTTTTTAAAAAAACATGGCTCTAATGAATAGAATCAAAATGAAAGTGGAGAAATTATAATAGACACTTCAGAAATAAAAAAGGACTATCAGGGAAAACTATGAGCAATTATATACCAACAAATTGTATAACTAAGAGGAAATGGAAAAATTTCTATAAAAATACAACCTACCAAGATTGAGTCAGGAAGAAGTAGAAAACTTGAACAGACCAATAACAAATAAAGATATTGAAGAAGTAATCAAAAAACCTATCAACAAAAACTAAGTGCAAGACCAGATGGCTTCACAGCTGAATTCTACCAAACATTCAAAGAAGAATTAATACCAATATTCTTAAACTCTTCCAAAAAATAGAGATAGAGGAAATATTTCCAAACACATTTCATGAGGCCAGAATCACCTTCATACCTAAGCCAGATAAAGATATCACAAGGTAAGAAAACTGTAGCCTGATTTCTCTGATGAAAACTGATGCAAAAATCCCTAATAAAATATTATTAACAAACTAAATTCAACAGCATATAAAAAACATTATACATCATAACAAAGTGGAATTTATCCTTGGCATACAAGTCTGGTTTAATGTACACAAATCAATCAGTGTGACACATTACATTAACAGGATGAAGACAAAAAACATATGATCATCTCAGTTGATGTGGAAAAAGCATTTGACAAAGTCCAACATCTTTTTTTAAAGAAAAAGTCTTAACAGTTTAGATATAGAAAATTCCTCAATATAATAAAGGCGATTTATGAAAAACCCACAGATAATTATAATGAAAGGGAAAAAAAAAACTCAAAGCTTTTCCACTATTTGGTGCAAGGCAATGATGCACACTCTCACCACTTCTATTCAACATAGTACTGGAAGTACTAGCAAGAGAAATCAGACAAGAACAATAAATAAAAAGTATCCTGATAGGAAAGGAGTAAGTAAAATTATCCCTGTTTGCAGATGGCATGGTCCTAAAGGTAAAAATCGTTAAAGATTCCCCAAGAAACTGTTAGGACTAATAAATGAATTCAGTAAAGTTGCAGGATACAAAATCAATGTACAAAAATCATAGCGTTTTTATACACAAATAATGACCTAGTTAAAAAAGAAATCCTGAAAACAATCCCATTTGCAGTAGCATAAAACAAAACGCTTAGGAATGGGTTCTCTCTTTTTTTCAGACTTTCAGCAGTTTGGTTATAATATGTCTCAGTGTGGGTTTTCTTGAGTTTATACAAATTGGAGATAATTTAGCTGCTTGGACTTGTAGATTCATGTCTTTAATCAAATTTGGGGAGTTTCCAGCCATTATTTCTTTAAATATTCTCTCTGACCCTTTCTTCTCTCTTCTTCTGCTACTCCCACAATATGTGTGTAGGTCCTCTTCCTGGTGTCCAAATGTTCTTCATACTCAGTGCACTTTTTTCATTCTTTTTTTCTTTATGTTCTTCAGAGTCAATAATTTCAGTTTTTCTCTCTTCATGTTATTCTTTCTTTTGCCTGCTCAAATTTGATTTTGAACCCCTCTGGTAAAAATTTTTGTGCCATTTATTGTACTTTTAAGCTTCCAAATTTATTTTTGGTTCCTTTAAATAATTTCTATCTCTTTATTCTTACTCTTATTTTGTTCATACATCTTTTCCTATCTGTGTCCATATCCTTCTCGAGCTCTTTGAGAATCCTTAAGACAGTTGTTTTAAAATCTTTATCCAATAAGTCTGACATATAGGCTTCATCATGGAGCATTTCTGTTGATTTATGTTGTTCCTTACATGAGCCATGTTTTTCTGCATTTTTGTCTGCTTTGTGATTTTTGTTGTTGTTGTTTTTGGAAACTGCACATTTGATTCTTATAATGTGGTAACTCTGGGAATTGGATTCTTCCCTTCACCAAGGTTTTTCTTTTATAATTATTATTTTTATAATAATTTAAGGTATCCCTATTCTGAGGCTCAGCCTGAGGTGAAAGCTTAAGGTCTTCTCAGGTCTTTTCTGAGCCTGAATATTTCCCTTGGCACATGAGGTGGCTTTACAAATTCCATCATACAAACTCCATTGCTTTTTTTTTTTTTCCTAATCCTAACTAAATTTTTTTTGTTTGTTTTGTTTTTATTTCAGCTCCTCATGGGGGTACAAAAGCTCAGGCTATATACGTTGTCCATGTCCCGCCCATCTCCCTGAGTCAGAGCCTCAAGTGTGTCCATTCTCCAGACAGTGTGCCTGGCACTCACCATGTAGTAATACCTCCATCCCCTCCCCCCCTACCTCCTCAAGTCAGCACCTTCAAGCATGACCATTCCCCAGATGGTGCGCAATGCACTCATCATGTAGGCATGCACCCATCCCCTCCCCCCCACCCCCGTCTCAGTCTGATATCCAATTGGTATCCTTCCCTGATGCGCATTTAGGTGATGATCAGGGAAACCAATTTTCTGGTGAGTACATGTGATGCTTGTCTTTCCATTCTTTGGATACTTCACTTAATATAATGGGTTCCAACTCTCTCCAGGAGAACCAAAGAGATGTAGTATCACCGTTATTTCTTATAGCTGAGTAATACACCATGGTATACATATACCACAGTTTACTAATCCATTCGTGGATTGATGGGCACTTGGGTTGTTTCCACATCTTTGCGATTGTGAATTGTGCTGCTATAAACATTCGGGTACAGGTGTCTTTTATATAGAATGACTTTTGTTCTTCTGGGTATATGCCCAATAATGGGATTGCTGGATCTAATGGTAGGTCTACTTGAATCTGTTTAAAGTATCTCCATCATGCTTTCCACAGTGGTTGCACTAGTTTGCAGTCCCACCAGCAGTGTATGAGTGTTCCTCTCTCTCCGCATCCACGCCAACATGTGTTGTTTTGGGATTTTTTGATAAAGGCCATTCTCACTGGAGTTAAGTGGTATCTCATGGTGGTTTTGATTTGCATTTCCCTGATGATTAGGGATGTTGAGCATTTTTTCATATGTCTGTTAGCCATTCTTATATATTCTTTTGAAAAATTTCTATTCATGTCATTTGCCCACTTTTTGATAGGGTTGTTTGATTTTTTCTTGCTGATTTTCCTGAGTTCTAAATAGATTCTTGTTATCAGTCTTTTATCTGATGTGTAGTATGCGAAAATGTTTTCCCATTCTGTAGGCTATCTGTTTATTTTCGTGACTGTTTCTTTGGTTATGCAGAAGCTTTTTAATTTAATCAGGTCCCATTTATTTATTTTTATTGTTGCTGTGATTGCCTTAGGGGTTTTCTTCATAAATTCTTTGCCTAGACCAATGTCTGTAAGAGTCTTTCCTACATTTTCTTCTAGAATTCTAATCATTTCCCACTTAAGGTTTAAATCTGTTATCCACCACGATTTGATTTTTGTGAGAGGTGAAATCTGTGGGTCCTGTTTCAGTCTTCTACATGTGGCTATCCAGTTTCCCAGCACCATTTATTGAACAGGGATTCTTGTCCCCAGAGTATGTTTTTGTCTGCTTTGTCAAAGATTAGATAGCTATATGAGGATGGTTTTATATTTGGATTTTCTGTTCTGTTCCACTGGTCTGTGTCCCTGCACTTGTGCCAGTACCAGGCAGTTTTAAGAACCATAGCCTTGTAGTATAGTTTGCAGTCTGGCAAATTAATACCTCCCATTTTGTTTTTATAGCTTAAAATTGCTTTTGCTATATGGTGTCTTCTCTGATTCCATACAAAGTGTATAATTATTTTCCCAAGCTCAATCAGGAAGAAATAGAATTCCTGAATAGACCAATATCAAGAACTGAAATTGAAACAGCAATAAAAAACCTTCCCAAAAAGAAAAGCCCTGGTCCAGATGGGTTCACACCCGAATTTTACCACACATACAAAGATGAACTGGTGCCCATCCTACATAAACTATTCTCCAATATCAAGAAGGATGGAATTCTCCCCAACACATTTTACCAAGCCAATATAACATTGATACCCAAACCAGGAATGGACGCAACAAAAAAAGAAAACTACAGACCAATTTTTCTCATGAACATAGATGCAAAAATTCTCAGTAAAATCCTAGCAAATCGTATCCAAGTGCTTATTACAAAAATAAGTCATCACGACCAAGTAGGCTTCATTGCAGAGATGCAGGGGTGGTTCAACATACAAAAATCTATAAATGTAATTCACCACATAAATAGAAGCAAAAATAAAGACCATATGATCCTCTCAATAGATGCAGAAAAAGCATTTGACAAAATTCAACACCCTTTTATGATAAGAACGCTTAACAAAATAGGTATAAATGGGACCTACCTAAAAATGATACAAGCCATATATGACAAACCCACAGCCAACATCATACTGAACGGGGAAAAATTGAAAGCATCCCCACTCAGAACCGGAAGCAGACAAGGCTGCCCACTGTCCCCTTTACTTTTCAACATAGTATTGGAAGCCCTTGCAAGAGCTATCAGGCAAGAGAGCAGAATCAAGGGAGTCCAAATAGGGAAAGAAGAGATCAAACTCTCACTCTTCGCTGATGATATGATGTTATATCTGGAAAACCCCAAGGACTCAACCAAGAGACTCCTGGAATTAATTAATGAATTCAGTAAAATCTCAGGTTACAAAATCAATACACACAAATCAGAGGCATTCATATATGCCAATAACATTCAATTGGAGAACCAAATTAAGGACTCACTACCCTTCAAAATAGCAACAAAGAAAATAAAATATCTAGGAATATATTTAACTAAAGAGGTAAAGGACCTCTATAGAGAGAACTATGAAACACTAAAGAAGGAAATTGCAGACCACGTAAATAGGTGGAAATCCATACCATGCTCGTGGATTGGAAGAATCAACATTGTTAAAATGTCTATACTACCCAAAGTAATCCATAATTCAATGCAATTCCTATTAAATTACCAACATCATTTTTCACAGACTCCATTACTTTTGAATGTCCTAATCCTTAGATGTCTGGCTACCAAAGAGGGAAATAGGGAAAAAGGAAGATAAAACAAGCGCTGTTCATATAAATGCCCAGGAAACCCCCGGCTGCTGGGGTGAAACAATGACAGCCAGTTTCTCTGCCTGAACCTTAGCAGTCAAAGGCAGCTACCAGCAATCAGAGCACAAAACCCCAACATTTGGAGTGCATGGTTCTTAATTCTCACCCTGGCTCCAAAAAAAAAACAATACCAAAATCTTGGGCCCATCTGCCTGCCACAGTGCTGGGAGGTGGGGAACAGATAGTTGCTGAAACTGGCTAAAAATTCACCACAATTAATCAGCCAAGCCTTCCTCAGGAATCTGCAAGCATTCAGATATTAATATAACTCAGAAATTCAAAATATTTCCTTCAGAGAGTTTTTGGCAGTACAATTGTTGTCTAGATGGACAGTTGGATTCCTAGTGCTTCCTCCTCTGCCATCTTCCCTGACGTCACTCCCAATTTGGGTTTTAGGAGCAGGTTGAATGCCAAATAGCCATATGTGCACTTGTGAGTATGGTTGATCAGCACTTATCATTCCTGTCTAGCACATTGTCTGCTGCAGAGTCTGAAAACCAAAAGTTCACTTTTTTATGACTCCTTTGCAGCTGAGATTCTGAATGCATCAATTAGCTGCATTTTATTTGAAACTCAGAAGAGGAAATTGAGGCCAATACTATGCAGGCATGTGTATTTCTTGTGCTTGTCTTTGCTGTGCTTTACAAATATCTCATTTTTCTTTTTATAAATAGGTTTTGTGGCAAACCTGCATCAAGTAAGTCTATCAGCACCATTTTCCCAACAGTAGCTGCTCAATTTGTTAGCATTTTTTAGCCATAAATTATTTTTTAATTAAGGTATTGTCACAGTCCTGTTCACAGCTGAATTTTGAAGTGTTGCCTCAGTTCTTGGGCTCTGTGCTTGGAGGAATCACAGTCTTGGCTCATGAGATGGAGAGAGATGACAGACACCCAGCCAGTATTTGTGAAGAATTTATTGTAAGGAAAGTTTAAGGGTACAAAGAGAATGTACGTTTCCTAAGGGGAAATGGGTCTGTCTCCATGAGTGGAGAAGACACTGTCTACTTTTATGTGTTTCCTTTCATATGTTAGTAGTTTAAGTAAAGGCTAGTAATAATTATTCATAACTATGCTTCATTGTTTTGCAGACTGAATTCTTTCCAGGTATGGACATGATTTAAAGGTTATGTTCCATTCATTTTTTCTAGTATATGTATGATGCGGAAAGTTCCATAACCATTTGTGGTGTTTTTTCATTCCCTGGTGGTCAGTGTTCCATGGCCTAATTACCCCATCCTTTAAGACCGAAATAACTGTTTCCTCTTTTTACTTTTCTGCAACCATTTCCTCCTTTTTGTTTTTCTGCCCCTAACATGCCATTACCTCTCACTTGTTTTTCTGTCCCTAACAGTATGTGCAATGTCTTTTAGACAATGCTATTGCATAGTTAATAGACTACAGTGTAGTGTAAACATAAATTTTATATGCACTGGGAGACCAAAAAATTTGTGCAATTCACTTTGTTGTGATATTCACATTATCGTGGAGGTCTGGAGGTCTGGAATAAAACCTGTGATATCTCTGAGATATTCCTGTATTATATCTGCTCTTAATGTTTTTGGTTATTAACAAAGTCATGACATAGTGTTTTCCTGTGCTGTTGTCTCTAGTTTCCAGGGTAGCAAATTTAGAGTTCCAGTGTCCTGTCGTCAGCATTTATGTTAGTGTTGGTAACTACTTCTTGGATGATGGATTGGGCAGGGGAGTTGTATTCAGTAGCAGATTAACATCCTCACTCCAGTGCAGCAGTGTGCCAGTTCTCTGAGGTTCTGGGAGTCTCCCAGGAGGTCCAGAGTAAAGCTCACTCTTTCAGTCTTCCTGATGCCCTTAAAGGGCACCTTCTCCTCTACATTAAATGCCTTCCTGATAACATACCCACATGGGGTCTGTTTCCTGAAATGACTCTGACTGTCATGTGTGGTAAATGAAACAAATAGGTTGCATTATAAAGTCTAGAGACAGCACAGAGGAAGAAGTGATGGGATCTACTGAATCTGCTTCACACTGTATGAGTTATTACTCAAACTTTAAATACATCACGTAATCTATTAATATTCATATTGAGCTTTATTTCTAGAGATTTTGCCTCCATACGGTGATTTGAGAGCCATGTATTTCCTTTTATACTTAATTTGGTTAGAAACTCTGCCCAGTAGGGGAACTCCATGTTGAATGTTGGAAAATTGATATCAGGAACTACCTTTTTAGAAGAATAAATTCTCATTTAATAGGAGTAGGGAAAAAAAGGAGTTATTTGAAGTCATATTACTTTCTCCCAAATGTTGGTTATTATTTCAATTTGTTCATAATTTATGTATGCCTGTCCAGGAAGCGTATGTCTCCCAAAATTGTGTCTCTTGAATCCTTAGCATAGTGTCTTGCATTTTAATGTCACTGACCAGTGATGTCAACTAGTATTATTATTACCATTACGTGTGTTTTTATAAATCAGTAAAGAAAGTCCCCATCTTCCCATTATCAAGGGGAGCTTCTATATTTCACTTGCTTACATAACGAGAAAACATAATGCAGGCTTATGCCCTGAAGAGTGCACTTTCTATTTTGATATTGCAAAGCCCATAGTTTCTGCCCAAAGGTCTAGACATGAAACTTGTACATTATAAGCTGCTGTGTGTTACTTTGGTAACACAATTTAGCTAAATGGATGAGTTTAATAGTATGAATTTAGTGTTTGTTCTTATTTAATCCAGGTTATATCCTATTCTAATCCCAACGTCGTTCCCAAGTTTTGCTGTGTTGAATTGAATATGACTGGGATCGTAGGGGTCACTGGTCATTTATATTACACAGAGATTATCTTTTCATAGTGGCATTTGGATCAGATAATTTTTTTGGTAGACTCCAATGTATTTTCTTTTTTTCCCCTCACATGATCCTCCCAGCAACTCTGTAATGTAGCTAGATCAGTCATTCATTGTTATTTCTATTTTAACAATGAAGATAGTAAAGTATAAACAGATGAAGCAATTTATACAAGGTGACACGATTGAATATGAAAGCGCCAGACCCTGGCCCTCACCGCCTGTTCGTATTCCAGTGTTTTCCGTCATAACCAGACACAAGTCCCCTGGGCGTCCCTGGCTCCTAGGTGGTGTTCATTCTTCCACCGGCAGAGGAGAGGGCTGGACGTGGGGTCGGAGCCAGCGACACATCACAGCATTCCGGGCCCACTCCCGCCTGGCTTCAAGCACAGAGACCGCCCTGTGCCCACGTGCTAAGTGCTGTTTGGGGCAGGGGAGAAAGAAGACAAAAGTAAAAGAAAAAATTAAATGGACCAAGAAATGATATCACATGAACAAATTCACTTCTTTCACCTAAAACTGAGCATGTTTTAAGTGACAGTGAAAGGAAGATGGTTATGTAAAACCCCATTGTTTCAAGGAAAAAAAAATGTGTATGTGTATATATATATATATATATATATATATATATATATACACACAAAACCACCTACAACGGTTTGAGGTACTTTTAGGCTAAGGACTAGCCTGAAATAACATTGTGAAAATTAAAGACAAAATCTCCCCCAATGAAAATTAAGACAGGATAGAACTGATTTATTTCCCAGTGTCCCAGATTTATTGAGTATGAAGGCATTGATAGATCAAGAAGCCATCAAGCTGGAGTCATTTCTCAGCACACCTGTGCTGTATTCTGGACTTTCAAAATGCCTCCCTACCTGTGTGCTTCACTCCTTCAGTGCTTTGTGCCCTTAGTTGTTTTTTTTTTTTTTTTTTTCAGGTGTCATAAATATTTAGTTCAATTGATTCAGTTCAACAAATGCCTACAATATTTTGAGTTATTTTACAATAACTCAAAAAAAGGCTATTATGCACTATAGACTAATTGTGAAATATAAATATATAATTACATATATATATATCCTTTACCATATATATGCATGTCTGTATATATTATATATTATATATATATATATATATATATATATATATTTCCTTTTCCTTGTCAATTTTTTAAAAATTTTAGGCTTAAAATTCCTGTAGAAAAGTTATTGTGTTTATGTAATTACAATGCTATTTATATGACCTCAATGTAGACATTTTTCTTTTGTTTATTTTTCTTTGTAATTATATATTGATGAATTATAGTTGTATATATTTATGGGGAACAAAGTAATGTTATGATATCTGAATACAATGTGAAATGATAAATCAAGCTAATTAATGTATCCATCACTTCATTTATTAGACATTTTTTGTCACGAGAACATTTGAAATTTATTCTCTTAGCTATATTAAAATGTATAGCACTCAGTTATCAGCTGTATTCACCACATTGTGCCCTGCATCTCAAAACAAGCAGTCAAACACATTCCTCTAGCTAACTGAGGCTTTGCACCCTTTAATTATCATCTTCTCACTCTCTCCATCTCAGCCTCTAGTAATCACCATTCTACTCTCTGCTTCCAGGAGTTCAATTGTTTTAGATTCCACATATAAGAAAAGACTTGCAGTATTTGTCTGTACATGTCTGGCTCATTTCACTTAGCGTAATGTTTTCCAGTCGCATCCCTGTTGTCACAACTGACAGAATTTCTCCCCTTTTTAAGACTGAATGTTGTCTTTTCAGTCATTTCCTATTTCATTCGGCGATTCCAGCTCCATCACTTCCGTCAGCGTCATAAACATTTCATTGAATGCCTTCATAGTCTTAGGTTATAACTCAGTTCTGCATTGCAAGTAGAGGTATTTGGCTTGAGATATTAGCTCTGAAGAAGAGCTAGCCCTCAAGGAGGAATTCAAAGAATGGCATTAATTTACAGATGTTACCCTGATTTGTGGACTGCTCCTTAGCTCTGCAGATCCAGTAGCAAATTTTGGTAAGATGAACAGATTTGAGCAGAGTTTGAAGATTCAAGATCACTCAGGGCACAAAAGGCTCTATTTCCAAAAGGACAGATAAGAGGACCAGAAGATTCTTGTAGCCAGGACTGCTTGTTCTCTATATGGGAAAGCCTACGCAGGAGAGCACACAGTGCCAAAATTACCACGGGGTGGGCTGCGTAATGACTGGTGTTCCTGCACTGTAGCCATGGCAGCTCCTGGTGACGCACACATCTGCCGCTCCCCCTCCAGACTGCTGCACACACCGACATGCTCTGTGTACAATTTTCTCTTTGCTGCTTTAGGCCCATGCTGTCCTTCTGACAGCAGACCGGGATGTCATGGGATCTGTCAGGCTTTGTTTTCTTAGCTACACTCATCTTTAAATCCTGCTTCCCTGAGATGAAAACCATGTTTATGAATCGTAAATTGCTAGATATAATTTAGCCTCCCGGTGAATTTATAATCAACCTATGAAATTGCCACCCAAAATATCCCTGTTTCTATCTTTTATTAAATTTGGCTAAACGGTTAATGATCCAAAGGCAGCAGGAGGTCAGTCCGCCCTCATGCACCACTGGAAATAAGCTACATGGGCATCCCCAGCCCTCCGGGGTCCCTTTGCCATCTGCCCATTTGGCGTTGACAAGCAAGGGTAGCTCTTGCAGAGGCACCCGCCCTCACAGAGCTGTGTCCACACACTGGTTCCAAAAGTTCCAGTGATTGTTTTTGTGGATAACTTATGCTTTATTCCATGGGTTAGGAAATTATAAATACATTTTGAAAATGCTTGCTGATTGAAAGTGCATTACTGAGAGAACACTGATTAGCAGAATTGTTGTTGGATGTTTTTCCACAGTGAGCACGGACAACTGCCTGTCCTCTCCAGTCTCTCGGTGCCGGTGGGTTCTGAGAGTACAGTGCAGTGTGCGCACCTGTGGACGCACAGGGCAGGTACTGCAATGCAAGTCCATGAAAATGGATGGTCAAGGACTATTATTTTGCTTCTAAAACTGCCATGCTGTAGAGTTTAAAGTATTTTGAAGCAATGGGAGAGAGATTCATACCGAGGACTTTCTACCAAGCCCTCCCCCCACACACAGTGCACATCAGACACTCGTAGAAACTTTGCCTTTTGAATACTGACAGCACGGCAGCCAGATATCCAGAATTAAAAATACAGAAATTAACAAGAAAAGCCTTTTTGAGCCTAGGTGAGGATACAGAAAAGAACAAATAATTATATCTAGTAGGATTTTATATACAGAGGAGGCTCTGAAAAAACGAATTTGTAAAAGGCGGGAGAACGCCGGGGCGGTGCTGGCGGTGGCTGTGCTGCAGGAGCTGGGGCGAGGCCGCCGTGGGGAGGGCTCCGGCCAGCGGCCCGGACAGGCGAGGCCGCGCCCACGCGGAGAGCTCGGGCGCAGACTTCCCGGGAGCCACAACCGCAAAGGGCCTGCGGCAGAAGAGAGCGTTGTGTCTGACATGTAGGAAGGAGACCCGTGTGGCTGCAGTGACACAGCGAGGGGACGTGGTGGGGTGAGGTCTTGGAGTCCCACTGGCACAGCAAGGCGTTTGGGTTTATTGCACGTGGTGGACACCACTGATGAATTTTGGGAAAAGGCAATTGATTTCCTGACTTCTTTTATAAGATTATTCTGACATTAGTCTCTTATATGTACAAAGTATTTCAAACAACAGCAACAGCAAAACACTTGCCCTGTGAGAAAGAGAAACTGGGGAATAGGCGAGAATGCAGGCAGAGAGAACACTCCAGAGGCCACTTTAGTAAAATAGCAGCAAATAATTACAGTGGAGGTGGAGGTGGAGGACGTGGAGAGCGTGAAAGTGGCCAAATTTGGGGGATATATTCTGAAGGTAGAATTCAACCGTCTTAAAGGTTTTTGGTAATGAGATATTACAGCAATCAAAATACCTCTATGTATTGCTGTCTGAGGACATTTGTGAATAGTAGTGATGTTTGCCAGTATAAGGAAGACGAAGAGAAGAGTGACTTCGGAGTGGGTGGGGCAAGAGAAAGGGAGGGGAGTGGAGAGCAGGGGCTCTGATTTAGTCGTGCCAGCTTTGGGCTGTTCATTAGGTGTCCAAGTGGAGGGGGGGACTAGGCCAGAGAATGTGCTGTTCGGGAATCCTGCTGAGACCTTAGGGCTGGGTGTGAACTTGAGAGCCAGCACAGTCTGCCTGTGTGAGTGCACAGGCAGCCTCTGAAGTTGCAGAACTGGTCAAGGATGAGTGTAGATTAAGAAGCAGAGCTCTGAAATCCTAGCTTTGCCACAGTGTGCGTTCCAACATTTGGAGGTCAGCAAGGGGTGTCCAGCAAAGGACGCTGAGAAGGAACAGCCAGTGAGGTGAGAAACCAAACATCAAGAATACAATGTCTTGGAGATTAAATAAAAGAAAAAAGGATGTTTGAAGATGAGATAGTCAGGTGACCACTGTTTCTGAGAGGTCATTAATTTAGCCCTGAAAATTGGCCACTGGTTTTGACCTTGTGAGATGATTGGTAACTGGGGCGGGACCGCTTTCAGTGGAGAGGAGGTGACAGTAACCTGGCTGGCACGATGGGTTCAGGAAAGAATGGGGATTTGTGCCGTAGTTAGGATATAAAAAGACACAGAAGACCTTTTGTCTTTCCATAAAAATAAGAAGAATCTGGATTAGATCAAAAGAATATTTATCTATGAGACATTTGAAGATTAATGACTCAAGGAATGCTGGTTGAACTTTATTCCCAAAAATGAAGCTTTTCCAAGGGGAACAGCAAACAGCACCAGCACCTGGGGACAGACTGGCTCTGCATTTGGTGTCTGCAAATGGAAAGAGAGGCTGACAAGGATGAGGGACTTAGCTGAATTCAGGAGAGGACAGCCAAGCTATTGCCACCGGAGGGTCTGGCAGGATAGGCTGGTGTCTGGAAAAGACACAAAGCAGTAACAATTCAATTAATTCATCATTCCGCACTCTGCCCCTAGTTCTGCCGGGAGGTTGGCCATGCAAGCACGACTAGAAACTGAAGAAAGAACGTAGCAAGTTTGTGTACACGGGGCCTGCCGCGACTGGTTTCAAAGGAGAGCCTGAAGCTGGTGCGTGGACCAACTCTCTCGGGGCTTAAACATTAATAAGACCTAAGAATTTGGCTACCATAAGCCTTGAATAAAATGGGTCTCAGGCTTATCTCCTGACTGCAAGTCTCGAACGCCCGAGTTATACCATTCGCAGCCACGTAGCCCAGCAGTGGCATTTTGCCGGAATATCTGTGGCTATCGCGGTTATGGTGGTCAGCACACTTTCCAATGAGTTGGTGACTTTTAGAAAAATGAAGGTGTTCTGGCCTTGGTGAGGGGAAGACTTGGGGAGCAGCCGTGTGCAAAGGGGAAGTGGCTGTTTCTCTCCCCGCACCGCGCTCCGGCAGCAAAGACCTGCGTAGACACGAAATAGGGAGTCAGGACACGGAAGACGCAGAGCAGCCCTTGCGTGCACGAGGCCGGTCGCGGACTCCAACTCACGCATGGCCTGTGGCTGATGCTTGCCGCCTTCCCCCATCCTACGCATCCAAATCCGCTTACTGCTGCCTGGTGTGTCTCCTTCCTGTTCAAACCAGTTCAGCGAATGTCACGGACCCACTCAGTGCCGAGGTGCTGGTGGTGTGCGGAGGACACAGCGGCTCTGCAGAGGGTGGCCCTGCAGTGACTGCGAGTCACTTACACGGCAGCCAGCATCGGGGCTCATGGCTGCTGCCTCGCAGAGCTCGTTTCCGCTCCTTCTGATGCCCGTTGTACACGTTTGCCAGGGCTGCTGTGGCAAAGTGCCACAGACCAGGTGACTTAAATGGTGGAAATTTGTTTTCTCACAGTCCTGGAGAGGCTGGAAGTCTGAGATCAAGGCGCAGGCGGCTGCTTTCTCTGCGGCCTTTCGCAGTGGCTCGTAGAGGGCCCTTTCCTCTCTCCACGTCCCCTTCCCGCTGTGCGGGTCTCTGCTCCTGAATTTCCCTTCTAATGAGGACACCGGTCATAATGGATTAGATACCACCCCACTGACCTCATTTTAACTTAATTATCTTTTAAAAGACCCTATCTTCAAATATACAATTACATTTTGAGGTACTGGGCTTAGGACTTCAACTTAGGAATTTTGGGGGACAAAATAAAATTCAGCACATAGCACTTAGCATGTGAACATATACACACATTAATATATATGCTGAGAGCATTTGGATATTTTGTTTACAAGTCCGTTGCTTACATCTAGGCATTGAGAAACAATGCAGTGGAAAGATAAGAGTATTCATATAAACAAGAATTTTTAAAGTAGAAGATGTGTGAAATTAGAGGTTGAGATAAATCATTCAAAATCAGAAGTTTATTGAGAAGTTACTGCATGCCAGGCACTGTGCGTTCACAACTGCTTTCAAAGAACTCCAGAGTCTAGCCCAGAAGAAAGATATATTGGCTAAGTATTTGAACACAGCTTACCATGGGCATACGAATAAAAGGGAGGCAGTACACTTAATCCAGGCTTTTCAGTTCTAAAAGGATAATCAGGAAAAAGCGATGTTCAAACCAAACCCTTAAAGATGAATAGCTGTCAGCCTGGTCCTGGACACTCGGTGGCCATGAAAGAAGGGAGGGAGGGAGGGAGGGATCCCACTTGCAAGTTACAGCATAAAACATCACGGAGTCTTGAGCCAGCTTTGATCACGATGTCTCCTGATTAGCTCCGTGCATGACTCACCAGTGGCATGTGAAGGTCAGTCTCACTCCCTAGCTCAGCATTCACAGTCCTGCACCTTCAGGCTGTAGCTCATTTTTCTGAATTTATCCCACTGATCTTCTCCAAAGATATGTACAATCAAATTTGCCCCCATATACAAGCCTTGCTCTTTCTTGACCTTTGTGAGTTTTCTTACTAATAAGTCAATAAGGAACAATTCTCCTGTCTTCTTAATTGCACAGCTCATTTCTACTAATCCCCAATGCAAGCAGGCATCGAATGCTGTCACCTCTGTAAACTTCTGTGCACACCAAACAACTGTGGCCTCCCTTCCACGAACCCCCACAGTGCACTGTTTTTTTGTTGTCTGTACAAACCTCAGTCTCTGGCTGGATTCCCTGTTTCAACACCCACCTCTACCATTTACTGGCTAAATTACTTAACCTCACCATCCTCAGTTTTACTAAACTGAGGGGTAATAAAAATCTCTATCTCAAAGGAATTTATTTGGGTACATATTATTTCTTTTATTTTGAAAGTCAAATATGCTATGAGATAATGAATAAATGCCTAGGCAGTATGTGAACTGCACAGGAAGTGCTATGAATTTTTGCTGCCATAATTTTCTTTCCCTATAGCCCTTAGATAGTGACTTCCACATAATAAGAAATTAAGGTTTGAGAGTTTGTGTGTACTTAGCCGGCCTCGGCAGCCGATCCAGGAAGACGGGGGAGTACATGCAGAGAGGTAAATCCAGGTGCGTGCCCAGGCTCCCTTAATAACTGGTGGTGTGACCTTGAGTGTCTCACCAAACCTCACCAACTTACAGTATCCTTACCTATGAAATGAAAACAGGACAACTTTCCTTGCATGAAATAAGTAAAGTTTCATAGTACATTATCATATGACTCACAAATAATGATGCTTAGTGAAGAACCCTATTATGGTTTTCACCATGTTTACGTTGAGTCACTCACGGTGGCAGTGATCCTTACTGCTGAACAGGGCACACTCCAGGGGACAATGGGTGTGGACACCTTTGCGGTTTTGCACATAGGGTTTGAATCCTGCTTTAAGAGTTGAGCTTTGGAGCTTTGCTTTATTCTGTTTTGGGTTTTACTCTCTGAGTCTCAATTTTTTTCTTCTTTGATTGGTACATAATGATATCTAGGTCTCAGTTTTCTGAGGGTAAAATAAGATAGTGTTTGTAAACCTCTTTTTATCTGCTAACCTATCCTTTTTAATTACTTTAACCTTCTTAATATATAATAAATATTCAACAAACTTTTGTAGAATACATGCCAAAGCCCTAGAATGAAAAGCCAAATGATTTGATTTCTATTTCCAAATCCACTACTAAACTGGTTGTGTGATTTTAGGAAGATTATTTCATTTCCTTCTCTAAAATATGAGTGAATATAACTCGATTATCCCTAATCATCTGTGGTAGATATGGTTCATCGATGCCATTTCCTTCTCTAAAATATGAGTGAATGTAACTCGATTATCCCTAACCGTCTGTGGTAGATATGGTGCATCGATGCTAAATAATTACCTTACTATTCTTATATTGCAGATTTCTCACCCCCAAAGTCGGATTCAATTTACTCACCAGTGACAAGTGTGGAAATATACAATAGAATGGAATAGGAGAATAAAATAGAAAATATCAGGGTACTTCACACCTAGAGAGAGTTAGTATTGGTTTAGAACCTGTATATATGTTTGAGTGTGCGTGTGTGTATATATATATATGTGTGTGTGTGTGTGTGTGTGTGTATGTGTGTATATGTATATATATGGATTCATGTTTACTGTATCATGACATAAAATATGATTTTTACAACCAAATATGTTTAAAAAAACTATCCTGTAATGTGTCGTCTTTTATTGTGGGGACTGGAAAGCTCAACCCTGAAATTTACCAGACGACCTTGTAGCTGGGATTCCAGGTTGGATTTGGATTCAACGGGCGAAACATTGATGTGAGATATATATTATGTAAGTGAAGCAAAGTCTTCGATGCTGTTCATCGTGAACACACACAGTTTTGTTCTGCCAGGCAAGGTGGACTACGGGGCTTTTCTGCAGAGTATTGAGTCATAACTGTCTTGAGTGTTGAGAAGACATGTGCTGTTATTTCACGGTGGTACCTAAAAATGGGCAGCAGTGGTCCTGACTCCTGGCTCCTGGCTGAAGTTTCAGGGTGAGCTGCCCTGGAGCAGCTGTGGAATTGCAGCTGAGGCGGTGGTTCCGGAGCTGAAGGTTCCAGAAGCACATTTCTGGTTCTCCAGTTCGTGAGTGTCACAGATTTGCCATTTTCCCTGCAGGCAGCCGCACTGTGGAAGAATTTCTGGAGGCAAACTATAGAGCAGCTTCTACAGCACTGCCAAAATTTTGTGAGCAAATCTATCCTCTTTTTAATTACTTTAAGCTTCAAACAGGTCAAATGCCTTAGGTCAATTGCCGCAGAATCCTTGCTGATATAGTCCCTTTCACTGCTAATACCCTGAGGTGACAATGATGGCACTGCTGGTGGTGACGACAATGGTTGGATTTCTAAGCTATACTCTCTTTCATCCAAAATAAATGGAACTTTGCAGCTCTTGAAAAGGAATACAAGGTGCTGCTTATTCTACAGACAAAACATGCTTAGTTCTCTGTACCAGAGAATGCTCCGGACACAGTGACTCGCCCTCGGTGTTGGAAGGGCAGTTTTAGTTGAATGAGTGCTAAGCGCAATAGCAAAGGAGACTTTGTTTGACTGAGCATATGAGAAAAAGCATCAGCTGGGTCTGATGGGGGACAGTGGTGCTGGCTACACACATACTTCCAGGGAGCTTTGATGACTACAAACTGCTTCAGCGGCAACAGACAGAATTTGAAATAAAGTCATAGGTCTAGCACATTTTCCATTCTGTCTTTGTACTTGTATAAATAAATTAAAGCTGCCCAAATGGCTTTCATTTCTCTTTTAATTTAAATGTGGTCAAAGATGTACTACTCTAGCTGCCTTTCTGAATAGTTCTGTATCAAATTATGTTTTCGAGCCAAATCACTATAAAACCCTAAAAATAGAAGTTTATAACAGCAAATGCCAGTTTAATTCATGAAAAGTCATGGAAGAACAATAATGTGAAATTCTGCAGTGAATTAGACTGGAGTCTACGCAGCTGAACGTCAGTGTGAAGGGAGGGAGTGGGGGAGGGGCGCACTCACTCTGCAAGGGCCAACACGCTTTGCTCCTTTAACTACCTGGTGACAAAGAAATCACTTCTAGGCTTTTTGATAAATCACACATATTGTTCCTAGTTGTTGTGGCTGAGAAAACCTAAGGCAGGTGGATGCTGAAAAATAAAACAACACAGATGATAGTAGGAGTGACTAAAACGATAGTGTGATTTCAACTGGTTAGAGGCCAGAGCATATCTGAAGGTTAGGTATTCCAGTTTGAAGTTAAATTCTCTTTTCTGAATAAGGATTTTAGGTTATTTAAATATTTAAAATATCAGTGTCTGTGAGTTCTCAGAAATAAGTAAATGGTCTACAGTTATACTTTTAACATGAAATATAAAAACATAAAATTTAAACATAGAAAAATATGGGCACAGAAGTTTCAAATGGTGGATAATAATTTTGAGTATATGATTAATGTATACTTTTTTATGATCTTGAAAATGGAAGTTTAAAACAAAGTGTTACTTTAAGCAACTGATGTTTCCCTGTTTAATTGTCAATGAAATTAGATCCACTCTTAGAGAGGTTGACATAAATAGGGAAAACTGTTGACTAGTACATTAACCCCAACTCTAATTGGCTCAACCTGCTTGTTTAAACATGAAACTTCACAGTTCATGTTATTTTTCAGAACATGCTTAAACATACATGTTGTTAATCATCATTCTTTATAATTCTGAATTATCTGTATATTCCTCTCTTGGTGCTTAGCATTGCCTAGTTTCTTTATTCAGCTTGCTGTCATGGTTCTTGACATTATTATACTACCAGTGAACAGGAGCTAGTCCATTTGTACGGTGTCCACACATGAAGAAGAAGATCTTGCACGGAATGAAATATTCCTAACCATCTGCATTTTTCTTCCTTACATAGTGTTCTCTTGGAGCAGAGCCAACAGAATAGCGTGATTATTGCACATGTGATTCTGTTTCAAGTATCTGCTAACATACCCCTATTGGACTTTTATCAAATTTATAGATTCTCAAATTCACTAAATATCTCTTTATTTTCATAATCCGTTGAATCACTCTTTCTTTTTATTATAAATCTTATGGACATTTCTCAAGACAAGATAACCTATATGGGATAAGTTATTATCATAGGCCCTTTATTCATGCAAGATTATTGAATAGTTTCATTCCTTAAAACCCAGGATTAAATCTCTATTATCTTTCCAAAAATGTACATTATCAAGGATTAAGTGAAAATATCATTTAATGCAGCAACCGGGAAAATGCAATGTCCTCCCTATAAAACACATGCACTATATCCTTGCCTTTACAGGTACTTTTTGATATATTCACCCACAAAAGAAAAAGCAAATCATATATTGTAATTACTATATTTTATAAATATTTCAGTAGGATAATATATACCAAAGTCATATTCTAATTTAGGTGACACTGATTCTTCTAATCCTGTAGCTTGCATTATGATTTTCCTTTAAAAGCATTTTCATTTTTCCAAACCTTGTAGTCCTAATGTCACATTTCTAAAGCATTCATTGTTTTGTTTTCAATGAATATTTTGAGTTTTATGTGTGGGTATTCATATATGTATAATACATATACAGAAATTTAGATAAAAATGAAGCATTGATATTACTCTCTTGAAAACCTAAATGTAAATTTTTTTCCATAATATATATTCAGAAGTATGTGGGGGCTTTTTGTGCTGTTTTCTTATTTTGTCTTCTTTCAAAACACTGATGTAGATAATTTGTACCCATCAAAACCCATAATTGGAAGAAATGGAAAAGGCCTCTGAGCAAGCAGACTTATTAGTACATGTTATTAGAAGTAGAATTCTTGTCAAAGTAACACCAGAAAAAGGCCTGAAGGTAGAAAGAAAAGTGATATTACTGATAAATGGAAAACATCATTTACTTGGTCTCAACAAAGTCAAAAATGTCCTTTTTGGCAAATATGAGATATATTCCTGTGGAAACTCTTCATAGTGTTTTCTAATGGGAAATAGTGACTTGGTATGAAATCTTATTAAAAAATTCAATTCTGTATGCTCCATGGGAACTAAATATAAACTGAAGCATGATGAATGAGTTAATTTTAACACCACTGAGAGCAAATTTATGAACAGGTAGTTGTGTGAAATTTGAATTGACTATTAATGCCAAGATAACAATCAGGGTAATTTAATTAAATATCAATAGGTTGCTCTTTATAGAATTTAGATACAGGTACTTCATTTTATTGTACTTTGTAGATATTATTTTTTTTTTTTACAAATTGAAAAAATTTGTGAAAGGTTTGTGGCAACTCTGTATCGAGCAAGTCTATTGGCGCCATTTTCCAACAGCATTAGCTCTCTTCATGTCTTTGTGTCACATTTTGGTATTTCTTGCAATATTTCTAACTTTATTGTTATTATTGTACCTGTTATAGTGATCTGTGACCAGTGATCTTTGATGTTCTACCTCTCTCTCTCTCTTTGAGCCTCTCTGTTCCCTGACATACAATATTGAAATACAATCATTAATAACCCTACAATAGCCTCCAAGTGTTCAAGTAAGGAGAAGAGTTGCAAGCTTCTCACTTAAAATCAAAAGCTGGAAATTATTAAATTTAGTGAGGGAGCCATGCTGAAAGCCACAGCAGGCCAAAAGCTACACCTCTTGCATTAGTTAGCCAGGCTGTGAATGCTAAAGAAAAGTTGCTGAAGAAAATTAAAAGTGTGACTCCTGCGAACACATGAACTGTTAGAAAGCAAAGCAACCTTGTTGCTGACATGGAGAAAGTGTGGTGGTCTGGATAGAAGATCACACCAGCCCCGACAGTCCCTAAAGCCAAAGCCTAATCCAGAGCAAGACTCTATCTCTCTTCAATTTTATGAAGTCTGAGAGAGGTAAGAAAGCTTCAGAAGAAAATTTTGAAGCTAGCAGGGCTTAGTATATGCGATTTCAAAAAAGAAGTCATCTCTATAACATAAAAGTGCTGATGCAGAAGCTGTAGCAAGTTGTCCAGAAGATCTAACTAAGATAATAGATGAAAGTGGCTACAGTAAACACCAGATTTGCAATGTAGACCAAAGAGCCTTATGGTGGAAAAAGATGCCCTCTAGGACTAAGAGGAGAGGGCATTGTCTTCAAAGTTTCAAAGGACAGGCTGACTTTCTTGTTAGGGGCTAATGTAGCTGGTGAACTTAAGTTGGAGCCAGTGCTTACTTAGCATCCTGAAAAACCTAGAGCCCTTAAGAATTATGCTAAATCCACTCTGCCTGTGCTCTGTCAATGGAACAACAAAGCCTGGACGACAGCACATCTGTTTACAACATGATTTACTAAACATTATAAGCCCACTGTTGAGAACTACTGCTCAAGAAAAAAGAAAATCCTTTCAAAATATCACTGCTCATCAACAATACACCTAATCATCCAAGAGCACTGATGAAGATATACGAGGAAATTAATGCTGTTTTCATGCCTGATAACATAGCATTCATTCTGCAGCCAGTGGATCAAGGTGTAATTTCAACTTTCACATCTTATTATTTAAGGCAATGGCTGCCATAGATAGTGATTCTTCTGGTTAATCTGGGAAAAGTCAATGGAAAACCTTCTAGAAAGGATTCATTATTCTAGATGCCATTAAGAACATTTGTGATTAGTGGTTGGAGGTCAAAATATCAATTTTCACAGGAGTTTGGAAGAAGTTGATTCCAACCCTCGTGTATGACATTGAGGGGTTCAAGACTTTAGTGAAGAATTAACAGCAGATTTTGTGGAAATAGCAACAGAAATAGAATTACAAGTGGAGCCTGAACATGTGACTGAATTACTGCAATTTCATGACAAAACTTTAACAGATGAGGAGTTGCTCCTTATGCATGAACAAAAAAGGTGGTTTCTTGAGATCGAAGCTACTTCTTACAAAATGCTGTGAACATCATTGAAGTGACAACAAAGGATTTAGAACAGACCATAAACTTAGTTGGTAAGACAGAGGCAGAGTTTGAGAGGATTGACTCCAATTTTGAAAGAAATTCTACTGTGGGTGATATGTTATCAAACAGTATAGCATGCTGCCAAGAAATCTTTTGTGAAAAGAAGAGTCAATCGATGTGGCAAACTTCATTGTCATCTTATTTTATGAAATTTCCACAGCCACCTCAATCTTCAGCAACTACCACCCTGATCAGTCAGCAGCCATCCATGTAGAGGACAGACCCTCCACCTGCAAAAAGATTATGACTTGCTGAAGGCTTAGATGATTGTTAACACTTTTTAGCAGTAAGGTATCTTTTAATTAAGGTATGTACATTTTTTTATAGAAATAATGCTTGCACCCTTTAATAGACCACAGTATCGTGTAAACATAACTTTTATAAGCACTATATGTACTGGGAAACCAAAAAACCCATGTGACTCACTTTATTGTAACATTCACTTAATAGAAGTGGTCTTGCACACCCTCTGGGGAATGGTCATGCTTGAAGGTGCAGACCCGGGGAGGTGGGGGGGGGAGGGGATGGAGGTATGACTACATGATGAGTGCCAGGTGCACTGTCGGGAGAATGAGAACGGATGCGCTTGGAACTCTGACTCGGGGGGATGGGTGGGACATGGAAAATGTATATAACCTAAACTTATGTACCCCCATGATGAGCTGAAATAAAAAAAAATATATATAAAAAAAAAAAAAAATAGAAGTGGTCTGGAACCAAACATTCAATATCTCTTAGATAACCTGTATTTACTTATGTTCTTCTAGTTCATGATTTCACTGCCTGTGTGTGTTATATCATTAGGTTGGAGTCGAACGAAAAAATAAGAACCGATTAAATATTTTTTGGCAGCTTCTAAGTCTTAGTAAACAGAATTAAATGTCTATTATGCACACTGTACAAACATCAGGCTTTATTAGCAAGCTGCACCATGGAAAGGTTTAAAGAAAAGCTCAAAAGCATTTACACTTTTGCCATTAATAGAGAAGGGAAACATATAATGATACCCTGATGTATACATAAACTTTTTTTTTAATTTCAATTTAGAAACACAGCAAAAATGTCCTACAAACCAAGATTACTTTCATTTGTACTTAAATCTCTGCAAGCAAGTTCACTGGGGCTTCTTTTATAAGCCAGAGGTAGAGAAAGCTTTCTGTCAGATGGGGAGAGAGCGAGTGCTCTGTGCTACAAGTACTTCGTACATTTATTGGGGCAAAATCCCTGAGCTGCTTGAAGATTTGGGGCCTAATTGATTCAGAAATGGATTTCCAAAAAAACTTACAGGGTCAACAACAATTGTTTTCTAATTGACATGTTTAGTCCATCAATATTTAATGTCATTATTAATATGTTGGTATTCATGGCTACGTATTTTTTTTTTTATGTTTTCTGCTGGTATTCTCTGTTCTTCCATTTCTCTCTTGTGTATTGGAAAGGGGAACCGTGATCTCACCACCTACAGTGAAGGCGTGCTTCCAATATAACCAACAGAAAATGAAGCAGCCTGATAATTACTGGCATCTAAGAGGGAAGACGTCTATTCTTTTAGTAACCTCTCTGCCCCATGAGGAAGATAGCAGAGCAAGGAAAGATAATTTCCTCCACAGAAGGAGAAAATTTCCCCCACTGCCTCTTCCCCTTCCCGCTCCCCAGCACACACACTCTGAAGGGCCAGGGCCACTGGGCTGGTGCTGGCGTTGGCTAGGGGCTTGGTGGGAGGGAAGAGGGCTTAGATTCCATATGGGATGATAGTTGAAATGAACAAGACTGAATTTAAATCAAATGAAAATGCCTTTAAAAAATTTTAATGTGAAAATTTCCAAGTATACACAAATAATTTGAGAACAGCATGATGAAACCACATAGCCACACATCTCAATCTTCTATAATTATCAGCATATGGATAATTTTGTTTCCTCTATAAACGCTAATGGGGTTCAGGACATGCTACCCCAAAATATGGCACCATGACATTTGAGGAATCAGCAGGAGCAAAAAGGTCTCTCTTACCTTCTTCTTGCCTTTCTCCCTGAAGCAAGTCATAAAAGAATCTTCTGAACTTCCTCTAAAATAGGTCATAAAACCTTAATTCCTGAGGTGCCCTCCCTATTATATCAGAAGGAAAGAAACATCTTTATTCTGGAACACACAGAGATTTCAAGAAGAATCTGAGCAAAAAGGCCTTGTTAAGTTCCCTGCAGTTTATGACCATTAGATCATATCTCCTTTGTCCAGTCACATTCCTGAACAACTGTCCACTCTTTGTCAAACTTAGCATAGAGATACATTGGTTCCCCTATTTCTTTGGGTCTTCATTTTTAAGGTTCTCGTGTCACTTAAAACTTTTATTAAACAAAATTGGATGCTTTTATTTTTGGCTAATGTCTTTTGTTATAGGTGCCTCAGCCATGAACCTTGTGATGAGTGAGTAAAAGATATTACAACTGACCCTTGAAAAATGCAAGGGCTGGGGCAGTGACCCCCATGCAGCTGAAAATCTGAGTAAAAGTTTGGACTCTACCAAAATTTAAGTACTAATATTCTATAGTTGACTGGAAGCCTTACTGGTAACATAAATAGTCAATTGACATATATTTTGTATATATTTTCTTATAATAAAGTGAGCTGTTGGAAAGAAAATGATATTAAGAAAATCATAAGGAAGAGAAAATATATTTTCTATTCATTAAGTGGAAGTGGATCATCATGAAGGCCCTCATTCTCACTGTCCTCACTTCGAGGCTTGCTGAGCCTAAGCGTACTGACTTATAGAAATGCCCCTGCATTTTTGGAGACAAGATTTTATTTCAGAAGTCAAATAAGGCTTTGTCTTAAAGGAAAATGTAGACATGTTAGTTCGTATATCAAAAGCTGCCTCGCCTCAGGAGGGCGCCTCATTGGTCAGTAACAGCTGCACTTCAAAGCAACAGTTGTAAACTGGGCCTTTGGTTCTCACCTGTTTTGAAAGACAAAGCAGGTCTTGCCTAGAGCCATGGGTGCCAGAGCTGATCAACAAAGTCAGGCTGCTGGAAATGAGAGCCGATCAAACAGATATGCTAATGCCTGAGCTGGGCCCAGCCGGAACCATGCGATTAAAGTAATTAGCATAAGGCACAGCTCATGTTGACTTCTGAAATCTCTGTTCTAAAACACAATGACCAGAGCCAAGATGTCTCTGTTTTTGCTAAAGTAATAGCCTTATCAGAAAACTTAGAAGTTTGCCCTAAGAGAATTCTGTAACTCATTGTTTACCTAGATAGAATTAGTTAAAGGATCTGTAGTAGCCTTTTAGGAGACTTTGACCCTAAACCAAACTATCTATCATTGTGTAAATCCCGTTGCCCTTGGCAACGGGAGCCTGTATCTGCCCCATCAGTACCTGTGTAAAAGTTCAGTCTTTGTTGCATCTCCGTGGGAAGGGACGTAATCTTCCGGATACCCTCCTTGTCTATCTTCATAAATCTTTACTCTATAAACTATAGCTTTGGCTCTGGATATTATTTTTTATTTCTGTTTCCTACTATTTTTTCATCCTTTGTGACGACCCCTGGCTGAGAGACCTGACACAAACCCCTTTGCGGGGAGCGTAGCTAACTCCCCGCAGAGGCTGAGGAGGAGGAGGAGGAAAAGTTGCTCTTGCTCTCTCAGGGCTGGTGGCGTGGAAGACAGCGTGCACGTATGTGGGTGAGCACAGCTGAAACCCTTGGCATTCAAGCGTCGACTGTGCTGTCTCCCTTACAACCCTGACCTCCCAACTGCTTTTCTCTCTTGCTAAATTTTTAAACACAATTCTAAAACTTCAATGTAATCCACAATTGCTTCAGTGTATCTCTCTAAGAGATATCAATAGTTTTTAAAAACATAACAATGCTACCATAATCACACCTAAAAATTAAACAGTAATTCTGTAATGCTATCTAATATCCAGTCCATCCTCAATTTTCTCAAGTGGATCATATTTTATAGAGAGATTGTTTGAATCAGGATAAAAAAGGTCAATATGTTTTATTTGGTTTATATGTTTCTTGTATTTCTGTTAAATTATGCAGCCCCAGATTCCTCCTTCTTTGTTTTCATTTGTTAAAGAAGCTGAGTTACAATTCAGCACATTTTCCCTATAGATGATGCACTTTTGTGAAGTCTTTTGCGAGGTTCCTCTGACTCCATTTGTAAGTTGGTAGATCCGGAGGGCAGGTGAGGGGCTTCCAGGGTGCTACCCTGCCAAGGCCACGCACTGGAAACTCTACCGTTTATGTATACGGTTTAAATTAACCTCCTGGCCCAATTCTGGGTACAAGAGGATAGCTTGCAACCACTCAAAAGTCCAACTGAGTGCTCTTAGAAAATCTCGATGAGTTTTAATAATCTGTGTAAACGTTCCCAAGATCTGCTGAAACAGCCAGGAACCGGAAGGCAAGGTTGTGACGTGGGGCTACCACGGAGAGGCGGGAGCTGTCAATTCGAGCCACTTTTGCCTTGAGACATTTTCCAATTTAGGACAGACAAAATATGTTTGAGAATGCAGGCTGTGCATGGACAGGAGGATGCTTTTTCCACGGGGAAAGAGAGAAATCAGTGGGATCCCAAAAGGATAAGACCTGGTGAGAAAGCAGGGCCAGCTTCCTCTGAAGAAATTTGCCAAACTCTGAGTGGGATAGTGTGGCAGGTTAAAAAGTGAAGTATTCATGCTCTGCAAACCAGATCAATGTTTCAGCAGTCTTGTTATAGTAAGAAACAAGAATCGAACCTACTTAGGGCAGTGCTGCTTGCCACTGAAAGACGACTCACTGTTGTTACGACTGCTCGTGCAGCTGGGGGTTCTCTGCCACTGGCACCTCTGCTCCAAGGCTGGGCAATTGCACCGACTGTAGGGTACCTGCTGTGTCCCGCACCCTCGTGCAGCTATGTGGAAGAATGGGGGCTACCCATCGCTCAAGATACTGCTGTCAAACACGCTACACTTCCCATACAACCCATGCAGACAGCTCCTCTTTCCATTTGGGGAATTCCAAACAAATTCCTGTTTGGGTTGAGAGCCTCAACCCTTTGGGAGAGTAGGACCATTTGTATCTGGCACTCCCGAGGCTTGTTTGTTAAACTGCAGTTCATTTGGTGCATGCGTGCACACACGGGAATCCTCTGTCTCTGCTGTTTGGGCTTTTTGCTATTTGGACTTAGGACAGGTCATTTATAGCATTGGTTAGTTTGAGATAAGATTCTTAGAAACCTTCCCTGATATAATGTTCTGAGACTTGTGTTGAAAACTTTATTTCTGTTTTTGTACACGTGTTTAAACTGGTAAACAAATTATATCAAGAAGTTCAGAATTCAAATGGTTAACCTGCCACTATCGAGTTACAGTACAGAGTTTATTAAACTATGTCTCTATTTTCTCGTCTGCCTGCTTTGAAACTGTAGGTGCTAAGTTACTGATATGTTATCATGAACTCAAAATTTCTTGAAACAGCAAGTTCTGGCAGCAATGTGAAAATTAAAAACTCATTTAAAACTAAAGACAAAAACAAAATTTGGTTTCCTCTCTAAATAAGATATTCGTGTTATTTTGTTCACCTTTTAAAAATGGGGGAGGACAAGTAATTCAGTTTGCTTCCTCATAAGCTGAGTCTCCTCTCTGTCAAAGAAAATTTTTTTTGTCTTTTAAAATCTTTTAATTTTCAGTCTGGCTAGGTGAATAACTATGTTTAATCTTAATCTGTGATCCTGTTTTTGACAACAAGTGTTTTATGACAGAAAATGGTAAAAAAAAATGTAGTCATTTTTTCCCCTATTCAAGATACTAGTGTGAACTAAAATAAAATCTTAAGGCTCACTCCCCACCAGGTGCCTGAATGGACTCCCTCTTGACCAAAGGAATATCCTAAAACTAAATTGCCTGCCATGAGGAGGGAGGTCAGACGTGCCTCATCATGCCCCCTCCCTTCTTGGAGACCCAATAACCAATAATTGTAACCCAATAACAGGCGTACGGATATGCAAGATAAACCTACAGGTCCTCAGTTTACACAACACATACATGTCCGGTGGCTTATCTCTGATAAACAGCTCCTATGTTAAAACATTCCAAGCCTTTAGACAAAGCTTCATGTCTTTAGCCAATTACAAGTCAAAGAATATTTAAGCCCACCTATAACCTGTAAGCACCTGCTCCGAGATGGCCCACCTTTTCTGGCCAAACCAATGTAGCCCTCCCGTGTATTGATTTATGACTTCACCTGTAACCCCTGTCTCCCTGAAATGTATGACACCAAACTGTAACCCAGCCACAGCCAGTCCACTTGCTCAAGGCTTCTTGGGCATGGCCTCGGGTCATGGTCCTCAAATTTGGCTCAGAGTAAATCTCTTTAAAATTATTTTACAGGGAATGGCTTCTTTTCTGTTAACACTAGTTTTTTGTTTGTTTGTTTGTTTGTTTACACTCCCCTGTGTTGTGCTGCTCGCTCATTAGCCTGGACACACACTTGATAATTCAGGTGTCCTCTGCGTCAGGTGGGGCTGGCTTCCAAGCTGTCTGGGTGGGCTCTCCATAAAGAACAAACAGACAGACAAAAAGTCATCACGCTACAGTTGGTTTTCCTTTGCCTTTTTGGTGGCTGGCCTGAGAGAGGCAATAATTTTATGCTTTGTCAAGATAATTCCTGTGTTGTTGGTGGGTTTTTGACTAACTAGAAAAGCTAAACTTTGAGGGTTGAGATTTACACCCATGTGACTCCCTACGTTGCCTTTAAAGTCTTCTGCGGACTCTCACTCTTGGTTAAATGAAGGACATTGTTTTATAGTGACTTGTGACTCTATTTAAACAAATGCTTTAGATGTGTATTGTTTGGCAGGATTTCCAAGAACAAAATTTTAAATTCAGTTATTTTAACTTCAAACTAGCTTTTATTAATAGAGCCACTAAAAGTCCAAGAGAAACTTATTAGTCTTACTGGTATGTGAAACCATACAGGCATGTACTGTCAAATATGAGATGGTGTTTAATTTTCTTTGGGTTGTATTTGTGCAAATATATTGTGAATATCTGTTCCAAGGCTGTGTGAGATTCCTGAAGTTCTAATATGCCCTGGTATATGTTATCAATGGTAGTTATACATGCCGGATTGCTGTGCCACGGAGCCTTTGACCATGGCTGTTGGAGGATTTTTATCATCCTCAGACAATTATTGTTTTACTTTGATTCTTCTTGAACAGCAGTTTATAGTCAACTGAAGTCCAAGATTTGCTTCTTTAAGGAAATTTCATAAGAATAAAAAACTTTTTTGTGATGTTTTTATTTGGAACCTTACTTATTCTCTTGCTTTGTTTTTCAGAGTCATGACAAGTATTGTCATGTAAATACTTGACATTAAAATAACAAAGTTTATCTAATGTCTTTAGAATTTAAAACTGTTAAAGCCTGCCTGGCCCTACCTTATTCATGGCTACTGAAACTACCACATCCTCCCTCTAGGCCCAGGGACTCTCACAAAGAGACAGGCGTGTGAGCCTATAAGGGCCAAAAGGATAAAATTAGTTCAGATCCACATCTCCCCTAAGACACCTTTGTTCCTCAACCCCTTTAAACTTGTGCAAGGGCTTTTGGCTCTTGGTTTCTCTCTGCTCAGTCTCCCACCTGCTCTGGACACTTACTTGCTGGTGGGAAAGCCCACTGCACAATGTCTTAAAGGGACGCAGCAATATTTACAGCCTAGAGACTCGGTTTTACTCCAGGATTTCCAGGGCAAACCGGCCCCCTTCAACCTTCGTAAAAAGGTCTTTTAACTCTCACTACTCCCACTACAGCTGAGCTTCTGAGAATTCTGTCCTGGATACCCCAGAGGAGCCCACCTCCACCATGGCAAACTCCCTGAAAGTCCACCAGCTCATACCTGCCGGCCCATCAGAGACACCAGACTCCAATTCACTGGACAACAGCCTCAGAACCATGGGCTTTGCTATGCTGTGCTTGTCCTTAGACTTCCACCTAACTCACACACTGGCCTACCCCCTTTGCCCAGTCTGGAAACCCTCACAGCCATAACTGTAGGCTCTTCTACCAATGGTGGCTTAATCTTCTTGTCTAGCACCCCTGCTAGGACCCCTAGCAGTTCTAGTTTTAATTCTGATTTTTAAACCCTACAGTCTCCACTATCTAGTAATATCCATGCAAAACCGAATTCAAGCTTTAGCAGTTTCTCTCCAGGGAAACCCCCATTCTGCCTCTTATCTCACTTTTAAAACCATCCAATTTCAGGATTTCAGCTGCTCCCCCTTAATGATTCAGATGAACTCTCAGGTAGAGGCATCTCTACTCTCCACCGAGCAGGAAGCAACTCCAGAAGATGAGAACTCCATCCAAGTTCCCCAGTTCATTAAATAGAAATTTTAGTTTTAACCGGAGAGAGGAGGGAGTGAAAGGTGGCCTTACTAATAAGCCATCTAACAGAGGAAAGTGAGCTATCAGAAAGTAAGAAAAATAAACTCACAGCACAACTGCCTTTTGTTTTTTTTCCAGTTAAACACCAGTGGCCTAACTTGTTGTCTTTAAGAATTTTTTCATAGCCTTCATGAGCCCTAAGCAGACAGTGGGGCTGTGAGATCCCTGCTCACTCTCTGCCTCGGTTTCCCCAGGACCAGATTTCAAGGACCTCTGATAAGCCGGCCTCACAGAGGAAAGAGAAAAATAGAGAATACCTGCAACAACTTCCCGGCCGCTTCTGTTATCAGTCTGCCAGAGCAGAGAAAAAAAGAAAGAGCCATTTTTACCCTTTTAGGCACTGAGCCACTTCTCTTTGGTGCCTGGCATTTCCGCTTCTTCATTTGAATGCTGCGCCCACTCACTCCCTCTCTTGTTCTTTTACTCTCTCTCTCTTTCTTTCTCAGAAAAATAAATAGATGTCTACTTCTGTATATACTAAATTCTGTGAGGAATCTTTCTCTACCCATGTGTGAGCACCTAGTAAGCTTTCCACTTTTTCACTGGGTGTGCGTGATAACTTTCTGATGTTCCCCGTAAATACAGTTGCTTTTGAATGTCCTTGTGTTTAATGTCTGGCTGCCAAAAGGGGAAAAATAAGAGAGATGAAAAGGGAAAAAGACTGGGATCCTTTACGCTGACAGTCACTTCAGCTGCAGGGCCTTACGAGGATGGGAGAAGGTGCAACCCACAGTGACCGCCTGCTCTTTGTCTACACCCTGTGCTCAGAAGCCCCAGCCAGTGATCGGAGCACACATCCTGGCATCCGGAGGGCAGGCCCGTTCTCCCTGCCGTGGCTCCAGTGAGCCGGAGGAAACTTGCATGCAAGAACTTGCGTGCAGCTTCCTGCCATGGGGTGCCTCCTGGTGCCTTTATAGAGCTGGGTGCGGCGTGGGGAGGTGCTACTGTGCTCAGAGCTGAAATTGACCAAAATTAACTGCACTTTACTGTCCAAGCCTTCCTCTAGAAGGTGCAAGCCTTCAATAGACTCCAGAGTTTCAAAATAGTTACAGCAGACGTTCTGCCAGTGCAATGGTTGTCTAGGTGGCGAGACACATGCCTGGTGATTCGCACCCCACCATCATCCCAGACTCCACACACTATTTCTATGTATATGAATGTGTTATGTAGTAATTTAGATATACAATATGTGTATTAAATCAGCACATTGCAATCATGAGCCAGTGTTGAAATATTGACCTTTATTTTAAAGATTTTTTTCATCATTTTAATGTTAACAATGGAAACATAACTAAATTTATAACCAATGTGCATACAAGTGGGGATTTAAGTTGCTTTTTTAAAGTCACAGGGAAAACATTTCGAGTTAAGGTGAAAACTCATTGGTTGCTAGGCAGAATAGAGTTATGTAAGACGAAAAAAGCAAATGAATTATAAGGACTAAAACATAGATTAACACTCTATAATTTATAGGGAAGGCTATTTTTGAAAGGAATGCACCTCAGAGCAGAATCTTGTTCCAGAAGATTAATTTTTAAAATTAATACATCTATTTATTTATCACCTGTGTTCCCCGAGGACTGGAAGAGGTTCCCAGAAAGCAC
This sequence comes from Lemur catta, assembly GCF_020740605.2. Classification (NCBI taxonomy): domain Eukaryota; kingdom Metazoa; phylum Chordata; class Mammalia; order Primates; family Lemuridae; genus Lemur; species Lemur catta. Next base: position 100,327,813 of record NC_059136.1, on the reverse strand, counting down.
AGTTAAAATGCAACGGACTGAAAGGAAATCGATGCTTGCCTGGCACCGCTCTTTATCAGAGTGGTGATCAATATCTCGTGAAGGGCTACAAAAAATTGTGTCAGAAATGCACACCATATTAGTATTATTTCTACTGTGCTCTCCTACTCTTTCACAAAATCTAAGTGGCAGAATTGGTGTTTCAGAGATAAAAGGAACATGTTTCTCCACATCTATTTAACCATTTCAAAATCAGTCGACCTAATCACAAAACAGCTCGTGTCGCTTCCCTTCCTCCCTCCAGGCGTCCCTCTTCATTCGCAGGGCAGCAGGTGGGGGTGGCCTAAGGGTCAGGAGTGGGAGGGTGCTGACGGCTCCAGAGGAAGTGTCTTGTCCGCTGAGTCGTGGTCAACCTTCCAGCAGGCTGTGCATCTGATCCGTCCATTCATTTCTTTAGCCACAATGACCCAAAATTATCAATTATCTCATTTAATCTTCAAACCAACCTTTTATGGGAAGCAGGAAAATTAATAATATCATCAGTAAAAAAGTGAATAAGTGAATGGATGGAAATTTAAACTGATTTGACAATGTCATTGCAGTAGAGTTTCCCAGAGAAACAGAACCCACAGGCTACAGGTAGACACAGGTGGACACATAGAAAGAAAGTTTTTAAAAGGATGGGCACGTGCAGTTGTGCAGGCCGGGGTCCCGCGGTCTGCTTTCTGCAAGCAGCAGGCCCAGGAAAGCGCCTGGAGGTCGGAGAACGGGGGGCTGGTGTGGCCCATTCAGGGCTTCTGGTCACCCACTCTCTCTCTCTCTCCTTCCGTCCCCCCTTCGTGTGCGCATACAGACCAACTCTGTACTGCAGCAACGAACTTTTCTAACCTTCCCGATTTTAGTTAATAAAGATGTGAGGGGAAAAAAGTAATACAGTAGTTTTCCACATATTAAATTCCACATGTTTCTCATCCCCCATTTCACCTTTCCGACCGTTTCTCTCACTTCTCTTCCTGGAAGAGCAGTGGTCCTTGAAAATTCCTCTCGGGCCGTCTCTCGCTGGGCCTGCTCTGAGCCTGGTGGTGTGAGCCCTAGAGGGGAAGCGAGCCGTCGCCTGCTGGCACTTGGCCCGCGGCCTTGGCGTTGGAGACGTGGCCCCGGCAGCCTGGGGCGCGGGGCAGGGGCGGGTGCCAGGGTCCTCGTGCGGCTGTGAGCCCCGATCTAGCGCAGCTCCTGAGCCCGGGGCTGGGCCGGGCTCCCAGGAGAGACCGTGAGTGGGCCTTTCCGGAGGGCTGGCACGCCGTCTGCGCTGACGGTCTCGGGCAGAGCTCGCATCCGCGCGTCGCTGTCGTGTGCCGGCCGGGACACACTGCGTCCGATCCCTGCACTTGCCTTGGCGCCAACGCACCGGCGGAAGCCACTGATCAGTTTTGTGGCAGAAGGGATATCAATTTGCCATTCCTGTTCTAATCTATTACTCTCCTGGCTTCAAGGCAAAAAGAAAAAAAAAAAAAAAACGTTTAAAAGTAATTGAAACGATGGGTTGGTCTTCATTCTCCCTTCAGCTTTGGAAGCAGCGCTTCTGAGCAGTCTGGCAACTTTCCTCCACCTCGGCTTTGACTTGGTTTCCTGCTTGATGAATTTGGTTTATCTCAGCATATTTTCTGTAAGATGGAATACATGTCGTTTGGATAGCTAATCTCCTTTGATGGTATTTCATCCTTTGTTTACTCCTGAGGCCGGTGACACAGCCGGCGTTGGGAGCGGGTGTTAGCGGGGGCGGGAGGCTGAGCAGTCTGCTGACCAGACTCCCGGACCGTTCCTGAAGACGTGTTCATGTCTCTGGGGCTTGAATAAGTCTCCTGCTTCCAGAGCAAATTCTCTTCTATTCTCTAATCCATCAAAATCCTGTTGACCCTTCAAAGTAAGCCATTTTCCCAATAAAAATGAACATTTGTTTATTCTTAGCACTCACTCATGCCTCTGAGATGTCCTTACCATGGTCCACCCTGTCAGGTATGGTAAATGTCTCTTTCCCTGGGTTGCCAAATCCTCGAGGAAGGAGCCTCAGGAGGCCAAACCCTTATTAATCCTGATGCAACTCTCCCTGTCCCTCTAACCGAGCCCCACCCCAGGCTTTGTAAAACACATGTGACCATTTCAGACCTCTGCTTCAAATCTTAGCATTGCTCCCTAATGCCAAAAGAGAATGTCTAACTTTCTCACCACAGTACAGCAAATCACTCAGGATCTCATCCTCACCAATATTTTTAGCATCACTTCCTGTACAATTCCTTAAAATATATTCTGAGTCATGAACAATTACTTACTGTGGCACAATACGCTATGTACATCTCCAGGACACTCCGTGTATATCTTCAGACTTTTTTATAGCATATTTTTTCTCCCCATTATCTAACTCGCTCTCCTCCCCTCAGCTTTCAAGACTCAATTATCCTCTCCCACCCTTATCTATCCCTCCCTATTCCTTCATTCCCTCCCTCCTTCCTTCCTTCCCTCCTTCCTTCCTTCCTTATTCCCTCCTTCCTTCCTCCTTCCATACAAACTTCAATGTCTGCTCTCCCACAGATTCTCTCAGATGGTGGGGATGAACACATAAGCCTTATATTCCTGCTCCAGATACATTTAATAAGCATATATTCTTCCAAAATAATCTCTTTGGCATGTTACACTTATTGTTACATTAATTGTTATATAGCTTCTGTTTTATTTTTTTAATTCCTTAGAGATCTGTGTTTATAATTTCTTAGTACAGTTATTGCATACTAGAGATGTAATTTTTTTATATTCATCTTTTCAAAGCCTTTCCCTCCAACACCTAGCATAGTGCCTCAACATAGAACCTATTTAATAATTATTAATTGGATGAGACTTGTGTGCAAAGAGGAAGGTATCCTTCTGAAGGGACATGGACCAGGAGAGCAAACACTGAGTCCCAATTTTGTCCCCGACAGCTGTGGTGAGTGCAGCTTGCATCTATTTTTCTCCAACAGAAGATGCGTGGCTTGCTTTGATTGGCCTCTTGTATCCCTTCCCTCTAGGATTCTATCAAGAGGTTTGATATTACATGAGAGTTAACATTGGTTTTCAATCTCTTGATTTTGAAATCTAAAAAGAACTTTGGAAATATCTCCTAAATAGAAAAAGGAACATTTCATTTTTATGTAGTCTCAATGTCTCATTCACCTTAAAGATGAAATATTCTTAAATTTACGTTTAGTGATGTTGAGACTGATTTAATCCTTATTTCATTAACTAGGCAATATTTTTCTAAAGGAAGAAACTTTTCCCTTAAGAAAATATTTAATAATCACTGAAGAGAAATATTTTGTTTTTTTTTTTTCTAGTTTAAAATTAAAATGTAAAAACAGAGGTGAGGAAATTGAATTTTTAAAAAATAAATCTGCTATGAAGTTATGAATGTTTAATACAGAGATTTTTTTCAATCAATTGCTCTAGTTTCAATGCCTGGAAAAGTTGATATAAACAGTAACGACCTCCACTGGTCCTGGCTCCCAGAACTCTCTCAGGCCTGCACTGCTCATGATCCTTCCATCTCATGGATCTGGTACTTTGAAAAAATAGAGAAAGAAAGAAAAATGATTTTTGTTTTCTGCTTTGCTTTCTTGAGGAGAGAGAGAATTGAAAGTCCCGATGAAGATAGAACCTCCTCCCATCCCTCTGATCCTTGGTGACTGGTATGTTCACATCCTGATGTTTTCCAAGTTTCTTTGAGATTAGGACTACATATTATCATTATTATTCTTATTTGTATCATAGATGCAAACGTTTATGCAGAAATAAATTATTTATGTTCAACCCATTCTGTACTGAAAAACCTGTGTCTGTGTCAAAATCATACTCCTATTTTGAATGATCCTTTTTTAAAAATTGTTTTGAACACATACTAATGGATTGCTGCCAAATACAGAGAATACATATAAGTTATACATGAAAAAATGATTTTTAGTATTAAAATAATGCAAGTTAAATTTCAACTAAATATGAATATACCCTTTTTGTACAATTTGGCAAAATGTTTCTCACACTCAGGCAATAAAATCCTCTTTCTAAATTTGTCAGAGAATCCCCATGTAGCTCTGGACAAGTCACTGTGGTTCTCTTGGCTACATTTCATCATCTATGAAATGAAGAGTTTTCACCATTTGTAAGTATCACTAAATAATTTCACATTTAGTGATTAAGTTTGACACTGATTAGGTCTAAATAGTTATAGAAAAATTCAATATTAGGCTGAGAAAATGGAAAAAGAGAGAAAGAGACACTAATTATGGGCAGGAGAGAAAAATGATAGCTAGCTAGAGAGATTGCATAATGTACTAAGTATTTTTCTTAGGTAACTTTGACTTACATATTTTCCTTTTCTTTGGGAAACCAGTAAACCAACCACATAAAGAAGCAGAAGTATATTACACCTGACAAATGCTGACAATCTAATCACGAGATAACAATCAACCACTTGTCAATCTCAACTTCAAAAGTTTAATTTTAGAATCCCACATAGCTATTGCTACTAAGACAAGAAGGGAAAACCAAATTTTAAGCTCTCAACAATCTTAAAATGATATGTATAGCCTAAAATTTAACCAGGAGCAAGATACAACATTAAGACTTTTCTAATCCTTTTCCTTTTTATCCCCTAGAAACATATTTATTATGCTATCAAAAATAGTTTTCATATGACATATCAGCTCCTGATGGAAATATAGTAAAAATTCTGTAATCTATGGCCCTGAGAATTGGGAGTGACAGGGAATGTTAAAAGTTACTGGTATTCATACACTCCCTTTTTAGGCACTATTTATTACTGCTGCATCATAATATTGCATTGTGTCTTTCAAACAAATATTATTTCAAGAGAGCAGAAGTTATTCCTGTTTTGCTGATAATTCCTGGCACCAGGCTTGCTAAGTCACGAAGCCGCCACTGCGTCTCAATGCCCTCCACTATAAAGTGGGAGTAGTGTGGAAATTAAATTAGGCACAGACATGTAGAAGTGTTTTTATTACCACGTTGTCTATCAAAGCCTAGATAATTTCATTGAATTAGCTGGAATGGCGGAGTTTGCTGGTGACAGCATTATCATTAGAATTTATGTCACTGGCTGTAATTTCTCTTCCTTTTGCCCGTAAATACTCTACTGGTTATGAGACGATGGACTGAGGAAAAGGCTAAGCATAGATTTCCGTGCGGGAAGAGAGAAGAAAAAGGCACAAAGAACGTAAACATGAGTAACCCACAAAACTGGAAGCCGTCACCTGGCAACTGACGGCAGAGGGGAGCAAGGCAGTGACACCGCAGCGCGGGCGCGGCCTGCCCGTGAGGCCGCCTGTGAGTCGCAGGACCGACTGTTGCCCCCTTGGCTGTGCTGCTTCCGAAGCACGTTCTGGCACCGCCTGCTGCAGATCCGCAACGCCTGAGTGCTTCCAGCTCGTGTCTCGTCATCAGCATCATGTGCAATCTTAGGGATCATCCTGGGGGAGGCGTCAGCGCACTTGTCCCTTGCTGAATCACAGCACCAGCAGCGCCCAAAGCCTCTCCAGGAACTGGCTCGGTTCACAGATCCAGACCTGAGCCAGCTCACTCCAGAAACAGTAGATCTACCCCGCCCCAGAGGCTACTGCTAGTCCTGAACTTTGTAGCATCTCTGGGATGTTTGTTTGTTAGCCAAGTTCCTAGGCTTGCAGACGGTATGGACAGCTTGACCATTACCTGTTGAAAAGTCTGTAAAGTAAGTGATGAAATTGTCTTCTGGACACGGAGAGTAGGAGGCCAAAAGGAAGCTTTCAGAGAGCTATGTTTTGTTTCACATTAGTTGTGCACACAAAAGCCAGATTGCAATGTGTAATATGTCTTGAGGGAATCTAACTGAACTTGGCTTAGGAGTTACTACCTGGAGAAAGCAATTTGCATAAATTAAATGATGAATGTGAAGAATCAGGAACACCGTGAAAGAAAGACACACACACACACACACACACACACACACACACAACTATAACTGGTATTCCCAGAGCATAATTTAATGATTCCCGGCCAAAACATACCTTAGCATTCTAGAGCTTATTGCAAATCAGCCCATAAAAGAGGATATACTAGATCCATACTTATGGGTGCAAGCAAAAAAGAAAATATTAAAATTCATTTTACAGTATCATTAGTGTGTTACATTTTTGCATTTGAATAAGTTGTAAATGTATACTAATGTGAATAAAAATCTAACATTTGCTAATAATATCTTTGTTCTGAGTTTAGGTATCAGGGAAAAACTTTCAGACAGTATTTCCTAAAATATTACCTAAATAGGCAAGGCACTATATACATTTCTTTTCAAACATTTTAGCTTTTAAAATGTCTCAACTTATTAAGAAGAAATTTATTATATGAATAATAGCTTTATAGTTCAGAAGTTTCCATTTACTTAGAATACTTATGAAAGTTTTTATTGAAGAAAAGATTTTCTTTTGACTGCATGTGTATTTTTTCCCATTTAATGGCTAATTAATTCTCCTAAATCAATTTAATTCAAAGACCTATAAAATAACTTTATCAAAATTCAAGTATTGAAATATATGTCCATTAAGAAGGAACTCCATTAAACTTACATAATAAATGTCCTTATAATATAAAATTGTCATTTGAGTTACTTTAGAATTCTTCACCCAGAGCTCTATAATCAACACTGAATTAGAAATGGATAAGTAATACATTGATTTAGCCTCATTTGCACACACTGTACTGGATGCTATACCGAGTTACATGGAGAGTGGCAGGTGTGACTCTACATGCCCACTTAGGTATTGTGCAAACGCTCAAACCACCAACTCAACCACAGCAATAACTAAATAATACAAAGATAAACGAGAGGTGAATCAGTAGAATTTGTGTAGTTCTATTGCCAGAAAGGTTGAATTTTCAATATGTTTTTAAAATGAAATGTTTTCTTTGGAAAGTTAACAAGTGTTGCCTCTAAGGAAACAATGCATTTGCAAATCCTGAGGAGGGCTGCTCTTTCCTAAAACTCTGGCTCTAAATGTTTTTGCAAAGTGGTGGGAATATTGTGACAGGAGCTAAGACTTCTCCAGGGAGACGTGGGACCACGCTCTACGTTCCTTCTGCTGTGAAAGCTAACATTGCTAGGGGGGCAGCCACGGATTTACAGAGCCCGGATGCAGTCATCTGACATCAGAGTGTACGTTTATCTTAAAAGAGGAACCCATCTCAAAAGACGTTTTTTGTTTTTTAGTTTTTGTTTGTTTGTTTGTTTTTTAAACATTTGCCTTGGGCTCAGTGTCTGAGCCTTGTCCTCCTGGAGTTTGGTAACGGGCTGCTCAGGGCTGTGGTGTGCGGTGCCTTGGAACCCCCCGACGACCCTTATGGGTCTGGGTGGTCCGGAGGGAGATGAGTCTGCATGTCTGTGTGGGAGAGGGCTTACACAAAGGAACTGTGTCATGATAAGTCCAGGTGAGTTTTGCCCTAGACAGCGTTGTGTACTCTGGAGCTGTGAAGTTCTTTAGAACCAAGGAGGGCACGCATGATGTTTTCGCTTCTTCGATGGAGAGAGCAGCAGAGCCAGAATAATGCAGGTTTCAGAATTTCCAGGTTCCAGTTTATTCCAGACCTCCAGCACTGGTGGTGAAAATAGGGTGGCGGTGTACCTGGACCCTCAGCACCAGTGGTAGTTGTGGCACATTTAAGTCTGGAGGGGCTGGAGTTCTGGCGTGAGGACAAGGTACAAGGTACAAGGTACAAGGTGCAGCCTCACCTGAGGCTGAGTGATTTTCTAATCTTTTTATAACGTCACAGAAGGGCTCTGAGAAAGGAGGAATTAGCCACACAACCTCAACTACAGGGGCTCAGAAGAATTTTATTTCAGACATTAAATGAAAGATAACCTTATTTGTTTTATCTTAATCTGGTGAGATGCCAAATATTTATTAAACATATCAACCAGCGTATATGGCTTCCACATATCAAAGTTAGGTTTTTTAGAGAAATTAGTTTAAGATGCAATTAACTTTTAACTAGGACAAAGGCACTAATCAAATCTCATTATTTGGAACATCAAAACTCGTACATTTATTCATTTAAATTTCCCTCTCTGTTTTTGCTTGGCTTTGAAGCAAAGACCTAGTTACTTCTAACTATTATCATGTAAAATATCATTTACCACATCTAAAGTAGATTCAACTGATATCCACATGCTGAAAATAGGTGAAACTTGAGTTTCCTGGACTATAACTCAGTAAGTTATAATTAATAAGATTACTTGGTGATAATTTTGGTATTTTTATGGTTAGAGAATTTGTCACAACAGATACATAAAATAACTTCCCAAATATATATGAAAACCATAAATGACTGGATGGAAGACTACACTGGTTTTAGAGTTTATTATAAAAGTGCCATGAAGAAACATTGCTCTCAATATGTTATATGATTTTCTTCTCCCTTTATAAAATATGCAGTCTCTTCATTATTCCTGAAGCACTCTTAACTGCCAGCAGTACATGCCAGGTTGAAGCAGAAATCAAATTTACAAAAAGCCTTAGCGAACATAAGATATTTAAGAAGAAAGCTATTTAACATCATGTCCCATCCAGGGGCACAGGGCAGATTATTGGCTGAGTTCTCATTTCAAAAGCATGGGGATTGCTCCAAATGTGCTGTAGGTTGCTCAGCGTGTAGATTTCAATGTGTTCCCAACAGAGGGAGCTAGAGATCATCTTCAGATGAAGAGTGAGCTAGGATTTTTGGATGACATTTTAGCATAAGATGTTTTTCTTTCATTAGTCGACATTTATTCAAAGACTTCTTCACTCAAACTTGTGAACATTACAGCTGAAGATTGGTATCATTGGTATGTACATTTGATTCATCAGTGTGTACTTTTCCATATTTGTGTTTTTCTTTTTCCAAAACATATCATATTTATGGGTTACAAATGTTAATGTTTAATTTTATCTACTTTGTGATAAGGGTGGAATCATAAGAGAAACATCTTTCTCCATTATCCAATAGCAACTTTTCCCCAGGGATCTTCCTGCAACTTTTAACTTTGTTTATTAGATTTTTAATCAGAAAATAAATGTTAAGAAGAAGTTCTGGGATGTAATATAGAATGTTCTCATTCCTTTCTGTGGCAGGTTGTATTTTCTAAAGATTTCAAAGACAATCGCTTCATGCCACATGCTCTTCTCGGGTGTGAGCTTGCCCCGTTCCCATGCCCTGGCACTGGGGCAGACTTGCTTCTGCTTCAGCCAACAGAGTATGGTGACAGTGATGTGTGCAGCTTCTCAGGCTGTCAGAAAAGGCCATGCAGCTCCTACTTGATTTTCCTGAGGCGTCTGCTGTGGAGTGAGACATCACTGCCATGCCGGAGTCCACATGGAGGTGCTGGCTGACATCACCGTTGTTCCCATGAGTCATCAGCCTTGCAAGGGAGTCACCAGGACCAGCTTCTGCCAAGTGAGTCCCACGTGGGATACCTGCACCCAAGAAGAGCAAAACAATAGCCAGATGATTCCACCTAAGTTCCCGAGCACTGGATCCAGAGTGTAATAAAATGCTTGTTGTTCAACATCACTAAGTTTGAGGTAATTATACAACAGTAGGAATTAGAAATGTTTGCTCACAAAATTAGTACAGGATTTAAAAAATGATGCCTTTTAATCTTTATTGGAATGTACATTGGTTCAGCCTTGATGGAAAATAACCTCACAATGTAATAAGGGTCTTAAAACATGCAGACTTTTTGACCTTGTGCAACTATCCTCAGGATATGATCGAGTATGTAGATAAATAATTAATGTGCAAAATATTAATGCCTGCATTATTTATAATAATGGTAGTTGCATTTAAACTATTCAACATAAATAAATTGTTCAATAATTTCATTCAATGAATGTATACATTTATTAATTTATATTGTGCAAGAGTTGTTAATAACATGTATACAAATGAGAGTCCAACCATGAAACAGAAGCTACTCTAAGTATTTAAACACACGTAAGACAGAGAGGAATTCTTGCAGAGAATTAGTCCCAGTGCACTGTGAGAGGTGAAGGCAAGCAGAGGATGCAGAGGTCTGCGACACCAGGCTGACGGTCGCAGGGAAGAGGCCTGGCCACCAGCACGCAGGAGTGGGGTCACCGAGCAGAAACCAGAACGCAGCAGGCCTGTCCGGAGGACACTCGGACACTCCAGGTTTTTCCATCTTTGACAGAGAGGAAGATAAGAGATAAACCCTGGCTTTGCCCTGCTTTTACCCTCCAATCAAACCCAATCAGACACTTACTGACCCGGAGACAAGCAAACGCAGAGCTTGACACAGGGCCTTTGGAGCGCAGCGCAGGCCCCGGGGGGACGCGCAGGTCCGAGGACAGAAGGCCCAGGACCGGCGGGCAGGGCAAGCGCGGAAGCCAGAGTGCTGGCAGGAAACACCCCTGCCCTCTCGCTCAGGCGAGCCCAGCTTTTAAATGGATGGATTTAAATGGTGGATTATTTGAAAGTGGTTTAACTCTGAGGTAATTTTAACTCTACAATTTTGACAGTAAAAATCTTAACAGAATTGTCAATACTGATGAATTTTCTTTGATAAAACAAAATTTCAAAAGACATTTCACTAGACCAATTAATTTTTAATCAATTTTCTTCACATAAAACATAACAAACTTTTTATTATCTTAAATTTGTGATTGACACATAATAATTGTACATATTTATGGGTACTTGGGGTTTCAATGCCTGCATACATTGTGTAATGATCAAATCAGGGTAATTAGCATATTCGTCACCTTAAAAATTTATCATTTAGAAAAAAATCTCTCTTCTAGCTATTTTGAAATATACACTGCATTATTTTTAACTCTAGTAATCGTAGTATGCAAGGCAAGACCAGAACTTTTTCCTCCTATCCAGCTGTAGCTTTGCATCTATTGAGCGGTCCCTCCCCTGCCTACCCCCATCCTCTGGCCACCACTTTCCTATGCTCTCCTTCTATGAGAACAGCTTTATACATTCCACATACGCGTGAGATCATGCAGTTTGTCCTCCTGCACCTGGACTGTTTCACTGCCAGAGGCTGCCCTCAACTACAGGGTGCCCTCATTGCTGGAGGCCACTCTCTACTCCTAGGGGCCACCTTCCACTCTTAAAGACTCTTCTCCACTCCTAGAGCCACCCTCTACTCCCAGAGGTCATCTTCCACTACCAGAGGCTGGCCTCTAATCCTAGGTGTTGCACTCCAATCCTAGAAGCCATCCTCTGACCCTAGAGTCTACCCTCCACTCCTATAGGTTGCCCTTCTTTGTTTCCACATAGCTTTCTTTGCAGCAGTCACTTACTTCATCAAGCCAGCAAGGGAAATCTCTAGAAGGAATGTTTTAGCAAGACTGAGTTGTGTATACAGTAACATAATCACGAGAGTGACATCGGTCACATTTACTATATGCTATTGGTAGGAAGCAGCCAAGCAAACAGAGTGGATCACACAAAGGTGTCAACATTGGGAGGTGTGGATCATTCAGTGGCCGTCTTAGTGTCTGTTACCGATCCTGTGCGTGCGACCCACAGATCCTATGTATGGCACAGCGTTTTGGGTAGGCAGAGATGAAATCTGTTCAAAATAGGGGGTCCCGGCCGGGCACGGTGGCTCACGCCTGTAATCCTAGCACTCTGGGAGGCCGAGGTGGGCGGATCGTTTGAGCTCAGGAGTTCGAGACCAGCCTGAGCAAGAGCGAGACCCCGTCTCTACTAAAAATAGAAACAAATTAGCTGGCCAACTAAAATATATATAGAAAAAATTAGCCAGGCATGGTGGCACATGCCTGTAGTCCCAGCTACCCAGAAGGCTGAGGCAGTAGGATCACTTAAGCCCAGGAGTTTGAGGTTGCTGTGAGCAAGGCTGACACCACGGCACTCACTCTAGCCCGGGCAACAAAGCGAGACTCTGTCTCAAAAAAAAAAAAAAAAAAAAAAAATAGGGGGTCCCGAAGATAGAAAACTACAAGTAAGAATTTCCACATTCTTTGTCTTGTGGCCCAAATGAACATCCCTCAGAACCACATTAACTTAGAGGTAGTTTTCAGGAGGCTGATCTTCATTTTAGAAGTAATTTAAAATAAGTGTATGATTTATAGTTAAAGCAGAAATAAGTACTGATCAACCCAATCCAATATTATTTCTCTTTTGATACATAATTGTATTACAAAGTATGTATAAGCATTTCTGTAAATGCTAAAACTGTTTCATAGTTATTTACTGTAAAGTGATGGTAATTAATTGATTCTGCTATTTATCTATATGATGTTTCTCTGAAGGGAAGAAATCTAAATAATTATCACTGGAAACTTGACTTTATTTTTCTGGTTTTTTAAAAAAATATTAATAGATTGTATTGTTTAAAGCAGTCTTACATGCACAGCAAAATTAAGAGGAAGGTACAGACAGTTCTCAGGTAATCCCTTCCCCACACGTGAACAGCCTTTTCCATTATCAACACCTTCCTGGGAGGGTACATTTGTTATAATCAATGAACCTATGTTGACACATCATAATCACCCCCAGAGTTTATAGTAGTCGTTAAGGTTCACTCTTGGTATTGTGCATCCTATGGGTTTGGACAAATGTATAATGTATAATGACAATGTATAAAGTCACGTATTAGCTTTTTATTAGGAAAAAAATTCATAAAATGAATTTAGGTACAAAAATGAAGTACTTTCTATTTATTTATTTATTTGCTTATTTTTGACCCTTAAAATAAATAAAATAATGTCAGGAGCTTGAAAGTAATTGGCAACAAAGAGGGTTGTGCCTTTGGAACACAGAGTAACATTAATTAGTGAAGGAAACAAACAATGGTCATTTGGGGTAGTTACACTCTATGTCTGGAAACTCATACATTATGTGTTTCATTTTTGCTTTTTCTATACTTATTTTCTTTATTTGGCAAGTGGTCAGTTTTTTGTTTGTTGCTTGGTTGTTATTTTTGCTGTTAGAATTTTAAATGCATACAATTTTCATATTATATATATATTCAAATATTGACAGAAACCAACTCAAAAAAAGGGGAAATATGTTCACCAAGCTAATGAAATTGAGTTACTACAACTGTGTTTCTTTCAGTTTTTATTAGGTAGGGAAATTTTATGTCATTTCCTTGGTAGTATCACTCATTATTGAAAACATCAGCAAAAATGGTACCTGAGTGACAAAGAGTGACAAAGATTCACAAACATGAGTGACAAAGATTCACAAAGATTTCTATCATTACAACACTCTGAAAAGAATAGAGAACATCTTGCAAGTTAAGAGTAGACAAAAGTAGTCTTTGGCAGAAGAGATTCCAAATAGTGATAGTTTATAAGAGATTGGCCAATATGGCAATATCTGAAAGTTCTTGTTGGAAAATTCCACTCTCCCCTTCCCCTAACCAGCCATGAAATTTATCCTAATATGAACAAATCTGCACATATTATGAGTTCAATAACTGGTGTGGTTTTAAGATGAATACGTGTGCATACATATATAATATTTAAATGTTTTGATTAAATATCTCTATGCAAAGAATGTGACATTGATGTGAACTTTCAAAGAGCTTTTGAGATCACAAAAACTTACATTAGTGATTTGAATTGGACTATATCCTCAATTCAAGCCAATTTAGAAAAAAAACCAAAAACCTTTTCATGTAGAGAATCTATTTATTCTATTAGCCAATTAAGATTTTAGAATTATCTTTGTGAATCTCGTATGTGTGGTTGTTTTTCTTTTAATTTAAATTCAAACACATACATTCGGTTTTATTGTACTGTCTTTTTTATGCTAGACTGCAGAAATTTTTGATGTGGCGAGTTAGTTTATACACTTTTGTATTGATCCCCAGGAAGTTGGAGATATCTTAATCTCTTAGACACTGAAGTTTATATCCTGTAACAAAGACACAAATGCAAAGTAAATGTTAAGTGTTGTATTTAAATTTCTTTAAATTAGCACCATAATTTAGAGAACTTTATTGGAATTTTGTGGGAACATTGCAAGAAAAGCCCTCTGGGGATGGTTCTAGTACAAGAATTATGTTCTTAAGTTTATTGTTAAGAATGAACTTTAATTTTAAATGCCTATTATAGGCTCTAAGTAAACTTAGCACACTCTATCTGTTGAAATTTGAGAGGATATAAAGAGAGACTCATAAACCAATATAGCCTTTTTCTCAAAATGGTTATAAAACTTGTAATTTTCTATATATTCTTGCCTATTGCCAATTAGAGAAAGCAAAGCAGAAAATATATTAGTATAGAAGTGATTGATAGACTATTTTTTAACTTGCACAAAAATTTTTAGAATTAAAATTTATCCAGCTTTCCAAAAGTGTATTATCAGTAGGCTATCTCCTAAATCACAGCCTACAGATGATACACCTAGAGATTAATACACCAAGAGATAATGAGAAATAAGATGATACTGCTTAACACATTCAATTTGTTACAAAACTATAAGAGATTAATATGATTAAAAGAAAAATAGAAGTAAAAATCAAGTTGAATTTTGCTGTGACTGTAACCTGGAAAAAATTAGAGAAAAACTTGAAAAATATTATCATGAAACTTAAGTAAAATATAGATTTGTTTCTTCTGTGTTTTTTGCAAATCATAGAAACTTTAATAGCAATATCACATTATGTATCAGAGACAGGTGAATCACAAGACAAATTTACTTTCAAAGCTCACATTAAACTATCCATCGTATGGCTGTGTTCTGTCCGATAGAATGCGAGATGATTTATGTGTGCCCATGAACATCTTCCTCTTCTCTGACTTGGCAGAGACACTTGCATTATCCTGGAAACTGTTTCTAGAAGAGGGCCACTCCTCCAGATAGAAGGGGTCTGACCCCTGAGTCAGGTCTTGAAAGATACTCTTTGTCAATCAGACACATCCATTGTAGAAGTTAGAAATGGAATTTTCTTATGAATAAATAAAAACAGCTATTGTCAACAGCCATTATGAAATTTGGACTTTATGTGTTTTGAATTATTTTGAACTAAAATGTATCTTAGATGCTAGAAACTGAAAGCTAAATACAATATTGATGATTTCAGAATTGAGTGTAGAACAATGAGGACAAGTATATTTAAACATTGTTGGAACAATTGTAACAACTTATTTATAAAATCCACTGGTAGTTATAAATATTAGATGATATAGATATATAATACACAAGAAAGACCAGAAAAATTAGTCAGTATCAATCTGTTTTCATTCCTTACTCTCTTAATTACTATGCATTTTTTGTAAATTATATACATTTTCTAACTTCCAGGTTTTTTTTCTGTAAGATGGGAATAATAAGGCTTTTTAATATTATTTTCATGAGAATGGAATGAAATGGCACTTAAATATTTATCATATAAAATTTAGTTCTTCCTTAGTCTAAATAATCAAGGAAAAACAAGGAAAAATGAAAGAAAATACAAGGAATTATGTTAAAAATACTTTATGAATATTTGTATAGAGGTCTTTGTGTGGCTTCAAGTTTTTTTTTTTTCTCTTTCTTTTTCTCTTTTTTTATTTCAGCTTATTATGGGGGTACAAAAGTTCAGGTTATATATATTGCCCATGCCCCCCCAGCCCCCCAACTTTGACCTTCAAGCGTGTCCATTCCCTAGACAGTGCGCATCGCACTCATCACGTAGGTATACACCCATCCTTTCCCCCCAGCCCCCAACTCTGTCCGATACCCAATTGATGTTATTCCCAAATGTGCACTTAGGTGATGTTCAGGGAAACCAGTTTGCTGGTGAGTACATGTGGTGCTTATTTTTCCATTCTTGGGATACTTCACTTAATAGAATGGGTTCCAACTCTCTCCAGGAGAACCAAAGAGATGCCATATCACCGTTATTTCTTATAGCTGAGTAATACTCCATGGTATACATATACCACATTTTTCTAATCCATTCATGAATTGATGGGCCTTTGGGTTGTTTCCACATCTTTGCAATTGTGGATTGTGCTGCTATAAACATTCGGGTGCAGGTGTCTTTTTTATAGAATGACTTTTGTTCTTCTGGGTAGATGCCCAATAATGGAATTGCTGGATCGAATGGTAGGTCTACTTGAATCTGTTTAATGTGTCTCCATATTGCTTTCCACAGGGGTTGCACTAGTTTGCAGTCCCACCAGCAGTGTATGAGTGTTCCTGTCTCTCCACATCCACGCCAATATATATTGTTTTGGGACTTTTTGATAAAGGCCATTCTCACTGGAGTTAAGTGATATCTCATTGTGGTTTTGATTTGCATTTCCCTGATACTTAGAGATGTTGAGTATTTTTTCATATGTTTGTTAGCCATTTTTATATCTTCTTTTGAATATTTATAGCAATTTTATTAATAATAGCCAATAGCTAGAAAAAACCCAAATGTTTACCAACTGGTGAAGTAATAAATTGTAGAATATTATACAACAACTACTATACAGCAATAAAAAGGAGTGTACCATAGGCACATACAACATGTTAAGTGAAAGAAACCAATCCCCAAAGCCACATCCTGTATAGTTCTATTTATATGGTAAACTGGAAAAGAAAAAAATATAGTGTCTGGTCTCAAATCAGGGGCTAGGAATGAGGGGAGAAATTTTTGTGATGGCAAAACTTTTTGACTGACTGGAAACATTTAGTGTATTGATTGTGGTGGTGACAACATGAGTATATAAATTTGTAAAAACTTGACTATCTGTACAACCAAAAAGAGTAAATTTTACTATGTGTAAACTATACCTCAATAAACCTGACTTGAAAAAGAAATACTTTATGCAACTGAACTTTTGTGCAATAATAAAATTAGCTTTTTGGGATAATACAAAATTCTGTGTAAGGCTGTACATCTCCATGGACTTCAACTGTTAACACAGAAATTCAGTCGTAATTTGTTTTAGAACTATTTGTATAATATTAGATTCTATATTTATAGTTTAGAATTTAAACTACTCTGTTACAAATAATTGTTTTATGTTGAACGCTCATGACATTTTCTGAAGATAACTTCAGTCTTACTATTTGTATAATCATTTCAGTTTTAAAATAGTGAGAAAAATATTTTCTAATGTTTATGAAAATATTACAATATGTCAGGCATGTGGCTAAGAAATATACATTTATTATCCCATTTAATCCTTGCAACAACCCTAGCAAGTAAGTGTCATTATTATTCTAATTCTATAGATCAATAAACTAAGTTTTATGAAGGCAAAGTAATTTACCTCATACCACACAATCAGTAAGTGATAGATCTGTCTGGAATCATGCAATTTTCCACCATATTTTTCAATCAGGTCATCACTTTAATATAAATAAACATTCATGGAATAAAAATCTACTGCATGAGTAGGTGTGTGTGTATTAATTTTTAAGGTTGACTAATTGTTAAATACATGCACACATATTATATTGAAACTCCTGAAGCTACCATTTAGGCATGGCAAGAAAAAAGGACAACCTAACAAAGGGTATAAGGTGGAAGAAGGTCTCAGCATGTTTGAGAAACTGAGGTAAAGCGACGCGCTGAGAGCACCGTGGCTGATGTGCTTCAGGGGAAGTTTTACAGGTAGCTGTTTGACGAGAGGCTCACGTAAGCTGTGCTTAGACTTGTGGGTCTCCTTTTACACACAGGAGAGTCTGATCTCCCGTGCATTTGTGAGATGGGGCCATGAGAAATCACCAAAAAACCCAATTTTGTTCTGAGGGAGAAATGTCTACGTCTGGAGGTGAATCACGATCTTTTAGGCCAATCATGACAATATCCTTTCACCCTTCTGGCAGTTCATCTAAGTGTGGTGCTGACTGGCATGATGGCGGGGGGGCGGTGAAAGGAGAGAAGATGACGAGGAGGAGGAGGAGGAGAGTGGGAGAGTGAGAGTAGAGGAGTACACGCAGCTGATCGGGAGGTAAAGAGGATAACTAAAAGTGCAAACCCTTGAAAATGCCAGAAAAAGATTCAAGCACAAAAAGGAGAAAACATGTTTGATAAAGGGAAGGACAAATCCTTCGCTCTTACCCCAGGGAAGATGAAGAAACCTGGCACTGGTGCAGGTGATCTGTAGAGGCTGCTGAGAACATGAAGGAGGACTCCCTTCTGTTGACCAGGGGGGTGCGGTTACCCACACACTGAGAGGGGGTAGAGACGGCAGGAGTCAGGGAAGGTCATGAGAGATTTGTTTCAAAGTGAGCAAGAGAACTATTAGGAGAAGGATTTCCAGAATTACAGAACAAAGACCTTCAAAATCCATCCCCATGAAAAAGCACTAAGAACATTCCCCCAAAAATGTCTAATTTAACATGTTAAGAAATCTTCAAATTAACCAAAAGCTTAATATGATGGAAGAAGCCTTTAATCAAGAAAAACGACTGAATCTTGGAAGAACAGCCAGCTTTGTGGCCTCTTAACTTACCTTATTCCCATTCAATCTCTCCATTGATCCACAGTGAACCTGAACACCCATCTCCCCACTGCAGTGGCTGTGGCAACCAGCAGCCAAGAAGCTGCTGGAAGGTGCACAATAGACTTGGAGCCCCTGAAATGGCCACACCTCTGAGAAGCTCAGGGCTTGTCTTTATTGGACCCAACTCAGAAATCAGTTTATGGAAACAGTCCTATTATCAGGGTATTTTTCAAAAATAAACAGTGTCACTGACTAATTACACAGCTGCCTGAGATGACAATACCGGTTGGAGACACCAAAAGGCTGACCATAAACCTTAAAAAGAAAACTGGAAATGAGATGTCCATAGGATGCTTTAAATAGATCTGGCATGTTCATGGGCATCTGGAATGCCATGTGTGTGTCCAGGGCTGTGAACCTGGTCAGAAAATTCGTAAAAGAGCCCTAACTCTCACCTCTGGCTGATCTTCAGGCCCTGTGCAAGCATAAAATGTGGCAGAATTATAAAACATCTGCCGGAGTATTGAAAAATGTATGCAACACAAACAGAAAGCCACCTATCAAAAGCTGGGAAATACACCGATTCAAAGCATTTAAGAAAGTTTCTGCATAGCCATTAGCTAATCTGAGCAGAGAATTCAACAGCCATACCTGGAAAAGAACACATACTCTACAAAATTATTTCAGGAGTTTAACCAAGAAATGATGCTGATCTAGCACCTCTTGTATTTTCCTGGATAGAGCTTGAGGCCACATCCTCTGAAGTGAGGTATCACAAGAATGGAAGAATAGGCTCCACATGTACTTGCCATCAGATTGGCACTGACTGATCAACACTAAAGTGCTCACAGGGTAGTAATATCCTCTGGGGGTTGGGGGGTTGGAGGGTTGGGGGGTTGGAGGTGGGTAAACTCACAACTAATTGATGTGGTGAGCATTGGGGGGGTGGGCGGGAGGGTGGAGGGCATGTCTCAAATCATGGTTGGGATGTGGCAAAGTCATAACATGTAACCAAAATGTTTGTACCCCCATAATTTCATGAAATAAAAAAATTCCTTTATGATATTAAGTATTTGGGAAATTATCTCCCCTCCCACTCCTTTTAAACCAGTTTCCCTCTATATTTATCATTTTAATTAGTATTTTTTCAAAGAATCAGCTTTGACTTTCTTTATTGAACACACATCTGTTAGTATATAGTTACATCGACAAATCTACATCTGTGTAATCTATATCAATATTACATATATATATACACACACACACACACACATATAGTTGTTGTTGTATCTCTATTATTACCATCTTGCTACTTTCTTTGGATTTAATTTGCTGTTCTTTTCTTGGCATTTTGAAATGGAAACTTAGACTTTCCCCCCAACCCACCTATAAGGCAATAAATTATCTCTCAAAATAAAATAAATAAAATAAAATAAAATAAAATAAAAACAGCAATAATGACAGCAATAGCAAACAGCAATAGCAACAAACCCTGAGTGGGGTGAGGGATCTGATTTCTAATGTTACCACATTATGTTCCATAAAGTGTTCAGTTTTAACTACAATAAAAAACATGGCACAGTCAAAGAAACAGGAAAGTATGGCCTACATATAGAAAAATAAAAGTCATTCAATAGAAACTGTTCCTGGGGAAATCTAGACTTTGGACTTACTAGATAAAGGCTTCGAATTAGTTATTACATATATGTTCAATGAAGAAAGGGAGACTATGTCTAAAGAATTGGAAGAAAGTATGAGAATGATGTCTTGTCAAATAGAGAATATCAGTAAAGAGAGACAAAGATATAAAAATAATTTTAAGAGCCTAATAGATATTCTTGGGTTGAAAAGAAAAATAACTGAAATTTAAAAAAAAAAATCACTAGAAGAGATTAACAACAGATTTGAGAAAGTAGAAGAATCAGGTGATTTGAATATAGATCAGTTGAAATCATCTAATCTGAAGAACAGAAAATGAAAAGAATGAAGAAAAATGAACATAGCCTCACAGACCTGTGTAGCATAATAGGAGTCCCAGAAGAAGAAGTAGAGAGACAAAAGAATGCCTACAAATTTATAGATTTGGAGAGAAACATTAATCTACACATCCAAGAATCTTAACAAACTCCAACTAGCATGCACTCAAGGAGATCCACACGCACACGTATCATAGTCAGACTGTTGAACACCAGAGTGAGAGAAGTAACTTACCATGTAAAGGGATCATCAATTATATTAGCAGCTTCTTTCTCATCAGAAACTGGAAGGCCATAAGGCAGAAAGGCAACATGTTTAAAGTGTTGAATAGAATAATGCTAATCATAACTCTATATCTAGCAAATAAATTCTTCAAAAATGAATGATGCATTAAGACATTCCCAGATAAACAAAAATAAGGAATCCTTCATGAGCAGACCTAGCAGGTCTGTCCTATACAAAAATTGTAAAGGGAGTCCTTCATGCTGAAATGAAAAGATACTAGATAATAATTCAAATCCACATAAAAAAATAAAGAGCACCAGTAAAGATAACTATATATGCAAACATTTTTAAAGTATAAGTATATTTTTGTTTGTAATTTATTTCTTTCCTATTTTATTTTTAAAAATAAGCGCATAAAGCAATAAATAGAAAACTTTGTTGATAGAATTATAATGCATAAAGTGGAAATCTGTATGACAATAAAAGAACACAAATAAATGTATAGAAAAGAGGTATATTGGAGCAATATTTACTTTTATAAAATTGGAAACAACTTTGCACTAATCTGAACTCAATTACTTTACATTACAATATAAATTGTAATTCCAGTGCACCCACTAAGAAATAAGTCAAAAGTATATAAAAATGACAGTATTAATTTTTTATACTTGAAAAGATCTATTTAATAATAAAAAAGACAATAATAGAGGAATAGGAAAAAAAAAGACTAAAACCATACAGAAAGCAAATATAACATGGAGATGTAATACCTATTTTGTCAGTAATTAAATGTGAGTGGACCAAACAGTTCAATCAAAAGGCAGAGATTGGAAAAATGAATAAAAATGATTCAACTATCTGCTCTCTACAGAAGATACTAGTTGGATACAAAAACACAAATATATTGAAAATAAATAGAAGGAAAATATATACATGTAAGCAGTAACCAAAAGAGAACTGTGGTCCTTATACCAATATCAGAGAAAAATAGACTTTAAGACA
Organism: Lemur catta; assembly: GCF_020740605.2. Lineage (NCBI taxonomy): Eukaryota > Metazoa > Chordata > Mammalia > Primates > Lemuridae > Lemur > Lemur catta. The sequence continues at coordinate 100,306,142 of NC_059136.1, read as the reverse complement.
AAAATTGTTACTAGAGACAGAAATGGACATTTTATAAGAGTTTCAAATTGTCAGAAAAACAGAACAATTATAAACATATATGTACTTATAAACATATTTCAAAAATCCATGAGGTGAAAACGAGAAGAATAGGAGGAAGAAATAGTCAATTCAAAAGTGAAAGCTGGAAACTTCAACACTCCAATTGCAATAATTGATAGAACAATTGATAGAACAATTAGTAGATCAGCAAGAGAGAGACTTCAACAACTCTGAAAACCAAGTAGAACTATCAAACGGTTTTGATCATCTCATGCAACAACAGTAGAATATACACTCTTAAGTATAGATGCAGTATTCTCAAGTAATGTCATAATGCAATAAAATTAAACCCAATAATAGCAGTGAAGTTTTAAAATTTATAAATATGTGAAAGTTAAACAACCTACTCCTAAATAACCAGTATATCAAAGAAAAAAATCGCAAGACAAATTTGTCATTACTTTGAGGCAAATGAAAATGAAAAGACAGCATACCAAAACTTATGAGATGCAGCTAAAGCAGGGTTTAGAGGGAAATTTATAGCTGAACACCCCTACATTAAAAAAGAAGAAAGATCTCAAATCAATAACTTAATTCTCCATCTACAAAAACTGAAGTGAAAAATCAAACTAAATGCAAAACAACAGAAGGAAGGAAATAATAAAGATTAGAGTAGAAATACATTAAATAGAAAAATAATAAAGAGAATCAATTAAATCAAAAGTTAATTCTTAGAATGTATTTTAAAATAATGACAAAATTTTAGGTAGTTGAATAGGAAGAAAAGAGAGAAGACAAATTAATTAAGTAAAAAATGAATGAAGAAACATCACTACCAACTTTACAGAAATTGAGAGGATTATAGAAGAATGCCATAAACAAATGCAATACAACAAATTAGACAAAGATAAATTTCTAGAAAAATGCAAACTTCTAAAATTGGTCAGAAAAACAGGAAAATCTGAAAAGAACTAGTAAAATAGAACTAATAGGAACAAGTAAAGAGATGGAATTAGCAATTAAGAAATTTTTCACATAGAAAAATTCAGGCTTTCATGGTGAATTGTACCAACTATTTAATGAAGTAACCCCAACACTTAACAAAAACTTTAAAAAAATAGAGATGGAGAGAACACTTTCCAACACATCCCATGATCCCACTAATACCAAGAAAGAAATTACATATTAATATTCATTTCATTGTGAATATAGATGTAAATATCATCAGCAAAAGACTAACAAACTTATTACTGCAATGTATATAAAGAGTTATTTACAATGACCGAGTGGGTCTTATCCTAGGTATACTAGGTTGATTAACACATCAAAATCAATAAATATAGTACACCACATTAATAGATGAAAAAGCAAAAATATCATGAGCATGTCAATAGATGCAGAAAAATTCCATGACAAACCCTACATCCTTCCATTATAAAAACACTTTATGAATGAAAGAAGCCAATTAAGAATAAAAAGGAACTTCCTCTACTTGATAAGGTGCATCTGTGAAAAACTCACAGTAGTAACATGCTTAATAGTGAAAGAGTGAACACTTTCTCTTCATATCAGGTAAAAGACAAGATGTCTACTCTTTCCATGTCTATTCAACATTTTACTGCAGTTTTTGCCAGAGTTATTAGGCAGGAGGGGAAAAAAAGTAACCCAAATGAAAAGGGAGAAGTATAGTTGTCTCTACTTTCAGGTAACATGACCACGTAGAGAGAAAAACCTAAGTAATCCACACATAAACTATTGAGCTAATAAATGAGTTCAGCAATATTGCGGGAAAAAGAATGAACATACAAAAATCAACTGTATTTCCAACTACTAGCAGTGTACAATCTGAAAATGAAATTAAGATAAATAATTCTATTTATAATAGAATGAGAAAGAATAATTTTCACAAAAAAAGTACAAGACTTGTATGCTGAATACTGTGAAGCATAATTGAAGGAAATTTAAGTAAATGTAAAGACATATTATGTTCTTGTATCAAAAGACTTAATATTGTTTATATGATGTCTTAATCTGCTAGGGCTGCTATAACGAAACACCATAGATTTGGTGGCTTAAAAAAAATTTATTTCTCACAGTTCTAAATACTGCAAAGTCCAAGTTCAAGGTGATAGCAAGGTAGGCTTCAGTTGAGATCTCTCCTCTTGGCTTGTAGGTGGCTACCATCTAGATTTTTAACTTATATCTGGATAAAAAAAAACAAGTTCTGCTGACAATAGAGCTAGGAGGGTGACTATGTAAGGATCTATCATTCTGTTCTCATAAAGATGGCTGAGAAAAGAATTGATAAGATTCTGGAGATCAATATGAATTATGAAGCCTGCTTGCCCAAGAGAATTGGACAAGTTTCTCTCAGATCCCATCCAAGTGGTCATCCAAACTTGTGGAGAACCACACATCACAGGGAATAAAGCAAGAGCCCAATAATGTAAGCTGCACAGTTTGTCAAACCCTTTTCATTTTCTCCTTGGATACAGAGAAAGACTACATTTTCTAAAATGCTTTGCAAATATCTATGACTTTAAAAATATATACTTATTCATTTTTATTATATATACTTAAGGTATACAACATGATTTTTTCATATACATACACATAGCGATTACTACAGTCAAGTAACATACTTATCATCTAATGTAGTTCTCTTCTTTTTTTGTGTGTGGTAAGGGTACCTAAAAGTCTACTCTCTTTGCAAATTTCCACTATACAATACAATATAATTAACTATAGTCTTCAGGTTGCATATTAGATCTCTATACTTATTTATCTGAGAACACTGTATCTTTCTACCCTTTGACATTTATCTACCCATTTACCCCAACCTCCAGTCCTGGTAACCACCTTTCTACTCTTCATTTCTATATATTTTATTTTTGAATTCACAAAAAAGTGAGATCATGCAGGATTTTTCTTTCTCTGTCTGGCTTAATTCACTTAGTATGACATCCTCTAGTTTTATTCAGTTATTGCAAATGGCATCTTTCCTTCTTTTTTAAGGCTGAGTAATAGTCCATTGTGTATGTGTGTGTATATATTTATTTATTATATATAAATACACACCACAATTAATTTAAAAAATCTCCCAACAACTACAACAACAGAAAGCCTCAGACCAGGTGGAGACATAGCCAAATTCTACCAGACCTACAAGGAAGAACTGGTACCTATACTACAGAAATTATTCCATAGCACCAAGAAGGAGGGAATCCTCCCTAACTCATTCTATGAAGCCAGTATCACCTTGATACAAAGTTAGGAAAGGACACAAGGAAAAAAAAACCCACTACAGATCAATAACCCTCATAAGCATAGATGCAAAAATCCTCAGCAAAATACTAACAAACTGAATTCAACAGCACATCAAAATGATAATTCACCATGATCAAGTAGGGTTCATCCTAGGGATGCAAGGATGGTTTAACATACCCAAATCAATATATGTGATTCATCACATAAACAGAAGCAAAATCAAAGACCATATGATCATTTGCATACATGCAGAAAAACTATTCAACAAAATCTAGCATAAAACCCTGGTAAAAACCCTGAACAAACTAGGCATAGAAGTAACATACCTCAAAATTATAAAAGTCATTTATGATAAATCCACAGACAACATCATAATGAATGGGGAAAAGTTGAAAGCTTTTCCCCTAAGAACTGGAACAAGAGAAGGATGCCCACTGTTACCAATTATAATCAACATAGTACTGGAAGTTCTAGCCAGAGTAATCAGGCAAGAGAAAGAAATAAAGGGTATCCAAATCTAGAAAGAGGAGGTCAAATTATCCCCATTCACTGATGATATGATCTTGTATCTAGAAAGCCCTAAGGACTCCACCAAAGCCTCCTACAATTGATAAATAAAGTTTGCAAAATCTCAGGTTATAAAATCAATGTACAAAAATCAGTGGCATTTTGATATACTAACAATAGTCAAGCTGAGAGTTGAAACAAAGACTCAATGACATTTATAATAACTGCAAAGAAAATAAAATACCTAGGAATATACTTAACCAAGGAGGTGAAAGATTTCTATAAGAGAACTGCAGAACATTGATGAAAGAACTCATAGATGATACAAACAAGTGGAAAAATAGCCCATGCTCATGGATTAATAGAATCAACATTGTTAAAATATGCATAGTGTCTAAAGTGATGTACAGATTCAATGCAATTCCCTTCAAAATACCAATGTCGTATTTCACGGATCTAGAAAAAAATAATTCTATGCCTCATTTGGAATCAAAAAAGAGCCTGATTAGTCAAAGTAATCTTATGCAAAAAGAACAAATCTGGAGGCATCACATTAGACTGACTTCAAATTATACTGCTAGGCTATAGTAACCAAAACAGCATGGTACTGGTATAAAAGTAAAGACATAGACTGTTGGAATGGTATAGAGAATCCACATGTCAAACCATCTACTTGCAACTAACTGATCTTTGACAAAGCAGACAACAATATACACTGGAGAAAGGACTCCCTATTCAATAAATGGTGCTGGGAAAACTGGATAACCACATTCAGAAGAATGAAACAGGACCCAAATCTCTTGCCATATGTAAAAATTAATGAAAAATGAATAAAAGACTTAAATGTAAGACAGGAAACCATAAAAATTCTAGAAGAAAACATACGGAAACCTCTTCTAGACATCGGCCTAGGCAAAGAATTTATGAAGAAGACCCCAAAGACAAATACAGCAATGGCAAAAATAAATAAATGGGACTTAATTAAATTAAAAGGCCTCTGCACAGTAAAGGAAATAATCAACAGAGTTAATAGACAACCTAAAGAATGGGAGAAAATATTCACAAACTATACATCCAATAAAGGGCTAATATCCAGAATCTACAAAGAACTCAAACAAATCAGCAGGAAAAAAACAAACAACCCCATGAAGTAGTGGGCAGAAGGCATGAACATAAATTTTTCAAAAGAAGATAGGCCAGGCGCGGTGGCTCATGACTGTAATCCTAGCACTCTGGGATGCTGAGGCGAGCAGATTGTTTGAGCTCAGGAGTTCAAGACCAGCCTGAGCAAGAGCAAGACCCCATCTCTACTAAAAATAGAAAGCAATTATATGGACAGCTAAAAATATATATATAGAAAAAATTAGCCGGGCATAGTGGTGCATGCATGCCTGTAGTCCCAGCTACTTGGGAGGCTGAGGCAGGAGGATTGCTTGAGTCCAGGAGTTTGAGGTTGCTGTGAGCTAGGCTGACGCCACAGCACTCACTCTAGCCCGGGCAACAGAGTGAGACTCTGTCTCAAAAAAAAAAAAAAGAAGATAGATAAACGGCCAAAAAATATATGAAAAAATGCTCAGCATCACTAATCATCAGGGAAATGCAAATTAAAACCACAAGGAGATACAAGCTTACTCCTGTCAGAGTGGCTATTATAAAAAATTCAAAAAACAAGAGATGCTGGGGTGGATACAGAGAGACAGCAATGACTATACACTGTGGGTGGGACTGCAGGCTAGTGCAGCCTCTATGGAAGACAGTATGGAGATTTCTCAAAGAAATAAATGTAGACCTACCATTCAATTAGCAATACCACTACTGGGTATCGACCCAAACAGAAAGAACTCATTTTATCAAAAATATAATGGCATTTGAATGTTTATCAGCACAATTCACAATTGCAAAGATACAGAATCAACCTAAGTGCCTATCAGTTCACAAGTGGATTAAAAAAATGTGGTATATGTACAATATAGAGTACTCCTCAGCCACAAAAAGGAATGAAATATTGTCTTTTGCAGCAACTTGCATGGAACTTCAGACCATTATCCTGAGTGAATTATCTCAGCAATGGAAAAACAAGCACAACAATTACTCTCTCATAATTGGGAGCTATATGATGGGCACACATCAGCACAATGAAATGTAAAGGATATTGGAAAACAGCAAGGGGGATGGTGGAAGGGAGGGAGGGGCAAAAACTCACCTATCGGATACAATGAACATTATTCTAGTGATGGGTACACTAAAAACTCTGACTTAAGCTTTATACAAGGTTCCATGTGACAAAAATGTTTGTACTCCCTTAATATTTTAAAATAAAAAAATTAAAAAAGGAAGAAAAAAACCTGGCTTATCAAATATTCCACAAATGATCCTCTACTCTTTTACCTCATTCACAGCCTTGAAGGTCAGATGCTTCAGGTGGCGTCCTCACACCTGTGCCTGTGTCCTTGAATTGAGTGCATAGAGCAAGGCTCTTAATGTCCACATTTGATTTTCATGCAATCAAGTAAAACAAGTGTGTGTGTTTGTGTGTGTGTGTGAGTGAAGCCACTGAGATTTGATGTTATTGCAAAACATAACATGTGACCATCTGGAGCTACAAGTGAGAGGCCCTCGTGATGATGGTGGCAGAGATCGTGGACTCTGAAAAATCAATAAAAGACGGCTAGGGGAGAGTGTTACTGAAAGACCAATGAGATATGCAGAGGCAAAAGGAGAACTTTTCTTGTTTTTTTCCAGAAAACTATTAATTGTAGAAAAACATCCATACAGAAATAAATCACCATACATATTACTTTTTTTGTTTCAAGGTATTATGGGGTACAAATGTTTTTGTTTACATGGGTCAGCTTTGCAATGCTTGAGTCAGGGTTGTATGTGTGTCTGTCACCCAGATAGTGTTTCTTGTACCCATTAGGTAGTTTTTGCCCATCCCCTCCTCTTCTCCCTCCCCTGATTGATTTCCATTGAGTTATACTTCCCTCTATGCACATGTGTGCTCATCGGTTAGCTCCAATTTAATGGTGAGTACATGTGGAGTATTTACCCAAAAGAAAATATATCATTTTATCAAAAAGACAGCTTCACTCAAATGTTTATTGCAGCACAATTCACAAGTGCAAAGATGTGGAATCAACACAAATGCCCAACAATTCATGAGTGGATTAACAAACTATGGTATATGTATATCATAGAGTACTACTCAGTCATGAAGAAAGATGACTTAATGCCTTTTGCAATAATGTATGGCATGGATGGAACTGGAGACCTTTATCCTAAGTGAAGTATCTAAAGAACGGAGAACTTTATTTTTGAAAAGTCCTCTGCAGATTGGGAGGTGCTGCTTTTGGTGCAAAATGAGTGTGCTTTGGGTTCTGGAGCAGGGTCATGTTGGAGAGTTAGAGATTATAGACAAAAAACACAGGGCAGGGAAAGGACATCAGGGCAGTGAGGAATAGAGTCTTGATTGGATGACCTTTGAGCCGAAAATCACCAGTCTCGCTTAATTGGCTGGTTCTAGGCAGTCTGTTGTTGGTGCCAAGTGGTCTGTTAGTGGTCCATAGGGAATTTCCAGCTGCAGTCGTTTTTAAGAACTACTCTTTGGCTTGGTTTTAGACGGATAGGTTTCGTAACACTTTCCAAGGCAACAGAGGGTGTGACTACTCCTTCCCCCTGTCATGGCCTCTTGGTTCTTTTGAGCCACAGGGAACCCACTCTGTCTGTCAGCTAGCAGCATAATTTGACAAGAATCAGTCCGTTTTCAATGTCTGCGAGTCCCAAAGAGCCTGGTAGCAGCTCAGCAAGAATATAGCATGAGGAAGAAACACCTCAATCACACCCCTCTTCTACCCTCAACAGGCTGGGGCAGAAGTGTGACTTTGAATGAAGAATAAGGCTATTCACCTTTGAGTAGACATATTTATTACCGCCTGGAGGACCTTTTAGTACCTCTAAGGAAGAAAATGTAATGGAACTTGCTCTAAATGTTATCTAGGGGTGAGGGAAGAACTAATTACAGAGAATATATTTAAATTAATGGAGACAAAATAAAATTGCTTTATGATTTCATTGCATAGGTTGTAGTTTTTCAGTACAGTGACTAGCAGTATTTTTTTTGGCTTTGCAAATGTAATAAGTATGTCATTATATTCAGAGGATGAATAATTCACAAAATTCGAAAGAAAACTACTCAGTTGTACAATGTAAAAAAACTTGGTATGTTTTCCACTTTATTAAAACCTCTAAAACAAATGCTAATTTATTATTATAAAATTGAGTATATTTTTCTTTGAAATGTTCTGGATTTCATTTAACTATGTAGTCTGTGGGGTTGCAGTAGCCCAGTAATATTGGAAAATAATGAGACCATCATTGTCATTAAAATTTGACATGGTGTTTTTCCTTTGAAATGATAGTTACTATAAATATCACCTTATTTCACAAGCTTTTCATTGAAACTTTAGAGGATTTTAGTGAATCTGGCAACTTTTCAAAGAAGTAAAAATGTTCTGAAATGGAATTTTGAGCATTTTATTTCTTCATGGCCCTTTCATCTTCTCACTGCAACCATCAAATCCTCACAGCATACCTCATGGGTAAGGGCATTTATTGCTGTTACTTGTTTTTATTTTGTCTTCAAAGTTATTCTAGCAAAATTTATCTGGACTAAGACTTCACGACAACTACTGACATATTAAAAGAATAGGAGAAATAGTTTTTAGGGAGCAAATACTTTTGAAAAATTTAGATTACAATGTACCAATTTTCTGAGCATTTGCAGCTTAACATTTTTGAGATTTCTGTCTTTGTTCTCTCCTAATCATCTCTAAATGTTTATAAAAATACTTCCCATTTACTGGGCTCTTCATATGTCTCAGGAATGAGCCAAGGAACTTTATATATATAGTAATATAAAAATTCAGAGAGTTCAAATAACTTTCCTAGCAGAGAATTATGATAGAGCTGGATTTTTTGTGGGACTCTGACTTTAATGCTAGTAACTGCTGCTCAATATTAGCCTCATTTTGATGGTCAAGTATAAGAGTTCTATGCCATTAATTCAGTAATTTACTTTAGATGTTTAAAAAATGCTTTCAACAGTTAATATTTGATCCATAGTATTTTAACTTATTTGACAAATTTGCAAACAATTCAACTTACCCTACAACTCAATTCAGTTGTGTAGAGAAAATGTAGGTTACTTGGGAGGCATTGCATGTTAAGTATCAATCAAGAGAAGAAGAATGATGATGATGAGGAGAAATGTTTGTATATCTCCATCTGGTAAACTTATTGAGATAAAAATAATTTACGCTTTTATTTCAAGAGATTCAGTTTATCTTAAATTAAAAAAATAACACACATTCTCTTCTTCCTTGTGCATAATCTAGCAAAATTTGTGTCCTAGTAGATGAAGGATGCTAGGAGTTGAGCTTCGAATGACTCCATGGCATCAGGGATGCCCTAGCATTCTGGGAAGATGTGATCTCTTTCTACTTCCTCTTCAGCAGTGTGTCCCTCCTTCACCTCCATGTCGCTTGCCTTGCTGGCCATTTTCATACAAGTCTAAAGCTGGCACAAACCATAGTCTGTTGTGATTTCTGGCTTTTATTGCCTGGTTGTGCCCCTGGCTGACCAGCCTGCCCTCAGTTTCCGTGGGCTGCAGACCCCGGGATCTCTGCCTTGTCTGCCCTTCAAGCCACTGCCTGGTGAACCTCCCCTTTCCTATCTCCAATATGGGGACTTTAGTCCAGGTGACAGGGAACCACACACCCTCTCAGGTCTGCATCCTGAGTCTTGGATCCTCCCTCTGCATGACTGAACTGACTCACCAATTCTATGTAGCTAGCCTCCCGGTTGTGGGTGAGGAGGGTGGGAATTGAGTTGGTAGGTAGGTGTCCTGAGATAATGCTTTTACATAATTATAGATGGGGGCTAGGGTTACAGGAGATTCCCACTGCACTTAATATGACCCTCATATATCTAACCCATTGTCCTCTCTGTCCTTGCATATGCCATCATTTTCATGACTAGGTTATTCACATTCTAAAGGGAAAACACTATGCATTGCTACACAATAGTCACAATTTCTCACAACACTTAGGACATTAATTTCTGATGCTAATAATATTGACTTAGTTTTTGTTAAAGTTATGATACAAGACCAGGGAATATGGCTCAGACATCTCACTCCTTGTTGTTTTTGTTATTTCTATAATCTGATTTCAGTTTCTCAGGTATGTCCCATTACCTAACAACCTAACAGGAGCCAAAGAAAACAGGTAGAGCTGCCAGGCAGCATGAGTGCCTGTCATTTTTTATAGTGCAGTTGTTCGCAGGTACTGTCTTTCCCACTTCTGGCAACTGAATGAACAGATTCTGGGCTCTGAGGGTTTATGTTATGCGTCAGGAGCCAGGGCTGAAGCTTACATCATTTAAATTATAGTCAACACATAGTTGATAAGAGTCACAGAACCTACCCTGTTAGGTGTCATAGCCCATCTTGTGACCCCTAAGACTGGCCTTCAGGGTAGCCACAAGCTTGACTGAAAGGTTGACTCTCCTGAGGAAGGTGGACATAGAGTCATTCTGCAACAGAGATAATGAAATTCACACCAGCAGTAAGAATGGATCAAACGTCATTAGTTATAAACACAGCTTGATACTGAGGCAGGAAACTTGTAGCTCATAAGTATGTTTTCTAACAGATTAGTTCGAATGGAGATAGGTAACTGAATTGGAGAACAATGATAAATAAAGACTGAAAGGTAGAAGCAAGAAACATTTAACAGATGACCTTGAACGTAAGGCAGCAGACTTTACACTTTTTTATTATCTACAAAGAAAAAAAGTCCACCAAATAATGGGAAGAATAGGTGATAATTAGAGAACAATGCAGACAAATATTATTTTCTTGCAAATTAAAACAATTATTCCCTCCCTCTGCCCTTCCTTCCATCCTTTCTCCCTTCCCTCTTTCCCTCCTTCCTTTCTTCCTTGCTTCAACTCAAATCTTGACAATTTTATGTTGAGATACTGATAACATGCCACACATAATTCTAGGCGCTTGGAATAAAATGTTAAGACAGATTTGGTCCTTGGCCTCTGTGTAGTGAAGAATTAACTATATCCACCGAGAGGTCTGGCCTTTGTCCAAGCTCCTGGGAGGTGACCTCTGACCCTTGGATTTCCTGAGAGCTGGAAGAGTCTTCACCCCCAGGCCACACCTAATTGTGTATGCCAAGGAGATGACTGAGGAATACCAGCTAGAAAGACCGTGGTGCGCTCAGAGGGCTGGGGCTTTGAGACGGGAGAAATCAACCAGACCTCGGGGGGCGGGGGCTGGAGAATAAGTCATCTACGTGGACGACCCCAGAGTCAATCGTGCCTGCATGGGGAAGCCTCAGCGAAGCCCCTGGGCACCAGAGGAGCGTGCGGGGCTTCCTGAGCGCCGTGCTCTGAGTGCTGCCCAGCGCCCTGAAGTCGCGGAGCCTTCGCAGGGCGGCGGCAGTTGCAGTGCCAGCCTGCGCATCCCTTCCGCCGGCTGGTTCTGATTTGTGTCCTTTTGCTGCGCTCAAGCCTTCGCTGTAAGTGTCGAGGCTCAGAGGGTGACACCCCAGGGTGTGGCGCCGGCTTGCCGAGCGCTGTGAGCCGGAGGCGATTGGACGCGCCTGCACAGCAGGGTTCCGCCCTTCTCCCGTCCTCCTGTGTCCTTGTCCCTTCCTCTCCCCGAAAGCAAGTCACAGGAACCAGAATTTCTCATCCCCAAGGTGGGTCACAAAAACGAGAACTCTTCACCCCCAAAGTCATCCATAGAACCTGGAAAGGTCACTCTCTCCCTTCTTCCTTCTCCCTCGAAGACTCGCACTCCAGAGAAGTCCTGTCCCACACCTGGGAGAAGCGACCATACGCGAAGAGCCCAGACGAACATGAAGGACCAGGCCTTGTTGCTTCTCCCCTCGGTCTGTCACCGTCGGGCCACACCCTGTGGTCCAACCGCATTTCTTCATGACTGTCACTCTTCCTAGACTCTAGACCTTAAAATGCACAGCTGTCCCGGTTCTTTGGGTCTTTCTTTCTGACAGCTCTTGTGTCATATAAAGCTTTGATTAAATGAATTTGTTATGCTTTTTCTCTTGTTGATCTGTTTTTTGATACAGGAATGATGGAGAGGAAGCCTCCACCCTTTCCACTGTTTTGTAATTGTAGCACTTGTCTGGGCTCTGGGTCACACTGGGGAAGCGTCAAACTGGAGGGACTCTGGGGACTTCATATCTGTCAGCAGATGTCTGAGTGAGGGGGCCCCAGGGAGCCCTGAACCTACAACTCCTACCTGAAGAATTGGACACAACTGGAAGCCTGGAGGACTGAGCCTGTCACCTGTGCTTGGCTAACTCTGGGCACTTCAAGGCCCTGTGACATAACAGGGAACAGAGAGAACTGGTGCCACAGTGGCCTTTCGCTGAATTTTTTCCCCTTTATTGAGTAGACACTTTACTTATCACCTTTTTCTATTTCATGTAACCTCAGGTCATAAATAAATCTGCCTTTCCCAAACATTTTAACCATTATTAATATTTAAACAAAGCCTTGCAGCTAAATGAGGTTTTAGTATTTTCTCAAATACTATTTTGGAATAATTTGTGGTTTGTCAGAGTCCACAGTATTATACTGATGATGATGATGATGATGACGATGACATTTATTTGGACTAGAAATAGTTGTTAGCTTATTATTAGGTTAATGAGTTGGGTAAATTAATAAATAGTAAATCGCAAATATGTAATGCTTTGAAATTTTATTTGGAAATTAATTCTTAAATAAGAGTTCATATGATAAATTCATTTAATTTTACTTCTGGTAACAGTTTGGAAGATGCTTATTTTTCAAACTAAATGTTAACTAATTGTTGATGCTCTTTGTGGTCTCACTCAGTTACAGTGAAATGAGTTGTTTAATGGCTTAACATAATGTTTTAAAGACAATGAAATATCAATACTATGTAAAAGGCAAAACTGTGAAGCTACTGCAGGGGCAGAGGGAAAACTTCTGCCTCACAATCTGCTGGTCTGCTGAAAATCAACCCACAAAAGGCAGATCAAAGAGGGATACCAATTTATCTGACCCTAGTTTTATGTGCCATGGGAGCCTTGGGAATAAAAGATGGCAGGGAAACTCGATTTTTATGCTTAGGTTCCACAAAGGATGGACAGCTGTGTAGAAATATGGTTGGACAAAAAGGGTGAGATCCAATGTTAATAGACTGAGTGGGGAACCCAGCAGAGCCTGCCTGGGTTCTTGGCCTCTCTGAGCAGCGTACTTCCTTCTGGGTGTGGGGCAGGGCCTCTCTGGAATGGGGGTCGTATGACCTGCAGGCAAACAGCGTAGATCAGATAGTTTCTTTATGGCAGTTTTCACACAGGAAGGTGGTGGGTACACTAGAGTAATATTTTTAGGTTTTACGGCTGGCTTGGGGGAAAAGAAGTTCTGGTTTCTATGACCTGCCTTGGGGAAGAGGAATGCTAGTGTCTCTGGTTAGCTTCAGGAGAGAAGGAAAAACCAGGGTCAGGAGGGCAAGAGCAGGTCAGGGAGAAACTTCTGTCTCTGAGGTTGCTTCTGAGGCCCTCCTTTGGGAGCACTGTTTTCCGAGCACCACCGTGGAGGGCAGTGATGCACGTTCCCAAGGCCTGTGTACTTACAGTGTTGCATCCATGGTTGGAGACCATCGCCACCTACTCACTATCATAGTGAAAGAAGTTCGTTGTCATTAAACAATAAATCCGAGCGGATATGTGAGTCCCATGGTGAGCACAGGTCTATGGACTAGTTTTTTAATATATTCCTTCCAGGACCATAATGTGTAATCTCAACGTGTAGCAGTAGAGGCCCTGTTTGGAAAATGCATCCATTTCACCAGGATAATTTTTGTTTTTGACCTAAGTAAAAGAACAATACTAAACCGTTCTTGGCATAAATCAGGTTTGTTCTCACAATTCAAAATAGTTCTACCAAAAATATTTTACATCTTGTGCAAAATATCTTTATATTGCATCTCAGTTCCTCTGTGAAAAGTACTTTCTTTATGTTGGATGAACGCACTTTTCAGGGACTGAGAAATCAACTCTTTGGAATTGTCACTCATTGAATTTCTGAGATTTGGCATACTTTTCTCTAAGTTTGGTCCCTTTTCTCCTCCTGCATTTATGAAGGTGGATGGAACAGGGGGAATCTGACAGGCTAACAATTAACTTTTAAAAATAAATCGTGGGAACTTTGTTTTAAAGCAACATTCATTTACATGTGGCATTGCTACTTGGCTTTGCAGACCCTGTTAATCACAAAATAAACACTGCAATTGATTCTCTTTATCGAATAGCCAAACTCAGGCTCTAATTTTTCTGTGATTTTCTCATTGCAATATCTCAGAAAACCTTAAATTGTTCATCTAAAATATGCTAAATTACACATATTTTAACATATTCATCAAATTTAGTATTTTTTATGTTAGTATTTTCCAAATTTCCATTTTAAGTAAAAAATACTTTGTATTATTTTTTTTTCATGCACTATAATCTGTAGTGAACTATTGAACTGACTTGCCTAAAAAATACCGCTCTGATTTGTACCGTTTCCCATTTCCCTGGCTAAATACTCCCGGCAGGTGGATCTCAAGCTGCGTGTGTGACATCACTGAGGCCGGGAAGCTGAGAAGGGGTGCTGGCACTCAGCTTTCCCAAGGCTCTTCCAGCCAGCTCCAGCTCCAGCTTATCACTTGCTATAATTTAGTTACCACAGGGGAGGGGATGGCAGAATTTCTAAATTGTTATGGGAAAAGTATAGAGAGAAATGTAGGCATCTTGGGGAATTTTTAACCTTCACTAAATTAATATATTACATCTGGATTATTGAATAGGGTAAATGCTAATTCTGTGACTTTGTCATTAAATAATCTATATTAAATTAATGTTGTAGATAGCAGTAGTTAAAAACAACCTTAAAGGAGAGAGAAGCCCTTCTAGCTTTTACAAACCACTAATGAGAAACACTATAATCCCTTGGCATTAATATATAAATCCAGAATAAAATACAGATTTATATTGTAAATCCCTTTTTTATTCTTTTTTTGTGGGAATTCAAGAATAAAATTACCAGTAGTAAGAAAAAGTAAGTTGAAAGACATTAAAAAGTTTCCTGAATGCTTCAGTTTAACCCTATTACATTCAAAGCACGAAAACATTGGCCATTGTTATCCTTCTTACCAGTCAACCAAAAGAAACTTGTTAGTAGGCAGATTATTTCTAACAAATGTATAAGGATTTTCATTTTCTTTATGCTTAGATCTTAAAAGAATTATTTCATAATCCATCAGAAAATAAAGCTTTTCATATCATTAAGAAGTAAAAACTGTAGACAAATGCCATTACTTATTTATTGATTTTAAGTATGTGTCAATTATATAAACACTGTGTACTACAACTATAAGGAGAGGAATTCTCCAGTTCTGAGACCAGAGAAACTTGGGTCCGAATGCCAATGCATTTGTTTAATAGATAGACAATTTATGTAGTAAGTACGAGTTTGTTTCCTGATCTATAAAGTGGAAATAGTAGCTTCTTCTTTGTGAGGTTATTGTAAGGGTTATAAAGAATGCTTGTAGAGCTCCTTTACACCACTGGAATAAAATAAAAGTTTAATGAATAATAATGTAGGTGGTTGGAGCTAGAATAAGGAAGTAGAAGCTTGAAATGTTTAGGAAATGTATTTACTGTTATAGGACCATATAGAAACAAAAATCTGATCTTGAATCCAAAATTTTTGAATCCTTCTCTGGTTTTCTTCCAAAACATCACTGAACATAATATGGTAATTTATGAAATTTGTGAAAAACTTGAATTGTGGAAAACTATGTTGATTATAATATGAATGATCTGCTAAAATGTAAACAATCATATTCTTAGCTACAAAGAGAGGTGTACTATCTCCACATTATGCTCCACTGGTGGATATGGTGTGCTGGTTAATTTATGTATCAAGTTGACTGGACCTCGGGGTTCCCAGATAATTGGTCAAATAGGACTCAGGGTGTCTGTGAGGGTGCTTTCTGTATGACATTGACATTTGAATTAGCAGATCAAGTAAAGCAGATTGACCTCCCTAATGTGGAGGAACTTCATCTAATCAATTTGAGACAGGGAACTGTTAGGTACTGCTTTGGGCATTTCCTTGGGCATTGCTGCACTGTTGCCTAACTGAGTCAGGAAGTCTCAAAGCAAAGTTTCGGATTGTCCTGATCAAAACAGGATGGAGGCAGGGGAAGTTCCAACGGGTTAGAACCAAGATGGTGAAACACTGTCCCTCCATGAATGTTCCTCCCTGTAATTAAGCTGTTGCTTAAATAGAAAGTGAACAGGCCCCAGGGGGCCGGGTCTCTTCTGCAGGGAGAACTTGCCTCTGCTCTGTGCAGCGGACTTTCTGCAGTTTCTGAATAAATCTAGCTTTCACTTTATACTGTCGGCTGGCTCCTGAATTCTTTCTTGTGTGAAGCCAAGGACCCACTTGGACTTCAAGTGACTCCCAGCATTGGGGTTGCTTTCCTGTGTCGAATTGAGGCCATGAACAGAACAAAATGTTTGACTAAGAGGGAACTTTGGCAGCCGCACTGCGGGAGCTGGACACGGGTGCTCTCCTGCACTCAGACCTGCTGGTTCTGTTTCTCTGAAGAACCCTAATACACATGAGACTTGATTAAATTTTCTTAAAAGTTGATAGTCATACCTTTATTTTTTAAGAAAACATCTAAAACTATAGTTTTATCAAAATCATCTGAAAACTACATATTTAAAAAATCTAAAAACAACAGTTGGCTTTAACACAATTTCTGAGATGTGATAATGTAGGCTACGCAGAAAGGACTTTGGAGGTACGTTACCATAGTTCCTATGTGGTTGTTATTTAGTTTCTCTTAGTTTTCTACTGCTGCATAGAAAATTCATACAAATAGCACTTAAATCAGCACAATTATGATCTCACAATTTCCAGGGGTCAGTAGTCATCTGTTCAGTCTCCCTGGCCACAATCAAGTTATTGTCAGGTTGTGTTCTCATTCAGTGGCATGAGTCGGGGAGAATTTGCTTCTCAGTTTATCATGTTGTTTGTAGAATTTTTTTTCTTTGCAGCTGCATGATTGGAGGCTCTAGCTTTTGCTGGAGTCAGCTGGAAGCCACCCTCAGTTCCGTGTGGCCACCTGCAGAGCCTTGCCATGTGGGATTCTCCAATATAAAGCCGGCAAAGAGAGTCTCTAGGTCCATGTGCTAAGACAGAGTACTGTGTGACATAACCTAATGTCATCACCTTTGCCACATCTTATTGATTAGAAGCAAATCACAGGTTCCACTCACACTCAAGGGGAGGGGCTTACACAAGGAGGAGGACACCAGGTGGCAGACGGATCCCTAGGGCCCACCTGCAGGTCTGTCAGCCACACACGATAATAGTCACAGTAACCTGAATTTAAAATGAGGTAAAATTACTGAAACATTGCTTGTCAACTCATTGACAAATATTTATGCCAATAAATATTTTCTCTTTTAAGTAATTTTTATCTTTAATCCCAATAAGGCATTTGGTCTTTGTTACTTCTGTAAAAGAAGCGGAATCCTCTGAAAGTCTCAGAATATCAGCTTTTTTATAAATACGCACTGCAGAAAGGTCAATACCTTGAACTTACTCGGGAGACTCCACCAGGCTTTATTAAAAAGAACATGGTGGAAAAATACCATATGTAAACATACTCGAGAGGCTGAGGAAGAGACGAAAAGACCTCACGGCTCTGCAAATGATCTGAGTATTTTACAATCTCCTCCTGTACTGGCAAGCGATTTTGCTTTATGAAATGTGAAGAATATTGTATGTAAACACTTTTGTAGTCATTTTATGAGAGCAATGCCATCTCTGGGCTGCCCAGAAAACTGAGTTTTGTTTATAATATTGCCTGCAAGCACAATTCAATCTCCATGATCACATACGTAATGTGCATTTTATGGCACAAAATCTCTTCGAAACTTGGGCACTATATATATTTGTTATCTATTGTTATGTAACAAATCACCCCCAAACATGGCTTAAAACAATAGATCTTCAGTATTTAACAATTTCTATTGGTAAAACATCTAGCTCAGGCTCTCTCATGAGATTCCAGGCAGGACGTCAGTCGGGGCTGCAGCCGTCCGAGGCTTGCCGGGGCGGCAGGCCTTCCAGGCCCCTGCGCACGGGCGCCGACAGGCTCAGGCCGGGCTGGCCACGCCGGTTCCTGCCCCGAGGCTGCTCGTGGGGCCGCAGCCGCCAGGCAGCTGGCTTCCCCGTGGGCGCGGCGACTGGGGGGCGAGAGAGCGAGCGTGCACGGAGCCCCAAGCACGAGCCACAGCCTCCGGTAGCCTCATCACACCGGCGTCCCTGCATTTCTGCCACTTTGTACCTTCAGAAGTGAGTCCCTGGTGCAGCCCACACTCGAGTGGCCGGGATTGCACAAAGGCGTGGATTCCAGGAACGAGCCACGGGGGCCGCCCGGGAGGCCGCCCGCCACCGGCGCTGGCTGCGACCGTACCAGAATGGCCAGCAGAGGGAGGAAGACAGCGCGCGCTGCGTGTACGAGGTGTCTGTCATCACGCCAGTGCCGCCTTCATTCCGCTTTTGGAATTTGAACTTTGGAGGCGTCTGGAACTTGACTGAGGTCACAGTCAGTGAACAGAGGTGAGACGACGCCCTGTGTGGCCCCACAGCCCGTGCTTCGCAGGTCTCCTGCGGGCGGGAGGGCCGCGCCAGCCCGCGTCTCGCAGCCACGCCTGTCGCCTGGCTGTGGCTCTGCAAAACGAAGGCGGGGGAGCTCAGAAACATGCCCGGTTTAACCCCCGAGGGTAAGAGAGATCTCTTAAAGTTCTGAATTTCTCTGCCTTTTCACCAGGGATCCTCACAAAGAAGACAGCCAATACAGAGCTGTTGAAATGAGTTAAATCTAGTGCTTTAGATAAAGTTAATGTTTTCCTGTTGCTTGGCATTGGTGCCACTTTGTCTATGGCCCACACAGGTGAACGGGCAGCTGAGCAGTCAGCCTCCCTCTCTTCATCTTCCCCTCCCCCTGTTGGTCTTCTGCTCCTTCTTCTTCACACGCGCGCACACACACACACACACACACATACACACATGCACACACACTCTCACACACACACGCGCACACACACACATGCACACACATGCATGCACGTGCACACACACACACGCACATGCGCACACACACATGCACACACACATACACGCACGCACACACACACACATGCACACACACGCACTGACACACACACACTCTCACACACACACATGCACACACACACGTACACACACACTCTCTCACACACACACACACACATACACACATGCACACACACTCTCACACACACACGCGCACACACACACATGCACACACATGCATGCACGTGCACACACACACACGCACATGCGCACACACACATGCACACACACATACACGCACGCACACACACACACATGCACACACACGCACTGACACACACACACACTCTCACACACACACGCGCACACACACACATGCACACACATGCATGCACGCACACACACACACACGCACATGCGCGCACACACACATGCACACACACGCACACACACGCACTGACACACACACACACACTCTCACACACACACATCCACACACACACGTACACACACACTCTCACACACACACACACACTCACACATACACACTGGCGTGCACGCCATGGCTATTCAGAAACCAGAACTAAAAGATCTACGTTCTCTCGCCTTGACTCCACAACCCCTTCTACCTACAACTCCTCTTCCTTTGCTTTCTTCTCTTCTACGGCTGGTATAAATCACCAATCCCTTTGGACTGTCCACACCCTCTCCATCTTCCCAATCGGTTATTTACAAGTAGATAGCCCGAATTATTATTTTTCACGGCATATTGAATCTCCCTTTCCTGTCACTTAATTACATCCTGTGAAATTTCCATAAATTTTCAGCAGTCACATTCAATTATTCAGAGTCAATTACAGTTAGAAAACACAACCTCCAACTTGGTTTAAATCTCCTCCTGCCTTTCTCCCCAAGTCGTCTGGCCCGGTGTCTGGCACCTCAGGTAAGGAGATGAGGTGGGGTTTTCTTTCACTCACCCTTTTTTCAACTTGGGTCTAGTACACCCACCCACTCCACCCTCTGTTAAGCAAGTTAAATTGGGGGTTATGAGCAGTCATAATAAAAGTTTTAGACTTGTAATTTTAATTGAAGGTAAAATCCCAAGAACACAGCCTGCAATAAAAGCATTCCTTTTCCTCCCTTGCTGCACACCAGTATTGAATCAATTTCCACCCCTTTCGTAAGTGACTCCCAGAATCCCAGAAATTATCTTATGATTATTTATGGCATCTTTCTTAAAACAAATTTTTACTCTTTCACCCATCCTTTTGTTATTTTCCTAAAAACATAAAAGTCCTCTTCTATGAAAGGAAGGGAGGAAAAAGGAAAAAGAGAAAAGAAAAGTTTTATTATAACAAGCTTTCCGTTTATGTGAACTGCTTTCCAGTGGCACAGTTCCCCTTCTTCATACAGATTTTCATCCTGGGGAAATACTGTTGTATATTCATGGAAGGCAGACTGAAGGACCCCCAAGGTGCCCGCATGCTACTCCCTGGGCCCTGTGAATAGAATGAGATTAGCCTCGATGGGCTCAGTGTGATCAAAGAGCCCCTCACAGCTGAAGACAGAGGCAGAGACTCCAAGCCCAGGAAGGCTCCACTCACCACAGCTGGCTTGAGGATGGAGGGCACGTGGGAAGTGTGGGAGAAAAATGAATTCTGCCAACAACCAGGGAGCTTGGAAAAAGACCCCAAGTCTCAGATAAGAAGGGGAGTCTGCACCAACACCTTGATTTCAGCCCCATAAAACCCTGGACGGAGAATACAGTCACACCATGCAGGACTTCTGACCTAGAGTACTGTGGGCTAATACATGAGTTCTAAGATACTAAGTATCATAGTTTGAAGACACTAAGTATGTGAGGTTTTGTTAGGGCAGGGATAGGAATACAGGGGCAGGGATACAGTTGTTTGGCTTGTTTTAATTCAGTGTCTAAATACGCATGATGATAGAGTGTGTGCGAAGATTGTGGGGTGCAGACTCTGGCTGCTTCTACCTGTGACTGTGTGGGATGAAACAAACATGCCCTAGACACGGGGCAGCGCTCGCACCTGCACATACACTGGGATCATAATCACTTTCTATAAGATCTGCATTCACTGGCCTGTTCCACGAGGGAAATAATCCACTGAGCATTTTTTACTTGATGTGACTGTTCCATATAATAACACAATGATTGTCAGTTTACTCCCTGCTTTACTGTCCTCACATCTGGCCTCCTACTACGTTATGAATCCCTGTAATAGTAATATCATGTGTGCGCATTTCAATATTTAACAAAATTTTCTGTTTACATATTTGTTCCCAAAGAGCCCTTAATCCCCCAATTATAAGATTCTTGAAAATTAAGAGATATGTCTTTTACTTCCATTTATACCCAGCACTCTGAATGGTGACTGTCATGTGTTCAGTGTTTATTTGATAAATAATTGAATCATATATTTTAACAGCTATAAAGTGTGCCTGCCTCTTCTTTAAGCTTTCTCTCCATAAACTCATTTTTTTTTTTTTTTGGTGTCTTTCAGTCCTTAAGGTGGGGAGACCATGTTTTCCCTGGACTGCTTCACATTATCTTTCAAAATAGATATTTTAAAGATTTCAATGTCAGGAATAATAAATATACATTACTATTAAAATAATGGATCATATTAGAAAAGTATTCAGGTTTCATATAAAGTGTAGCTTTATAAAGTTCTCCTTCATTAGATTTGCATATTTAATGTGTGACAGATCTTTAGAGAATAGTTAATAAAATGAAATGATTTAAATTTATTTCAAAGAAAAAAATTCTGTAATAACAAGAAATATAATTAAAATAACTAGTGTTCCAAATTTACACTATTTAGCAGATATCTCTCTAATAAAAGGGCTAGATATATTTAGTTAATGCTAAAATATCTACATTGTTTCCAGAATATTCAGATAATTGGCAAATATTTATAGATCTGTCAAGTCAATGCAGCTCTTCTCTAATTGTGAAACTGTGCTATACATACACTGCAATCTGCATTATGCATGCAAACATAAACCACGTGCAGCTGACATGGAAGACAGGCTGAACAGCTGCTAGAGCAAAGTTAATGTCTTCAGATTCTCAGAGGATGATTTCTCCCTCTTGTGTACTCATAGAACCTGATGGAATTTAAGAACTCAGTTCTGGTAACTGACTTGGACAAATGTAAGGAAAAAGGTATCTGAGAGATGTAATTGGCTGATGTCACAGAACACAGCAATGAGCAGATGGCAGTCGCCATGTTAATGCACTAGTGACCTCCTGATATGAAATACATGGCTGTCAATGCTGGTGCACAGGAACTTGCCAAGTATGAGTCAGGTGAGCAACTGTTTATTTAAATGCTGCTAAAACTGAGATGCATCACAGGTGCAGGGAGAAATGCCAAAACAACTTTCTTATGAATATGAATATATATACTTACATATTTATAACTGTGCAATTATGCATGATATAAAGTGATGTATCATATACAACAAATGTGTGGTAAATTGCATTACTGTTATTAACACAATGCCTTGATCATCCACATATCCACACCCTTTTCCTCGTGACATTGCAGTTCTCCCCACTCCACACTCACACAAAAGGTGGGATATACTTCCCTGCTCTGTTAATGCTGGACTTAGTCTTTGTCCAGTGGGATCTTAGCAGATGTGATAAAGGAAAGGCCCAGTTCATACTCGTCATCAACCTGAGAAGGACATGGATATGTGAGAGAAAGGTGGGGCGCCCCTGTGCCCAACACGCAGCTTGGCACCACACCCAGCCAATCCTAGATCAGACAATCCCCAGCCAACACAGCCACGTCAGCAAGAAAAAATGATTGTTGTTTTGGGCAGTGAGCTTTAGGGTGATGTGGTGTGTTACACAGCATTTTTATGAAAATAAGGGGTAAAATGCTTTCCAAAGGAATTAAATAGACGCACGGAAAATTTCCCAAGTACTTAATACATACACAGAAAACCCTAACATAGTTTTTAAAATTGTTGTTAAAGATGTTTTCCTTCTAATATCTCCATTGTGGCATTATTAAACCAGTAGAAAGATTTATTGGCAGTAACTGAAACCTCAAATGTGCATTTTTCCCTTAGGTGAGGAAGCCAAAATAATTCTGGACACAGCATGGGAAAAACACACCCACATACACAATCAAGATTTTCTGACAAGTTCCTCATTATATCAGAAGCAAACTGCTGTATTTTTCACTGTTGTCACATAGTGTAGGTACAAGGTCATGCTGTGGCAACATTCAAGAAGACTAACCAGAAAAAGACACATTGAACCACCTGCTGTACGGATGCCTGAAGGAGGAAACTCTTAGCTGTTCGTGTGAATAAAGAGGAATGGAAAGAGGGTTCATTTGGTTTTGTGATGTTTGTAGATTATGCTCTTGCAGGGGTTGTGAAGACATCTGCACGTTTTACTAATTCCATCTGTTATGATTTCATAAGTCAAACATTGCTCTTCCAAAGAGTTTCATTACTTGTATTTTATTTCCCATTAACGAATTACACCACTCAGACAAACACAAAAGAGCAAATACAGTCAGACAAATCTAGTTTGTTAAAGATAAAGAACATGGAATCTTTGACCCTAAATAAGTAATTAACATTTCTGTGATTCTGTGATGTGTTGTTTCATGTCTCAAAAAGACAAAAAATAAGAACATCTGAGACCAAAATGTTAGACAGAGATTTACATTCATAGTTGTTGCTATGTGCAAAAGAATGGAAATTCTAAAATGAAAATAAGAGGTTGTAATTAATAAATAATTATTAATTAATTAACCTTTAGTAGCCACTGGTACAACCTTACAATAAAATATTCTTTTGGAATTTTACTTTATTTCTTATTCTGTAGTTTCACAGTTGCACAGAATATTTAACTTGCCTTTTTCTTTGTATGATAAGTTATACCCACACTTGTGCAATTTTAACAAGGGTAGATATGTATTTAAAAATGAAACAGCTGAAGATGTTCTGAAAATGTGTCTGAATGTCAATAATGTTTTGCATTTATATATACATTTAAAGACAACCTTGGAAATAAAACAATAGTCATTTTTAAATCTATTTTTTGTTGTTGTCCTGTGCCTTATTCTTCTTCTTTACACATTGCCTAAACCATATCTTTAGTTAAGGGAATCAATTTATTTATTTATTTATATTTTTAAATTTCAGAATATTACAATATATATGGGGCTACAAAACCTTAGGTTACATATATTGCCTTTGCCCCCCTCTGTCAGAGCTACAAGGGTGTCCAGCCCCCAGACAGTGCACACCACCCCTTTAGGTGTGTATATACCCATCTGCTCCACCCCCCTCCCACCTGCCTGACACCTGATGAATGTTACTACCATATGTGCATGTAAGTGTTGATGAATTAATACCAATTTCATGGTGAGTACATGTGATGCTTCTTTTCCATTCTTGTGATACTTCACTTAGGAGAATGGGCTCCAGCTCCATCCAGGGTAATAGAAGAGGTGCTAGATCACCACTGTTTTTTGTGGCTGAGTAGTTCTCCATGGTAGACATATACCACATTTTATTAATTCACTCATGTATTGATGGACACTTGGGTTGTTTCCACATCTTTGCAATTATGGATTGTGCTGCTATAAACATTCTAGTGCAGATTTATTTATTTATTTATTTTTTTATGGAATGTCTTTTTTTCCTTTGGATAGATGCCCAGTAATGGGATTGCTGGATCAAATGGTAGTTCTACATGCAGCTCTTTGAGGCATCTCCATAATGCTTTCCACAGAGGTTGTACTAGTTTGCAGTCCCACCAGGAGTGTATGAGTGTTCCTGTCTCTCTGCATCCACACTAACGTTTATTGCTTTGGGATTTTTTGATAAAGACCATTATCACTGGAGTTAAGTGATCTCATTGTCATTTTGATTTCCATTTCCCTGATGATTAGAGATGTTGAGCATTTTTTCATATGTTTACTGCTCATTAATTAGTCATCTTCTTTTGAAAAGTTTCTGTTCTTGTCCTTTGCCCACTTTTAATGCGTTGTTTAATTTTTTCTTGTTGATTCTCATGAATTCTATATAGATTCCAGTTATCAGCCCTTTATCAGATATGTAGCCTGAGCTTATTTTCTGCCATTCTGTAGGTTGTCTATTCACTCTCATGACAGTTTCCTTGGCTGTGCAGAGCTTTTTAATTTGATCAGGCCCCATTTATTTATTTTTGTTGTTGCTGTGATTGCCTTTGGGGTCTTCTTCATAAATTCTTTCCCTAGGCAGACGTCTATACAAGGTTTTCTGAGATTTTCTTCTGGCATTCTTATGGTTTCATGCCTTAGGTTTAAGTCTGTTATACATCATGAGTTGATTTTTGTGAGAGGTGAGAGATGCATATTATGTTTCAGGCTTCTACATGTGGCTGTCCAGTTTTCCCAGCACCATTTATTGAGTGGGGATTCTTTTCCCCAGTGTATGTTTTTGTCTGCTTTGTCAAAGATCAGCTATATGAAGATCATTTTATATTTGTGTTCTCAGTTCTGTTTCATTGGTCTATGTCTCTGTTCTTGTGAGAGTACCATGCTGTTTTGATTACCATGGCTTTGTGGTATAGGTTGAAGTCTGGTAAATTGACTCCCAATTTGTTCCTTTTGGTTAAGGTTGCTTCACTACACAGGGTTTTCTCTGGTTCCATACGAACCGTAGAATTATGGAAATCAAGAGCATCCAGATGGGGGCAGAAGAGCTCAAACTATCGCTCTTTCCTGACAATAGGATCTTATATCTAGAAAACCCCCAAGATTCTGCCATGAGACTACTGGAATTGATAAACAAATTCAGAAAAGTCTCAGATTAAAAAATCAATGTACACAAATCATATACACCAACAACAGTCAAACTGAGAACCAAATTAAAGACTCAATAACTTTCACAATATAGCACAAAGAAAATAAGATACCTAGGAATACAATTAACTAAGGAGGTGAAAGACCTCTACAGGGAGAACTACGAAACACTGAGGAAGGAAATAGCAGAGGATGTAAACAGATGGAAAACCATACCATGCTCACAGATCAGCAGAATCAACATTGTTAAAATGTCTATATGACTCAAAGTGATCTACAGATTCAATACAATCTCTATTAAAATACCAACATCATTTTTTGCAGATCTAGAAAAAATAATTCTGCGCTTATTTTGTAAAATATATTTTTATTATTGGTAGAAGGTACATACTGACTGCAAAATGATGGCTCTGCAATGGTATCTGGCATTATTTGGGAACACAGATGACGTAATGAAGCAGCATTCCAAAGCTTCAGCATTCAGCAATCCATACCTGTGGTTTCCAACCCCTGGGCCACGGATGATACCAGAACCTAGTTGCACAGCAGGATGGGAGTGAGTAGCAAGGAGCAAGTGAAGCTTCATGTGTATTTATAGCCACTCCCATAGCTCCCCATTTCCACGTCCCCACCCCCACCGCAGTCCGTGGAAAAATTGTCTTCCATGAAACTGGCTGTTGGTACCAAAAAGTTTAGGAACTGCTGTTATATGACTGTCTTAACTTCAGAACTTTATGAAAAGATATATTGAGAATATGAATGAAAGATGAAAAACCTTTTGAGAGTAGCTGTTGCACAGCTACCTAATTGATGAACTTGCAAAGATAATGACAACAAAGGAAGAACTTTCTTCGGCACACAATTCTGTTCAGCTCAAACCTTTCATTAGAAGCATTCTCTCCTGTTTTGAGCACGGAATACAATCAAAACCTCTTTCAAAAAATGTACCAAACATTGTGTGCTGTGCTTCACAGTACATTTCTTTGCTGATATCAGTTTGCAGTTCCTTCTGCTAATGTAGTCTAAAGTCCAGACACAATGTTGGAGTTTGTCTCCTCCATCTCAGTATTATTCTAGGTACAGAATTCTGAGCACTGTAGTTAGGATTTTAGTGTTTTTTGTTTAAGTTAGAGTCATTGAATGGAGTTTCAGAAGAAAGTTTTCTTAAAAAAAAAAAATGTAAGAGTAAATTGCAGCGAAAAGGAAGACTTTGTCTTTGCATTTCTTTCTCTTTGGGAATGTGGGTGTGCATCATAGGCAGGCCCAGCCCTGAGCCCTGCTCCTCTGGACTTTCCTTGGTATTGGCTCATTGTCATTCATGCCATTGCCCCTGAGGCAGAGATGTAAAGCAGCCACTGACCTGGACATCAAAAGGGCTTCTCCGCAGAAGTATAAGCCTCTTCTTGAACTCCATATGTCTTAAACCAGTACGTGGACGTAGAATAAAAAATGCAATATGATTAATTATAGGTGTTGTTTTACTCCTAAACCTTGGGGCATGGTAATACAAAGAAGATTAAGGATTTTGATTTGTACAAAATGAAAGCTTGTAATTCAAGAATTATGTTGTAAATAATGTAGACATTTTTCATACTGGCAGTTGGTAAAAAGAAAGTCAACACCAAACCAAAGAGTAATAAAGAATAAATATAAAGATTGAAGAAATACAAAAATAATTTGTTTTCTGATACTTTCTTTGAAGGATCCCCAAATCACAATAATCTAACTATGTTAAATTTCATCGTTTTGTTCTTTTGAGTAAATCTCAAGAGTTTTCGGAGTTCCTTTGAGGCTAGTATAAAGTAAGGGTTAGTTTTATTAATGTCACTAATTTATATAAAAATACAAATATTTTAATACTCCCTAACACCCTAACATCCTCCAAAAAGATACCTCTTTTTTTCATTATGTAGTTAATTATTCTCATTTTCAATTTTCTTTTGCCTCTTCAAACATATTTTCTCTCAATGTGTTGTGATATCACTCTAAATATAATTTTGCTTTATAAAAACTTCACTGTGATTATTTTGAAATTACATTCACATTTTTTCCATTCAACCTCTATTTCTATTGTGGTAATGGACAAAAGAATTAGGTACATTCCTGGGGAGAAGAAATGAAGAGCGCCGTGTCATTACAGCCTAGAAAGAATGTTGAAGTCACATAACGCAGAGAATCACAGCATGATACACGAATTGCTCATGTTACAGGGCAGGGTGGCAGCATGTGAGTCATCTTCATAAGTTTGCAATAAAGAATCCATCTAAGTGCTGTTAAATACATTCACACTTATCTGGAGTGAGTAACCAGTGCTGCCAAGGAGAGTCTGGAATCCATGCGTGGCAAAAGCAATAGAACAGAAGTCTTTAAAATACTGTTTAGAAGGCTTGTTTGTATCTAGTTATGGTGAGTATATTGTACAAGATAACCCTTGACATGCCACTTTCCTAAGGACATGTTCATGAAATTCTAGAAAAATATATTAATATTACCAGGTGTTAAAAACATCAGAAAACTTACCTCAGTTGCTTTTGTAAATGTAGCATTGTGAACTTGAAATTCTTGCAGCATTCATTGTATAGAAATCCTCCTTGTATATAAGGTTTCTGTCAATCGTCAACAAGTTAATTCCAAATTGATATTGATACATTTTTTCCTGAAAAATAAAAAAAAATTCTGAAATTTTCTAGTTTACTGTTAAATTTGTAAAGGTAAAGTTTCATAACGAATATTCCTTACCCATGAAGAGAAGAATTAGCCCCAGCAGAAACTTGAAATTGTCACTTTAGCTGGTCTCATATCCCATGCATTCTAAATGGTTCTACACCTGTTCTCTTAGAGTTGCACTAATTATTTTATAGTCAATATTTTAGCACTCCTGGAAAACCTACATGGTTTTCTGAATAGAAATTGCTGCTTTTCTTCTGAAGAATCTGAGTCTCAGAGAGATTCCACCCTGGCAATAGGTTACCCAGTGAGTTGTAGGGTGGAACAGATGAAGAAAAACCAACACAAGGTCTTTTCTCACACCATTTTTAACCTCTTATTTACGAAAATGTTAAAACCAACACTATATAACAAATCCTCATGTGCTCAATATACCACTTCAACAGTTATGAATATGTGGCCAATTTTGTTTCATTTACACACCAACTACATTTTTTAAAAAAATTTGGTCCTGGAATTAGTTTTATAAAAAACTCACATATCATGTTATTTTATTGATAAATAATTATTCATCTATACATACACTTTTATTGAAGCCAAGTCATTTTCCTGTAAAATTCCACACATTCTTTGTCTGAGTTCATTTCCATAGTGTTATTGTACATGTTCCTTATATTGTATAATTTTTGTAAATTGGTTGATGAATCCAGAGGCTTAATCAGACACAGTTCTGATTTTTTTAAAGAATATTTTGTAAGTGATCCTTGGTCATTGCCTTGAACAATTTCTTTTTATTTGGGGTTGAAAACAGGCTATCTGAACTCAATCATTCCTCCACACGCACTAGCTGGGATTCTTCCATAAAGCACATCCCATCATTAACTACGTGGTTACCATGGCTATCCTGCATCCAGTTCTGCTGTGTCCTCACTGCCAGGAAGGCTCCCTCTTGCCTGTAGTTGAAGTGTAGTGAATTCTTCAGGTCTTCACATTTTTCTAATATCTGATTCCACATTATTTTAAATCAATTTCATTTCTCATTAAGTTCCAGTATAGAGAGATTCCTTATACATATAAATTTTTCTAATCGTGTATATTATATTGATGTTGTTTTAGCAGTAAGAATTTTGTCTTTTCTCCCATATTCCAACCTTCTACTAAATTCCTGATTTCTCCATGAAGATTGGCCTTTCCCTTGTCTGAATTCTTCACACCCGTACGATCAATATTACCACTTAATTTACATTTATTAGATCTACTAACTTTTTATTTTCAACTGAATACAGATTCCAAAAAGGACCATGTTTTATATACCTCAGTGCTCCTAGTACAGTTCTTGTCCCATGGTTTTTACTGAAGAAAATATTGTTATGCTAACTTACATATTTGCAGGAAGAAAAAAAACCAGCAGCATTTCTGAATTGCAAATTTCACATGATTTCACTGTTTATATCATGCTAATCACATCACTGTAATTGATATTTATTGACAATGTATTGCTGAATTACAAATGTCCAGTAATAGGGAACGCACAGTTCAAATCACGTAAAATTCATAAGTCGTGCATTTGTTTAAAATAACTCTTTGTTTAGTTTCTATTAATGTTATTGAATCTGATAATATAATTCAGGAATAGAGGGACATTTAAAGTCCATTAAAACTATGATATCCAGTTCTTCTTTTCAAAAAGTCAAAATCTAAACACCTTTTTTTGTTCTGCTGTCTGTTTCTGAGTGGATGAGCAGATGGACGCTGAGGTGCCCTCACAGGCAGTGCTGTGCTGCCAAGGTGTGTGGCCCTTGTGGTCAGTGTGGCCAGTCTGGACAGCTGCTCTGTTACCGACTTTGTAAAAGTGTAGGCGACATTTGCTTGAAGTATAAAGTGTTATAACTGTATGGTGGTATGGCTAGTGCAGTAATTTTGTCAAAAAATTATTTGAGTGCAATACTAATTAAAATGAATAATATACCACTTTATGCCAATACTGTAAAGCTCATTAAATTTAGAAAATTTTCTTAAACATTTTACTTCTCCATAACCTAGAATATTAAGTATTGCTAGTATTTTAAATACATTTGTATGCACTACTTTAATCTTCATTTTTAAAAAATTACTTCTGCATATTTTTTTCTGATGATAAAGATTTTTGTGTTAAATTGTGCACCATATACATTTTATATTATTTTTCTTGCATTTTAATGTGGTCTATAAATTCAAAAATTCTCTTTTATGGAGAAAAGAAAGATTTTCTTTTACGCTTCCTTCTCTCCTTCAACTTCTTCCCTCTTAGTCTTCTTTACTCCTTACTTTTCAATTTTCCCTCTTGGTGTCCCTTAAAATTAATTGAATAGAACTATCTTCTACTATATGATTGTGTTTAGGGTGCATGTCTTTGAATATCAGATTATTTCAAGGTGAATTATCCTGTACGACTACAACAATGCCTGGTTTCTGGTTCCTATTATTAAAAACAGATAAGGTTAATTCTTTCATTTCCATTTATAAGTTTATAATTAATTGTGTGATCTAACAAAGAAGGTAGGGAAAATTAAAAATAATGTGAACTGTTGGGGATAAAAGTCTTTTCTGTACCCTCTTAGAGGCTGGAGGCCTGCGACTGCAACTGGCAAAGGCGAGTGTGGAAAGGGAGAGTGCGCTCACTCATGGACGTGCTCCCATGCACGTGTTCAGTATGAGAAACTCAAGGAGGTAGTTAGAATGTGGGCTTTACGTGCCTCACTTAGAAAGGAAAAGGAGGGGAGAGAAAACAATTCTATGGGAAGGACAAGTAGATTTCCTTAGGAAAGACAAACGAGTCTTTAAGAGAACAAACAGGAGGTAAAAGAGTTTGTGAAAATGTTTGTTTATGCAGGTGCGAGTGGTCTTTCAGTCCCTGTGCTCATGAAACTCCCCTGATGAGCGAATTTATGATAGGCTTACTCTCAGTCTCTCTCTTGGGAGAAGAAGCCACCCCAAAGAAAGAATTTATGGTAGTTCTTAGTTCTCACAAGTTGTGAGTTCAGGGAAGCTCCGAGGAGGCTTCTTTCTGCATCTGTTGAGTCTCAAATATCTTCACTGTGACCTTTATGCCAGCACTTGGGCTCTGACCGGCTCCCCACAGGACGTCGTGAACTTCTTGTTCCACAACATGCAATATCAGATGTGTTGTCAGTGGTGAAGGAAATCATATAACAGATATTTGGTGGTAGCTGTTCATCAGATTCCAGCATTTCTTCTTATGCAGCCAAGTGTAATAGCTACTCCTTTGTTGTGAAGTATCTGATGGCCACATGACTCAGAGGTAACTCTGAGCTTGCTTGTTTACATTGCAAGTTCTCTCTTTCCTTACCTATCTTCTGTCTGGCTATTCTATTTACCATTAAGAATGGGGTGTTAAAGAGTATCCAACTATTGTAGAACTGCCTATTTCTCACTTTAGGTCTGTCAGGTTTTGCTTTATATATTATACTTTGCTGGTTTTTCATTAGGTGCATAAATGTTTATAATTTTATATCTTGTAAGTGTTTCTAATTGCTATATCTTCTTAATGTATTGAACCTTTTATTAACTTATAATGTTGTGATAGTTAATTTTAAGTGTCAACTTGAGTGGATTAAGGATAACTAGATAGTTGGTAAAGCATTATTTCTGGGTGAGTGTTTGAGAGTGTTTCTGCAATAGTTTGGCATTTGAATCAATGGACTGGGTATGGAGATCCTCCCTCATCCAATGTGCTGAGGGCTCAGGTACAATAAAATGGCAGAGGAAGGGGAAACTTACTCTCTTTTCTGGAGCTGGGACACTCATTGTCTCCTGCACTTGGACATCAGAACTCAAGGTTCTCAGGCCTTCAGCCTTGGATTGAGGGTTACACCACTGGTTCATCTGGTTCTCTGGCCTTTAGACTTGGCCTGAGCTATGACATTAGGTTCCCTGGTTCTCCAGCTTGTAGATGGCATACTGTGGGACTTCTTAGCCTGGATAATCCCATGATCCAACTGCCAAAATAAATCTCTCTCATACATCTATTTCTCTATATATACATATTTATATCCTATTAGTTCTGTTTCTCTGGAGATCATAGACTCATACAAATGTCCTTGTTTGTCCTTGCTTGATTTAAAATATATTTTGCCTGATGTTAGTATAGTACTCCTGCTGTCTTTTTGTCATGATTTGCATGGAATATCTTTTTCCATCCTTTCACTTCAATCCCTTTGTGTATCGGGGTCTAAAGTAAGTCTCTTGTAGATAGCATATAGTTGGATCATTTTTTTAAACCATTCTTCCAATCTTTGTCTTTTGATTGGAGAGGTTAATCCATTTACATCTAAAGGAATTACTGACAAGGATAAATTTACTTCTAGCATTTTACTATATGATTACTATACACCTTATAGCCTTTTTGTCCCTCATTTCCTGCATTACTGTCTTTTTTGGGGGGGTTGTTGGGTTTTGGTGGTAAAATATTTAAATTTCTTTATTTCCTTTGTCTATAGTCTATATTTATTTTCTTTGTGTTTATTGGTGGTTTATTATGTGGTTGTAATTAACAGTCTAATTAGAATTTATGCCAGCTTAACTTCAACAACATACAAACACTTCTTTACATTCCTGTCCCCTCCACTTTTAATTGTAGATGTCACAAAATTACATGTTTATACATCGTGTGTCTAGAAACATAAACTAATAAACATTTTAAATGCATTAGTCTCTGAAATCATATTGAAAATAAAATATGGAATTACACACCAAAATTACAGTAAGACTAGCTTTTAGACTAATAATTGTTTTTTATTTTAATGTATCAGTCCCTTAAATCATGCAGAAAAAATAGTTACAGTTATTAAAATAACATTAACTTTTATAATTGTTCATGTATTTACCTTTGTTATCCCATCAAGATTTTTATTTCTTCATATGGCTTTGAGTTACTACCCAGCATCCCTTCAATTTACCCTCCAGAACCTCGTCGTGCTTTTCCGGAAGGACAGTTCTACTTGCAATGGAGTTCCTCTGCTTTTGTGTATCTGGCAATGTCTTAATTTCTCCCTCACTTTTCAAGGACAGTTTTGCTGAATATAGGATTCTTGATTGACAGTTTTTTTTTTTTTTCTTTTAACACTTTGACTTTATCAGCTCATGGGCTTGTGGCCTCTAAAGTTTCTGGAGGAAATCTGCTGACAACCTTGCTGAGAATCGCTTTCACATGATGAGTCATTTCTCTCTTGCTGCTCTGATTCTCTTTGTACCCTCTTTGTCTTTGATGTTCAAAAATGTGATTATAATGTGTTCTGATTTTGATCTCTATGATCTTATCTTACCTGGAGATTGTTGAGCTTTTCAGACGTTTATGTTCATGTCTTTCATCAAATCTGGGGAGTTTTCAGCCACTATGTCCTCAAATGTGTTCTCTGCTCCTTTCTCTTTCTCTTCTTATTCTGGCACTTCCACAGTGACAATGTTCAGTGAAAGTTTCTGTTGGTTTATCTCTTTGAATGGGCCATATTTTCCTATTTTATGGTACGCCTTGTGATTTTTTGTTGAAAACTGGATATTTTAATCTAATAATGTGGTAACTTATTTCCCTCTTTTTTCAGCATATGCATATTTCCCTTCTTCCCCAGGGTTTGCTGTTTTTTTATTGTTTTTAATTGTTATAGGCTGCTTCTGTGCTGAGAATCAGCCTAGGGTATAAAATTAAAGTCTTTTCAGGTCTTTTCCTGAACATAGTCACATTCTGATTTTTCTCACATATGCAGGCTTTTTTATAATGACCTAGTGTTTTTTTTTAAATCTTTTTTACTGATATATATTAGTTGTGCATATTTTCAGAGACAGGAGAAGTTTTGATACCTGTATACAATGTGTAATTATTAAATCATGGAAACTGCAATATGCATCACCTCAAATATTTATCCTTTCTTTGTATTAGGAACATTACAAATCTTTTCTTCTAGCTATTTTGAAATATACAATAAATTATTGTTAACCATAATTTCCCTATTTTACTATCAAACACCAGAAATTATTCTTTCTATGAAACTGTATTTTTCACCCCTTAACCAATTTCTCTCCATCCTCCCCTGCTTGCTTCCTTCTCAGCCTCTGAACTACCATTCAACTCTGTACCTCCACATTTTTAGCTCCCACAAATGAATGAAAACATGTGAAATCTGTGTTTCTGTGCCTGGTTTATTTGACTTAACATAATGGCCTCTAGTTCTGTCCATGTTGCTGCACATGATAGAATTTCATTATTTTTTATGGCTGAATAATATTCTACTATGTATATATACTACATTTTCTTTAGCCATTCATCTGTTGATGGACACATAACTATAACACATATCTTGGCTATTGTGAGTAATGCTGTAATAAAGTCCAGATATCTCTTTGACATGTTGATTTTTTTCTTTTGAATATATACCCAGCAGTGGAATTTCTGGATTATGTGATAGTTTTATTTTTAATTTTTTGAGGAAGCTTCATACTGTTTTCCATAATGACTGTACTACTTTACATTTCCATAAACTGTGTACAAGTGTGCTCCTCTCTCACATCCTCACCAGCATTTGTTATTTTTTGTCTTTTAATGATAGTCATTCTTATTGGGGTGAGATGACACCTCACTGTGGTTTTGTTTTGCATTTCCCTGATGATTAGTGATGTTGAACATTTCTTCACATACCTGTTAGCCATCTGTGTGTCTTCTTTTGAGAAATGTCTATTTAGCTTTTTTGGTCCATTTTTAGATCATATTAGTTGGTTTTTTGTTGTTTGCTTTTTGCTATTGAGTTGTTTGAGTTTTTATATACTCCGGTTATTAATCTCTTGTCAGGATAGTTTGTAAACATTTTCTCCCATTCTTAGGTTGTTTCTTCACTTTGTTGATTGTTTCCTTTGCTGTGCAAAAGCTTGTTGTAATTTCATTTGTCTATTTTTGCTTTTGTTGCCTATGTTTTTGAGGTCTTACATGTAAATACTTTGTCCAGACCAATGTCCTGTAGCATTTCTCCATGTTTTTTTTTTTCTTAAGCAGTTTCATGGTTTCAGGTCTTACCTTTAAGTTTAATCCATTTTTACTTGGTTTTTGTATATGGTGAGAGACAGCATTCTAATTTCA
Organism: Lemur catta; assembly: GCF_020740605.2. Lineage (NCBI taxonomy): Eukaryota > Metazoa > Chordata > Mammalia > Primates > Lemuridae > Lemur > Lemur catta. The sequence goes on along the minus strand of NC_059136.1, from coordinate 100,270,466 downwards.
TCTTCTGCATACGGATACCCACTTTTCTCAATACCATTTCTTAGAGAGACTGTCCTTTCCCCGATATATGTTCTTGGTGCCTTCGTCAAAGATGAGTTGGCTGTAAATATGTGGATTTATTTCTGGTTTCTCTATTCTGTTCCATTTGTCTATGAGTCTGTTTTTATGCCAGTATCATGATGTTTTGGTTACTGTAGCTTTAGTAGTATAGTAATTCCTCCAATCCATAAAAATGAGATATCTTTCCATTTTTTAATGTCCTCTTCAATCCTTGATTCTTTTTCTTTCTCTCACTAACTATATATAATTATCCATTAAGTCCTGCCTGTTATACTTTCAAAATATATATTAGTCTATCCTTTTTCTTTCATTTCCACTGTTATCACTCCAATCAACATTATTGTCACTTGCCTATTGCAATTGTTTCCTAAATGAGCTCAGTGGTCTCATTCTTATCTTTTCTCAACTCCTTTTCTAATAACCAGGATGCTGTTATTAAAACATAAATGGATCTCAAGCACCTCAATGTCTTTGCATTGCAATTGCACAAAAATCTATAGTATTTAATGTGGCCTACAACATAGTCTGATTCCTACCTGCATGAGCTAGCTTTAGATCCATAAAAATTCTATAACAAATTACTGTAGAGCACATTGGTGAGAACTACATTTTTTAGTTCACAACTCTGTTTCTGACCAGTTGGGCTGGGCTCGCAGAGGGGGATCTGCTGATCCGAGCCAAGCTCATTTGCTCTTGGCTGGGGCTCACTCTTGCATGTGGGCCAGCTGACTGTGAGCTGCAGCAGCTCAGTGTTCCTCCACGTGGATTCATCTTCTGGCATGACAGCCAGGCTCATTCACATGGTAGTCGGTCAAGAAGAGCAGAACTGTCCAAAGCTAGGTTTGGAAATGTTACAACAGGACTTCCTCTGTAATCTATGCCCAAAGAAAGTCAAAAAGCCAGACCAGATGTAAGGGTTACAAAATAGTCTCCATTTGTTCATAAGAAGTGCTGGAAAGCAGCATTGCAACACAGTCTATGTGCAGAGGATAAGGATTTTACCCATTTTTGCAAACAATTTACCACATCATCCTCATCTTTTTCCTGTAGTATACCTCACACCTGACTCCTACTAGTCATCTGTTGTACACTCGCCTCTGGCCACACTGGCCTTATTTCTATTCTTCCAAAAAGCCAACCTCATTTTTGGCTAGATACTCTTTGATCACGCTGTTCCCTAGGTATGGAACACCCTTCCTTGATATAGTCACATACATGGGTCATCTCATTCAGGTCCCAGATCATGTCACTTTAAATCATCATATGTCAAAGACTAAATTTTTCTGGTAGCTAAACGATGGTCCAAATGCCTGCACTCTGAAGAGTAAAAAGAGAAATCTAACATCAAGTTAAATCATTATTAAAACAATAAACACTATACACAATACACTGCCCCTCAGGATAATCAAATTACTATAGACTGTGAACCACTTGAGGACAGAGACTTAGTGATATTAACACCAAAACGTGGTACATGCCTATTCCTGGTGGTTATTCAATACATGTTTCCTGCTCTAATTTTTGAAGCCAATCTACACAATTCAGGGGTGAAGCAATCATTTCACAGAACATTGAATGCTTTAGGGAAAAAAAATAATTCCCTGATATCGTCAAGAGTGAAAAGACAAATTACTTTAGGACTCTCCTTCACAATCAGAAGCGCTTTGTGAACATCTGCTTTGACTTGGCTGTTTAATTATTCTTTTCCCTCAGAAGAGGAGGAGGTAATTACAAACTCCTGCTCTTAATTACGAGCCTCTTGCCCAGTGCATCTGATCTTGCCCCTGTGTCTCTCTCAAGGTATCAGCTTTTGCTCAGAGAATTGTCCTAGGAACCACAGCCATCATTTCATTTCCTCACTAATTTTCCAAAAAAATCACTGCACCAGGCGCCTTTTAAGTGTGGACGTCAGCCACCCCCCCTTCGTCTGTCTTTCTGCATCACTCTTCTCTGGAGTACAATTCAAGCAAAGAGTCACAGCAAGACTTCCTTGGTTTTAATTTTTCATTCTCTATTTTTGCTTTTAGTGTTTGATGGAGAGACATTTGGGCTTCATCCATAAACATGGCAAACACATATGCCTAATTCATGACTTCTCTTTATTTCTCCCTCTAGATATCTGACAGTGACCTCAAACTTACCATGTTCGATTCCAAATTTAAACTCTTCCATGCTAAACCTGCCTCTTCACCTCTGTAATCTCTACCTCATTTAATAGCAATCCCTCCCCACACTTGGCTGCTGCAGCTAAGTTGTCTGTGCTCCACTGCACAGCACAGGCTTCTCGGGCAGAGCTGGCTACTCACTAGGCAGGGTAAGCCTTTGCTAGGGTACCCACAAATAAGGACATGGTTATTTTTTTAAAGATTGTAATAGATGTTCTTTTAAAAAGAAAAGCATCCCAGTAATCATCATGGCAGGACTATTTTTTAAAAAGTTTAGCTTCTTTCTGTATTAATATATTTAAATAGGTTAGCCTTATTATTACATCAAATACTTAAGTTACAGAGATTGGCACAAAAATGTTTCAGTATTGACAGCTGCTGAAACTATTAAGCTGACCCTGTTCATGGGCTCTCCTTGCCTCCTTTTGGGATGCGGTGTGCTCCTGCTTCTTCAGGACCCATAACAAGTGGGGTCTCCTCTACTACAGCTCCCCTGGTCCCCAAAGTGACTGCTGCTCTGTTGACTCTTCCCCAGCACACCTTGTCCACATCTTCCTGCAGCAGCCACCTTGCGGCTATGGCAGGGCCATGACACTCATTCGTCTCTGTGTCTTTCCTGCCCAGGCTGAGCACAGGCTAGCACACAGTTAGAAAACTACCAGCATGTACAAGTAAATATTTATGGAGGCCACACATTCTTCTTTCATTTAATCTGGAAAATAAAGATCTAACCTACAAACACTCAAGCAGTAAGTCTGCAGTTATTAATCAAAGTGACTTTCTGCAAAGTGAGTGACTGCGCCTGCTTCTTAAAACCAGAACATGTTTGAATGTGCAAAATATAGCCTGAAATGCCTAAATATTATAGTTGTGTGGTTCTTTTAGAAAGAGAAAGTACAGATATTTTGTGAGAGTCCCAATGATGCCAAAAAGAAAGAAAGAAAAAGAAAGAAAGAAAGAAAAAGAAAGAAAGAAAGAAAAGAAAGAAAGAAAGAAAGAAAAGAAAGAAAGAAAGAAAGAAAGAAAGAAAGAAAGAAAGAAAGAAAGAAAGAAAGAAAGAAAGAAAGAAAGAAAGAAAGAAAGAAAGAAAGAAAGAAAAAGTTAAGCCGTTGATTGAATTGTATTTAAACTACAGGAGTGGATGTCTTAGGCCAAGAAAAATGCTTGGAGCAGGAGCCCCAGACTGATGGTTAGTGGGTACAATAAGCCTGTGTGCTCATAGTGCTTGTAATACAATACATTAGAATTGAGTGGTAACATTTGCTTCACATTTACCCTTTGTGATACATCCTGGAAATCTCTACTTTCAGCTTATTAACATATCCATTCTGTTTTATAGCTCTATGATATTCTACCACGTGGATGAATATAGTTTATTTAATAGTTCTCCTAGACATTGTGCTTTTCCAATATTTTCCTATTACAATCAATGTCACAATTAATAACCTTGCACATATGTTGTTTTTTTATTTGAGAAGGTATTTTTTCAGGTCAATTCTTAGGGATGAGACTGCTGTGTCGAGAGGTAAAGTTGTATGCAGTGTTGTTAGATATTAACCAAATTCCCTTCCATACAGGTGACCATTTTGTATTCCCACCAGCAACATGTGGAGGACAGCCCCCCCAACGACAGGTGAACTGAAAGTGTCTTTAAGACCCCAAACTCTCCCGACGAGGTAGACTCCCTGTGGCTAACAGAGACACCCACATGTATGAAACATAACCAAGAGGCCATGGTGGGGTGAGAGAACAGTGGTCATACACCCTTTGTTTTTGGAGAAGCTCTTGACAAACATCCCGCTTTACACTCTGGAGCCAGAACAGTTCCTGTGACCAGAGCGAGGCAAAGAAAACATCTGACAGAGACACTTCCGGTTTGGAGCTTGGGAAGCCACTCAACCAGTCAGAACTAAACCACCTCGAATCCTTCCTTTGCTTAAACGGACCTGATTGGGAACCAGGGCAGGAACTTTCCCGACATAACCAGACCCTTCCTTTGTTCTCTGGAGAGCACACTCTCATTTGTGTTGGAGACTGGGCCTCTACAGTCTGCAGATTTCTTTTTTCAAGAGAATAAAACTCTCCCTTTTTCCTCTGCAGATCTCATGGTCTTTCGTTAACAAACAGCCTTACCCATGCAGGAAGATGGTGAGTGTGTAAATTTTTGCCAGTCACACACGTGAGAAATGGTAGCTCTATAAGTTTGCTATTTACCTTTCTTTTATCAAGAATAAAGTTGAAACCCTCCAACATTCTGAAATAAAAAAGAATAAAGTTTCACATATGTAAGTTCATTTGTATCATTTTTGAAAACTGTCCATTTATGTCTTTTTCTCATTCTTTGGTTTATGCTCAACATTTTTTTGATGTTTAACATGATTCTACACTGAAATACACAATTTTTTGGTCAATAAATTTTTAGAAACTATGAGGAAAAATGTATGTATGCATATTTTAATTTTTTATTGTTCTTTCTTTCTTACTGATACTCTTAGATACTTTCTTTTATCATTTCCTGTCTGTTGAGAGAACTTTTTTTAGCTATTCTTTTATTATAGGTCTATGAGGAACAAATTCTATTGGTTGTCCTAAAATGAGAATACCTTGATTTCTTCTTCATTTTTGAAAAATATTTTTGTTGGATAAATGATTAAGGGCTGTAAGTTCTTTTCTTTCAGCCTCTGAGAAATTCTATGTCATTTCCTTTTTGCCTTCAAGGATAGATAGGTATTTTCCTTCAAATTGTTGTTGGTTTTTTTTTTTTATGTATAGGTAAATTGTCATTTCTCTCACTGATTTCAAGATTTTTCTTTGTCCTTTGTCTTCTTTTTGGAAGAATTGCTGTACTTTATTACTTCTTACGACCCGATCACATGGGGACACTGAGTGGCGGGCAGGCTGAGGAGCGCCACCCACCCGCGTGCAGGGAAGGAGGTCGGTCCTGGCAGGGAGCCAGTCTTGCGACAGTGCGGTGTCATAACCTCCCCAAAGCCTCGCATCCCAGGATCCTCAGTTTTCTTCCCGCCCGACTTGCGAGCCCTCTGTCTGGCCGCAGAGCCGTTCATTTTCTCTTATCCGGCGGCTGGGCTTCTGACGCTCCTGGGGAAAACAAACCAAGCGACGCTCCCGAGCTCACCAGTGCTTCTACGGCCCATTCCTCTCCGACTCCGCCGTCGCTCCGTGTGGCGTTCAGACCGTGTTCCGGGCGACAGCGCAGGGACCGGTGGCGCCGGTAACAGAGGCGACAGGTTTTCTTGAGAGAGCGAGAGTGAAGGAGCGCGGCGACGCTGGTTCTCGCCGTGGCGGGTCCGCGCGCCGGGGAAGCGCGCGCAGGAGCGAAGGGGCCGGCCGGGATCGCCGCAGAGACCCGAGGGACCGGAGGGACCCGGGGACGGTCCGGCAGACAGGAGGCAGCTCCGACGCTGCAGAGAACGGAAACGATGCCACATTTTTCCAAGTAAATGCACTTGGCTAAGTATTTCTGGAAGGCTCAGGAAAGAAAAGGGATCTGAACACATTCCTAAAAGGAAAGCTGTCGGCGGGAAACGGAAAGGACCGACGCGACGACTGCACGCTGGAGACGCCGTGTCGTCTGTCACGCGGCTGTCCTGCCACCGCGCCACCCGGCCACCGGCGGCTGGGCCTGGAAACGGTCTCGGCCCAGATGGCGCGCGTCACAGAGGCGGCTTTAGCCATCTGTGACTGAGCTTCCCGGAAGGCAGCTCTGAGGTGGGAGCTTGAAGCGAACGCGCCGGTTACCGGAGAAGCGCGCGGCCCCCGGCTTTGCGCCCCGCGCCCCGCGCCCTGCTCGCCTTTCACTCTTCGTGCTGCCCTATCCCAGCATTTGAAGTAAAGGTTTTGACTTTTTGATTTATAATTTATATTTCTTCCTAACATAAAATACATATTTCCTTTTTGCAAGTCAGGCATTTTCTGTGTGGCGTTTAGGACGGCAGTCGCGGGAAAGTGGCTTTTGGCGAGAGAAACGCAACGCGCCGGCGCGTGTGTCCGGTAGCGGCGGATCAAAAACGTGGTCAGCCCCGGCAATCCACACAGTAAAAGTTCTTGCAAATGCCATCACTTCTACAACTGGAAGCACACAATTTAAGCACATATTTCTATTAATAAAGGAAAAGCAGTTTTTATTGGATTAAAATGTATGTAATTAAGCACTAATAAGGAACAACTCAAATTTTAAAAATAATAGATTCAGAAAAATGTTTGATATTTATAAAATACATAAATAGCTAATATGTGTATAATATATAAATATTTTAAAGTATTTTTTCTATTTCATTCTTTTTAAGTGAAAGTCCTATGTGATCTTTCAAACCAAATAATGCTTTCAGAAAAAAGCAACTTTAACTTATATAGTTTCTTCGGTGAACTGCTCTTGATATAATGCCAGTTAATTAAGAAGTCTAAAATAATTGTAGCAATATTAGGAAAATTTTCATAGACTCAATCCAGTTTGACACTTTCATTATAGGTAATACGTTGCTTTTAAAGTAATGCTAAGATCTCTCATAGCCAGACTGAGTGAATGTATTATTAATATTATATAAGTATAATAACTCCATTCAATTACTAGGAAAAGAATTAAGAATGCTGCATTTACTCTGAGCTGGATCGTAAGGTCTGGCCAGCGTTTCTGCCTTGAGCACAGAGGAGGATGCCTTTCATTCTCCAGGACCCCATCTTTCCGCCAGCGGTAAGCACAGGGCAATGTGTCCTCCAGTTGTAGATGTGTATTTCCTCAGCATTCTTGTTTCTAATTTTAAAATGAAAATATTATTAAGAAAAGTTCAAATGATCTTGTTAGTCTCCCAAAAGATCTATACAATGTGATTGCTATAATTGATTGTCAAAAAAGATTAATCATTCATAAGACCTCACGATTTCTTATGGTTCAAGTCCTAACTGCATTGTCACCTCTGAATTATTTCAACCACCTAATAACTGACCACTGTCCAAATATTCCACTTTTCAAAGACATTCCACACATCACATACCAAGTAGAAAATGTTAATGTACTAATTGATACTATTTAATGTCTTGATTAATTATAAATAAATATAATCCACTATATTAATATTAATAGAACAAATAGAAAAAGGAAACGTGATCATGTTCATCTTGACAGGCAAAGTTGATGAACTCTCATTTCCAAATTTCAAAACTTAATGCACATCTGGAATAACCCAGACAGCATGGTACTGGCATAAAGATAAAACAGAAGTTATTATAGAATCCAAAAGTAAACTTTTATACTTATTGCCAATTTATTTTCAACAAGGGAGACAAGATAATTCAGTGGGGAAAGAATAATCATTCCAATAAATAGTGCTGAGATAACTGGATATTCTCATGAAAATAAATGAAGTTGGATCCTTACCTCACATCATATACAAACAATGACTTAAAAAGGTTCAGAAAGCTAAATGTAAGAGTTATAAACCCTTTAAAGTAAACAGTAGTAAATCTGTGACCTTTGATTAGCCAATTATTTCTTAGATGTGATGGTAAAAGCACTAGCAACAAAAGAAAAGGCAGATAAATTGCACTACATCAAAACTGAAAATGTCATACCCCATGAAACCACAAGAACAGTGAGAAAAACACAGAATGGGAAAATGTTTATAAATTGTTTATCTGACAAAGAACTGCAATACAGAATATATAAAGAACCCTTATAACTCAATAATAACACAGTTTAAAATAGGCAATGGATTTGAATAGACATTTACACACAGAGTATGTACAAGTAGAAAATAAGCAAAGAAAAGATGCTTAACATCAATAGCCATTGGAGAATATAAATAAAAACCACAATGAGCTACCACTTCACACCCACTAGGATGGCTGTATATAGAAAAGGCAGATTATAAAAAGTGTTGGTGAGCACATGAAAAAATTAGAATCCTCATACATTGCTGCCCTGACCAGTAAAATCATGCAGTCACTTTAGAATACACTTTTGGTGTTCCTCAAAATACGAAATACCAGATGACCCAGCAATTCCACACCCAGGTATCCATGCAAAAATAATTAAAATATACACATACACATACACACACACAAAAACTATTTACATAAATGTTCGTAGCAATATTATATATAGTACCCTGAAGTTGGAAACAACTCAAATGCAAATGAACTAATGAATGACTGAACAAAATGTTAAATGTACTTACAATAGAATATTATTAAAATTTGGCAATACAAAGGGATATAACACTGAAACATGCTACGACATGGATGAACCATGTGTCTAAGTGAAAGAATCTAGACACAAATGACCACATAATTGTATAATTCCACTTATACAAATTGGCCAGAATATGCAAATCTATAGAGACAGCAAGTAAATTAATTTTTGCCAGGGGCTGAGATAAGTGATGAGAAGTAACTATTAATTAATATGGGGTTTCTTTCTACGGCGATGAAAATATTCTAAACTTAGATTGTGATGACGGTTGTGCAACTCTGTACATATGTAAAACCATTAACTTGTACACTTAAAATGAGTGGAATTTATGGCAACTAATTACATTTCAGGAAAATGTTAAACCATCATTTTTCATTCATTGCTTTCTGAAAGAGAAAGCCTAGATATTTTAAATGATGCTAGCTATTTTCAGCAAGGAGAAGCACAGCATCTCAAAATACTGAAGGAACTTAAACAAACAAACAACAAAAAAACCAGTGGTCTTTGAAGGGCTGAGGAAAATAGAAGAAATAACAATATATTGGGAACTCAGAAACTATCATTCTGATTTTAGGAGATTTTGATTTTTAATAAAGTATTCTTATCATTAATTTTGATCAAACTCTAGAATAAATTTTGAAGTAGCGATGGGGAAAATGATGAATTCAGGTAGAAATCCTACTAACGGATGCAATGTAAAGAGCATCTAGGTGTGAATGCACACTATGTTGCTGGATCTGTGATTCTGGGACTCAGGAGAAAGGCACTGGCTTGGGGATTTGATTGGAAATCATCCTCGTGTGGGTGGTATTTGCTGCTGCTGTGGGGAGGGGTGGCCCCCAGAGAAATCAGCTAGGAAATAGACTAGGGCTGAAGAGAGAAACTTTGGAAACAAGTCTACTTTAAGGCTACACACTAAAATGAGGGGGACACAGCAGAGTCGGGGCACGGTACTCAGAGAGGAAAGAGGAGAAGAGACAAACAACGTCACAGAGTTCTAGAGATGTCCAGGAGAAAAGAGGATTCCGCAAGAGGTGGTCAAGAGTCAAAGTGGCACATACACCAGAGAGTAAATAACCTGAGAACTGAGCAATGATTTGCAAGCAAATGGGTTTACTTCCCCATGGTTACGGTAAATTAAATGAGACTGTGAGGGCGGAAGCTTGCAGAGAGGCGCCCGAGGCAGCAGGTGTGCACACCAGTGCGGCGCACGCCGTGAGCTGGGAGCACTGACCTGGGGCCACCGGCAGGTCTTCCAGTGGGTTCATACAGTCCAAACTATTTTCACAAAAATAAAGTGCTATTATTTGCCTTTTCCACACCCCTTCTCCAACAAATACACAGTGGAGTTTTCTAGAGTCTACATGGAGCATGTTGACATAATCATTTTGGTGGCTGATGGAATGTGTGTACTTGGGTATTCTTGTGTTTTCTAGAGTTTGGTAGAGTAGTTTAATGAAATAAATCAATGTTGGGAAGAAGATCTGCATAACTCAGCAAACCAATATTTTCCCAATGACCCGTATATATTTCAAAATCGTGCATTGGTAAAATATCCATTTATAACCCAAGATATACTGAAGAATTAAAAGGAAGCAGAGTATGAAACGTTCTTTGATGTGAATTGAGTCCACGTTTAACTAAATTTAGAGAAACTACCACTTTTCAGATTTGGGTATAGTATCAATGAAAAAAATCCTGAATTGTTTAAATTGGTTGTTAAAATACTCGTCTCAACCTCATAAAGCCTTATTTTCATTATCTACTCTAGCCAGAGCAACGTATTGGGAAAGACGGGATGCAGAAACAGATGTCAGAATCTAGTTCTGTACCATTAAGCCTGACATTAGAGATTTGCAAAAATATTAAGCACTAATCTTTGGAAGAATAGTTATATTTTATTTAAAAAATAGCTTATGCATGTTAACATGTACATTATTTTTGTCATTAAATAAATCTTTTTGAACAAAATTCAGTTTTAATTTCTAATGCAGTAAATATCAATACTCATGTACACAAAATCTTATACACAAAATCTTGTACTGTAACTCATGTACACAAAATCTTGTTTGGGGCCTTGAATAATTTTAATATGTGTGAAAGTGTAAGAACCAATTTGTGAGAATCACTTTTTTGTGCTTCCCTTTCACAGAGTTTAAGAGTGAAAAAGGAGGAGAAAATCGAGCAATATCTGATAGGGATATAGTGTCAAAAGAAGATTTGTTTTTGTAATTAAAGGTGGGACAGATTTAATTAAACTTGAGTATCAGTGGGAAGGAGCAAGGAGAAGAAGGAACTAACAATAGACTAAAAGAGAAGGAAAGCGACACGTGGCAGCACAATTTCCTTGTCATTCTGAGCACGGCCAGCACCACGCCCATATGCTGCTTTCCCTGTACATCCTCCAGTGGAAGGAACCAGAGCTCACTGCTGAAGTGGTTGAATTCAGGCCTGACCCAGGAAAAACGCAGGAGTCCACAGTATCTTGTGGTGCCAGAAACACAAGGAAGCGCTCCCAAAAGGACCAGGCATTGGGAAGGACACAAGAACCAGGCGATGGTACTCCCAGTGGCCAAGCTTGGAACAAATCGAGCAACAAAACAAATAATGATGGTATTGGAGTAAAACCCACAGAGTACCTCAGTACCTGGGAGTCCATACTGATTTAAATGAGTGAATGAATAAATAAATAAAGGAAGGAAAAGGGACACTGCTTTTTGTGAGGAGAATTCTAAATAATAAATGTGAAAAAATGAGAGAAAGAAAAATCACTGTCTCAAGCAGAAACAAGATACTGGCAGGGTATCGGAGTATCTCCCCCAACAGTGTTACTTACAGAAGGATAAATATGTGTCACACGCTGGAGAACCCTGCCCATACCACCTTGTGTGAGGAAGCCAGGGCAGCGTCAGCAGCGGCACCAACAATGGACAAGATGTGCTGAGAACGAACCACATCTGTCCCTGGTGTTCTTCCCAGTACATCGAACTTCAGCTTAGTCATGAGAAAACATTGGACAAACCCAAATTGAGGGACATTTTATGAAATAATTGACCACTATTTTTCAGAAGTGTCAAAGTCATGGAAGACAACGTGGTAGGCCAACCGCCCCCTCCCCTAAAGGTCCATGTCCTAACCTCTGGATCCTGTGACTGTGTCAGATTACATGACTGAAGGGACTTTGCAGATGTAGCATTGTGAGGTTTCATGCCTTAAAACAGTCAGCTTATCCTGGATTGTACAGAGACGCCCCTTCTTGTCACAGGAGCCTCTGCAAGGACAGAACTCTCTGAACCCGTTAGACAGCAGTGTGTAAGTGCAGGAGGGTTCGGAGAGACCAGAGTGCGAGGAGGACTGGATGCCTTGTTTCTGGCTCTAAGATGAGAGGCCATGTCCAAGGACAAGAGAGAGGCCACTAGGAATTACAAATGGCCCCGTTCTGAAAGTGGGGAAACTGGACCTCGGTCCTACAGCCACCAAGAGTAGGATTCTGGTAACAACTGGAATGAGCTTGGGATGGACTCCCTCCAGAGCACCCTAATAAGAGCTGAGCCAAACCAAGACCAGGTATTTGCCTGGGGAAACACAAAGTAGAAAAATCGGTGGAGACAACTAACATACGGAACTGAGAGAAACTAAATTCGTGTTGTTTTAAGGTGTTAAGGATGTTGTCATTTCTAATGGCAGCAGGAGGAAGTTAATGCAGGCCAGGTAAGACTGAAGGGCTGTTCAGAAGGGAAGAGCTGTTGGAGACCTGACAGCCTCGTGCAGCACAGGGTCCTGGAACAGGAAGGAACACCGGTGGGGAGACCAGGGGACTCCAAATGTTGTCTGTACTTCAGTTGATGGTGTTATGTCGATGTTCAGGCCTTAGTTGTGACAAGTACATCATGGTTGTGAGAATGGTAGTGATATGCCATAAACACTCGGGTGCAGATATCTTTATTATGGAATGTCTTTTGCTCTTTTGGGTAGAGGCCTAATAGTTTTTATGGAAGCAGCACAATTCACTATTGCAAGGATGTGGAAACAACCCAAGTGCCCGTCAATTCATGAGTGGATTATTAAAATTTGGTATATGTATACAATGGAATATTACTCAATTATAAGAAATGACAGTGATCTAGCACCTTTTATATTTTCCTGGATAGAGCTTAAGCCCATTATCCATGGTGAGGTGTCACAAGATCGGAGGAATAGCCTCCACATGTACTCGCTGTCAAATTGGCACTGACTGATCAACACTATGATGCTCACATGGTAGTAATATTCTCCAGGGATTAGGGGGTTGGGGGGGTAAAATGGACACAGTGAGCATTGTAGAGGGGAAGGGCATGCCTCTAAACCTCACTTGGGTGAGGCAAAGACATAAAACGTAACCAAAATGTTTGTGCCCTCAGAATATCCTGAAATAAAAATAAAAATGAAATAAAAATAAAGTAGATATCAAAATTCAAAAAGAATGCTGAAACAACAGCTAAAGTATAATTAAGCAACATTTTTAAATAAGCAAAACTAACTACATAATCTCAGAGGTGTTTCCTAGCTCTTAAATTCATGATTTGGACAATACATTTTGCAGAAACTTTAAAAAAAAAAAAAAAAGAATGGTAGCAATATGGAAAGCTGTGTGAAGGGTACACAGAAACTCTCTGTACTAGTATCATTTCTGTAAGTCTAAAATTGTTTAAAAATCAAATGCTAAAATAGTCTACTATTCCAAGTCCCACAATCTTCCTGAAAACATTCATGACACTGAAACCCTTCCCACCTTCAAATTCCTTATATTTTTATTCTTAAATTGCATGATATTCATTGAAAGAACTTATTACATGAAGCAATTTAAGATGAATAGTGCAGAGATTCTCATACAGTTTCTTCAGTTGGTGAAAATATATGATTGTTTTCATAAAAACCTTCAGAAAACGGGTGTGATGGTTTGAAGGCTGCTCTTAATACTCTCTTCCTGGTAAGCCCAGCCTTGCTAATAATGAATCTGCACAAATGGTTTTTGTTTAAACGTCAGACAGAGTTGCCGTTTTGGTAACAGGCCTAAAACATCTGCTCTCTGTAAAGGGAGTTACAGATAAGAGTGGTAGATCTGCTGTATGTTGGTATAGTTTTTCATGCCACATAAAATAAAGTATTAGATAATTTTAAGCACTTAACCACAGATTAGGCTCTCTCATTTGCAAGGCTTTCAGTATCAAAGACTTTCCTCTTCTAGAAGATTTGCTGTTTTACTTAATCAGTCAATATTTATTTAATATTTATAATTTATGTATTATCATTTGTTCAATGACAATATTTACCCCAAATTTGAAAAAAATACTGAAGAGTATTATAATAAAAATTATTTGAGGACAAAATTTAGCTAAATCAGTAAAATATTCATATTGTATAGCAGATTTTTGAAATTTTGATGGTTTTACTTTGCCTGTTGTAAATTGTAGTGCAAATGCTGACTTACTTCACTTAAGAAGTTACGTCCTGCTGACACTTGCCAGCCTGTTGCTGAGACCCGGTGATGATGCCAAGCACAGAGGTGGGCGGGGAGTCGGAGGGTCCAGGCACAGGAGCAGCACCGCACCAGGCATGCTCTTGCACCCGCACTGGCTTGCGGAGCACCAAGGATCCAAAGTCAATGAGAATAAGGTCACTTTCTTTAAATGCCTTATAGCCGAGTGAGGAGACCTGCAAACCGCAGACAATTCCATCCAATGAGATGAGTACTGTGGTAAGGATTTAAATAAGGCACGGTGGCCACACAGTGGAGAAGGAAGCCATCAGGGAGGTGCCCTGACAAAAGAGGGAACCTGTTTGTATCAAAGGGTGAATGTGAACCTTCCACATGAAAGGAGGTAAACATACCCCAAGCACACCTGAATAGGCAGAGCTGGTCAGCAGCCCGCTCCTGCTTCCAAAGGGGCAATAGTGAGGCAGTAGTGCACTCGCAGGCTTAGCATAGGGTGGCTGAGAACAGTCTTACCTGTGGCCAGGTGCATCCCTGCACTCACCCGGGCCCAGGTACCTTGGGGATTGAGCTTATCTACAATTGATCCATGGATAGATATAAATAAGTTACAGAAATCAAATTATGTGAGGGGCGGTGGAGATATTGGGGGAATCCCAAGATGAAAAATGCATCTATTTCATGTGTCAGACTCAGCACCAAGGGGTGAGGGTTCCAAGAAGGACCGGAGGATTCAGAAGCACTGAGCAACTAGTCCTACCCCTGCCCTGATGTGTCCTGGGGAGAGAGAGGGCTGTGGAATTCCCAAACCAATAAGCTGGGCCTACAAAAGTGAAAGTAGGCATCTACTTACTGGCTAGAAGGAGATAGACATCACAGGTTGGGAGGTGGGAGGGAGAAGATGGCAGGCAACGTGAGAGTGCACTAAGCAGACAACTCTCTCCTACCGAAAGATTTCAGGAATTCAAGAGAAGTTCATTATCTGCTGTATTTGCATGTTTTGGAAGTAGAAAAAGTGATAAATAAAGTGGCTGAGTCTTACCAAAAAAGGTTCAGCTTGCTGTCATACCCCAAGACCAGGAGTGCTCAGGGACAGGGAAGGAGTAGAGAACAGCCCTGCACCGAGCCGGTCTGGCCCTCGCCCATCACCTCGTGCCTGTGGCTCCCGCTACACAGGGTGGTCTCACACCCACAAATCCGGAGAACCCAGGGACACACAGAGAGGAATCCAAGTTCAGACCCAGCCTATCTGCAAGTAAAGAACATGAAAGCAAAAAATACCGAGACTTGTGATCACTCTGACTAAATGTGTCTTCATGTAGCAATGAGTTTTGCATTTTGCTAAGCATATTTGAAATCTGGTTTATGCTTGAAGATGTTTCATAAACCTTTTTCAAAGTGTAAAGTCCAAGTCTTCCAAAAATGTTCATAATTTCATGCTTCTCAATTTTAAATGAATGGAGTTAACACTATTAAGATCAATGAATACTGGTCTATATTAAATCCAATTTTTCAATTCTATGATAAATGAAGCCTTAGCAGAGGAGTGGAATGAGTGAATATCTCAATGTCATGACATCTCAAATGCTTTATTCAAGGCTGCCCCTGTTTAACAATACTAAATCTAAATCCTTAGACAAAGGAAAACCAAAGCATTGCCACCAAAGTTTTAGTAACTCTTTTTTGTCTGCCTACTATATGAAAAGCCTTGTGCTAGGCAATATAGTTGATAAAAATGTATGATAATTGTAATTATATTCTCAGGGACTTTAGAATATAATGAAGGAGATAAAATAATACTTGCAATAATATTTATAAATCAAGATGTAATAAAAGACTTCTTGGCATGAAGTACCTTCAGCTGGGAAAGTAGGAAATATTTGTCACAATGGGGGACTGTGGCCATAAGACAGTTTGCAGAAGGCTTCAGGGAAGTGGTCTTTGGGTGAGCATGGATGCGTGGGTGGAATTTAGGGAAGAGAAAGGCAGAACTGTTTGAAAACCCGCGGCAAGTTCCACAAATGTTGAATAGCCCTCGTGGTTAAGATATAAGACTAATAGAGAAATTTCAAAGGAGATAAAATGAGAAGGTGGAAAGGGTCAAATTTTGGCAGAATGGAGGCCATCACATGGAGCAAAACTCACGTGGAGATAAATCAGACCAGGAAGACGGGGGTCGCAGCAGTTTCTCCGCCCACCATCTGCTTCGCCCCTCACTTAACGGTTGAGATGGACAGCTGGAAGACAGGAATGGCCAGAGATGCATTGCGAAAACACTAACACTAAACTTTGTATTGGACAAAGGCAAACTAAGGATGAACAAATACTACTGTTCCTGAAAGCCTCTGTGTGTCTTCACAGGGATGTGCCGTTTATGCTGATTTACGTTGAACTGTCCCATTGGAGCTTCGTAACTCACTCATCTCGGTCTTCCCTATGTCCTCTACTCATCTTGTAGAATATCTGAAATTGTGTATTGCAGCTTTGAAATGCGATCCTGTGTGGGGGAGGCCCTGCCCGCTCTGTCATCTGCCCCTGTTCCCTGTGGATGACTGCCCTGTCGCAGTCCGTGTGCCAGGTAGGGGGTCAGGTCCACACGCCCGTGCCCCATGCCCTCTTGACCTCCCACAGGGGTGGGCACATGGCCAAGCCTGGTCGGCCACCCTGTCCAAGTGACCCTGCCCCTCTCGAAGGCGGCCAGCACCCCAGCAATGGGCAGTCGCACAGGCTGATTGGAGTCTTTGGATTGATCTAAGAGGTGTGTAGAGAAAGGATTTCTTTTTTCAATGAAGTGACTTCTTTTGTGTGTATGTGGTTCTCTAAAAAGTTCTGCGTTGCTTGTGGAACAGAGCCGAGAGGGATCAGTGTGTGTCCCTCTCTCTCTCACACCTCCCCCGCCCCCCACACGCACCTCGTCCAGCACTTGGAGACACGGGAGGCCGCCTGTCCAGCCGCGTGAGGCGTCAGAAGCACAGGCCCTATCGGATCATCGCTTCAGGTTCTGGTGCTTTCGTTTGCATCCAAGAGAGAGTTCTAGGCGGTGCAAGGCGGCATCTTTTAACTCGATATTTGTTTCCAAGTCATTGGAAAATCTAAATTATTTTCTGTACTGTGACACATAAATAAAAATAAACAAGAGCTTTGTTTTGTCCTTGTTTTTATTTTCTATTGTTGCTGCTGGCTTATTTTTATGAATGAATGATTTGATAGACCATTCAAAAATGCATAATAAAATATAAGATGAAAACAAAAAGACATAAATAAATCATTATAGAGAAAAATAGATGTTGAGTACTGAGATGAAATCCGGGGCAAAGTTAGTACAGAGAAATGTGAATACACAAAAAGCTTGTATCATTGGCTAAAAATTTATCTCTAACTTTGTGATACTCAAAACACTGAGATAAAACAGAATAGTATATTTTATTTCTAAGTATTATACAGAACATTATTATAACTCATATTAATTAATTACCACCAATATTAATTCATGTACTGCTTTAAGTCACTGTGGGGTTACACATGCACATATTTATTTGTCCTAACCTGTTTTATGTGTTATTATTTAAAATGAAATTAGAGAATCCACCTCTTTTGAGTTTGACAATTGGTTTCATTCAATAGAATGTATCACGTGAATTATTAAAGAAAAAAGTATTCCTCCTTTTGAAAAGAGAGTTCTATCAAAGAGATATAAGAATACAGAAAAGTAAATTATGATTTCAAGTTGGCAAGACAGGAAGACTTTAACTCTAAAACATCAAATACAATTTCTTTATCCCAGGAGCAACTGACTAAAGCAGCAAATGCTTCAAAAAATTCTTCTTGTTTGTTCATTTTTAGATATAATTAGCACCTTTCCCACTGGCAGAAAGAGGCAAGGGTGGGGAGTGGAGGGCAGGCAGGCACATGGCAGTGAGGAAGTAATCAGATCCGGTAAAATAATGCAGAGCAGAAAAAGGACAGATGTGTTTTATTTTGTTTTATTTTATGTTTTACAGAAGTATTTTTTTTATTTCAGCATATTATGGGGGTACAAATGTTTAGGTTATGTATATTTCCCTTGCCCCACCTGAGTCAGAGCTTCAAGCATGTCCATCCCCTAGATGGTGTGAACCACGTGTGTGTATATACTTATCCCCTCCTTCCCCCCACATCGGCCCGACACCCGGTGAATGTTATTACTATATGTGCACTTAAGTGTTGATCAGTTAAAACCAATTTGATGGTGAGTACATGTGGTGCTTGTTTTTCCATTCTTGGGATACTTCACTTAGTAGAATGGGTCCAGCTCTATCCAGGATAATACAAGTGGTGCTAGATCGCCATTGTTATTTGTGGCTGAGTGGAACTCCATGGACATATGTTTTTTATGGGTTACAAAACAGGATTACAAGTCAATTGAATAAAAATATCTAAAATCTACTTTAAATTTTTTTTCTTTATAACAGTAGTAGTAGCAGTCGGTATTTCGTAAATGTTTGCTGTTTTACAAGCCTTGTCTGCATGGACAGGCCATGGGATGAACACTCTAAGATTCCTGATGGATTCATGAGGAAAAGGAGCATGAGAGACCTTGAGGAACTTGTGGGAAGTCACACACCTACGGAGGGAGCAGCAGGGAGCTCACAGGTGTGTCAGACTTGGAAGCCCCCCCCCCTCGTCCCACACCCACTCTCACCTTGGGTGGCTCATGCACTGTGAGGCATAGAGCTCTTTTCAGTAAGAATAAAAATTTGATAATCTTATCATTTTAATCAAGGTTTATGTATTGCTTAAGATAAATACGGAGATAAGATTATCGAATCACAGTCAGTATTATATACGGTGGTACAAGCCTGACTTGCTACGTCCTCGGAGACTTCACTATGGTGGCACCAGGGCTGCCTTTGCGGAAGGGGCCCTTGGGAAGCAAGTCTTACAACCCTTGATTTAATTTTAATTTCTATTATTCTGTTATCATAATTTTAAATGAAAATGCAGAAGTGGTGTCTGATGTAATACACTCACATAAACTACTCTTGATTAAATGTCCATTTAAGAATTATTGGTAGCACTGAAGGTAAAATATGCAGACAAGGTTTTTAAGAAGGACATCGACAGGTGACAGAAAATATTATATCAATCTATGTGGCTCCTAATAAGGGTGATTAAACATCAGAAATAATCCCCATTTGAGGTGGGAGAGAAGATATGTTTTATCTGACACGGTACAGTGGCATAAATACTGATTTAACTAAAGAATAACGTACACATGTTCTTTCCCTCGGATGTTGTGTGCTTGCAGGTGTCCTGTCTCTTGTCTGTGTGCCTGAGTATTCAACATGCACAGGAAGGTCTCTGGGGAGGCTTGTCGACGCCGAGAACTTCCCATCTCCAAGAAAGCTCTTCTTACTCCTTCTCTTCCTGCAGCAGGCAGAACTCTAGGGTTGCCCTGAGATTCCTGCGCATTCACACTCTGTCTTTCCTTCCTCTCCAGTGTGAGCAGGACTGTGTAGATGATGCAATGTCACTGCCATGATCAGGTGACTAATCAGTTGACTTTGAGTATTCCCACGGGAGATTATCCAGGTGGGGCTGACCTAATCAGGTGAGTCCTTTTATACTGAGCCCACTCTGAGGTCAGAGATGTGAGCATGCCCAGGTGAGGGAGAGGCCTCTGGTCACTGAGGGCAGTCAGTCCGTGGCCAACAGCTCACAAGACAATGGGGCCTTGCCCTACAGGCAGAAGAAAATCAATTCTGCCAGCAACCTGAGCCATCTTGGAAGGGGATCCTTCCTTGGGGACTCCAGATGAGAACACAGCCACCTGGCACCTCGATGTCAACTTTGCACGGCCCTGAGCAGAGGGCCCACCCGTGATGTGCCAGACTGCTCACCCACAGGAACTGCAGAGGATGCATGCGTGTGTTGGAGCTGCTAAGTTCAGGGTCACGTGTCAAACAGCAATAGGAAATGGATCCAATTCCCTCAGAGAAGTCTGCCTTCTTGACTTTATATTACTTTTGGTAATTCTGTACTCACAAAAGTGTATGTTCCCTCTTAGAACATGCACAGGTCATCCAGCTATTTCCCCATGTCTCAGATACACAGTGGCCATTTGGCCTGTCATCTCCTGGTGGACGACTGGCCTTCTTTAGCCGCAACAGCTGGTGAGTATTCCCCGGGGGTTCTCTTTGGCCAAGTTGTACTGTGTTCTAGCTTTGTACTGAAATTGATCCTATTATTTCCAACCTAAACTTGAGTTCACATATCTGTACTCACCCGTCCAAGCTGTGCACAATGCTCGTGATTGGTATTTCTATACTTTAGCACAATGCTACAGAAGCTTGTGCAAAAACGCTTACCTCTGGATTAGCAGTAGTGGCTGCTACCATATTGGAGCCTCTGCCCATGTCAGACACAACATTTATTTTGCACGGAAACCCTATGAGGTGGGTGTGAGTGTTCACACTTTACACAAGATGATACAGTGGGCAAGAGACAGCAAGTGCCTTGTTCAACGGCACCTGTCTAGGGAAAGGCAGAGTGTGCACTGGCTCCCGGGCCTGCCTGGGGCTGATGCCTGTGTCTATTCAATTCTCTAAATTGGCAGCAGGAGTTAGGGTGAGAATAGTAGAAAGAGAATTATATAATTTGCCATCTAGGAGGGAAAAAGACTTTTCATATTTGCAGGAATCTAAAGAAGACTTCTTTTAGCACCTTAAATTATATGTTTTTTTATAGGGACAGGGTCTCACTCAGTTGTCCAGGCTGGTCTTGAACTCCTGGTCTCAAGTGATCCTCCCGCCATGGCTTCCCAAAGCACTGGGATTACAGGTGTGAACCACTGTGCCCAGTCAGCACCTTAAATTTTTTCAAAGGCTGAAACTACAAACCAATGATGAAAATAAATATATAGACATTTGACAGTGAATAAAGTTGTTAATCCCAATATATATGGGAGACTAAAAAGTGTTTTATATGCACACATTTTTTTTTTTTTTTGTTCTCAAGCTCCTAACATAGCAGGACAAAGGATTAGACTGAAAACAAAAACAAGAACTCTGGATTCTCAAAAGTCCTACCAATATAAATGTTTCCAAAGCACTCTTTAATATGCTTGTCCTTGCCTTCAACTAATATCTAGTTAACACCCACTTTAGTCTATGTACTATTCTAAAGTGGTATGTCTTAAAAATAATTATTGGGTATAAATTATGTTCCTAGGCTACAGGGATGTTTTTCTCTGTTTTCTAAGTTTAAGTTTTTGTTTTTGTGGCTGTTCCAAAGCTTATTATGTTAGATATAGCATAGTTATAGTAATATAAGTTTATATTGTTTTCAGCCAGAGTTTTAATTTCCTCAAATGCATCCATCATGATCCATCCTCTCTAAGTGTCATGATTTTTAAAAAGATTAGTTTCCAACAGCATAGACACAGGATTAGGTATTATGGTAATCAATAACATGTTTTTTCACTGTTTAATTTATATTGTCCTCTTAGCTGGAAATTTCCTAAGACCAAATACCCACGTGTTGATGTCCTCATCATCGTTGTCATCACCTGGTGCTGCCTGCTAACAGAGGCTCTTTGTGTATTTTAAGGGGCGAGGTTCTCATCATCAAGTCCTAAATCAATGCATTGCTGCCCAAGTCATATCTAACAACATTCCTCGTTTTTAGGTGCTCTCCTAGAGACTTTTTGAACTAGGCAACCAGTGCAGTGGGAATATGGTGATCATAATTGCAGTGACTGAATTCCCCTTGTGTTTCTACATATTCTACACCAACCAGTCGTTATGTGCATTGGAATCATTGTGAAGCAGAGTAAAAGTATGAGCTCCCTGCCCTTTCAATCTCAAACACTATTTTACCACTAAGTATACTATTTGTTATTTTTTGATTTAAAAATAAAAAAAGATTAAATACCTGGATCTTCACCTGGAATGACCTCTCAACCTTCAATGTACATATAGTATTATACAGGTGTATAATAAAATCTTCTGAAATCTATCTACTCTAGCGTTTTCTACTTCATCAGAACATTTATTTGGGGGAAAATGTTTTTGAGTACTTACCACGTCCCAGGCATGTCCCCTGGATAAATACCTCCATAGTGTAATCAATCCAACTTAATCTAGCACTCCCCAATGGGATTATGAGTTGGATATTTTATCAATATTATTTTGCATTTTATTGCCAAACTGGGTAATTGTTCATTTTCTTTGCTTTGTACACAGGAATTCCAGGATTTGATTTACTCTTGTGTGAGTGACACTTACGTAAAGATTTGCTTTTATCCTCGTGGCCTCACTGACTTTATCAGAGTGGGTCATCTGTGTGCCACAGGTTAGGTTGGAATGTCTTGATAAGGGGACACTTAGGCTGTATGCACCACCGTTCACTAAGGTTAATTTGACATTGATCGTCTGCTTCCTGTGCAAAGTCCTTGCACTACATTATTGTTCCCCTTAGCGGGAGAAATTACTAAATGCAGACTGAATGTCAGACTGAAATACATGATGATCTTCTAGGAACTGTACAGCAAATGTATTTTTATTGTGTGTTTTTTAAATGTCAACTCAGCTTTTGGTCTACAGCACTGGACCGATTCGGTAGCGGCGGACACATTTGTACTTCATGGGTGTTCCTCCAGGTTTTGGGTGTTTGTCTTTGTGGTCATTTTAAACACATTTGATTGGATCACACAAGCTACTATCTCAGACTTAAATTTATACTCTTACACCTTTAATCGTAACTTACCTGTGAGAAAATGGGGTGGAAGAATATACAGTGAAAACTTACATTTTTCTCTATATTCTTTCAGTATGGATATTGCTACATCCTAATCAGATTTTCTAAAGTCTACCTTGCAAACCACTAATATCCTCAATTTTTGAAAATCACAAGCATCTCAAATATGAAGTTTTGCTTATCCCTTGAAGCTGAAAATTTTAAGTGGAGCGCAACAATTGCTCAGAAGCTTGAGGACACTTCCATTTTTGTTTGAACCGTTGATTAGATTATTGATTAAGTTAGAAGAGGAAGGAAATATAACTAAATGTTACCAGGAAAGCAACACGAAACAAAACAAAGGGCAGCAAAAGGACCAGTCTGCTAGCTCCTCATCTTCCTTACTTCATCTGCTCAACTTGGCTTCAAATGTCTCACTATCGACATGGTGAGAGTAACTTAGCCTGGATCAACGAATGGTGTCTAACATCAAGTCCATGGAAATGCAAAGTGGCATCTTTAAGAGCGTAAATTTATATACAAGGATTGTAGCTACATTTACAAGTCACGAGGTTCAGATACCATCTCGTTACATTTGCTGAAGAATCATGAGTTCGAAGACAGCTTTGAAATACGGGCTAGGCAGCTAAAAAATCAGGCAACTGACCAGAAAATAGAATGCTAGTTTTAATTATGTATTCTCATAACTTCAATGGAATGGCCTCTTCCTGGCTCCCCTCACCTCCAGGGTCTTCCTGACACGGTGTGGCATCCTCAGCCAGGCAGCCACTTAGATTCTCATAAGCAAGGCTCTAATTATGGAGCTTTCCTGTGGAAACACCTTCAGGGACCGCAGCCTGCGCCAGAGTTTCCTATCAAATATATTCTATTTGCACGTTCTGGCATTTGGCCCTTCAGTCTGCCTGTGCTGCCCATTCCAGCCATCGCAGAACGAGCATGACAGCCGCACTGGAAACCAGCTGTCATGGAAGGAGAGCTCCAGTGTCCTAAGTTCTTTGCTTTTAAGAACCCTGTCACCAGAAATGCCCTCTTCCTAGTTCCTATTTCAATCCTCCATATCCTGGAAAACCCACTTAAAATCCTCTCTCAGTCAAACTTCCCTGGACTCTGTGAAGGCTCCTGCAGTTCAGTCCCCTTCCCCCTCAGGGGGTCTCTGCACCTGTGCCGTGGTGGGGCGGTGGTCGGGGCCCTTGCCCCAGGTCTCCTTACGTGTTGGAAGCTGCTCAAAGGCTGACATTGTGTCATAACTCATCTTTTAACCCTCCAGAGTCTAGTGTCACTTTCTATGTATGTGACAGCAGGCCCTCAGAAACCCGGCGGAACTGTGCCTTGATTCTCTCCATCTCTGCGGCTCCTGAGACTAAGCAGTGTCACGGGGTAGGTATTCCCTTCCCAGTACATGAGAAGTGCAATCAGGACAGGCAGAAAGGCACAGGGAAGGGCCACGGCTACCACTGTGTGCACGATGGTAGAAAATCGTCCCTGTCGAAGGCTTTCATCAAAACAGAGAACATGGCCCTGGGGGGCGGCTATTTTTTGCTCCTATGTAGCACATCGTGAGCAATGCAGTAATATCAGAAGCGGGTCTTACTATTTCAGTTTTTGCCTCTCTCCTGATTCCCCATGCTTTCCTTTCTGCTCCTTCCATTAAGCTTCCTGGGATGCAGCTGGATGTGTGAAAGCATGTTTAATTACATCGGCATGGCAGCCGGTATCCGGAATGCCCACACTCCTGGTAGTCACTGCACGTGGGCAGCAGTGAGGTCCAGGGAAGGCCGCTTTGTTCTGGCAACAGTTCCCTGCTACTATCGAATCGATGAGTCCCTTTGCAATCAATATAATTTATGGACATTTATAAAGTACATAACATATATTTACCCTTAAAGTTAATTGGGACATTGATTATTTCACATTGACAGTGTTTAAGATAACATCTACTAACTTTGTTGTATGTATAAGAGCACGGTACAAAAACCGTTTTTATTTTCTGTGAAAGTATGCAATGATGCTCTTACTGTAAATAGCATGCATCCCTTACACTCTTCTACTAGCTTAGGGAAAACAAAGACAGGCTATTATGGTTACATACAAAATTACATGTTTGCATTAGTTATTAATTATAGAGCACTACTCAAGATGTATTTGTTCTTTTGACATTACCAGCACATTGCCAAATTTATTCCATGAACGATAATAAACTCCCTGGTGCATCACTGTGAATGTAAATGACAGTGGAAGGTCTTCACTTCGAAGGCTGGCTTCCCTTTCAGAGCAGCTCTGGAGGGAGGTGGGTAAAGGCCAGGGAACTGTGAGACAGGCTGCTGGTGAGAGCGTGTGCAGGGCTCGGACACGAGGGCTTCACATCCTGCTGACCTTCTTTGGATGACAGACTGACAAAGAGACGGTGAAAAATACCATTCTTGCCGGAGGAGTTATTGCTGCCCTTTATTTTGTTCCCTTTCCATGAGAGGACAATTTTCTTATTACATTAAGGTTATTAAGTATGAAATGTCCGATTTCCTTAAGTACTAAGTTTGACAGTTGATATCTCTGACATTTCCCTTAGACACTTCTTATTTTATGTTTATTGTGAGGGCACATCCTCATTCTTTCAAACACACAGTTTGTCTTCTGAATATCTTTCATATTTTTTTTTTTAGAGCAACTTTTGTGAAACCATGGATAAGTAAAAAATGTGTGTTATTTTCAAATATGAGTTCCATCACGGAACCAGTGCTGTGCAGACAGCTTAAAATATCAACGAAGTGTTTGGGAAGGATGTAGCTATTGAATGCACAGTACATCGATGGTTCCAGAAGTTCTGTTCTGGTGATTTTAATCTTGAAAATGAGCCACATGGGTGACCTGAGACCAAGGTGGATAATGATGAGCTGAAAGCTGTAGCGGAAGCGAATCCACCTCAACCTACACGTGCATTAGCAGCAAGGTTTGACATTACTATTCCAACAATATTGGACCATTTGAAACAAATCAGCAAGGTAAATAAGCTGGATAGATGGGTTCCACATGAATTAAACAATCATCAGAAGAGAAATCCTCTCGAAGCTTGCCTTTCTTTGCTGTCACAACATAAAGGTGAACAATTTCTATATCATATTGTGATGTGCGATGAAAAATGGATTCTTTTTGACAATCACAAGTGTTTGGCACAAAGACTGGATAATGATGAAGTCCCAAAGCACAGTCCAAAACCAAATATTCATCAAAAAAGCTAATGGTGTGTGTTTGGTGGTCCAGCGCTGGTATTATCCACTACAGCTTCATGAAACCTGGTCAATAGATTACAGGGGATGTCCACTGTAACAAACACTGGACAAAATGATGAGGATGCTTGTGATTAAGCAGCTAAGATTGGTCAATACAGACAGGACAATTCTCTTGCAAGACAATGCTTGACCACATGTTACACAAATAATGCTGCTCAAACTACAGAGGCTGGACTTGGAGACTCTCTGTCATCCACTGTATTCACCAGACCTTGCACCAACTGACTACCACTTCTTCCAGGTTTTGGACCCCTTCTTGCAAGGAAGAATATTCAATTTTCAACAAGCTGTGGAAAACATCTTTTGAGATTTCGTTGCCACTCGCTCTCCAGGCTTCTTCACTGCTGGCATAAACAAGCTACTGGTAAGATGGCAAAACTGTGGTGATAGTTTAGGTGCATACTTTGATTAATTGTACTGCTTCCTGTTTGAGATATAATAAACTAAACTTTTGATCTTCAAGCAGACATTTCATATTTAATTACTTAATATTTTATTTTTATGGCTTTTTAAAAAAAGTTTCTTAATTTTGTTTTCTTCTCTACAGTGAGAACGAGTGGTTTTCTTTGTCACTTTTCTAAATGGTCACTGCTATTGTGAACAGTCAGACTCTGAACACAGACTGAGCATGTGTTTTGACAGTAGTGAGATTCCTTGAATCGCCAAGGACAGTTGTGGCAGGTTGTAAGTCTGCCCCTTAGCACTGCTCCAGCAGAGTTGAAGTTTCTTTTTTAATAAAGTCATAAGTTTAAATTGAAATACAGATGGAAAATGCCGTAAACATCATTCGCACGCTGTAAAATTTCCCACTGAGTAAGCGCAGGATTGTGAAAGTGTATATTCCCATCCCGCAAAGGCCAGCACGCGGCTTCCCTTGAGACCCAGCCAACGCCACTCAGTGTGTTGAGAGAATCAGACAAGCTCCTCGATACTCCAGGCCCGGAAATGGAGCTTTGCCAGGAAAATAAGAGTAGATGCCTCCTTGTTGGTCAAATGAAGTTAATGGAGGCAATTACACTAATATGTGAAACCAGAATGCTAATAAATTATTTAGCATTAACAGTGAGTGCTCTCTGATACATGGAACGAAGTACCTTGGAAACTTGAAGAGGATGTGTTCTCCCTATAGTCAAGCAATGTAAGAAGACAACCATTGTTAGTTGTGACTCTGGTGGAAAGAAAAAGTATCAAAATTAAACTTTTTCATGTCCTCAGTGCAGTTTTAATACAGCAGAGACAACTTAGATGTTTGCTTTGGCTTGTAAAAATTAATATTTAATTTATTAAAGTCACAATTTTAAAAGTGCATTTCTTTCAACTTTTAGGTTGAAATCTTATTCTAGATATAAACTTAGCAATTTTTAAAAATTGTATTAATTGGGACCTTTATTCTATTTATAAGCTTAATTATCATTTTAACTGCATTTATAAAATATGTTTGATTTTCTCTCCAAATATACCAATTTTATGACTGGTAAAATTTTCTTCGTATTTCAAGTCAACATTTAATCAATTAAACTTCTCATATTTGGTAAAACCTGAGATAGTAAATGACAAACATTATGTTATATTAAATGGTGAAATTGTGCATAACCTTTGTATGACTTCAACTTAAAATTGCAAACTTTAGTCAAGTTTTAAAGTGTACATTCTAAGTTTGATTTAAGTCTGATTCTTTTTCTAGTAGGATAGGTTCTCTTAAAATTTCCAAGTACAGAAAACACCAAATTTGCTTAGATCTGTAAATGCTTAGATATTAAAATTGTGATTTTAATTCTCTCAAACACTATATTCGATATCCTAAATCTTCCTGAGACATCATTGACAGCTAACTTCTTGGTGAATTGAGCCTATGAATCAGAGATTCTGGTTGAGTTCGGCTCTGGAGCTGCAGGTGTCCAAGACAAACCTTCTCACGGCTCAGTCTGTGACAGCAGGACCTTTGCAAGAGGGGCCACCCCTGGACCTCTGCGCTCGGACTGGGGCTGCGCCTGCATGCGCCAGACCTTCTGTCTCTGCACGGCCGCCTGCAAACACGACGTAGTCCACTGCTACATCACTGGGCAGATTTTGTAAGCCTTTGTTTCTTAAGATACATGGATATGTTGTCTTACAATATTTAAATATATTTCCTAATTCCAAAGCCATTTGAACCTGACAGAATCCGAAATGCAGAACTATTTGGGGGATCACACGACATGTACAGATAATGAAATGCTATACTGTTGAAGCCTGTATCCTTCACGGCTTTTTATGACCCACTTAATACTACTTGTAATATCTACTGTTGTCAAAAAAATAAGGCCCAGAATGCCAAATATTAAATCCTAAGTGATCCCCTCAAGAAAGATCGATCACATTGAAGAAATGTCACACAGAATTCCTTTGCCTCAATAGGGAGGGACGTCATCCCAAATCCTTGTGATTTCACACTTGCCTGAGCTGGTCCTAAGCTTCAAGGATGACTTTGGTTCAGACTTGCGACACCGAGTCCTCCTTTCACTTGACCTCTGATCTGGTTCCTGTTCCCGTTTGTAGGCGGCAGCTGAGGGAAGGGGCCTCCCAAGCAGGAGCTGAGGACCACGTGTGCTCCACACAAGCCTGACAGCTTTTCTCCTGGGAAGCAGTTCAAAGAGAAGACTGTCTAAATAAAAATGTCCTAAAGATGCAGTCCAAAGAAGGAAATCAAAAGATAAATGGCTAAGTCCATTTTCATTAATACATATGATCTCTACATTGTGGCAAAAATTTCAACACCAGGACCCTGGCCCAGTTACATGTTTGGAAGCCACTTTGTCATTGTTTCATAAGGGATTCTTTTTCTTAGGGACTGAGTGAAATGGAAGGTAGGGAAATTATTGAAAGTTTCCCAGAAGTGAGTGTTATATAAACACTCACACATCAGAATGTCAACTTATTAATTTTAAATGAGACATAAAATAGCTGTAGGAGCAGGATTTCTCTAGCAGGTAAGATCGGATCATTTTTACATTCTAAATACATACACTTGAAAAGAAAATTCATACTCAGAAAATGGACTGATCAGCACAGAATTAGCAAAAATAGATCTCATAAGAGATTTTGAATGTTCCATCACAGCATACAGAGATAAAAATATGAAAACTCTTGCAAAGAGGTAAAAAGTATTACAAGGCCCTGAGTGCAGGATGAATAACTGCACAAGGGAGGCACGTTCCCTCACCTTCTTGTCTCCATTGCCGTGGCTTAAAAAATGTCACCTTTAGTAAGGATTTACTGAGTCTTTGCATAACAGTATCATCGAACAGTATGTGATTACATTTGCCCCTATGACTTAAGCTTTTCTAGCCATATATATTAGTTGGTGACTTTTGACTAGACGTGTTAGTGATTTGATCGGGTTACAGGTAAGTTTTTAAAGCCTGAGGGTCATTCTGACTCTTGCAGATAACTTTGTATATTTCCAGTCAGATGGACTATTTATATTTATTCTCACTCTCTCACAAATAAAAACTGAACACTTGCCACAGGCCAGATACTGTTTTAAGTGTTGGGGACAGGGTTGTAACTCTCCTTGGATTTCAGCTGTGAACAAGACAGGGATCCTTCTTGGTTGAAGGGCATAGACAGTAATCAATTAAACACAGAAATGTAAAGGAAATCTAAATTTAAGATGCCTATAATTGAATGGCAATGAATGAGAAGTCCTAATTGCACAGATGAGATGTTTTAGCTGAGTTCTAAATAACAAATTATATTCAAGCTTAGCTTTGAAGTAAAAAATACTTTCCTACAATTCTAAGTTTTTAGGGAAAGTATGTGTAAGTATATAGTTATGTAAAAATATACCTAGTCACATGACTTTAAATATTACAGCAATAAATTGAATAAACATTTTTAGTTAAAATTCAAAAGTCATTGTATGCTTCAATTTTAACATTATTTTACTTTATTTTGGACAATTAAAAACTATATCTGCTTATTAAATCAGAAAATAGCTTTTAAATTTTAATAATTGTAACATACAGAAAGCTCTCTTCCTGCCATTGGGACTAGACAAGAATCTTCCCCACCACCACATCCCTTCAAAATGCACAGGAAACCCTGGCTGGTACAGTTGGGCAAGAACATAAGTAGAAGACATAAGGAATGTAAAGAAAGAAAGGGAATTGTCATTTTTTTCAGATAACATATGGTGTTGTCTGAACACAGGAAATCCAAAAAGATTTGCAAAAACCATATTATTTCCTCACAAATTCCTTTATAGATTCAATGTAACCCCAGGGAAAACCCCAGCATGTTTTCTTTTTTTTAATTGACAATTTGCAATTTTATTCTAACATTCATGTAAAAATGCAAATATCAATAATAGGCAAGTGACAAGTCAGTCTTGTAAGGAACAAACTGGGGAACTCACAGGAGCAGCTGTCAAGATATAATGCCATGGTAACAGCCAGCAGGCAGCAGAGAGTTAGCAAACCGAAGCAGCGCAGAAAGACCCCAGTGGTGGGGTGGTGCTGGGAATCC
Source organism: Lemur catta (assembly GCF_020740605.2). Taxonomy (NCBI): domain Eukaryota; kingdom Metazoa; phylum Chordata; class Mammalia; order Primates; family Lemuridae; genus Lemur; species Lemur catta. The sequence goes on along the minus strand of NC_059136.1, from coordinate 100,240,031 downwards.
CACCCACGGTGACACTCCAGGAGGACAGGAAGGACCCTGCTCAGAGCTCAGAAGTTGGTCTGCATGTTGAGACAGATGACAGCCACTCGCACTAAGAGGTGTGGAAGCTTTGTTACTTACATAATGAACACACTGGGGAGTCCTCTAGGGCAGGCCCTTGTAGCAGGTATCATATAGCTTGAGAAGGCAGGGAGAGCGGCTTGGATGGGGATTTTGTTGTGACTAGAGGCGGGCACTAGCACGAAGGTTCTGGTGTGCTGTGTGGTTTGAATCCCCTGCTGACGGCAAGAGAGGGCGCTCACTGGATCTCTTATCAACTCTCCCAAATGTGGGGCACGAAGGCAAGAGAGTGACGTGAGACTTAAAAGCTGTCAGCAGTCCAACAGTAAAAAATTGATTCACACAATTAGAGTTTTAAAGAAAGATAACTAATGAAATGGCAGCACTCATGTAAAAAAGAAATTTCTAAAATGAAAGAGGAAGCAGTGAAAACAAATCGCGTAAACACTGTGCACCGGTGGACGGGAAAACGTGATGCTGATGAGCTCACACTTAAGTTCTGAGATTAGTGGCGATGTCCCCTGGAGTCAATGCCTTTTAGAAGTATACATACAAAGGTTATTTGATGGGTTTTTGATTGAATGCAACTTCCACTTAGCATGCTACTGTTGGCAAGAAATAAAAATATAAATGCTGGAACTTTTCGAAAGAATTGGCTATACTTCACGAATTCACTCCGCAGAACTCTTTGTTTTTACAATCCACCTTCTTCTCTGCTCTTCCAAAGCAGTCCACTGAGCCTGTGCTTGGGGAAGTCACTCAGGAGCTTCTCTCTTCACGCTCTGTGCCGCTCCTCTGCGGCAGGCAGCCGGGGCACAGCTTCAGCAAGCCTGCGGCTTTGAGACTCCTACGGTTGCATGAAACTGCGCAGTCCTGGATTTCTTCAACTGTCTCCTCTTCCTCTAAAACACCACTCAGTATTAGAGTGTGGTAAGGTTTGGTCAGGAGCCACATCCTTTTCTTTCTAATTCCTTCTTGCAACATCAAGGATTGTCAAAACACAGCCCTTGGGCCGAATCTAGCCTGCCATCTGTTTTTGAGTGGCCCATGAGCTAAGAATAGTTTTTATACTTTAAATGGTTGAAGAAAACCAAAAGAAAATCATATTTCATTGCACCTGAAAGTAAAGTTTCAGTGTCCACAAATAGAGTTTCTTTGGATGCAGCTGTTCCCATCTGTTCAGTTAGCATCTGTGCTGCTGTACCTCCGACAGCAAAGCTGGGTAGTGGCAGCAAAGATGAAATGAGGTGCTCTCATTAACTCCACCTGCCTCGTGACACCCTACAGATAAATTTTCTATCCATCTAAATATGGTGCAGTGACAATTTAAGATACAAATAGAAGAGCACTTAATTCCTGCAGAATTACCAAAATTATGTAACTCATCTAATGTGGCTCATACATGCCTACGTGTTATATCTGAACCAGAACAGTGGAAACGCCTTGTCACAGCCAATTTGGGTGCTGGCTTGACTGGATTCAGGGATGCTCAGGTAGGTGGTAAAGCATCATTTATTCTCAGTGCTTCAGTGGGCACCGAGCCCACCCCTACTCTGCTGAAGGGAAGCCGAAGTGGTTTTGCTTCTGATTGGAATGCTGGGTGTGTCTGTGAGGGCGTTTCTGCAGGAGATGGGCAGGGGCGTCAGCGGAGGGAGTGGGAAAGACCCCAGTGTGGGAAAGACCCCACTGTGGGAAAGACCCCACTGTGGGAAAGACCCCAGTGTGGGAAAGACCCCACTGCAGAAAAGACCGCAGTGTGGAAAAGACCCCCGTGTGGGAAAGTGCCCAGTGTGGGAAAGACCCCAGTGTGGTAAAGAATCCAGTGTGGGAAAGATCCCTGTGTGGGAAAGACCCCAGTGTGGGAAAGACCCCCGTGTGGGAAAGTTCCCAGTGTGGGAAAGATCACAGTGTGGGAAAGACCCCAGTGTGGGAAAGTTCCCAGTGTGGGAAAGACCCCAGTGTGGGAAAGACCACTGTGGGAAAGATCCCAGTGTGGGAAAGACCCGAGTGTGGGAAAGACCACTGTGGGAAAGATCCCGGTGTGGGAAAGACCCGAGTGTGGGAAAGACCACTGTGGGAAAGATCCCGGTGTGGGAAAGACCCCAGTGTGGGAAAGACCACTGTGGGAAAGATCCCAGTGTGGGAAAGACCACTGTGGGAAAGTTCCCAGTGTGGGAAAGACCCCAGTGTGGGAAAGACCACTGTGGGAAAGATCCCAGTGTGGGAAAGACCCCAGTGTGGGAAAGACCCCAGTGTGGGAAAGATCCCAGTGTGAGTCGGCACCGTGTGATCAGCTGGAGGCCCTGACAGCACAAAAAGGTGGAGGAAGAGTGGGTTCTTGCTCTCTCTTCTAGAGCTGGGACTCCACTCATCTGCCCTTGGACATCAAAACTCCAGGTTCTCCGGCCTCTGGACCCTGTGACTCACAACGGCCCCAGCCCCAGACTCTGGGGCCTCAGCCTGAGAGTTACACCTGCACTTCCTTGTTTCTGCGGCCTTCGACTAGGACTGAGCCGAGACCCCAGAGTCATCAGTTCCCAGCTTGTAGATGGTCTATCATGGAGTTTCGCAGTCATCGGGTGAGCCAGCTCCCCTAATAAGCCCCTCAGATATTTATCTCTAGTTCTATATAGATCTCCTGTAGTGCTGTCTTTCTGGAGAATCCTGACTAAAACATACTGCATAAAACTGACTCAACTTTTTATTCTACTTCCTGATACACTCACATTTCTCCAAAACTCTGCCTTTGACTTACTGATGAGTGAGAAAGTGCAGAAGAAAAGGAACTGTGGTTTCCTTATACCTCCCTTTCCTTCAGTGTCGTCACTTTTCAGCATAAGGTGTTGGCGAATGCGAGAACTCAGCATGAGGATGACAGGGCTCCTTGCTCATTAGTGTTTCCCTGAAGGCCGTTGCCTCACAGCACGTGCTGGTTCAAACGGAAAGAGTGGCCTCTCGGGGCAGCCCGTGCCCCACTCAGCTGTAGGCACGACATGCTTATCTTGCCCTTGCTTTGTGTCTCACTCAACTCTCATGTGTCACGTGTCTCTTGTGCTCTGGGGTAACATGAACACTGTATGCAAACGACGTGTTAAGGAGCAGCCGACCTGAATATTTCATATATCTCCAGTTCAAAGAAAAAATAATAAAAATTTCAAGACTGTGATAGCAGCACATTCAACTAACTGCTGGGCCCTTCTAGGTGGTGGTTCTGTGCAAATGTATAAAATGCACACCCCCGAAGACGTCTTTGCCATTGTATCTTCTGTTGTTTGGATTGAAGGAATGTCAGCCTGCTTTGTAGATGTCATAAGCTGTCTAAAGTTAAAACAAGGGGAGTGGTCTCCGTACCTTCACAGATCTGTGCAACGGATATATTTTCCAAGTTCAAACTATAGTTCCAGCATTCCAGGTTTCATACATCAATGCAAGTGCAAAAGAAAGGTTTATATTTCAAGCCCATTGAACTGAGCAGTTGAAGAGCTTTCATTTAACCTTTGTTTAGAAATTAATCAGCAATGTAAGGGTATGCTGAAGGTCAAACACCAAGAGAAGAATAATAGAATTCTATAAATGCTTTCCAAACAATGATTATACTCAGTAAAAGTCTAATGCTCATGGACTGACCTCAGCATTTGGCAGTATCTACTGTGGGAAAAGACATTACAAAGATGAAACATGTAAAATCTCATTCCAGGTCAGCATTAACAGATAAATATTTGTAATTGATTTTGAGAATAGAGAACATTAGCTTTTAATGCCGATAAAGTGAAATAATATACCCCAACAGATTCCATTTTTCTTATTAGTTGACCAGTATCACAAAAAGATGTACCTAATTATTATTATATTTTTAATTTTATCAATAAATATATAAGTACCTACATAATATTCTTATTTCATCTCTTGGTCTATCTGTGTATGTGTGTACATTTTCTATCTGGTACTTTAAAGATTGTCAACCTTGAGTCTAGAAGACTGTAACTCGTCTCAGCTTTTAAATCTAGCTATGGTAGTGCCTAAATTTCTATTTTTAACTCTAACCTCTCTTCTGAGATGCAATCTTTTATATATACACATTAATGTTGTGCCTGGGTGTGTAATTGGTACATTCAAACATAAAGTAACCAAATCAAACCATTGATCCCTTCCATTTAAATAAATTTAAATTTTAATAACTTTATCAAGGTATAAGTCATACAGCATAAAATTACTACTTAAAATGGAAAAATTCAGTAGTTTTTAGTATATTCACAAAATTGTACAACTATCATGACTATCTAATTCAAGAACATTTTCATCTCCCCCAAAAGAAATCTGGTACCCCTTAGTATTCACTTTCATTTAGCCATTTCACCCAGCTTCTGGCAAATACACATCTACTTTCATGCTCTCGATTGTCCTATTCCAGACATTTCATATAGATGAAATGATTAATACATGCCCCTTTTTGCCTGGCTTCTTTTGCTAGCACACATAATGTTATCAAGGTCAATTCATGTTACAGTATGTGTCAGTGCATCATTCATTTTTACAAAGAAATAATACTCCATTGTAAGGATGGGTTTGGATCATAATCCCAAAAGACACAATCCTGAATACAATAATCCTGAATTTTGAAATCCTGAAAGATCAAAATCCCTAAACTCCAAATCCCTAAAGTTTACAATTCCTAATATCTAAAATTCCCCAAAGCACAATCACAGGATAGTTGCATCATATTAAGTGGAACTATTACCTTGCTATAGTCTTTATTTGGAAATTAAATATGGTTTAAAAAGATGCATATGGTTGCCAAGTTGACAAGCAGTGAATTGGTGGACACAATTTTAGGTGTCAGCTTCCCTGGATCAAGCAATATGTGGAAACCTTGTAAAGAAATTCACTATGCTATGTATTTGGTTTTCACATCATTTTCAATTCTGAGATATAAATTGTATAGAGACTTTTAGAGCATTTTAATCCATTTTATGTATTTTTTGCAATTTGACAGAGTGCATTATCACAATGTTGACTGTGTGTAAGCATCACATGTGCATGTAAAAACATTGACACTTCTTCAGTAGGTGAACAGATGTCTGATATAGTTTGGATATTTGTCCCCTCCAAACCTCATGTTGAAATTTGATCCCCAACGTTGGAGGTGGGGCCTGGTAGGAGGTGGTTGGGTCCTGGGGCAGATCCCTCACTAATGGCTTGGTGCTGTCCTCATGTTAATGATTGAACTCTCACTCTATTAGTTCCCAGGAGATCTGATTGTTAAAAAGAGCCTGGCACCTCCTTCCTCTCTCTGCTGCCTCCTCTCTGGCCATGGGATCTGCACACAGGGCTCCCCTTCACCTCCTGCGGTGGGCGGACACTTCCCAAGGCCCTCGTTAGAAACAGATATTGGTGTCATGTTTCTTGTGCAGCCTGAAGAACCACAGTCCAAACAAACCTCCTTTCTTTATAAATTACCCAGCCTCAGGTATTCCTTTATAGCAACACAAATGGTCTAAGACAATGTCCTTTTTGTCTATCTACATTTTTGGAAGATAAAATTTCTTGAGAACTGAGTTCTTGGGGTGCCTGTACATGCAGTGGCGATCCATTGCAGTTTTTGATCAATCTCATTACATGACTTAGATTGCTCATTGCAGTATTTCAGATGACCTGAGTTATAAACCATGGTGCACTCAGTTACCAACCATAGTGATTTATGTGTATACATTTCCCTTTTTGACCTATTTCTTTATAAATATGGTCCATGTGTTCATAACTGTTATACCACTTCAATTGTTGTTAGGATGCATACCTGAGTCTTTATGCTTACAAAAATACATATGCTATTATTGACTATTTTATTGTGTAAAATGGCCTATGAAGTGTGCTGTCATGGTTTTGTAAGTTATCAAATAAATTCCCTTTTAAAAACGTGAATAAGTATCTTTTAACTAATTTCTTTTTTCAGAATTATCCTTTCAGGATTTTGATCTTCTAAGGGTTCAGTGTTCAAGATTGTAGTGTTTGGGATTGTGTTTTGGGATTATGATTGGCTCTCTGAAAGGACGTACTGCATTTTGTTTATGCATTCTTCAGTTAGGCGTTTCCACCTTTTGATGATTTGTCTTCGGTGTGTACTTAGAAGTCGAATTACGTTTTTCTTACTAGTAACACTTTTTCTGGCAGTTTATTTTCTCTGATATTAGTATATTCATTCTCACTTTCTTTTATATAGTATATATTCATCCATATTTTCACTTTCAAACTTTTTGTGTTCTAAACATAATGTATGTCTCCCATAGCTAATGTACAATTGACTTACGTTAATTTTTTAAATCCATTTTGCAAATCTCTGCCTTTTGATTAGAGTATTTAATCAATTTATGCTTAGTGTAATTACTGTTAAGTGGGGACTTACATGTGTCATGTTTTATCTGTATTCTTTATGTCATGCCTTTGTTCTTCAGTTATTTTATTACTACTTTCTTTGGTGTAAATACAGAGTTTCCAGTGTATCATTTTAATTCTCTTGCTTTTCTTTCACTCTATTTATTGAGCTATCTTAGTGTTTGCCTTGAGGATTAAAATTAACATTTTACTTCAAATCAATCTAGTTCTGATTCATACCAACTTAATTTTAATAATATACAAAAATTTGCCCCAATATAGCTTTGTTCCTTATCCCCTCATTATTGCTATTATTGTCATACAAATTATAATTCTGGCAATTTTAAAACAATCAGCACATATTTAAAAGCATTAAGTTATGCATTTGCCTTTTAAAAAAGTTTGAAGAAGAAAACTATTACAAACCAAAATGCATGTATATTGCCTTCTATTTACCCATTGTTATCTTTACCAGTGCTTTTTATTTCTTCATGTGGACTTTAGTTACTGTCTGATGAATTTCTATTTCAGCCTGAAGGACTGCCTTTAGCATTTCTTGTAAGGCAATTCTGCTAGTAATAACTTCTCTTTTTTTGTTTATCTGGGAATATCTTCATTTCTTTTTCATTTTTGAAAAATAGTTTTGCTGGATATAGAATTCCAGATGTCCTAGTTCTTCCACCAATCATTTTTTAGCATAGCATCCTACTTTTTCCTTCATAACAGTTACCACTCTTTGAAATTGCTTTAAAAATCAATTTCTTTAACTTTATACCCCTCTCAGCTATAGTTTCTTACCTAAATATGAAAGATCATTTGAGTTACTAATTTCTCCAAAGATGGTACATATCATATAGATGCATATTTAAAAAGTTAATCCATTGCATACAATTTATTTCGTAGGATAGTAGGGCTTAATTTTCTTGTGAGATGCCATTAAGAAAAGTCATTTAACTGCACATCAGGAGTATGAATATATGCTCCATGAAAGTAGTGCCATGTAAACTTGATTCACAATCTGTCTTAAGTGCCTAAAATAGTGCCTGGTTCATACCTGATGCTAAGGTAATACTTTTTTTGAAAGGTTATTTCTATTTTAGGCTACATTGATTTCAAGTGGACAAAAACAGTTATTATAGCTAAACTTTGATGCCTTGTCAAGATTAAGAAAGAAAAAGCAAGGGGAAAAAATAATTACATCTCTGGAATAGAAGAGAAAAAAGTGGTCTTAAACAATTATCTGTGGTGGAAGCTGCTGGTTGTCTAATCAATACCCATTCTGTTTTCTTGCTCACTACCCTAATACAGGTGTTATGTGCCAGCACCTTGCAGCTAGAGGCAATTATGTTACAGGTTCCAGGCTGTGACCTGCTAGTAGAAGTCTATGGGACTTCCAGGAAAGCGATTCTGTGATTGGGGAAAAGGACTAGGCCCAACCAGCGCACATATCTGTGTATCTTGCTCTTGCTTTTGCCATCCTGACATTCTTCTTGTTGCAAATGTAGATGACATTCAAACAGTAAGAAACAAAAAGAGAAAGAGCTGCTGATTCGAGGTGGTGGGGTACGAGGGAATCCATATGACACTTGCAGTGCCAAAAAGTGTCGCCGCAACCCAGACTTGCTGACCTTCAGAGCTCTTGCTATGCAAGGGGAAACGAGAAAACCTTGCTGTTTTATTATGTCACTATACTCAGGCTTCTTAACATTCAGCAGAACATCATAGTAATTGAAATTTTATTTATTCCAAGCATTATTAAACTAAGGCCCATGATTCTATAGATGGCTTATATTTGGGTTGTAAGAGGTCTGCAAACCCTTCACAATAGCATTTTTCAGAAGCAAACTGAAACACAGAATGGTTAAAAATAACTTGCCTAATTTTACACACCAGTGGCAAACACAAGAGATGAAAGAAGTCAGATTTCCTGATCCTTTTCCATACTGTTCATTTTATTATATGTTACATCTACTGCAGAAATCTTGATACTTTCTCATTTGTAAGTTTATGAATATAAAATTACTGGCCATTTATTCATTCTTTGCCACTTTTAATTTGATATATGCTGATAAGATAGATTTGCTATTTTTAAAAGCATGTTATTTTTAGAAAAACTCATAAAACCACATAAATTCCAATTATAAATGAAAAAAATCAGAGTAAAAATATAGAGACTAAACTGTAGTATTAATATGTGCCCCCAGAATATATACAGCATTCATGGGGCAAAGAAAATAGTTATGCTTGAAAGGAGCTGATGCAATGAATACTGGTGATCACATCATAACATGTTGCTGAAAATCCATTTGATGATTCTGGTAAACACTTGCAGGGTTCACCCCTACCCAAGCCTCCTGTCTCCTAGACACATAGGATAATTATAATCCCGCACCTTGTTTGTTGTTAGAGGTGCCATGCCATTAGTCCCGGCCAATCAGTTATGAGCAAAAATGGCCCAGGTTCCTTCTGTTCTGAAGCATTTAATCATTCGTACGAGACCCTAAAATTCTGCTCTTAGTGCATTATTATATGATTCTATAGAAAAATGCACCTGGAATCCAGGGGATTCTCTAAAAATCCCCTTAGTATTCCCATACATAACAGTAAATTTTGATGTACAACTACAGCAACTAAAATAAGACACGGGTGACTGGAGATGCAGACCGTCAAGAATGAAGGTTTGAGCCATTCCACCGTGTGAAGAGTCAAGACCAGCAGAGGTTCCCGCTGAGCGAGAGATAGATACGGGATGGAAGAAGGAAGCCACCGGTACCAACTACAGCCGCTCGGCCAGTTTCAGAGACGGAGACTCTGTAGCTCTGCATGCTTTCCTTTATGGCATGTGCGTGCTTATTTATGTATGCAAGCCATTTCTTTTTCCTCCTTCTCTCTCATTTTTATTTTATTTCCAAGTGTTGAATTGTAACTTTACAATCTTGTCTTTAAGTAATAGAATATTCATTAGGCTGTGACTACATTTGAGGAGTATTCAATACAGTTAGATAGACATAAGGAATCTTGGGACTGTAGTTCCTCCTAATTTGGGAAAAGTATTGAATCTTCATTTTTAAAATGGACAGTTGTATCTTCTTACCCAACAACATAGAGGTGTTTATTGTTGTACCGGAGTTTAAATGTGAGTAGGAGCAAGTACCTGGCAATTGACTGGACTGTGCCAGTCACCAGTGCGTGGTCGCGTCGCCAGACCTGCTTCTCATTACCTACGTGGCAGCGCCCGAGCTGGATGTGTCGCATCTCTCCTTTGTGGAAAGCAGGGTTAGGCTCTGTTAGCTGAGAGCACCGTCCCGACACTGCAAGAGAAGAAGGGCCGTGTTTCCGCTCCGGTGCGCTTCCGTCTTGCTGCTGCCGCACAGCTTCCCGGGGCCAGTGTTTGGGGACCTCGGAAAGCTCAGTGCTGCATTCCAGTTTCACACTTCGAACACATTCCCATGGTGAGCTCAGGTCCCGGAACACCTCGTTGCGTCTCTCCCGACACACTCCCCAGGGCTTATCTTTGCTTGCAAGCCGCTCCCTTCCTGACTCCGTGTGCCAACTTGCTACCAGCCTCACGCTGTCTGCACCCTGCACCCCAGAAGTTGTTTTTTATTTTTTTTATTAATGTTACATTTTTAATAGAAATACGGAGCACCTCAGCACTCATGCTACTTCTCACAGCTGCGAATAATTTCTGGTTCAGGCAACCCAGTGACAAGTCTGACAATGACAAATGACCAAGTTAGGATTTGGCAATCTGACTCATACAGATTTAGCTGCTTTACATGATGTTTCTTAGGAACTAGTCACAGAAGACACAAATATGAATACATAGATGTTGCCTCCAAAGAGCTTCTGGTCTGTGGATCAGAAATACCTGCAGACAGATTGTCCACATAATGTGTGGATTACTGTGGTGGAATGATCTGGGCACTGCAGAAACAGAGAGGGCGGGCACTGAGCTAGCCGGGGAGCTCAAAATCAGATGATCCGTGAGCCAGACCAAATTGGCTCAAACCTTAAAGGATGAGTAGGAATTATTTATACAAGCAAATTAGAAAATGTAGATATCAGATATAAAGAAAAGTTGATTTATTCATTCAACAAATATATACTTCTATTGTATGCTAGGCTCTGTCCCAAGACCAAGGATATAGTAGTGCAGAAAATAAAGGTATAAAGAACACAGTGTTTTGTGGGTTTTTTTTTCTGTTTTGTAAAATAAACAGAAAATAAATAAACCAAGATGTAAATTAAAATTGATTATTTATAAGCTTGCTCAAACATAAGAAATAAGTAAAAGTTATTTATTTTTATAGGCTCATTAGGGGAAGAAAAAGGAAGAGGAAGAGAAAACCTCCAAATGGAGAAGGGTGAGGTGCAGTTGGAGTCACTGTGTAGGTGTTCAGTGACGCTTTTAAGAGGCCCAGGGGGCAGAGGCAGCCCAACTGTGAGGACTGTGAAAGATAGGCCAGGCTGGTTGGTGGTGGGGAAGGGTAGGGGACAGTCCAGGGTCCCCACTGCCCAGAATCCACCCCAGCTTTGATGACTATACTCCATTTTTTTCCCTGTCAGGGGCTGCTGACCTGGTAGGATCATAAATCAGGGTGCACTACCTTCCTATAGCTAAGTGATGACATGTCACTTATTGCTTTTCCCAGGATTGCTGGCCATGTTATAAGTGACCCAAGAAAAGGAAATGGTTGGATACATGCACTGCAATGGGGACATCCTCTGATTCAAACGGCATTTGCCAGGAAGCTCCCCTGAGTTGCCCTGCTCTTTATTACTTTTTAAAGTTTGGTTCTTTGCTTTGACATTAAGCTGTGATCTACTTGATATCTGTCCAAGAATTCTCCTCTTTTGTTCATCAGCCAGAGTAGTTTGCTGTTGTTGCAACTCCGGAAGCATCAGGAGTAAGGGGGGGCGGAGTATGGCCTTGGAAGGATTCACTGTTCCATCCTCATGAGTGTGTCCATGGCCTTGAAATCCACTACTTTACACGCACTGCACAGCTCTTATTATCAGCAACTGTTTAGACGGATGAAATTGACAGCCCAACCTCTTGTCATGTCCCAGTATTCATGAACCTTCCTTAGGTCACATCTTGAAATTATTACCCTAGAAGCCCCTAGTTATGCATACAAAAAATTTTATTTAGGCATGACAATGCTTTTTGAGATATTGGTATACATTCAATTTTATAAATATGCACCCTTTAGCATCTAGTTATTATTTCTAGTAAAGTCAAAAATAATGAAATAATCCTCCTTAGTTTCAAACAAGGGAGCACCATTTCAGAACCAGAGTCGATGAAGAGATTCTCCTGTGAGGAAAACAACTTCTACCTTTATTCTTGATTCAAATGTTGCAAGTTTGGAAAAGTTTCAAAACACCAAAGCTAAGGTTAAGCAAGAGAGAAAGTTCTTCATTGAGACTTTCTATTACTCATAATTCCTGCCTTCAATCTAACACACCTTCCCAGTCAGCTCTACCAATAAGCTGTTGCCATATGTCCTTGATTATATTCCTGTTCAGTAATGAGAGCAAAAAGCAAAACCAACTTTATGTCACAAAGGCTATTTGCCTCGGCGCATAAAACAGAAATACCACTCATATTACAATTGCAAATATTGTAGCTGCTTGAAATATTCAATATGGATATTTTAAATGCAAAATTAAAAATATATTTTCATGGCCTGTTGCCCTTCTTGAATTTTCTGCTCTTTAAATGTATAGCTCTGACATCAGAAAAAAATGACTAAATCCTAAAAATGTAACTGTTTCCCAGCTACAGCCCAAACTGAACTTCTTTAGCATAATGATCATTCGGTTAACATAGAAAATGTCATTACTTAATGAATCCACCTGTCAGTCTTTTTAATTTAATGAACATTTTCATACCACTCTTTATTTGTAATTTACTGAGAAAGTTTGATCCTCCACAGGATCCTCAAATAGATTAAGTATGAATGAGGTTAATGTCTCAAGATCTTCACTCCCTTGATTTGTTTCTATTTAGCTGAGAAGGGATGGGGGAGGGAGAGAGAACATAATACCATCCATATGCCGAGAAAATTTATGTGTGTGTGTATGAGATAATTCTGTGTAAGATAATTCTGTGTCTGTTTGGAAACTCTTTTCTGATGTTTCATGAAGTTAATATTTTCAAAATAATTTTGTAATTGCCAGCATTTTATAGAATATTAACTATAAAGGGAGAATTTTATATGGAAATACAGACTAGACCTGGTTTCAGTGGCAGAAAATATCACAGGTGCAAATGAGATTCATTATTTCTCTAGACTTGTGACTTGGGAGTTATGCAAAGACAACTCCCAGAGGAAAACCAGAACTGTTACCATCACGTCCCTGCACCCTCTGGCTTTCCTTTGCCTTGTCTCACAAGTCATGTTTAATTGTTCTCTGAGCAATGACTAACCAATTTCAATTCTCAATGTACAGTTACCTGCAAGCTTATGCTAAACAGCGGGCTTAAGAAGCTTTCACTTAGCCTAAAAAAACAGGTGAATTTTCTGTTGAGGGTCTCCTTTGTGTGCCACAGCGCTGCTAAACTTGAATCAGAATGCCTGGTCTCAGTCAGTTGTACTTAACACCATTCTCCCTCTCGAGCCTAGGATAAGGCTGGTATCTCATGGGACACCATAGTTTCCACTGTAAGTAGGATTTGTAACCTGAAAAAATAAAACAATGTGTACTAGGAAAATATATTGCACAGTAGAGAATATCTATTAATACTTTTTTATATTAGAATATCTATGCTGAAATTTTTGTTATTCCCAAAGTACTTTTGTCACTGTAATAGGATTTCAGAATGAACAAAAGTCGGTGATGCAACGAAAAGACATCGTTCATCATCCTTCGAGCCTGCTAAGGAAAATCTCCAACCTTAAGAGCAACAGACACAAAAAGACAAACAAAAACCCCAAACTTCCCCAGCCTGCTGTGCTGAAGTTGGAGACAACTTACCGCAGTGCCAGGTGATGTCCGGCAGCATGAGATGAGAAGGAACTACGCACTCGAAGGGTACATAGTCTCTTCACTGATTCCTCAGCCATGCTGTAAATTGATCCATAGATGTAGATTCTCGGACATTTCTTCCAACTGATAATGACAGCTGGTTGTGAGGCTGAGCTGCATGTGATGCTTTCTTTCTGGGCACTGCCCACACGTGGTGACAGCTGCCCGTCTGCTGACAGAGCTGTGGGCACGGGGGGCAGCACCCCTGCTGACAGAGCTGTGGGCACGGGGGGCAGCACCCCTGCTGACAGAGCTGTGGGCACGGGGGGCAGCTCCTCTGCTGACAGAGCTGTGGGCACGGGGGGCAGCTCCTCTGCTGCCAGAGCTGTGGGCACGGGGGGCAGCTCCCCTGCTGACAGAGCTGTGGGCACGGGGGGCAGCTCCTCTGCTGCCAGAGCTGTGGGCACGGGGGCAGCTCCTCTGCTGCCAGAGCTGTGGGCACGGGGGGCAGCTCCCCTGCTGACAGACCTGTGGGCACGGGGGCAGCTCCTCTGCTGCCAGAGCTGTGGGCACGGGGGGCAGCACCCCTGCTGACAGAGCTGTGGGCACGGGGGGCAGCTCCTCTGCTGACAGAGCTGTGGGCATGGGGGGCAGCTCCCCTGCTGACAGAGCTGTGGGCACGGGGGGCAGCTCCTCTGCTGCCAGAGCTGTGGGCACGGGGGGCAGCTCCCCTGCTGCCAGAGCTGTGGGCACGGGGGGCAGCTCCTCTGCTGCCAGAGCTGTGGGAACAGGGGGCAGCTCCTCTGCTGCCAGAGCTGTGGGCACGGGGGGCAGCTCCCCTGCTGACAGAGCTGTGGGCACGGGGGGCAGCTCCTCTGCTGCCAGAGCTGTGGGCACGGGGGGCAGCTCCTCTGCTGCCAGAGCTGTGGGCACGGGGGCAGCTGTAGGGCGAGGCAGGCTGTGTGCCTCAGGCCCAGCGACAGCTGAGGCAGGGCTCTGTCACTCCACCTTGAAACAACCTGGCCAGACCTGAGTTGTGTAGGGGCATTTTCAAAATACATGTTTAGGAGCAAAAGGATGTGAGCATATAATGCCAATTTAATTATCAAATTTACATCAAAAACACACATGTGAAAGGTGTAAAAGTAGCTCTTTATTTGTAATCGTCTGCGTTGTACATTTCTTACTTTTTATTCATTTGTTTCATACGAAGAAGAGGAGGATATTTCATTTCCCTCTAAATATACCACAACAAATCTTAGTCACTGTCTCTTAGAACTATTTATGAACTATTTTTCTGGAAAGATTTAGGAAAAGATGATCGGTTCCAAGATTGCTGACAAACATTCTCCTCAACCCCACACAAATAGGCACGGACTGGGGCAGACCGAGCTTAGGAGGGCAGAGCGGAGGATGCCGTGGGGGGATCCTGGGAAGGGCGGCGCTGGGCTCCCAGCTCCTGCCCCACTCTCAGCACTGCTCCTTTCTTGGGGCTGTTTCCTCATCTACCAAAGAGGGCGACAATGGTAAAAGCCACCTCATATGGCTGTTGTTATTTTTAAATGAAAATAACACTGACAAATTACTCCACCTAGCATATGTAGTAAACAGTATGTGTTAACTATTAGGATGGTTATTATTGCCTTTGATATCAGACATGGTTTCAAATATTGATTCTACCGATTATTAAAGGAGTGAAATTAGGGTAGCTACTCAAACACTCTGAGGAGTCAAACACTCCCTTAAGTGTATTAGGTGCAATGCCTACATCGTAGCATTGTAATGAATATTAAATGAGATAGATTATTTTATTTATATATATAGAGAGAGAGCGTGCACACTAACCATGCCCTTACAGAAGTGTTAAGTGTGTGTATGTGTGTGCGTCTGTGTGTATTTGTATACTGCATGATATCTGACAGGCAACACTTGCTACAGAGTAAATGTTAGTCTATTACCGCTGATACACCCATTTTTATAAAAAACATTCATTATAGGCCCAGTGCGGTGGCTCACCCCTGTAATCCTAGAACTCTGGGAGGCTGAGGAGGGTGGATCATTTGAGCTCAAGAGTTCGAGACCAGCCTGAGCAAGACCAAGACCCTGTCTCTACTAAAAATAGAAAGAGATTATATGAACAACTAAAAATATATATAGAAAAAAATTAGCCGGGCATGGTGGCACATGCCTGTAGTCCCAGCTACTCGGGAGGCTGAGGCAGGAGGATTGCTTGAGCCCAGAACTTTGAGGTTGCTGTGAGCAAGGCTGACGCCACGGCACTCTAGCCTGGGCAACAGAGTGAGACTCTGTCTCAAAAAAAAAAAAAAAAAGACAAAAAAAAACATTAATTGTAAATTTTTATTTTTTTATTGCCTACAATCCATTGTAAATTTGGATTTTTTATTACAAAAACATATAATGCTTTGTATATTTTTATATTTTTGTATTTGCTAGCCTATAAGATAGCTAGCAAAATATCTAAGGGTCTTACAAGAAATTCACAGAAATTGAAAAATCCCCCCACCAGACATTTATGCAGTAGGATATAAAAAAGTCACCAAGAAATGGTAAATAGATATTGACATGATACTGACTTTTCAAATATCCAAGTAGACTTAGGGTTCTTCACATATCAGTATTCCTAGTTCAAGAGACGTACATGTTTTCTTTCTTTTCCCACAATTGCTTTCCACACAATTGCATTAGAATTGCCTAAAAGACTACTATCCCAGCACTAGAGTTGGAATTATTTCCTTTCCAAAAAACTCAAAGAACTTTGGCAATGTCATTGGGCCATCTGTATATTTATAATGACACATTTAATTTTATCCAGCACAGGAAGAAACACTATTTCCTGCGTGTTGACTGTCATGTCCCAGCCTTCTCAATTCTGCGGATTACTCTGGATGACTTGGGAAATTCCCAAGCCACCTATGCCCCACTGTGGACACTCTTCTAAGTCATTGTAAAAGTTCAGCTTTTGGAAAGGAAAATTTTTCAGTCTTCAAGAATGGTAAAGTTACTTTTTGACAATGTATAAACCCCTCTCCATTCTTGGGACTATTGAAAAGCAGGAGTGGAATTACGAAGTGATGAAAAATTTCCTCCAAACTCCCAGTCCTACTTTTATGCTTCCTGGCTGAAGAGAATGTACTACAATAAAAGCACAGTGCCTGGTACAACAGGGACTTTCACATTATTGAATTAATTTTTAGTTTGGCCACGTGGAGACTGTAGATTGAAGTCTTGGGGCCCCATCCAGATGAAAGAAATTAATGATTGCATTAACTTCCCATATATTTACTGAATGACGTGAGAACAAGAAATGTATTTTTTTTTCAAATATACCTTAAACATTCTGGCATACTTTTACTCAAATGTATACCTAACATTTCTTTTAAGGTGAAGCACATACAATTTAAACTTGTTTATTTTTTATTGGGTGGGGAAGTAGTCCATGTAACCTAAAATGAGACAACTATAACTACGTTAAAGAAATAATTTATCTTTTGTTTATCTATACTTTATTTTCAAAAAAGGTAATACATTTAACCTATTGAGAATCAAAAATTTAAAAAATTCCATGCTCCTAGGAAAATAAAACTAAAATATTGTCTTGTAGCCATGGTAACATAAGGCAATCAGAACCAGTTGACATTGTAGATAGAAATACCTGCTTTTGGAAAACTGGAACTACAATTTCACATTTAATATAACAAATAAATATTTGAAATATTTGTTAAAGAAGAATGAAATGGACTAAAGAGCAGGTCATAAAAATTCCAAGGTTGGCAGAAATGGTGCTTGATAAAGGTCACCGCCCCCGCATGCCTTAGATCTACAGCACAGCACGTTCTAAGTAAGGCCTGCTGTGAGCATGCAAAATTACCACCTGCTTCAGCTCCACTCCCTACCTGTACCCTCATTTATCTTATTTATTAATATTTAGGATCTATCTTCTTCTACTTCCACTAAAACATAAATAATGCACAGACAGGGAGTTTTTTATTTAGTTTCGTTTGGTTTGGTTATTGATACATCTTGAGCAACCCGAAGAGAAACTGGCACATAAGGATCATGTTATTAATATTATTTTATAAACAATTAAGTTAATGGATGAATGAGTTAATAAAAGAACAGATGTCTATTATTTTTCTTAATTTTAACATTTCCATTACTATTATCCCTTAGAATCTCTGTATTGGAAGTGCTGGCATTTGTTCACTGGCGATCTTTTAACAACCAGGTGAAGGTTTTTGGCTGAAAGCCCAATATACCCACCGACTTCCAAACCTACTTGATTTGAGTGCAGAAACCAGTAAGCACTCAGAACTGCTCTTTGTCCCTTAATTGATATTCACAAGGAGGAGCATCATATCCTTTGTCTTAGATCAATCAACCGTGTCCAAGGTTGGAGCCAGGTCAGCTGCAGAGCTGTGGGAGAGCATCCATCTCTCTGAGCAGGCAGAGAAGGCTGCCTGGGAAAGACCTGGAACACACCTGGTGTCTACTCCAATCCCTGTGAGTCTGAACCCTCATGTTCTGTAAGATCTTCCATTGATTGCACATGGTTAGTGATATTGACTTAGAGATTTAATTTTTAAGTCAATATTTTTGAATCCCAATAAGAGTCGAGGCACAGCAGAGGAAAAGGGGCTGAGGACTATCTAGTGGCAGGGAAGTGCTGTCTTAGGGCCTCCGGACTAGGAAGAAGCTGAGACCTGTTCCACGGTGAGAAAGGGTATTTGCACTGTATGCTTCATACTCCAAATTTAACTCCAAATTAAAAATGGCTTATACATATAAGAGATTATAAATGCATACCCCCACATTTTAAATATTGATATGTTCATGCAGATACACATATATATATTTACCAATATGCAACATATATCTGTGTATTAGCATCTTGTCTATATATCATGATTTAGCTATATTTATAAGTTCCAGCCACGCCTTTATTTAGAAAGATAGATCTATATATATGTGCATATGAGAAAACTTTTATCAGTCAGTGGGAATGGAAGGATCATACACGTTAACCACATTAGATGAGCATACCTATACACACTTGTGCACAGAGACATGTATACCCTTAACATAAGATGGAGATATTATATTGGATTCTAGTGTGTTGTGGGGAAATAAACATTGGACTGCATACGGAAGCTGTGTGTCTTGTTCTTGGTCCTGTCTATAACTATTAGTACAAACTTGGCTAAGCCCCAACACCTTGCACACTGTCAGTATTCTTGTTTGTGTTAATAAGTTGTGTACAAATATGTGGTGGTGAGTGTAGATTGGGGTGTATGTTGTCTGTATTCTCAGTGCTGACTTATTAATGTAGTTAGCCGGATGTAACACTGGCACGTGCTTCACTGGTACAGCAAAAGGACACATACGACCATTTCAAACGAAGAGTTGCTGCCCTAATTGTTTTTTTATAAAGAGGGGAGATAGCCAATAAACAAATAATCAATAGTGCTACTAAGGAAATGAGCAGAGTAACAGGACAGATGTGGAATAGTTATTTATGCTGCTTGTGCTCATCCCAGGTAGTTAGGGAAGACATTCTAAGGTGCTGGGCCTGGAAAGGTGAGAAAGAGCTGGCCATGGGGGGCGGGGGGTGGTGGGACACATTCCAGGCAGAAGGGAAAAAAAACTAAACAAAAGCTCCAGAATGAAAATACAAACGAGGCTGACAACTGGCCTTAGGGGCCATGAGAGGCTGCAGAGAGTTTGGAGAGGTGGGTGGGGACACATTCATGCTGAGTGTCAGTTCAATTTTCACTCTCCCTCCAAAACATGAACTGATTTATATTTTGAATATTCACAAAGTTATTCTCTCTTATTTGCTCCATGTACATAAAACAACCCTAAAACTTATTTACTCCGTAATGTCAATTAAATCTACTATTATTTGTTTACATTCCATGTCTAGATATAATAAATTCTTTGCAAAATAATAATCAAATATTTAATAGTGTGACAGACATCTAGCAAAAATGTCTTCCTGTACCAGAAAGACCTAAAAACTTAGAAACTTTTATTTTAATCAAATTTTGTACCTAAAAATATGTCATTCTAGCAGCATAAATAACTCCAATATAATAAGCAACTTGAGTTATTTTTAATGTTGCCAAATTATAAAATGAGCCTGATGTTATACCAAGTGCTAAAAAATTATACATTTATTTAAGTACATTTATATTAATCAATTGATACTTCAGTTATAGTTGAGAAAATGATCATATAAGAAAAAAATAGACATCATAGGGAAAGAGAGTGAATCAATAAACAAATGAAGCAAACGTAATGACTCCAGGCAAGTGCACCAAAGAATTATAATTCCAAAGAACCTGAAATATTTAATTAAAGAAAATGTGAGGAAATTCGAGTATGAGCTCTTTTTGAAAGAAGAAACAAAACACTCAATCAGGAAAACAAAATACTAACCTTTTACATTTGTTTCACTACAGCTTCATTACCATGTCTTAAATTATATTATTTCACTAAACTTTTTAAATAAAGGAGACATGTGACTTTAAATTACTTTTCTTATAGGAAAACATTATTAACAAAAATATTAATTCAACAATTTTGTAAATAGAGTAAAAGGAATATTTAACATAAAATTTAGATATATTCAATCAGCTGATAATTTACATAACACGCATGCATGAAAATTATTCATGTTGAAAATTATATTCTCATTGTTGATGTGAGAGAGTTTTTATTAGAATTTCAGTGATAAAAACCACATTGTATTACACTTTTATTTTCTACTTTATTGGTAAGTTAATATCTATTCACCTAACCACAATTCTTTGCAAATTACTTGTTATGTGGAAGCATGTAAAAAGTCTTATGTAAGCAAGATTTCACTACGAGCCTATTTGAATTTCAAGCTTTGGAAGCAAAGATCTTTTAAATATTATTAATAGTTGTTTATAGTAATCTGAAATATTTTCAGAAAAAAATTTGCAATTCATGTTTGAATAAACTCTAATATTTAAGCTCCCAAAACTAAAATCAAGCAAACATAAAGAGAAAAACTTATTTATACATTTAATTACACTCTATCTTCATCTAAGCACAAGCACCCAAAATGTATTTTAAGTGGAGACTAAAACAAAATAGAGCTTTTTCTTTTTTCAGCTTGGTGTAGGATTTTATTTGACTCCCTCTAATATCTAACTTCTATCCCAGCCATAAACCTTCTAACTTTTAGCAACTCATCTTTACCACCGTTTTGTATTTCCTTTTTATTTTGCAATTACTCCTTCCCTCTTTGGCAATTTTCTTTTAATCGGAATTCACTGGAGAACAGCTCTAGTGGCATTTGAACCTTTTAGCTCTCTAAAATTTTTTTTGCTTTGCTTTCAAAATTTTTACTCCCCAAAACGAGTGCTTTATCTGACTGTATTTAAAACCAGGCCTCCAACTTTCCAAGTCTCTCCTCATCCCTGTTTTTCATCACGTAATGGGAAATTACACAACTTAGAAACTTACAGATCATAGATCTTCCCCAGGGACTGACAATACTGGGTCACAGGTGCCACGTGGCATCACTGAGACTACTGTAGAGATTTGAAATTACCCTAATTCTGGGTATGGAATATAGTGCTGTGCTCCACACTGATAAAATGCCTTTTAAATCCTTCCTTCAAAACAAGATAGAATCAGAACAGGCTTATATGCTCTGATTTGGGTTCCATGGTTCATAATATTGAGCTTCTGTCAGTAGTCACCTTTCCTAACTTTGGAAAGTTAGTCTGTATTATACCCTGTTTCTCCCTCGCCACGCCAGGCTTGCATGGAGGAGAGCTCTCATGTCCAGCCCTCACACCAGCCTCTGGCTATCCTCATGAAAATTCTATCAACATTTTATCAATGTCCAATGATGGTTAAAGTTCTCAATTCGTCCATAAAAATCAATTCCTTTCTCATATTTTCAATAGCACCAAATAGTTTCAATAGGGTTTAAAGCCTTCCTTGCCTTAAGGTCATAGGCTCAGTTTTGAAGGAAAGCTTTTTGGTTGGTTACTGGGGTCTTGTAATTTACTCTTCTTCTCCACATGCCGACATGTGCCTCTGTGTTTCATTACTGCCATTGAACTCTGTTCCATAGAAATGCTCTTTTGGGCGTAACATTTTGGTTACTTTCTTACAACCTTTATTTAATTTATTATACATTTTTTTTCTCACTGTAACTAAGAAATTTTGTTCTCATAAATTCAAAAAGGTAAAACCTAATACATTAACATTTCCCCCTTTTTATAAGTAATTCAACTTAATTCATCACAGTAAAATCTGCTAATTACTAGATGAAGAAAAAAACTCATGATGGGATACCCTCAGTTTCTTAAAAAGGTGCCAATTTAATTTAAAGACTATGTTAGGTTTCATTATCATTACTGTGAACTGCTCCTCATAAAAATCCACATCAAAAGTTGTTAATTACAATAATATAAACCTCATTTATTGTTAAAATGGTAAAGTTACCATTTTACTAAAACATTTCCTGCAGTAGATGATCTCAAAATGTTAGTCCATGACTAAGTTGAGGCCCTTTTGTTACCAGAGATGGGTCCGTTCATTGTTCTGCAGCAAATGTATCTTGCTCTTGCTCTGTAAATCTATAAAAAAAATTAAAAATGACAAAGTTCAGATATAATTATGTCATAAGTCAACAAATGGTACCTCTAAAATGTAAAGATCCTGCTTTGTTTTTCTGTGCCTTTACAGCCTGCCTGACCGAAATTGTCTCCTAAACGCTTCAAAGCTGGGCTGCTTCTCAGTTTCCTGAGCATGGTGTGTGTGCGTGTGTGTGTTTCTGCTGTTGTGTACTCATATGTGATCATTCCCACTGTAGTTTTACACCAACACATTTTGCATTTTTCTCTACACTATTAAAATTATGTAGGATTCCATCAAGCGCAAACTAAACTATTAATCCTGACCTAATTAACCATATTATTTTTCATGCTAAAATTATTTGTTTTATAAAATTTTGTTCTGTTTAAACAAAACTTCTTTTATAATACTACTTTTTCATTTCAAACCACACAGTAGCTACACTTACCCGAGCACTCCATGGCCGAGGCGTCCCGCTGGGCACTCAGGTGCTCCGACTTCTTCCCCGTGGAGCCTCAGGCTGCCCCTCCCAGGCCCATTCCCGGTCCACAGCTGCGTCTCCTACTTGAATCACGCCAAGGTTCTGCTAAAGGTTTGTTGTTTGTGGTCAAGAATCACGCTGTTTGGTGATCTTCTCTCAGCCTACTTTTCAATATCAAATCTTTTTGACCCTTAGCAACATATTGTTATTTCAGAAACTTAATATTTCTCTCTGCTTGTTACAATAAGCATTTTTGAAAAAGAATTCAAAATGGCACGTTTTTACATATTCCTAAAAGAGGTCACATCTATAGGAATTAACATAATAGTTTATGTAATAAAACCATGACAAATGTTTCCCATACTATATTTCTCATCTTTTTATTGCTATTCCCATGTCTAATAGTCCTGTTTTTCATTCTGATGGTTTCCTCATATGCTGGTTCACTGGATTTTATTGCATACCCACCAAAAAACATTATTTAAAAACTGCTCGTGTTTCCAATATTTTAGCTTTTATGGAAAATAGATTCTTTTTTATTTAGAATGATCTCCAAAGGCTCCTACTGCTTTCTAACCTATAATATTTGTAAATGGGTTCTTTCCCTGAGCAGCTGGAAATTCACCTGTAAAAAGAGTTGAGAGCATTTTGTGCTGTTAAAGACTAAAGATCGCCTGCTCTTCTCATGTTAGAAGCTCCTATTCCACACTACTCATGCACACTTGATTAATATTTGAAAATAACAACAGTTTTCTCCATTCTAATAGTGAATCTGCACAAATGCACCTGCAGTTATCTGTAGTCAATAGAGGGTTGACCAAATAGTCATTCATTCAATAAATGCTCATTGAGCACCTACTGTATGCCTGGCATTGTTCAAGTTGATTAGACCATACTAAGCCAGATTTTTTAAACTTGTTTCTGGAATTCTGTCACATAACACAAAAATAAGTGCAAATTAAGTTGTTTCAAGTTACTTTCCTATATTTCTGTCTCTCCCCTGTCTTCCTTCTTCTCTTCTGCCTCCCATTTTCCCTCTTTGCTACTTTCTTTTTCCATCTTCCTCCTCGCTGTTTCCCTGATACAACATTCTTGTGGTATTCTTTTTGGTGTAGGCCTTCTGTCTAAAATCTAGTAAAGAATTAGATTGATGAAGCTATTTAATTATTCAACTTAAGCATATAAGAAACATATACTTAAATTTATTATTATACTCTAATTTTTAAAATTAATAATCTAATTTTAAAGGTGTTTTCTCCATAGTCCTAAAAGTAAGTGGAATAGAAAATTCTACATTAATTTGCTTATAAGGCAAGAAGTTATTTTTATATTATTAGGCCAATGTTGATAGCACTCTAATTGTTCTTTGCGGTGTGTCACAAACTGTAGGAAATTTCTCTGATGAATGGTCAAATTGCCTGCAGAACTTGAGATGGAAAATTGGTACATTGAGCTGAATTTTTATAGTACTTTTAATGTAGCACTAAAATTACAAAAAATTAGAAGCTGAATCATGCTTACACATAAAAATAGATAATGAAACTTCAGTAAGGGAATAAAAAGACATGATTTTTAAGAGGATTGAAAAAAAAATCACCATTTTTCTGATACTATATTTTGGAGATGCTTTCCCTAGAGCTCAGGGCAGTGACCTATGAGTCACTTTGCTCTCTAGATGACAAACCTTGTGGCAGGGAACCAGTAAAACCCTGGTCAGGGTCAGGCTTAGCAATCTTCAGTAGCGATAGCTGGGTGTCCTTACATCAGTTGTAAAAAAAGCACCAGCAAAAATATTACCCCACTAATTTCTCCACGGTGCATCTGCCTTACATTTTCAATTGAACTTTGACCAATTGTTATTCTATTTAAATTGAAATAGCAGATGGTATGAAACCATCTAATCTAAATGAAGTACATTTAGTCTTTTTTCATTTATGAGAATTCCAAAAAACAAACAAAACAAAAACTCTTTCCATAGATCACTAAGAACTAAATGCTCAACAAAATAAGGAGAATAAAACCACTGTAAAGGAGAATAACAATAATAAAGAAAAAGCCACATTTTTCTAAGTTAATTTAAGACTTTAGTTTGACTAAAAGTTAAAGAAATTTGATGGCCTTATATTTTTCATTTGTAAAAATTTATAAGATACATGTGCAATTTTGTCATATGCATAGATTGTGTAGTGGTCAAGATAGGGCTTTTAGGGTATCTGTCACACAAATAATGTACACTGTACCCATTAAGTAATTTCTCTTCATTCACACCTCTCTCACCCCCTTACCTTCCAAGTCTCCATTTTCCATCCTTCCACTCTCTATGCCCATGTGTACACACCTCTCCACACCCACTCATGAGTGAGAACATTCCATATATTTGACCTTCTGTGCCTGCCTTGTTTCACTTAAGATCATGGCAGTTCCATCCTTGTTGCTGGAAAATATATGATTTCATACATTTTTATGCCTGAATACTATTCTATTGTGTAAACACACCACATTTTCTTTATCTGTTATTTCCCTGATGGACACTTAAGGTGATTCCATATTTTTGCTATTGTGAATAGTGCTTTCATAAACATGTGTGTGCAGGTATCTTTTTGATATTAATATCAATATAAGAATTCCTTTTTGTTTGACTAGATCCCCAGCAGTGGGATTGATGGATTGAATGGTAAGTCTACTTTTAGTTCTCTGAGAAATCTCCATGTTGTTTTCCACAGAGGTTGTACTAATTATATCCCCACTAACAGTGTAAAAGAGTTTCCTTTTCTCTGTATCCTTGCCAACATCTGTTGTTTGTCTTTTCAATAATAGCCATTTTGAATGGGATAGGATTGTATCTCATTGGGGTTTCCATTTGCATCTCTTTGATGATTAGTGACATTGAGCATTTTTTCCTATAACTGTTGGTTATTTGTGTGTCTTCCTTTGAAAATTGCCAATTCATGGGGCTTTTTGCCTGCTTTTTAATGGGATTATTTGTTTTTATTCCTGCTGAGTTTGAGTTCCTGCTATTTTCTGGATATTAGTCTCGGTCAGATGAATAGTATGTAAATACTTTCTCCCATTCTACAGGTTGTCTGTTCACTCTGTTAATTTTTTTTTGTTGTTGTAAAGAAACTTTTTAGTTTATTAAAAGTAATTGTGGTTTCAGACCATGAATTTTAAATCATTATAACTAGGCTTAAAAATATCTTCATTAATCAAAATAGAAACCATTACAATCTACACAGTTTTGCCAATGAGAAATAAGTTTGTTTATTTCTGTAGCATAAAAATCCATGCTTCAGGATTCAATGAACTTTTGGAAAGCATTTTCTGCATCCTGCTGGTTGTGGAAGGGTCTTCCCTGGAAAAAGTTGTCGAGATGCTTGAAGAAGTGGTAGCTGGTTGGCGAGAGGTCAGGTGAATACAGCCGATGAGGCAAAGCTTCTTAGCCCAATTTCTTAAACTTTTGAAGCTTTGATTAGGTGATGTACAGTTGGGCATTGTCATGGAGAAGAATTGGGCCCTTTCTGTTGACCAATTCTGGCTGCAGGAGTTGCAGTTTTCAGTGCATCTCATCGATTTGTTGAGCATACTTTCCAGATATAATGGTTTTGCCGGGATTCAGAAAGCTGTAGTGGATCAGACCAGAAGTAAACCACCAACAGTGACCATGACCTTTTTTTGGTGCAAGTTTGGCTTTGGGAAGGGCTTTGGAGCTTCTTAGTGCAACAACTGAGGGGCCTGTCACAGGTTGTCATCTCATATAAAATCCACTTTTTGTCACAAGTCACAATCCGATCTAGAAGTGTTTTGTTGTTGTGTACAATAAGAGAAGACGATACTTCAAAATGATGATTTTTTAAATTTTGGAGCAGCTTTATGAGGCACCCACTTATCAAGCTTTTTCACCTTTCCAGTTTCCTTCAAATGCCAAATGACTGTAGAATGGTTGATATAGAGTTCTTTGGCAACTTCTCATGTAGTTGTAAGAGGATCAGCTTTGATGATGGCTATCAGTTGGTCATTGCCAAATTCTGATGGCCAGCCTTACACTCCTCATCTTCAAGGCTCTCATCTCCTTTGCAAAACCTCTTGAGCCACCACTGCACTGTATGTTCATTAGCAGTTCCTGGGCCAAATGTGTTGTTGATGTTGCGAGTTGTCTCTACTGCCTTACGACCCATTTTGAACTCGAATAAGAAAATTGCTCAAATTTGCTTTTTGTCTAACATAATTTCCACAGTTTAAAATAAATATCAAATAAACAGGAAGTAATAAGTCACTAGCAAAAAATAAAGTGAGAAATGCATGTTAAAATGATGTATAACATAATCACATTTATTTAAGAATGTATTCCAATATCAAATGTCAAATTTCAACAATGCTAAAACCACAATTGCTTTTGCACCAATCTAAATAATTAAGTCCCATTTGTTTATTTTTGGTTTTGTTGGCTGTGCTTTTCAGGTCTTAGTCATGAATTCTTTGCCTCGGCCAATATCCAGAAGTGTTTTCCCTAGGTTTTCTTGTAAGTATTTTTATAGTTTCAAGTGTTATGTTTACAGTTTTAATCCATCTGGATTTGATTTTTGTATATGGTGAGAGTTAGGAATTGATGGTCTTATACAAGAGCATATTTTGCTAGCTCCAAGGTGTATATAAGCAATGTCTCTGTTGATTATATAAATAGAAAAGGTATTTTGTATCTGTAAATTATGTTTTCATCATTGTGCTGAGATTACATAGTTAAGGATAGGAAAAAATAGGAAAAGTATAGTAGAATGATGGTTTTACTTTCCAAGTGGTATCTCTTTCTCTCTCTCTCTCTCTCTCACACACACACACAGTATCCATTATTAATTGTTCACCCTTCTTCAAGTAGAGCCATCAAAAATTTTCCCAAGTTTCGGCCGGGCATGGTGGCTCACACCTGTAATCCTAGCACTCTGGGAGGCCAAGGCAGGTGGATTGCTCGAGGTCAGGAGTTCGAGACCAGCCTGAGCGAGACCCAGTCTCTACTAAAAATAGAAAGAAATTATCTGGACAACTAAAAATATATATAGAAAAAATTAGCTGGGCATGGTGGCGCATGCCAGTAGTTCCAGCTACTGGGGAGGCTGAGGCAGTAGGATCGCTTAAGCCCAGGAGTTTGAGGTTGCTGTGAGCTAGGCTGACGCCATGGCACTCACTCTAGCCCGGGCAACAAAATGAGACTCTGTCTCAAAAAAAAAAAAAAAAAAAATCACAAGTTTCATCTCATTTAAGATATGAAGGGAGAGTAACGGGTAGCTTAAAATTATTGTTTCAACCATTCAATCTTATTGTGAAAGACTACATGTGGGTAGTAGCTGAAATAAAATAGTTCCTATGGCCAGGATAAACTAACAAATACAAAATAATATCTATTCCAGGATAGAGTTTAGGCCAAAACATCATCACTCTCTGAATCATAAATGAAATTCTTCTCCCATTTTCGCAAGTGGAGAGAGCCATAGCCATGATCCATAGTAATGTTTCCAAGTGAAACTCTGGTATGTGCTCTATATTGTCTCTTAAAATTTAGACAATCACATACAGTAGCTCCTACAGGCTACGTAAAGGATGAAGAGAAAGGAAGCATATGGTTCGTAGGAACACATAAAATACTTGACAGAGCTGAAGCCAAAGATTTCATAGAATGCGCTATTCTTAAACACAGCCAAGAGAGCTTTTGATGATTTACATCACACAGCTGGTAGAGCTTGATAAAAAGGTGCATGGTCTGACAGCAATGCAGAACTTCATTGGAAAAACCAGACCCAAAATTCTGAATTAATGGGTTGGTATATACAATAATAGTACATTTGAACATGCCTGTAAGCTCTGGCAATTCAATGTTGAGTATCTCAAGATCTAGCTATTAAACATTTATTAATGTTTTACCTCCAGATAAAACTACTAATGTCCAGGGCATTTACATATCAGTCAAAACTGATATAAAATATCATCATTGCCTTCTCAAAACATGGCCTATATTAAATTTGCACCAACAGAATCAAGCTGGTAATATCCAACCCAATGTAATAAAATAATTGTGAGTTGAATTCACAAATTCAAAGTACTTCATGGACACTGTGGCCAGTACATATGTATTTGAGATATGGTCTCTCCTCTCAAAGGCCTAATAAGCTGTAACTGACTATGGTACACACTTCTTATAAACTGGTTCAACAGAGAAGAAATGTTGTTGCAAGAAAATATTCTCTCAAAGAGTGAAAACATATGTTAAATTGATTGTTATTAATTTGAAATTATATTTCTCAAACATCAGAAAAAGAAACATACTCCCCAGAAGTTTAAAAAAAATCTTATTCTCTCCCATCTACTAACTCAAAACACCCAGCTTTCACAATACTTTTCCTTTATAATTTTCCTACCCTATTTTTCCAACTCTTTATTTTAAAATTGAGCCGATTAATTTCATTGTTTTCTTTTATTCCTGCTCTCTCCACACTTCTGTCCTGCTGTCGACACTTCTGTCAGTGCTAACACTTCTGTCAACAATGCCTGGTATTTATCTATGTCACCATTCATTGACAATGCAATGGGACATAAGCCTCACCTACCCCTCCTTGATCTGCTCCTTCCAATGGGACGGTGAGAATTAATTGTCCTTGACCCAGTAGCTGCTGCGTACCAGTCCTGCCTGTTCTTTGCATGAATTGTACCTAGGTAATTATGCACATGTCCTCAGAGGTTCAATTCATTAATATTAGCATATTATTTCTGTAAGGCTGGTGGTGGGAACCCCCTCCCCAATAAAAAATAGAAATTTTGCTAAAGGCAGATTACTCTCTGCAGTGGTAGGCAAAAGCCTGCCTCAGAGTTACATCCTGTCATTGCTAGCTGAACACCCCAGCCCAGGCTCAACCACATCCTGCTTTCTGTGACCTAGGCACTGGGCCGAAAACAGCACCTGCCACTCTTCCCAAAAAAAGTCCTCCCCAACTCCCCCCTATAAGAACCCCTGCCTCAGTCCTGGGTGGTGCGACTTCTCGAGTACCTGGTTTCTCCTGGGACCCAGCAACCTCCCTTGGCCCCTCCCTTGGGACCTATTACCCTCACCTGGGAGTGCTCCAATAAAGCCTCATTGCTTAACCCTTTAAACTCTGCTCATCTTTCTTTCTCTGGCACCCAGCATCCAAAAACCTTACAATTTCCATCTGGAAGACTGCTTTTGTGGCTAGTGCCAAGAGGGCTTCTTTGTCACCTGTAGAGCAAGCTTGGACAATTAATAGTCCCTTAAATTGGGGAATTATCCTTCCACACTGGAACCTTGCTGACTCCAAATGACAGACATTGGAAGAAAAGGCATCATTCTTTTTGTTTGTTTGTTTGTTTTTGGTTCTTGTGTGAATTCTAAGTAAGAGACGTTAGATTCTGAATTATAGCACTCACAGTGATAATTTTCAGAAGACTAAAACAGTTTCTTTGCCACTTAAGGGGTACATAAGGTGCAGCTGTTTACCTGACTTAAACAAGTGATTACTACTACTCTAATTTTCCTAGTTGTGGCTCTGTTACAGGTTACTGACTGCAAGTTCATGTTCCAGACTTTCTTTTCCAACACAGATTAATTACAAGAGAGACACCCCCAAAGTCTTAGGGTGAATTGGGAAAAGGTCGATTAAATGCTTAAGGTTCACCATTCTGAATTGGCAGGACACTAGCAGGATGAGGCCCCACATAGACTCAGGTTGGTAGAGCATCAACAACCTGAGATTGTGCAACTTGCCCGTCCCACTTCAGGTGGGGTTACACCTGCCTCAGTTCTGGCCCCTAAGTCCATGGTGATATCTCAGGTCTGAGGTCCCTGGCTCTACTTTCCCTGCTGCATGAAATCACATACTTTTTCTTTTTATCCAGATTCATGTCACAAGTTTTAAAAATTTAGATGGTTCTACTAAACAGCATTTTTGAATTGCTTATGTATGTGCTGTGGCATTAACCTCCTTTATGCATATCAAAAATGCCACCCAATTCGTTAGAAATGTGGCTATCTGCAGAGCATAATAAATCATATTCTCTGTTAACAATTGTATTAGGTTTTTTTAAAAACTTCTTCAACTTAATGAAGTCACTCTATATGGCTGGATAACTGGTTCTCCAATTGTTGTAATGCATTTTTCCCCAAATCAGAATTTTTAGTTTATTACAGGGTCCAAAACATCTGGTTGACTTTTGAGCAGCATTTCATAGAATATTTTGGTTTTACCTTGGTGCTACTCTACCAGAAGCCCAATCCTTAGATACTTAGGTTCAAAATGTATGTTAGAACCAGATACAGGGTAATTATTTTATCACAAGAAATATACAAGTGCATAGTTTATATCTAAAAGTCCTAGATGATAACTTGAAAATTATAACTTTTAAAAATAACCTATGTATATGGGTCAGCCCATTTCTAATGTGAAGACTAAATTAAAACACAAGTTATTCAGCCAAAAATAATTTCAAAGTTAAGACTCTAATATGATTTCAATACCGTGAATAGCACTCTTTACTCTTATTCTCTCTCTTCAAATCAATGCCTTCCATTCTATTACTCTTTGCCTGCTTTGC
This sequence comes from Lemur catta, assembly GCF_020740605.2. Taxonomy (NCBI): domain Eukaryota; kingdom Metazoa; phylum Chordata; class Mammalia; order Primates; family Lemuridae; genus Lemur; species Lemur catta. Next base: position 100,208,917 of record NC_059136.1, on the reverse strand, counting down.
TCCTCTGAAGTCCATTCAAACTTCTATAACCACTAGTGATGCGTTTCAGCCTGAGCCTTCAGACCTCGATACTGTTTCGAGTGCGTGGTCTGGACCACTGGTGCGCCACGCCAGCCAGACAGCTGCTTGCTGGGATTTAGTTCTTACAGTTCTGGAGGTGAGGACGTCCATGGCTGAGGTGCCCACGACCTATGGAAGGCATCACATGGTGAGAAAAGACACTCAGAGAGAGGAAGGAGGCCAAACTCAGCGTTTTGATCAGGAAGCCACTCCTGAGATAACTAAGGGCACTAATCCACTCACAGGGCAGGGACTTCATGACCTCATCACCTCTTGAAGGTGCGGCCTCTCAACACTATTGCATCGGGGACTGAGTTTCCGACACAACATATGAACCTTAGCAGTCACCACTCCCAGATGTCCGTGCAGCGTGTGAGCAAAGGAAGGAAGCGGGGGCAGGAGAAGAGATGCACAAGCTAATGGGAATGGTGGCGGGAAAATCTGGGAGCAGGAGACGGACATCGAGGCCGCCTGGAAGAGGAAGGAGCCAGCGAGAAACAGGAGGACGAGGAAGAGGCCAACCGTGGAGAGAGGGTGGACATACACAACTGAGAGCTGGGACAGTTACGGCCAAACAGGTGGCCGAACGTGGCGAGAACGATGGCTGCACACAGGAAGAAACAGAAGAACCATAAAAGGAAGTTTAAATAACCAAACACGGAGAACACTAAATGAAAAGACAGCATAGGTGTTGTGAAGCAGTAGCGTGACACTGCCGGTCCCAGGATCTAGACCCCACCCGGTCCCGCGGGGTCTCGCCCAGCGGGCACCACGCACACGCGGCCCCCAAGCCGGGGAGGACGCCCGCCCCGGGCCTGTGGCCGTGAGCTCCTGCCGAGGGTCTCTGCCGTGCTTGCTGGGTTTGAACGCTGCGCTGAACAAAATGAAAAGAGAAGCTCAAATTTTTTTTTTTTTTTTTGAGTTGATTATTTCTGCCCAGATGAGCGGGCTCTCCCTGCGCCGGCACCAGCGTTTCACCGGCCCGTGTCTCACTGCGTGGCGGTGCCCGGGTACTTCGGGAAAGTCTCCTTGAAGCGTGTATCGAAACATTATTCAGCTCTATTGACTTCATTGTTTCTCAGGAACACAAATTCTGTGTACTTTAAGCTTGCTTCTTTTGGTCTCCTGTATCTTTCTTTTTACTCAATACTTTTTAAGCCTTTGTAATTTTGGATATGACTTTACTTAATCCTCTCTCTTTCTCTGTCTTTTTTTTTTTTTTTTTTTTAAAGAAATAGGCTATCAGTATTGCATGAAGGAAATGAAAATATGAGTGCTACGGAAACATACAGCTACCTGGAAATCTCAAACACACACACACACACACACACACATACACACACACACACACAAACACACACTATGCAAACGCGGTGGGTAAGAGTGCAAGCTTCAGTGCCAGACTGCTGGGTGGGCGTCACAGCTCCACCCTGTACACGCTGTGCAATGCTGTCCAAATACTGCGTTTCTCTGTGCCTCCAGCAATGCATTAGTAAATTGGAACTATTGGTAGTACCCAACTTGGAGATTTAAGTAAATTAATAAAAGTAAATGGCTTGGGATGGTGCTTGGCAAATAGTAGGGGACAATACATGTTGACTTTTCTCATTATTGTCAGTCAGGGCTTCATGTAGTCTACACAGCCAAGGATATGTCCTCCTCAGTCAGGATGGAGGCACGTCCACAGGGCAGAGCAGCGATGAGGGAACTCCCTGGTGCCAGAGCAAACCTCAGGCTGCCCGCCAGGGCCGCTCCCTTCCCCACGGCCTCAGCCACCCCTGCCACGAACTCCACACCCAAGATGGGAGCTTTTACCTTGTTTAGTGGAAAAAAAGACAGTCATTTCAAAATTATGTTCATTGAGGTAAATATTATGTAAGACGCCCTGCTGGACATTTTAAAGCTCTGTGAAAGGCCGACTCTCCCCACCTAAGGTCACACAGCCAACACCTGGATGGAGACCTACCTGGTTCCCACCTCTTCTCTCTGTCCCCTATGCCATGGTATCTCCATGTAAAATATATGTTGTTTCTCTTCTTTATATCCCATAGTACGTACTATCTTCTTTGATGATTGTATGTGTATATTAAGAAATAAATTTAAAAAAAATTTACTTCAGCATATTATGGGGGTACAAAAGTTTAGGTTACGTATATTGCCCTTGCCCCCCCCCACCCAAGTCAGAGCTTCAAGCATGTCCATCTCCCAGATGGTGCACACCACACTCATTATGTATGTATACACTCATCCCCTCCCCGTCTCCCATCTGCCCAACACCTAATGAATGTCATTCCTAAATGTGCACTTAGGTGTTGGTCAGTTAAAACCAATTTGATGGTGAGTACATGTGGTGCTTATTTTTTCATTCTTGGGATAATTCACTTAGTAGAATGGGTTCCAGCTCTATCCTGGGAAATACAAGAGGTGCTATATCACCATGGTTTCTTATAGCTGAGTAGTACTCCATGGTATACATATGCTACATTTTATTAATCCACTCATGTATTGCTGGGCACTTGGGTTGTTTCCACATCTTTGCAATTGTGAATTGTGTTGCTATAAACATTGGAGTGCAGATGTCTTTTTTATAGAATGTCTTTTGTTCTTTGGGGGAGATGCCCAGTAATGGGATTACTGGATCAAATGGTAGTTATACTTGTGGCTCTTTAAGGTATCTCCATATTGCATACATACATATATACACATATACATAATCTCTGTAACATATATATACTCTCTGTATATACACACTCTATAATATGTACACAAACGCACACACTCTTTATATATATGCACACTCTAAAGTGTGTGTCTTTGTGTGTGTGTACATATATGGATATATATGTGTGTATATATTCTCCTATTCTGTTTCTCTGGAGAACACTAATACAATATTTTTGAAAATTATATTATTAATATCTTCTAAAAGCCAAGATATAAATCATACAGAAAAACTGGACATCTCAAGCTTCTTTATTTTTTTTCTTTAGGAAGCATATTTTGATGTATGTTTATGTAGGTTCCAATTCTCCAATTTTTTTCATAGTAAACAAGATAGTAGGGTAGTCAATTGTATGTATCTTCTGGGGGCTTATCTTCTGTCTGGTATTATTATTATATGATGCAAAACATTACCAATCACATGCCCACTGTTTATTTTCATCACATCCTTTCTGAAATCAGAATAGGAGTTTTATTTTTCTAAACATCTGATTATGGAATTTTTATATAGCAGAGGATTTGAGACACTTATAAGCCCACAAATTTGGATGTGTATGAAGAGCTTGGAAAGTAGCAACATTTTATGAGAATCTAAGAAATTTCTGGAAAATGTAAGACAGTTGAAGTAAACAACTATTGCAAACCATTGAACTTTCAGGTTTCATATGTGAAACAACTATGCTGACATGGAAGACTGAGTTCAAGCGCAGACTGGATGCAGTTCCTGCGGGTACCAGTCCCTCAGCAACGTGCCTTGCTGCATCGCACCTGGGAACATGGATGTTAGCTTTGTTGTCAGTGCGATGTCATCCGTTTTGCTTCACAGGTTACTAGAGTAGTCTGCCCTGTTCCCCGACCCTCTAAAATTCTAGATTGCGTATGTGAGCAGCCTCAGTGCCAGCAACCACTACACAACAGTTTTACCAGCCACTTTGTCACCATCTGAAAACGATGACCACCTCGTAGTCAGGATGTGGGAATCTGGAACATTTCCACTCAGACAATTCCCAATTTCAGTGTCAATCTTGTAACCACAACTACTACTATCAGTTCTGTTAGACAATACTATTTCAGATGCAAATGAGAGAAATTCATCTTCAAACTAGCTCACAAAAAAAGGAATTTATTGACTCATTAAATCAGGAAGTTCAAGTTGGGAGTTTTCAGGAATAGATGGATTTAGGGTTTCAAATAATATAACCAGGAATCTAAATCTATTTATTCACTCTGCATTTTGTATTGGATTTATTCTCAAATAAGCCCTGGGAGAAAAAAAGAAGACAACAGTTCCTATAGGCTCATATTGTCTTTCTAGTCACATTTTTCTTATTATCCCACAGAAACCCTAGGTATTGATACCAATTTTCCTCCCTTGGTTATATGGTGAATATCAAACCAATTACTGAGTCCAGCATTATGGGGACGTCCAGGTGACCAGGGTTGGGTCATGTGCCTATCTTGTAGGCAGTGTGAAAATAGAATATTTTCAAGTCAACCACAAGAGAAAGAGTTTCCAGTAATAAATACATATTCTCCTGTCAAAAGAATGAAAAATAAAAAGTAAGATGAATTGATGAAAATAATAACAGCTGTATTTACCACACTTCACAAAGTGTTATGGTAAGGTGAGATATATACAAATTATCACAGTAAAGATACATAAAAAATGTTGTAAAGGTATTGCTACTGCATTGGGTCATCCTTGATTATTTGTGATTTTATTGTTTTGAGATGCAATGGCAAAAAGTTGAAGCAATAAAGAATGCTCTTGAAAAATATTTCCTAACTGTCAGTCTATGGCAGCTGTTTAAATTAATAGACCTACAAAATGTTTTATAGAGATAAGCCTGTCCATGCCATGGAGAGTTATAGACTTCATTTAGGGTAATTGAACTCTATAGGTAATAAAAGTGAAAGATCATCCTTGAAATCGTATATAAATGACAGAGTTTTCTGAAGGGTGCTTGTGTGCAAGTGTGTTTATGTGTATGTGACGTGCACAGGCATCAGAGACTATAGCAACATATCCCTGAAGAATAATTCTTCTTTAAAGTTTTAGTTCCAAAGCATAAACAGCAAATGTTATATGGAAACCAATACATTCATTTAAAGCCATCTATTAAATTACTAGAAGTAAAGTCATACCTATTATGTAATGAAAGACTGATTTTCAGAAATACTCATTATCAAAAACAAGTTAATCCTTTCCTAGTTCTGAAATAATGCTTTTATCTAGTCTGTTTAATAGCTTTCAATGCTGTATTCATGGAAACGGAGAAATTTTTGAACAAAGCTCCTTTTTTGCCATATCAAACATATTACCTTCCTACTCAATATAGTTTATGAGATACATATTTTTAGCACCTTTCTCTCTCAAAGTTCTATTGGAATAAATGGATACATATAAAAATAAAATTTAATTTATTTCACCATTTTAAAACTAGAAGGAGTGCCACCAGCAGACATGAACAGTGAATAATTAATGGACCCAATAAAGCAGGTGAGAAAGAAAGGACATAAAAATGTGTTCACACTCAGGTAGAATCTGGAAATAGTACCAGGCAGGAAGCAGCAGGAGAGAGAGGCGAGCATGGGGGAAGACAGCTATCCACTGTTGACCAGCAGCTAATACATGAAAAGGCAAATTAAAGTACATCAAATCTTGTGGCGAGCCCAAGGACAGGAAAATAGCATGGATTATCCATGTGGGCCCAGTATAATTATGTGGTCTTACCATGAAAGGATGAAGGCAAAGGAGTCAGAGGAGATGTAAAAACAAAAGTATGAATCAGAGTGACATGAGTGTGAATCCAGCCAGCACCCAGAAGCTGGAAAAAGCAGGGAGCAGATTTTCCTCCATAGCTCCGCCAACACCTTGATTTTGCTCTGTAAAACCTGTTTCAGACTTCTGACCTTCAGGACTGTAAGACTGTAAAAGATAATAAATTTGTGTTGTTTTCAGCCACTAACTTTGTGGTAATTGGTTTAAAGAGTAGTAAGAAACTAATAGAAATCTAAAAAAAAAAAAAAGAATTTTTAATCTTTGCACTTAAGAAACAAAAAGGTACACTTGAAGTTGAAGTTCCAACCCTGGAGAGTTCCATATGTGTTTGTGTTTGTTTTTAGATCAGAGGATCAGGAAAGGGCTGTGCTTACTTTGTGTCCAGGGGGGGCAGGCTAATACCGAAGATGCCGTCCCACTGTGGACATCGGCTATGCCTGCGGATCCAATCCTCCCACACCATCACCAGAGTCCAACAAGGACACTAAGGCCCTGCATGTATTACAAGACAAAAATTTTTCATTTTGATGTAGTAATTATGCCAAGATATCAATGTTGTTCTATAAAGAGTTTAGATTAAAGGTAAAATTTAGATTTTAGAGCTTCACCTGAGAATCTAAATGATCATACCTGACCAGTATCTGTAGGAAACAAGCCACATATAAGAGGGGCACCAAATCCAACAAAGATCACATATCAAAAACCAATTAATATAGAAGAAAATAAAGTTTTCTCAATTTCCAACTAAGTTTATTACACTTAAGGATTTTTATATTTCTACTTCCCTTTTCCTAGAATTCTCTTCTTCCATATCTTGTCATACTAAGCTGTCTCATTTCATCTGGGTTTCAAATTTTACATCTCAGAGAGGATTTCCTGAACACACTAATTAAAACAAAAACAAAAACACTCCTTGTTGATTTTGAAAACATGACTTTAGGCTAAATGCTGTCAACATCTACCCCATTCTTGGATGTGTCTAAAGATGGCTGTGATCATCTGAAGTGAAAGAGAGGCAATATGAAATGAAATATACAATAAACAAATATTGTTTACCATTACATAGGAAAGTGAGGTCTAAATGATGATTTGTATGTTTGAGTTTATACTTCCTTGTGGTTTAGAGGACAGACAGCAAAAGAATGGCAAGGTTGTAACAGTGCCTGTGTCTTGAAGGTATTTTATTGTACTATAAAGATGGAACCCAAAATATTTTAAAAGTTGTAGTGCAATTTAATCTAAGAGACCTTTGGCTGATATGTCACCTAGAATATTTACCCTGCCTTCTAGGCCAGGGTTATTTTAAATGAAAATTTAAAAAATGGAGCTCTTCATATTGATTTATAGGCAAGTGACAACCAACAGTTGCAGTTATGAATATATTTTCCTGAGTTCAGAAATGAATAAGAAGAAATGAAGTGAAACAAAAAGAGTACCGTATCAGTAGGGCTCGCTGGAGAAACAGAGCAATCGGAGATACATCTAGATATACACATATATGAGAGATTTATGTAGAGGAATCAGCTCCCATGATTGAGGGAGTTGTCAGGTTTGAAATCGGGAGAGGCTGGCAGCTCAGGCAGGATCAGTGATGCCAACATGATGCAGAATTTCTTCTCTGGGAAACCTCAGTGTTTGCTTCTAAGGCCTTTCACATTTTCAAGGATAATCTCCTTTAAAGTCAACTAATTGTGTCTACTAACCATATTGACAAAGCACCTCGACAGCAACATCAAGGTTAGCTTTTGGTTAAATAGCTGGTGCTGTAGCCTGGCAAAGCGGGCACATGACACTAACCATAACAAGTTCCAAAACCACAACACAACTGACAGATTAGGGACTGAACTTCAGGGGAAATGAAATAATGAAAGTCTGTGATGGTCTAAACATCTCCCAAAAAGGTGACAGGAACAAGAAATAAACAATTTACCAAAGAATAAAATGAGAACTCACACTGGGCCTTCAGCAATGAGTTTAGGGAAGAGTAAAACAGAATTAACTCCTGAAAGAAGGGACTGGAAACTAACAGGGAATTTTATATGTCACTTAGGGAGAGATTGTATACTTAACCATTTGATTAATGTGAATTGCTCCTGGATAACAACACAGCCTGTCAAATATCTGGTGACTTACTCTTTTTCTTATATAAGAAGAATTTTAATGCTATGTAATGCTCATAATTTACATTCACTTTATAAAAATAACTGCAGTAATCTTACACTTGCATACAAAAATTATGACATTCACAGTTATCTATAAGATTAAAGACATATAGATACTTTTGAGATAGAAAACAAAGAAAAAAGGCTCAAGGATCTCATTTTTGTTAGGAAAAATCTACACTACCAATCTGCTAATGATAAGATATCTGGTGATTTCTATTTTTTTGTAGATCTCAGTGGAAATATTTTAATATTAATGTTATATAAAAATTGTCTATAAGAACAAAATTAAACTCATAAGAAATATCTGAGGAAAAGTTTCGAGAATCAAATTACCTGGTTGCCATCCCCAATTTATTACGTCCTGTCTCTGTGACGTGGGTGAATGACTCTATAATTCTGTGCGGCAGTTTTCTCATCTGTTGATCTGGATAACCGTGCTTACTTCATAAGGTAGCTGTAAGGATGCAGTGAGTTTACACCTAAAGCAGTTTAGAACTCTCCGATGCAGTCTGTGCTGTATGAGTATTGTTGATTATTATTAATCTGGAATAGTATTAAGAGGTGTAATTGATAAACCATATGTTAAAACAAAACGAGACATGCTGTGAAAACTAAAAAAGTAAAGGCATCCGTAAATGAATAGCAAATATAATGAAATCAGATAATGGGAATATTCTACAGGTAAGCCAGTAGAGCAAAATGGGCCACATTTACTTTTTTTTTTTTTTGTTCCTCCCCTTCCTTCCTTTTCCGCTTTGGCTGTCATGTGGCCCTGGGCACGTTTCCAATGTCTCGGACACGCTTCCCTCGGCTGACCCAACTGCCACCCCTTCCTGAGCCAGTGCACCCTTTGTGGGCCCTTAGAGACTTGGGGTGCGGAGCCCCGGAACCACCGGGCCTTCCCTGCACCCTGCCCAGCCTAGGAGGCCCCCACCCCTAGGCCTAAGCCCCCGCTCGGTCCCTGCGCACTGTGGCCTTCACCCCCGCACCTGGCACGGCCTGGCGGCTGCACCCGCGCTGAGCCCTCTGAAGCTGGGGCCCCGCCAGGCTGTCGCCCACTGAGCGCGGCTTGTAGAGCCCCTCCTGCGAGGTGAACCTCTTGTTACCGGGGAGCCCGCGTCCCCGCGGGTCCCCGCGGCTGCGGTGAGCCCAGCCGTCAGGGTCGGCCGTCCGGGCCCCCTCGCCTCGGCCCCGCTCTGCGGCTCCCTGGGGGCGGCCCGGCCCTCCTGCCGCCGCCTCCTCTGCCCACGCCCGCTCCTGCTGCAGCGGCCGCCTCCGCCGTCCGGCTCCTCATCCTGCAACTCCCCGTCGCAATCCTTCGACTCCAGCGACAATTCCAGGCCGTGGAGCCCACTGGCTTTCCTGTGCCCGTCTCCCGCCCTCCCCCACCGGCCCGTGCCACCTCGCTCGGGTCACACGCAGACAGGCCCTCCCCTCGCGCTGGTGTCGCGCTCAGGGCCCAGGCCCAGGGGTGACACCCCCGAGCATCTCGCTCCTGCCCCGCGGGGCTGCGCTCAGTGCTGCGGCGCCCCGGAGACTCGTCGCTGCCTCGAGTCAGCGACCCCCAAGGCCGAGAAATGTCCTCGCAGCCCTTCCCCAGCAGGGGCCCGGAGGGAGAGAACGGTAAGCAAATGCCAACACCCACGCCCTTGGGACCAGCACTTCAGCCACTCAGTGTGGCCAGGGCCGAGCACCCCGGGCCGCCTGGCGTCTGTGAAATTGAATGACAAGAAACTCAGGGGCCTTCTGCAACGGCACCGCCAGGCGTCTGTCGTCCACTCTCAGCAGTTTACCCACTGCACACCTGCGACAGGTGCACTCTCCGCATGTGTGCTATACTTTAAACCAAATCGACAGTGACGACCCTAACCGCCCATGAGCTCGTCCTCTCTGTCCACCATCTGTTGGCCATCGAACGAGCCTATTCCTTCCAGAAAGTAGAAGCAAAAGAAAACTATTCACCTTGTCCACGGGACACCTGTCTCCCTGGCCTGGAGTGCCTGTTCCAGCGGGGGAGCCCAGCTGCTTCCGAGAGACACTGGGCCTAGGGTCCTCCCCTCCTGTCACCGACCTCTCACTCTCTGCTGGGCAGTTCTGCTCACACCAAAGTGGCATCCCCTCCCCCGCTGGAGACACCCCTCCTGCTGTCGCTGTCCAGGCCCCTCCCAGGTGTGTGCCCTTCCTGGCAGAGGGGAGCTGCCCGCTGGGCGATGCAGGACTCTCCACCCTCTGCTCCGCCCTCCCGGCCGCCCCTCAAGGTCCCTCGCTGGCCGCAGCACCCATGCTGCAGGTGGCTCCTTCAGGTCCAGGGGTGCCCGCCGGTTTCTGTCCCCCTGCCCCCCAACAGGGCGGACTCCGCCCATTGCTCCCTCCCTCCACGACTGCTTCCCGCCTTCTCGGTACATCATACCCTCTTTACTCTGCATTTACTTTCTGGTAAGTGATGTAAAATGTGGACTTTTGAAACAAAGCGGCTTAATATCCTAAAACGTGAAATAAAATTTTAGATTAAATAATCTCTGGAGGTTCCGCAAGTCATCAAAGATTCCTATTCAAACGCTCACTCATACTGAATGGGAATTACACACTAGAAATAAATTCAACTTAATAGTGTATATGATTTAAAGACCATATTATTTTGTATAACATCTTTTTTGAGATATAATTCATATATAATAGATTTCACCATTTCAAAGTGTACATGTTCAGGGGTTTATAGAGTCAAGCAGCTGCCCCTGCTAATTTTACACTTTCATCATCCCAAAATGGGCTCATTAGCAATTACTCCCTATCTCCCACCCCAACTTTTGACAAAGGCACCTATTTCCAGTCTCTGTATTCTGGAAATTGTATATGAAGGAGTTACACAGTACGTGCTGCTTGTGCCTGACTTCTTTCGCTTAGTATAATGTTTGCGAAGTTCATCCCTGTTGTAGCATGTATATATTCTATTGTAGGGAGATGCCAAATTTTATTTATTTATTCATAAGTTGATGAACATTTGGGTAGCTATCATGAATAATGCTGACATAGCTATTTATGTAAAAGTGTTTAAGTGGACATACGTGTTCAATTCTCTTGGGTATATACAGAGCAGCAGAATTGATGGGTCATATCATAACTCTATTTTACCATTTTGAGGAACTAACAAACTGTTTTTCAAAGTGACTGCATTTTACAATCTTACCGTCATGTAAATGTGTCCAAGTATTCCACAAACTCACCAACACTTGTTATTGACTGTATTTTTTATTTTATTCATACTAGTTGGTGCACAGTGGTATTTCATTGTGGTTTTGAATTGCATTTCCCTGATGAGTAATAATGTTGAATGTATTTGCAGATTCTCATTGCCCATTTGTATATCTTAAGATATACACATTCAAATCCATCATTCATTTTTAATTGTGATTATATCATTTTATTATTGAGTTGTAAGAGTTCTTTATGTATCCTAGATGCAAATATCCTATCATATATGAGATTTACAAATATTTTATCTCATTCTGTAGGTTGTCTTTTCACTCTTTTGATTGTGTTCTTTGAAGGACACATTTTTTATACAATTTTATTTATCCATTTTTTTCTTTTGTCCCTGGACTTTTGTTATCTAAGAATCCATTGCCAAATCCAAGGTCATGAAAATTTATCCCTGTGTTTTCTTCTAAGAGTTTTATAGTTTTAACTCTTACATGTAAGTCCATGGACCATTTTGAGTTAAGTTTGTATCTGATGTGAGAAAGGATTACCACTTCATTATTTGTGTGTAGATATCCAATATTCCCAGCACCATTTGATGAAAAGACTATTCTTTCTTATTTAATTATTACAGCCCCATTTTCAAAATTAATTGACTGTAAATGTAAGAGTTTATTTCTGAATTCTCAATTATGTTCCATTGAACTGTATGTATATATTCACACTATTACCATACTGTTTTAGTTACTGTATTATTGTAGAGACCTTTGAAATCAAGAAGTGAGTCTGCTAACTTTGTTCAAGATTGTACTGGGTATTCTAGTTTTTCTACATTTTCACATGAATTTAGAATGAGCTTGTCAATATCTGAAAAAACAATATCTGAAATTTTTATAGGGACTGGGATCCAATTATTGCTGTTTAAACAATATTGAGTCTTCTGATCCATAAATACAAGAGTTTTTGCTATCTATTTTGATCTTCTCTAATTTGTTCCAAAAAATATTTGTAGTTTTCAGTGTACAAGTGTTGCGATTATTTATTAAATACATTTCTAAATGTTTTATTCTTTTTAACACTACTGTTAATAAATTGTTTTCATAATTTCATTCTCAGGATGTTTGTTGCTGATGTATAGAAATAGAATTATTTTTTGTATATTAATCTTGTATTCTGAAAATTTAATTAACTCATTTATTAGCTCTAATAGTTGTTTTTACTGAATTCTTTAAGATTTTCTATATACATAATCATATCATCACTGAATAGAGTTTACTTCTTTATTTCCAAACTGAATTCTTTTTAAAACTTTTCCTTCTTTTAATTAATATTTTTAGTTACAAATCATAATTCTTTACATTTTACTTTCTTTTGACTAATTGCTAGAACCTTCAGAATAATGTTGAATACAAGTGGTGAAAGCAGACATCCTGATCTTATCCCTAGTGCTGGGGGGAACATTTTGTCTTCTATCATTAAGATTTATGTTAGAGGGCATGTTTTATAGATATCCTTTATCAGGTTGAGAGAGTTCTGTTCCTAATTTGTTTAGCATTTTTGCCATGAATTTTTTCAAATACTTTTTCTGAATATTGAGATGATCATATGGTTCGAATACTTTATTTGATGATATAGAGTATTGTATTAATTGATTTTCAGATGTTACATTGTAATAATACATCAACTTGATCATAGTGTATAATCCTTCCTGATTGTTGCAGGATTGGTTTTCTAGTATTTTTTTAGGGTTTTATATCTCTCTTTCTAAGAACATTGGTCTGTGGTTGTATTTTCTTGTGATATATTTATAGTTTTGTTATCAGGGTAATACTCACCTGATATAATTAGTTCAGGAGTGTCCCTTCATCTTCCACTTTTTGCAAGAGTTGCTGTTTATGCATTTTTAAACATTTGGCAAAATAAAGCAGAGAAGTTTTTTAAAAAATTAAATTTCTTTAATTTTTATAGGTCAACTCAGATTTCTATTTCCTCTCATGTTAGTTTTGATAGTTTGTATTTTTCTAGGAATTTGCCCATATCATCTAGCTTATCTATATTGTTGACATACAATTTTTATGGTATTTCCTACAATTATGTTTTTACTGTTTTTTGTTTGTTTTTGTAAGGTTGGTGCTAATGTCCCTTCATTCTTTCCTGATTTTAATAATTTGAGTTTTCTCTCCTTTTTCTTAGTCAGTAAAGCTGTAGATTGTCAAGTTTGTTGATCTTTTCAAATAACTCACTTTTGGTTTTGCTGATTTTCTCGATCACTTCTCTATTGTGTATTTTATTTATTTTACTTCAAATCTTGATTATTTTCTCCTTTCTGCTAGCTTTGAGTTTAGTTTGTTCTGTACGTACTTTCTTAAGGTGGGAGGTTAGTTTATTGATTAGAAATATTTCTTGTTTTTTATTACAAGTGTGTAAAGCTACAAAAGTACACTTAATGTCCACATCTCTAAAATTTTGTTCCTTTTTTGTTATTGCTGTTTCTATCATTCTTTACGTTGCATAATCTCTAGTGCTCTGTCTTCCAATGGGTTGATTCTTTATTCTGCCAGTTCCAATCCACTGCTGAGCCCTGCTAGTGAATTTCGCATTTTGTGTATTTTACTTTCAACTTCAGAATTTTTCTTTAGTTTCTTTTTTTAACAATTTCTCTTTATTGATATTCTCTTTTGATAAGAGATGGTCATCATACCTCTAAAAGATATTTTCTTTTAGTTCTTTGAATATAATTATAATAGCTACCTGACTTTTTTGTCTAATAAGTCTGATATCTGGGAACTGTCACAGGGCATATTTGTTGCTTGCTCTTTTCTTGTGTATGGATCCCCCTCTGCTGTTGCCTTAGAGCTCTCATGTGTGTGTGTGTGTGTCTAACTGGGCATTTAAGATCACATTTTGGAGCAAGGCCGGCTACGGACCCCTGTACCTTTACAGCACTTGCTGTTACTGTTGTTGCTGATGGTTGCCTGTTTAGTGACCTCAGTGAAAAATGAAGTCCATATTCTGTTGTGCGTGTACACTGAAGTTTTGTTCAGCTATTGTAGAAGTTAGCTAATCATTGGTTAGAAATTTCTTTAAATATCTGGAAGCAATAATCTCTAAGACTTTAATCAGGGAACTCTGGGTACCTGTTGGGGGCATGGTTTCAATGCTCAGGCAGGCTGTTTGCAACTCTGGCTTAGCTGTCACTTCCTGCTTATGTAGACCCTCCAAATCCATCACACATGCCGGGTCAGGACTTTCTTAAGTCTTCCTGGGACATTTTCACAGTTCCACACATGTGTACACAATCCTGCATATGTGTGCTCTTCTCGATTCCCAGGAATATGTCCAATATTTTCAAATCCCCTATATATCTACACCCAATCTTTTCCTTTTAAGAATTGTAGTAAGCTTTTTGTTTTCCTAAACTGTTATTTCTGCTTCAAGCAGCTGTTGTGCTAAATAATTGCTGTCATTATTATTTTTTTTAACAAATATCCTCAGGGGAAAGATTGTCACTGAGTGTGCTCTGAGTAAAAATGCTCAACATCTCTAATCATCAGGGAAATGCAAATCAAAACCACAATGAGATATCACTTAACTCCAGTGAGAATGGCCTTTATCAAAAAGTCTCAAAATAATAAATGTTGGCATGGATGTGGAGAGACTGGAACACTCATACACTGCTGGTGGGACTGCAAACTAGTGCAACCCCTGTGGAAAGCAATATGGAGATACCTTAAACAGATACAAGGAGACCTACCATTTGATCCAGCAATCCCATTACTGGGCATCTACCCAAAAGAACAAAAGACATTCTATACAAAAGACATCTGCACCTGAATGTTTATAGCAGCACAATTCACAATTGCAAAGATGTGGAAACAACCCAAGTGCCCAGCAATACATGAGTGGATTAATAAAATATGGTATATGTATACCATGGAGTACTACTCAGCTATAAGAAACAATGGTGATATAGCACCTCTTGTATTTTCCTGGATAGAGCTGGAGCCCATTCTACTAAGTGAAGTATCCCAAGAATGGAAAAATAAGCACCACATGTACTCACCATCAAATTGGTTTCACTGATCATCACCTAAGAGCACATTTAGGAATAACATTAATCGGGTGTCAGGCAGATGTGGGTGGGAGAGGGGATGGGTGTATACCTACATAATGAGTGAGATGCGCACCGTCTAGGGGATGGACATGCTGGAAGCTCTGACTTCGAGGGGTGGGGGGTGGGGCAAGGGCAATATACCTAACCTAAACCTTTATACCCCACAATATGCTGAAATAAATTTAAAGTTATAAAATAAATAAATAAACAAAAATATTTGATTTTGACAATTTTTCCAGCACAGCCTTTGTTTTTACAAAGGATAAGAACATCTGAGGCCTTCCTTTGCTATTTCTGATGATGTCACCCTGTACCTTATTTTTAAACACTCTAAGCGGTAAAAGAAATGTCTGGGTCAGCAGGCATTGCTCGTGACACAGAGCTAACCTGGCCATGTCGGATACATGCCTGTCACAAACATTTTAGACCACACGCAGACAAAGAGCGCAACAGAGCAGCGTACCCACGGAAAGCCTTCACGGACGCTCTGCGGGACAGCAGTGCTGTCCAGGGAGCACCACGCGGGGACTCGTGGCTTTCTGTGAGGCTCCTCGCAGTGATCCCTGGGACTGGGATGCTGCCGTCAGAACTGGCTGGAGATACGTTTCTGCGCATAAATCTTTCAGTCAGATTATGAGTTTAAGATGAAAGAATAAAAAACTGACAGTGCAACAAATAGCTGTTTTTGGGAATCAAAGATCTCCTTTCAAGTGTGCACAGTATGCAGCAAAATAGTCACCGCATGAGTCTTTTCAGTGAACACCCCCACACCGAAAATAATTGCAGTCAATAGTGTTATTGCTCAAATAGGGAGGACAACGATTTATATTGGGACAAATTCTCAAAGCAGAAAGAAAATGACTACCATTGTATCATCCGGTTTCAACCTGAGTTATTTCAGTCCATTTACTGATATTTTTCAAATGAGGACATATTCCATTTCTTTGTAATATTTTAAATCAGTTCTTAGTGAATTGATAGCATCTGGCTCAGGGTTGAGGAAAAATTATCATGGCATTCATTTTTAGACCTCAATCTTAATTCACTTCTGACAGCAGAAAAAAATATTAAGCACTTCTCAGGGAACAGATGATAAAGATTAGGCGTGTCTATTTTCACAGTAATAAAGAAACTGGTTATTCATTAACATGGAAATTGTCTTGACCATGCATGTAGTGTTTGACCCACTTTTCAACACTGCCTCGAAATAAAGAAAATATATCAAACTAGGTCTCAACTCTATCCTACATAGCAATAAAAATAGCTGACATTCATTGTGTGCTTGCTCTTTTCTAGGCCCTGAGCTAAGTGCTTTGCCAATATTATTTCCTTTAATAGTCACATAAATTCTTCAAGGTTGACATTTTTTATTCAAATTTTATATATGGGTGGGAGGGTCTGAAACCTATAAAAACAGGTTATCTGAAACTCAGACAGTAAATAATAGAACAAGGGCTTAAATCCTAATCTGTTTCATTTTTACTCCATGTTCCTAAAAATGTTTACTTGTGGAGCTTATCATTACTCCTTTTAACATTTCTGAATGAAAACAGAGTAAGCCAATACTTTTCCAGAACAGTCAGAGAAGAAAATATTCATCAGTTTCTAGAACCATCACTTTTTTTTATTTCAGCATATTATGGAGGTACAAATGTTTAGGTTACATATATTGCCCTTGGCCCCTCTCCCACTGCCCCGAGTCAGAGCTTCAAGCGTGTCCATCCCCTAGACGGTGCGCATCGCACTCATTATGTATGTATACATCCATCCCCTCCCCCACCCCACATCTGCCTGACACCCAATTAATGTTATTCCTAAATGTGCTGTTAGGTGTTGATCAGTGAAATCAATTTGATGGTGAGTACATATGGTGCTTATTTTTCCATTCTTGGGATACTTCACTTAGTAGAAAGGGCTCCAGCTCTATCCAGGAAAATACAAGAGGTGCTATGTCACCATGGCTTCTTATAGCTGAATAGTACTCCATGGAATGTTTATAGCAGCACAATTCACAATTGCAAAGATGTGCAAACAACCCAAGTGCCCATCAATACATGAGTGGATTAATAGAACCACCACTTTTTTGAGGAAAGAGATTGAACAATAGAGTGATAGAAATACAAAAGTTTAGGTCTCACTGCCAGATGGGCCAATACCTACTAATATAAGCTGGGGCACTTTACGTAACCTCCTCACACCTTGGTTGCCTGTTCTGAGAGGTGAGGCATGTTGTGCAAAGATCTGAACCTTAGGTTCAGACTGTCGCTCAGAATATGTGGGGTTTGGGCCAGTGCCTTAGGCACTTTCCTGATCTGTGTATAGCAATAGCACTCATCTCAAAGGAGTGTCACATAGATTAAATAAAAAAGTCATGATATGTTCTGGCATATTCTGTCTAGTTATTGATAGGTGTTAAATTTTATTATTCCAAAGCTGACTTTAGGAGCCTTCTGAGTTAATTTAATAAAGAGGTTGAAGAATACAATTTGGACATGGCATGCCTTAGAAAATGGATGAAGTTTATTTATTTTATATGGTAAATAAACCCTGTCATTGTAGCATGTGCTTGAAACTTTTTTTTGACAATTATTACTTCATTTTGATAAATAATACTTGTAAAAATGGGATTTGGGAATTGGAGTACAGAGAATAAAATGATCATTTTTCAGAAGTGGTATTAGTTTAATATGTCTTTGATAAAAAAATAAAAAGCCTTGCATTCCTCTCCTTTGAAGAGAAATGATATTCTTCAAAAAGCAGAAGGAAAGCTAATAGAGCATCCCTTTTGCATTTCAATATACTCTTTATATGATGGTTAAAATGCAACCATATAACCTTGAAAATGAGAGAAAGATTTAAAAGCACTTTGAGCTATTTTTCCAGAACAAGATAATAGATCCAGAAATGCTTTATAAGGTATAATTTTTTAAAAATTGAAGTGAACTAAGACACACAATATTGCAACAACGCCCAGTGCAACCAGCATTCCTGTTGTAGATCACAGAAATAAAGTTACTTGGAGAGAACGAACAGCAATTGAAAGTCACAGGACTAAGTGAGTTGGGGTCAGGGGTTGAACCAAAGCACAAAGGATGGTCTTCGGAACGCTGGTGGGAATGTTGACTTGGCACAGGCTGAGGTTGTTCTCATTTCAGTGCATGACTGACCCATAAAAGAAAGAACTTACAAAAGATAACTGATACAAATTACATAGGTACTTGACCATGCTCCCCACTGTCTCCTATATTTCTCATATATGTGCTTCCAAAATCAGTGGCAAATATAGACTGTTACATACCAGGTCAGAAGATAATAGGATCTTTTCAAGCAGTTTGTCTATTAAATCGCCAGACTGGGTGACACATCGTACTAGCACTCAAAAATTATGCCTATGACCCTATAAGGCATTTCTTTTTGACTCACTGTTACATCATTTCACATTTTGTTTTTGACTGTGTCGTGTGTTCTTCAGCAAGCCTAGTCATCATCATCAGTGTTGGCGTAGGGCTGCCTTTCCAGGGTGAGGACGTTGTTCAGCAGTTGACTAATATTACTTTGATGATACTACAAAAATGTAACTCTAAGGATGTTCCAACATCCCGTGAGGAAGCTGGGGGTACAGGGACAGCTAAATATGGGTGTTTAGAGACAGCCCCAGCAGACATCTCAGCTGCCAATCAGCACCACCACCTGATGTGTGAGTGAGTGAATTGTCAACTACGGCCAGTCCCTAGGCTTTGACACTTCCACCTGAGGACCTAGATAGTATTTAGAAGAAACAAACAATTCCTACTATACCTTGTCCAAATCCTTGACTCATAGAATCTGTAAGAATAAGTGGTTGTTTTACACCTACCAAAACTGATTTTGTTTTTGTTTGCAAATTGTTCTGTATGCTATGTAGCCATGATAACTGGAGCAATACTTAATCAAACCTACAAAGATTCACAAATAAACACTAGACAGAGACAAATTTAAAAACCTAAATTATTTTTGTTTTTAAAGATAATACTGATATTCACAGTGCTAGTGTAAATATTTTGACATAAATATTTTATGAAATTTTTATTATTGTTTATTGCTGTGATCTCTTTATTTGTTTAAGTATTTAAGCTTTCCTGTTTCATCTACATGTGTTTGAGTGCATGTCTTTGATTATTCCTACCTCCTTGACAAGAATATAAGCTCTTTAAAGGTAGAGACAATCTCCATTATTTTGATCAAAGTTGTATTTTCACAGTGCCTGAAAAATACTGAATATCTTTTATACATAATTTCTATATGGCACTCAGTGGGCTTTTCTCATCTAAAGTTGCACACAATTTTTGAATAATTGTCTTCCCACCAAATTTTATATTCAATTGTAAATCCTCCTCTCCCAATATAACTCAATTATAGTTGAATTTTTGCAAAATTTCCTATATTTTCTCTGTTTTTTGTTAGGACAAATTATTTGGCTTGTTTAAAATTAGAGAAAAACTATTCTATCCTCTGCAGGTAAGTATTCTCAGTTTGAGAAAAAACTTCTGAGAAAAAACTTACTGAGCCTAGTAGAGGCCCAATGCCTGACCCTGGGCCACCTTGTTGCTGTGAAACCTGAGCTACCCGTCATGAATAGCAGTTGTCTGGCTCATCCAACATTCCATCATCAAGTGGAGATTATGGCTGAGATTAAGCACAAGTAATTTTCATAATGAAATGACTCAGATTCCCATAGCATACACTCCTGGTGAGCCACTTTCTTTCTCACAACCTGCATCAGGTACTCTATGAACTGTTGACTGAGACTGAAAAAACCGCTCATGGTTTCCAGAGCAGTTGTTACAGTATTTTATAGTATGCTATTACTGTCCATCCACAGACAGCCAGAAGTCCATGGGCCCACTCAGGTGTGATTCTGAAGGACAGTGAAGACAGGAAATGTCACTTCCCATCCCCATCCAGTATGTACAACTTTGAGCAGAGAATCTAATTATTCTTTTTGCTGGGGGAGAGATAGTCATATGGATCTTCACTGATTCATGAACAGTGGGTCACCGTCTGGCTCAATCATCAGAAATTTTGAGGGAACATAACTGGAAAATCGGTGAAAAAGAGGTCTTGGGAAAAGGTATGGATGACCTTTCCCAATAGGCACAGAATGAAAATATGTGTGTATTAATATTATACAAATACTCACTAAAGAGCAGTCCTGGTTGCAGAGGGTTTTGAGAGTCAAGTGGACAAGATGAGCTGTTAAGTGGATGCCAGGTGGCTTCTTTCCTCAGGTGCCCCTACACTTGGCTGATAGACTCACTAGCAAATTGTGCCTGGAAGAGAAGTAAACGTTACAAATGGGCTCTGCAATGTGGACTTCCACTCACAAAGGACAATCTGGTTACTGCTGTGTATTGCTTAGCTTACCAAAAGCAAGACCACAGGCCTTCAATGGCGTAATTCTCTGGGCAGGAAGCCCAGCCACTTGGCACGCTGGCTGCAGTGGGCCATCACCTGTTGTGAACAGGTCAGGGCTTGTTTCCACCGAAACAGGCACTTACTGGGGATATGGCCAAGCCTTCCTTCCCTGATCAAAGTTCCTCTGCCCAAATCCCCGTCTGTGACTTTACCTAACACATTACTCAATGTCATCGTAATCCACACTACATTGATTCTGAACATAGAAGTGATTTTATAGCAAATGAAGTGCAGTATGAGCACATGTTCATGGATCTATTGGTCTTAACCATATTCTTTATCATCTTATGCAGCTAACCCAACAGAACAGTGGAATGGCTTCTGTTTCTTTTTTTTTTCTCCTTTAATATATGATGACTTTTAAAATATAATTTACTTTTAGATAGGTTTTAGATTTAAAGAGAAACTGGGAGATAGTGCAGAGAGTTCTGACATCTAATTTCTCCTGCTATTGCCATCTTAGATTAATATGGTACAGTTGTTACAATGAATAAACCAATATTGATAAGTTATTATTAACTAAACCTTACTTTATTCAGATATCCTTGTTAGTTTACTGAATTATTTATTTGTCTGATTGAAGTCTCAGTAATAACACCAGTTGGTTGGTAACACTTTGTTAGACTGGATCAGGACTGAAGATATGGCGCTCATTGTCCAAGAGCCAGGATTTACGGGTGTGAGCTAAGACATGGAATTCAGAGTGGTTTCTTTTATCATCACACAAATGATCTACTAGCAAAACTTCTGCTTCCCATCTTTACAATTTTGGGCTCTGCTGATTTAGAGGTCTTTGTTTCCAAAGATTAAAGACTTTGATCAGAAAACACAATAAGAGTTTCACTAAATTAAAAGCTCAGGATGGTTCTGGTCACATTGGGCTTCTCAGGTCAGTGAAATAAAGTGGCAAAGATAATTGCGATATTGGTTATAGTGACTGTTCTGGAGGAAACTGGATCCCTATTATACAATGGGGGTAGGAAGGAGTTTGTCTGGAATTCAGAAAATCCTTCTAGTTCTCTCATGTGCTTTGATAAATGTGAATGTTAAACTATAATCATCCAGTACAGTCGGAACTTGCAATGCACAGACTCAACATTGATGAAGGCTCAGGTCACCCCCCCAGGCACAGAACCACGATCAGTTGATGGGCTTCCTAGGGGTGCAGGGAACAGAGAAGGAATTTGTAAATGCTAGCTACAACCATGGGAGTAGTTGTAGAAAAGAGAACTATAGTGCTTACGAATGTTTCTTCATTATTTTAATATGAATATATGTATGTATACCAATTCCTCTCCTTTAATTTTTTCCCTCCTTTATTGATCTGTTTTTAACCTAACATTTGTTAAAAAGGTTTATCTGCTACCTCAGTGGATATGCTGTAAAATATCACGACTCAGCTGGGGGAATGCACAACCCCCAAAGATACTGGCACAGAACTGTACACATCCTCATCAAGGGAAGATTACCACGTCCTTTACTGTGCTAGGAACAGTGGCATTATAACCTGTATGAGCATAATCTTGCTTTTGTCCTCATTTGAAAGTTGCTAACAAAGGTTGGACTTTGCTGGATTGTGCTATCATTGACTGTCTTGAACTGGAAATTACACTTTCCAGAATCTCTTTTAGCGTAAGATTCCAAGTCACAGTTGGACCAAAGAGGAAGCTATGCCTGGCTCGGGAGGCAGAAGTGAAACAAGGGCAGTTACTCTTGGAAGGTGGCCACGTGTCATTCGAAACCTGACTGATGCTGAGGTTCCGGGAGGGCTCCGGCTGCGCTCTCCTCTATCCGCGGTACACGCGCCTGATCGCCCACTGCATAGACTTACACCAGGGACCTGCCTCTGCAATGGTGGAGGCGGCAGCTTCCCAGAGGCCATGCCACCAGCCTGTCTTTGAGGCCCCACTTCAGCTGGACGTCTGGGCTCGTCTGAGTATTGGTAGCTGCCCTGACACTCCCAAGTCTCCTTTCAGACGTCCTCTTGGCCAGGTTCTCCAGCAATTTCAACAGAATCTAGTTTCTATACTCCTACAGGAAACCCCTTATTCAATAACATAGATGTACCACTTCCTTGAGCCTTGACTATTCTACACAAGAAAGAATAAAGATCACCAGCAAGGACAAGTGTGTGGGCAAGGATCAAATAATTTTGAGTAACTAACGCAACAATAACAACTATGTCTTTGGATTTTATTACCTAAATAATAATAAAATATGATAATAATGAAGAGGAGGGGTGATAATACATGGAGGCAAACTATTACAAGTTTCTTGATTTATTTGTAAAGTGATTAAAGTATCAACTTAAAGAAAATTCTAATGAATCAAACATGTTAATATATATGAAATTCTCATGAAGCCATAATATAAATAGTAAGCTAAATGAGGTTTCTTTTGGGAAGAAATCAGAAAAGGAAGAATTTTAAAAAGAGATGAGAAAGTTTTAAAAATCAATGAAAATATGGTACACTTAAAACCCATCTATATCAATTCATATTAAATGTATATGAATTAAAAGATAAAGATTGTCAGGGTCAATATCAAAGAAAAAAAGGAACAATTGTCAGTTGTTCAAAAGAAACACAAGATAGAGCAAGGAAACAACTGAAGTGAAAGTATGTAAAAATATATCATGCAAACACTATTCAAAAGATGTTCTTGCAACTTTATTAAGAATTGGGCACAGTAGGCTTTGAAACTAAAAGTATTAGATATACAGACACATAATTTATAATAGAAGGGAAAATTCAATAGAATATATAATCCCTCAATCTTAACATCTGAAAATAATATCTTCAAATTTTAAAGGAAACATGGTCAGAATGAAGATAAAAAATAGACATACACACACTGTGAATTTTCATGCATGTGCCTCAACAACTGATAAATGAAGCAGAAAAAAAAGAGCAAATATACAGAAAATAGGAACATGATTAATCAAGTTAACCTACTTGACGTTAAAAGAGCATCACATTCTAAATCTCCAGGACATACTACTTTCAACTGCAAATGGAGCACTGACTACAAGAGACTATATGCTGCGCCCAACTAAAAAAGTCAAAGAATGAACTAATGCAGAGTATGTTGTCTGATTACAGGGGAAATAAACTAAGAATTAATCATTAAAAAGATACCATCAAAGCATCCCACATTTAGGAATTATGCAGCACCTTTCAAATAAGCAATGCAAAAAGAGAAAGCAAAGTAAAAAAATACATTGTACTAATTTTAAACAAAAACAGGACATAGAAAAATTTGTGTGATGCAGCCCAAACAGTGTATAATATAATAGAGAAATTTGTAGCAAGAATTATAAAGAATAAAAGAGAGTAAATACACATTACTCATATCAGAAAAAGAATGTTGGGCATCTATATTTACATATTCATATTACACATATTAATAATTTGGGACTATTATGAAGAAGCTTTCAGTGACAAACACAACTTACAAAAGCTGATAAAAGTAAAAGCAAAAAGATCTAGAAACCTAATATCTGTTGAAAAAATTAATCCATAATTAAAACTGTTCCTACAACAAAAACTCCAAGCCAGGCTGGCCTAAAAAAATAATTTTTATCAAACATTTAGAATGCAAATTCCAACATCACACAAATTCTTAGAGAAAATCAAGGAGGAAGGGACACTTCCCTACTTGTTTTATGAAGCTTGTATAATCCAGATACTAATATCTGAGAAGCAGTTATAAAGGCAAGGAAGGAGGAAACGATGGAGGGATATTATTATAGGAGGAAACAAAACAGTGAAACAAATGAAAGCCAACAAACTAACAGGTAATGTCAGCGCTAGGATAGAGAAGGCATTTCAAATGTGCAGAACAAAATAAATCGGTTGAGAAATGATTGGGAAAAACTAGCTATTCGTTTAAAACCTATAAATCATCTCACATAATTTAAGATAAAATTTTCATTTTATAATGGATAAAACAAAGAAACAGTGGTAAAGGCATCAGAAAAGCAGAGAGTGCGCATATGTATTTTGTCAAAACATACCTAAAGATAATCCCTATAATACATGACCAATAAAGTTCACCATAAGAAAACTAAAATAATCTGCACAATGAAATA
This sequence comes from Lemur catta, assembly GCF_020740605.2. Lineage (NCBI taxonomy): Eukaryota > Metazoa > Chordata > Mammalia > Primates > Lemuridae > Lemur > Lemur catta. The sequence continues at coordinate 100,184,333 of NC_059136.1, read as the reverse complement.
CACCATTTTAAAATATAGGCTATTGACATACTGAGAGGATATATTTGCCATAGCGTATCACAGATGTTTAGAAGGATTCAGCTGTGCATCCTCTGCAACTAACTTCCTAGGAGGCAAAGAAGCAAATCCTGGTCTTGCAGGGGAAGTCTAGGCAGTCCACAAATCATCCGCTAGACATGCGGACAAACATGCCCAGTACTGACACATTAGGACTATCCAACTTTCTCCAAAAATTACTTTATAAATATAACTATGAAACTACAGGGACCCAACCATTTCTCCTGAATGTCTGATACAATTTCATATAGGGGCTAATACATACTTGCTCAGACTACTGCTTTTGTATTAGATTTATGTTAAACATGAAGGAATCATTTTATTGAGGATGACCTCTAAAATGCATGTTTATAATTAATAAGAATGCTACTATATTCTTACTAGTATTTTATAAAACTTAATTTATCAGTCTTTACAAGAGGATTGTGAGGTCAGTTCCATTAATTTTGCCCTCCCTATTGTGAGGAACTATATCATAGGGAAAGAACAATGACATGTTTTACATTCCTTAATAAGAGGTAAGTGGAGCAAGAATAGAAAGGTTGCCTGGTTCTTATTCCCTAGGCAACCTGAAGCTTTATTTTTAAAATGCCATTGCAGAAGTACTCATTGTCCATCCTCATTTATTTTCAGAGTCCTTCTACCCTTATATTATCATTTCTAATTTTAATATCAAAACCTTTAAAGGAGTTAAAAAGATCTTCTTAACAAAGTCACACAGCTTATCAATGAAGGACCACAACACTTATCTGCCTTGTATTTCCCGATTCCTTGCCCTCTCTTAATGTCGGCATTGTATTCTGCAGAGCCAGCAGAATTCATTGTATTTTTATCGGTTGTCTATTGCTATAAAAGAGAAGCAAACTGAGTGTCAGCAGAAGTGTTTCATTATTTTTAATCACATTTTACCACATCGATGGATTATTGATTAGTTTTCTGGTATTTCCATCAATTCTTTTTATTCATACAAATAAATAACAAGCTACTTAAGTCAAGAACCACATTTATGATTTCTGGCTAGAAAAATTTAAGATCAAAAATTGAATTTGTCATACTAGATTGAAGTTATGTATAACTGTCATCTCCCTGGAGCACTGTATTGAGAAAACTGTGAGAGGTTAAATACGGCTTGGTAGCAAAGACAGCCATAATACTCAGCAAACCAGGAGAAGAGATACGATCTGGAGAAACCAGGCAGTACGCTCACAGCATTCCTGCTCACATCTTCACTGATTATCTACAAAAACGTGTAGAACTAGGAGGTGGAGGTTATGTAGTTAGATAGATAGATGGTATTAACACAGCTATTTTAGGTAGATAAATAATGTATAAATGGTTCTTTGCATTTCAGTTAATTGCTAAAAATAGTTCTAAATTAGAGGTTCAGACCTTTTCAAGTCATCTTTTGATTTTCTTTATAAAGGAATTTGCTATCTGAACTTCGTCTAAACTAACCTCCGAAATACCCCGGAGGATGTGTCCTGCACATGCCAGACAACTGTGCACTTGTGGCTCTGCAAGAAGTAGGGATGTTGCCTCCACTCAGCGTGCACAGGTCAGAGCTTGTAAGTTGCATATGTCATGTTATGAATGACGGTAGTGATTTTACCTCATGTATGATTCTATTTTCTTTTACATAAGAGAATGCTTGTATTTATTTCATATGCTTTGAAAGATAGCATATGCCCTATATTTTATAGGTACTTTTTAAATGAAAGAAATAAAAAAGAGCCAAATTTCAATCATTTTAAATCAATTAAAAGTAAAATTGTCTTTATTAGAAAATAGACACTATAAAGCATTTTACTTTTGTTACTGAAAAAAATGTTAGAACTAACCTGCAATTTAAATACAATAATAAGATGAATTATTATTTTATATTTCTTCTGAAAATAATGCTTTTAAAAGTTCTGATGAATACCTCTTTAATCCTTGTAAGAATATAATAATATACCTTTATTCCATTATTTTCATATTTTTGGGAGAGACTTTTAAGGAAAAAGAACCGTGCACCTGCAGTCTCAAAATAAAATATTCAGAAGGTAATGTTTGGAACTATAATTAAAAGAAAATTTGTTTATGTGTTTATCTTAGAAAAGATCTAGATAGATCATGGAAGAACTTAGATTTGAGTTTGAAAATTTATCTTGAGGTAGAGAAAGGTAATAAAAATGCTTTTAAGATAATTGAAACCCTTAAGTATAAGAAAATCATTAGTTGGATATTTTGAAAATATAAGATTATTTACCATAATAGTAGTTATATAAATGATATGAAATTGGTTTGCAATGATCTCTGTATTTACTTCTGCTCTGCTAACTGCTAGAAACGGGAGGAAAATATTTGCAGATCACATATCTGATAAGAAACTTATCTTCAGAATACACAAAGAATTCTTAAAACTCAACAATAAGAAAATATGCAGCCTAATTAATAAATGGGCAAACAATTTGAGCAAACATCTCACCAAAAAGGTATATAAACAGCAAATAAGTGTATGAAAGATGCTCAATTTCATTTATCATCAGGGAAATGCAAGTTAAACCAACAAGATATCACTACATCCCTATTGGAATGGTTCAAATGCAAAAATAAGTCAATCACAATTGCTGGAAACTATGCAGAGCATTAGACTCTCTAATATATTGCTGCAAAAATGTAAACTGGCCCAACCAAGTTTGGAGGAATTTGGAGACTCTCTTATAAAGTCAAGCATAGTCTCTCCATGTGATCCAATATTTGAATTCCTAGTTATTTACACAATTGATTTAAAATTTATGCCAATACAAACTTCTGCCCATGAATGTTTATAACACTTTTACTGATATATATATATATTTATATATTTATGATTTCCCCAAATTATAAGCAACTAATATATGCTTTAGTAGATGAATGAATAAACTGTGTTTCATCCATGCAATGGAACACTTATATTTGAGGCATACAATGGATGTATCCATCCATACAGTGGCATAGTTATATAAGAGAATAACTATTAATTATAACTCCAAGAAACAATATGGATAATTCTTAAAGGCATATTGCCAAGTGAAATAAGCCAGTGTGCAAAGACTACACGCTGTATTATTCCATTTATATGACATTCTGAATAAAGTAAAACTATAGAGACGGAGAAAAGCACATAAGTCATTCCCAGGGGTTTCAGGAGGAAAGAGTCAAACAGGTGAAGCACGTGTCATATTTGAGGATGGTGTCACTATTCTGTATCATACAGTAGTGGTGGCACATAATCCTCTGCATTTGTCAAAATCCATACAATCTTATAGCACAAAGAGTAAATATTAATTAGGAGAATGTATTATTCCAGGATAAAATGTGGGCTATGACAAAGAATCTATCTGTATGGCAAATATAAGCCAGAATACCACTGAAGGATGTGGAAGAAAACTTTACCTAAATACCTTCATAAATGAGTGGAGACTGTAAGACCAAAGACAGCAGAGGTGTGCATAGCACTGTGCTGTGGCTGGCAAAGCCACGTCCCATGAGAGTGTAGGCTGAGAACTTTGAATCTACTATACTTATATGCTGCAATTGGACAAGTAAGTAAATGGATAGTATATGATGGGAACCAGTTTTTTCACTTTTGGAGTAGAAGATTGTAGCTAAGCAAGGGAGAAGTCAAGAATGAACCCTGTGGTACTGAATTACAGTCATTAAGGACCCATGCTTAGCTTAATAGAGGTACAACAGATATGCGTATCTATACTAAGATGTGTGTGAGTACAAGGGTTAGTAGGCACACATGTATTTCCCACATCTGTCCACTGCCTGAAAGGGTCTAGAAGCTGTGACACCCCAGTAGCAATGAGCGCATCCAATGCCCAGAATTTGGCTTCTAATAGCAATCCCCAGAACATGGATGTTTGGGAAAATGGCTGATTCTAGAGCTGGGTCAGGGAATACACAAGATAGGCCTGGAGCACTTTGTAATGCTAGATAGAAACTAAGGAAGTTCTCAAAGCCCCTGAATTGCAAGGTATGTCAAAGAGACACAGGAGCCAACTGAAAGAGCTTCTAATTGCCAAAAGCGGAACAATTAGAGAAACAAAATAAATAATGTAATAATGGATTATAACCAGGCTGATGTGAATATGTGATTGAATGCATGAGAAAACAGGGGAGAAGAGACAAAACTCTTCTGTGCAGAAGAATTTCAAATAATTTATAAAGACACTGTCTAGAAGGTGGAGTATACATCCCCACCCTGTAAGTATGGGTTGCACATACTGACTTCTTTCCGAAGAGTAGAGTAGGAAAGGAGGTAAGACAGTAAGTCTGGGGTGGATAAACCTGGCAGATACTGCCTCAGCCAGTGCTCAAAGTTCCATCACTTTAACAGTGAGTACATGTGGTGTTTTTCCATTCTTGTGATACTTTGCTTAGAAGAATGGTACTTATAACTTTGACTCCAACTGCACAAAAGCAAATCATGTAATCAAAACGTTTGTACCCCCATAATACTCTGAAATTTAAAAAAGAGTTGCATCAATAGTGATAAATCAGGTTGATGGTATGTGCTTTTGATATGATGTGATGGAAATGGCAGCTTACCTCTGCGGTCTTCTTATCAAAAGATACATGATCTCAGTCTAAGCATGAGAAAAAGATTAGGCAAACCATAATTAAGGGACATTCTGCAAAATAATTGACCAGTATTTCTCAAAACTCTTAAGGTCATTAAAAAAAATATAAAAGTTCAAGAAATTGTCATAGCCAAGAAGAGCCTAAGAAGACATGATGCTCAAATGTAACACAGTGTCTTGCATGGGGTCCTGGAACAGAAGCAGGACATTAGGTAGAAAACTAAGGATATGTGGACAGAGTCTGGAGCTTAGTTAACGGTAATGTCAGTTTTTAATTTTGACAATGGTGGAAACTGAGTATGGGATGGAATGACAATTCTACTAGCTTTGGGACTTTTCTGTAAATATAAACTGCTCTATATAACATGAGTATGAAACTATTCTAAAATAAAAATGTTTTAAACAAAAAAGCGGGATAGAAGTAAAGCTTAATTCTTATTGTCAGCATTACCTGTTATCGTATATATTAAATATCAAAAATTTAAAAATATGTATTATATTTCAGCTATATTGAAGAATGGGAATTGTTTTTTAAAAAAAATAAAAAAATAAATAAAAAGAGTGTGCTCTCTTTGATTCTAACGGATGCTAATTGCTTCTGTAAATATGGCTTGCTGGCTTAGTGGAGCCGTGACAGGTACCGCAAGTTACTTCCTGATAAAGGGCTGGAGAGCCCCGGGGCCCTCCAACCAATTAACCAGATAAGAAGGGCAAGGCATGATCAGAAGCCTGTCCCGCAACTTGAAAACCAACCAATCAAAAGCCAGTCCCGCGGCTTGAAAACCAACGAATCAGGAGCCAAGACAATCAGCCACTTTTGAAGGAGCAAATGAATTAAGGGAGGGAGGGGGGCTGGCATGCCCCGTGCATGTAATCTGCTGAAAAGTATAAAAGACATGCGCCCCCACTGCGCGGGGTCCCTGCCCATGGAAAGAGACCACTGCGTTGGTGCTCGGGGCTTGGACCCTAGCTCGAGCTAGTCAATAAAACCCCTTTGCCTTTTTGCAGCCTCAGTGACTCTGTCTTTCTGTTCCCGGGGCCGAGGGGAACCGGCTCTAACAATATAAATACTTTTATCTTATTTTACTCATATTTTAATATGTTAGTGAGTATCCCAGGAATTTTATAATGAAACTTATTTTTAATTTATTTTTATCTTTTTCTCTTAGTTGAAAGACAATTATTAGTGTTTTTTTCTCCCAGACATACTGTTAGTAGTATGCTTCCCCAATCATTCAATAACTTACAATATCCTTCTGTAGTCACCATTTGTTTACTGTCTCCCACATAGTAAAGTGGCACCTGGACTTCTGGGGTTAGAAGCCTCCGTATGGCTGAGGTTGGAATACGCAGAGGGAATGGTGCATTGCAAATACCTGCGTCCTCCTCCCTTCACCCACTTCTTGTTTTACACCGTTAGTGGCCCTGCTCCACGTCTGCTCTCTTGTTTCAGTCTGTCTACACGTCAGCAAGGTAATGGAGAGAGTAAACTACAAACCATTATTTAGTTACCATCTCAATCTCAAATCGTTTTTGTTTTGCTTCCATATCCATCTTTTCTAGTCCACTCTGACATTATCAGTGAGATACACCTATTGGCCAGTGGGGACATTTTCCTCCTGTGAATATACCCTAGGCCAGAACACCAGGCCTTTATCTACTCCCGTGCTCAATCCTGCCTACAGAAGTGTCAGAGAATTGTCAGTCTATTATCCGACTGGTGAGTGGGGGACAACCACTGCGTAGACATAGCATACGCCTTTTTCCTTTGTGTTTGAGATCCCTCTGGAAGGAAGGGAGAGGGGAAAGGGGAAGGGAGGGAAAAGAAAATCTCTGTTCCTTCTTGTTTTAGGGTTTCCAGGGCAGACCCTTCCCCTGTGAGGGGGACTGCACTTATCCATGAAGAAAAGTGACATTTGAATCTGTACTTCCCTATTTCCTTTGTCTGTCAATTGTATCTGAACCTATCTGGAGAATGATGATTTTTGAGATTTCTGGAATCCACACATCTCTTAACAACAATTGTAGTTTTATTTACCTTCCATAATCTCCAATCCTAATTATAGCATGTGGTAAGAATAGATGTTTTAAAAATATTTTTTATACCAAACAGTTTGAACATGATGACACTAGTGACTCGTTACCTTCTTAACACACTGGTCTAGCTCATACACACTACTCACTTTTTACGTATAAAAATTTAATTTAGGAACCCTGTCCAGGTCAACTGCAAGACACTAATACCCTGAATGAGGCAGGACGGGGACCAGATCCCTCTCAGTAGTTTCTCAGTCATTTTACTTCTGCTGCCCAATGCTACTGTCCTAGTTTTAGTTTCAACCTCTCATCTGGACTATTAAAGTGATGTAGCAACTAATCTCACTTGACCTCAGGTTGCCTCTCAGCGAATTTCTTTTCTACATGGTTCTAGATTTTTTTCCCTAACTTCTATTGCTCTGGTCCAAACCTTCCATTTGCCTAATCTCCTTAGTAAAACACTCAGATTTATTCATGACCTGACCTTGCCTTCTTTTGATGCTTCACTCCCTTCTCCTGTCCCTGTGAACTCGCGTTCTATTCATATATCATCACTTGCCAATTTGCCTATTTTAGAGCACTCTTCTGAAAACCATTGGTGCATATGGCTGCCATTAATTGCTTCTTACTTAAGAAAGTCAAGTTCAAAAATCATTTCCTGCTTTAAGCCCTCCATGGTTGGAATTATTTACTCATGCCTCTGTCTAAAGTGGAATTTTAAAAGTAGTCATTTATACCTTTTAAAGCCTTTATTACTTGTATTAATTCATAAATGTTGGATATGCATATTCTTACTAACTACATTTTAAGACTCTTGAAGTCTGACAACACAAGGGTGTAGGACTGTAGGAAGGCAGGCTACTGGATTTAAAATGAAACAATTTAAAAAGCAAGACACTGGCACATAGTATTATAAATATGTCACAATAGTGGTTCACCTTTCACAGTATTTAATATATTTATTTTTAAGGGTCTAACAATACTTTGCTTATGTATTTAGTGGTCAATATTCATTAACTGGAAGACTGAAAATATTTGGGGAATTTTCTAGCTTTTATTCAGTCAGAATTCATGTCTTCTGGGATTACAATAGTATTGTCCCAATCAAATTTTAAAATGAAATGTACTTTTAGGTTTTCTTAAAACACACACACACACACACACACACACACACACACACAATATGTTTTTAGTTGAAATAATTTCAGAATAGAATTAGATTAAAAATCATAATTTTCTCAGCAGTAGGAAGACAGTTTGCAGTCTGATAAGGAAAGATGAACATTAAAAACAAATAAATTCATGTTTTATATTATATCAGATACTCAAAGAGGTTTTAAGAAATGTAAATCAGCAAAGAAGGAAGATGAAAGGAGTTGATGCATTTCACAGTGAGTGGTTAAAACAAAACAATACAAAACATGTTTCCGAGGAGGTGCAGCGAGGGCGACAGCTGTGCAAATGTCTGGGGAGACGGCTTAGGGCAGGTGAAAAGCATGTGCCAAGGCCCTGGCGTGGGCTGAGCCTATTGCCTTGGAGAACAGCAGGGAGTCCAAGATGCCTTGCCGGTGGAGAGGGTGTGAAGTCAGGGACAGTTAGGGCGCCACGGTTCAGTAAGAGGTGTTAATTTATATGCAAAGTGACTCAGGAACGCCAGGAAGACCCGTTCACACAGGGGCGTGACATCGGGCAGCCGGGTGCGAGCGCGGACACAGGCAACGCGGGGAGCGAGGGGACCGCCCGGTCCGCAGGTCTCTGTACAGCCCCAGGGAAGTGACGAGGGTGGCGCTGGGCCGGGCTGTCTGTGACTGTGGCGGGGCTGACCCGTAAGCGCGGAGCCAGCCCGCGGGGAGGCCCGGCCCGCGGCCGGATCCCACATCTGGAAACGCAAACGCCAGGAGACGCGGGTGACGTGGGTGGGGAATGAGGCCAGCAGGAACGAGGAGACCACGGGCCGTTTTCCGCGGGAGGACGTGAGCGACGCCCCGAGGGTCTGGGGGGCGGGAGAAGTCACCGCGGTTTCGGAACCGATTCGGAGCAGAGAGGAGGTTAACGTTCCGATTGCCATCAAGTGGGTGGAGAAAGGAACAGGAAATGAGCAGGTGGCATACTTTATAGACGACTCTCCATGAAGATGAGTTTTAACATAAAGAGAAGCAGAGGATTTTTTTTGATGTTGGAATGGCAATATAAAAGAAATTAATACAAAAGGTATGTTTTTGACATAGCTTTTTGTTCAAACACTACATATATCCTAACCATCAGCTAACTCGCTAATCCTCAAAACAAATGACAATGATTATGGATTATTCTGTAACCCCTGTTCTGCACATCAGGAAACTGAGGCACTGAGCAGAAACTTTCCAGAAGCCACGCACTGCTTTGGAGGCCGAGCGCGTTGGAGATGGTTCAACACACAGAGCCGATGTGGCAGGACAGACAGACTGACGCTGCGGGACACGTTTACCAGTTGAAATAACCAACAGTCTCCCCTCTACCTGCATGAAACAGGTGGGAAAATAAGCATGTCCTTTTCTAATAATGCATAACAGAATTCACCTTCCTACAAAAAAATATTTAATAGCTTTATTGAGATTTAATGGACAGACAGTAAATTGTACATATTTAAATTGTGCAACTTGGGGAGTGTTGGTATGTTCATACACTAGGCATTCAGCCATCACCAAAACACCTCAAAAGTTTCCTAATTCCTGTTTCTAGCCTTCTCTCCCCTTCCCCACACTCCCACCCCTGGGTAGTCGCTGAGCTGCCTTCTGTCAGTACAGCTAGTGCAGCATACTTAGGTTGGTACATGCCGCACCTACCAACAGTCCATCCTTTCTTATTGTTGAGTGGGGTTCCGTTGTATGAATGTACTGCCTGTGGATGCGCACTGGACTTGCATCCAGTTTGGGACAAATAAACTTGCTATACCTTGAGTTTTTTTCATGTACTTGTTCAACCAACTTTTTAGGAGGGGTGTTAAAATATCTCTGACTATACCTGTGGATTTATCTGTGTTCCTGTGATTCTCTCAGTTTGGGTTTCATCTATTTTGGAGATCTGTTACTAGGTCAATAAAAATTTAGGATTGTTATGTCCTGTTGATGAATTTATCCTCTCATGATTATAAAATGACCCTCTTTTGAGCTGGTAATATTTATTTCTCTGAAATTCATGTCTCTGATATTAACATAATCACTCTGGCTTCCTTTTGATTAGGATAACATGTTTCTTTTTCTTTTTTACTTTTACATTTAACCTATTTGTGTCTTCATATCTATTTATGTTAATATATGCAAGAGTGGCTCTTCTGTAGGCAGCACATAACTACATCTTAGCTTTTTATCTAAGCTTGACAACTTTTGACTTTTAATTGGGAATATTTAGACCTTAAAATATAATGTAATTATTGATATGATCTTACTATTTCTTTTCTCTTTATCCATTGTGTTTTTTGTTTATATTTTCCTCTCTGTCTACCTCCTTTTGGACTAACTGAATAATGTTCATCATTTCATTTTGATTGTATTTCATTTTCATGGTTTTTATTTTCATTTGATTTCATTGGCTTATTAACTATAACTCTTTATTGCTTTATTTTAATTGTGGTTTTAGGGTTTATAATGGGTTTAACTTGTCATAGTCTGCCTTTCAGTAACAGTGTGCCACCTCACGTATAGAATAAGGACCTTAAAACAGTATTCTTCCATTTCTCTCCTTTCAGCCTTCATGTTGTTCATTATTTTACTCCTACATACGTTATGAAACTCAAAGTACATTGTTATCATTTCCTTATATTTTAAAAAATTTAAATAATTTTTAAATATATATTGTATTCTTTCTTTTTTATGGTCAATTAATATTCCATTGTTGTGTGCGTGTGTGTGTGCGTGTGTGCGTGTATACACACTACATTTTGTTTATCCGTTCATTGGTTGAGAGATAGTTGGGTCGTTTCCATATTTTCACTATTTTGAACAATGTTGCTATAAACATTCGTGTACATGTTTTTGTGTGAGCATTGATTTTCCTTTCTCCTTAGTATACCCACACCTGGGCGTGCAACAGTTGGGTCACGTGGTAATCATGTGGTTAACTTTTCAGAACGGGCAGACCGCACCTTTTTACCTTCCCACTGACACAGACGCTCTCCTCACCCAGCTCTGGCCAGGCCTCAAACTCCACATGCAAAGGCTTCAACAACAGTGCCACACTTTCTAACAGCCCAAGGTCACATTACTAGGGTGAACTTAGCCCCCCTTAAAGTGCCTGCCTGAGAAAACACAACGTTGCCAAAAGAATTTGCTGTTTGTTCCAGCCAACAGCTGAGATGAGCCCCTGTCCCACAGTGGCTGCCAGCGGGCGAGTAGGAACCTGGCTTTGAAAAGCGGCTGTTAGCAAACCCAGGTGGCTTCACGTGGAAGGCCCCCCACTTCCTGCTTTCTGTAATTGCTCACTTCCCTGAGTCCACTCAAGCCCCCGCCACCGCCCCCCGCCCCAACTCCTCTGTTCTCTCTTTAAAACGTGGCTGTCACCTCTGCACAGTTCACACCAGGCCCTCTTCCCTGTGGTGACAGTGTATTTGCGATTAAAGTCTGTCCTTAGCACTTTAACGTCTTGCTCAGCTCAAGCTGCCATAACAGAATACCGCAGCCTGAGTGGCCTAACCTGCACATTCACGTCCCACAGCTCTGGGAGCTGGAAGGCGGTGACCACAGTGGGGGCAGATTCTGGTCCTGTCAGGGCCCTCTCCCAGTTTGCTGATAGCTGTTTCCTTGCTGTACCTTCACGAGGCACACAGGGCCGTGGTCTCTTCCTCTTTTTATAAGGGTGCTGGAGTGTGATTACTGAGTTTCATGATAAGTGCGTATATAGTTTATTTTTAAACTTTGCTGTTCAAGAAGCTGACAAAATGTTTACTAGATTTCTGCGCCATTTTATACTACCACCAGCTATGTATAAGTAATCTATTTTCTCCTTATACTCACAAGCATTTTGTATTATCATCATTTTAAATTTTAGGTATTCTAATATGTTTGAAATTACATTTAAATTTTGTTTTAAGAAAACTCAAGATGAGCGAGAAAGTCTGCTATATATACCCATATTTTTATTCTTTTCATCATTCTTTCCTCCCTCCCAATATTTCAAGATCCTTAACTTTCTCTTTGGAAAACTTCTTTAGCCATTCTTATAGGGTAGGTCTTCTGATGATAAATTCTCTTAGTTTGACTCCATGTTAAGAATATTTGGATTTCCCCATCATTTCTGAAGGGTATTTTCACAGGGTGTGAATTCTGGGTTGACAATTCTTTTTGTTCAGCACTTGAATCATGCGGTGCTAATTGCTTCTGGCCTTGTGGTTTCCGACCAGAAATACACAAGAATTTGAATTGTCTCCCCTATAGATAAGGTGTCATTTCTACCTTGCTGCTTTTAAGGGTTTTTTGTATCCAGTATTCAGAGGTTTGATTGCAATGTGCCTTGGTGTATATTTCCTTGGGTTTATTTGTTTGTAGGTTGCTCAGCTTCTTGAATTTGTAGGCTTATGGTCTTTGCCAACTTTGAGAATTTTCATCCATTTGTTTCTTTGAATACTTACTCAGTCCCATCCACCCTGGGGACTCCGATGACAGAAATGTTAGCTTTTTTGTTGTTCAGAAGGTCCCCAAAGCTCTGCTCATTTCTTTTTTCTTTTTCAGTGTATTTTCTCTGTGTTGTTCATATATGATAATTTCTATAGTTCTGTCTTTAGATTCTATGATACTTTTCTCTCTCCTTTCCATTTGCATTTTGTGGTTGAGGCCATCCATAGAGTTTTAAAAAAAATTTTTTAATATAGTATTTTTTTGTTATAAAATTTCCATTTGGTTGTCTTTTTAACTTGCATTTCTTTACTGCAACTTTCTATGTCTTCATTGCGACTTTCTATGTTTTCATTTATTTCAAGTATGTTTGTGATTGCTTGTTGAACCATTTATATGATGGCTGATTAAAATCATTGTCTGATAATTCCATCATCTGAATAATCCTGGTGCTGGCTTCTGTGGATTGGCTTTTCTCATTCAAACTGAGATTTTCCTGTCATACTTGTGAATGACAAGTGGTTTTTAGTGGGAACCTGGACATTTGGGGTATTATGATGACACTCTTGCTCTTATTTGAAGCTGTTACGGTTGGCTTTGTCTGATTCTGCTCTGGATGGGAAGATGGGCACTGTTGACATCCATGGTCAACCTCCCACTGCAGGTGGTGGGTGGGAGTTCCGTGTCTTCAGTAGGCCTTCCCTGACGCCATCCTTTGGTAGGAATGCTGCTTGTCACTTCTCCCCAGGTGGCCTCCACCGACACCAGAGGGGAAGGTTGTCTCATGACTACTCCACACTGATGAGAGTCGTGAGTCTCAACCTGGCCTCCTCTGACACCAACCCGTAGGGAGGAGAGGGGCTTCTCGTGGCAGCAGGTGGAGGTGAAACCCACGCTACCTGTGTGATCTCCACCAACAACACAGGGCTTGGGGCTTGCACAGCAGAGATGAAAGTCCTGGCTCCCTCCTATACCTTCTTTGATACCACCTCAGCAGGGAACTTGGGACATTCATACTTTTTTTAAAAAGTTCACTTAATTCCTACTATTTCTAAATTACGTTCTATTGAAATGCATAGACTATAAATGCTAAATACTGCTTGCCTTAGAGCAATCAGTCAATGGACTGGTTTTTTTTAAAAGCCAATAAGATAAAAATGATATTTACATTTTTTGAGGGTTATACTTTTTTTTAAGAATGTGCAACAGTGGCCTTTGTTGCCTGCAAAGCCGACAATATTTACTATCTTATCTTTTAAAGGAAAAGTTTACCAACTTCTGCCTTAGAGCAAAAGAAAATATACAAACAAAACCAGAAACAACTAAATACAGCTACATGCCAGTATCATGCAAATGCCATGACGCTTTGTTTCCAGTCTTAATTACAGCTCAAGAGGATGTGAGAAAAGTAAGCAAAGACTCAATGCCAGACTTTAAGGTCTCCCATTTCGTTGATTCTAAAGGCCTGAAGCAAGTGGGTACAAACGATACACTGCAATGTCAAGTCCTTCGGCCTGGAGCAGAATAAATGGGAGTAACCCCCATTTGTCTCTCACCTGTTCCTCTCAGATGCACAACCATTGTGACACTTGCTCCCCAGACTCCTCCCAGTTTCTCCTGTGATGTGTCAGGATCTCCAGGTCCTTGTCTCTATGTCCACTTTGGGGAAACCCAAATGGAGACATCCGTATTCCCTTATCCAGATCCGACCAGTAAGGAATGGCTGAAGTCAGAGATTTGCAGCCTCAGATAACACTTGATATTAGATATTGCTGAGTGAGCGACTGGAAGAATGGGCAACAGTTAACACAGGGGCTCTGAAAGCCCAGTCAGGTGTCCTTTGCATCATTTTACACAAAAAAGGTTGGCACATGTTTATATACTCATTACCAGAAAATCTGAATTGTCTACAGTTACACAATATCTTTGCCCATTAAAGTTGATTTTCTGTCTAGTACTTTCTTATGCAAAGGGAATAGGAATGTGTTTATTAAAGAATAAAATAATTTTAAACTAGCACCAGAGTTGACTTAAAATCTTGAGCATATAATTTTGACTATTGAAGGCCAATTTATAAAAAGTTTCTTATAAATAAAAAGTAAACAATTGTTTACTAAAAGTTACAAATTATGTTGCTGAAACTCCTTAGTGAAAAATAACTCAGTGTTATTGATTTGGATCAAATTGGCTTGGTTCATGAAAAAGAACTAAGGAATTTCTCTTAATAATTATAAATCATACAATTATTTCCAATTTATTAAATATCTCAAGGTGATACGATTCTAACAGGTTAATGTTAAAATGGTAAGGTTTGAAAAGGGAAGTTGTGTTACTGCATTTCCATAGAGACTCAATGAGATAGTGTCAATAGATCATCAGTACTGAACTGCCTTGTTTGCTTTTAGGAAACCTGTGTGTCCCTGTATCTTAACTGACTGGTTCACTCGGAGAAGAGACGAGCATGCTTGGCTTGGCTCATTCTCTCTCCCTTTCCCTCTCTCTCCTCCTCTGCCTCCAGAGCATGTCTCTGCTCTGCTGGCATCTATGCTATAAGCAGCCTGTCTCTACTGTGAGGGTCCACAATTCTGTATTCATGTCAGAGACTGGGGAGGGATGCGGGTCTAATTGAAATGCAGATTTTGAGGAAGCCCACTGATGACATAATTATCAGCAAGGTTCCAAAATCAGCCCTACCAATAAAACTGATGCTATTTTCTCAGTCTATAAGGCCTACCAATTTTCTCCCAAAATTCATATGCTAAGTCCTGACCCCTATGTTGATAGTATTAGCAGATGCTGTCTTTGGTTGGTAATTAGGGCTTGAGGGCAGAGCCCTCATGAGTGGGATTAGTGCCTTCATAAAAGAGACTGCAGAGAGATCCCTCACCCCTTTTACCATGTGAGGACACGGCTAGAGGACAGCTGCCTATGAACCAGGAAGTGAGCTCTTACCAGATGCTGAATCTGCTGGCTGCCTGACCTTGGACTTCCCAGGCTATAGAAGCCTAAGAAGTAGATTTCTCTTGTTCTTGTTTGTAAACTGGTTGGTCTAAAGTATTTTTTGTTATAACAGCACAAATGGCTAATATAGTCCCTGTACCTATTTTTTCCATTAATTTCTGAATTTGGTATTGGAAGGGAAAGAAGGATATTATTTTTTATTGGCTCACTAAAATCAAAAGAATATATACATAGATTGCAAGCATTTACATAGAAGTAAGAATCTAGTGATCTGACAAATTTTACAAGGAACAATAGAAAATTATATTTTTAAATTTTGCTTATCTTTTTTTTCCTTCTCTACATTTTCTTTTGTCTTTCTCAGTCCCTTTGTTATACTATCCTCCAATGTAGCTGCTAAGAAACTGCCTTAGGTCTATTATATGGTACCACATATTCTTAGGATTAGTACTGTCTCTGGGAGAGGGGTTTGTGGAGGTGGGAATGCAGACAGGAGTCAGCATCCCCACCTAACTGAAGGTGAATGATGCACTTTGCATTTGGGAAGACAGCATGATGCAAAGGATCTTGTGGGTTTCAGAGATGAAAAGACCTGAGCCCAACATTTTCCTCCACAGTGTGCTAGTGGTGTTAGCTTGGGTTGGTCAAGTTGCCTCATCTCAGTCTCCAATAGTTCACACCTAGCAGCTGAATGTACCAAACTGACCATATGCTTTTACTTTGAGGTCAAATGCACTTGTATTTGAAACTATCAATGTTAATACCAGCTGGGTCTGTCAGGCAAAAGTTGTAAGCAATTTACCTCTCTGTGCCTTTGTTTCATTTTTGTAAAATAATACATCCTTTATGGGGCCTGACACAAATAAAACACTTAGTATGTTTTAATCAAAGGAATCATCATTTTTAATTCACGTCATTAGGTATCTCTTAAGTCTGACTTCAATATTTTAAAAAATTAAATAATTTTATGGACTGAAATTTAAAAATATATGGGAGGACAAGGAAAGGCAATTTATATATAAAATTTTAATTGAGCAACTGACATTTGTAAAGCTAGTTGCCATAAATATAATTTCTTTGCAGTTTAGTAAATCCAGAGAAAACCTAAATTATATGTACATGAAAAAATTGACTTGAAATCAATATGAAATACAACAAAAAGTTACTGCTGTAATTAGAATAATACTATGCCTATGTTTTCATTTGATTTAATATTTCATTGTTCTTAAAATAACTTATAGTTTTGCTTAAGTGTTAAGAGTTATGAAAATAAAATATAACAAGTACCTTCCATGTTGATATAATTGCCATGAGCAGAGTCTATGCCCATGAATAAATACCTTAGTATAACTTACAAAGAAATAGGAGTGATTGCTTTGCAAATACATTGGCACTTATTCTTTGCATTTAAGTGTGCCTTTTTTCAGTGATTATTTTCCATTGTTTATTTCACTTTATTTTTCATTCTGATCATATTTTAAGGCTATTATGCCTTATGAGCAGAATTTTGTTGGAAGGGGATATTTAGTAAAAGACTTAATGGAAGAAACCACACATGAAACCTACAAGTCAACTGAAATCATGCAAAGAAAATACTATTATGCACAGCAATTGAAATAATGGGATTTCTGTTACATCTCTTGGTAACACGTATCACCTGCAATAAAAATTAGTTCCTAAAATCCATCTAACCTTACACCAGGCAAGTTTATGTGAAATAATATATATTTTGAAAAAGCATTATTCCATAAATTGAAAAGTGAATATATGTACCTGTGTTTTCTTTTCCTTTTTTATTTCAGCATATTATGGGGGTACAAAAGTTTAGGTTATGTATATTACCCATGCCTCCCACCCCCTTGAGTCAGAGCTTCAAGCATGTCCACTCCCCAGACAGTGCACATCGCATTCATTATGTAGTATACACCCATCCCCTGCCCCCCCCACATCTGCCCAACACTCGATTAGTGTTATTCCCAAATGTGCACTTAGGTGATGATCAGCGAAACCAATATAATGGTGAATACATGTGGTGCTTATTTTTCCATTCTTGGGGTACTTCACTTAGTAGAATGGGTTCTAGCTCTATCCAGAAGAACACAAGAAATTCTATATCATCATTATTTCTTATAGCTGAGTAATACTCCATGGCATACATATACCACATTTTAGTAATCCACTCATGTATTGATGGGAACTTGGGTTGTTTCCACATCTTTGTGATTGTGAATTGTGCTGCTATAAACATTCAGGTGCAGCTGTCTTTTTTACAGAGGTTGCACTAGTTTGCAGTCCCACCAGCAGTATGAGTGTTCCTGTCTTTCCGCATCCACACTAACATTTTTTGTTATGGGACTTTTTGATAAAGGCCATTCTCACTGGAGTTAAGTGATATCTCATTGTGGTTTTGATTTGCGTTTCCCTGATGATTAGAGATGTTGAGCATTTTTTCATATGTTTGCTAGTCATTCTTATATCTTCTTTTGAAAAATTTCTATTCATGTCCTTTGCCCACTTTTTGATAGGGTTGTTTGATTTTTTTTGCTGATTTTCCTGAGTTCTAAATAGATTCTAGTTATCAGTCCTTTATCGGATGTGTAGCATGCGGAAAATTTTTCCCATACTGTAGGTTGTCTATTTACTCTCATGACTGTTTCTTTGGCTGTGCAGAAGCTTTTTAATTTAATCAGGTCCCATTTATTTATTTTTTCTGTTGCTGTGATTGCCTTTGGGGTCTTTTTCATAAATTCTTTGCCTTTTCTTCTAGAATTCTAACAGTTTCACACCTAAGGTTTAAGTGTGTTATCCACCATGATTTGATTTTTGTGATAGGTGAAAGGTGTGAGTCCTGATTCAGTCTTCTACATGTGGCTATTCAGTTTTCCCAGCACCACTTATTGAATAAGGATTCTTTTCCCCAGAGTATGTTTTTGTCTGCTGCTTTGTCAAAGATTAGATGGCTATAGGAGGACGGTTTTATATCTGGCTTTTCTGTTCTGTTCCACTGGTCTGTGTCCCTGCACTTGTGCCAATGCCATGCAGTTTTAATAACCACAGCCTTGGAGTATAGCTTGAAGTCTGGTAAATTAATACCTCTCGATTTGTTCTTATTGCCTAAAATTGCTTTTGCTAAATGGAATCTTCTCTGGTTCCATACAAAGCATCAAATTACTTTTTCTATATCTGTGAAAACTGATGTTGGTAATTTAATAGGGATTGCATTGAATCTGTGGATCACTTTGGGTAGCATAGACATTTCAACAATGTTGATTCTTCCAATTTATGAGCATGGTATCATTTTCCAGGTGTTTACATGCTTTGTGATTTCCTTCCTCAGTGTTTCCTAGTTCTCCCAGTAGAGGTCCTTTACCTCCTTAGTTAAATATATCCCTAGGTATTTTATTTTCTTTGTTGCTATTGTAAAGCATATTCAGTCCTTCATTTGGTTCTCTGTTTGACTGTTATTGGCGTATATGAATGCCTCTGATTTGTGTGTATTGATTTTGTATCCTGAGACTTTACTGAATTCATTTATCAATTCCAGGAGTCTCTTGGTTGAATACTTTTGGGGTTTTCTAGATATAATATCATATCATCAGCAAAGAGTGAGAGTTTGATCTCTTCTGTCCCTATTTGGGCACCCTTGATTCTGCTCTCTTGCCTGATAGCTCTCACAAGGACTTCCAGTACTATGTTGGAAAGTAGTGGGGACAGTGGTTAGCCTTGTCTGGTTCCAGTTCTAAGTGGAAATGTTTTCAATTTTTCCCCATTCAGTATGATGTTGGCTGTGGGTTTGTCATATATGGCTTGTATCATTTTTAGATAAGCCCTGTCTATGCCTATTTTGTTAAGCATTCTTACCATAAAAGGGTGTTGAATTTTGTCAAATGCTTTTTCTGCTGTTGGTTCTTTGAAAAGATAAACAAAATAGACACAGCTCTGGCTAGACTAACCAAGAGCAGAAAAGAAAAATCTCTAATAACCTCCATCAGGAACAGGAAAGGAGAAATCACAACTGATGCCACAGAGATATAAGATATCATCTATGAATTCTACAAAAACTTTTATGCACACAAACTGGAAAATGTGTTGGAAATGGACAATTTTTTAGAAACACACAGCCTCCCAAAGCTCAACCAGGAAGAAATAGAATTCCTGAATAGACCAATATCAAGAACTGAAATTGAAACAGCAATAAAAAACCTTCCCAAAAAGAAAAGCCCTGGACCAGATGGGTTCACACCTGAATTTTACCACCCACAAAGAAGAACTGGTGCCATTCCTACAAAAATTATTCTCCAACATAGAGAAGTAAGGAATCCTCCCCAACACATTTTATCAAGCCAACATAACCTTAATACCAAAACCAGGAAAGATTGCAACAAAAAAAGAAAACTACAGACCAATATGTCTTATGAATATAGATGCAAAAATTCTCAATAAAATCCTAGCAAATTGAATCCAAGTGCTAATCAAAAAAATAATCCATCACGACCAAGTGGGCTTCATGCCAGAAATGCAGAGATGTTTCAACATACGCAAATCTATAAATTTAATTCACCACATGAATAGAAGCAAAAATAAAGACCATATGATCCTCTCAATAGATGTACCTGTGTTTTCATATGGCTTAGTATAGGAATTAAGTTTTATGTATGTCATTCTTAACTTGTTAGCATTATGTGTATGATATATTAGGATGGAAGCAATATTTTAAAACTCTAGTTAATATTGGAAACACAAAAAGTTATATTAATATAAATTACTTAACAGTTATCTTAGAACAAAACATTACTGTTGTTAAACAAATTTAAGATTTTATTTTATTACTATAAGATGTTTTTATTAAGAAAATATAGAAATTATTAATAAATCATAATAAATTAGTATATTATTATAAATCTAGAATTATGCTTTACCACAGACTAGAAATCATTTTTGTCATTATTCTAAGGATTGTATTTTTAAAAACTAGTAAAATGTATGAATTTTATTAACTTCTTCCATTCTGAAACTTGACTGTATATTTCTGAATTATAATAAACATATATTTTAAATTTTTAGTTGCAGTAAAATATATGCAGCAAAATTTACTATCTTAATCCTTTTTATGTGTACAGTTCTGTAACCAGTGCATTCATTGGCTGTTACACAACCAATTTCCTAAAGATTTCATCTTGAAAACAAAATCTTTACCCATTAAACAGCAGCTTCCCATTCCTCCCTCCCCTCAGCCCCTGGCAACTGCCTTTCTTTTGATACTTTATGTCTCTATAAATTTAACCACTCTAGGTACCTCATGTAAGTGGATCATATAGCATTTGTCTGTGATTGGCTTATTTCATATTGCATAATGTCCTCAAGGTCCACCCATGTTACATCATCTGTCAGAATTGCCATCCTTTTTAAGGCTGAAAAAAATTCCATTGTGCATGTATTGCCACAATTTTTTCCAATTTATTCATCAATGGACATTAGAATTACCTCTACCTTTCAGCCATTGTGAATAATACTTCTGTGGTCATGGGTGTGTTACTATCTCTTTGATACTGTATTTTCAATTATTTTAGCAGTATACCAGTAATTGAAAAACCATAGTAATTCTATATTTTTTTCATTTTTTGAGAAATCTTACCAGCTTCTTATATTGTCTGTACCATTTTACTCTCCCACCAATTGTGCACAAGGGTTTAGTTTCACCAAATCTTTGACAGAATATCTTATTTTCTTCTCTTTCTTTTTTTTTTTTTTATAATAGCCATCTTAGTATCTTAGTGTGACAGAGGCAGTATCTCCTTGAAGTTTTGCTTGGCATCTCTCTAATAATTATCTGGGTATCTTTTCACAAACATGTTGGTCATTTGTATGTCTCCTTTGGAGAAATATTTATTCCAATCCTTTGCCAATTTTTGACTTGGGTAGTTTAGGGTTTTTTGAGGTTGAATTGTAGTTCTTTTTATGTTTTGGAGTTTAACCCTTTGTGAGATGTATGACTCACAAATATTTACTCCCAATCCATAGATAACCTTATCATTCTGTTGATTGTTTCCTTTGATTCACAGACATTTTTAAATTTTATATAGTCTAATTTATCTATTTTTATTTTTCTGCTTATGCTTTTGGTGTTGTATACAGTAAACCATTGCCAAATCCAATGTCATGAAGCTTTTCACCTTTGTTCTCTTCTAGTTTTATAGTTGTATGACAAAACCACAGCTAACATCATACTCAGTGGTAAAAGACAGGAATCTTTCTTCTCAAATCAGGAACAAGACCAGGATGCCTACTTTTGCCACTTCTACCTAATGTAGTACTAGGAGTTCTACAAGGAAAATTGACAAGAAAAAGAAACAGAAGGCATCCAAATTAGAAAAGAATGTACAAAATTTTCTTTGTTTGCAGATGACATGATCTTAAATGCAGAAAATCCCAAAAAGTATATCTAAAATTATTAGGACTAATAAAGGAATTTGCCAAGATTTCAAAATACAAAATTATAAAACAAAAAATGTTTCATTTCTAAACATTAACATTGAACTATGAAAAAATTAAACAATTTCATTTACAAGAGCATCAAAAATCATAAAATACTTAGGAATAAACTTAATCAAGGAGGTAAAAGATGTGTATAAAACTACAAAATGTTGAAAGAAATTACAGAAGACAAAATCAATGGAAAGGCATCCACCTACATGAATTAGAAGACAATATTGTTAAGATGTCAGTACTACTCAGAGTGATCAACAGATTCAATACAATCCATATTAAAATCCCAAAGGTGTTTTTTTTTTTTTTTTGCAGAAATTGAAAAACATTGTCCTAAAATTCATATGGAATTTCAAAAGACTGGATAGCCAGAATATTCTTGAAAAAGAAAAGCAAGTGTAGATGTCTCAGAATTTCTGATGTCAATATTTATTACAAAGCCACAGTAATCAAAGCTGTGTGATACTGCATTAAAGACAGACATTTAGAACAGTGAAGTAGAATAGAGATCCCAAAAGTAAACCTGCATATATTTGGCTAAATGACTTTTTCAAAGGGTTCGAAACCATTCAAAGAGAAGACATAGTCTCACAAATCGCATTGTTAGAACTGGATATCCACGTGCAATAGAATAAAGTTGGAACTTTACCTCATACTAATATACAAAAATTAACTCAAAATAGATCAAGGACCCAGATGTAAGATTGATTCAGCATTAATTGAGACAACAATCTGTTTTTTTTTAATTTTTCATTCTTTTAATATGGTATATAACATTGATTTTATTTTATTATTTTTTTTTTGCATGTTGACCCATTCATGTACTCCAGGGATAAACCAAATTGACATGATGTATTATCCCTTCAGTGTGTTGTTGCATTATGTTTGTTGGAATTTTTTTGAGGATCTTTGCATTAATATTTATCAGGGATATTAGTCTGTTTTTTTTTTTTTAATTTCAGGATATTATGAGGATACAAATGTTTTGGTTACATTTTGTCTTTGCCTCACCCAAGTGAGGTTTACAGCCTTGCCCCTCCCCTCTACAAAGCACAATGTGACCATTAGTTGTGAGTTTGCACCCCCCACCCCCCTAATCCCTGGAGAATATTCCTACCGTGTGAGCACCGTAGTGTTGATCAGTTAGTACCAATTTGATGGCAAGTACATGTGGAGGCTATTCCTCCAATCTTGTGATACCTCTCTGCGGATAATGGGTTCAAGCTCAATCCAGGAAAATATAAGAGGTGCTAAATCACTGTTGTTTCTTATAATTGAGTAATATTCCATTGTATACATATACCAAATTTTAATAATCCACTTATGGATTCAACGGGCACGTAGGTTGTCATTTGTTTTTTTTTTTTTTAATTTTTTTCTTGTAGTGTCTTTGCTTGGTTTTGGTGTCAGGATAATGTTGATCTCTTTGAATGAGTTTGGAAGTGTTCCTTTTTGCTCATTTTTTTGGAAGAGTTTGGGGAGGAAAGTTGGTGTAATTCTTCATTAAATGTTGGTAGTTTTCACCAGTGAAGCCATCTGGTCCTGAATTTTTCTTTGTTGGAAGGTTATTGATTCCTGATTCAATCACCTTTCTATTTATAGGTTTATTCATATTTTCCATTTTTTTATGATTCAGTCTTTATGGGCTGTGCATTTCTCAAAATTTATCTATTTCATCTACATTATCAAATTTGTTGGCATAAAATTGTTTCTAGTATTTTTTACACTCCTTTTTATTTGTGTAAAATCAGTTACAATAGCCCCTTTTATTTCTGACTATAGATGAGTCATCTCTTTTTAGTCATTTTAGCTAAAGATTTGTCAATTTTCTTGAGCTTTTCAAAGAACCAACTGTTGGTTTCATTCATTGCTCTATTGTGTTTCTATAGTTTATTTCATTTGCCTCTTTGTTCTAATCTTTTCTTCTTCTTCTTCTTCCTCTTCAGATTTAGTTTATCTGAGTTTTCCAGTTTGTTAAGGTGTAAAGCTAAGTTGTAAATTTGAGCTTATGTATTTATTTAATGCAAGCTTTTACAGCTATACATTTGTCCCCTTAGCACTGCTTTTACCATATCCCATAAGTTTTTATGTTGTGTTTTGTTCTCCTTTGTCTCAAGATATTTTCTAATTTCCCATGTGATATTGTCCTTGTTCCATTAGCTTATTAAGAGTTGTCTTGTTTGATTTTCACATATTTGTGAATTTTCCAGTTCCTTCTGATATTTATTCCTCCTTTCATTCCATTATAATTGGAAAACACCTTTCTATGATTGCTTTTTTTAATTAATTAAGAATTGCTTTATGCCCTGACATTTGGTCTATCATGGAGGATGTTACATACGTGCTTGAGAAAAATGTATATTCTGATATGGTTGTTTGTATTGTTTTGTGTATGTTTTTAAGGTCCTATTGGTTTATAGTGTTTTTGAGGCCTCTGTTTCTATACTGATCTGTGTTATTTCTATTATTGAAAGTGAAGTATTGAAGTTTTCTACTAGTATTAGAGAGCTATCTGTTTTTCCCTTTAATTCTACCAATGTTTGCTTCGTATATTATGTTTAGGAGCTCTGATGCTTGTGCATATATAATTGCTGTATTTTCTTAGTGACTTGACCCTTTTATCATCATATTATATAATGCTCTTCTTTGCCTCCTATAACAGTTTTTGACTTAAAGTCTATTTTGTCTGATAGTAGTATCATTAACCCAGCTTGCTTTTGATGGTTATTTACATGGAATATCTTTTCCATCCTTTCATATTTAACCAATGTGAGTCCTTAGATCTAAAGTGAGTCAATTGTAGACAGCATATTGTTGAATCCTGTCTTTTTATTTATTTGGCAAATATATGTTTTTTGATTGGGGAATTTAATTATTTTACATTAAATGCAATTATTGATAGGGAAGAATGTACTTTTGTCATTCTGTTAATCATCTTTAATGTATCTTTTAGCTTTTTTGTCTTTCATTTTCTCCCTTATTGACTTTTTTGTTTATTGGATTTTTTGTGGTGATACATTTTGATTCCCTTCTTATTTCCTTTTGTATATATTCTGTATATATTTCTTTGTTGCTACCATGGGGATTACATAAAATAAACTAAGTTATAGCATGCTAGTTTAATCTGATAGCAATTTAACTTCAATTGGATATAAAAATTTATTTTTTTACGACTCACCCCCCCTTTTGTTATTGATGTCACAAACTGTACTTTTATACATTGCATGTCCATTAGCATAGATTCATAATAATTTTATGTTTTTGTCTTTTAAATCCTACAAAGGAATTAAAGTGGAATTATAAACCAAAACTGAAATAATACAAGATTTTTTTGTCCATATAATTATGTTTACCTGAGAACTTCACATTTTTGTATTGCTTCAAGTTACTCTCTAGCATCCTTTCACTGCAACTTGAAGAACTTCCTGTAGTATTTCTTGTAGAGTAAGTCTGGTGGTAATGACCTTCTTCAGCTGTTGTTGACCTGGAAATGTCTTGGTGTTTCCTCATGTTTGAAGAACAATTTTGCTAGACAGCATTCTCAGTCTACAGGTTTTTACTTTTTCTTTAACATTAAATATATTACTTTAAATGTATCATTCCTTCTGGCCCACAAAGTTTCTGCTTTAAAAATTCACTGTTAATCTTGTAGAGGCTCCCATGGATATGGCAAATCATTTTTCTCTTCTGCTTTTAAGGCTCTGTCTTGACATTTGAGAGTCTGATTAAAATGCGTCTCAGTGTGGTCTCCTTGGGTTTATTTTACTTGGACTGCCTTAACGTACATATTGGTCTACTTGATGGTGTCCCATATTTTCACCTGGATTTGTTCACTTCATTCTTTTCACTCCTTTGACTCCATAATTTCAAATGACCTTTCTTTAAGTTTGCTGATTCTTTCTTTTGCCTGTTTAATTCTACTATTAATTCCCTCTGGTGAATCTTGCAATTCTATTATTATATTATTTCAACTCCAGAATTTCTGTTTGGTTAATTCTTATAATGTCAATATCTTTGTTGATATTCTCATTTTATTCATATAGTGCATAAATGCCCAGAGTCTTCTCAAACCTTTTCTAGGGATGACTCTTCATTGGGTCTGTAAGGCTACTTTTATTCTACTTCATTCATTTACAAAGTTGCTTTTAAGTGTCTTTATTTCCCCAAGAGTCTCACCCTACTTCTTCTAAGAGCCTTAATCTTTTTATTGTGTTCCTCTTCCCTGATCTCTTGCCTTTTGGTTTGAAGTTCTGCCTTTAGATCCTGCAGGTCTGAAGTCCGCTTGCTGTTCTCTTCGCCATGAAACTAACCACTGCTTTCAGCAGCGGCCTCCAATCCGATCTCTTAACCATGCCACCATTCCCATCAGCCCTAAAATTCAGGTGACACAGAGCCCAGTCTCCTGGCAGCCCCCAGACAAGCCAATTTTGCAAGTTCCACTCTTTTTCTTTTATACCAAAAGATGAACTGATAATTAGGCAGCTTTCTCCCCACTGTGCCATGCTGCCCCAAGTAGGAAGTGGGACAAGGAGCAAACAAAAATGCTACTACATTTACCATTTTTATTGTGGATATTTCTTCATCAGGCATTCACTTGGTTGCTGAAACTTCTTAATTAGTTTCTGAAGTTGTATGGTTATTTTTGGGCTGTATGTTGCTTTTTATTCAGTCTTTCTATGGGTAAGTCATGACCTGGAACTTCCTAATCTGCCATGTTTCTAAAATCACTCCATAACAATCAATTTGTATGCTCTACTTTACTTCTTGATAGTGCTAAACTTCCAATTCTTCCTATGTTATTGAAAATACTTAGGGATGATTTGCCAGGCACAGCTGATAACAACAGCGCTCACGACCCAGAAGTACAGATACACAGACACATTCCTGTTTAGAGAAAATCATACTGACGCTCAGAAACATAAGTTTAAGGAGATAAGATCTTCAATTTTATAAACTGAAAAAAATAACATATTTCACATAACATAGACATATATAATTAATATTTATTCAGTATTAGTTTCCTTTGGTTAAATAAAATACTACCAAACATTAGGCAATTGACGAATAGTTTTCTCTTCCTCTTTCCTACTCTGCCTCTCTCCCACTACAATTTGCTCCCTTTTGCACAACGCTCCTTCCCGCTATGTTAACCAAAATTTTATAATCTCAGTGGTACTTAGTCTAACTGAATTCTGAGGTTTCTTCCCATTTATTATACCCAACATGTGTTGCCATAGAACAAATCTATTAAAATATTCATGCACTGCAGCTATTGTGCATGATAATAGCTTTGATGACTAAATTATAATAGATTGATGTAATGCTTTTGGTAATATGTATGTAAAATGTCGTGACCTTGAAGTTATAATGAACAATGATTGGCACAGTTTACTATTGCACATAACCTGGGATAAAGCAAAATGTACTCTGATTTTAAAATTAGCATACCTGGAAAAAATGGAGCACTATTTTTTTCATGGCCTTACAAAAAAATCAGTAAAGTTCACTTTGCTGCTTCTGATGAACTGTACTTATGTTAGGGTCACCATGGGTTCCAGACCAGGACTGGGTCAAAGCCCTTTCTGATTTCATCTATGAAAGCTAGGATTTTATTTTACTCTTTATTATATAAAAATTATCCAACTTCTATGACCTGTTTAAAATTTTTTCATATGTTTTTACTCTTCCTTCAAGTACCACACAATGCAGCAACTCAAAGTCATTACATGGAGGAAAAGCAGTTTAAATGGGGTTACAGAAAACAACTAATTATGTGCTAATAAGTCAGCCCTGACACTGAAGAAGAACTTCATTAAGCTTCTTTTATATGAATATGATAATACTAATCCCTGGAAATTCTTTATTATTATTTTTATTGAGTTTACAACTTGTAAGGCAAACTAGAGTAAACATCAGTTAAATAGAATATTCCATTCAAACATTATAGAGTAACTGAGTATAGCAATTTGATACAGTTTACAAGGCCTTAAAACCCATTTAACATTTTTGTTACATTAACTAATGTGCATATTTGTACAGATCATAGGACTAGAATATCTGTTACTGTGATTGTCAATAAACTAGATTTCTGATATGAAAACAAGAGAGGTATCATTTCTCATTCTCTACACTATTATTAAAATGATATTAAAATTGGGTAGGATATCAGTTAGGGTTCCATTATCTAGGTTTACAAATGACCTAATTGTGCATACATGACTCTAGTTAATATTTATTACTTGATAATCAAATACACATTTATAATTGCCAAATTCATAATGGAGAAGTAAAGTAAGGGACATATAGGAGGAACTTGACCCCTTGTGTTTCCTCAATTTACAGACAAGTGTAAGATAATGCGAAGATTTCTTTGCAAACTATCTCAAAATTTTTTTGAAGACAAAAAGTTTATGGGATTAAAGACTTTTATTACAAAGGTGCATCTTATTTATAGCATCTGCATATTAATGTATTTTATTGCCTTTATATTGCTGTTCTTTTTGTTAGTTGCAATCTGCTAGACACAAAATGTAGATTATTAAGAGCTCCTTCAGGAACAATATGAGGCCCTTAAAAATCAGGACAATAAGGTTAAGCAGGACATCTGGGAAATGAAGAATGTGACAAGGTGATCAAAATGCTCTGTCAAAATGGGAACAATGAAGAAAGATTGCTAATGGCTCCCTAAACAGATGAACAGGGTGACATAAAGTTAAAATACCAAACAGAATGAAAATTGTTTCTTTCCCTGGTTCTGTCATAGCATTCATTTTATTGCATTTTGGTTTTATATTTCTGTATTCTCCACAAAATTCTGAGATATTTGAGGACAAGGTCTGTATGTTATTTTTTCACTTTTCTTTTGCTGCTATGGCCCATTGTACAATGTTTGACACATAATGGATACAATGCCAGTATGCACTGAATGAATAAATAAGTTAAACTTTTGCTAAACACATCTGTTCAAATAATCAGCAGTGGCAAATAGAAAATAAAAAGCCATTTATAAACATATGACCAGGGAGAATTGGCAGATTTCAAAGTATTCTTTTGAGTATTCTAGGCTACCAATTTGGGTAAATGTAACAAAATAGTTTGATAGAAATTACTGGGCTGTACCCTGGGATACAGGGAACACCCTGTGCAACTGATGGAATTGCATCTCGGATATTAGGCCAAAATTAAGACTATCAGAATTGGACACTTCCTATAAAGAATTAAGAAGAAAATCTAAGTATTAATATACCTAGATTAAACCTGAGTTGTATGTACAAAGATTGAGTTATGTCCTGGTTTTTCCTATTTGCGGTTTTCTGTATTGTTTTATTGCATCAATTATGATGAGACAATAAAAATCATGATGATGATGATGATGATGATGATGTTTGTGGTGATTTACAGAAATGGGATTTACTTTGATAACATACAAATCAATGTGGTAATTTAACCTGTAATGCAGGAATAATTTTCCCTAATCTTGTTGAGCAGATAGTTTCTATTAATTTTTATATGCCTACACATGCAGCAGTTTAGTCATATGAAGCTTGAAAAATAGAATATAAGCTAGAATAATAATGTAGTTTAGAAAATCAAAGAACAAAAGAGGATTATATTCAGTGCAAAAGGCTTAGAATGACCCTTGGATGATCAGACAATTTCCCCCCCAAACCAATATTAATTTATTACTTTTGTGAATGTATCATTGCCTGGGGTCTCGCCTTTATTTAGTATTGAGGCTCACAACCTTGATTTTATCAAAAACACTTTGATCTAGGACTAATGTTAACCTAATTTGGGAATCTGGTACAGTAAACAAATGTCTATATATTAATTTAACACAAGGTCTGTTACTACAGCATGGAGTAAAATTCTCATGATGATTTAAAAAGTCCATTTTTTCTCTAAAAAGCGGAATGTGTGAGCTTGAGTTTCCTCAGAAGTAGAACCAGAAATCAGGGTTTGTGTGCAAATGATTATTAAGAAAGTGTTACTGAAGAAATGAGTCACTGCAGGAAGTGGGGCAGGGAAGTGGGGGGATTACTGACAGTCTCCTAGGGCCACCCAGAAAATGTGGAGTGGAAGTTAAACCTGGGAATTGTTCCGCGCCAACCAGGGTAGGCGGGTCTCCATGCCTCTGCACCATTCGCTAGATAAGGCTGGCTCGGGTCGGGACGAAAACCCAGGCAATATTGTTCTCCGTGCACACAGTCAAGGAGTGCTCCAGGGGACCTTGGGAAGTCTTCCCTAAAGAACGAGTTGTAAGTACTGGCTGTAGGAAGCAAAACCACATCAAAGCTTTGAGGATGTGCAGAGTGGTTAAAAAGAACCACGAGGATCTGGACAAACCACCAGCATCCTCAGCTCCACGGACCCGTGTGGGAAGCTACATCATGACGGCAAGGTTGTTTGCGAAAACAAACTAGAATAAAATAGTTTATACAAAGATTGGATCATTTCATGTTATTGAGTTAAGAGCCTGGGACATCAGCGTGTACAGAAAGGATGTTCTTTTCTGTAAAAGGCTAGAATATTAAAAAGCTATTTGCCAAGGTTTCCCTCACTCCTGAAAAATGTGTGGCTAAGTCATGGAAATGTTTGCCTTTGTAACTATATATATTTTCCCTTTCCTTCTTTTTGCTTTTTACATAAACCAATCTAATTCAGATTAACTTGTTCTTCCTCTGGGAATGTCAATAATTTCAATCAGAATGCTATCAAGTTTATCAGCTGAGAAATTCTATAATTTTAACATATTACTGTATTTCTTTTAATTTTGGAATGTAACAAAGAGCAAATTTATTTCCAAGTTTTTGGTCAGGGCCTATTAGGGCGTTCAGGTACTAACAACAAATACACGTAACTAACACTACCTACCAGCAAACACTGACACACTCCATGTTATGACTTTTTGTACAATTGTACATAAATGCAATAAAATAACTTATATAAACAGTGATTTTGATCAGAGCAAAGGAAAATAAGCAATAAATACGAGAATTTTAACGCATATTGCCATAACATATCTCATGTTAAATTAATAAATGCACACTACTAGTTTCAACTTTCTCCTCTTTAAAAACTTTAGAGTTTTTGGCTGTGCCATGCTGGTGCTAACTTCCCTCCCACCATAAACACCGGCGCGCTGGACAAAAAGATGACAGCACTGTCGCATCGCAGTGCAGGCAGCGCAGGGCCCTGACCCTGAGCGGGAGGGAAATGCGCTGAGCCCGCGGGGCTGGCTGTTCCCCAGGGGGCGGGCGGAGCGGCCCGTTGCAGTTCCAGACCAGGAGCAGGGCGGGATCTGAGCAGAAAGCCTGGGCCTGAGTCCAGGAAGAGCATTAGAGGAGTCAGGGGAGAGGATGGAATGTGAGTGCCAGAGTAACAGAGGACGGAACTTCCAAGGAAAGAAGCCCAGACGTCCGCGTGAGGCATCCCCGACATTCGCGGCTAACGCGAAGTGCGCGAGTGGAGCGGACAGACCAGTCGGGGCGAACGCGGGGCCGCAGCCGGAGACGTTTGCGTCCCTACCCGCGGCGAGGTAAGGACCCTCGACCGACGCCCGGCGGGGAGACCCCAGAACAGCAGTGGGGGGCCCGAACCTCACCTCTCAAAACCAGACAGAAAAGCAAGCCTGGCATTTCCTTAGCTCACCTCCCGCTTTCTTAAAGCAGGCCCGTGATCTCAACTCCACGGTGCCAATCGCTGGTAATTTATACTAGCTATTTGGTAATCTTATCTTTCTTAATATTCACAGTTTTGTATTCAACATTATTCTGCTCTCCAGTCAGATTTTCTTCTCTGAGCCATGCTAAAGTGATGGTTTTCAATTTGCCTTTCCTCTGACATTTTTGGTAGAAAAATACCATTCATTTTTGCCACTGCTTTATTTAGTCTACTTCTCACAGTGTTTGTCAATAAATTAGAGTTTTTCTTTAATGGAGCCACTTTAATATAATAATAAATGATATATTGTTATTATGAAAACATATTTTAATAAAAGTCAATGAATCTGATTATTTTTAGAAAATTCCCTATCAAAATACTTCCTTTCCATTATATTTCACAAATGACATGAATCTCAGCATGATATATGAATTCTTGCTTTTGTACGAGAAATTGCTGCCATAATCACTATACCCAAAGCATCATTCCTTTTTTCATTACCTGTGAAACAATATAATTACGAAAAATATTGTGTTTGCCTCTGCATCGCATTTCCCAAATGAGAGGTAAATGTCGAGATTCCTGCAATGGTGCAGTTACGCTTCATCTGACATACTATCATATTTATTGTGAAAGGGTTGGCTATGTGTAAATACCAAGCCTATATAGTTCTCTCTAAGTTTAATTAATTGTACAAAAATTATAGCCCTCTATGTGAAAAGAAATTACAATCTCATATTCTAAAAGTCATTTAAAAATCTTTTTTCACTAAAATATCTAACACATTTTTAAAAAGAGCACAAAATGAAATCGTACAGCTTATTGAATCCTGACTGCATGAAGCCAGCATTTAGACCAAGAAATTGGATATGGTAACACTCAGGAAGTAACTGTCCCATTCGTGGCACCTTTTGCTCAAAGTACCTACCCGTGTAACTTACAAACCTCTAGTCTGCTCGGTTGGAACTTTCCGTGCCTGGGGCCGTGGAACATGCATTCCCTTGCTCCTAGCTTCTTTCACCCATTGCACACAGAGCCCGGGTCCACGCATGCTCATTGCTGTGTAGCATTCAACTGCGGCAATATAATTTTACCGAAATTAACTTAATCCCTGTTCACTGGATAGACAATTGGGTTGTTTTCAGGTTTAGCTGTTATAAAAAATACTGATAGCACTGTAATCCATGTTGGCTGGTGAATTTATATATGCATTTTTGGATATATAATAAGGAAAGGAGTTATTGGATCATTTACTATATGTACTTTCTACTTTAGGAGATCATCCCACAGAGGCTGTTACTGATTTATATTTCTACCGGTAGCTTATGAGTGTTTCTAGTTAATGGATGGCCTTTCCTGCCCTTGTTATGTGATTGGCCTTGCAAAATGACCCCCTCCCAAAAGTTATTTTTTGTTCCCGCAGACTTTACTCGTCAAGCCTAACAACCAGCCTTAACTAGCCTTTGACAGGGCTCACCATCCATCACCAACAGCTGACTCTTGAGTCATGTCACCTGAAGACTCTAGGAATTCAAACCCCACACAACCTGATCTGCCTTCCACGGCACACTATAAAAGCCCTTCCCTTGGCCGGTCAGAAGACGGATTTGAGACTATTTCTCCCGTTCTCCTGACAGATGTCTTTTGCATTCAAATTCCTTTCTTCCTTGGCCATCCTCATAATCATTAATGGACTCTGTGCAGTGAGTAACAGGACCTAGGCTAGACCCTTTTTTGGGTTCGGTAACAATTATTTATCTATTTTGATGAATGTAGTATAATATCTAATTTTAGGTTTAATTGACATTTCCCAGATTGCTAAAGAGTTTAGAAATTTTTAAGTTCTTACTATTAATTCATCAATATTTTCCTTTATTATTAGTGCTATTTATGTCTAACTTAAGAAAAAACTATTCTCACCTAAGATCATGAAGATCTTTCACTGTATTATCTTCTAACAAATTTATTAATTTTTAATTTGAAAATTACATTTTCATTCCACCAACATTTGGTTCTTTGTATGCTGTGAGTTTGGGTTCATTTCATTTCTTTTTATAAAGGTGTCTTATCGATACTAAACTTTCTCATAAAAGTCAGCCCTGGCCACACCAGTATATAAGCCGCCTTTGTCAGAAGTTAAGTGCCCCAATATGTGAGTTTCTGTTTTGGGAGTCTCTATGCTGTCTCATTTGTTCCATATTTTTAATTTCTCACATCAATCCTGTATAGAATTCCACAATTGTATAATAAATTCTTGGTGTGTAGAAAGCTAGAAAGCAACCTTTCCAACCTGTTCTCCCTCTCAGTGGCCTTACGGTGGACAAAATAATGGTCTCCACAAAACATGTCCAAGTCCTCATTCCCAGAACTTATAAATATGTTATTTTACAGGACAGAATGGGATTTTCTGGCATGAGATTAAATGAAGGATTTTAAGAAAGAGACTCTCCTGAATTATTTGGGTTGGCACAATGTAATCACAGGGGGCCTTACAAGAGGGAGGCAGGAAAATCAGGTAAGAGAAGGACCTGTGACCATGGAAGAGGTTGGAGTGAGAGGGCACGTGAGCCAAGGAGTGTGGGCAGCCTCTAGAAAGTGAAAGAGGCAAAGGAATGAATTTTTCCCTGGAGCCACCAGAAGGAACACAACTCTGGTAACATGATTTTAGGGATTCCTGCTTCCAGAACTATAAGTTAATAAATTGATGTTGTTTTAATTCATTATATGTATTTTATCTGTTATGGCAATAATAGGAAAGTGATATACATCTTTGCTTTTCTTAGACCATTTTTGTATCTTTATAAATTTGAAATTATACTGTCAAGTTCCAAAAAAACATTTAGTGGAGGAACTGTTAGGACAAGGCTTGCATCGACTCTGTGGACACTATTGGAAAAAAATTGGTACATTGAATTTTCCAATCCATAATGGTGGTATCACAATTTATTTCAGATATTTAAAATTTTCCTCAAAATTTAATGTAGTTTATTATTTGCTTGTTGCTGGTAACCAATTCTGTAAGTTTTCATTTACCTGACTGTGTCTTTTATTTCACCTTCATTGGTATACATTATTTTTCTGTTTTAACTTTTACTTTGTCCTATTTTTTTCCAGTACTTTGAAATATAATTTCATTTCCTTCTGGCCTACATTATTATTTTTGAGCAATAAGCAGTTAGTCTAATTTTTCATTTTGAACATGACTTTTATTTCCTCTTATCCTTCTGAACAATTTTTCTAATTTGGGGGGGCAGTTTTAACTATGAGGTACCAATGTGTGGTTCTCTTTGACTGCATTCTTCTTTGTTCATGTGCCTTTTTAAATTTGTTGCTTGATATTTTTCACTAGTTTTGGAAGATTCTCCTCCCATTATCTTAATTATTATTTCATTTTATTTTTTTAGAGAGACAGGATCTTGCTTTGACAACCAGGCTAGAGTGCAGTGGTGCCATCATAGCTCACTGCAGCCTTGAACTCCTGGGCTAAAGTGATTCTTCTGCCTCAGCCTCCCGACTACTAATAGCTAGGACTATAGGTGCCACCACCAGGCTTGGCTTTTTTGTTTGTTTGTTTGTTTAAGAGAAAGGGTTTTGCTATTTTGCCAGGCTGGTCTCAAACTCCTGGCCTAGAGTGATCCTCCCACCTTGGCCTCCTAAAATGCTGGGATTATAGGTGTAAGCCACCGTGACTGGCCCTCATTTTTTTTTTTTGCCTCTTTTTTTCCCTCTTTTTCTAGAACTTCAAATACATACATACATACATATTTATACACTTTTCTGTATTTTCTGTTAAGTTAAAGAAAATTTAAATTATAAGTATTTCACTTCAAATTTTTTCCTCCAATTTTCCAAGCTCTGTATCTCAGCTTATTCTTCAGTAAATATCAACTAGTATTTTAGATTTT
This sequence comes from Lemur catta, assembly GCF_020740605.2. Classification (NCBI taxonomy): domain Eukaryota; kingdom Metazoa; phylum Chordata; class Mammalia; order Primates; family Lemuridae; genus Lemur; species Lemur catta. The sequence continues at coordinate 100,149,026 of NC_059136.1, read as the reverse complement.
CATAAAAATAATTTACTACCTTTTCAACGTCATTTTCCAGAAAATAAAATAATGTGCTATAATTGTAACTAAAATATTAAAAAAATGTTATGAAGAGTGTAAATGCAGCCATGAAATGTATTTAAGCATGACTGAAAGAGTAGCATTTGAAAAGTCTATAAGAATGGGAGCAGGTGGAGATCTATGCCTTCCTCTCTGGGAGCAGGAATCCAGGAGGTTACGTCCACTCCACCATCTTTTCTCTCTTTGCTGAAGATATGATATTATATCTAGAAAACCCCAAAAGGATTCAAGCAAGAGACTCCTGGAATGGATAAATGAATTCAGTAAAGTCTCAGGATACAAAATCAATACACGCAAATCAGAGGCATTCATATATGCCAATAACAGTCAGAGAACCAAATGAAGGACTCAATACGCTTTACAATAGCAACAATGAAAATAAAATACCTAGGGATATATTTAACTAAGGAGGTAAAGGACCTCTACAGGGAGAACTATGAAACACTGAGGAAGGAAATCTCAGAGCATATAAACAGGTGGAAAACCATATTGTGCTCATGGATTGGAAGAATCAACATTGTTAAAATGCTTATACTACCCAAAGTGATCCACAGATTCAATGCAATCCCTATTAAATTACCAACATCATTTTTCACAGATATAGAAAAAATAATTTGATGCTTTGTATGGAACCAGAGAAGACCTCGTTTAGCAAAAGCAATTTTAGGCAGTAAGAACAAAATGGGAGGTATTAATTTACCAGACTTCAAGCTATACTCCAAGGCTGTGGTTATTAAAATTGCATGGTATTGGCACAAGAGCAGGGACACAGACCAGTGGAACAGAACAGAAAAGCCAGATATAAAACCGTCCTCATATAGCCATCTAATCTTTGACAAAGCAGCAGACAAAAACATACTCTGGGGAAAAGAATCCTTATTCAATAAGTGGTGCTGGGAAAACTGGATAGCCACATGTAGAAGACTGAAACAGGACCCACAACTTTCACCTATCACAAAAATCAAATCATGGTGGATAACAGACTTAAACCTTAGGTGTGAAACTATTAGAATTCTAGAAGAAAATGTGGGAAAGACTCTTATAGACATTGGCCTAGGCAAAGAATTTATGAAGATGACCTGAAAGGCAATCACAGCAACAGCAAAAATAAATAAATGGGACCTGATCAAATTACAAAGCTTTTGCACAGCCAAAGAAACAGTCATGAGAGTAAATAGACAACCTACAGAATGGGAAAAAATTTTCTCATGCTACATATCTGATAAAGAACTGATAACCAGAATCTATTTAGAACTCAGGAAAATCAGCAAGAAAAAATCAAACAACCCTATCAAAAAGTGGGCAAAAGTCATGAATAGAAATTTTTCAAAAGAAGATAGAAGAATGACCAACAAACATATGAAAAAATGCTCAACATCTCTAATCATCAGGGAAATGCAAACCACAATTAGCTGTCACTTATCTCCAATTAGAATGGCTTTTATCAAAAAGTCCCAAAACAATAAATGTTAGCATGGATGCGGAGAGACAGGAACACTCATACTGCTGGTGGGACTGCAAACTAGTGCAACCTCTGTGGAAAGCAATATGGAGATACCTTAAACAGATACAAGTAGACCTACCATTTGATCCAGCAATCCCATTATTGGGCATCTACCCAAAAGAACAAAAGACATTCTATAACAAAGACATCTGCACCCAAATGTTTATGCAGCACAATTCACAATCGCAAAGATGTGGAAACAACCCAAATACCCATCAATACATGAGTGGATCAATAAAATGTGGTATATTCATACCATGGAGTATTAGTCAGCTATAAGAAATAACAGTGATATAGAATCTCTCTTTTTTTTTTTGAGACAGAGTCTTGCTCTGTTGCCCGGGTTGGAGTGAGTGCTGTGGCGTCAGCCTAGCTCACAGCAACCTCAAACTCCTGGGCTTAAACGATCCTACTGCCTCAGCCTCCCAAGTAGCTGGGACTACAGGCATGCGCTGCCATGCCCAGCTAATTTTTTCTATATATATTTTTAGTTGGCCAGATCATTTCTTTCTATTTTTAGTAGAGACAGGGTCTCACTCTTGCTCAGGCTGGTCTCAAACTCCTGACCTCGAGCGATCCACCCACCTCAGCCTCCCAGAGTGCTAGGATTACAGGTATGAGCCACTGCACCCGGCCAGATATAGAATCTTTTATGTCCTCCTGAATAGAGTTGGAAGCCATTCTAATAAGTGAAGTATCCCAAGAATGAAAAAATAAGCGCCACATGTACTCATCATCAAATTGGCTTCCCTGATCATCACCTAAGTGCACATTTGGGAATAACACTAATCGGGTGTCAGACAGATGTGGGGGGTGGGGGGCGGGTATGGGTGGATACCTACATAATGAGTGCGATGCCCACTGTCTGGGGAATGGACATGCTTGAAGCTCTGACTTGGGGGGCTGGGGGGGTATGGGCAATATACATAACCTAAATTTTTGTACCCCCATAATATGCTGACATAAAAAAAAATGAATGGGAGAGGCATCTGTGTTTGCTAAATCACTAAGTATCTCTGAATAGGTATCTTTGTCTAGTCTTGAAGACATCATGGAATATTTTGACAAGGAATCGCAAATTAGGGAAGCAGTTGGGTACATATGCCACTTTAGGGCTTACTAGATAAAACCTAGCTTGAAATACAGCTTTGTCAAAAATTTAAGATTACAGTAGATTGAAAGGGAGGTCAGGATTCACAAAAAATAACCATACATTACTGTTTCAAGTATATCAGGACTTTTTTTAAAAAATCCTGTTTCTCATAGCAATTAACAAAAGAAAGCTCTATATTAGTAGACTACAATATCCCTAATAAAGCAATTTAATGAGCTAATAGAATAAATTAATAAATTGATTTTTTAAATTAAGGTAATAAGGTGATATTTCTCCTTATTTAATTTTTATTGAAATAGTATTTATACATACACACACACACACACACACACACACACACGGGGTGTATGTGATATTTTGTTACATGCATAGATTATGTAATGATCAAGTCCAGCTATTTAGAGTACCCATTACCTGGAGTATTTATCATTTCTGTGTGTCTCAACTCCTCTCTTCTGGCTATTTTGAAATATACAGGGCATTGTAATTTTTACTCACCGTACTCTGCTATCAAATTAAGTTAGTCCTTCTATCTAACTGTGCATTTGTACCCATTGATCAACCTTTCTTTGTACCCCCTACACCCTTCCCAGCCTCTGGTATCCATCATTTTCTCTCTACCTCCATGAGCTCAACTTTTTTAGCTCCCACGTATGAGTGACAGCATGCAACATCTGCCTTTCTGTGCCTAGCTTATCTCACTGAACACAATGACCTCCAGTTCCATCCCTTTTGCAGCAAATGACAGGATTTCGTTCTTGTTTATAGCCAATGGTATTCCACTGTGTACGACGTATACCACACTGTCTTTATCCGTTGTTCATCTGATAATGGGCACAGCTTCATGCCACATCCTTGCTACTGTGAATAGTACTGCAATAAACATGGGGGTGGAGGTATCCCTTTGATGTACTAATTTCCTTTGCTTCAGTTAAATACTTAGTAGTGGGGTTGCTGGATCATGTGGTAGTTCCATTTAGGTGATTTTTAATAAGTTTTATAGGAAAAAAAGTGACAGTGTTTTCCTTTTTGCAGAAATTATTTATTTTAAACTATTTGTGCCATAAAACATGCCTTTTTGCCACCACAGAACTATATTTTCTGGCGAGCATTTCACTTGTGATGCACTGCCTCCAAGTAGTTTTATAAGTGATAACTCTGGAATTTAAGTGTACTTAAATAAGACTGGCACAGCGTGATGGATCTCAGCTTCTGTTAGTTGATAAAAGTGTCTCTGGAAAGTCAACTGTACAAAATAATGTGTAGAAAGTGAATATAGTCTGATATTTTTCTCTGTAGAAAGCATATACTGGCACTTATTATTAATTTTTAATAGAATGATCTTCTATAGAACATGCTATAGCACTTTATTATAATATAATTATGATACTATTTGTATTACTTGCAGGCTTTGGGTGGCAGTGGCTGGGAATCTTCAGGATGTGACAAGAGATCATCTTTGACAAGTTTGAAGTAAGATTTTATAAATTAGAACAAGTTTGCTTTTGTTTGGGGAGTTGCTCCACGGGCGTTCGGCAGAGGCCAGAGGTGTGGCCCAATTCACCAGCAGCGAACAGGCATTTTCTAAATGTGGGAGAAGCAGGTGCGTGAGAAGACCTGACAGGGAGCCTTGGTGACATCCTTTCTCACGATGACGACACCGGCTCCCGTTTCCTTCAGAGGCTCAAGGGGCGGACTCGCTCATGTGGGGGAGGGGCTGGCACAGAGCGCGGTGCGGCCTCACAGGGGACAGGCTGGCCACAGCTGGGACAGGCCGGCCTCGCAGGGGACAGGCCGGGGGGAGCCACCAATCTGACGGCGAGCACGTGCGGAGGCTATCCCTCCGATCTTGTGATACCTCACTGCGGATAATGGGCTCAAGCTCAACCCAGGAAAATGTAAGCGTGCTAGATCACTGTCGTTTCTTATGATTGAGTAATATTCCATTGTAAACATATGCCAGATTTTAGTAATCCACTCATGAATTGACGGGCACTTGGGTTGTTTCCACATCCTTGCAATAGTGAATTGTGCTGCCATAAACATTCGGTTGCAGATGTCTTCATTATAGAATGTCTTTTGATCTTTTGGGTAGATGCCCAACAGTGCTATTGCTGGATCCAACGGTATTTCCACTGCCAACTCTTTGAGGTATCTCCAGATTCTTTTCCACAGAGGTTGCACCAATCTGCAGTCCCACCAGCAGTATAAGAGTGTTCCTGTTTCTCCACATACTTGCCAGCATTTGTTGTTTTGGGATTTTTTGATAGAGGCCAATCTCACCAGGATTAGATGATATCTACAGCTCTCTCACCATTTCAGATGGGCCAGAGGGCCTACAAACACTTCCGTGCAGTGCAACGTGATGCAATTGAGAGACACAGACAGGAGGTATCACTTTACAGCAGGCAAACGGCAAAGTCCCGCTCAGAGCAGGGCACAGCAGGATCCCCGCGCGCAGAGGTGTTTCTGGGCCCTCTGGCCCATCTGAAATGGTGAGAGGCTGTTGCTCTCTGCTGTCTGTGATGATTCTGTACAGCACTTTCAGATAGATTCTTCTTTTTCTTTTCTTGAATTTTTATGCTTCTGTGCCTTAACATCTGTCCCGGAGAAACAGGCAAGGGAGCCCAGCACCTTCCAAGTGTGCACCCTCCCGAATATATCATCCGCCCATCTACCCCGCAGGCCGGGGCCGGCCTGTCTAAGTCCAGTCCTGACTAAGCCATAGTTGCAATGTTGCTTGCAATCGATCACGGCACCAGATGCTGTAAGAAAAGGGAAGGAGAGAGGAAGCCGCTGCGAAGCAGCCTTCAGCACCGCATTTCTACAGCTGGAGCCAGGGCTTTCCTACCCAAGTCAGAGGGAGCCGCCATCCGCCCTGTGGGCCGTTAGTCCAGTGTCTGCATGGGAAATGGATGAAGATTCATGGATTCCCTTCTTGCTTTTCCCCATGCTTCACTTTAGAAAATATTTAAAAGGTATTATATATAAGATTTAATAGAACTTGAATAGAACAAAAAGGTGGATCATCTATGAAATACTCATGTCATCCTATTTTTAGATGCTGTAACACTAGTTCTCCAATTGATTTCTCTTCAAAATCACCTTTTATAAAGGACTCCAGATATTAATGTTCTGATTAAAACAAAAAGCCATAGGAATAGAAAAATAAAATAACTGAGGTTTATTGAAGAATGACATGGAGGATTTATTATCTTTAAATATCTATTGTATCCCTTTTGTATTATGCCAAAAGTACAGTACCTGCTCCCTAAAATCTTACATATTGAGTAACTTTCCCCCAACTTGTTGAAAAGTTTATTTAGCCTAATTATATAATTTTTTTTTTTTTTTTGGAGACTGAGTGTTTCTCTGTTGCCCGGGCTAGAGTGCAGTGGCATCAGCCTAGCTCACAGCAGCCTCAAACTTCTGGGTTTAAGCAATCCCTCTACTTCAGCCTCTTGAGTAGCTGGGACAGCTGAGACTACAGGGATGTGCCACCATGCCTGGCTAATTTTTTCTATATATTTTTAGTTGTCCAGATAATTTCTTTCTATTTTTAGTAGAGACAGGGTCTTGCTGGTGCTGAGGCTGGTCTTGAACTGCTGACTTTGAGCAATCCTCCCACCTTGGCCTCCCAGTATGCTAGGATTATAGGCATGAGCCACTGTGCCCAGCCAAATTATATAAAATTCTTAAAGAATGCTAAACAAAATTCTCATTCATGTTATTCACTTTGCTGTGGTCTGAATGTGTCCCCCCAGATTCATGTGTTGAGACTTAATGGTCAATGTGATAGTAATGAGAAGTAATAATTACCTTTAGGAGGTGATTAAGTCATGTGGGCAGAGCCCTCATGGATGGGATTAGGCCCTTATAAAAGGGCTCCAGGGCTTGGGTTTGCTCTTCTTATGCTCTTCTGCCAGGTGAGGACACAGGGTTGGTACACTCTGTCTTTCCATCCTTCCACTGTGTACGGATGCCTAGCTGGCCTCATCTATGAGGGGTGGGCCTCACCAGACACAGAACCTGCTGGTACCTTCATCTTGTACTTCCCAGCCTCCGGAGCTATAAGAAATAAATTTCTGTTGGTTATAAATTACCCAGTCTCACAAGAGCAGCAGCAGCAGACTGAGGCATGCTCATTCCTAGGTAAGCTGTTGGATGTACACTTTAATTGTCCTGGATGAATATAAGTGAATGTGCAGATACTATACTCTAAATGTCAGGCCTCTCGATGGCCTCCTACTGTCGATTGGTGTCAATTATTTTATTAAGGACTGGTATTTAGGCAGAGAGGTCCATGAGCTTCCTCCTCAAATTGACCTATATTTTCTCATAAGTTTTAAAGAGCACTTAGAAATAAGTTTACATTTTGGGAGAAGACAGTATCTCTGGCATGGACAGCAAGTTAGGAAAATGAAACTGTCACAGTGGATCACTATAATAACAAGGCGTGGAGGGAACTTTAAGAAACAACATTTTGTATATGGATGTTCCCTCTTTGACATATGGAAATTTCTGGAATATTATTTCAATTGCAATTTGATCTTCACTATAATTTTGTTTGAGATATGTTCTGAATCTGCAAAATAATGAGATGAATTAGGAAAGAGAAGCTGTCATTGCAGATATTCAATGTAAGAATGCTTAAGTGTATTTCAATTAAGATTCAAGAAAATGAATATCCATGTTGCAAAATTAGCTATATTTTTTCTTTATTAAATATTTTAAATTACATTATAACATGACAGAAAGTGTACAGAACACAAATGTCCTGCTTGATGAAGTGTTGCAGTAGGAATACACCTGTGCCCACTGCCAGCTGACCGGAATCCCAGCCCATGTCCCTGCCAATCATTAACCTCTCCCTTCTCAAAGATAAACACGTCCCTCACTTCCAGAGTAGAGATTAACTTTGCTTATTTTGAAAGTTATACAAAAGGAATTATGCAAAGTGTATTATTTTATGTCTGCCTTCTTTTGCTCAGTGTCACGGCTGCGAGAACTTTCCATTCAGGTGCGTAAAGGGGTAGAGTTTTCTTTTTCCTAGGGGCAGCGTAGCTCCATGTGTGAAATAGCACATGTTTGTAGGAGTTCTGCTCTTAGCATTTGGGTTGTTTCCCACCTTGGCTTTTACAAATGATGCAGCAATAATTATTCTTGTACATATTTTTGTTCTGCATACTTAAGTATTTTTGTTGAATGTTTTCTTTGAATGGTAACTGTTGTTCCTTTCTAAGTTATTTTCCCAAGCAAAGTTCTTCTGTTAGCCCTTCCTGTGGGATAGCAGTGGCAGGTCATTGTGGCTTTAACTCACATTTCTCTCTGTGTAATAGCATTAAGCATTTTTTGTATATTAAATGGCCATTTGGATGTGTTATTTTTGAAGTACCTATTTAAGCCTTTTGCCTGCATTTACCTGAATTTTCTATTTTTCTTATTAATTTGTGGTTCATTACATATTTTGGACATGTGTCACATATTCTACTCTAAGGGAACACAGATATTCGGAGTATCCTCCATAGGAAGAAATGTATATGCATATCATTTTAGGTGGGATTAAATCTAAATACTCCCAAAAAGGGTAGTTATATAATTTTTTTATTATTAGTCTTGCAAACTTGAACATAATTATGAATCTTTGTGAACTAGAATATATAAACTACTTTATGTGAAGCTTGAAATTATTAAAAAATTACAAATTTAGTATTGCAAGTATAGGAGCAATAGATACAAAATGTAAGAAGCAGAGTTAGAATGGATTACACTTTGGGAAATGGGAGCAAATATTCTATTTACAAGTAGAAGGTAAGTGCTGTATCCTAACGATTGGACCCATACCTGACCACAATCAAGGTCTGTCGGAAGTATTTCAAGTACCATGCCCAGAGATGCTCTGTGTAAGCCCAGAATTCTCTCTGTCTTCTGCCAACCACGTCTCACCTGAGCAAAATACACGTTCTGAGCTGACAGAACTGCCAACCACGTCTCACTTGAGCAAAATACACGTTCTGAGCTGACAGGAAGCTAGAGTGTGGAAGAAGTGCACCGTGACAGTGTGGCCACAGTTGTCAGTTCAGGTAAGTACAGGCATCGAAAGAGAGATGGACGACCGTATAACATGGTGGGAAGTTTGGAGAAGCCCCAAAGACTTGATAACACGTACAACCCTCTACCTTCTTATTGCCAAAGCTTTTGTGCAACATTTCTCACAAAGGCGTACAAGTCAGAGTCATTTATGTTTTTCTGGAACTGGTGGAAACAAGCCTTATTCTTATGTCAATTTCTATGTACACATGCAGAATATATTCAGGTTATATTGGAAACAGGATATTAAGGCATATAAGGGCTTTAAAATAATTTAAAATAACTTGAGGAATTTAAACTTAAGAGAAATAATATAGTATCAATAATGATGTATTTCAGAAAACAAAAGCTACACAAAATGTAAACTCTAAAAACAGAAATCTTGATAAACAATAAACTCTCAAAACAACTTTAACATTTAAACATTGCAGACATATTTAATATAATCTTTGTATTATTTTAATTCATCTCTGAAATATAACTAATATAACTATATAAATTGGAGAAAGCTGGAAATTTCTGTCTTCTAGGAATTATGTAGATTAAAAACAAAAAAATAAGATATAAACTCTTTTTTGAAAGAAGGATATTTTTCAGGATTGGACTAGAGAAAATGTATTTTGGAGCTTCTGGAAATAATAAACAACAAGAACATTTTAGAGTTTGAAAATTGCTATAAATAAGTAGGGACAAACTTATCAACTTAAAATAATGAAAAGGGTCAGGATTCAGTGTATTCTAGGGCAAAGCGTGAGGGCAGCTGTCCTGGGAAATGGTGAAAACAGGGGTGCTGCGCAAGGTTTGATTGGTTGCTGTTGGTTACACTGCAAGGGGCTGCTTACCATTCCATTCTAAAGAGGTAGCAGTCAGAGGAGTCTTTGTCACCAACATCATCTAGTCTAGGTTGGAACAGGGAATAGGGAGGCTGGTTAATATAGAACATCTCAACGCAAAGGTCAGGGAGCAAAGGTCATGCACCAAGAAAAACAACCTCGTTACGCACCTCACTTTCTAGAGCTTAGCTTTTCCTCTTGGTTTAATAAATTTGAAAGGTCTTGAATTTTTTTCTTTTCACAAACTCAGTAAAAAGTCACAGTTATTTTAATCATGAAAGTGTTTAAATAAGGTATTATCTGTGGCAAAGTGGGTGTAATTCCATTCTAGGAAATGAGGCTTCTGTTCACCTTTAGCCTCCTAAGCCCTTTTGGTCTTTTTAACCCACTTACGCTGTTCAAGGAAACTGTGCACACAGCACCATCAGCAAGAGACAGTGGAGGAGGAGGTGTGGGCAGAGAAGAGGGAGGGCTGTGGTCTTCTCCGCCATTGCTGACCTGCTCTGATTGCTTCACACCATCAGGAAAGTTCATTAGAAGACTGTAGACAAATGCAATTAGCTCATTTACCCCTAAGACACAGACAGAAGAGCAGGGCTGTATTTACTGTTAGCTTAACTACTTTTACCAAATATATGTATTAAATCAAATCATCTCTTGGGTCGTATATCTTTATGTATACAAAATGACATCACATTCATTGCATGTTTTATATAACAAATTTAAGTATCTAATAAAGTCACAAAAAGTATTTATCTGTTTCTTTTTTCAAAGGAAAATATTTCATAGGTATAATATTTTATAAGTAAGTTTCCATATGTGACTGACCAACAGTACAACTTCCAAGTGGAGGCCATTCTCAAGAGAACTGTGGAAAATCTCCTGTAACACATATGAAGCTCCCCTCTCACTGACAGCTGAGCCTCTTCCTAGCTGGGATTCACAGGGGTCATGGTAGAAACACCATCACATTCCATACTGTATTTTTATGATAGCCTCATGGAACTTGATGGACTGAAATAATTTGCTCAAACCCGGATCATTTTTGCCTTGGATGCAGGCTGGGCATCTCGGAATTTCCCATCACACCGGAACGATTGCACTTACGCTGCTACGCTGGTGTTATCACTTTGCAGCTTTGAGTTGGAAAAGGCATTCTTGCACAGGAGCACTTTCCCCCAGGCTCGCATTCTGAGTAGCTTCTACAACATGAATAGTAGTTTCTGATTTTTGAAAAAATGTTAAAGTCTATGAATTGCCATGCGATGAAGTTATTTTTATTAGAATATGTAGGGATCAAAAAAGAACATGTAAAGTTTGTATCTTTTTAAAGACACAGTGGAGGGATACTTTGCAGACATTTGCACTTGTGGGGAGCTGCTTCTGGCTGTGCTCCCAAATACTCCAGGGGTCCTCTCGAGATTTCAGGATGCTTTTAGGAGGACTCCAGTGGAGGAGGCTGAGAATCTCTAGAGTGGATTTCTGCTTTGTTTCTTCTGATTTTTCACTCCCTTGTATCACAATTTGCCATGCCTCCTTCTAATACATGACCATGTTTCTCAGGACAGAAAAGAAAGACATGATGAAAGTAACTCATACTCAAGTTCTCCTGATAACTTATTTGCATGAGGTGTAATATGGAAGAATAAATAATGAGATGTCATACATTGCTGATATATTTTCTTATTTGTAAGAGAATATTCCGGTGTAATTTTGGCACCTTATACCATTCCAAAGATCATTCAAATCACATCATAAATACAACTGACCTTGATTCCTTGGATTCTAAAAAAGATACATGGTGTATTATACATTTCTGTAATGAGTCCATGGCAATAAAAATGTGTGATCTTCCATAAGATAATAATAACCATATTGCTCTTTTTGGAGTGTCAATTGTAATTTTTTATTTAATTCTCCATAAAATTATTAGTGTACTTACCATTATTCAATTTTAAAATAAGGACACTAAAGCACAGAGAGGTTAAGTGACTTCTTGAAGCTCACCAGTCTTGAATTTGTATGTTGCAGAGCAAATATTTGAATAGTTATGTCTGATTCTGGAGCCTTTTAACCACCAAGAAATAATTTCTGTAGTTGTCTAGATTAATAGATGAGGATTTAAAGATAGTTTGGGAGTGTTAAAGTGAAAAGAATTAAACTTTTATCTTCATAATGATTAGGTAACTTCTTTAATTTTAACAGAAGGTAAACATATAGGAGTGAAGGATTAGATTAACTGCGGCAAAGATGTACATCGAAGGTTTATATCTTGTCAAGGGCAATTAATTTTTTTATCCTGTTTTGAGAAATAACATAAATAGAACTAATCACTCTGTACTTTTGGAAGAGATACGAAATCCATAATTTTGTCTGCCTTGCATACACATAAGATCCTGTAGTTCAGTGTAAGGCAAGGAGTTTGCCCTGATACCCTTGGTCAAATTTGGAAATCAGCTGAATGTCTTGACAGCTGAGAGCTTCTTTTATCCGCAATAGTAGTAGCCACTCTGTAAAAGCCAAATTTATTTTTAGTTTTGCACATCCATTCTAGAGTGAATTTTATGCCCTCTAAAGACAAGCTGTTTGAAAAGAAATGTAGCTTTAGTTAAAGGTGGGGGATATTGTTCTTTTTTTTTTTTTTTTGGAGACAGAGTCTCGCTCTGTTGCCCAGACTGGAGTGCTGTGGCATCAGCCTAGCTCACAGCAACCTCAAATTCCTGGGCTCAAGCGATCCTACTGCCTCAGCCTCCCGGGTAGCTGGGACTACAGGCATGCGCCACCATGCCTGGCTAATTTTTTCTATGTATATTTTTAGCTGTCCAGATAATTTCCTTCTATTTTTTTTTTTTTTTTAGTAGAGACGGGGTCTCGCTCTTGCTCAGGCTGGTCTCGAACCCCTGAACTCAAACAATCCAGCCGTCTCGGCCTTCGAAGTGCTAGGATTACAGGTGTGAGCCACCGCGTCCAGCTGTTCTAATAGATTTATTTTCTATTAGTTTTCTCATCTCCTGCCTCTGTTTATTCTTGCTCTGAACAATACCGTTTATTTGAAAGGTGAAATAGCTGTCTTTAAGGACTGAAGTTGGAGCAATATAAATTTTTGTCAGCATAATGTGTGTGTGTGTGTGTGTGTGTGTGTGATTAATTGGAAGCTTCACCTATGGGCAAACTGATGTAGGAGATTTGGTATATATTCATTTGATCAATAAATACCAATGATCTATGTATTTTATCTCTCATTTCCTGTGTGTCTATTTGTATATAAATCTTGGACTCTTTTCTTATCAGCTCTTCTCCTTGGAGGCATTTGTGTTGCAGCTTCTTCTATCTGTGAATTTCCAGTGTGCGCAATAGAGATAATGCCAGGACAGGCACCACTGCAGCTACTATGAGCCCTAGGGCCAACTCGAACTCTGGGAAGAGCCGTGTCTGAAGATAGGAAGAGTGTCACCTACGTATACACACTGCTGAAAGTCTGTGCATCTCTCTGCCCTAGCCTGCCTAATGAGAAACTGTCTTAACTTAATTATTACTTTAATTGTATGTGTATTTGAAGGTTATTAGATGAATTACTATTGTCATTTAACATTTAAACTCTCAAAACTTTTAGGAGATTTTATGAAAGGAATTTGGTCTTATTTCTTTTTTATTATTGTTATTGAAAATTAATAATCAAGAAAAAAGTCAAATTCACTGGTTATATAATTGGATTTTAATATATCAATATTATATCTTAAATCAGAAAAGTTCACAATAATCTTTTTTCTATCTTTATATTTATTTCCCTTTTCCATAAATGAAATCACTCTGAAAACTAAACAAATAAGGCAATTTCCTAAATGTTGCTTCTCATAACAATCACTATTTCTGCAACAGTCTACATTTATCTCAATTGAAAACACTAAAATGTTTTTATAAATTAATCAATGCTTTTCAACACCTACTACTTAGAAATTACTGAGATAGGCAATGCAAGGGATTTACTGTTTCAATATGATGTCCATCCTTCAGGTAGTCTTGTAATCTAGTTGAAGAAATCAAAGATAAGCACATGAGAAGAAACTAATGCTCAACCCATACTATAAAGAGTAAATTAATTGTGTGTAAAGTTAAAATGTTTTATTTCAAAATAGCCTTTATTTCCAACATGTACCTCCAGTTTTACTCTCAACAATTCTTTTTCACCTTGTTTGCAAACAGTTATAGTTGTCATTTCTATGTTCATTCTCTTCACATCTAATCCATCCAACATTTGAGAGCAGAATAATTTTCCAATAAGAATATTTTTACTGTAGAGTTTTGCAGCTGAAAATTGTCTTAGCAATCTCATTTAGGAACTGCATCTTTTTTAAATTTCAGAATATCATGGGGGTACAAATGCTTTGGTTACATAAATTGCCTTTGTACTGCCCAAGTCAGAGCTACAAGTGTGCCCATCCCCCAGACAGTACACACCACATCCATTAGGTGTGAATTGCATCTTGCACATATTTGCATTCACTATAACACTTACACCATAAATTATTATATGGTAGATACAGTTATTTTCATGTGCTGAATTGGATAACTGAGATTCTTTTCTCCTTCTCAATACTTTTCTATGATGTACCGTTGTTTTCATGGTTTGCTCAAAATTTCTGAGATTGAAGTTTAGGCCAGTCATGTGACTCCACAAAAACAAGTTGGTTGTTTCAACCAATCTATTCTCTTCATAGTTCTTCAAAGACTCTATTTTTTGTATTTGATGTTCTCTACACTATGCTACACCTATTAAAAGCTCACCTGTCCTTTAAGAGGAAAGAAGACATGCTTGCAAAGAATTATTGAATTAATAGGAATCTTCAAATGATTTCTATGAAGCTTGGAGGGTACTGAGTATTATATATTAATTTAGTACAGACATTATTTCCCATTTTATTCATCAATTGTGTTCTAATTATTATTAATTGAAGTCTTACTATGTGCAAAACTCTCTGGTTATAGCAATAAGTAACATAGATATGACCCTTGCTTTTATAGATGTTACATTGTATTGTGAAAAACATTGAAAAATAACCACAAGAAGAATCTATAACAATTTTTATATTCCTTTTAGCTCTTATAATACTTTTATTCCATTGAAAAAATAACTCATTGTTTAAATTTTCGTATCTCCAATTCTAGTAAAATAGATGTTAATATTTTTTAAATTAATAATCGATGATTTGAATATTGTAAACTGATAGGAATTTATCTTTTCCTTTGTAATTTATTACTTCTAAGGATAGAAAATACTCTTTCTAATGCCTTGAGGAATATTTATCTGTTCTAACTTTTTCATGGTTTAGGGTAGAGAAGTTGATGGATTGTGATTGGTTTTATATTTAACTCTATAAACAATTAAAATAGTAGTTATTGAGTGGTCTGAGGTGAGGTTTTAAATATGTATGTGTGTGTATATATATGTGTGTGTGAGACAGAGTATTACATGAACATATATACATAATCTTTAATAACTAACATAATCTTATAAGGAGACTTTTTAAAAAACAAACTTATTGTAGATAAGTTTTAGATTGACAGAAAGAAATAGAGAGTACAGAGAGTTCCCATTTTCCCCATACCACATTCCCTTTATTTTTAATATCCTACATTAGTATTAATATTTACATATGTTCCAATTAATAAATCATTATTGATGCATTATTATTAACTAATGATGTAATCAGAGAAGACCCCATATATCCAAAGCAAACTTTAACCAAAGAAACAAATTAGGAGGCATCAATTTACCAGACTTCAAGCCATGCTACAAGGCTATATTAACCAAAACAGTATGGTGCTCGCACAAGAACAGAGACATAGACCAATGGAACAGAACTGAGAACCCAGATATAAAACCACCTTCATACAGCCATCTGATCTTTGACAAAGCAGACAAAAACATACACTGGGGAAAAGAATTATTGTTCAATAATGGTGTTAGGTAAATTGGATAACCATATGTTAAAGACTGCTACAAGATCCACACCTCTCACCTTTCACAAAAATCAACTCATGATGGATAACAGACCTAAACCTAAGGCATGAAACTATAAGAATTCCAGAAGAAAATGTTAAACTCTTATAGACATTGGCCTAGGTAAAGAATTTATGAAGATCTCAAAAGCAATCACAGCAACAACAAAAATAAATAAACAGGACCGTATCAAATTGAAAACCTTTTCCACAGACAAGGAAACTATCATTTGAGTGAATAGACAACCTACAGAACGGGAGATAATATTTGCATGCTATACATCCCATGAAGGGCTCATAACTAGAATCTATATAGAACTGAGGAAAATCACCAAGAAAAAATATCAAACAACCCATTAAAAAGTGGGCAAAGGATCTGAACAGAAACTTTTCAAAAGAAGACAAATGACCAACAAACATATGAAAAAATGTTCAACGTCTCTAATCATCAGGGAAATGCAAATCAAAACCACAGTGAGATACCACTTATCTCCAGTGAGAATGGCCTTTATTAAAAAGTCCCAAAACAACAAATATTGACATGGATGCAGAGAGATAGGAACACTCATACACTGCTGGTGGGACTACAAACTGGTATAACCTCTGTGGAAAGTAATATGGAGATACCTCAAAGAGCTACAAGTAGAACTATCATTTGATGGGCATCTACCCACAGGAAAAAAGACATTCTGTCTTATTTTTTTTTCATGATTAGTCTAGGTTTATGGAGTTGGTGGAGGAAGACCCTAAAGTAACAGTTTTATCACATTATTTTAATAATCTTCCCCCTTGACATGGAATAGTCAGAACAAAAGAAACTTTTTATCTGAGGCATGCAGCCCTTTGAAATTACCAGGCCCGGAGAGACACTAAAATGTGACAGCAGTCCTGTCTCACTCCCCTCTTGAGCTAAGTAATTACCTCTTGAAGTTGCTTGTTATGTGGGCTCTAGACTGACTGACATAGCCATAAAATTAACCTAGCAATGCCATGACTCATACCCCCTAGTGCCAGGAAGCACAGCGGGCCGTTATGCAGTGTTATCTCTGAAAACCAATGAGAATTCCTCTCAGACAACTTTGTCCAGCCCACTCCTTGCTCCCTTTTGCCTGTAACAACCTGCAAATAACAAAGGCCAGACACAGCGTTCCCACGGCAACTTGGAAGTGGTGTCCGGGCAACTGTCTTCACTTTGGCTCAAGTAAATTCCTAAAATTATATTTTGTGCCTCAGCTGCTTCTTATAGGGCAACAACATCTAACTTAACATAAAATAAGATCTGTATGGTCATTTAATACCTAAAACTGGGGTATCTCCCTTATTTCACTGGATTGACAAAATATTTTTAGTTTAGATGAATATCATTTAAAATATTTTATTTATTTCACTTGTCTTTTCTGTGAATGTTCTCCTACCTATGAAATAAAGTTTTAATTTCATTACTTTAAGATTATCTCCAGCTCAAAAATTCTATGAATTTATATTTCAGTTTGGTAAGAAATTATCTTAATTACTTTAAACAACATGAATATGTAATTCGATGTTTAATTGTGTATTTTTTTTTACACTTAAGAAAATATTTCCATTTGGCAGATTTTCTCCTCAGTGTTGTCTTTACTCAGATTTGTGTTTATTAATTTGCTATACCCTAAGCCTGTTTCTGTAATATTCTTTTTTTTTTAATGTTTTCTCATTATTTTTTTTTTTATTTCAGCTCATTATAGGGGCACAAAAGTTCAGGTTATACACATTGCCCATACTCCCCCATCCCCCCGAGTCTGAGCTTCAAGCATGTCCATTCCCTAGACAGTGCTCATCGCACTCATCATGTAGGTATGCACCCATCCCTTCTTCCCACGCTCCCCCCGTCAGAACTTCAAGTGTGTCCATTCCCCAGACAGTGTGCATCGCACTCATCAAGTAGGTATACACCCATCCCTTCCCCCCAACCCTCACCTCTGTCCGATACCCAATTGGTGTTATTCCCAAATATGCACTTAGGTGATGATCAGGGAAACCAGTTTGCTGGTGAGTACATGTGGTGCTTATTTTTCCATTCTTGGGATACTTCACTTAATAGAATGGGTTCCAACTCTCTCCAGGAGAACCAAAGAGATGCCATATCACCGTTATTTCTTATAGCTGAGTAATATTCCATGGTATACATATACCACATTTTGCTAATCCATTCATGAATTGATGGGCATTTGAGTTGTTTCCACATCTTTGCAATTGTGAATTGTGCTGCTATAAACATTTGGGTGCAGGTGTCTTTTTTATAGAATGACTTTTGTTCTTCTGAGTAGATGCCCAATAATGGGATTGCTGGATCGAATGGTAGGTCTACTTGAATCTGTTTAAGGTATCTCCATATTGTTTTCCATAGGGGTTGCACTAGTTTACAGTCCCACCAGCAGTGTATGAGTGTTCTGAGTCTCCGCATCCACGCCAGCAGGTATTGTTTTGGGACTTTTTCATAAAGGCCATTCTCACTGGAGTTAAGTGGTATCTCGTTGTGGTTTTGATTTGCATTTCCCTGATGATTAGAGAAAAATGTTCCCTGAACATTTTTTCATATCTTTGTTAGCCATTTTTATATCTTCTTTTGAAAAATTTCTATTCATGTCATTTGCCCACTTTTTGATAGGGTTGTTTGATTTTTTCTTGCTGATTTTCCTGAGTTCTAAATATATTCTTGTTATTTTTAAGTTAGAATTTTTATAAACTCTAACTAGATTGTCGGCTCACTAGTCTGAATTTCTGATGGGCCCGCACAGGGGCTATGAATGACGTGTGCTCAAGTTCAAGCGGACTTACAAAATAATGGCCATTACGAAGTTGCCAACACAAATTATCTTTCTATCAGAGAAGAAATAACTGTCAGAAATTTGAAGAGGTTCTCTTTATTTCTTTATGAGTTTTTCAGCTTTTGGAGAAAATGAAAACTTGACATTCACTATCTTTATATAAAGCTGTTATTAATAATAATTTAAATCGATTTAGGTATTTACGGTTCACCAGCCACTGCTCATTGCTTCCTCGGGGGGCACAGCTGAGTGCTGGAACTCGCCCCTCCCCGCGAGGGCTGGGCCCCACCCTGGGAACAGAGCGGGTGCCTGACGAGTGGAGCTGCGCCCTTTTCGCAGCGGAGGGAGCGCGGGGACCCTGCCTGCAGGGCGGGGAAAGCCCGCAAAGGACCGCAAGCCCGAGGGAAGCCTGCACAGCCACGCCTAAGAGTGGGGAGCAAGGAAAGGATGGCTGAAGGGGCTGATCCTGAGTGCTGAATACATGTCAAGTACAAGGTCAGTAAGAGCATCCTGTGTTTGTCAACCAGAAGGTGTTTTTATGGTTGGAATGTAGTTTCATGACCTGGCCCAATCCTTATTGGGCTTCATGATCTTTTTTTAGAATTCTTAGTGTGGAGGCTAAAGCAACTCCATCTCCGAACCCAATCCGCTGTGTCGACTTCTGATTAACCCTGTTGCAGGAATGCCTCATGGTTTCTACTTTATCTGTTGTTCAATCTGCCCTCGGGCAAGTTTACACAGGGACTTCAGTGCTCCTTCCCAGTCCTTCTGCGTTCCTTCTGCACATTCCTGCACATGCGCTATAGTGCATGAGCCCTGGGTCAGGGTAAGAAGGATGCAGGGGTACATAGGCTCGCAGCTGCCATGGATAAATCCTCTGTGTCTAAGTCCCTGTCACCTGTTTCTTTCAGGGAAACTGGACTTAGCCTCTTTCTTCAGCCTCTCAGCCCCCTCGCCCTCGTGGGTAGGTTTGCACATAGCTGCTCACCACGGTACACTAAGAAAGTTAGATTCCATATTAGAGTGATAAAAAGCAATATTTTAAGACAGAGGATTACTTGAATTAGAAAAATAATTCTGGTGATTTTCTAAAAAGTTGGATGGGAAGAGGAAGCAGCAGCTATAACATCTGTTAGGAAGCAGTGACAACCCGCAGGACGGTGGAAGGGGAGTGTGGCGAGGAGAGAGATCCCGGGGGGATTTCGGACGCACAGTGGCGGGGCACGGTGACTAAATTGCTGTGAGGGTTACTGTACTCTAGTTTTAGCAACTGCCACTTTTAACCAAGAGAGAGTTTTTAAAGGAGAAGTTATAAGTTGTAGGAAACAGTAGGTTTTGTTCAGGTTATGTAAAATTTGATATGCTTGTATGATTCTTGATTGAACTACAGTGTAGTAACAACCATAAAAAATATCAGTCTGTGAGCATCATGGCAGCCCTCTTAGGCAAGAATGATATCAACACACTAAATTAAAAAAAAAAAAACAGAATTGGAGAATTGGAGTGTCCTCATGACTTATTCTTAGCCTCATTTCTAGCAGGACTCCCAATCTTAAACTGTCAAGTAGTTGTTCTGTCAAATGACCTACCAGAGGGATTGGAGCTGTGCAACCTTTGGGAGCAGCAGGGTGACTCTCACACACCGGTTACAGGTCAGCGCTCGGCAAGTCCGGGTCTGCACACCATCTCCGGTGCTCTCCTTCAAGTGCACGCCTTCAGGGCTGCTGTAAGGGCACAGTGGACAGCTATCACACCTTACACCTCTCGTCCCAGGGCTTCTAGGTCTACGTGATATCTTGGGTTTTTTTATATTGCTTTAGGTAGGCTGTATTTTCTCCTAAATTGCAGAACACTGAACTGTAAATGGCTTGAGCAATAAAAAACTGCAAAGCAAGAGGCAGGGTTGGCTTCCGGGTTGGTTTGATTTGGTAGATCAGCAGTGACGTTAGAGACCGTTTGCATTTCTCACTCAGCGCTCCATCCCAAGGCTGCCTTCCTCTCAGGGTCACACCGTAAGTGCAGCAGCTACCATGGGCATCTGCTTTGCCTTTGGGAAGAAAAATTTGAGTTTATTCTCTTGTAGAGGAGTGGAAAAGTGCTAAGGCTTTTGCAGCTTGGCCTTATTTTGCCCTGTCAGTGACTCTGGGACAGGACCCCTGTGGCTGTGCTTCTTGGAAAAATGGAAGCTTTGCATTCCTGAAAGGAAGATGCCTTCAGTAGACTCTTACTTGCTAATGATTATTTTCAAGTACTTTGGTGGAAATATTGATACTGCATTTATGTCTTTGCTAATACATCCTGTGACGGCAGACACTGAATGAGAACCATCTCTTTTTCTGACAGAATTTAACAGATTCATGTGAGTGACACTTTTTCCCATCTAGAGAGAGGTAGAATTGTTTTGGGAAACTTTTGCAGACAAACAAGGAAGTTTCATTTCCTATAAACCTTCATTAACAGTTTTCTCCTGGTTCATTGGTCACATATGGGTCACATGTCCGATAGTGAAACAAAAAATTGTAGCAAGAACTAGAATTTCCTGATTAGTGTAGGCCTGGTCTACATTTAACTTCCAGTTAGAGTCAGAAAGAAAATGAGCCTCTCAGAACCACATGAGCTATGTTGGGAGGCAAGATGCTTATGGAGGCAACACCCAGAAAATCAAATAGTCAGCAACCTCTAACTTCGTAAATCTAAAATTTTGAATATCTTCCCACAGTTGGTCTTTCTCATTTCAGTTAATAACAACACAATCTACCTAGTAGACAATTAAGCAAAACAAAACTAAGAGGTACTCTCTCTGATCTTTGCATCACTGCTCGTGTAGGGTTATAAGCAAATCCATGTGGCTCTGGCTCAGTGCACTGATGCCTCCCCTTCAACCATCTCCTGCCAGATGCCCTGCACTGGTCTGCGGCACACAACCCTCACAGAACTCCACGAGGGGCCCCACTCTCCAAAGAGAAGAGGGGTCCTCCCCCCACCAGAGCTCAGGTGTAGCAAGTAGGATCACGACTTAGAAATGAGGAGTGTGTAGAAGTGTACTCTCGAGATATAAATCATAGATTTGCCTATTTCATCACGACCACATGTAATAAATAAAAATGGCCTTCTCTTCTGTCTTTATGACTGATTTCTCATTCAAATGAAAATCTGTAAACAAATATTCTACCTCATGGGAACTGTTTTTCGGAAATGATCAAGCAAATATATCATTTCTCTGTCTTTAAATTACCTGATTTATTTACAAACTTCATATATTAATATGATGAAAGACATTTTCTTTGTTTAGGACAGTTAGCCACTGCCTACTTGTAAAGCCATTCAGAACTGTCCCTATTGTTAGTGGCTTTAATAAAACAAACAAAAACTCACTGTACTCCTCAGCAATAATTATACAAAAGAACAACTGTTATCAAGGTAAAGAATGAAAGGTCAATAATATTGACTAGATGAGTAAGATGATAAGTTTAGACAACAATTATTGCAGTGAGAGAAACTGACTCCACCAGGGATGCGTGTGCACCATTGATCCTGTGTCTCGACCTCTTTAATAATAATGCTACAATGACTGTTTGTGCATCTGCATTTTACTGGTGCTATTGTTATCTCTCACTGTTCTTGATGTCAGGAAACTGGAATTCTAGCCCTAGCTTTGCAAATACCAGGTATGTAATTTGGAGCAATTTGCTAAGCTTTTCTAGACTTCAGTATCTTTGCCCATAAATGCTTACTTTCTTTCCAGTGTTGTTCTGAGATACTCAGTAAACCTCAGTTATGTTTACGAGTAAGCAAACACTGAGATCATTCTAAAATTGTTTTTATATTATTTTGGAATTATATTTTTCATAATTTATATCAAATTTCTTACTCCTTGATTTTTCTTCTTCTTTTTGAACTTTGCATTCCTGATCTAGCAACACTTATTTATTTGTGGCTTTGCTTGCTCTGCCACTGCTGATTTGCATTTCTATTCCCGTGGGGCCTTTCCTTTGTTGTGGCAGGAAAGGCACTTCAAAATATTTTCTCACTGAATAATTGAATTGCTCTAGAATATTGTCATTGGTGCTCTGAAATTATAGATGGGAAAACAGATTAAGAGATTAAGAGAAATTAAATAATTTGTTAAAGTGAAAGGTTAGTATTATGCCCAGTAGCATGACTAAAATTTTAACTGGTTGTTTTTTTTTTTTTTTTTTTTGGTTCAAAGAAAATGCTCTTTGCATGACTCTAAGGTGCAGAAAGAGAGGAAGCTCTCTGGCATCTCTTCCCATAAGCACACTAATCCTAGTGACAAGGGACCCACTCTCAAGACCTCAGTTAACTTTACTTGCCTCCTGCATAGGCCCTATCTCCAAATGCAGTCAGGTTGAGGTTAGGGCTTCAACACGTGAGAATTTTGCGAGGAGACCATTCAGTTCATAGCACACACTGGGTATTTAGGCTGTTTACAGTTTGGGGTGATTGGGAATAAAATGCTATGAATAATCATGTACAGGTCTTTTTAAGGACACATGTTTTCATTGCTTTTAGATACACATAAGAAATAGAATCGCTAGTTCCTAAGGTAAGCGTATGGTTATGATTGCAAAAAACAAAATCCTAACAAACTGTTTTCCATAGTGTTAATAGTTTACCATGTTATGCTCCCATCAACAATATTTGATATATCCTGTTGCTTGAAGCCCTGAAAAAAATTTTGCATTACCCATGCTTTCAAAGTCAGCCACACTAGTGGAAGTGATGTGCTATCAAATTTTGGTTTTACTTTGCATTTCTGATCCATAAAGTGGTTGAACATGTTTTTAGGTACATTTTGGCTGTTCATCTATCTTCTCTAAGGTTTCTTTTCACATCTTTGTGCATTTTTAATTTGGATTATGTTTACTATTTTTTTAAATATTTGTTTTCTAAATAATGTTGAGTTTTAAAATGGCATTCATATTTTGGATACAAGTTTTACATCATATATATTCATTGTGAATATTTTCTCCCAAGGTTTGGCTTATCTTTTATTTTTATTAAAGTGTCATTTGAAGAACAGAAGTTTCAAGTTTGGTGATGATTGATGTATCTGTCCATCCATCTATCTATCATCTATCTATCATTTATTAATATCTACCTAATTTTTTATTATTCATGGTATTGTGTCCTATCTACTCAAAGGTAATAAAAGTATTCTCTTATTTTTTTTTTCATTTAGTTGCAACTTTTGCATTTTTGTTTAAGGTCTAATTTGAGAAAACTTATATGCGATGAGAAATGATGTGTGTTTTTATATACACTTTTAATA
This sequence comes from Lemur catta, assembly GCF_020740605.2. NCBI lineage: Eukaryota > Metazoa > Chordata > Mammalia > Primates > Lemuridae > Lemur > Lemur catta. The sequence goes on along the minus strand of NC_059136.1, from coordinate 100,125,322 downwards.
CATACCCAGATGTATTCTAGTTTTATTAAGTTATAACCAACATAAAATAGATAGCATATATTTAAAGTGTATTATTTTATAATATTATAATTTAAACTTATATTCTGAGGTTTTTTTTCTTCACATGCAATCATAAGAAATGATACAGAGATCCTGTGTACCCTTCATCTAGTTGTCCTCAGTGATGACGTCTTATGGAACTGTAGTACCATATCACAGCTAGTACATTGGCATTGACACAGTCCACCCGTCTTTAGCTTTCTTGTTTTACTTCACTTTGTGTGTGTGTACCGGTGTCTGCATATATGTTTAGTTCTATGCACTTTTATCATGCGTGGGTTGCATATTCATGACAGCAGTCAAGATATGCAACATTTCCACTGCCTCAAAGTCTCTTTTATGTCACCCTTTATAGTGACCTCACCGTAACTATCCGTTCAAATAGGCAACCTTTAATTTGTTCTCCATAACTATAGTTTATCATTTCAAGAATGTAATAAAGATGGGATCCTATGTGATCTATTAAGATTTTTTTTTTTTTTTGTCAGCGATTTTTCTCTTGGAAAATGCCTGCTTTGGAATGACTGGATCGTACATAGATGATGCGTATGCTGAAATCTTTTAGTTCTTTTTATTACTGAGCATTGGAAGCTTTGTATGTACTCTGGATGCCAATCCTTTACCAGAAATAAGCTTTGCAAACACTGTCTCCTAGTCTGTGCACTGTTTTTTCTTTCTTTTAATGGTGCTTTTAGAAGAAAAGTTTCTTATTTTGATGAAGTCCGATTTATCTATCTGTTCTTTTGTGGATTCTGTTTTCTCATTGTGTTTAAGAAATAGTTGCTTAAGCCAAGGTCACAAATTTTCCTCTGTTTTATTCTAAAAGTTTATGGTTTTAGGTGTTACATTTAGGTCTATGAAATATTTGATTTAATTTTCGCATGTGGTTTAAGATTTGAAATGCATAGAGATAACCAATTTTTCTAGCATCATTTGTTGAAAAGAATGCCCATCTCCAATGGCTTGTCTTTGAGTCAGTGTAGAGAATCAGTTGTACTTATATATGTGGATCTACTTCTAGATTTTCTGTTATTTTTCCTTCACCTATTTTTCTACTTTTGTGCTAATATCACTTTGTCATGCTGATTGCAGCATTATAAAAATTTTTGAAATCAGACATTATTTTGCTACCTTGTGAAAATCACTTATTGTAGTGGATTTTTTTCCAGAGTGCATTAGATTTTCAACGTAAGTGAGCAAGTTATCAGCACAGAAAGACAATTTTACTTCTTTCTAATCTATTAACATTTTTTCTTATCTTCTTGCACTGATTGGAACATTTAGTACAATGTGGAATACAAGTGATGAGAAAAGACATCTCTATTTTTTCCTGATCTTGGGTATTAACCATTCATTCTTTCAGCATTAAGGACATTGTTAGTTGCAAGTTTTTTGAAAATGTATTTTCTAAAGTTGAAGAAGTATTTTTTTAATTTCTAATTTGTTTAGAGTTTTTATCATGAAAAGATAATGGATTTTGTCAAATGATTTTCCTGCCTATATCAAAATGACCATAGTTGCATTCACATTTTTAATTTATTAATGTGGTACATTGTATTGATGGATTTGTTGCTATCAAATCATCCTAGATTCCCTAGAAGAAACCCCACTTAGTTATAATGCATTATCATTTTTATATAACTGTTGAATCCACATTGGTAAAAGTTTTGTTAGTATTTTTTTTGTGTCTATATTTGTGAGGAATATTGTTCTGAAGCTTTCCGTAATATCTTTGCATGGTGTTAGTATCAAGGAATACTGGCTTCAAAGAATGAGTCTAGAATGTATTCTATCCTCTTCTATTTTCTGGAAAAGTTAGCACAAAATTGATATTATTTATTCCTTGAATGAAAGCAGTGAAAATGTCTAGGCCTGAAATTTTCTTGGTCAATTTTCTCTGTAATTTCTTTAACAGATATTGGGCTTTCACACTAGTTATGTCCCGTTATCTTTGGTAGTTTGTTTCTTTCAATGCATTTGTACATTTCATACAACATCCAATTTGTAGGAAGCTCTTCATAATATGTTTTAATTGTATTTTTAGTATCTGTAGAATCCATGGTGATGTCACCTCTCATCCCTGATATTGCTTATTTTTGTCTTCTGTTTCTTTTCCTGTCTAGTCTTTCTAGAAGTTTATCAATTCCTTTGATATTCTCAAAGACTCAGTTATTGGTGGTTTTGATTTTCTCTATTTTGATTTTGTATTTGATTTATTTTTCTGCTCTGATATATATTATTTTCTTTCTTTTGTTTTCTGTGGGTTTAATTTAGTCTTCCTAATCTAATTCTCAAAGCTGAGGTCATGATTTCACCTATTTCTACCTTTCCAATACAAATGTTAAGTGCTATAAACTTCATCTAAGTACATCTTATTAGCTTCCATTGAATTTTTATATGTTGGTTTCATTTTCCCTCAGTTCAAAATATTTTTGGTTTTCTCTTTTGATTTTTTATTTAATTCATGGGTTATTAGAAGTGAGTTAGTAGTTTCCAAATATTTGCAGATTTTTCAGGGATCTTCCTTTTGTTGGTTTCTAACTTAATAATTTAAAAGAGAATATAATCTGCATGAATTGAATCATCTTGAATTTATTAAAATATGTTTTATGGCCAAGAATATGATCTATCTTGTTAAATTTTCTGTGTGCACTTAAAAAGATTGTTTATTCTTCTGTTGCTTGGTGTAGTAGTCTATAACTAAAATTGGATCAAGTTGTTTATGTTGTCCAAGTCATCAATATTTGTACTTACTTTGTGTCTACTTGTTCTATTACTTGTAGAAACAGTTGTTGAAATCACTAAATCTAATTATTCAATTGTCTATTTCTACTTTTAATTCTGTCATTTTTGGTTTATATGTTTTGTGTGCTTCATATATTTTATTTAGGTGTTTATACATTTTTTAATTCTTAAGTTATTGGCAATAGCATGATCCTTTGGGGTCTTAGTTTTTATGATTTGTTGCACAGGTCTGGAGTATTTCTTAATCTGGGGCTAGTTGTTCCTCTCTCCTTTGAATTTTGGGCCTCTCTTCCAGCTGTCAGGAAGAGGAACCATTCCCAACCCTGTGTGAGTAGCAGACACTGTTTCCTTTTATCCTTTTGGCTGGTCCTTTCCCAGATCAAAAGTAGCTTTCTTATATAAATTTACTGATCAGTTCTTTGGTAAGTATGTGGGGGCCATCTCTGCGTGTCTCCATGGCTCTCTCCCTGTGCAGTGCTCTCTGCTCTAGAATTCTGCCTCACAAGCTCTTGCCATCATGGTCTCCCCAGACTTTTATCTGTGTCCCCTCTGGTCAGAGAATTTGCAGGTTGTGCGGTGGTTCCCGTGCACAGAAGTTTCTCTTTCTCCATGCTCTTACCCACATAGAGACAGACTCCTGTTCTACTGTTCCTCACACCCAGTATAGACCATTTAAATGGAGAGGACAGGAGAGAGTATTTCAACTATTTTGTTTCAGCCTCAGTCTCAGGGCATGGGAACCCAGCTCATGGAGGGAGGTATTTCTCAGTGATTCTTTCCTTCCTCCAAATGGTAGTCAAAATCTCCCTGGTATCTTTGGTGAGTCTTATACAAGAGAGTGTCCTGCTCTTTTTGAAGTAGTAAATCCCTAATGGTCTGGGAGCTATAGTGGGTTTTTTCCCATTTATTGGGGGTAAGAGGTTATTTTTGTTCTGTTCCCCAGTATTAGTTCACAGTCTCACCCTGTGAATTAAGGTGATAAAGCGTGCTGCCCTTCCCCCAATGGGTTAAGACTTTTTGCTCCTAGGGGAAGATGGGGCGGAGAAATCCAAGAGAGGCTTCACGCCTTTCCCAGTCCTGGCTGACCCCTTGCCCCAGGCCTGCACGGCCAGCAGCAGCTTTCTCTGATCTCCCACCTGGCCACTGCTCTCTCTGGTGAGCAGGGTTTGGCTCAGGGGAGAAAGACCTGCTAGTGCTGGGAACTCCACTTGTGCCTGGTTCTCAGGGATTCCATGTTTGCATACTGGCCTACGTGTGGACTTTAGAAATTCATTAAAAATTTCAGTTGCATTCTTCTGGGGCACTGCACCTTGCTTTCCTTACATACCTGCTGGTGATAAACCATGATTTCTGTATCATTTCTCTTTGATGTGCCTGTCTTTCTTTAGATCGTAGACTAGACAGATACCTTGGGCCTTCAAACCTCTTATTAATTCGTGTAAGTTATTATTCTGTCCTCATGGATAAAGTGGGAGTGATGGTTTTTTAGATTTTTAGGTCTTTGCTGCAGTGTGTTCTTCATGTGTCCTTGCAGAGTTTAACACAGAAATTCTGATTTCCCACAAAATTTTACATATTGTGTTTTATTATCATTCAGTTTGAGTTACACTTCATGATTTCTCTTTTGATATAAGATTTGAGCAATTTATTCATCTACATTATCTTGACCTTATCCTCATTTTTCAAGAGTATTTTCCCAGGAAATACAATTCTGTGTTGGCATTTTGGTTTTTCTTTTAGTACCTTGAAAACTTTGCTTCTTTGTATCTGACTCCCACTTGTTTCCTGTAAATATTGGATTCATTCATAGAATTGTTTCACTATATAGAATGTGCCTTTTTCTGTTTAGCAGCTTTTAATATTTTTTATATGTCTTTTTTTAGCAATTTGACACTGACGTGCCCAGTTAGTTGTGCTTTTCTTTGTTTTCTTTTTATCTTAAGTTCACAGAGTATCTTGGAATTATAGGTTAATGTTTTTCACCAGATTTGGGAATTTTTTATCATTATTTCTTCAAATGGCTTTATCTGATCCTTTTCCTTTTCATTCTTCTTCTGGGACTGAAATTGCATATATGTTACCAGTTGATAGAGTCTCGTTTCAGTAAGCTTCTATTCCTTTTTGGGAAAGCATTTTGGTTTCTATTTGCATACTGGGTAGCTTTTATGAATCTCTCTTGAAGTTCACTAACTTTATTTGATGACCTCAATCTGCTGTTAAATGCATCAAGCTTTTTATTTTGTGATTTCAGATATTGTACTTTCCTGTTTTAAAATTTTTACTCAGTTATTTTTGTAGAGTTTCTGTTTGTCATCTTACAGGCTCAATTTGTTCTCTCTCTCTGTCTCTCTGTGTATTTCTTTAAGACCTTTGACATATTCATAGTAGTTGTTTTAAGTCTTTAGTCTGCTAATATAAAGCATTGAGTGATTCCAATGTCCATTTCTATGGACCACTCTATTTTTGGATATGGATCACATTTTTCTACTTTTGTATGCATCTGGTTATTTTTTATTGCATGCTTAATATTTTGTATGATTTATGGAAAGATTCTTAGTTATCTTGTCTTCTTTTAAGAGATATTGAATTTGTTCTTGTAAGCAATTACTTCACTAATTGTTTAAAATGATCCTCTTGGGATTGGTTTTTAGACTTTCTTAGATGCTAGGGTAACCTTCGTTTTAGACAGGTTCTTACTCTTAAGAGTGAGCATCCTATTGTCTTGTTTGAGCACGTGGATACGTAGTGAGGTCTTCCCACTCTGGCTGACCTGAAACGCCAGTGTCTCCCACTGCGCAGCCTCTAGCATTTCCCTTCTGTTCCCAATCCAGTAAAGCTACAGGTGCAGCCTGTACAGCCCATACAGCTTGACCAAGTATCTGTGAGGAATTTACATAGGTATTTCCATCCTTCCTCCCACTGCTCTGCTTTGTCTTTTCTAGTAACTGTCCCACTGGGTCCAGGTCTTTCAGAGCCCTGTTCCTGGGCACTGTCCCTCCGCACAGTTGACTCTCTCTCCCGTGCTCCAGCTCCACCTGTTGCCCCAACTGGGCAGAGATCCAAAGAGTATATGGGACTCGCCTCATGGTTTTTCCTTCTGTGATAAATCATATTCCTAATGCTTCTAATTTTTCTATGTCTGAAAATAGTTTCCTTATATCTTAATATTTTGTAAAGTAATTTACAGAGGCAGAGAAACTTTAGTACAGTTTTTCTATCATGGCAGGGAGTTTTAGTACAATTTTAAAAAATGTAAGTGAATATGTATTTATGTTTAAACTTCTTGTTTCTTAGATATTCAAAGCAATAACATTCAGATTATGTGGATTATCTTCAATCTGATTTAAAAAATACAATTGTATGTCATGAAGATATTGCCATAGTAGTCTGTAGATATAGTTTTTATTCATTCTATAGCCTTGTAGACTAGATTGTATGGCTATTTTGTAGTTTATAAAACCAGTGCTCTACTGATGGACATTTGAATTGTGTCTGATATTTAGCACTTAAATGTAGTGTTACAAGGAATGCTATCATGCACACATTTATTCCGTCTTTTGGCAGTTTATCTTTGGTGTAGATTCATAGAAGTGGGAACACTGAGCAGAGGGGTAAAAACACATAAAATTCTATTAGACATATCAAGTTCTCCTCATTGGTGTTACATGTCATTTTGCATTCCCACTAGTAATATTTAAGAGTTAAGCATACTTTTTGAAACGCTCATTTTTATTTCAAAAGTGACAGTGAAAAGGCAAATAACAGTAAAATATAGATGGAATGAGAGGGCAGTGCCTTGAAAAATCCTCTTTTTTTTGGAGACACCAACATGCATAATTAGCCATACGTTACGTTCAATCCATTGTTTTTAAATTGAATAAATGAACAATCCAGAAAGGAAATACTTTTTAAAATCTTTGCCTGAGATCATGGGTTTCTAGTTAAACTAAAATTTATAAATAAAAGCTTTTGTAACCCGGAAATATCTGCTTAACATTTTAAAGAATATTTAAATGTTCCAGAAAATAGTCACAGGCAACAGATCCTTCGTGTAAAGCTGAGTCTGTGCAAATAACATTTCATCCAAGCGCGCTCGGCGGCTGCGCTCTCGTAGCCCACAGGGCATCAGCGCGGGGCTGCCCGCCTGGCGCCCGGCCTCCGGGGAGTCAGGGAGCCGCTGCCTCGACAGCCACTGCCCGCTGCAGACGGGATGCTGACGGTCAAGAAAGTGACAGATTGCTTACTGCCAGTGACAGACTAGCACAGTGAGAAGTCCTGCACAAACACAGCTACACTTTATATCTGAACCTTAAAACTGGTTCATTTCTGTCAGATGTTGGGGTTGCAACAGTGTCTTAGTCTGTCCGCTCAGCTATCACAGAAATACCATAAACTGGGGGGTTTGTAAACAAGAGAAATTTATTTCTCCCAGATCTAGGTGTTGGGGAGTTCACAGTGAAGGAGCCACATGTTTGAGTTCTGCCAGGGCTCACTTCCTCAGAGACAGCTGTCGTCTCATTGCCACCTCACGTGGCAGAAGGGGCAACGGATCTCTCTGGGGTCTTTTTTGTTTAAGGCATTAATCTCACTTATGAGGGCTCTGCACCTGTGACTTAATCACATCTCAAATCACTTCCGATTACCAGCATTTTGGTGGGGGTAGGATTTCAACATACGGATTTTGGAGGGACATAAACATGTAATCTTTCCCAAGGAGGGGAACAAATTCATTTTTTATTTGTTTAAAATAAAATCATGAGTATGTAAGTAGACATACATGCAGCTATATCTCACGTTCTCTCTATATCAAGTTCAAATACTAATAATTGAGTGACTTGTTTAAAGCAAGATAAGACTATACAATTTATCCATGTAACCAAAAAAATCACTTGTACCCCTAAATCTATTGAAACAAACAAAAATACATCATGTTGTATTCCACAAATATACATTTTTATTTGTTATTTTAAAAATTAAATAAATAAAAATAATTCTTATCCCTACCAAAAAAGCTAAATCAAAATGTTTCTTTAAAAAAAAAAGAAAGAAAAAGTGAAGTATGTTATTAGTGAACACATATATCAGAATTTTAAGTATATGGTTTCCTTTAATTCTAAATCAGACAATACATAATGAAGGTTTATATATCAGTTCCTAAATTTTATTTATTTATTTATTGCTATTTATTATTTTACAATATTATGGGGGTACAAATGTTTTGGTGACATGAATTATTTTTATACAGTTTGAGTCAAAGTTATAAGTTTGTCCATCACCCAGATAGTGTGCATTGTACCTGTTAGGTGTGAATTTACCCATCCCCTCCTCCCTACTCCCACCTGCTTGATTTCCATTGAATTTTTCTACCATATGTACACATGAGCGTTGATCATTTAGTTCTAATTTAATAGTGAGTATATGTGGTGTTTGTTTTTCCCTTCTTGTGATACTTCACTTAGGAGAATGGTCTCCAGTTCCATCCAGGTTGTTACAAAAGGTATTAGTTCACCATTTTTTTTTTTTATGGCTGAATAGAACTCCATAGTATACATATGCCACATTTTATTAATCCACTCATATATTGATAGGCACTTGGGTTATTTCTACATCTTTGCAATTGTGAATTGTGCTGCTATAAACATTTGAGTGCAAGTGTCTTTTGTATAAAATGTCTTTCATTCCTTTGGGTAAATACCCAGTAGTGGAGTTGCTGGATCAAATGGTAGTTCTACTTTTATTGTTTTGAGATATCTCCATACACTTTCCATAGAGGTTGAACTAGTTTTCAGTCCCACCAACAGTATGTAAGTGTTCCTTTCTCTCCACATCCATGCCAGCATCTGCTGTTTGGGGACTTTTTGATAAAAGCCATTTTCACCGGGGTTAGGTGATAACTCATTGTGGTTTTGATTTGCATTTCCCTAATGATCAGAGAGCTCCTAAATTTTAAATGAAGTAGGAGAATGATTACTAGGACTTTCTTTTTTTCAAATATATTTATTTTGCCTTTAAGAATTATGAGATATATAAAGGAAAGGAAATGTGAATGACAGATATATGGTGATTCTGATAATTTATAAAAATATCAACTGAGTATTTGATTTCAAATTCATATATGAATTATTTATTTAACACTGAGTTTAAAATCCAGGAAATATAAAAATTACTTGAAGGTGTGATTTGTAAATGCTAATCTTATACAAATTGTATAATATTATTTGTTTTTGTTTTTTCATACAGAGGACTCAACGGCTTATTGCACAAAATAAAATATATGACATTCAACAGAAGATCCAACAGAGAGGCAATATTTAATTATTTCTGTTTAAGTTAAATTTTTCATTTTTTTAATGTTCTTTAAATTAATAATACTGGAAACCAATTGGATTGAAAATAAATCAAAACACAGACACTTTTCAAAAACAAACTATATGCACAATAGGCTTTGGTTTTCTTGAATCTGGAAACAACTATGGAGAGTTTAAATGGCATGATGTTTTTTACTAGCTAGATACACAATAAAATATCTACAGATACTAAGGGTCTTGTTACAGGTGAGGTGTCTAAAAGTGACCACAACATTAGCTCGAGGGAAAAATAAAATTTGCTACAACTTTAGATTTGGTTTACTTTATTTTTATTTTGTTTGTTTTGTTTCATATTTTGATAGTTCTGGACTAAATCTAAGGATCTTTGGAGTATAATATGTGCTGAGAAGTGCAACAATAAAAATACTTGCCTCATATATATATTTAATCAGAGTAACCTTTAGAATCAATAGTAAAAAAAAGGGCCGGGCACGGTGGCTCACGCCTGTAATACTAGCCCTCTGGGAGGCAGAGGCAGGTGGATCGCTCGAGGTCAGGAGTTCGAGACCAGCCTGAGTGAGACCCCATCTCTACTAAAAATAGAAATAAAAATTATCTGGACAACTAAAACTATATATAGAAAAAATTAGCCGGGCATGGTGGCGCATGCCTGTAGTCCCAGCTACTCGGGAGGCTGAGGCAGTAGGATTGCTTGAGCCCAGGAGTTTGAGGTTGCTGTGAGCTAGGCTGATGCCAGGGCACTCACTCTAGCCTTCTGTCTCAAAAAAAAAAAAAAAAAGTAAAAAAAAGGTCAGCGGTTCTTGTGACAGTACTCCTGTTTTAAATCTTTTATTTTGACATAATTCATATTTACAGGAAAGTTCTGAGATAGTCCCAAGAGTTTTTACATATCCTTGCCCCAGGTCCCCCAAACATTAAGTTTTCTCTTTCAGTTTTAAGCATTCACATTTTTTTCCTGTTTAGTTATTTTGCTAACTGGAAAATTATTGGACTAAGTAATAGTACATGTCTGCATGGCCTCCTCCTAGTACATCACCAGCAAAGGTTAATGCTACCAATTCTGACTGGACTGAAACTTCCATCATTCCACGAGCACTTTGTCCCCAGCTGACAGTATTTCTTTGTCATTTAGCATAACAGGCACACATACAAGATTTGAGGGCTACGAGGGCTCAGTGAATGGCCCTTTATTCCTGCCTGGATCCTGAATACATAGAGAGACACAAAGAGATGAAAGACAGCAATGTGTCATTTTTTTAACTGATGAAGTTAAAATGGGAATATGGGTTTATGTCTATTAGTCTCTAGACTTGCTAATAAATGCCCCAGAATTAGGAAATCCAAGTACACTAGTCACAGCAAAGTGGGACAACTGCATGCCTTTCCATTCGGGGGAAGTTCTTCCCAAAAATATCACATGGTCTTTTTATACCTTGGACAAATCTAGTGAAAACATTTTAAAAATCATTTTTTAAAATTATAATTAATTGCTAGACTGAGTATGCAAGAAATTAAATGTCAAATGTAACAATTCTGAGGAGAAAAAAAAAATCCCTGGAATGGTAGACCAAAGACATTTATCGAACACAGCGAAAAATGGATAGAAAACCAGATACAGTAAAGAATCTGATTCTTTGATGTTTGACTACTGAGAGCTTTCAGGCTCCGCTTCTCCCCATTTCCCTTTTGTCCCATAACTCACCGTGCTGATTAGAAACTCTAAGAGTTCCTTTTCTTGATGCTGGAGGGAAACTATTAATACAAACAACACAAATTGTACTTGGGAACCCTAACCTCAGGGCAACCCCCAACCACAAGAAAAACAGAACCACTGGCACTAACACTGCCAGGACTACATGTGCACTGTGGAAAGGAGAGTTCAAAAAATGTTATTGGGAAAACTGTATATCCACATGCAAAAGAATGAAGCAGAACCCTCATCTTACATCATATACAAAAATTAACTAAAAGATATTAAAGATGTACATGTAAGTTTTAAACAATAAAATTCCTAGAGGAAAACACAGAGGAAAAACTTCATGATGTTGACTTTGGCAATGATATTTTAGGTAATGATGCCAAAAGCAAAGACGACAAAAGCAAACATAGACAAATGGCACTACATCAAACTTAAAGATATCCTTGAATCAAAGGAACAATCAACAGAATGAGAAAAGGACCCATAGAATGGAAGAAAGTATTTGCAAGTCATGTGTATGATAAGGGGTTAATTTTCCAGAATATATAGAAAACTCTTACTACTCAATAACAAAAAAGCAAGTAACCAGATTCAAAAATGGACAATTGTCCAAAGATGATATTCAAAAGGCCAACAATCATATGAAAAGATGTTCAACATTACTAATCATTAGATAAATGCAAATCAAAAACTAAGAGATGCCAACTTGCAGGCATTAGGATGACCACTATCAAACAAACAGAAAATAACAAACGGTGACAAACATGGAGAAACTGGAACCCTTACACACTGTTTGTGGAAAGGTAAAAGGATGCGGCCACTATGGAAAACAGCATGGAGTTTCCTTAAAAATTAAAAATAGACTATTATGTGATCCAGCAATCTCACTGCTGGGTATATATCCAAAAGAATTGAAAACTGAATCTCAAAGTGATATTTGTGCACCCGTGTTCATTATAGCATTATTCACAGCAGCCAAGAAAAAGATACTATGCTAAGTGAAATAAGACAGACTCAGGTGGACAGATACTGCGTGATTTCACTTATATAAGGTATCTAAAGTAATTCAACTTACAGAAACAGAAGATAAAATGATGGTTGCCAGGTGCTGGGTGGAGAAAGAAATGGGAAGTTGGTGTTCAGTGCATATAGAGAATCAGTTTTGCAGACAAAAAATTTTCTAGAGATCTTTTGCACAATAATGTAAATATAGTAAACACAACAAAACTTTTCACCACAATTAAAACAACAGCAATAACTTTGGTTTCAGCATGTAATTTAATATGCTATTTCCCTGTGTCCTGGAATACTATGGTCTGCACAGGTGGCTTGTATGCCCCGGTTTATGTTGCGTGGGTCATCTTCATAATTATTATCTCATCTGGAGGAATTTGACTATGATCTACCAGATACCAAGCACTATTTTAGGTTCAGGAGTTGTAGTGCTAAACCAGGCAATTCTCTAAGTATATTAATATGAAGGACAGACTACCTGTCAAATTTATTACACCATACTTAGAATTCATGTTACTCGACGTGTTTGACAACCTTAGTCACCCAGAGCTTTAAAGATCCGACTTCTTCTAGATTGTTTCCTTAATATTTTGCAATCTCTTCTGTAATCATTTTACATGCTCTAATGCAAACTGAACAAATTACGCATATCATTAGAGGCTTTAGGTGCTGCAAAAACCATTTTGTTACCAAAATTGTAAATAGAAAGTGTTAGGTAAAATATATAATTAAATTAAAAAAACCCTTTCCTCTAGGTAGTTAATGTTCACCAAAAAGGACATTCATCATTCCCCAGATAACATCCATGTTCTTAAATTTTGAAGACTTTTAGAAAAAAAGGAATGAGACCAAACTGTGTTTACGTTCTTTTTTTCATGTCTGCTCAGATACATCTGTAATATCACAGCAATTGCAGGACAAAATCCCTGTCTTTAAATGCTACATTATTGTGGGAAAGAGAGACAATAAGCAAATAAATTAAAAAGTTATTTTCACTATGTAAAAAATGTATAAAGAAATAAAATCGTGTGGCTATTTTAGATCACATTGAAGAATTTCTCTCCAAAGACAGATTTATGTTAAAAATACGTGAAATAAAAAGCCATTAACTGGGCCAGGCACGGTGGCTCACGCCTGTCATCCTATCGCTCTAGGAGGCTGAAGCGGGTGGATCGTTTCAGCTCAGGAGTTCAAGACCAGCCTGAGTAAGAGCGAGACCCCGTCCCTACTAAAAATAGAAAGAAATTAGCTGGACAACTAAAAATATATAGAAAAAATTAGCCAGGCATGGTGGCGCATGCCTGTAGTCCCAGCTACTGGGAAGGCTGAGACAGAAGGACTGCTTAAGCCCAGGAGTTTGAGGTTGCTGTGAGCTAGGCTAATGCCAGGGCATTCTAGCCAGGGCAACAGAGCGAGACTCTGTCTAAAAAAAAAAAAAAAAGCCATTAACTGGAAAAAAAAATTGGAAACTACTTTAAAATAAACATAATATTTTAATTGTAGTTTGAAAATATTGGTAATTTTTTCTAGTTCATTTTCTATATTTTCCTACTTTTATTTAACAAATCCATAATGTAGAATCATAAATTTAAATTAGGAAAATGTGTTAAAACAATAAAACTAAACTGACACTGTTTTTAACCAATGCACTTCCTTAACAAGCTTTTAAATTAATGGCACTTTACTATCAGAATTCCTCATTAAATGATGCTCATCCATGCCATTTGTATATGAAATACGATCTCATTTTCACAAGAAGATACAAAAATTTGATTATTTTTGGAACTGCCATTACAAGAAGCATTTATCTGCGGATGCATTTGGCTCTTCCAATAGGAAGTTCCTACTGGAAAAGGGCAGGAAAGGGATCATCCGACCAGGTCACTGTCACCACAGCCTACGTGAAATCTTCAGTGACCTGATTCTTCCACGCAGTGCGAAGTGGACCTTGAAATGATGTTTTATTTTATGCCTTTATCTTTACTCAAGTAAAATATGCTGTTAAATTAATGAACTAAAAACATTCTGGGGACGCTGAGAACGACCGGCTTGCACTGGTTCAACGCAGGTGTGTGCCAGCAGCCGGGGCACATCGTTCATGTGAAAATGTCCCCTCTCAGAGGTTTCTGGGGACTCTTAATTCAAGATTCACTTTTTAAAGTTTGTATAGTACTATATAAAAACTTAATAACAAAAATATTTGTATTTTAAATGTATTCAAACTGTGGATAAAAACAGAAGCTTATTTATCTTATAAATTCTGCTTATAATTAGTATGTATCTGCTATTTTATTGTAGTTTGTTCTCTGCAATTGTCTTTTATAATTAATAGATCAGTCAAATTGACTCACTTTATGTACTAGCGAAGATAATATTTAAATTACATATTGACATAAGAAATTAGAGTAGTATTTTATACTTTATGAGAAATACTGGACAGTTTTCTGAACTGAAAAAAGATAAGTGACAGTAGATAATTAATTCAGATATTCATTCATTTATTGATTTTTAGTTGACTCAACAAACATTAATTGTTGAGTTATTTTAATTTTCAAAAGGAATCTTACTTCTCATTGAGAATCTTAATTGGCACCAGTAGCCAGGAATTTTTCAGCATAAATGCTTGTCATACATACTGTTCTGAACTTGCATAACCAATTTATAGACTTCAAAAGACAAATACACACCAGTATGTTATACAACTTACCCTGTAGTAATAGTTTGTGTAGAGAAAAGAACCTCTTTCAATGGATTCACTATGACTAAGAGCATAGCACACATGGCAAAATATGAAACTGCACTTTTCCTCATAAACTACAATACAACTTTCATGACTGAAGATTACTGAAGTCATTTTGATATTACTGGATATTCAAAGTGTTGCTGTTACAGCCACTTGAGGAAACTATGTGAACCTAGAACTGTCTCTGGTGTTGAAAATTATTTTCATTACTTTCGTATATAAAACTATGTTGAAAGATATTGACATATATTCATTTTTACTCATGAAGCCACAAATGTTTGTAAAGAGCCTACTATGCAAAATCACTGTGTAAATATCATGGTTTAAATTTGAGCAAAGCAGATATAATCTAGCCAGTGAAGATCAACTTGTTCACTTGACACCCTGAATTTCTTTTGGATACAACGTCTCCTTCCATCTCAGCCCATGCGGCGTGTGCAGCATGTGCACGGGAAGAGGCACATGCTATTCCCTGGGGTTGCAAATCACATATCACATATGGAAGCCACACACTGGGGAGGCACGGTGGGTGGTGGGATGATTGTGGGTGGCAATATTGCTGTTTCTGAAGTGTCTTGTTAACTGAAGGGAAGTGATGAGTGATCATCGGGTGGATAGTCACAGTGTGGACACTGTGTGGCTATGGGTGACACTCTTATCTTGTGTGCAAATAATTTACTTTATTGGAGCTCAGTCACAATTATAGGACAAAAAGTAACGTTTAAGAAAGCATTCTACTAAAGAAGGCCAAACTTTGTTTTAGAAAACAGTGGTGTGGAGATTAGAAATTTGGGGACAACAGCTCTTAACCTTGGCTGATGGTGCTAGACCCCAGGATCTGGTGGTGATTGGAGACCTGGGTGGTGGAGGTACCGTGTTTGGAAAACACACAAATGACCGAGGCTCATTCTTAAAAGCAGGCGGCAACATGCAAGAGCTTGTCTGCGTTGTTGCTGGAGGAGGTACTGATGTGATAATTTAAAAAGTCCTGCTTTTATCTTGTGACATAAGCTGCCGTTAAGACCTCAAAATATGAGAAAAGTTGGGGTTGTGTTGAAAGACCATCTTCTGCATACAACCTTGAACAGCTGCAGCAAGATACTTTTTGTCCTAACGTGTTACAAAGATAGGGGAAAACTTTTATCTCTACATACTCTCGGCATCTGGTCCCACTTCTCTGTCCTCACTTTGTCTTCCCACCAGAGCATAATGGACTTTTATTAACTTTTTGGCTTGTTTTCCTTTATTCACCCTAGGCCACATTCTTTTGCCATCTTCTCTATAACTCCAGTTTCTGATTCTTCCAACTGCAAAGCAAATTGAGTTACACCTTTGATCTCTGCACCTTCGTTCACGATTTCTCTCAATTTTACTCTTATATATTTCAAAGCAGATCATAATGGTCAGCTAAGTTCTTAATACACATAAGATTACTTTGAAACCATCAAATCCCAGTCTTCCATGAATATTATAAGATAATCGCGCAGCAAACACCCTGAGGGCCGGTGCACACGCATGCACTTGATCTGGAAAGACTGATGTGAGCAGAGACACGTCTGCATCCACCTGTTCTCGTCATGTTGTGTTTTATTCTTCTGTTAGGTTGGTGCAAAAGTAATTGCAGTTTTAGCATTGTTGAAATTTGCTGTTTGATATTGGAATACATTCTTAAATAAATGTGATTATGTTAATGTGCATTTCTCACTTTATGTATTTTTGCTTATGACTTATTACTTGCTGTTTACTTTATATTTATTTTAGACTATGGAAATGATGTTAGGCAAAAAGCAAATTCAAGTGATTTTCTTATTCAATTTCAAAATGGGTTGTAAAGCAGCCGAGACAACATGCAACATCAGCAATGCTTTGGCCCAGGAACTGCTAAAGAAGGTACAGTGCAGTGGTAGTTGAAGGAGTTTTGTAAAGGAGATGAGAGCCTTGAAGATGAGGAGTGCAGTGACCGGCCATCAGAAGTTGACAATGACCAAGTGAGAGCAATCATGGAAGCTGATCCTCTTACAACTACAGGAGAAGTTGCTGAAGACTCGACATTGACCATTGTACGGTTGTTCGGCATTTGAAGCAAATTGTAAAGGTGAAAAAGCTTGAAAAGTGGGTGCCTCATGCGCTGACAAAGAATAAAAAAAATTGTCATTTTAAAGTGCATTTTCTCTTCTTGTACGCAACAGTAGCAATGAATCATTTATCCATTGGATTGTGACGTGCAATGAAAAGTGGATTTTATATGACAACCAGTGATGACCTACTCAGTGGTTGGATGGAGAAGCTCCAAAGCACTTCCCAAAGCCAAACTTGCACCAAAAAAAAGGTCGTGGTCACTGTTTGGTGGTCTGCTGCTGGTCTGATCCACTACAGCTTTCTGAATCCCAGTGAAACCATTACATCTGAGAAGTCTGCTCAGCAAATCGATGAGATGCACTGAAATCTGCAAGGCCTGCACCCGGCATTGGTCAACAGAAAGGGCCCAATTCTTCTCCATGACAATGCCCCTCCGCACGTGGTACAACCAACGCTTCAAAAGTTGAACAAACTGGGCTATGGAGTTTTGCCTCATCCACCATATTCACCAACAGGCTACCACTTCTTCAAGTATCTTGACAACTTTTTGCAGGGGAAACCCTTCCACAACCAGCAGGATGCAGAAAATGCTTTCCAAGCGTTCGTGGAATCCTGAAGCATGGATTTTTATGCTACAGGAATAAACAAACTTATTTCTCGTTGGCAAAAATGTGTAGATTGTAATGGTTCCTATTTTGATTAATAAGGATGTGTTTGAGCCTAGTTATAATGATTTAAAATTCATGGTCCAAAACCACAATTACTTTTGTACCAACCTAAATAATTTGAATTGTCAATTTATCTTCAGTGTTTTCAGAATAATATTATCAATTACATAATTGTTAAATTCTTTATTTTATAAAAGAACCCAGTGATGTATAAATGTCAAATAGTATAATGATCCAAAATAATTTGCTCAATATGTTCACATTGTAAACTAACCTGAGCTCGTCCTCTAGCAGATTAGACAAACGCAGTTCTTTCCAGGGATATATGAAGGAGCAAACAAGTTTGTAAATGAATAATTGGGCAAGTAGTTGCCACAGAGTCTATCAGTTAGTTTTTATTTGTGCTTATCTACCCATAATTCAAGTTGAAATTGCATTGTAAAAGTCAAATTTCAATACAATTGGATAATTTTATATACAACATATAAGCACCTAACAGGCACATACGAAGTTGGGTGATTGAAATTGAACTGCTTTATAAATACTACTGTCGTGTAAACGCTGCCTCTCAAATAACTTTGGATCCAAGTCCCTCACTTTTCATTATTGATTCTTCATTTTTTGAATTTTTCTTTAAATTATTTTCAAAAGAAATGAAGTCTGTATAAGTTTACTATGGATGCCATAACAAAGTACTGCACACTTAGTGGCTAAAGCAACAGAAATTTATTTTCTCACATTTCTGTAGGCTAAAAGTCTGAAATCAAGGCATGGGCAGAGTTGATTTCTGCTGAGGCCTCTTCCTGGCCCATAGGTGGCCATTTTACCCCTGTGTCTTCAAGTCGTCTTTCCTCTGTAAATGTTAGTGTTCTAATTTTTTCTTCTTGTAGGGACACCATTCATATTGGATTAGAACTCATCCTAATGAGCTCATTTTAAATTAATTGCTTTTTTAAAGACCATATTTCCAAATACAGTCATATTTTAAAGTATAAGGGGTTAGATTTCAATGTATGAATTTTGGAGGGAAAAAACTCAGCCCACACATGATATATACAAATTTTAAACTAAAATTAAAAATGCATGAATTATAAATACACATATTTGACAAGAACATATGTAAAATATATATATGTACATATATAGTGCACAAACATAAAAGCTGAACTGAAATGCAATTACTGGACTGAAAATGTCACAGAACAATGCAAACTTAGCTAGAAGGCAGTATATACAATTTCCAACCTACTATGTAAATGGTGTTATAGATGGCTAGATGTTTACTTTATTCTAATTGATCATATTGTACTTAAGCATTTAAAGTCTGATAAAGAAAAATTAAATAGTTATAGCTACGACACACTCTAATGGTGAATTTATCATCAAGAATTGGATCAATATTTCTCTCAAGACAAATGAAACAAATACTTAATGACTGGGACTTAAACTTTGAAATGTTAATAACATCTTTTTCAAAATGATGTATACTTTATAAATATCATGTAAAAGGGAACCTTGACAACTACCCTCGTTCTTTCTCCTTTAAGCCAGTTGTGTGTCTTTAAAACTTGTCAAATTCTAAGTGAGATTATCTTTACAAATAGTTATTTATGGCTTTTAATATATGAACTTTATCTTGGTGCTAATATTGATATAGTCTAAAGTCTGATTAGAGCTGCACCATAAATGTTAAAGGATTTTTTGTTCATTTTGAAGTTAAATTGTCACAAATTAACAAGAATGATCAATGTTGCCTGTGAAGGAGTGAAGGCATGGGTATTCTCTTCTACTGTGCAAGAAAGGGCACATTGCTAGAATCTCTGTGCTCTCTGTAAGGAAATTTGCTATTAGCAAAACTTTAAAATTGTGCATATGTAGATCAAGGAATTCTGTGGCCAGGCACAGTAGCTCATGCCTGTAATCCCAGCACCTTGTAAGTCTGAGCTGGGAGGATCACTTGAGGCCAGCAGTTGGGGACTAGCCTGGCCGATATAATGAGACTCCCATCTCCATAAAAAAATTTTGGCCTGGTGGTGCCTGCCTATAGCCCCAGCCACTTGGGAGGCTGAGATGGGAGGATCGTTTGATCCCAGGAGTCTGAGGTTGCAGTGAGCTGTGATCATGCCATTGTGCCTCCGCCTAGGCAACAGAGCAAGACTCCGTCTCTAAAAAAAAAAAAATATTCCAGTTTAAGAATTATCCTCCAGAAATCTCATGCCAGTATGCACATGGATAGATAGATACAGAAGAAAGGAGAAATGTTTATCATAGTACTATTTTTAGAGTATAAATTTAAAACAATTCAGTTTCCAAAGTAGAAGATTGGTTAAGTAAACAACTATATACAATAAATATCTCTATGTTATAGATTACCTTATAGTTATTAAAATGAAAATATGTACATATTAATAGAGTATCTTAAAATGTTTTTATTTATTATTGAAATCAAATTAAAACAGGCTAAAATCATAACATTTCTTTATATTCTCATACTGTATGTCTATACATACATACATATATACACAAATTTATGTGTGTAATGCATTTATATAATTATGCAAGTTTGTATATATGTCTATTTATCAAGATGGTGCAAGAGGGTTCTCTTGAGCAAGGGATTATTTATAATTTTTCAAAGTATTTCTTATTTGTAGTCCCATTTGTTTTATAAAGTGTGTGTGTACTCGTGTGTGCGTATGTGTGGTGCAATTATAGTTTTGCAATCTTATATTGAAAATGTACATGTGTAAAGAAATAAGTTAAATTAAAAAATATTTATTTATATTTGTGACAACTGGAGAAAGGAGACTTATTATAGGAGTATTGATTTTCCAGTGAATTGAGTCTGTGTTCACAATCCTCATCATGGTGCTGTGGTTACAACCGGGCTGTTGCATCCCAGCAGCTCCTTGGTCTCTCTCAGAGTCTACTATACACGCCAGGGACATTGCAAGCTAGTTCTTACACAAGTTGGCACTTCACATGTGCTATTCTTCCCCCTATGACAGACTTTCTTGCCTTTTCATGAAACTAAGTTCCACTATTTTTTTTTCTTTTACATTATATGTTCTATCATTAATGAGCATCTTATTGATTTTTAAATTTAAATTGGATTTCATAGTGATGATCCTATTTTGTAAATATATATTTGTTGTGTTATTAATTTGTTAAATAGCTGGTACACCCACCAGGCTATAAACTCAATGAGGGTATGGATATGTCTAATTTATTCATTGCTGCATATTCAGTGCCAAATTCTATCTGGCATATAGTAAGCAGTAAGCGTGTATTTGCTGGGGGAAGCAATCAATAAAATAATTTTGTTAATTTCATGTTTGAACTTGGCTTCAGACTCTGATATATAACACAAAGAACTATTTGATGTTCGTATCCATTCATCTTGATCATTTAGCTAAATAAGACACCAAATTGTTTCTAAAATTTATGTGTTTCTAAAAATAGAATCTATCCCCAAAATATGAAAAACTATTCTTAACTGGAATAATTATATAATTTTCCATAGACTCTGAATTTAATTTCCAAAAGGAAGGTTCAAACATGTTTGGGAACATGCAGTTTTGTTTGAGGAAGGGAATCATATTGCATGTTTTCTAATGTGACCATATTGAAGGACCAAGTACTAATTTGTATACCAAATTCTAGAATTTTTGTATTACTTTCAACTTTTATATATGTAACTTTGGTAAGAATATACAACCTATTAATACTTCCATTTCACATTCTGGGAAAAGACACCATCTAACTCAACATATAATGCTCATAGTTTACTGTTGTTTGAAGGTTGTTTATTTAAAGACACCATCTAACTCAACATATAATACTCATAGTTTACTGTTGTTTGAAGGTTGTTTATTTTTAAACTGTGTAATATCCTTTTAGTATTTTCATATAAAAAATCATCTCTTAAGAAAATCTTTAAAATTGAGAGAAAAACTTATACATAATTGCTACCATTATTCAAATCTTTACTGATCATTTTTGTTGTACTGTTACTATTATTATCTGTTGCAATTTAATATTTCTAGTCTCTACAGTTAGAAATATATGCCAGAGAATAATACTATGA
Source organism: Lemur catta (assembly GCF_020740605.2). NCBI lineage: Eukaryota > Metazoa > Chordata > Mammalia > Primates > Lemuridae > Lemur > Lemur catta. The sequence goes on along the minus strand of NC_059136.1, from coordinate 100,103,898 downwards.
AAAACAAAACAAGTACTTTATACAGTCTTACTTGAACTAAGCCATAAATATATTATTTTAAATTTCTAAGAAAGTGAGTAGATTTTCTCATTTCAAATTCCCTTTGAAGATAGTAAACTTAGTTCCATTATTTCTAGAATATGATTCTGTGAAGATAAACATTTATATAAATTTATGTTGTTGAATATGTTCTATAATAAGCAAAGTATTAAAAATTTCCATAGAACATCATGAATGATTACATTATTTGAGAATAAAAGTTAACTCAGTATGTGAGACTTTCTTCATATGATTTTATCAAAGCCTGAAAAATATTAAAGCACATATGTCTAACAAATTGTATTTATGTTTCACATAGAGTATGACCTGTTTTCTTCTTGAGTGACATATTTGCATTTCCCAAGTAAATTTAAATTCAAATGGTGCTGGAGCAATTGGACGTCTATTGACAAAACAAAACAAAAACACTTAAAAATTCTTAATCTAATTTATACAACTTACACAAAAATTAACTCAAAATAAATCACACATTTGGTTATAAAATGTTAAACTTTACAACTAGTAAGCAATAATACAGGAAACAGTCTTCAGAACGTTGTGTCTGGTGAAGAGTTTTAAAACATAACACAAAAAACACAAAGCCTAAGAGAAAAAAATTGGATAAATTGGACTGTATAAAAATTAAAAAATTTTGCTTTGAAAAATAGCCTAAAAAGATGAAAATTCGGGATAAATACTTTTGCTATCCACATGTCTGGCAAAAGACAACTATCTAGAATACATAAAGAGTTCTCAAAACTCAACCTTAAGAAAATAAACAACCTAAATACAAAATGGACAAAAGTCACAAACCAAGGAAGATATACAGATGGAAAATAAGCACATGAAAAGATGTTCAAAATTATTAGCCATAAGAGAAATACAAATGAACAGCACAATATATCAATACATACCTAGGAGAACAGCTGAAATTAAAAAAATAGTGCCAATACCAACCGGTAGCTAGAACACAGAGAAACTTATCTCTCACGTATTGCTAGTGTAAATGTAAAATGTTAAAACCAGACTGGAAGATAATTTGGTAGTTTCTTTTTATACATATACATAATTTTTATTTCAAAATACCAGGGGGTATAATTGTTCTTGTTACGTGGATGAATTGTATAATGCTGAAGTCAGGGCTTTTAGTGTGCCTGTCACCAGTCCAGTGTACATTGTCCCCAATAGCTAAGTTTTTATCCTCACTCTTCCCAAACTCCCCCCTTTTAGGTTTCCAATGTCCATTATTATAACACTTTATAATCGTGTGTACCCATTGTTTAGTTCCAACGTACTAGTGAGAAGATGTGGTGTCTGTCTTTCTATTCCTGAGATACTTCACTTAGGATAGTGGTCTCCAGTTCATCCAAATTGTTGCAAAAGACATGTAATTCATCATTTTTAAGGCTGAGTAGTTTTCCATAGTATACATATACCACATTTTGTTAATCTGCTAATGAATTTACGGGCACTTAGGTTGATTCTGCATCTTTGCAATTGTAAATTGTGCTGCAATAAATATTTGGGTGCATGTGTCTTTTTGATAAAATGACTTCTTTTCCTTTGGGTAGATACCCAGTAGTTGGATTGCTGGATCGAATGGTAGGTCTACTTTTAGTTCTTTGAGAAATCTCCACACTGTTTTCGATAGCGGTCACACTAATTTACATTCCCACCAATAGTGTATAAGCGGTCCTTTTTCACTGCATCCACTCAAAATGTATTGTGTACATATCTATATGTGTGTGTGTGTATGTGTATATATATATACATATATATATATATTTTTTTTTAATAATTCTCATAAGGGTGTGATGGTATATCAATGTGGTTTTAATTTACATTTCCTTGATGATTAGTGATATTGAGCATTTTTTTTCTTGTGTCTGTTGGCCATTTGTATACCTTCTTTTGAAAAACCTTTGTTCATGTCCTTTGCCCACTACTTGATGAGGTTATTTGTATTTTCCTGCTGGTTTGTTTGAGATCTTTGTATATTCTAGATATTAGCCCTTTGTCAGATGTATAGTTAGTGGATTTTTTCTTCCATTCTGTATGTTGTATATTTACTTTGTTGATTATTTCCTTTGCTGTGCAGAAGATTTTTAATTTAATGAGATCAAAAAACTACTCTTACCATAAGACCTGGAAATCACACTCTTGGGTATTATCCCAGTGTTAGGAAAACCTGTGCCCACACAGAAACCACACAATTGTTCATATCACCTTTGTTTGTAATAGCCAATAGTGGAAACACCCAAAATTTCTCTAATAAGTGAATAAACATGCTGTGGTACATCTATACCATGGAACACTACTCAGTAATGAAAAGTATCAAGCTATCAGTACATAGAAACTTGAATGAATCTCAAGGGCAGTTATGCTGAGAGAAAAAAGTCAACATCACAAGGTTTGATTCTGTTTCTATAAATAAATACATATATGTGATATGTATGATTCTACTTATATAACATTCTTCAAATGACAAAATTATGGAGACAGAGAACAGATCAGTGGTTGCCAGGGTAACCTGTTCTATGAACAAGTTTCAATGACACCTATACTTTTTATAATTCTCTCCCTCTCATTTTTTAGATTCTCTGTCCAATAGGGCTTGACAATCAGAACCATGTAGCATTTAACTAACTACATGACTTTTTGAGTTGTTTCCCAGAAATGGTGGAATTTCTGCAAGACAAAAGAGCTGAGATTCTGAAGTCCCCTGTGCAGACGTCCTGCTGCTTCACTATCTCTCACTAAATTGCCCCAGTGCATGTAGCCCCCCATTAAAAGCCCCTGGTCTCCATTGGAGGGGGACAGATTTGTGGCTGCCGTGCCCATTCTGCCAGGTGATGTCAATAGTAATAAAACCTTTCTTCCCTGGCAATACTCATGGCCTCAGTAATTGCTGTGGTATGCAGCGAGTAACCAGACCTAGCCCAGACCCTCCAGGGTTGGTAACACCAATGGTCAAGGATTTAGGGTGAAGGTAAGAGTTGGGTGTGACTATAAATGGGTCACATGGGGGAAACCTTTGTGCTGGTGGTAAGTGCAGGTCTTTACCGCATTGGGGTTTATACACATCCACACAAGTGAGAAAACGTGAAACAACACAGACATTGTACCAATTTCAAATTCCTGGTCCTGATAGAATTATGGATGATGTAACCATAATGGCGACCTGAGTAAAAAGTATATGAGAATTCTCTGTACCATCTTTGCAACTTCCTATGAATCAATAATTCTTTTAAAATTAAAAAATAACAATGTAAAGTCAAATATATTGAATTTTTGATCCAACATTTTGGTTTTCTTTAAATCCATTTTCCTTCAATGTTGTCCAAGATTTTCTGCCATCTTAATTCCTTCTGGCTTCAATTTGTGTTTCTTGCTGGCATTTGATTTCTAACACATCAGTATTGAATGTTTTTCTGCATTAGTGATTATCAAATATGACTGCATCACTGCAAATTCCGAGGGAAGACTTGATTACACTCCTCCTCCCAGGTCCACACTCAGATGCAGCTTCCTGGACACTCTTGGTTCTCCCCATCAAAGCTTCATTAGACGTGCATGGTGGCTGCCTTCCTAGCCAAGGGCAAGCCCTCGTGTGTGAGGATAATGTTTGTCACTACGACTGGGAGACCTCTGACCCTTGATGGACCAGTGACGGGGCTGCTGAATGTGCTGCATTTAAAATTGCTTGTCTTCACTTAATTCAACACAACGACAAGGTCACACAACAAAAATTATGATGCGTAAAATGTACCAATTGACTAGAGAACCATCTGTTCACTATTTTCTCCAATCTGAACACAGAATCTATGCCTTGCCTCTGAGATTCTTTCCAGCACTCTGGGATTGTTACAGCTCTGTGAATCTCCCTCATCCTCTTGAAATAATGCCACCCACGTTTATTATCCTGATTCCCACCATATTTCGTATTGATTTTTAAGGAGTGAGATGATTCAGTAACATCATGTTCCTTTCTAGGCTTTTGCCATGCTACAAATTCTTCCTTCACAGCAGTGTTTTGATTAAGGTGTAGGAGGGAATGCTCTTATAATTTACACTTCACTTCTCAGGTACATTAAAAATAAAGTATTCATATTGTGCTTTTTATTTTCAGCCTGCAGAGTTTATAATCTGGCCTTTTATCTAATTACCTATGTATAACTGTCAGAAGCCAAGCATTCAAATGCTTGATTAAAAAGCTTTCACATTACTAGTCTCATTTTATTAATGGGAACTCTCCATTTTGCAACTACAATGTAATACAAAAAGTGTTAACAATAAAATGATTCAAAAACTGTTCCTTGGTGGTTTACTTTTGGTAATTTAAATTTACACAGTGTCACAATTCTAAGTTCACATAATTGAAAAGTCATATGTGACAATTTTAGCACATGTTGATTTTTCTCTTAAAAGGGCTGGGTAATATATTTTTATACCTTAAATAATGCAGGGCATAGTGCTATGCACTGTGAGTACCGTGTTTCACTTACTTGCTGATTCTCCAAGGCAGCAAAACAGCAATGATTTCCCTCTCTCCCCATCTACCACCCCCCTCAAAAAGTAAGAAATTTCAGAGAGAGAAGAGGAATAGGCTTTGAGATTCATTGCATACCAGGGTGACTACAGTCAATAATAATGTATCATATATTTCAAAATACCAAAGAGACTAAATTTCAAATATCTCACCATAAAAAATGATAGCTAAGCAAAGTGATGGATATGTTCATTACCTGGATTTAATCATGTGCCACGTTATACATACATCAAAACATCATATTTTGATATATTTTTGCCACCAAGATGTATACAACCAGGATTGTCAATTTAAGAAAAGCAGTGATTTGATCAGTGTTTCTTGAGAAGATGCATATTGATGTGTATTGAACAGCCCCAGTAATGAAGAAATATGTTGCCTATTTTTTTCATCCCTCCTTGCCCTGGTGCGCATTCCATACACTCTCTTAATGTGCCCTGTAATAGCTCCCTGCCCACGGGAAGGGAGATGCCAACTGTTTCCCCTCTGACCGACTCCTATGGTTGGGGGCTGTGGGTAAAAATGTAATAGAAACTGAGAAGTAGGGCCTATTTAAATATTGCCAATTTTGTTACCACCCCCAGGTTATCTGTATGAAAATGGATGGCATCTTTAAATGTAAGATAGAAAATTTAAAGCAAATCATCAAGAAGATTGGTGTGAAGATCCATAACCTTGTTTGGGAGCACCTGAAATATTGGAGTAAATTCTATATGCAGTGTAGCCTCCAGACCTGACAAGTATGCATCCCACCTAAACTTCTGTAATATCATCCTGCAATAACAAAAGAAGAAAATCACAAAAATATTTCCTTCACTGATTTGTCAGAGAACATTCTAAATGCCTAACAGCCTGCCTTTTATGAAACTAAAAAAGAGAGCAACACTATATTTAGAGGGTAGTAATTTTCAATGTAGAGCGAACTGTCGGCTATATTTATTCTTGTTCTAAACAGCGCTCCAGGTTTCTATGACAGCAAATATGCTATAGTTACTGAGCATAAGCCCCCATTGAGCTAGCACCAGCCCCGAGGAGCAATTCCAAGGCTGAATTTAGTTAAGGTCACCACTTTTGAATAAATTCATTTTCTCCAAGATATTTTATGAACTATGATGCACATTCCTTCCTTTTGTTGGACAGTAAACCTTTGAAAACTTCATGAAAATATCTAGCTTGCAAGAAAGTCTGTATAAATAGTAAAGAATGTGCTATGTATTCTCTAATTTACACTTAAAATACTTATGCGTTAGGTTGTGTAATGTCATGAATTTGTCAATTAACTGATTTCACGCTAAAATAACTTGATTCTTCTACACGAGATTGTGCATATTTTAGAGGATACTAGTAAAGAATCTACCAATGAACACTTGATACTTTGCTAAACCAGAAACTGAACACCAGATGCAGATCTTCATCAGTAAAATCAGTGGCATGTTCAGCATCATGACGTGTCAGAAATGAGCTTTCATTGCTCAGATCAATGGTGGAAGTTCAAGCTTAAGGACTCTGGAAACACACCCTACTTCTACATGAACAATGACAAAAGTACAGCAGAGGTAACAGTGCATACATGCAACTACGCGCTTGTCAAAACCTGTGGAAATTTACAGCATAAATAGTGAAACTTAATGTATGAAAATTAAAAAAAAAATTATTCATAATGTTGAGGAATGCCAGGAGGGAATGCAGAATGTCACAAAAGGGTGAATTGTATTAAAATGTGTGACACAATCTCACCAAAGGTGATGGGGGAAAGATACTGACCTGATGAACTCTGGACATGAGCAGTCTATAAAACTATAGGCAAAAAACCAAAACAAAATAAAACACCCCCACAAAACCCAAAAAACTGTTCATAACCACTGCACTCTAATTAATAAAGTTGTTTCCCATGGGGTTAGGGGTTAACTATTCTAACACCACTACGCAGTTATGTGTTACTTAATGACAAGAATACACACTGAGAAATGTATCATTAAGCGGTTTCATCATCGTGTGAGCATCACAGAGTGTTCTTACACACACCTACATGGTAGAGCTCACTACACCCCTAGGCTATATGGCATAGCCTCTTGCTCCTAGGCTATACACCTGCACAGCATGTTACTGTACTGAATACTGTAGGCAACTGTAGCACAATGGTATTTGTGTATCTAAATATATAAAATGTACAGTAAAAACATGAAATTATAATCCTACGGGACCACCAGTACTCACGTGGCCCATTGTTGAGGGCGCATGCTATACATGTATACTGGGATGTAACAATGAAAGGAAGGGATGGCAGATGGTGGGAGGCAGGTTTCTCACTGTTGGAGTGGGAGGTTATAGACAAGCAAGGGGTGGGGACTGGAATTGCCTAGGCAGTATGAGACTGGTCCTGGATATACCAACAAGAACTCACATGTAGACTGGTACAGACACGGGTGGCTACCTATCAGAACATTTACAGGCATATGTATACACACGAATTATAAATACAAGTGTTTCCTTGCTCTGTCTGCTGCGAGGAACCAGAAGCAGCAACACATCAGTAAATGAGCACATTTACTACACAGATCTTAGTTTCTAATATCATTCTCCAATAAAAGGCACTAAGGCTCTTTGGAGAAAATGGCTGATTCTATAACTGGAACAGGGAATATACAAGGTGAGCCCTGGGCGTCTTTATAGCATCCCAAGTAAGGAGGTGCTAAAAGAAAATGATGTATTATGTAAAAGGCATTCAGGAACAACTGAAAGAGCTCCAAATGGCCCAAACTGTAACAGTTTGAAATTTACAGTATTGGACTGTACTACCAACTATAATGTAAACATTTACAAGTCCAAACTGATATAAATAAATAATTGAATAAGTAAAGAAGGAATAGAGACACATTTCTTATGGAGAAGAATTCTGAATAATTTACTTCACTGTCACAGAGGAGGGTTGTAGTTCCCCACTCCTTAGGTGTAGACTGCTCATAGTCACCCCTTCCAAAGAGTACAGCGTGGGAGTGGGAAAATAAACAAGAGTAACATTGTGATGGAGAAACGTGACAAACACTGTACCATAGGTAATAAAGTTTAGCAGCCACAGTGGTAAGTCATGTTGACAGCATGTACCTTAATATTACTATGTGATGAAAATTGCACTTTACCTCTGTGATCTTCTTTTCAAAAGCCACAGTGCTAGTCTAACCATAAGAAAACCGCTGGACAAATCCCAATTGAAGGACGTTCTGCAAAATACCCAAGCGGGACTCCTCAAAGTTGTCAAGCTCAGCAAGAATTAGAAAAGCTGAAAATACTGTCACAGTCTTGGTGAAATACTTGCTATTGTAAGAAATGACAGACAAATGATTTTCTTGGAAGGCAAATAAAAGCCAACTTCGCTGACATGTTCCTATCGACAACTGATTTAGGACATGTGCAGTCTATTGTCCTTTGTCTCTAGAATGAGACATTCTAGATGATAGTTGTATATGGTGATAGTTGTATATGTCATAGTTATATATGGTACAGTTCACTCTATGACAGTTTCATAATTTAATATTATTAAATAGTTTTTAATAGTATACTTTGGATCACAATCCAATTGACTATTAATTTCTACATATGTGAGGAAATATTTGTTAGAGTCCTTAAACATTTTATAAGTGATTATTGTAGAACAATTGGACTGACAAATTAGGAAGGGTATAGAGCTTCACCAAGAACAGATTTTATCAACATTCCCTTAGTTTTCAGCTATGTTTAGGCTACAGGAAAACCATCACAATTTGCCTCTTAAAATAATGTATTTTCCATGTAATGAAAACTCTTCAAGATAAAACTTGTTCTGTGTTCTACTACCTTCAGGCAGGAACCTTAAACTTCAGGCAGAAGTTTTAAAGTATTGATCTCACTATTGCAGTTTTATTTTTGGAATTAGATATCCTTATGGGAAAGTTTGCTTACTGGATTTCTGTCTAAATATAGCAACCAGGATGGAAAAGAGTCTTCACAGAAATATAATCAACTATGTTATAAAAAAAAAAAACCCAAAAGGTCACTTAAATACTTTAACAGACTATTTTTTTCCTCTTTTCATAAAATTTTATTACAATTAATCTTTTTATATTTTATTTATTTATTTTATTATTTCAGCATATTATGGGGGTACAATTGTTTAGGTTACATATATTGCCCCTGCCTCCCTTTCCCCCTGAGTCAGAGAGTCAGAACTTCAAGCGTGTTCATCCCCCAGATGGTGTGCATTGCACTCATTATGTATGTATACACCCATCCCCTCCTCCCCCCTCCCATCTGCCCGACACTCGATGAATGGATGAATGTTATTCTTATATGTGCACTTAGGTGTTGATCAGTGAAACCAATTTGATGGTGAGTACATGTGGTGCTCATTTTTCCATTCTTGAGATACTTCACTTAGTAGAATGGGTTCCAGCTCTATCCAGGAAAATACAAGAGGTGCTATATCACCGTCGTTTCTTGTAGCTGAGTAGTACTCCATGGTATATATATATACCACATTTTATTAATCCACTTATGTATTGATAGGCACTTGGTTTGTTTCCACATCTTTGCAATTGTGAATTGTGCTGCTGTAAATACTCGAGTGCACACGTCTTTTTTATAGAATGTCTTTTGTTCTTTTGGGTAGATGTCCAGTAATGGGATTGCTGGATCAAATGGTAGATCTACTAGTAGCTCTTTAAGGTATCTCCAGATTGCTTTTCACAGAGGTTGCACTAGTTTGCAGTCCCACCAGCAGTGTATGAGTGTTCCTATCTCTCCACATCCACGACAACATTTATTGTTTTGGGACTTTTTGATAAAGGCCATTCTCACTGGAGATAAGTGATATCTCATTGTGGTTTTGATTTGCATTTCCCTGATGATTAAAGATGTTGAGCATTTTTACCTACTTTTGTTGGCCATTCTTCTGTCTTCTTTTGAAAAGTTTCTATTCGTGTCCTTGCCCACTTTTTGATAGGGCTGTGTGATTTTTTCTTGCTGAGTTTCCTGAGTTTTAAATAGATTCTTGTTATCAGCCCTTTATCAGATGTGTAGCATGTGAATATTTTCTCCCATTCTGTAGGTTGCCTGTTTGCTCTCGTGATAGATTCTTTGGCTGTGCAGAAGCTTTTTAATTTGATGAGGTCCAATTTATTTATTTTTGTTGTTGCTGTGACTGCCTTTGGAGTCTTCTTCATAAATTCTTTGTCTAGGCCAATGTCTATAAGAGTATTTCCAATGTTTTCCTCTAGAATCTTATAGTTTCACGCTGTAGGTTTAAGTCTGTTATCCACCATGAGTTGATTTTTATGAGACATAAAAAGTGCGGATCCTTTTCAGTCTTCTACAGTGGCTATCCATTTTTCCCAGCACAATTTATTGAATAAGGATTCTTTTCTCCATTGTATGTTTTTGTCTGCTTTGTCAAAGATTAGATAGCTATATGAGGATGCTTTTATATCTTGAGTCTCAGTTCTCTTCCACTGGTAAATATCCCTATTCTTGTGCCAATACCAAGATGTTTTAAATACTATAGCCTTGTAGTATAGTTTGAAGTCTGGTAAATTGATACCTCCCATTTTGCTATTATTGCCTAGGATTGCTTTTCCTATAAGGGTCTTCTCTGGTTCCATACAAAGTGTAAAATTATTTTTTTCTATATCTGTGAAAAATGATGTTGCTATTTTAATAGGGATTGCATTGAATCTGTAGATCACTTTAGGTAGTATAGACATTTTAACAATGTTGATTCTGCCGACCCATGAGCATGGCATGGTTTTGCACCTGTTTACGTTCTCTACTATTTCCTTCCTCAGTGTTTCATAGTTCTCCCTGTAGAGGTCTTTTACCTCCTTAGTTAAATGTATTCCTAGGTACTTTATTTTCTTTGTTTCTATTGGAAAGGGTATTGAGTTTTTGATTTGGTTCTCAGTTTGACTGTAATTGGCATATATGGGTGCCTCTGATTTGTGTGTATTGATTTTGTATCTTGAGACTTTACTGAATTCATTTATCAATTCCAGAAATCTCTTGGTTGAATCCTTGAGGTTTTCCAGATATAGTATCATATCATCAGCAAAAAGTTAGAGTTTTATCTCTTCTGCCTCCATTTGGATGCCTTAATTCCCCTCTCTTGTCTAATTGCTCTAACAAGAACTTCCTGCACTATGTTGAATAGAAGTGGAGATAGTGGCCAACTTTGTCTGGTTCCAATTCTAAGTAGAAATGCTTTCAATTTTTCCCCATTCAGTCTGATGTTGGCTGTGGGTCTGTCATATATGGCTTGTATCATTTTTAGATAAGCCCCATCTATGCCTATTTATTAAGCGTTCTTACCATAAAAGCGTTTTGAATTTTGTCAAATGCTATTTTCTGTGTCTATTGAGAGGATCATATGGTCTTTGTTTTTGCTTCTATTTATGTGGTGAATTACATTTATAGATTTGCATATGTTGAACCATCCCTGTATCTCTGGGATGAAGCCCACTTGGTAGTGATGGATTATTTTTTTGATAAGCACCTGAATTAGGGTTGCTGGGATTTTGTTGAGAATTTTTGCATCTATATTCATAAGAGATATTGGCCTGTAATTTTCTTTTTTTGTTGCGTGCTTTCCTGGTTTTGGTATGAGGGTTATGTTCGCTTTGTCAAACGTGTTGGGGAGCATTCTTTCCTTTTCCTTATTGTGGCCTAATTTCTTCAGGATAGATACCAGTTCTTCTTTGTAGGTCTGGTAAAATTTGGATGTGAAACCATCTGGTCTGGGACTTTTCTTTTTAGGAAGGTTTTTTATTGGTGTTTCAATTTCATTACTTGATATTGGTCTGCTCAGGAATTCTATTTCTTCCTGGTTGAGCCTAGGTAGGCTGTGTGTTTCTAAAAATTTGTCCATTTCCTCCACATTTTCCAGTTTGTGTGCATAAAGGTTTTTGTAGTATTCATAGATGATATCTTGTATCTCCATGGCATGAGTTGTAATTTCTCCTTTCATGTTCCTGATGGAGCTTATTAGCATTCTATCTTTTCTGCTTCTCGTTAGTCTAGCCAAAGGTGTGTCACTTTTGTTTATTTTTTCAAAGAACCAACTTTTTATTTTATTAATCTTCCATATAGTTTTCTTGCTGTCAATTTCATTTAGTTCTGATTTGATCTTATTAATTTCACTTCTTCTGCTGGGTTTCCGGTCAGTCTGTTCATCTTTTTCCAGCTCTTTGAGATCATTCATTAGGTTGTCTCTTTGTGATCTTTCTGTCTTTTGGATATAGGCATTTATGGAAATAAACTTTCCTCTCAGGACTGCTTTAGCTGTGTCCAACAGATTTTGGTAACTTGTGCCTCCTTCGTCATTTAGTTCAAAGAATCTTTTCATTTCCCTCTTGATTTCTTCATTTATGAAATAATTGTTCAGCAGAAGGTTGTTTAGTTTCCATGACTTTGCGTAGATTTGAGAGTTTCTGTTGGGGTTGACTTCTAATTTTGTTCCACTGTGATCTCAGGAGATGCATGGTATAATTTCTATTTTTTTTTAAATTTTTCAAAACATGGTTTGTGTCCTAGGATATGATCAGTCTTAGAGAATGTCCCATGAGCTGATGAGAAGAACGTATATTCAGTGGTTTTTGGGTAGAATGTTCTGTAAATGTCAGTCCAACCCATTTGTTCTAGAGTTCTGCTTCAGTCCATTATTTCTTTGTTAATTTTCTGTTTGGAGGATCTGTCCTGTGCTTTCAGAGGGGTGTTGAAGTCTCCAGCTCTTATGGTGTTGCTGTTTATCATTTTGTTTAGATCAAGTAGAGTTTGCTTTATGAATCCGGGTGCACCTAAGTTGGGTGCATACATATTTAGAATTGTTAGGTATTCTTGTTGAACTGTACCTTTTACCATTATATAGTGACCATCTTTTTCTTTCATTACTTTTGTTAATTTAAAGATAAGTTATCTGTCATCAAAAGTACCATGCCAGCCGTCTTTTGGCTTCTGTTTGCTTGAGATATTATTTTCCACCAGTTCACCTTGAGTCTGAATGCATCCTTGTAGGTTAGATGTGTTTTCTGAAGACAGCAGATACTTGGCTTGTGTGTTTTTATCCGTTCAGCCAGCCTATGTCTCTTTAGTGGGCAATTCAATCATTCACATTTATTGAGAGAACTGATAGGTGGGGCAAATTTCTGATAATCCTGTTGGGTTAAACATTGTTCCTTTGTTTTCTCTCTTAAGCCATTGTGGCATCTGGCCTTTGATCTTTAGCTTTTGACTGATTTTACATTCATGAGTGTTTATTGTGCTGATTCATGTGTAACAGAGTTTTGAGTACTTCTTGGAGGGCTGGTCTTGTCTTGGTGAATTTCCTCAGTCTTTGCTTTTCTGAGAATGTCTTTATTTCTCCTTTGTATACAAAACTTATTTTTGCAGGGTGCAAGATTCTAGGCTGGGCATTATTCTGTTTGAGAAGAATGAGAATGGGGCTCCAATCTCTTCTTGCTTGTAAGGTTTCAGTTGAGAAATCTGGCATTATTTGGATGGGCTTTCCTTTGTATGCTACTTGTTTCTTTCACCTTACAGCTCGTAGAAGGGCCTCTTTAGTGGATATTTTGGTCAGTCTGATGACTGCATGTTGTGGTGTCTTCCTGTTTGCAATGAATATCCCAGGTGTCTTTTGAGCTTCTTGTACCTGGATATCTAGATTTTTAGCAAGGCCTGGGAAATTTTCCTCTATTATATCTTCAAACAGTGTATCCAACCTTTGTGAATTTTCTTCTTCACCCTCAGGGATGCCCATAACTCTCACATTAGGCTTCTTCACATAATCCCACATTTCTTGTAGGCTTTGCTCTTTTCTCTTACTTCTCTGCTCTATCTCTGTGACTTCTTATTTAATTGGAAGGAGATTCTTTCTTTTGTATTATCTACCCTGTTCTTGAGGCTTTCCACTGTATTTTGTAGTTCCATGAATAAATTCTTCATTTCCAGGAGTTCAGTTTGATTTTTCTTTAATATTTCAATTTCTTTATTGAATTTTTGTTCCAAGTCCTGGATTTTTTTGGTGGTTTCTTTGCATTGGTTGCCCATTTTTTCTTGCATACCATTGAGTTTTCTTACAATCCATGTTTGAAATTCTTCTGTCATTTAGTGTTCTGAATTTGGTTTATGTCTATCGCTAGAGAGCTAGTGTTCCTCCTTGGAGATGTGCTTTCCATATGATTCTTCACACTTCCAGAGTTCTTTCACTGAGTCCTTCCCATCTGGATCAGCCATTGCTTCCGACCTTTCAGTTTTCGTTTCAAAAGGATCACGCCGTGTGTAGGCTCTGTTCCAGTAGATGCTGTAGGGACAAGGCAGATCGCAGCTCCTGCCTACCAGCCTGGATGTATGCACTTCTATGTTTGCTTGATCTGCCACTAGGGGGAGCGGCTAATATGTTGTTCAGGGTTCTTGTACCACACAGTTGGGAGGTTGCTCCTGATTGGAAGGGTTACTTGGGGAGCCTACTGTGGCCTCTTGCCAGGATATTTGTTCTCTGACCACTTATTTTGTTCATATAAAAATTCACTTATTTTTGCAGTTTTCATTTAGTTATACATTTAAAAATCTGAAGCTCTTCACACCTGGCACTTAGCATCAAAATGCAGTGTTGGCCGTGGCCTGGAGGAGGGGTTGTGAGCATACACAGGCACATTTCATCCAGCTTGAGCCGTTGATACAACAGCACGGCTAAGGTTTCCCATTTTTAGCATAATCCTCACATAGGGAGAGAACTCAGAATCTAACTTGCATAATGGCTGGAAAAGAACTGTTTTTTTTTCCAAATCCAACAGGTTCAGATTTAAGAAAAGGAGTCAAATCCCTCTTGGGATTAGGATATCAAAGAAAAAGAAATGAGAAGAATTTTAGAGACACATACCTCTAAAATTGCAGTGAGGTTGAGAATTTAGAGTTCAGTTCCCCATACCATTGCCTCACATGCACCGTATAAATCACAGATCTGCCCCCACAACCATGGGGATTCTGGTGCCAACCCCCATCAAGTTCACACCAGAGGTGGTGCTCTCTCTCTCCCCCTTTCTCCCTCTCCCCCATCTCTCTTTTCTCTTTCCTTCCTCATTCATCCCCAGAGGTTGTTTTTCCTGGCACATGAGATTGAGCCACTCCTGCTTGAATGCTTCTCTGATCCTACATGACATGAAGTGGGGGAAACAGGCTTGCTGTCCCTGAGCCTCATGAGAGTCACTTGGGTCCCTCAGGTTGCTCTTGCATGGAATGATCATCAATTCTGATAGATTAATGTTCTTATTATAGGGCACAGAAAATAATTGTGGTGTAAGAGGAAAGATCAATGAAAATATGCTACGAATATCTGTGGTGCACTCAAAACTTACCTATTTCTGATGCACCTAATTTCCCAAAGGAACACCTGATGATAAAATCTTGTAGAATGCTTGTGCTGAGGAGTCTCCCCTTGCAGAGCTTCTCCAGTGGTAGTGAAGCCAACTGTGGCAAGAGGAACAGGGCAGATGCATTTCAATACTGCCTTCAACATTAGCTAAAGTTCCTCATTAGGGGAAAAAAAAAAAAACGCTCTGTACAAACATAATTTAAGATTTAAAAGAAATCATTAATCAAATTGACTATCTCTAAGGTTTGCCTTGAGTGATTTTTCTAACATAATAAAGGTGTAAAGCCATCTTTTGTCACCTTAAAATTTACAACCTGAATTAGTAAGATGGTTTGAGTCAATGTGTAAGATTTTTTGAAACCATTAGGTAATCGTGGTTGCCAGTGGCTTTATTAACCCATAATCTCATTTTATTAACATGTAAACTAAAGTCAGCTCTAAATTGCTTTAGCACCAAGTGACAGTAGGGGCAGAGGGAGGAAATTCATGGAAGTCATGTCTGGAATCAGAAGTTCACATCAGTTTCCTCTGAACATTGACTGAACCTGGCACAACCATCATTTGCTAATTCCCAGTAACAGAAAAAGGAAAAATAAAACACAAAATGAAAATAGTTTTGTGTAGCATTTTTCAAACTGACCTGGTGGTATTCTTTCATGGTTAATATGGGGAAGAAAGTAGGGAAGAGATAAACAAGCTTAAGTTCCAACCACTTTCCTTCTTTTGCTGGTTACTTTATTTTGGAGATTTTGGTTGCCATATGCGTAGCATTGCTATATATATATATAGACAGTACATTGCACAAATAAGAGGTCACCAAACAAAAGGATGATCAGTTTCATTGCCCAAAAATGTATAACCACATCTTTCCTGTTGTCTTTCCAAAAGTGAGGAAATCATTTTAATATCTTCAAAATAAGTAATCATGACTTACTTTTAAGTTTCAGTCTCCTGAGCAGAATTGTTGGAATGGGCCTCATGACCTTTTGAAAATTAATGGGAATTAGCTGGGCCATGTCATAGCTCCTCTGCAGAAGGCTTAATGAAAGAAAATGACAATGGAGGAAAACAAAGACATTTTTAAAAATTGCATTTTTTCTTCTAAGTTGAACTGATTATGAAAATTTCAGTATCAATGCTAATTTCAAATTAAAATATATTCTAGATCAGGGATTTATGCATTTGGGTAATATGTATTAAGGATAATGCATGCTCCCACAAATGACACAGAGAGAAGCCAGATAAATTTACAAATTATATATTCAAAGGTCTGAATGCAGAAGTTATGAAGACTAGAGAGACTAAAATTCTAGGACTGGGAGAAATGTTCCCAGATGAGCAGAGGAAACAGCTTTTGCACCAATTCCAGGGCTGAGCTAAATGGTACGGATGAATAGCTGGCATAGGAAGAAGGATGTTACTAGGAAAAACAAATTAAAACATCAAACTTTTTGAGGCAAACGGAGTGTGGAGATTTGAGGGGCCACCATCACGTGATTAATTCTCAACCACAAGACGGACTGTGGGAGGCTTCGGCGCTGGTCTGAGCACTGTCAGGAATTAGAGAGAAGCCTCCTGTATTCTCAGGATGCTCAGAACAAACCTGAACATGAAATTGTCCTGAGACAAAATAGGGGAATAACAGAGAGAGTCGGTAATTGACACTGAGGATCTACAGTCACTTTACCAAGAGGAACTTAAAACCCTGCCTACTGCCAGAAGATGCAAGACGGGGCTTTCAGCTCTTAGAAAAGGACATTACTGCAGGACAGAGAAAGACCAGGTGTGCTGCTATCCATCTCCACCAGGGTGAGGAAGTCAGAGATTAAGCCCAAAGGTAGCCAACACTGCACTCAATATAATTGAAAAATTTGAAGCTTTGCAGAATTGAAGCACAAAAGCTCTTCCATAGCCTCTGAAGGCTCAGCAGACAAAAACGTGCCAAACTCGCAATGAGAAGCCCTAGAAAGCTACACTTAGAAGGAAGAATTAATTAAAGACAGACTGATTTTTAACAAACTGTCTGTGTCCTGACCCATCCCAGACCCTGACTGGATGGAGGTGATCAGCCTAAACCTGTTCGGAGAAGGAGGCATAGCCACCCTAATGGAACGTAACCACCTGAAGTATCTGTGATTTCACATACCGTCCAGAATACAGTGAAAAGAAGTCATATTTAGTAAATGAAGTAAGATCATGTGATCAATAGTAAGAGAAACAAAACAGAGGACGGGAGCAGAGCCACAGATGATTCAGATCTTAAAAGTAGCAAACAAGAAATTTAACTATAATTACTATCTTTAAGAAAATAAAAAGTATATAAAAGAATAAAGAATTTATTCACATAATTTGAATCTATAAAAATAGTTAAAATTCTAAAAATTAAAAATACAATATTGAAATTGATTTTGCAACGGATAATTTTAAAACAGATTGAACATACTATAAACAAAGTAATTTAACTGGAAGTTAGGAAAACGGAGAATACTGTTACTGAATCTTAGGTAGAAGAAATAATAATAAAATATAATAGAATAGTAGAAAAGATTATAAGAGTTATTAAGATCATGCTCAAAAGTCAAACATATTTATAGTTGGAATTAGAAAAGTTAGCAAATAGTGATAGAAATAAGATTTGAAGATGTGATTCATAATTTTCCAAAACATAAGAAAAATATTAATTCACAGATTCAAGAACCTCAATAATCACCATCAGAATAAATACAAAAAATAACACTTCTCTGCATCAAAGACCAAGAGAAAAAGCAATTGTTTAAAACAAGGTACTTAAATCCTCACTAAGAGAGTCAACGTCTTTTCCCGAGGACCTTCAAAGGAGCACCAGTGAGACTTAGGGGTGACAAAATGACAGACGATAGAAAATGAAATGAAAAACATGGAGAGGTGGGAAAAAATGCCACTTTACAAGTCTATTCCAAGCAAAAGTGTCCTCCAAAGTGAAGTTGACTTCAGGAAGCAAAACTGAAGCGATCAGTTACTAGCAGTTTTGGACTAAAAAAACAAATATAGGGAGTTTATCAAGCAACAGAAAGAAGTCTGAGATGGACAGAAGAAAAGGCAGTATGAATTGGAGACACAAAGACAGAATGGCAGTGTGAGTAAGTATGAGGAGCACTGATTGCACAAAACAAAAACAGTGATGCTCTGTGTGGGTTAAAATTTGTGCAGAACTGAAATGCATGACAACAGCATGCAGAGAGAGAGTAAATGGTACAAGCAAGATTCAAGCAGAAGGGAGTGTGTGGTAAAACTAGTAACTGTTTTAAACAATTGCATGTCGAAAATAAATGTTGTCATCTCTAGATTAACCAATAAAAAACGAAGAAAAGTATACAATCCATATATGACAAACCCACAGCCAACATCATACTGAATGGGGAAAAACTGAAAGCATTCCCACTGCAAACTGGAACCAGACAGGGCTGCCCACTGTCCCCGCTGCTATTCAACATAGTGCAAGAAGTCCTTGCGAGAGCAATCAGGCAAGAGAGCAGAATCAAGTGTGTCCAAATGAGGACAGAAGAGATCAAATTTTCATTCTTTGCTGATGATATGATATTATATTTAGAAAACCCCAAGGATTCAACCAAGAGACTCCTGGAACTGATAAATGAATTCAGTAGAGTCTTAGAATACAAAATCAATACACACAAATCAGAGGCATTCATATATGCCAATAACAGTCAAACTGAGAACCAAATCAAAGACTCAATACCCTTCACCATAGCAACAAAGAAAATAAAGTACCTAGGAAAACATTTAACTAAGGAAGTAAAAGATCTCTACAGGGAGAACTATGAAACACTGAGGAAGGAAATCACAGAGCATGTAAACAGGTGGAAAACCATACCATGCTCATGGATCAGAAGAATCAACATTGTTAAAATGTCTATACTACCCCAAGTGATCTACAGATTCAATGCAATCCCTATTGAAATTCACCACATAAAGAAATCTCTGCAAAGTTCAAAGAATCAGAAACATTCAATATATCATTTTTAGCACGATTAAATTAATAGCCAAATTAATAATAAAATGGAAAAATACCAGGACTTAAAACATTCTTCAATAAGTAATCATTCAATTCAATAAATTACCAACATCATTTTTCACAGATATAAAAAAAATAATCTTACACTTTGTATGGAACCAAAGAAGATCCCATTTAGCAAAAGCAATTTTAAGCAATAAGAACAAAATGGAGGTATTAATTTACCAGACTTCAAACTATACTACAAGGCTGTGGTTATTAAAACAGCTTAGGATTGGCACAAGAACAGGGACACAGACCAGCGGAACAGTATCAAGAATCCAGATATAAAACCACCCTCATACAGCCATCTAATCTTTGACAAAGCAGACAAAAACATACTCTGGGGAAAAGAATCCGTATTTAATGAATGATGCTGGGAAAACTGGATAGCCACATGTAGAAGACTGAAACAGGATCCGCACCTTTCACCTCTCGCAAAAATCAAACCACGGTGGATAACAGACTTAAACCTTAGGAGTGAAACTATTAGAATTCTAGAAGAAAATGTGGGAAACACTCTTATAGACAACGGCATAGGTAAAGAATTTATGAAGAAGACCCCAAAGGCAATCACAGCAACAACAAAAATAAATAAATTGGACCTGATCAAATTACAAAGCTTCTGCACAGCCAAAGAAACTGTCACAAGAGTAAATAGACAACCTACAGAATGGGAAAAAATTTTCACATGCTACACATCCGATAAAGGACTGATAACTAGAATCTATTTAGAACTCAGGAAAATCAGCAAGAAAAAATCAAACAACCCTATCAAAAAGTGGGCAAAGGACATGTACAAAAATTTTTCAAAAGAAGACAGAAGAATGGCCAACAAACATATGAAAAAATGCTCAACATCTCTAATCATCAGGGAAATGCAAATCAAAACCACAATGAGATATCACTTAACTCCAGTGAGAATGGCCTTTATCAAAAAGTCCCAAAACAACAAATGTTGACGTGGATGCGGAGAGACAGGAACACTCATACACTGCTGGTGGGACTGCAAACTAGTACAACCTCTGTGGAAAGCAATATGGAGATACCTTAAACAGATACAAGTAGACCTACCATTTGATCCAGCAATCCCATTATTGGGCATCTACCCAAAAGAACAAAAGACATTCTGTAACAAACATATCTGCACCCGAATGTTTATAGCAGCACAATTCACAATTGCAAAGATGTGGAAACAACCCAAGTGCCCATCAATACATGAGTGGATTAATAAAATGTGGTATATGTATACCATGGAGTGCAACTCAACTATAAGAAACAATGGTGATATAGCACCTCTTGTATTTTCTGGTAAGAATTGGAACCCATTCTACTAAGTGAAGTATCCCAAGAATGGAAAAATAAGCACCACATGTACTCACCATCAAATTGGTTTCACTGACCATCACCTAAGAGCACATTTAGGAATAACATTGATCGGGTGTTGGGCAAATGTGGGTGGGGGAGAGGATGGGTGTATACATACATAATGAGTGCGATGCACACTGTCTAGGGGATGGACATGTTTGAAGCTCTGACTCAGGGGGGTGGGGGGCAAGGGCAATATACATAACCTAAACTTTTGTACCCCCACAATATGCTGAAATAAGAATTAAAAAAAATATATATAACTAACAAAAAAGATAGAGTCAGAATAAAATACTCAATTAATATTGTATTTACACAAAAAAGGAAAAAGAGGAACAAACAAGCACGTTAAAAATCTTGGCAAAGTAGAAAGCAAAGAATTTTAAAAGTTAATAAATAAAGAGACAGGAAAAGAGTTAAAATGATCTAAGATCCTAGCAGAATAGAGAAAATGGCAAGATTAATAAGTTGTAATAAGTTATGGATCAAAGTTCAGTTATCCACTAAAAGAATAGTAAAGAATGTATAACTACAAAGTTAATAAAGAATAAAAATGGAATACTAAAAGTAATGTTTCATCGTACAAAAGAATTCAAGAATGGAACATAAAATAGATTTGTCAAATATAAAGCAAATGATAAAGCTAAGTTTAAAAAAAAACTGGCATTTAATGATAATAAAGAGAACAATTCAATAGAAATTCATGGAAATTTAAATAATGTTCACTCAATAAATTGACCTCAAAATTATGTTTATAAATTCACAAACTAAGAAGACTAAATCCAAAGGCATAGTAGGAGCTTTCACATAACTAATAGCCCATCAAACAACGGATAATATAAGTAAAAATATAGAAATTTTGGTACCACAATAAATAAATAATTTAATTGATGTATTTAATACCTAATGGAACTAAATTCACATTTTTAAAGTACAAATGAGAAATTCACCACATAAAGAAATCTCTGCAATGTTCAAAGAATCAGAAACATTCAATGTATCATTTTTAGCACAATTAAATTAATAACAAAATTAATAAGAAAACAGAAAAATACCAGGACTTAAAACATTCTTCAATAAGGCATGATTCAAAGATAAAATTGACAGAATTTTAAAATATATTGACATAATGATAATGACAATAAAACATGTTTTTGTATTTCCTACAGTCTAGGAAATTTTAAACCTTGAACTTTAGGAAAAGAGAAAATCTGCGTATGAATGAATTAAGCTTCTTACCTGAAGAAAATAATTTTAAAAATGAAATAAAAGCTAAAGAAAGGAAAGTCAAGGAAATATGCAACTGAGAAGACAATTCAGTGAAATACATTAACATATATATAGATACTATAATATATAACAACATACAGATACAGATATAACAGATGTTATAAAAATAGATATAATAGAGAAAAAGAACAAAGTTTTAAAACATTTTCCTTGGGAAGAGTAGTAAAATTGACATTGTCCAGGATAACAATACCATAGGGCTGCAAAACAAGTCTTAGTAAATTTCAAAAGACTGAGCTAATATAAAGCACCTATCTGACCAATATGGAATGAAGGTATTAGGTCATTAAATATGAAATGTCCAACTTCGAATCCAAAGTGTGGTTTATTATATCTCAAACAAGCAGCAGTACAATTAACCAAACTATGTACCTAAACTATCAACACAGTTTTGCCATCTTAAGGGTAGCTTGTTTATGGCAGCAGCAAAGAAGGCTGGAGAGCAAGTGACAACAAAATTGCAAAAAGCATTTTCTATAGCTTGTTGAGAATTGAAGATTTTTCCTTGCAAGAAGGGGTCCAAAGCCTGGAAGAAGTGGTAGTCAGTTGGTGGAAGGTCTGGTGAATACGGTGGATGACAGACAGTTTCCAAGTCCAGCCTCTGTAGTTGGAGCAGCGTTGTTTGTGCAACATGTGGTCAAGCATTGTCTTGTAAGAGGATTGGCCTGTCTCTATTGACCAATCTTAGCTGTTTAATTGCAAACATCCTCATCATTTCATCTAATTGATTGCAGTAGACATCCCCTATAGTCTATTGACCAGGTTTCATGAAACTGTAGTGGATAATACCACTCTGGACCACCAAACAGACACCAGCAGCTTTTTTTCATGAATATTCAGTTTTGGGCTGTGTTTTGGCACTTTTTCTTTATCCAACCATTGTGCCAAATGCTTGTGATTGTCAAAAGGAATCCATTTTTCATTACACATAACAATACAGTGTAAAAATGGTTCACTTTTGTGTTATGACAGCAAAGAAAGGCAAGCTCCAGGACAATTTCTCTTCTGACTCTTGTTTAACTCATGCAGAATCCATCTATCCAGCTTCTTTACCTTGCCAATTGGCTTCAAATGGCCCAGTATTGTTGGAATACTAATTTAAAACCTTACTGCTAATTCACACGTAGTTTGAAATGGATTCACTTCCATTGCAGCTTTCAGCTCATTTTCGACCTTGGTCTCAAGTGACATAATGGCTCCTTTTCAAGATTAAAATCACCAGAACAGAACTTCTCAAATCATCGATGTACTGTGCATGCATTAGCCACATCCTTCCCAAACACTTCATTGATATTTCAATCTGTCTGTGCTGCATTTGTTCCACAACGGAACTCATATTTGAAAATAACGTGAATTTTTTACTTATCCATGGTTTCACAAAAATTGCTCTAAAAAATGTGAAAGATAATCATAACTCACAATGTGTGTTGGCAAGACTGAGGATGTACCTTCACAATAAACATAAAACAAGAAGTGTCGAAGTGAAATGTCAGAGATATCAACTGTCAAACGTAGCACTTACAGAAATAGGACATTTCATACATAATAACCAATTACAATCAATCACACAGGAATACTGAAAAATTCACAAGTGTTTGAAAATTATACAATATATTTTTAAATAACCAATGTATCAAAGAAAAAAACTACAAGAGGAATTAGAAAATATTTAGAGATGAATGGAAATGGAAACACAATACGTCAAAACTTAGGGATGCAGTAAAAGCAGTAGTGCTCAGAAGGAAATTTATAGCAGTAAGTGGCTATATTTTAAAAAGAAAGGAAGAGAAATCTGAAATCAATAACCTAACTTTACATCTTAAGGGACTAAAACTTTTTTAAAAGATGCAAGTTAACCCAAAGCTAGAGGAAGAAAAGAAACAATATAGATTAGCTCAAAGATAAACAAAATAGAAGAAAGAAAATCAATAAAGAGGATTAATGAAACCAAAAATTGGCTCCTTGAAAAAATTAGCAAAATTATAAATTTTAGCTTGACTGATAAGAAAAGTAAAAGAGAGAAGACTCAAATAATTAAAATCAGATATGGAAGGGGGACATTACAACTGACCTTCAGAAATGAAAAAATATATATACATACATATATATATACATATATATATAAAAGAACACTCTTAAAAATGTATGCATCAAACTAGATAGCCAAAATGAGATGGACAAATATTTAGAAATACATAAATTACAAGATTCAAGAAGAAATAGAAAATGAACAGACCTGTAACAAGTGAGAAGATTAATCAGTAACGAAAATACCCAATAAAGGAAAGTCCAGGACCAGATGGCTTCACTAGCGAATTCTACCTAAATATTTAAGTAAGAATTAACACATCTTTCTCAAAATCTTCCAAAAAATATAAAAAGAGGGAACACTTCCTGACTCAATCTATAATCTATACTTACCTAGACAATGACATCAAAAGAAAAAAAAATCAGATCAACATTCCTTAAAAATACAGATGTAAAAATTCTCAACAAAATATTAGCAAAATGAATACAATAGCATATTAAAATGATTATTAACTATGACCAGGTAGAATTTATCACAGGAATGCATAAGAAAGTCAGTCACTGCTGCACCATATTTATAGAACAAAGGGGAATAAAAGCATACATCATCTCAATTAAGTCAGAAAAGTCACTTAACAAAACCCTTCATGCTAAAAACTGTCAAAAAAAAAAATATTAAACACCTGATACTGGAAGGGAACTATCTCAACATGATAAATGACATTTATAGAAAACAACAGCTAACTTCACACTCGATGATGAAAGTCTGAAAACTTTTCCCTATGATGAGGAACACAACAAAGAGGCCCACTTTCACTAATGCTATTCAGCATTTTATTGGAAGTTCTAGCCAGAGCAATTGTACAGGAAAAAAATGAATATATAAAAGTAATCAAATTGGAAAGGAAGACATAAAACTATCTCTATTCACAGATGAATGATCCTACATACAGAAAATCCCAAAGATTCCACAAGAAAACTGCTAGAGCTAATAAACAAATTCAGCAATGTTTGAGAGTACAAAATTAACATGCAAAAAGCAATTATGTTTCTGTTCAGCTGCCGTGAACAGTCTGAAAAAGAAATTAAGAAAGTAATTACATTTATAATAACATCTAGAAGAATGAAATACCTAGAAATACATCTTTCCAAGGAGGTAAAATAAATAAGTGTACATTAAAAACTAAACTATAAAACATTGCTGAAATAACTACTTAAAGCCTAAGTAAATGGAAAGACACAATGTATTCATGGGTAGGAACACTTATTATTAAGATACAGAATTTATCAAATTTCCTATAGCCCTTTTTGCAGGAATAAAAAATCCATTGCTTAAATATATATGAAATCTTGAAGAAACAGCAGAGGTAAAAGACTGACTTACTAATTTCAAAACCTACAACAAAGTGAACGTAAGTATCACAATGTTATGGTGGCATAAGGAGAGACAAAGGAACAATGGGATAGAGCAGTAAGCCCAGAAATAATCCCATACATCTATGGCTAATTGATTTTTGACAAGGATATCAAGTCCATTCAATGGGAAAAGGACAATCTTTTCAAACAAATGGCATTGGCACAACTGGATTTCCATCCATGAATGAAAAAAGTTGGATATCTACCTCATATCATATATAACAATTAACTAAAAATGAATAAATGATCTAAATATTGAATTAATACCATACAATGCTTAGGAGAAAATAAAGAGGTAAATGAATCTTCGTGACCTTGGGTTAGGCAATGGATCTTTAGATACAATACCAAAAACAAAAACTAACTAAATAAATTAATAGATAAACAGGACTTCACAAAAACTAAAAAAAAAAAAGACTTATGTATCAAAGAACATTATCAAAAAAGTGAAAAGAAAACAATCTGTAGAATGGGAGAAAATATTTTCTAATCATATATCTAATAGTTGAATACCAGAATATGTAAATAACTCCCACAAGTCAATAACTAAAAGACAAACGACCCAATTTAAAAATGGGCCAATGATTTGAGTAGATATTTCTTCAAAGAAGACATACAAATGCTTAAAAAGACATAAAAATATACTTAACATCCCTTGTCATTGGAGAAAATTCTTACCAAAACCATGAGATATCACTGCACATCTACTAGGCTAGTTATAGTACGAGAGAAATGAAAGGAGGGGAGCGGGGAAAAAACTAAGTGTTTGGTGACCGTGCAGAGAAAGTGGAACTCTCATACACTGCTGGCGAGAATGTAAACTGGGGCCACTGTGCAAAACAGCCTGTCAATTCTTCATAGGCATAGGTTTACCATATAACCCAGAAATTCCTCTCCAAGGTATATATCCAAGAGAATTGAAAACAGGGACTCAAACAGATACTTGTAAGCAGCATTACTCACAATAGCCAAAAAGGTGGGAAAAAACCAAGTTATCCTCAACAGATGAATGAAGAAACAAAATGCAATCTATAAAAGCAATAGACTACTATTTGGCCATAAAAAGGAATAACTTTCTGATATACACTACTACATGGATGAACCCTGAAAACGGTATGCAAGGTGAAATAAGCCTGACACAAAAGGACAAACATTGTATGAATCCACTTACATGAAATATCTGGAGTAGGCAAATGAATAGACTGAATAGATGAGCGGTTACCAGGGGCAAGGGGAAGGGGTGTTACTAAATGGACATACCGAGTTTCTGTCTGGGGTGATGAAACATTTTGGCAACAGACAGTAGTGATGGTTGCAGAACACTGCAAACGCAAGGAATGCCACTGGAACTGACACCTAAGATGGTTAAAATGGAAACTTTTATGTTATATATATTTTACCACAGGAAAAAAGTTTAAAAATTATCAACATAATATAGCACATTAATAGAAAATGGAGAAAAAATAATATGAAAATATTGATAGATACAGTGAAAGACATTAGCAGAATTCAGCAAACATTCGTGCTAGAGTTCTAACAAAGTAGGAATAGAAAGAAATTTTCTTAATTTCAAAAATCAGAAATCAAGCATTGACAGGAATCATTAACAAGCAGCCTCTGCAGAGTGGAGAAATCCCACTAATTCCCCACACTGCATCTGAGATGCCAGCAAGGCCTCAGATTGGGTCTAACCACAATGTCCCAGCTTGAGTGTATCAGACTTGCCTTAACAAAGGCTAGCGTTAGGACTTGCCAAGATCCACAGGGGATGCAGAGTTTTGAGTTTGCATCCTATAAAATATGCACTGTGACACAGACGTCAGACTTTCCACAGATCTCCCCTAACAAAGTGTGAAGCGAAGCCTCCACAAGTTGAAAATGATTAGCCAGCAGTTGACCTGTCTATGAAAATAAAACATTAACTGTCTTTGTTGGAAGAATACACATTATCTAAAATGTCCACCATGCAGTAAACTGTGCTATATATACAAAGAAACCAAAACATAATTGATAATCAAGAAACACAAAGAATTCAAAAGAAATAAACCAAGATACCCAAACCTGGCATTAAATATGAAAAAGATTTTAAAGCAGCTATTATAAATTTGTTTGAGGATGTAAAACTAAATAATATAAATGAGTTAACAGATGGAAAACCTCAGCATAGAAAACATCAGAAAGGAAAATATGAGAATGTAGAGTAGAGTAGTACTAAAAAATTTCACAGCGTGGGGTAAACAGAAGATCTTTGATGGGAGAAGGAAGTGTCTAAAATCAGATCAATAGAAATCGTACAATCCCAAGAGCAGAAAAAAAAGATTTATGGAAAATGAGCACAGTCACAGGCATGTGTGGAATAGTGTCATAGAGTGTAGACTTCCTCAATGAAAAAAGGGAGAAAGTAAATTTTAAAAATGTCGGGAAACTTAAATTTGATGAAAAACACTTACTTAAAGGATCAGGAATCTCACGAAGCTGCAAGCAAAAATATAAAAAATAAAGAAAGAAAAGAAAGAAAAGAAAAGAAAAGAAAAGGAAGGAAGGAAAGAGAGAGAGAGAGAAAGAAAGAGAGGAGGGTCGAGGGAAGGAGATGGAAAAGGAAGGAGAGAGGTAGGGAAGGAGGAAGGGAGGGAGGAGGGAGGAAAGAAGGAAAGAGAAAAATCAAATAATCAAATCCAGGAATATAACAGTAGAATAGCTGAAAACAAAGATAAAGAGAAAATGTTAACATCAGTCAGGGAAAAAAGAGACATATACAGAGGAATGATGACTCACATGCAAAGTGAATTTTCAACAGAACTTATAGAGGTCAGGCAATGCAATAACATCTTTGAACAACTAAAAAAGTCTGAACTCTATATTCAGTAAAAATACACTTCAAAAATGAGAGTTAAATAAAGATATTTGCTAATAAGCAAAAACTGAGTTATCTTTTCAATTGACCTACACTACAAAAAATGCCAAAAGCTGTTTTTAGGGTTGAAAGGAAATGGATTTACAGGAAGACACAAGATAAAATAATAAATAAAAAAATTTTGATGAATGTCAAAGATGTGGGTTTTCCCCTTTTTGTAATTTCCTTATAAGATGTCTGACTATTTCAAGTAAAAAAACAATAACATCAAGTGGTGCTAGTTATAGTGTTGGAAATTTGCAGTGAACGAGCAATTGAAAGGGTCAGGTATTACCCGACATTTGGGGTCTGAAGCGGTTGCACTAACACAGACTGTAATAACGGAAGGATGCGCATTGTGCTAGGCCGGCCACCAGGGCGCCGGGCTCGCAGCCTGGTTTACAAGTGTGGCGAGGTTGACAAAACGCTAATGCTGCCAAGGTGAGACAGGGCTTTTTTACGTCACCTGGGTCTCGGTCTCGGGGGCACCGCCGCTGGGAGTGAGTGTGGCATCAGCACTGCTGCTTCCCTGTGGAAAGATTAGAGGGGAACGTGCCCTTTCGGTCTTTATGGATGATACCCCAGGACACGGAGACTGTGTCGCAAGTGTGATTACGGGCTCATCTCAGGCTGAACGTGCCGTCCTGGGCTGCCTGTGGCTGCGGGTGTCGGTGAGTTCGCAGCTGGCGTCCCCGGAGCGCAGAGAGCACGGCCGCCTGGCTTCCAGCGGGCACGGAGCGACCGGTTGTGAGTCAGTAGAACCAGCTCCACTGAGCCACTCGGCAGCCATAGAAATACAAGGAAACTGCCGCAGAAGGCAGAATGTGCGTTAAGAAAATTGGCCACAGCCCAACCCAGTGCCGTCAGCGCTAATTTCTGTCTGGAACGGTAGGGACAGGCCAGAGGGAAGGCCGGCGGGCCTGGGTTCAGGGCGCGGCCGCCTGCAGCCCTGGCATCCGCCCTTGGGGACAGCGACAAGATCGATGGTGTTTGTACTGTTCTTACACCGTGTGAAGAGAAACCTGTTTGGGTTTTTTTTTTTTTTCTTATTTTTGTGGTTTTTTGTTTGTTTGTTTTGTTCTGTTTGTATTCAACATCGAAACTTCCCAGAGAATTGCTAAGGCCAAATATTTACAGGCAGGAGTCGCAGTTGCTCACAGTCTACTTCTGGTGCGCTCTCTGCTGAAACTCGGTGATGAGAATTTGTGATTTTAGGGTTCACTGGTTTAGAGCAGGAAGTGAGGAGGTTTTAGTAAAGGTGAAGGGCCATCCCTCAGTATTGCTTTAAATATTGAGTGAAAAGCTATGGGAATGGTTCTTCAGTTGTAATACTTCATATTGATTAGGAGAGAAAAGGACAAGCAACTTATAATTTATATAAGCTACTACATAAGGACCAAAGTTCTATGATGATAAAGGCCATGTGTTGCATTAGAATTTTATTTTGTGTAGTTCTATCAATATTTAGTGAATTTTATAGTATAAGTTCTTTAACTTAATCCATTCTTACATTCACAGATGCTACAGTGTAAAACAAAACAAGCAAAGTATAAAGCTTATAGTACATATTCAGATGCACCCTTCTTTCACCAGTTAACTGTACCCACTGTCTAGGAAAATAAATATGTTTGAAGTTGGAAAAAAGAAAAGAGCAATGAGAGAAGTAGACAAATATTTGATCATTTTTAGAGATTTTAACAAGCTTCTATCAGTAAGTGTTAGGAAAAAAAGCCAAATAATAACTAAAGCAGACTTGAAGAATACCATCTGTCACCTTGACCTAATTTACATTTATAAAGCACTGTACCCAACAGCTTTAGACACACATAATTTTGAAGTATTCATGGAACATGCACCATGAAAGATATATGCTCGACTATAAGTCTCCGTGGCTTTCAAAGTTTTGAGATACTTTCTCTGATATCTTTTTTTAAACAATCTTATTGAAGTATAATTGACATACATAAAACAGCCCATATTTAAAGCATACAGTTTGATGTTTTGCCGTATTTATACACTCATAAAATCCTTCCAGTGATAACAATCTTTCTCGACAGTGTCTCTGTGACCTTTGCACGCCCTCTGCCAACCCTCCCTGTGCCCTCAGACCTAGTCCCCAGGCAGCCAGGTGTGTGAAGGTTGATTTTATGTGTCAGCTTGGCTTGGTTGAGGGACACCCAAAGAACTGGCAAAACATTATTTCTGGTGTGTCTGCAGGCAGTCTGCTGCAGAGAGTATCCTTCACACTGGTGGACTGAGTAGTGAGGACCACTCTCCCCACGCGGGTGGGCATCATTCGAACCTCTGAGAGCCCCAGGAGCACAGAAGGTCTCTTCTGGAGCTCAACATCCGTCTTCTGCCCTCAGACATCGGACCTTTGACTCAGGCCTTTGTACTCCAGCACTTACACCAGCCATGACCCTGCGTGTCCGGCCTGCCGCAGTGGAGTGGAAGCTACAACGCTGGCCGCCCTGGTTCTCAGGCTTTCAGACTCAGACCGAATCGCACCACCAACTTCCCTGGTCCCCCAGCTGGCAGACAGCATGTGATGGCACGTCATGGGACTCCTCAGTACTCCATAATTGCGTGAGCCAATTCCCGGTACAAATCCATTCTTACAGATATATCCTGTTGGTCGCTTCCTCTGGAGAACTCTAACTTACACAAAGCAATTCGCTTTATGCCACTCTGGATTAGTTTACATCTCCTAGAATTTATATACAAGATTGTGTATCCGTAAAGTTGCGTATATCAATAGTTCATTCAATTTTTTTTGTTTATCCATTTATCTATTGATGTATATTTAAGTTGTTTCCAGTTTTATGTTATGAACACTTGTTTACAAAACATGGTAGGAATATACATTTTTATTTCTCTCGGGTAAATATTTAGGAGAGGGATGATGAATCATAGGGTAAGCATATGTTATCATTTTAAGAAACTGTCCAACTATTTCACAAAGTGGTTGTATTCTTCATGTGTGAAAAGTTTAGTTGTTTCACATCCTTGCCAACACTTGCCATGGTCAGTCTTTAAAAATTAGACTTTCTATTAGGTGAGTAGTGGCATGTCATTATGGTTTTAATTTGCATTTCTTTAATGTGTAATTATGTTGAGCATCTTTTCATGTACTTATGTGCCATCTACATATTTCCTTTTGTGAAATATTTGTGCAAGTGAGATTTTTTGCTTTATTATTAAATTTTGAAGGTTTTTAAAAATATCCAACATACTTCCTGATAAAGTGTGAATTACAAGTATATTATTCTTCCTGTGTGTGTGTCTTGTTTTTTATTCTTTTAACAGTATCTTTCAAACAAGTTCTTAATTCTAAAAAAGTCCAATTCATCAATTGCTTTTTATTACGGGCTATAATTTGAGTAAAATATAAAGAAAATTTTTGCTTAACTCCAGGGAACAAATATCTTTTATGTTTTCTTCAAATGGTTTTGTCTTTGGTTTTGTCTTTAGATCTATGAGCCATTTAGTTTTTGTGAATGATGTAAAGAATAGATCACATTTTTACATATAGATATCCAATTATTCCAGTATTATTTTTTGAAAAGACTACTTTTCCAACTAATTGCTTTTGACCTTTGTTGAAAATTAGTTGATCACATGTGTCTTTTCACATAGTCTATATTCTGTTTTATATATATTGTACTAATTCAGAGTAAAATAATAAAAAATAGAGCAAAAATCAATGAAATAAAAGCTGGAAAAAGAACTAAAAAAATTTAAAAAGCAAAGAGTTGGTTCTTCAAAAAAATATTGATTGAATTAATAAACACCTAGCAAGAATGATTGCGTTTGTGGCAGCAATGGATCTCATGGGCCTTCCAAACCAGCGCCAGAGCCTGGCAGGGTCACTGGGGCAGACATGTTGATAAGAGACTCCTGGACTCTCTGAGGGTGACTGGCTCTGTGACTCAACAGTGGCCTTGCTGAACTTTCGCTGGTGCGTCACTGTAATCCGAGAAGCTCGCTCTCGCCGTCCTTCCTGTCCCCACAATCCGTCACTCAGCCAGACCTGCGGCCTGATGACTCCCGCGCACTCCGGGCTCCTTCCGCGTTTTCTCTCACGGGCATGTCCACTAATAAAGTGTTTGTGCTTGGTCCTTTCTGCTTCTTTCCTCAGGGAGAAACAAACCCTTGGAATGAATGAGTGGCGCCAGGGGTCTGAGGAAGCAGGCGGCCGTGTGGACAAGGCCGGCGCGTCCACCGCCCAGCGACAAGGACTTGGCCCGGTCTGGTACACGGGGCAGATGGCCCCTGGGACAACTCGGTGGTTTCGCCGCTAAAGATTTCACCAGGAATGAGCTGGGAAAATATCCTAGAGGAGGAGAATGTTGTAGCAGATGAGATGATATTTTGCTTGAAAAATTATTGGAAGCAACAAGAACAGAAAGCAGAATTGGATGGTTTTTGCTAAGCGGCGCTGATGCTGTGAAGGAAAACACAGAGAGGACGAGGGCTGCGAAGTCGGGAAGCCAAAGGGCACGGAGAGCCGCTCACGGAGAGCCCGTCTCCTGCAGAGACAGCTGAGCAGCACGCTGGCACCTCCCTGCCGGTGTCTCGGGGCTCCAGGGCATTTGAGTGTCCAGCAGCAGCTGTGTTACAAACAGAACAGGCCCGCGGTAGAGAAAGCCTACAACTCTGAAAATTGGGACAGGGACGCTTGATGCATATCCCCTAAGAGTGTTGACTCCGCAGCATCCCTCTGCATCCCAGGGCTTACTCCCCTGGTGGGAGCTGGCACTGCGAGTGTGATGGCGGTGCTGTGGAGACCCCTGGCTGGCACAGCAATAGGTGCTCACTCAAAAGTAGCGACCAGCTCCGCTCCTAGACACCAGGCCCAGCGTAGCCTGGATGGAAGCACGCGGGACCTGGGAAGGGAAGGAAGAATAATGCATGAATTTCCCAGCATGTCCTGGCAAGGGTCAGGAAGAGCTCCTGGGCCCGGGTTTCAAGGCTGCTTATCGAAGGGGCTTGAATGCAAGACAGGGTGCACGAGAATTCATTGGCTTTGGGGCCTTTTATCAGGACACAGGATGCATCATCGTAGAATCCGTAGGCAGGGAAAAACTCACCACCAGGGGGACGCATAGAAGCCCAGGAAAAAAATAATAGCCAAACATCAGCACAGAGGAATATCTGAACTGCCCTGGCAGACAGCAGAGGCTGCAGGATGTGGCACAGTTAGTATCGGCATCATGAAGGCAGGAGACACACCAGGATTATCCCTGATGGGAGGCCTGGAGACAGACCGTTCACAAAGCCACTGGGAATGTACTGGTGAGAGGGTACCAGCTCCACTGTGCAGGGTAGTGATGGTGGCGGGTGGCTGGTCACAGAGCTGATTCATCAATAAGTGGATCAAAATCATATGTCATCAGAGAAATGCAAATTGAAACAAAAATAAGACACTAGAATATATCCATTAGAGTAGCCCAAATCCAAACATTGACAGCACCGGATGCTGGTGAGGATGTGGAGCCATGGGAACTCTGACTCATTCCTGGTGGAAATGCAAAGGCTGCAGGTGCGCGGGATGACAGCGTGGCAGTTTCTTACAAAACTAAACACACTCCTGCCAGCAACTGTGCTCCATGGTATTTGTCCAAAAGAGTTGAAAAGTTATGTCTACACAAAATTCTGCACTTGGATGTGTATGAAGGGTTTTTTATAATTGCCAAAACTGGTAAGGAACCAAGATGTCCTTCAGTAGGTAAATGGCTAAATAAACTGTGGTACCTACAGACAATGGAAATGAGCTATCTGGCCACAAAATGTCACAGAGAAACTTTAAATGCATATTACTAAGCAAAAGGAGCAAATCTGAAAAGCTATACACTGTATCTTTCCAACACTGTGACCTTCCAGAAAGGGAAAGACTATGGATACAGTGAAAGGGTCAGTGTTTGCCAGGGATTCAGGAAGAGGGAAGGATGAGTAAGTGGACCACGGGGGACTTTTAGGGCAGTGACAACACTCTGTATGACCTGCAATGGTCGAGACATGTCATTATACGTACATTTGTCAAAAACTATAGAATACGCAACACTCAGCGTGAACCCTAATGTAAACAATAGGGTGTTAGCTAATAATCCATCAGGATGGTCTCCTCAGTTGTGGCTAATGTACCACACTAATGCAAGATGTCAATAAATGGAGAAACTTAGGGGAGAGGTGCAAGGCAAATTGAAATTCTCTGTACTTCCTGCTCATTTTTCTGTAAACCTAAAACTCCTTTAAGAAATAAAGTCTATTAATTTAAAAAATTGTAAAAGTCATTTTAGCTCACAAGCCACACAAAAGCAGGTGGTGGACCAGATTTGACCTTATTGTAGATTCTGGCAGATGTCACCAAAGTGGCTTTTATGCCAGATGGAGTCTCCTTACTAGGATACTTTAATAAGGTCAGGTATGTGGTCTGTGGCCCTTAAATTGGCAAATACTCTCCTTTATGTTCGAATTAGAAAAAACAATCAGAAGTAGTTCTTGTCCGTGTGGGATAAACAACATTGCTTATTTAAGTTTAACTCAGGCCTACAGTTACTGTTCTTCCCCCATCATAATATAGTCCGAAGAGCTCAGGCCAGTTGGTCTCCAGAAGGACAGCTCTCAGATCGGTTACATCGATGGCATCATGCTGGTTGCACAGGATGAGCAAGGGCTGTAGTCCTGGTAAAACACATATGCCCTGGTGGGTAGCTATAAACCCTGCAAGGACATGAGAGCTGGCCACTTTGGTGAGGTTGGTAAGGGCCCCAGTGGCCCTTGTCATGCCAGGGTATTCCCCTTTACAGTAAAAGACACTGTGTTGCATCCTGTACCCTTAGCACAGACGGGGCTTATGCTGCGTAGAAGGTCTCTGAGGATTCTGGGGGCAGCATATTGTATCTCTAGAAATTTTGCTCTGGCTGTCGAAGGCTGCCAGTCTTGAGTGGGGCCCTGAAGCAGGGAAGGGCACATGCCATCTGCTCTTTGGGTCGTGTGACCGGGCTGATACTGTGGCATTGGAGGTGTCTGTGTGGGGCGGAATGCAGCGGAGACCTTATGGAAGCTTTATTGGGAGAGTCACAGCACAGGCCTGGCATCTAGGCAGGGCTGCTATCCACAGCAGAGAACTATACATCCCTCAACAAACACCTTTTGGTGGGTTTCTGGGCCCTGGTGGAAATGAGTCCCTTGCCCATGTAATACAACGTACCCTGCTAGAACCACCCATTTTGAGCTGAGTCCTATCAGACCTGGCAAATCGTCAGGCCCAGAAGCAGGCAGAGGGCACAAACACAATGCGTGAGCAAATACTCCAGTGCCTCTACCCCAGCTGGCACCTGTGGCCATATGGGGGTGGGGTTCTCATACAGTCAGCCAAAAAAGAAGGAAAAATCCTGCACAGTTTGCAGTGGGTTGGACTTGTGTGGCTGTAAAGTGGAAATGGATAGGGGCTGCACTGCAAACGCAGGCTCAGATGGCCCTGAAAGACTAAAGGGGGAGCCTTCCCAGGGGCAGAGCTATGGGCAGCGCACCTGGTAACCCACTTTTGCAGAAAGAAAAGCAGCTGGAGGTGAGACTCCAAAGAGATTTCTTGGCAGTAGCCAATTACCTGGCCATGTGCTTAGAGTCCTGGAAGAAAAATTACTAGAGCAGAGAGAAGGGGGTCTAGGGTAGAGGAATGCAGAAAATATAAGATGGGAAGTGGGGCACAAAGTGTGAAAACATTTGTATCATACGTTAATATCCTCCCAAAGGTATCTGCTATGAAAGAGCCACTGTAAAACCACATGGATACAATAACTAGGCCAGCTGTTATGAGTCAGCCTTTGTCATCACCCTTCCCAGAGCTGTCACAATAGACACAAGAACCAAGTCCAAATATGGTGCAGCATGTGGACCCAGCACAGTGCTGCCTCTCAATGTTGAGTTTTCTGCAACAGACACCAACATTGGGTCTCCAGTGTGACAATGTTCCTTGAGGACACCAACTGGCCCCTTGATGTTAACTCAGCAACATTGTGCTGGGGTCACATTTCAACTCAAAAGGATAGATGCCAGACTCACCAACTCTCTCCCATTTTCACTAACACACATCATTTTTTCAATTTTTTAAAAAATTTCTGCATATTATGGGGTACAAAAGTTTAGGTTACATATATTACCCTTGCCACCCCCCTAGTCAGAGCTTTAAGCATGTCTATCCCCTGGATGATGCACATTGCACTCATTATGTATGTATACATCCATCTCCTCTTCTGCCTTCCATCTGCCTGACATCTGATTAACGTTATTCCTCTCTGTGCACTTAGGTGATGATCAGTGAAACCAATTTGCTGGTGAGTACATGTAATGCTCATTTTTCCATTCTTGGGGTATTTCACTTAGTAGAATGAGTTCCAGCTCTATCCAGGAAAATGCAAGAGACGCTATATAACCATTGTTTTTTACAGCTTAGTAGTACTCCATGGTATACATATTCCACATTTTATTAATCCACTCATGTATTGAGGGGCACTTGGATTGTTTCCACATCTTTGCAATTGTGAATTGTGCTGCTATAAACATTCTAGTGCAGATGTCTTTTTTACAGAATGTCTTTTGTTCTTTTGGGTAGATGCCCAGTAATGGGATTGCTGGATCAAATGGTAGATCTACTAGTAGCTCTTTAAAGTATCTCCACATTACTTTCCACAGAGGTTGCACTAGTTTTCAGCCCCACCAGCAGTGTAGGAATGTTCCTGTCTCTCTGCATCCACGTCAACATTTGTTGTTTTGGGACTTTTTGATAAAGGCCATTCTCATTGGAGTTAAGTGATATCTCTTTGTGATTTTGATTTGCATTTCCCTGATGATTAGAGATGTTGAGCATTTTTTCATCTGTTTGTTGGCCATTTTCCTGTTTTCTTTTGAAAAGTTACTGTTGATGTCCTTTGTCCACTTTTCGATAGGGCCGTTTGACTTTTTCTTGCTGATTGTCCTGAGTTCTAAATAGATTCTAGTTATCAGCCTTTCATCAGATGTGTAGTATCCAAAAAATTTTTCCCATTCTGTAGGTTGTCTATTTGCTCTTGTGACAGTTTCTTTGGCTGTGCAGAAGCTTTTTAATTTGATCAGATCCCGTTTATTTATTTTTGTTGTTGCTGTGATTTCCTTTGGGGTCTTCCTCATAAATTCTTTGCCTAGGCCAATGTCTATAAGAATTTTTCCAACATTTTCTTCTAGAATTCTAAGTTTCATGCCTTAGGTTCAACTCTGTCACCCATCGTGAGTTGATTTTTGTGAGAGGTGAAAGACGTGGGTCTTGTTTCAGTCTTCTACGTATAGTTATTCAGTTTCTCAGCACCATTTATTGAATAAGGATTCTTTTCTCCATTGTACGTTTTTGTCTGCTTTGTCAAAGATTAGATGGCTATATGAGGATGCTTTTATATCTTGATTCTCAGTTCTCTTCTACTGGTCAATATCCCTGTTCTTATGCCAATATCATGCTGTTTTAAATACTATAGCCTTGTAGCATAGTTTGAAGTCCGGTAAATTGATACCTCCCATTGTTTTCTTATTGCCTAGGATTGCTTTTGCTATATCGGGTCTTCTCTTGTTCCATATAAAACATAAAATTATTTTTTCTATATCTGTGAAAAATGATGTTAGTATTTTAATAAGGATTGCATTGAATCTGTAGATCACTTTGGGTAGTATAGAAATTTTAACAATGTTGATTCTGCTGACCCATGAGTATGGTATGGTTTTCCACCTGTTTATGTTCTCTGCTATTTCCTTCCTTAGTGTTTCATAGTTCTCCCTGTAGAGGTCTTTTACCTCCTTAGTTAAATGTACTCCTAGGTACTTTCTTTCTTGCTATTATGAAGGGTATTGTGTCCTTTGATTTGATTCTCAGTTTGACTTTTATTGGCATATATGAGTGCCTCTGATTTGTGGGTATTGATTTTGTATCTTGAGACTTTATTGAATTCATTTATCAATTCCAGGAGCTTCTTGGTTGAATCCTTGGCATTTTCTAGATATAATATCATATCATCAGCAAAGAGTGAGAGTTTCATTTCTTCTGTCTCCATTTGGATGCCCTTAATTACACTCTCATGTCTGATTGCTCTATCAAGGGCGGACCTTATCGCTAGAGTCCTCGGGCTAGGGGAAGGGAGCTGCCCAGCTCTGTATCACACCACAGCAGCTGGTTTGTGAACCCCCAAAATGGTGACAGCCTGCCCACAGAAAGCCAGCACTGGGGGCCACTGTTCAGGAGTTGGCAGGTGCCAGATCGGGGAACTGAGTCATCAGGATGCCCTGTTGGCTCTTTTATGTCACCCTCCCACAATCTCACGCCTGTTTGGCAGGAGCTATCGCTCTTTCTGACCCACTCTGAGCGGGCCTGTTTGCCCTCAGTAGTTTCCAGGTTAGAGTCCCCTACTTAGTGTTCAGCTCCATTGATCTGGACCTGCTGAGTGCCAGAGGCAAGTTACCTGTCTCCTAACTACTTGTCTCCTAACTACCTGTCTCCTACCCAGTGCAGTCCTGGCCCAGAGATCCAGGGAGTTCAAGATGCTTCCTGCTATTGTCTCCTCTCCATAGAGCCCCACATCTCCTGCAGTGATTTTGCACTGACTTCAGGCAGGTCCTTGTCTGAGTGGATGTGGAGGTCAGTGGGGATGTAAGACGTTCTCCTGTAGGTCTGATCCCACTTCAGTCACTGGCCAGGCATGTGGAACCATCACCCACTCTGTTCTCTATTGTTTGTCTCGCACTCTCCAGATTTTGCCATCCAATCTTCTGTTCACCCTTCTTTTTTTTCCTGTTTTGTGTGTCCTACACTGATTCTCTGCTGATTCACAATGCTGTTCTTGTGGGGGAGTGATCCACTCATCTGTAGCAGATCAAAATCTACACTGCTTTCTCTGACAGCAGGTATCCTGGAAGTTACTTTTACACTGCCATTTTTCAACACACATTTTTTTTTTTATAATAAACTTCTTTCATGTTTATAACTTTCTCAGACTCTGCTTCTCAGAGATCCGAACCAACAAAATAGAGAAGAAAAAAACACATCTTGATGCATTTTAATGAAGTCAGCAAAGCCCTGACACCAAACCTTAAGAGATATGTTACAAGAAATGAAAAGTACAGAGCACAGAATCAAATATCATCATCATTTGATATTATCAAATCAAATCACTCAATATAAAAACAGATAAATATATCATAATTCAGTGGTTTATTCCAAGTTTTTTTCATCATTGGAAACTAATCAAAACAATGCACTACAAAAACAGATTAAAGGAGAAAAAAAATATGATCATGTCAACAGATGTAGAAAAAATCATTTAACAAAATTCAAAAGCCATTCATGATAAAAAAAAATGTTCAGTGTATTAAGAGAACTTCCTCAAGCTGATAAAGGTTCAGTTACAAAAATCTACAAGTCGTTTCATAATTAATGTAGAAATACTTTCACACCAAGGTTGAGAATAAGGCAAGCATGCTCTCTCACTATCCAACAGTGCCGCTGCAATATGGCAGGCAAAGTATAAAAGGATAAAGATAAAAAATGATGAAGTAAATTCCATTAATAGTAACATGTTTGTCTACATAGAAACTCTTACAGAACTGAGGAAAAAATATAGAGTAATAAATCAGCTTAGCAAGTTAACAGATTACTATGTTAAAATACAAATTTAAATTTATTTATATACTGGAAACAAGAAATCAAAAAATTAAGTTAAAAAAACATTTACAATAGCATGATAAAACATAGCCTGTTTAGAAATTAATGTTAGGACAATTTTGTAAAATCTCTACAATGAAAACAATGATAAAAAAAACTAAATTAAAAAAAGGATGTATGTCTTGTTCATGGATTGGAAGACTCATTATTGCTAAACTGTCTAATGTTACAAAATTCATTAAAAATCAGTGCAATATTAACCAAAATTCTTACTTTTTGTGGAAGATTACAGTATGATTCTTCTGTAAAGGACCTAGAATGAGCCCCTAAAAAATAATCTTGGCAAAAAAACAACTAAGTTGGAGGATTTACACTTAATAATTTCAATAAATTCTTAAAGTTACAATAGTCAAGATAGTGTAAAGGTAGATACATTTTTAATCTATTGTAGATCAAAATATACAATTTAGAAATAAACCTGAACATATATTGTCTATTGATTTTTCTCAAGAGAACCAAGGTAATTCAATATGGAAAAGACTGTCTTCTTAACAAAATGTGTTAACAATTTCTTATAAAATTAAACATTCGGTTGCCATGTGACCTTGTTAATTCCACTCAGAGGTATTTACTCAAGATAAATGGAAACATATGTTTACAAAGAGACTTGTGCATGAAAGTACATAACAACTTCACTCATAAAACTGAGAATTTGGAGTAACTCCAATGTGCATATGTGCCCTCTCTGGTGAATAAACATAAAGTGGCACAACCATGCCATGAAATGCTGCTCAGCAATGAGAAAGTACAAAGCACTGATATGCACTATGGAAATGACTCTAAGACTTAACACTGTTTAAAAAGTGCCAGACACAACAGAGTTCATACAAAATTGTATATTTTGTGGTGTCTGCGACAGGCAAACTGATATGCTGTGATTGAAACTAGAGCTGTGGTTTCTGGGGTGAGGCACAGGTATGATTTATGGAAAGAAACATGAAAGTTTCTGGGATGATAGAAATGTTTGTTACTTTAATGGAAGTAGTGGTTACAAGTTGTGTATGTCTGTCAGAATCAATGGAACAGTACTTAAAATGTTTTAATTTTATCACCTGTAAAGTTAACATCTATAAAGTTGATTTTTAAAAAACTGAACAAAAGAATTCCATATTACCTAGCAATTTGTTCATGGACAATTATATATTATGACAAAAACCCATGACAAATATTCATACCATTTCTACTCAGAATAGCTCCAAACTGGAAACTACTCAAATGCACATTAACACTAGAATGCAGTCTATTGTACAACATAACTATAGTTAATTGATGTATTGTGTATTGAAAGTTGCTTAAAGAATAAATTTTTAAGTGTTCTCACACATACACACACAAACACACACATAAAGTATGCAATGCTGAAATGAACATGGGCATACTGGTGTCTCTACAACATACTGATTCCAATTCCTTGGGATATATCCAGAGATAAGACAGCTGGATCATATGTTAGTTCTACTTTTAATTTTTTGAGGAATTTCCATACTATTTCCCAAAATGACTGTACTAATTAATGTTTCCACCAGCAGAATGCAAAGGTTCCCTTTTCTCTACATCCTTATCAATACTTGTTTCATTAGTCTTTTTGATAATGGCTATTCCAGCAAGTGTGAGGTGATATCTCATTATGGTTTTAATTTGCATTTTCCTGACAATTAAAAGTGTTGAGTATTTTTCATATATCTGTTGGCCATTTTTATGACTTCTTTTGAGAAATGTATGTTTAGATCCTTTGGACAGATGTGTGGACAGATCAGTGTACTTAATCTGACTAAGAGAGAGAGAATGGATTTTTTTAAATGATAAAGAAGAGAATCTCAGACACTTTTGAAACATTAGCAAGAGAGCTAACTTCTGTATCACTGGCATCACAGAAGGAGAGGAGAGAAAGAATGCTACTGAAAAAATATTTGAAGAAATAATGATAGAAAACTTCCAGAGTTCAGTGAAAGACATACACTTATAGATTCATGAAGCTGAGTAAAGATCAAATAAAATCAAATAAATCCACACCAAGACACATCATAATTAAGCTTCTGAAAATTAAAGCAAAAAAGAAAAAGAAACAAAAGAAAGAGAGAAAGAAAGAACGGGAGAAAAGAAACAAGGAAGGAAGGAAGAGAAATAAAAAGAGAAAGAGATAAGGAAAGAAGGAAGGAAGGAAGGAAGGAAGGAAGGAAGGAAGGAAGGAAGGAAGGTAGGAAGGAAGGAAGGAAGGAAGGAAGAACGGAAGGAAGGATCTTCTTGAAAGTAGCCAGAAAAAAATAATACATTTCTTTTAGGAAACTCCAATTTGAATGATAGCAGATTTGTCAACTGAAACTATGTAGGCCAGAAAAAGTGGTACAATGTTTTCAAATACCAAGAAAATAGAAACATTTAAAAAATACTTTCAATCATAAATTCTATATCTGTAAAAAATATTCTTCAAAAAAGAGGGAAATACAAACATACTTAGACAAATAAAAATTAATAGAATTTGTTGCAAGCAATTCAATCCTTTAGAAGCTGGTTAAAGGAAAGTTTATAACCAGAAAGGGAATGATAATAGATGAAGGCTTGGACCTTCAGATAGGAAAGAAGAACATGAGAACGGTTAAAACAAGAAAGGGTTAATATAATAGAATAATCTATTTCTTATGAGTTATTTAAATCTTATTTGATCATGGAAGCAAGAATTGTAACACATCTCATGTGGTACCCAATATATTTAGAAGAAATGCTGAAGCAATAATGGCTACAACGTGTATATTGTGCTGGGGAGTGAAGAGAACTAAATGAAAATAAAGTTTATAACTCAAAGTGGTAAAATGTCAACACCGTAGACTGTGATAAATCATAGGATTACATTTTATATACTTTTTTTCTTTCTTTCTTTCTTTTTTTTTTTTTTGAGGCAGAGACCCACTCTGTCACCCTGGCTAGAGTGCCATGGCATCAGCCTAGCTCACAGCAACCTCAAACTCCTGGGCTCAAGCAATCCTTCTGCCTCAGCCTCCCTAGTAGCTGGGACTACAGGCATGCACCACCATGCCCAGCTAAGTTTTTCTATATATTTTTAGTTGTCCAGCTAATTTCTTTCTATTTTTCAGTAGAGACGGGATCTTGCTCTTGCTCAGACTGGTTTTGAACTCCTTAGCTCAAACGATCCACCTTCCTTGGCCTCCCAGAGTGCTAGGATTACAGGCATGAGCCACCGCGCCTGGCCTGGATTACATTTTAATACTTAGAGCATACACCAGAAAAAGAAGACAAAGTGATATATAATTGGATGTTTCCCAATCATCTTAATCAGACAATTGACTTGGGACTTTTCGATTTGACAATGGTGCAAAAGGGATAAGCACTCCTTGTCTTACAATGGGGCTACTTCTTGATAAACCCTTCATAAGGTGAAAGATGATATTTTCGACTTACATTGAGTTTGTCCAGATGTAACCCCATCATAAGTCAAGGAACATCTGTACTAAACAACACTATAAATAAATCAAGATAAAATCCTAAAAAAAAGAAAAAAAAAGTTCAAATGTGATAGGCAAAGGTAAGATGAAAGAACCAGAGAAACCAAACAGGAAACAAATCACAGATTAAGTCCTAGCATATCAATAAATACCTTACATTTAAGTGTCAAAATACAGGAATTAAAAGACAGAGATTGGTGACATGTATAAAAATCATGAGCCATCAATATGCTTTCTGCAAGACACACATAAAATACAAGAAAATAAGTTGAAAGTAAAATATTGAGGAAAACATATATTAATACTCTACAACACTATTTTTTTTAAATAGCTAGTGTGGCTATATTGATAGATAAATTAGAATTCAGAACAAAGGCAATGATTTCAGATAGAAAATTTGTGTAATAATGAAAGAGTCAATCCAACTGGACACATAATTATTACAAATGTGCACATTCCAAACAACAGAGCTACAACAAAACAAAAACTCATAAAGTTGAAAAGAGAAATTTATCCACAATTATCATGGGAAATTGAACACTCTACTCTCAGCAACAGAAAACCAGGAAGGGTAGATTAGAACTAAACAGCTAGTGAGAGATCAGCCAACAAAACCTAATTGACATATGTAGAACAGTTTTCACATCCACTCCACCAACATAAGAGTTCACATTTTCTTTCAAGCCCTCATGGATCATTTATTAAAAGAGACCATATCCTGGACATAAAACAAACTTTG
Organism: Lemur catta; assembly: GCF_020740605.2. NCBI lineage: Eukaryota > Metazoa > Chordata > Mammalia > Primates > Lemuridae > Lemur > Lemur catta. Next base: position 100,059,928 of record NC_059136.1, on the reverse strand, counting down.
TCAAGTGTAAAAGAATTGAAATCATACAGCGTATATTCTCTGACTATAATGGAATAAAACTAAAACCCAGTAACAGAAAGACAACAACAAAATATCCAAACAATTGGAATTAGGCAAAAAGCAGCCTTCTAAATAAAAAACAGATCAAAAAAGAAGTCTCAAAGGAAATTTTAAAAATGTAAAGAACTGACTAAAAATGAAAATGTAAAATATCAATATCTGTGTGACATATAATTTGAGCTTCTAAATGTTTAAAGAAACCAGAAAAGGAAGAACAATATAAATTTAAAGCATTTCTATACACTGAGAATGAACATATGGAAATCAAAGTTAAATATACATTGTCATTTATAATTCCTCTAAAGAAAATCAAGAACTTAGGCATCAACAATAAAACATGTACAGGAACTACGATGAAAATCACAAAATGCTGAAGAAAGAATTTTTAAGTGTTAAGTAAATAAAGAGATGTACCATATTCATGGATTGGAAGATTGAACCTAGTAAAGATACCAATTCTCTTGAAATTAATATACAGGTTTAACACCAGAAAGATTAATATATTACCAATATGCCTGCAAAATGTTTTCATAAATATAGAGATACTTATTGAAATATTTATATGGAAATAGCTAAGAAATATGCCTGGAATAACTAAAACAATATTGAAAAAGAAATATATAGTGGAAGGAGTCACTGTATCCAATATTGAATTTTACTCTATAGCTACAATTATCAAGATAGCATGGTATTGCAGAGACACAGTTAAAGACCAATGGAACAGAATACAGATCCTAGAAATAGCCCCACACATACATGGACAATACACTTTTAACAGTGGTGCAAAAGCAATCAATGGAGACATGATAATCTTTTCATCAAATGATACTAGAACAGTTGGACATCCATAGGCAAAAATATAAACCTCAACCCAATACTCATTCCTTATGCAAAATAAAATGAATCATAGCTTTAATGTGGCCTTCAATAAAATTAAACATTTTTACTCTCCAAAAGCCCCTGTTAAAATGTTAAAGGTTAAGCTATAGACTGGAAAAAAGCATTTATTAATATAAATCATATGTCCAACAAAGGACCCATGCCCAGCGCATAAAAAGAATGTCCAAAATTCAATAGCAGAAAAAAAACAAACAAGAAACATCCACAAAACCCCCAGGATAATCCAATTAGAAAATAGCTAAATTAAAACCACAATGAGATGTTACCTATTTGAATATATTAAAAAAAAATGGTGACCACACCAAATGTCCATGACAGTGCTAAGAAACTGGATCGCTAATACAATTGTTGAAGGGAATATAAAATTGTACAACCACTCTGGAAAACAGTTTGGTAGTTTCCTATAAAACTAAACATGCAATCACCACAACCCAGCAATTGCACTCTTGGGTCTGTATCTCAGAGAAATGGATACTTATGTTCACATGAAACTTTTATATAAATGTTCATAGTAGCTTTATTTGTAAAAACCAAAAACTGGAAACTACTTAAATGCCTTTTAATGGGTGAATCATTAAATAAACTCTGATACATTAATACTGTGCAATGCTACTAAGAAATAAAAAGAAATCATCTATTCATACAAACTTGGATGATTATCCATGGCATTGTGCTGACAAAAAAAAATTGCATACTGTATAATTCATTTTATATAGCCATTCTTGAAATGACAAAATTCTAGAAACAGAGCAGATTGCTGGGTGTCATGGATAGGTAGTTAAGTAGGGCAGGAGGTTAGTGTGAGTATAAAAGGACAACATGCAGGATCCTTGTGGTGATAGAAATGTTCTGTAATTCGATGTATCAATGTCAGTACCCTGGGTGTGATATAATACTACAGTTTTGCAAGATGTTACCATGGGGGAAGTGGGTGTAGTGTACAGGGGATCACTTTTATTATTTCTTGCCACTGTATTTGAATCCACAATTATCTCAAAATTAAAAGTTAGTAATAAAAACAGCTCACTTCTTTATCTTTGCTTCCTTGATACAGATATTAAACCCACACGAGTCCTGTTTTTATGGCCATTTTCCCCCATCAATTGTATTCCAGGATTCATGTGGACACATTGTAACCTAGTTTTGCTGAGGAGATCAGTGACTATTTTAGTTGTCATACTCGTTGTGTCTGCATTTATAAGAGGATTTATGGAAATTCAAATATTGTGTTGTCATCATGATGCTGCTTTACCTGAAGTTCTTGGCTGATGTTATCACTTGCACTGCACAACCACCTGGGCACCCCACCCGCTCTGGTTTCCATGTCACTTAGTACCATTGCCTCAATCTGCAGTCATCTTGATATCTTTCAGAATATCAGAGTTTTTTTCTAAATATTCATTTTTAAATTAATTTTGTATTGTTTCTTCTATACAACAGTAAATTTTCCAAAGTTTTGGTTTTGGATTATTATGTGTTTTCACTTACACTTTTTTCCATATCCTGTAAGCTCTATCTAAATTTGCTTCTCATCTTGATGGATTGCTGCTTACAAGAGTTGTTGGAAGTTAAAACTTAATGTCATAAATACTTGAGAATATATTCACTTTCCCTTAATATTTAAATTCTATGTTAGCTCAACATAAATATATAAATTTGGAATTGTTTTCTTTTAGTTGAAAATATCACTTCATTCTCCATTATTACTTTTTCTGATATTTTCTCCTACTTGCTTTTGTATTTTTATAAGGCTACTACTAATAAGATATTGAAATTCTAGTTCTGTCTTCATATTTATTACCATTTTTTATTTTCTCTGTGATATCTTTTATTTATTTTTAATTTTTAATTATAATGGGTACATAAAGGCTGCATATCTTTACAGGGTACACATGATATTTTGATGCAGGCTTACAATGTGAATTAATCAAATCAGGGTAATTGGGGTACCCCTCACCTCAGGCATTTAACATTTCTTTGTGTTAGGGAAATTCCAATTACACTCTTTTAGTTATTTTAAAGTATACCATAACTTATTGTTGATTATAGTCACTTTATTGTGCTATCAAATAGTGTTTATTCTATCTAACTATCTAACTATATTTTTGCATCTGCTAACCATCCCCACTTTATTCCCCCTCCCCACTACTTTCCCAGCCTCTGGTAACTGGCATTACACTCTCTATCTCCATGGAATCAATTCCTTTTAATATTCAGTTCCCACATATGAGTGAGAACATGCAAGATTTGTCTTTCTGTGCTTGGCATATTTCACTTAACATAATGGTCTCCAGTTCCATCCATGTTGTTGCAAATAGCAAGATTTCATTCTTTGCTGTGGTTATATAATGTTCCACTGTGTAGATGTACCACAATTTCTTTATCCTTTAATCTATTAATGGACACTTAGGTTAATTCCATATCTTGGCTATTGTGAATAGTGCTGCAATAAACATGGGGGTGCAAATATCTTTTTGACATACTAAGTTCTCATCTTTTCAGTACATACCCAGTGGTGAGATTGCTGGGTCATATGGTAGTTCTATTTTTAGTTTTTTAAGAAACTTCCATACTGTTTTCCATAGTGGTTGCACTAATTTACATTTCCAACAACAGATCATGAGGGTTCCCCATTCTTCACATCCTCACTAGCATTTGTTGTTGCCTGTCTTTTTGATAAAAGCCATTTTAACTGGGGTAAGATGATATCCCATTGTAGTTTTGATTTGCATTTCTCTGATGACTAATGATGTTGAGCATTTTTTCATATACCTGTTAGCCATTTGTATATCTATTCAAATCATTTGCCCATTTTCAAGTGGATTATTTGATTTTTTGCTATTGAGTTGTTAGAGCTTCTTATATATTTTAGTTAATAATCCCTTGTCAGATGGGTAGTTTGCAAATTTTGTCTCCCGTTCTGTGGGTTGCCTTTTCACTTCATTGATTGCTTCCTTTGTTATGAAGGAGCTTTTTAACTTGATGTGATCCATTTGTCTAATTTTGCTTTGGTTGCCTGTGCTTTGGGGATATTACTCAGTAATTCCTTGCCCAGATCTTCATCCTGAAGTGTTTCCCACTGTTTTCATTTTGTACTTTAATAGTTTTTGATTTTAGATTTAAGTATTTAATCAATTTTGATTTGATTTTTGTATATGGTGAGAGGTAATGGTCTAGTTTCATTCTTTTGCATGGATATCCCATTTTCCCAACATCATTTACTAAAGAGACTGTCCTTTCCCTACTGTATGTTCATGGCACCTTTGTCAAAGATAAGTTAACTATAGATATGTGGATTTATTTCTAGGTTCTCTATTCTGTTCCATTGGTCTATGTGTCTGGTTTCATGTCAGTACTGTGCTGTTTTGGTTACTAGAGCTCTGTAGTATAATTTGAAGTCAGGTAATGTGATTCCTCCAGTTTTGTTCTTTTTGCTCAGGATGGCTTTGGCTATTCTGAGTCTTTAGTGTTTCTATATAAATATTAGGATTATTTTTTCTATTTCTGTGAAGAATGTCATTGGTATTTTGATAGGGATTGCATTAAATCTGTAGATTGCTTTGGGTAGTATGGACATTTTAACAATATTGATTCTTCCAATCCATGAGCATGGAATATAGTTCCACTTTTCTGTGTCCTCTTCAAATTCTGTCATCAATATTTTATACTTTTCATCATAGAGATCTTTCACTTCTTTGGTTAAGTTTATTCTTATACATTTTATTTTATTTGTAGCTATTGGAAATGGGATTACTTTCTTGGTTTCTTTTTCAGATTGTTTCCTGTTGGCATATAAGAAATGGTACTGATTTTGTATGTTGATTTTATATCCTGCAACTTTACTGAATGCGTTTATCAGTTCTAACAGTTTTTCTTTTTTTATTGTGGAGCTTCAGGTTTCTCTAGATATAAGATCATGTCATGTGCAAACAAGGACAATTTGACTTTTTTTCCAATTTTAATGCTGTTTATTTCTTCTCTTGTCTGATTGCTCTAGCTAGAACTTCAGGTACTGTATTGAATAACAATGGTGAAAGTGAGAATTCTTGTGTTTTTTCAGATCTTAGAGAAAAGACTTCCAGTTTTTCTTTATTCAGTATGATACTAGCTGTGGATCTGTCATATATGGCTTTTAGCATGTTGAGGTAAGCTTCTTCTAGTTTTTTGGGAGTTTATATCATGAAGGGATGTCGAATTTTATGGAATAGTTTTTCAGCATTAATTGAATGATCATATGGTTTTTGTCCTTACTTCTCTTTATGTGATGTATCACTGATTTCTCTCTGGCTGGACTGGGCAAAATGTTCCCTCCATGGGCACTGGCAGAATTGTTTCCTGTGCTGCGTTCCCCTGTGCCAGGGTGGCCCTGAGTTTCAACGCAAAGACCCCACAGTCACTTCACTTTCCCTCCCCAGGCACACGGATTCTCTCCACGCCACTCTGTGTTGTCGTGCAGCACTGCCGAGGATGGGGGGTGGCGTAGGCAATGCAGGACAGTCTTTTCTGCCCTCCTCAGTGCCTCTTTCCTTGATATAATGTTAAAACCAGGTAGTATGATCTGTCACCCGATTTTGGGTTCTTTTGAAGGTGCTTGCTTCTGTGGATAGTTGTTGAATTAGGTGTTTGTGCAGAGGGACGATCACTGGAGGCTTCTATTTGGCTATCTCGCTTCCTCAGAGATCCCTGACGTCTTAGAGGATGCTTCCGCCTGACTTCTCAGCTCTTTATACAGTCCTCAGTTCCACCCATCCTGCTTCATGTGAAAGAGGCTATTCCACGGTTGTCTTTCTTTTTATACTAGCTACACTCCTAAGATGACTCCTTACTGTTCTCTGTGGAAGTGTATTATTTGGGGAATTAGTCACCAGAGCTGGTGTGTGTGCATGAGTCACCTGGTGATCTACGTGATGGATGTGGGGACTGTAAGTGAGAAGAACACACCTAAGGGCAGCATCTGGCATTAAAACCTGCACCTTCTTATTGTCATCTTTGTATGGTGCATGATGAGGTTAGCAGGAAAGAGCAGGGGATATTATAGGATAAAGTATCCTTATCACTCATGTGGATTCAAAGACTTCATTCTGTTGAAATGTAAGACAATTATCCTATCTGTAAATACCAGCATTTACTCCATCTTGCTAAACTGTGTCTATGACATTTATCATTGTGATAGTGAAATTCTCATTCTGTGCACATGTAGTTTATATATTCCTTCATATCTGAGTTACTTACCACACAAAATAAATCAGATAAAATAGAACTGCCAAATCTGATTTTCTGTAAGTATGATGTTGAAGTTAAATTAGAAGATAGAAAATGTATGCTATACAACTTTTCCAAGTTCATTTTTCTTTCTCATGTTTCTAGCTACTTTGTTAAGTCTTTCAACCACAGCACAGGTAACACCTGGTCAGTCTAAAGGCAGGTTCACAGGCCAAAATCCCAGAAGCAGTTTTTTCAATGCACAGTATTAAGCAGACATGAGAAAATTTTGAATAGAAAATAAAATTGTTCCTGTGATTTCTGTTACAATATTGTTATAAAAAGTTACACTATCATAATTATATTAAATAACTTCTTTTTATTTTGTTGTCTTAATTGACTCCTCTCTTCAGGTTTTCTAAACATGAGATGGTTAGGTTTCAGGAATAGGCTCTCTCTCTGTCTCTTTTTATATATCTACCAGGCCTGGCACCTTCTGACAACTTGGGGATGTATGAGGACACTCTGTGGCAATGTAAGAGAGGCACACATAAGGAGAGAGGCACACAGGTGTCTGACCAATGTTATAGGAAACGTGAGAGAGAGTGAGAGTGGGAGAGAGAGAAGCAGCATGAACATGAGTGCAATAAAAAGAGTTAGTGTTCTATGCTTAGGTTTATTTATTCAACCAAAACCTGTTGGACACAGAAATCTACCAAGTAGTGTTTCCCTCATGGAGCTAATGTGTTTCATTTATCACAGGGACACAAAACTCCACTAATTGTGATATCAAGTTCTATTTTTGGCGTTTGTGTGCATGTGTGTTCATGTTTGTGTCTGTGTGTGTGTGTGCACTTGTATTTTATCAGCTAACAGTTAGTAATGTGCAAAGGAGCAAAGAAAACTCATTGTCAGTATAGAATCCAAGTGAGTCAATCTAAATAGTTTAACACACGTTTCTAAAGCTGCATTTCACATCTCAGTAGTGGTCCGGGGAATTCATTTAGTAGGTAGCAACAAAGAAGGGGTTTTTTGGTAATAAAAACGTATAAAAGAAAAACAGTGAATTTCACAATGTAATGATAGGTATTTTTGAATAAACTTTAAAAATTAAGTACATGTTTACACTGAGTGGTAGTGAGTATATGAGTAATAAGTATACTGCAGTAACAGTAAACAAGAACCAAAGACATGGAATGGAATGCTATAGCATTTTTCTATGGCTGAGGACATTTTGATTCCAAGTGGAAGAACTTTTAAGGAAGATTTCCCCTCTTGTTATTGTTGTTATAATTCTGGTGAATGCATGAGTGGCAAGATGGCATCATTTCTACAGAGAAAGCAAGCAATCTTGCAGAGCCTTTATTGCAAATGCAAATTTATTAAGTCACAGGAGATAACAGCAATTTTTCCAAAAAATGTAAAGAATCTGAATTCAACCACATTAATTTATAAAGACATTGCCCAATATAAGGTAAAACAATGCAAAAAATACCTAAAACATTTAATTGGACTATTAATACATGTTACTGGAAAGCCAATGGCTACCACAATGTGATAATAAGGAGATTTTGATACAAAGCCCAACATTGCCCCATAGTACTTTTGGCTTTGTAACCTTTATAAAATGCTCAAATACTGGCAATTCCAAATTTTTAATAATATTGAACATTTATTATGTACCAGATAATATTCAGTATTATATGATTATTCTACTTAAGACTTGCAAGTCTTAAGAAATTAGTATTATCCATGTCCTTGTTCCCAGACGAGGCAGGTGGTGTGGCATTCATTAAGGCATATAGCAAATAGACATAACGTGATCCAAAAGCTGAACACCATGAGACCCTCTTTTGTAATCATTTCTAAAGCACTTTTAGATTTAAAGATCTGTAAATCTACAGATATGAGTTTTCCTAAAAAGGACCAAATAATAAACAGCTTATGCTTTTCAGACAATTTCAATCTCTCTTGAAACCTGGGTGAAAGTGGGAGTCTCCTGAAGCCAAAGATGCTGGATTTTCAGGACCATGCACCAGTGAGGAGAGTGCTGCAGTCAGCCCTGGAAGTCTGCAGAGCACTCCCCTTGAGTCTGCAGCTGGGGAATGATTAGTGCATGAATATGAGACAATTATGTGAAACCAGAGAAAGAACCAAGAGGATTAAAAGGAGCAATAGCAGGGATTCACACGGTATTGTTACAGCTCCTGCTCCTACCAGACAGAATGGAAAACACCGTCATTTATGATGCATCACATAAAGAAGACCTCAGCAAACTTTTTTTCTAAGGGCCAGAGAGCAAATATGCCAGGCTTTGAGGACCATGTGCAGTGTTATAACAGAGAAAATGGCCTGGAAAAGGCTAAAAATGTTTCTGTCTCTTCAAAACCCCCTTACCCTCTTTGGGAACTAAAGCCTATATCCCTGCCTCAGGCCAGTGGTCAGGAGGGGCAGAGGAGTCAATGGGTCAAGGGAATTGTCCAGGTAGAAGTCACAAGATTGACTTAGCTGAAGTTGGGATGAATCAGAGCCTTTAAAAGCTCTGTACTTCTGCTAAGAATCAGGACATTGGTCCTTTGAGACAGGATCTGCCAGCCTCCTCATTGGCTGGCAAATTAATCAACCTCTCTTTCCTTCTCCTTAAACCACCTGTCCTCCTTCTTCTGATGCAGCCTCAGGGACAAGTTCCAAAAGTTGCTAATAGTATTTTATTTTATATAAACCTTTTAAACTTTAAATATTATTTTAGCTCATGGGCTGCGCAAAAGTGCATAAGCCAAATTTATAGGAATACAAAGTTACCCAGCATCTTCCAAAATTAACACAACAATATCTGGGTTCCAACTAAAATGACTACACATGTAAAAATGGAAAATGCAACCAGTATTTGAGAGAAAAATCAATTAATAGAAATGATCAAATTAAAAAGCTTCTGCACAGCCAAAGAAACAGTCACGAGAGCAAACAGATAACCTTCACAATGGGAAAAAATTTTCACATGCTACACATCCGATAACAAGAATCTATTTAGAACTCAGGAAAATCAGTAAGAAAATATCGAACAACCCTATCAAGAAGTGGGCAAAGGACATGAATAGAAATTTTTCGAAAGAAGATATAAGAATGGCTAACAAACATATGAAAAAATGCTCAACATCTCTAATCATCAGGGAAATGCAAATCAAAACCACAATGAGATATCACTTAACTCCAGTGAGAATGGCCTTTATCAAAAAGTCCCAAAACAATACATGTTGGCGTGGATGCGGAGAGACAGGAATACTCACACACTGCTGGTGAGACTGCAAACTAGTGCAACCTCTGTGGAAAGGAATATGGAGATACCTTAAACAGATACAAGTAGACCTATCATTGATCCAGCAATCCCATTATTGGGCATTATCTGAAAGAACAAAAGACATTCTATAACAAAGACATCTGCACCCGAATGTTTATAGCAGCACAATTCACAATTGCAAAGATGTGGAAACAACCCAAATGTCCATCAATACATGAGTGGATTAGTAAAATGTGGTATATGTATACCATGGAGTATTACTCAGCTATAAGAAATAACGATGATATAGACTCTCTTTTGTTCTCCTGGAAAGAGTTGGAACCCATTCTACTAAGTGAAGTATCCCAAGAATGGAAAAATAAGCATTACATGTACTCACCAGCAAATTGGTTTCCCTGATCATCACCTAAGTGCACATTTGGGAATAATACTAATCAGGTGTTGGGCAGATGTGGAGGGGGGGAGGGGATTGGTGTATACGTACATAATGAGTGAGATGCGCAGTGTATAGGGGATGGACATGTTTGAAGCTCTGACTCGGGGGAGTGGGGCGGGCAAGGGCAATATACATAACCTAAACTTTTGTACCCCCATAATAAGCCGAAATAAAAAAAAAAGAAATGATCAAGAAGTGACACACATGATTGAAACGTTGACAAAGTCATCAAAGTAATTATTAGAACTGCATAACATACATTTAAGAGGTTGGAGGAAACATTGCCATGTTAATTACAGACAGAAGATATATAAAAGTCTCAAATTGAAAAAAACTTCAAGAGCTAAAAGCTAGTATGTCTGAGATAAAAAATAAACAAAGTGAATAGAATTAACAGTAGATTAGTCATTGCAAAAGAAAAGAGTAGTAAACTTGAAGACGTAGTAATAGAAACTATTCAAAATAAGAGAAAAATACTAAAAAAATAAATTGAGCATTAATAGGTTGTAAGATAAGAAAAATCAGAGTAATATTTGTGCAAATGGAAGTTCCAGAGAGAAGAAAAGAGAGATGGAAAAGTCATTGGAAAATAATGACCAATTTCTTTCCAAATTTGATGAAAGTTATAAACCCACAGATCCAAGAAGCTTAATACTGCCTAACCACAAGAAATATGAAGAAAAAATACATCAAAGAAAATTAAAATCACATTGCTTAGAAACAGGAATAAATAGGAATCTTAAAATAACCTAAGAAAAAAGACATTATATACACAAGAACAAAGCTAAGAATAACAGCCGACTGACTTTTTGACTTACTGTCAAAAAGAATTTAAACCATAAGGCATTGAAGGAATATCTTTAAAGAAATAATAGACAAAAACAATCAACTTGGAATTCGGTACTCAACAAAATATCTTTGAAAAGTGAATTTGAAATAAAGACATGCAAAACCTGAAAGAATTCTTCACAAACTTGCATTACAATTAGTATTAAATAAAGCCTTGTAGGCAGAACATAAATAGTAACTAATGGAAATCTGGTTCTACACAAAGGAAAGTTGAGCCATAGAAAAGATAATTACTTGAGTAAAAGTCAGTATTTGAATCTGTTTAAAAGATAATTGACCATTTAAAGCAAAATACAATAGCATTGTAGTGTGGGGGTTATAATGTAAGTAGAAGTAAAATCTATGATAATAAAAACATAAAGGCCAAGAAAGGAGAAAGGCAAGTGCCCTTTTATAGGTTATGCTCTTTGGGAAGTGATATAACATCATTGGGCATAGACGACAATAAGTTAAATTTGTAAAAGGTAAATTCTAAAAATGTTAATATAAAACAGAAAGAGTTGTGGCAATTAATCCAATAAAAGGAGATAAAAGGGGAAGATAAAATGTATTTAATTCAAGAGAAAGCAGAAAGCAACTAACAAGAAATAGAAAAAAAACATATAGAAAAGAAGAAAATAAAGAGATTTAAACTCTAAGTTTCAATAACAGCATTAAATGTAAAGTATGCAAATATCCCAATTACAAAACAGAGATCATCAAATTGCATAAATAAAGAAGATCCAATAATTTGCTTTCTATATGAAACTCATTTTAAGTATTAAGAATTAAATATAGTTTAAACTGAAGGAAGGAAAACATACCTCGCTAATACTAATCAAAATAAAGATGGATAAAAATAATATTTAACAACATTGATTTCACAGCAAAAAATATTGCCAGAGATATTGGTTGTCATTTCATAATGAAGAAGGAAATATAACATCCAGGCTCTTAATATCAGAGCTTTAAAAATCATGAAGCAAAATCTAATAGAATTTTAAGAATAAATAGAAAAATCCTCAATTATAGTCAGAGAGCCCACAGACTTTTTCAATGATTGATAGAAAACATAGAAAATCACTAGTGATGTAGAAGAGGTGACTGGTATTAATATTATTCACTAACTTGAATTAATTGATGTTTATGAAAAGTCCACCCAACATTAGCAGAATTCATATTCTTTTCAAGGGCATAAGAACTTTACCAAGAAAGACAATATTCTTGGCCATGAAACAACCTTTAACCAATTTAAACAAGTTTAAGTCATACAAAGTATGTCCTCTGACTACCATGGTATAAAACTAGGAGTCAATAACCAAAAGGCACATTTTTGGAATCTACAAAAATACTGCTGAAACTAAGTGTGATTAGGGAGATCAACATACAAAACTCAATTGTATTTCTATATATTGATAAGAAAACACTAGAAATAAAATTTTTAAATAACAGTATTTACAATATATAAAAAATAATTAAACACTTAGACAAAAGGGGAAGATCTACAAACTGACAAATTTAAAGCATTGATAAGAGAAAATAAAGGAGAACTAAGTAAATGGAGCGATGTCCTCTGTACATTATGAAAAGACTCAAGATTAAGATCTCAGTTCTCTCCAAGTTAATATATATATTTAATGCCACACTAGTTAAAATTTGAATGGACATGTTGTATAGAAATTGAGACATTAACTCAAAAATGTATATGGAAATGCAGAAAACCTAAAGTACCTATAACAACTTTGAATAAAAAAGAACAAAATTGAAGAAATTATGCTAATTGGAGTATTTCGAGACTTATTGTTAATCTACAATAATCAAAACAATGTGATATGGAATAAAGATAGACTAATAATTCAATAGGAACATAACAGAGTTCATGAATAAATCACACATGTGGGTTTAGTTAATTTTCAGAAAGGGCCCCCAAATAATTCTAATTCTAGAACAATTCTCAACAAACATGTTGCAATCATTAGACATACCCATGCACAAAAGATGACCTTAAATCCACATTGCATCATACTAAAAAATTAAATAAATCATGGTGTAAATGTGAAGCCTATGAGAAAACATAAAAGACAATTTTGTGAACTTGGGTTAAGAAAGATCTCTTAGATATGGCACTGAAACAAAATTTATATTATACTTCTTCAAACAACTAAACATTATGATATTAAGTGTGCAACTGAATGAAATATTCATAGAAACATAAAACTAATATATCTCATAAGCAGCAGTCCCCAACCTTTTTGGCACCAGGGACAAGTTTCATGAAAGACAGTTTTTCCCCAGGGCTCAGAGCTGAGGCAGCAATGTGAGTGACGATGGGGACCCACCAGCTGTAAATACAGATGAAGCTTCACTTGCTTGCCTGCCACTCACCTCCTGCTGTGCACCTCCCCCAAGTTTCATGGAAGACAATTTTTCTACAGGGTGGGGTGGTAAGAGGTGGTGGAGCTCTGCGGGCCAGGGGTTAGGGACCACAGCTGTAAAGTATGAAACAAAGACTAAGTTAAATAGACAACAATTTCTGTATGCACATCCTTCAAGAATTATCCATGCTTAAATAAATTAAGTGGTGTATATATGTGATCACATAACTCTTGTTTACTTTCCTGTTTTTATAAACTCATCTTACAAATGAACTCTGCAATTGGAATTAGAAAAATATTTTGAAGAGATTAAGAAGCTGATATTTGCAAATCCCCCTAATGGCACAAAATGTCATATAAATGCTAATTTTCTTAGGTATTTACTAATTTTAAAGCAAATCTCAGTAACTCCTTGCATTTTAGAAAAGCTTCTTAACACAAAAAATTCAATGCTCATTTTCAACATTAATTAAATCTGAAAATGTGCCTAAGAAGTAGAAATTGAGTGTATTAAACCAGTTCTTCCAGTGCCTAAAGCACTCACTGTTAGTTAACAAGGCAGCTTTGGAAACTCTTAATTCCTATAAGCTATAAGTCTATCATCCAGTATCCTGGAAAAGGCATTTGCTTATTTGTGCTCTAGAAATTTAAAACAAACAATGTAGAATTTGCAGAGACTGTTTAAATTATTACAAATTTCAGGATCTTGGTTTATTATTCTATCCTGTGATGGTATTTATTTTAGTGATTAGGCAGGAATTTTGACTTCCTTAAATATAAGCCGTTTCACTGGTGTTTTTTTGTTTATAGAATTACCTGTTTTTGGCGATGTTTTATGGTTTAATTCACTATTATAAATCGTGAAGGGATGTGTGTGTACTGCATAGTGTGTGTTATATGGTATTCAAAATGCAAAATGTACTGAAAATAAATCATTCTATCCCCTATTCCCTAATCGCTGGTTCCTTTCCTCCGTGAGTCCCTTCACAGATGGTCACTTGCTGAAAACTTTGTTCTCCACCTTGGTTATATCTCTTCCAAGGTATCTTAAAAGTCTTTTCTCACTAGTGTATATAGAACTACCTCATTCTTTATAAGTGACAATACATGGATGTGACATACTTGATTAAATAGTGCTGGAGTGGTGGGCATTTATGTTGTTTCAGATAACTTGCTGGTGCAAGCATTACTGCCCAGAATACTCCTGTGCACACGTGCTCACAGAGGGAAGCCGGAGGTGTGCTGCACTGAGGAATCTGCCTCTGGCCCGGGAGGGAAGGCAGCCCACCCGTGCTCATCAGAGCACCAAGCAGCAGCAGGCCTGTGGCAGCCGCCACCTCCCTGCCCCAGTGAGGCCCGGGGCGGGCCAGGCCACCGCTGTAGGAAACCTGGGCCCTGAGTCTGTGTGCCCTCCAGGGCACACCTGGGAGTCAGGAGTCACAGACACATGCCTGTGCTGGAACCACCTGGCACATTCCCAGCAGACGGACAAACACCCAGGACAGGAGAATTATCACCTGAGAAGTGTCCCCTCCTAACACTGCTTCTTGTTGGGTCACTGGGTGCAGAAGATGAAGGAGTGGCTTTGTCAGGCGTGGCGGGTCACATGATCTGGAGTCTCTGTTCCTTAAGCTTCTAGAGCTGACTCAAATGGAGGTCTTCTCATTTTTCCTTTACTCATTGCCTGTCAAAGTAACTAACTGGTAATCCCAGCGGTCAAGAGCTCACTGGCAAATATAGAAACATTTCTGAGAAACACCACTTACTGAAACGAAAAACAGCGCTGCGCTGGATACTGCGGTGCACCCCTCCCATCCACCTGTAAGGCTGAGGGCTCACGCCCCAGGTGCTGGGTGGGTTGGGGGTTGACTGCTGTTCATGGAGCCCCTCTGCCAAACGAAGTTGCCTTGGCCATGGTCACAAACCCTCCCCGCAGACAGTCCAACCCAGTGCCTGGCCTTCGAGGGGGTCATGATGCCCCAGCCCTCTTGGCTCAAAGCCGAGCTCCTGGGAACAGCCACCCAGCGCCAGCACCGCAATTCAGTCCCTGCCTCCGTGCGGTCCTATTTCCCTCATACCTGCAGGTGCCGACCGCCAGAGCGCTGCCAGTCAACCTCTCTGCTCAAACCTCACAGACTAAGGAACCAGACCGAATACCCTATGGGATGGCACATGCTACAAAAAGCAGCATATTATAAAAGATGGGCGAGGAAAAATTACCTGATATTTAAAAGCCCGAAGGTAGGTACTAGCAATATAAAATGAGAAAACATACTAAAGAACCACACAGATATATTAAGCTTGAAAAATATAGCAATTAAATAAAAAAACCTAAGTGAAAGGAAATAGGGGAGAAATCAATTAGTCAATTAAAAAAACATATTGAGATTAGTTAGGGAAAAAAAGCAGCAAATATTGAGAGAGAGAGAGACATAGAGACAAAGAAAGAATATTAAGAAGCATGAAAAATAGAAACCACTAGTAATAAAAATCCTAGAAAAACAGTAATAAAAGTTAGGTGGCAGATATCTTTAAATAATAGATATCTTTAAACATTTTCTCGAAATGGCAAAAAAATAAAGACCCTCCTCCAGATCAAACTCCGTGGTCTTTCCACGCCCCCACCCATCCCTCTGCCATATGATCTCCATCAATATGTTACTGAAAATATAAAAAGCCAGGCACAGTGGAGTGTACCTGTAGTCCCAGCTACGTGGGAGGCTGAGGCAGTAGGATCTCCTGAACCCAGGAGTTCAAGACCAGCCTGGGCAACACAGCAAGACTTGACCTCTAAACGCATACATGCATATACATACATGTATGCATGTATACATAAATAAATTTTTTTTAATAAGTGAAAGCAATCAAACAGGAGCTCTGTCATTGTTGGGTGACAGAGGTACCGTAAGTGTCTGTATTTACCTTCTCCACCCTCTCCCGCGACGGCGGCCAGCGTTCGCCTTTGCCCCTGGCCCCCACTCCTTGTCACGTTCCTATGGGCTTTACTCCTCGGGTTATATGCACTTCAATCCATCCTCTCTATTAAGAGATTTTACTTTAACACATGTAATAAAATAAAACGAAATAGACAAAATGTTTTTTGTTTGAATTAGTATTTCCTTCCAACCATAGTATTATCCCAATTCTCTACATTGTTTAAAACCTTCCAGCCAGGATTTTTGAAATGCAAGGCGTCGTCTCCATCCGTTTCCCCGGTGCTCTGTGCTCGGCGTTAGTCCAGGTCCTGGATCCAAGACGAACCGACAGGCAGACCAGCGACCCTGCTCCGCCTGCCCGTGCCCTGGGTGCTCACGCAGCGCCGCCTGCCCTGTGCCGCTTTGGCCTCCGTGTCCTCATGAATGGGCCTTGTCCTGGATGTTAGTGACCTCGATGGAACAAAATCTAAAGGCCACTCTTCTAGCTGGCCAATCACTTCTCTGTGCGCAGTTGATTCAGCAGCAACCATATGTTAAACATAATTTACGAAAGACCATTGCGTTCCCGAATCCACAGGGGGTCCTGGCCCAGGTCCAGAAGCCAGTTACGGAGACCAGAGGATTGCCAAGGCAGAAGGGGAGTGTATCAAGGATAACGTCAGCGGGATTCGGCAGAACTGCCTCGAGTCCGTCTCCCCGCAGAGAGAGGGTTCGCACAGGGGGGCCCAGAAGGGCCACGTGCACGGGGCAGGCCGTGGAGAAGCGCCGCGTTCCGGAGCTCGGATTCGGAAGTCACAGGCCAGCGGCGTCCGGCGAGCCTCGGCGTCGTTATCCCGCAAAGACTCAGCCATTTACGGGAGGCAGCTCAAAAGGTAAGAGTGTTAGCTAAAGAGGAAAATCCCAGTGTTCTGGTGTCGAGCCCTGCCGGCCTGGGGGTCCGCAGCGTAAGAAGGCTGCAGAGCAAACGCGCGGGCGCGGGTGTCGGGCTGTGTTTGCTCACGGAGCTGATCGCGCTTGCTTGGGACCAGCCTCCTGGCCTGGGCCCGACAGACCAGACCACACCAGGGCACAGTCCCTCGTGCTGGGTGACATGTAATGCAACTCCACTTTGAGGTGGGCCAGTTTGCAAAGAACAACACAGGAGATTCACAGCAGTTAATCGCAAGGGCGCAGCTTACATGAGCTAGCGTGATAAGGAAGTCCCCTCGGTCCTAACACTATACGGGAAGTAACTTCCAAATGACCGATCCACTCCTTGTTCCTTATTTCTGTTTTCTTCAGCCCGTCTTCCTTTAAAGCCAACTTCTCTGCTCAGCTCATCAGCACACCCGTTCTGTTTTATGGAATGAGATGTTGCCTCATTCTACAATCACTAATAAAAGCCAGTTAGATCTTTAAATAAAATGTGCTGTAATTTTGCATTTTGAATGCTCTGACAACCTAAAAAAAGGCCTAAAGGAGGCTCTTGGCAACCCAGGAAAGACGCTTCAGGGGCACAGGTGGGGACACTCACCCCTTTGGGGCCCTTCTCTTTCTTCCTGGCAGAGCCCTGAGGTCATGCGTTCCTCTCAGGCCTGAGCTCTGCCCTTTGTTTGCATTTGAGCTTTCTGATTCCTTTGGCTTTTAGGGTAGTGAGGGTTCCTTTGAGCTGTGAGAGGGCACGTAATTTTGAGGGTTCATGGTGACTGATGGGTCACTGATGGAGACCACAGTTCTAAAGAGTAAGTGGCGGTTACTGAGAAGTGCACGACTCCTGCTGTCAGAACTCAGAGGGGTTTGAGTTGTCCCTTTTTCATTTTTTTTTTTTTTTTTTTTTGAGACAGAGTGTCACTTTGTTGCCTGGGCTAGAGTGAGTGCTGTGGTGTCAGCCTCGCTCACAGCAACCTCAAACTCCTGGGCTTAAGCGATCCTCCTGCCTCAGCCTCCCGAGTAGCTGGGACTACAGACATGTGCCACCATGCCCGGCTAATTTTTTCTATGTATATTTTAGTTGGCCAGATAGTTTGTTTCTATTTTTAGTAGAGACGGGGTCTCGCTCTTGTTCAGGCTGGTCTCGAACTCCTGACCTCGAGCGATCCACCCGCCTCGGCCTCCCAGAGTGCTAGGATTACAGGCGTGAGCCACCGCGCCCGGCCTTTCATTTTTTATCTTGCACACAACGTAGGGGAAATTATTGGCTGTGTTAATCAAGGGAACCTCAGAGCAATCTGGTTGTACCCAACTTCTACCATCAGTGTGTATAAACAGAATTTTTTTAAGGTGGTGAATTTTTTAAATTTTTGTACCTGACAAATAATAATTGTATATGTTCATGGGGAACATAGTGATATTTTGATATATCTAATGTATAGTGATCAGTTAGGGTAATTACCATATCACCTCAAACATTTATTCTTCCTTTGTGTTGGGAGCATTCAATATCCTCCTTCTACCTATTTGAAACTATGTAATATGTTATTGTTAACTGGAGTCACCTTACAGTGGTGTAGAACAGTAGAACCTCCTCCTCTTATCTACCTGCAATTTTGTATCCTCTGACATTCCTTCCTTCCCCTGCCCTTCCCAGGTTATACTGTCTTCTGTTTTACTTTTTATTTCTGTGAGATCAATTTTCTCTTAGCTTCCACATGAGCGAGAACATGTGGCGTTTAACTTTCTCTTCCTGGCTAATGTTACTCAACATAGCTTGTCCTCCAGTTCTATCATGTTGTCACAAATGACAGAAATTCATTATTTTACATGGCTGAATGGTATTCCATTGTGTATGTATACCACGTTGTAGAATCAGCAAGAACAAGAACTGCTCTATTTCTGAAGCCCACAAGCCGGAGCTGGACAACTGTACATAAATTTCAGGGGCCAACCCTTGTGCCTGACATGCAGACCACTCCAAGAGTTCACAAAAATGCTCTATGCTGTAACAGAGACATTCAAACTGCAGACCAGAAAAATATTCCTTGACTCAAATCTAAAAATTCTTTTCAATTGACTGCCCTCTAGAGTCAGAGACTGGGTTTATTCTTTGTTCTAGTCAGTAACCTTTGTGGGGTTTTTTGTTTATTTCAGTTTCTCTGGCTCAGAGGGACCCTGGCTAAAGAGCATAATCCAGCCTCTGGGTAGTCTCCTGTGACAGTCACCACAGTCATCTCCCTGGTGCACTGTGTCCTCTCAGAAAGTTTTAAATGCCTGCATGTGGACATCTGGTGAACACCACATGGTCTCTCTCTGGCTGGGGTCACAAAACCTCAAAGTCACAGGAGATAGCTTGTAACCTATGAATGACACATTCAGACCAAACTGAGAGAGTGGTGGTGGCCAGGAGTAGCGTGCATGCCCTCAGTTCAGTCACACTCTCACCTGGTGAGAGTCTGACCCAAAGGGGCCACTGTTGAGCAAAATTTGTAGGATATTATTGCTTTGAAGTTAGTTCCAGCACTGGGCCCCGGCAAACCAAACCAAACCAAAGCAGAATGGAGTCACTTATGCTAGGTGCCACATACCCAAACGGAACTTTGAAATAGGCCAGTTAAAAAGAAAAAAAAAACCACAAAGATTCACAGCAACCAAACAGAAGAGGCCCAGTGCACCTGGGCTGCCTGATAAGGAGGTCCCCTCTATTTTAATAACTTTGAAGTGACCAGTCTGCTTTTTGTCACTGATTTCTGCTTTCTTCAGCCCTTTGCTGCCTACAGAGCCAACTCCCTCTTCTCAGCTCATCAGGACACCCGTTCAATTTTATAGAAGGATGTGCTGCCCAATTCTAGAATTATTAATAAAAGATAATTAGATATTTGAACTAAATTTGTTGCAATTTTGTCTTTTGCCAGATCACAGTTGGCCATTCTCTGCCTGAAAAGATGCATAGAATGTCAAAGATAAAGCCCACCTAACACATTACAGCAAGCTTCAAACAGATCAAAGACAAATAAAACATTCTAAAGGCTTTTAGAAAGAAGGAAAAATTCACATATAGAAGAACAGCAATCAGACTGGTATGTTTTTCATCATCTCTATTTGATTCAACATACTTCAAGGTAAATTATTATTTCACCAGGAAACAATGATAAATTTGCTTTTTTTCCTGAAAATTGTTACCTTTTTTTCTCTCATCTAATAATAGTGTATAATAGCTCCTAAAATGTTGAATAACAACAGTGATAAACATACTTAATTTTAAGTATGAGAAAAACGGAAATCAGAAAAGTTAAGAAATGTGTAGCATGTCCTGAGGATGGGGGCAAAGGCTTGGCTAGGCCCAAGCTCTCCAGAGCCCAGGGCAGTTTTGCTTGTCCTGTTTGTTTTCACACCGCCTTGTGACGCCCATGCGCACTATGGCATTTCTCAGGGCAGCCTCCGGCTCCTGTGGGGGTGGGGATGCTCCGCCAGGAGGAGAGACGAAATGAGAGAGGAGGTGAGGTGCCATCCTTAGAGCTGTGACAGATTACCAAACAGGAAGGAAGCCAGGGTGCCGGAGTGTTTGCTCAGCAGAGTCGCCTGCCCGGGCACTGATCCAGCTGTGCACTTTCTAAGTCACTGGGCCTCCTAGGGGTAGAATTTTAGTTGTATCATCTTACATCATTCAATCGTCAAAAGACATTCCATGGATAAGTTAACTACAGCTAGAGAAACTGTAAAACTTGCCCAAGTCACATAGCTAGTAAGGATAACCAGGCAGTTTAAAAAAACACAAAAAAACCCAAACACCCTCATTCTTAAGCCTTAGTCTGCTGCCTTCTACTTTGCTAGAGAGTTGGGTAAAAACTTTCCTGGCTTCAAAGGGAAATTTTGTATAGTTATGTTAAAGCTTTATAAAATAAAGGTACCCATAATAATTAAAAATAAAAAAATTAAAAATATATTAAAAATATAAATATATATTTATATATAAAATATATTAAAATTAGATAATCCAAGAATTTCATATTATTTTTTAAAAATGCACATATTTTAAATTAAGCTTTGTATTACAAATTGCACATATTATATCCAATAATTTAAGCTTTTTTATTACAAAGTGCACACATTATATCCAATAATTTAACTTTTAAGGTGTGCTTCACTTAAATAAATTTATGGCATATCATTTTAGAAGGACAGCATTAAGGTAATTGATATTTAATCATATTGTTATTATTGCAATGAAAATGTTAATCACCTAGCTTCTGGATGCATTAGCAGAATAAGTACCTTTAGACACATTCAATTTTTTAAATAATCATTTCCTTCTGAAAATTTTATCTCTTTAAACCCAGTTAATTATTTAAGTCTCCACATTCCTATGATATGACACAAAGTCCCACATATTAGAGATGGTTTATAATAAAAACTGATTTGCACCTAGCAGCTGACAAGGGTTCTAGAAAGTCTGATTACCCCACTAGCTTGCTCTGCTTTTGAGTTACCACCTGCCGCTGTTGAAAGTGAGCCTCAGGCCGGGCTCAGTGGCTCACGCCTGTAATCCTAGCACTTTGGGAGGCCGAGGCGGGCGGATCGTTTGAGCTCAGGAGTTCGAGACCAGCCTGAGCAAGAGCGACATGTTGTCTCTACTAAAAAAATAGAAAGAAATTATATGGACAACTAAAAATATATAGAAAAAATGAGCCAGGCATGGTGGCGCATGCCTGTAGTCCCAGCTACTCGGGAGGCTGAGGCAGTAGGATCGCTTGAGCCCAGGAGTCTGAGGTTGCTGTGAGCTAGGCTGACGTCATGGCACTCACTCTAGCCAGGGCACCAGGCAACAGAGTGAGACTCTGTCTCCAAAAAAAAAAAAAAAAAGAAAGTGAGCCTCTACCATGCAGTGCGCCGTAAAACGTCCACTGTCTGGTGATGTTCTTGTTTGCCTACATTTGCATATCCTTAGAACTTAGCAGCACCTCCTGATTGTTTACACTCAAGTGTTCAACTTCTGTTCCCTTAGTTATGCTTTCAGACCACAACTATCATGCCAGGATGAATAGATTTATGGTTGCTAGATACAGACATATGCTGCTATGGCAATAAATGCACTCTATACACATCTTAGTTTTAAGCCTGCCACCTCTTTATAGTATGTTTAATTGTACCGTAAGACCCTTCCTGACAGCAAAAGTCAGATATGCTTTGATAATATTAAACCTCAAAAGGAAAAGGGTAGGGGTCCCAGAGTCTTTCCTCCTTTATGTAAAAGATTACGTAAAGACTATATAGATGTAGAAGATAAATAGATAGATGATAGATAATTATAACAAATGCAGCTGTGGTTGTCCTCATTAGTAATCTGCATTTTAAAAATTGGATAGTGGATTTCCAGTAATATGTTTGTGCATAATTTTACTCTAAAGAGAACTAAATCTCTGCTAAATAGTGATGTGCATGAGTTCCTCAACCCTAGCATCTGCAACTATTTTTCTCTTTATTGTTTACCTATATATTCCTCAAATGTTCTATCAAAACTAAAAAATCAACTTTATGTAGTTCAGGCAGTTTTTAGGGTTTACTAAATTCACAAAGACAATATTGCATGGATTGTCACTATCGTGCGTCTCTCTTATTCCAGTTCTCATGACTGTTTCTTGAAGTTTTCTTGGCAAAAACACCAGAGCATGGTAGACAGTCACTGTGGAGATGGGCGGACTTCCCTTGTGGCTGGTCTTGGATGTGCATTTAAGTTTCTTCCTCAGCTATAGTTCCTGCGACAGGATTTTATTACATAATTTTTGCCATATCAAGACATTTCCTTTCTGCTTTTAGCTTCCTAAGAAGTTTTATTTATTGAACTTTATTCAATACTGTCTCAGCATCTGTATAATATTTTCTCCTTTAGTATACAGTGTGATGAATACAGTGATTCATTTTTTTTTTCTGTTCTGGAGTAATGTTTTTATTGGAATCAGACCCATTTAATGAAAATGCATTACTGTTTTCAATATTCTTCTAGACTAGCTTAGTTAATATTTAGTCATTTAACATCTGCAAATTGTTCAGTTTTATTTTCTTGTATTATCCTTACATCTTTATGTGCATTTGGAATCAAGAATACAGAAGGCCCGTGAAAGAATCTGAACAGCTTTTTTTTATTCTTTTTATTTTCTGGGATAAAAACTCACAAATTTTCAGAAGGAATGAAATACAAATTTGAAAGAAAATACCTTTATTGCTATCATTTCATTTTTTAATAGATGAGGTTTTGGTCTACTTAAATTTTATTCCTGCATCAATTTTGGTGTGTTATAATTTTCTTGGTGCTTATCAATTAATCTAATTTTTCATCTTTAGCATATTTTTATTATTTTAAATGTCTCTGCTTGGTTTATTTCCATCTTTTCTCTTATTTAATGATTAATCTCATTAGATATTTAACTATTATTACACTTTTCAGAGAACGTGGCTTAATGGCTGTGGTTTTATTCTCATATTTTTTTTCCTTGATCTCCAGTTCATCTGTTTTGGTCATGTTACTTTTCCTTATTTCTTGTTTTATGTTCTTTTTTCCCCCAACCTCTACAGTTTTAGACTTAGCACATTCATTTCTCTAAGTTTTCTGAGAATTTTATTCAACACTATTAATTATCTTCTAAATAACATTTTAACTTGTAGCATTTTTAATATGACTTTGTGTTTATATTTCTTTTTTTTTTTTTCTGGTCCTCTTAACTTACAAGTTACTTACTAAAATGCTATTTAGGTTCCAGCTTCCTGAACTTATTCAGTTATACTTTATGAACTTTTAATTTTATTGCTTTTTGGTTAGAGAACTTGTCCTGCACGACACGGAGAATCACAGCCTTGTCCAATTCTAGAAAGTCTTAACTACACTCTGCACGAACCACGCCCACTGCGGTGAGTGCAGCCCTGTGGCTCTGGACAGGAGTCTTGGGACCTACTGAGGCTTCCTGTGCCTTCTACACAGACACGGAGATGATTTGCGTTAAGTTTCCCTCTCTGCTCAAAAAGAATGTGTTTTCTCCAAAATCTAAGAGCTTCAAAATAATATTTGTATTATTTATACCATTCATAGCTCTGATTGTTGTTGATTGCTGTTTGTCTAATTAATCTCTTAGTTTCTTAACAAGTGTATTAATATCATCAACAATTTTTAATTTATTTACTTCTTCCTATATTTATTTCAGGTGATGCTTATTTAGCTTCTATATTTATTTGAGGTTATATTTATAAGATAGGCCACATAAGATGTATTAATAATACACATACATACACCCACTCAGGCATACCTCTATCTTGCTTCTAATAATATAAAATCATTATAGAAATCATTTGTTTTAATTTTAAAGATTTAAATTGTATGGCGCACTGGGAAGAACCATTGTGTGCCATGCTGAAGAACTCGGTCTGTATTAAATATTTAAGAAACAGGCTCTATTTGTGCAACTATACCCATAAATAGGCTTTTACATTTTCTATAGTTCTTGACTGCTAAAGTTTTTATTCCCGGATACTTAAAGATGTAAGATGACTGATGTTTTCTTATAATATTTTTAATAAAGCATTTACCAAAAGTTTTTCTATAAACACAAATAAACCAATAAAACTCCTATTGTGTTTTACAAATGTCTTATTTTCAGGAAGAAGAATTAGGCAAGTATAAAGTTACACTCAATAAACTTTGTTCTACAATAAAACGATATTATTGAGGGTTTTGGGGACTTTATGACTTCTAGACATTTGTCCAACCTGGCTGCCCACATACCACCAGCACAAACTGCCCAGACGCTGAGCTGCGTGGCCGGCACTGAGCCCCGGCGGCGCCGCGGAGGTGGCCGGCGAGGGTCACTGGCCGAGAACCGGAGACGCGATTGAAGCGGGACCTTGGGGACAGCGACTGGGGGCGGGGCGGGCGGGGGAGAGTCGTGGCGTAACGGCGCGGGGTCTGTAGAAACGGGAGGGAAGGAGTTCGAGGACCGCGAGTCGCGGCGCCCTGCGGCACCGCGGGGCCACAGACGCGTCCCGCTGGAGGCCGTGGGTCCTTCGTAACATCCCTGCGGGAGCACGGCCGCCTGCGCCGGGCGGCCCGAGGCGGAGCGCGGCTGAGGACGAGCGGACACCGCGCACGGCGGGCCGGGTCGGGACCCAGCGTCCGGGCTGGGGGCCCTGGGCAGTCTGGGTCCCCCAGTGCACTCCCTTTTCATATCCGTGCCTTCTCATGCCTTTAATGTTATCCCACCGGTCCTTACATTTGGCCCTTTCATTATACAAAAGAACTGAAATCACTCGGTAACTTTCCGTTTCAGCTGACATGCACGACCCGTACCTTCCGTGTCCGCGTGGCGCCACCCTCGCCGCCCACGCAGGGAGGCCCGGGCCCCACACGCGGCCGCGGCTGCAGCGCATGTGGCTGGCACAGGTTTTCTCCACTGGTCGCCAGTGTTTCTTACAATAACCACTTGTTCTTTTTCCCCTATATCCATATAAAATCCTTTATCATTTTAAGGTGTTTTTTTCTTTCCTTTTGCTCTGACTTTCTGGATCCTGAGTCTTATCTAATACTTTGAGCACCGCTCATACTGATTCAAGAAAGACATTAGCACACAAATCAAACAAATGTCTTGTTTTATTTTATTTTAGAGGAGGAAGCTAATGTTTTTAGACTTTTGGTGTCTTGAGAGTGTTGTTAAAAAGGAAATATTCAACCTAATAAGTTTTTCAAGTTTTAAACTAGTCACACTATTTTTTCAACAGATCTCAGATATAAGTATGATTGTTTACTTGTTCGCTCTTCTTGGAGTTCATACTTCCTTCTTAACAACAATCCTCAAACATGTAGTTGGGCTTTATAAATCCATCATTCTGAATTAATTAGAAATTTATATAAATATTTTGCTTTTGTAGAGAACACAGAAACAATAGTTCCTTGATTCCATGTCAAGGAAGTATTTATTTTCAGGAGTGTTCAGAGTTTATGGGAGCTGCCTACAACTTGCCTCACTTGTTCCCCAGGGCAACGTTGAAAAGGCCAGGAGGATACAATGACCCTCTTCCTATTGTGACTCTACACATGAGGATGCCTCTGCCCTGAGAGTAGGTGATTTGCCCAAATTCTCGCAACAGATACTTCGCAAAGCTAAAACTATATATTATTATAAATATTTATTTTAAAAAATTAAACATTGAACAAGATTGGGCACATATACTTTTCTCATGGTAAATCTGCTCTCCAAATTTCAAGAATTTTCCTTCACAGGTAATAAAATGAAAATGAGCAATATACTTTACTCTTCAGGATTTAGATTGTTCTAATTTGAGAGATTTGAATGAAGCTTAGAGAAGCAGCACATTTTCCCCTCAACTTTGTGTGGTTTGATTTCTCCAAATACACTCAAATGTCCACACATAATTTCCCTTTGTTAGATTAATGGCTCCACTAAAATCCTAAATTTTGAGCAAATGTCCTCAATTTTGGAAAATTGTAACAATTAAAATCATTAAACTCTTTAATTCACTGCCAAGCCAGAATATAACATATTTCTTATTCTACCATTGTTTACTGTTGCCTCGTATATTTCAATGCCTCACTTTCAGTTGCTATTGTTTTATTCAGAAAACATTGCTCACTTTATGTGCTAACATAATCAGCATGGCATTCTCCCTGGAATGTACTAGGTTACATTAAAAAACAATGATAGCAATTACATGATAAATATTTGATATTCTAGTTTCATAGCATTTATCTAAAGCGCTATTATAAAATAAATGTATGCATCCAAAGTGTATCACTTACAGTTTAAAGGCAGTCCAAGTGTCCATTTATTATTCATAACAGTTACAAGCACACTGCTCTGCTTAGTGTAACTTGATGGTGAGTGCAAGTCTAAATGACTCTAGATGCTTAAGAATATTGCTGCAGAAGTTAAATCACTGAAGATTTTCCTTAAAAACTTGTAAATGCATCCTTAAAGTAGGATTGATTATCTGTAGTTAAAAAGTGTGGATTATTGTAGAGAAATGACATCCTCTGCCAACACGAAACTTCAGAGGTGACATTGAGGCCACTGGCTGTGAAAGTGAAGACAGGAGTCTCCCGGAGTTGTGTCACTGGCACCACTCATGGTTTCCACAAAGAAAGGTATGGCTTATACCGCTGCAGTGTCACCTCCCTCCAGCTGCCTCTGCTGGTCCTCAGACACCAAAACTCCTCGTGTGCAGGAGTTGAGAAGGCATCAGGAACATGCCTAGTGTGATTTTGACACTTTAGGGACCCTGTGGAAAGCAGAACATGTGGTTCAAAGGGGAAAAAAGGAATCAAAATTGTCTTCAGTTTACCAAATCTCATCCCCCGGGTCATCCCCCGGCCTGGCTCATTAGGTGGCTGGGGCAGAGAGGGAGCCACAGGGGGAGAAAGAAGGGAGCAGACGGGGGGGCAGAGGCAGGGAAAGCTCAGGCCCCCCGTGCTCCCCGAGGGCTCGCACTTACTTGGAAGCCAAGAGTGGAATTAACACATTACTTTCCCTTGTGCCCTCACCTGACACACAGCCTAATGGAACTAATAAACTTCCTTAAGCATCTGTCTGCTCAATTTCAAAGTTGTTTCTCAGCCACCGGAAGAAATGGGCCCAAGGAAGCTGTAAATCAAGTTTATTGCCTAAACCCCTAATTTTACACTCTAATCACATTATCTTTTACTTGCAGAGATAAATATCTTATTGATTCTCTCCAACAACTTTACACCTTTAGTTTACTTTACCTGTGTCTACAGATGGGGTCTGAACAGAAAGTGATCATAGATCAGGCCACCCGCATGTGCCCAGGTAAACTCATCCAGTTGTGTCCAGATGAAAAACACTATAGTGATCTGCTCTTCCATGAGCTCCTATAAAATGTTCATTAACAAAGTTCCAGGTATGAGGTATGTCACTGTCATTTAAAAAAATATGTTTGGAGAACGCAAATCCCATTCTGACCAGTTACTGAGAATGCCTTTGGGAATTTTGCTGAGACTGTGGGCTATCTATGTGTGGGACACTGACTGACACGTTGCTCTCTGTGTGTCTCAGATGAAATGCCATCCAGCAGGGAGAGCCACTCTGCTGTGGTCTCCCTCAGCACTCCTCTCTCCTGGGCGCACTGCCCTCAGGCCACGGTGGCTGCTTTTTCCTTGAAAAGCCCAAACAAGTTTCTTCCTTTGCATCTAATATTCTTTCTTCCTGGTGAACATGTCTCTTGTCATGTAATATGCTCATTTTCCATTCTGGTGTCATGCAACTGTCGTCTCCAGGTGTCTAGATGCTCGAGGCAGAGACGCTCAGGCTGCAGCCTCACTAGGATTGCTCCATGCTCCTTCCCAGTAATTGCTTTGGTGTTTCCTCCCCTCGTCTCCCTCCCCGGTGGGAATGCAAGGACCGCGGTTGCAGAAGCACATTTGTCTCATTCAGCCATGGGTTTCCCAGGGAGAGTTTATTTAACTGAGATGCCGGGTGTCTGTCACTGAGGTGGTTCTGGACTTAATTCCTACAATTTGGAATCTCATACATGATCCCATTTTTGCACACTCTCCATTCTCCTCCGTCTCTGCGTGAAAGCTGCCCAGTCTCATCTGCCCAAGTCTCATCTGTTTGCATTATGTTTTCCAAGACCCTCACTCTTCTAAATCCCTTTCCCTAAGGCCACGGCCTCAGTATGTGGTCTTCCTCTCGCTATTTGGCGACAGATAGCCAGAGTTTTCCTCCTGCGTAAAGGAGTTGAGCTGCTGTCCAGTCTGTGATGTTTATTCCTTTTCAACCATTGTCACTTTTTTAGGTTTTTGTTACAGCAATGTGCCTTTCCTGATACAAATTCCTGTGTTTGCTAAGGTATACCAGTTGTTCTACCAAACATAAGCATCCTGCAGATTTAAAGGATTAAATATTTATTTATTTCTCACTCACATAATGGTGTGATACAGGCCTAGCTAGATGGACTGAGCCATGAGCAGACCCACGGGCAGATGACCCACGGAGCATGGGATCCAGGGTAATCCTGTGAATTGACAGCCAGAGAAAAGTGGACAAAGAGTAAGGAGGCCACCCCTGGGGACTTGGTGGGAAACTATGGTGGCGGTGCCATTTCGGCCCATCCCAGGGCCCCAGCTGAGTGCCAGGGAGGCAAAGGCCAAAGTCTTGCTATTCCCTGGCTTTTTCCTGAAGGGAAAAAAAAAGTGATGTGAATTTGTCATTTCTGTGGGCTTTAACTCTTAAATACACACTGTGGTTTAGTGCTTTGGTGATCCTTGACTTACCATAAAATGTAATTTATAATTAATTGACAGACATAGTTTCAGCCTACCATAGGTATAGCCAGGGTGTATTTTGATCTATGCAAAATTTTAGATATCGACTCAACAAACTCCATGTCTATGCTTGCTTATTGTCTTCCTTTCATTATCCACTGTTTCTGTTATTTGCCAAAGTCTCCTGGCATGTGCCCGTGGCATCTTGGCATCACATGGAGCAATGCTGGGGGGTGTCTGACGTGATGGGACTATGGAACTAGAGCTGGAGCTGTGCTTATGCTTTCAGGGAGTTGGTCCTGGTGTAGCAGCTTTTATTTCAGAAGTAAATACTTGAAAAGGAAACTTTGTGAGTTTCGGTGTTACATTTTTGATAGTTGCATTATTGCTTTGATATTTTTAGCATTAATTTTGAGTTAATTTTTTTAATAATCTTGTTTGGGGAATTTCAAGAGTATTATGCCACTAATATAATTATTTTTATGTATCTTAGGGCTTCTCTAATACTGAAGCTGATTTTTTTTCAGAAAATCTCAATATTTTAAAATATTTTTCTGCTATATTTAAACTGTTTATCCAAAAATAAAAACAAACAAACAAACAAATAAACCAGGATAGAATTTTCTTCATTCATTAACTTTTCAGGGCAACTGGGCTGAGGCCTGGAACAAAGTATGTTGAAAGATACAGCTATAAAAGGGAACATTGAAGTGCACTTAGTGAAAAAAAGTTCTAAATGATCTTGAACAGGAAAAAACAAAAGGATAATTGAACAACGGCATAGGAAAGAGAAAAAATACAAATGGGAAAGGTCAAGTCTATAAAAAATTGAACAAAATCTTGAAAATAATTGTCTATGTCCATCCTTTCATTATCACCTTTTATGAAGCATCTGGGGATTTTATTTGTAATGTTACACATGCGACTTTTAACAGCTCTTGGCATATATTTCCTCTTCAGTGCTTGGCTGTTGAGAGAGTACAATGGTCCTGTACATTTCCAAGGCAATTCCAAGATGCGTGGGTCACAGGTTGCGTAGAAGAAAGACAAAAATGGGAACTTTCATAGCCAGCAGTGAAATTCAAAGACATGACTTTGCATGGCAATGTGTAGTGTGATAAATAAAAGTCGCTGGAAACAGAAAACTGAAGTGAAAAAGGGGAAGTGAATTGCTAATATCTAATGTGAGAACATGTTTTAACAGTGCAGAGTGGAGTCATAGACATCAGTGTGAATTGCTGACTCAGTTGTTAGCAAAGGCCTCCATTCCAATCTCCAGCGTACTATAGGGGACATCCCTTCTACCACTCTAGTCACCCTGGTGCTCATTTGGGCCAATCTAGGATGCCCCCTACAGCCAAGGCTTGATATCTAATATTGTTCTCCACCAAAAGGTACAGGGACTCTTGGCAAAGAAGGCATCCAGAAGATAGGGGTGTTAGTGGCCAAAAGTGACCACATAATCTTCAAAAAGAGAAGCTGTGATTACAATTTTGGGGCAAGTTTAACATCAGGCAGATGGGTGAGCAATGCTGGTGCAGTATGATGCGTTGATTTTCACACACTTAGGACTTTGATATTTGCGTTTATTAAGCAACTCAAATTATGCAAATCCAGTCTTGTGCTCTAGGATATAAAAGACCAAAAAGGCCATTCTTATAAGTGTGAGGCTATGATATTTGTGTGACTGGTGTATTATTATATCATTATTTATTGGGTTATAATCATGAATATTAATCTTTTCTTCAATAACTGTGCCCCTAAAATGTGATGTGTAAATCTTACCTTTCTTTTGTAGAATAAGTAGTTCATGTAAAAATGAATTGCTAGAATGCATACATTTCTAACCAATTTTAAAATATTAGAAATTAATGTGGCATTATTTAATATCTTACACTATTTTAAGATTTTAACATCAAACCTTTGCTTCAAGCCTTGTCTCTTCCTCTTCACTCTCTCTCTCTCTCTCTTTTTTTAATAAAAATGAACACCAGTCTCTAGACATTAAACCTTGGAGGGGAAGCTTGACTTTATATAAGAATGTATCAGCTATCCTTACACGTGATATGTACTCTTGTCATTGAAAGGGGTTAAGTTGACAGGCACATCCAAAGAAGGCATTTTCTTCTTTAGGGAATTATCATTTTCTTATATAAAGGTGCCTTTATTTGGGGCATAGATAATGAAATTATCTATGGGCTTTAACTCCTAAATACACACTGTGGTTTAGTGCTTTGATGACCCTTGACTTATCACAAAATGTAATTTATAATTAATTGACAGACATAGTTTCAGCCTACCGTAGGTTTAGCGAGGGTGTATTTTAATCTATGCAAAATTTTAGATATTGACTCAACAAACCCCATGATGCAATATATTTACTTGTATTTTTAATACCAAAACCATATATTTAAATAGCATTATATTCCTAAATATGTGTAATAAAATGCCTTTTGGTTTAATTAAAAGATGGAAAAATAAAGTCCAGCAAATTAAATGCATGTTTTAAATACCAGTCATATCTATTATCTTCATTATTTTTATTCTATTATTTTTCCTATTAAAAACCTCAGAAAACTGCATGTCTATGTCGTTCACCACACAGCTGATGCTCTGCCACATCGATGCGGCACATTTCACTGCTCCTTTGCCTACCAGTCAATCATTTGCTCCTTTTTTCGTATTGGCCCAGCAACGGGCCCCGTACGTGCCTGTCACACTCATGAGCCCCGGCGCTTCTCTAGGGTAGAGGCTAGAACTGTACTTGCGGGGTTTTAGCGTATGCCCAACCTCAGTTTTATTGATTTGTCCAAATCATCCCTCAAAGTGACAGACCAGTTTACGCTGTAGGCAGAAAGAACCCACTTCCTCCAGTTGCTCCATCCCCAACACTTAATATTGTTAAGGGTTCATTTATATCAACAGCAGGGAGAGAACTTCAGTCCATTACAATGTTAAGGTCCGATGTTCTTTTATCTAATGAAATTGAGCAACTTTTTGTTACTGTACCAGTCATTTGTTGTGTATTGCTGGCTCATATCTTTTGCCCACTTTTCAACTTATTTTTGATTGCTTCTAATTAACTTGAAATGTCCTAAGACACAATACTAGAAGTAAATCCCTCAGATATTCATATATGGAAAATATTTTCACATTGTCCTTTTAGTATTTTCAACTAAATGTTAATTTGTGCTGAAAATACTCTAAAATTATAGCTGTAATTTTATTTTATCATGTTATTTATGATTATTTTGTAGTGTTTCAGAAAACATCCTAAACCAAGGCATTAGTTTTTTATTTGTTTGTTTGTTTATTTGTTTGTTTGTTTTAGAGACAGGGTCTTGCTCTGTTGCCCAGACTAGAGTGCAGTGGCATCATCATAGCTCACTGCAACCTCAAATTCCTGGACTCAAGCGATCCTCCCACCTCCGCCTCCCGAGTAGCTGGTACTACAGGTGTGCACCATCATGCCCAGCTGATTTTTCTATTTTTTGTAGAGATGGGATCTTGCTCTTGCTCAGGCCGGTCTCAAACTCCTGGCCTCAAGCAATCCTCCTGTTTCAGTCTTCCAAAGTGCTAGGATTACAGGTGTGAGTCACAGCCCTTGGCCCAAGATACTATTTTTTTGTAGTGGTATTGTTTGGTTTTATTCATTTATGTCATTAAGGCATATGTGTGTGTGTACATATGTGTATGTGTGTGGACATACACATAGTATAAAATTTAACCCTTTTTGATATAGTGTTATAAATTGGGATTTAATTGTACCCACTTTATTGGAGAACATAATTTTATTTGTTAAAGTATATTCTAATTCTCGCTGCATGAGACAGGGTTGTTTAATCACTCACCATATCTCTCTTTATTTCACTTTGAATTCAGCTTATACAGAATGGGGTCGACTATTTAGCTGCACAGTCCCGGTGGGATCCATGCTGAGAACAAAGAGAATGGCAAACTACTAATAATGAAAATCATAATTCTGCATAGTAATCATGTTGTTAGTGGTGGCATTGGTATTTTTATTCTCATTCTTTGATATAAGGGTGTGAGATAAAGCTGATTTATGTTGGTGTCATTGAAAACCATAGTTTTCTACAAGGAAGGAAATAAGGTGTTGATATAAGGTAGATGAGGTTATGTAAAAACACTCTAGTCCTGAATTTGAATTGCAAGTGTCATTGTGAACGCATGATGTATTTTTTTGTCAAATACATACACACGAAATACTTTCACCAAGCTGGGAGGAAGAAGCTAGTGGCATAGCACACCCTTGCCAAGGACAACTGGAAGAGCAGAATAAAGCACATTCAGACGTTTTTGTAAAGGTCTGAGCTCTGCTACATTAACTCATGGTAATGGACCAAGAATCTAGAAAGGGACGAAGGCTTCCGCGGTGAGGTCACAGTCTTCTCTTTGCCCAGGACATCTGCAGATTGTGATCATGACCAAGTATCCAGATTTGCACCAGGAGACGACGGCTGGGGACAAGAAGCCAGTAAAGCTCCTCACCTCTCAAAGCCAGAGAGAGAAAGATGGAGCCTGGAGGCGTTTTCCCCGGGGCATTTGCCAAATCCTGAAGCTGTACGGAAGGGAGGATGAAAGCTATGGGAGAACCTCTGGGAAGCAGTTCAGAGCCTTGGAGGTCTTGGGCTGGGGTTTAGGGCCTCCCAGAAGAGAGTCTGGGGCAAGCAGCAGCGGACCAGAACCAGCCCTGTTGTGGGAAAATTTCTAAGGACGGACCTGATTGGAGTGCAGAATTGTGTGTCTGTCAGCCGTCGTCTTAAACAAACCCAAGCCACACTTCTGGAGTCTAAATCTCCCCACATTGTGGCAAGGAGAGTGTAAATAAGACATTTCCACAACCTTCTGATGGGTGTTTTAGGAGTGTGCCTGGCATGTTCTCAGGCTTTTTGTGTCCCCGTGGGCTTATTTAAACTATTCGGCATCTGGGCCAACGTCATAGCCAAATTAAAGACAGAGCTACTAGGGTTTCCACAGAGCTCCACTGTTTCTCAGCCTTATTGTACACCCTGCAAAGTGTGTTCTGACCAGTATTCACACGCTTCTTCCTTAGAAGAGGGTTTCATGTTCCATTCCTCGGAAATATTGAAGAACCTAGTAGTTCTCCAGTCTAGCCAGAGGTGCACTATCTTTCTCCAAGGTCTGGGCAACATGACCACCCACACCTAGGAGGATGTGGTCTGATTCTGCAAGGAGGTCACGTGCTGCTGGCGCTCAGAAACACTGGGGACCCGTGGCCAGCCCTCTTCAGCAAGGGTGCTTTGTTCTTGCCCTTGTTTTCTCATTAAGAATGTCACTGTCTGAAACAAGGAGTACAAAGATCCACTGGTGCTGCCTCTGTCCTTTACTTCTGCCATCACCTGCGTCCATCGTCCATCCAGAGGTCTGTAAAACATCTGGTAGGGTTCCTTCAGGCATGGCTTCCTTACCGTCCGGTAGTGTCTACTGAGACCGCTTACCTTCACTGCTATTGATTCTCTAATTAGAATACAACCTTTCCTTTAGAGTCATGTGTTCTTTCACAGGAAAAGTGGATTTTAAAAGGACCATTTTTCAAAAGAAAAAGAAATAAGCTTTTCTAAATTATATGGAATAATTCTCTGAACACTATTGAGGATGCAGCTGGAATTGTGGTCCATAAATCTGCAGTGTCCACCAATACAAAGGGTGTGTGTGTGTGTGTGTGTGTGTGTGTGTGTGTGTGTGTTGTTGCTGTTGTTGTCATTGCACTCAGCAACTCAGCTAGAGGAAGAGAGAGAAGGCACAAAAAGACTGATGCAGGATGAGGGATCAGGCAGGTGTGAGACATAAGAGAGCGGAAGGTCAGGAAGTTGACTGTTGGTAAGTCACTGAAGCAATCATAAGGGAAGAAGAGAGTGGGAAAGCCCAACCCAGTGGAAATAAAACAGAGTCCTCAGTACAAACCAAGGACGCACTAGGATGCGCTTTGCTTATTATTTATGGCTGGAAACTCATATATTTTTCTTGAGACACGACTTGAATCTCATATTACACTGGGCTACTTCACCTGGAAGATTCTGGACTAGAAAACCCTCCCTGCAAACTACTAACACATCCAACATGATCCCATATTGATTTAAGCTTTAATAAAGGTATACAATATACGGCAATACATTAAATTTCTAAGGAGGTGGCATTCACATATCAACAACTTGAAAGGTCCACCCACAGAGATTTATTTCAAGGAAAAACTGAGTGTCATTATGTGAAAAAACAGGTTTCCCTTCTCATCCAGTGCACGCCGGACTGTGTCGTGTGAAAGCCTCACTAGAAGCTGTGCTTGTTGATCTGGAATTGATTCTGGTATTGAAAGTATTTTAAAGCAATGAGGGGAGGGAATATTAAAGTAACTGAAAATAGCTGTCTTTCAAAGAATCTGTATTTTAGAGCTGAGAGAATATTAAAATCTCAACTAAAATCTATGTAGTAGCCAACATTCCACCACGATGAACTCTGGAGATTGCTACTGGAACACACTTGGGCTTCCTGCTCTGTTAAAATAGCTTACAGCAAGGAAGTGCTCCTAGTAAAAACAACTGGAAAAACCAGATAAAATACAAAGAAAATAATATTTATAACCCATTTATTAGAGATATTGAGAACAAACTCAGAAAGAGCTGTGATTAACATGTTCTAGAATGTAAATTACAACATGAAAAATGTAATAATTAAGGACTCAAAGGATGAGTCTCATAGCAGAATGGACACAGAAGGGAAGAGAATTAATGAATTAGAAGATAGGTCAAGGTTTTCAATAAAATCTATTAGTCAAGGTGTTTTCAATAAAATCTATTAGATTTCTTCAGTTATTACCATGTACAGTGAATACATGTAAATAAAAAATAACTGAGGTTGTACATTTCTACAACCTTTACTTGGTTGTAAAGAAAGCATACTTATATCTTTATAATCACACACATTCTTTTTTAAAAATGAAAATTATAAATAATTTTACAAAAACTAATTCAAACTAATTCTTTGAATATATATCTACATGCAGCATGTATCATTACTGTTTTAAGTAATATTTCAGAAAAACAAATCTAAAATATATATAAACAAATGTTGGCCTACTACCTAAAACAACTGACTCAGGTTTTGGTCACTTTTATATACGGAATAAACAAATTTTTCAGGGTTGAGTGATATTTCTCTTGACCATTCCATTTAATGATTTAATGTATTTTTTTTCCTTTGAGACATCTTTGAAGTATCCAGTTTAATTGTTTACTTTTATCACATTTTTTTCCAGAATCCTCCTTGTTCTCTTTATAACCTATTGTTTCCATTTACTTTCCATTTTCTGTTCAACTTACAGCTCATGTCTTTGTCTTCTATTAATATTTTTCAATCAAATTCTGCTAAGTTTTCCCTCTTGTTCAGCTCGGCTTCCATAACAAAATATCATAGACGGAGAGGCTTAAACAGTAGACATTTCTCTCTCACATCCTGGAGGCTGGGAAACCCAAGGTGCAGGCGCCACATGGCAGGTTTCATCCTGAGGCCTTCTCTCCTGGCTTGTGGGCAGTGCCTTCTTGGTGTGTCCGCAGACAACCTCCACTTGTCCCCACAGGGAAACAGAGCAAGCTCTGGTCTCTTCCTCCTATGGTAAGGACGTTAATCCCAGTATGAGGCCCTGCCCTCATGACCTCATCTAAACCTACCTGTTGCCCAAAGGCCCCACCTCTAAATACCATCGCATGGGGGTTTGCGCTTCAACATATGAATTTGAGGAGCATACAAACATCCAGTCCATAACACCCTCTTTAGGAATTTGTCTTACTCTCTAAATTTTCTAAATTTTAAGTAACTCAAACTGTTCATTGTTCCAGTCATTATCCATAATAGATTACAATTGGAATCCTCCCAGACTCATGCAGCAAAAAAGAAACTAACCAAGTTAGTTTGGCCCATTTAATGAGCCTAGTAAAGTTGGTGCCTTTGATTGATTGATTGATTGATTGAGATGTTCTTTTGTTGAGGAAGCACTTTTTTGGTGTTCCATTTGATCATAATTATTTAATTGTGCTTCATTGTGTAGGTCATTGAACTAGGTAATGTTTAACATCTCATGCAACTGTTAAAATTTTTGGTTTTGAATTTATTGAGCACCTACCATGTCTACAATATTATGACTGCTACAAAGGAACCCTGGGAGGATGATAGAGAAACAACAATTAAAACTAGAACTAAATGGAAACATGGCAATGGATGGATATTGGTGAAGTATTCTTTACCTGGAAAGTACTAAGAAGACATGAAATATTTTTTCCTCAATTTCAAGAGTCTAGAAATAAACAGGTGATATTTTAGCATGAGAGGTTTATAGCTTATGAAATATTAGTAACATTTAATAAAGTTCTAATTTTATTAGATACATTTGAAATAATACATTTGATTAAAACATAGCTGGCAACAAGAAGAGTGATCTTAAGTATTAATAAGCTATATGAATGTTTACATGGGACTCTATTACATGCAGTGCATATTAGTTAGAAATAATCACTCTGGGCTGTCTCATAAGCTTTGGTTGAGGTTAAATAATTAATTAAAACTTATCAAAGCTTAATTAAATCATTAGATTTAAATGATACATGGAAATTCAAGCATTATCTCATCAATGCAATTCTGCAAGGTTTAATATATGCACACATATTAAAATTATTTCTTAAACTACACACAAGCATTTGATTACCTTGTTTTAGCCTGAGATAAGGTTGACACTATCTTCACAGATGAAACTGAGTTAAATGTAGAATCTTTTGCAACATAGATGTCCCAAAGCTCTTGATCAATAATTGCTTTTCCTCTATTATAAATGCAATGACTTGATTTTCTGTCTACATTCAACAACAAGAAACTCAAGTTCAGTTTCCCCTGGAGTAATTTTGAGTTTTCCTATGGAACGAGGCAGGGAAGGAGATGCCCCTTTGTCACAGCTGCATCTGCCACCTCTTGATGAGGCCCTGTCTGGGTCTCTCCCCTACGGCCACTGCATGCTGGAGACTTTATCCTGAGGCCCCAGATCCCCATATACTCTCCCTTAACTTCACCATTCCATGGATATCCGATAATAAATAACTGTATTTGTGTATTAGTGTGGAGGAGGGACACATGTGATAGAGATCATCTGTCCAGAATGGGGAAAACAAATGTCACTGTCCCTCCTTCGTTCATTGAGTGCCTACTGGTGAAAATGTCCTAATGGCAGCCATTGTCAACTTCTGCAGAGAAGCGATTGTTACATGACAATCGTAGGGTAAGAGTCACAAGACTTAGGTCAAGAGCTGAACAGCCCACTTACAAGCTTGTGTGACCTTTAGTCAGTTACGCAAATTTCATAAGCTTCAAGAATATCTCTCCTATTATGTAGCAATAGAAGTAATAATAACCTATTAAGAGTGTTAAGAAAACTAAAGGAGAGGTAGGTATTCTTAGCACAGTGTCTAGGATTAAGCATTTCATAAATATAAGCTGCTATTAGTGTTTCTAGTTTTCTTGTTATAATAAGAATTATAATAGATGCTAGAGAATTCCTTTTGATTGCCAGGTTTTTCAATTATCTATTATATTACTTGCATGCATGAGCAAGTTGAACAGTACCGCTGGCTATATTCAACACAGAGCTCTAGGAACTAGCTACTGCAGACAACTAAAAAGCCTTGGAATCAATGCTAAGAATCCAGTACTGAGTTAATCAGAGGAATTTGCCAGGTTGACTCAGAAAATAAATCTCCTAGTCAGTCCATCTTGTCCACAAAGGAACACTCTGGATGTTCCGCACCTGCAGCAATAGTCACTTCCAACAACCCCCTTCTTTGTTCATGTTCCATTTGGGTCCTCTGGGGCACATCTTTTCTGTTCAGTCTTGCTTCTGACTTTGGCTCAACTTACCAAACTTAGTTTTTCCATCTTGTCTCTGAAAACCTTGGCTCCAACTCATGCTCTGGCTCTTTCTAAGGGAACTCAGCGGCCATGAGGAGGATGCTGTGCCCTGTAGAAGCACCTCACACTCGAAACTGGTCCCACCCTGTAAGCCAGCTTGGCCACTGTGCCATCAGTGAAGGGGAAAAGGTGGACAGGCCACGACCACCACCCCGGGAATATTTCCATCCTGTAAAGCCCAGGTTTTGTTCAAGAAATAAACCTTTTTTTTTTCTGGACTCACCAATAATTATCTCTTCACAAATTATGTACAACAAAACTCTGATTCTGTGTCAAGTCATAAAGAAATGCAAAGAATAGTAAAAATACCTCTCAACAAACCCAACTATATAATACTTGTCCTTTTGGTAAGTGACATGCCATAACATAGGACAACGCCACTAGAAAGTTTATTTTGAATACTAACATAGGTAGCTTTTCCCGGGAAAATGGTGCTGTAATTCAAATAAAACTAAAGAATTTCCACATCTTGAAAACTTCCCAAACTCAGGACAATGTTTATTGTACACTATTAACCACTAACTATTTTTAAAATACGCAGCCTATCTGGTTTCTTTCTTTTCTTTTTACTTCTTTCAAACCAGTGGCTATGGTAGAATCAGGAACCTTGATTCAAAGCACTACTGATTAATACGTTCCAGTCTGTCAGTTTACATATTCATCAAGTCTTTCCCACTTGTGTTTTATTTTGCACTTCAGAAAAGAAAACATTCATATGCAGTGCTCTCAGGTTGCCTGTTTAGAGATAACTACAATATCCTTCCTTACGTCAGGTTCCTTAAAAAATCAATGTGAACCATAAAACCATTAGAAAGCTTATAAATCTTGCCAGAATTAGATTACATCTACTGAAATTACAAAGTTAAAATATTATATAATTATAAACCATTATCTATTTTCAGAAAACATATATGAAAGGAAAAGGTAACATGGTAAAATAATGGCTAAATATAGAACAACAATTCTCACTATGAATGTAAAGAAGAAATTTATAATATTCTATAAAAATTTGAGGCTGTATTATATGATTAATTAAAAACATGACTTTAATTAGAGCTCTTAAATAGTCAGTTTGGGAAATGTCATTTTTTTTCCCAGCAGAACCTCTAAAGAAATATAATGAAAGCACGTTACATTTTTATTGAGACAATAAGGCAAAATGTGCAAAAGAGCACATCATCACATAGTACAGTGTGGCGTCTTGATTCTGAGCAAAGGACCTGGGGACACGCTGCCTTTGCTCATGTTCCTGCTGTTCCTGGTCCTAGGGATGGAACCTGCAGCAGCTCCTTCACTGTCCTGTGCCTCAGTTTCCTCATCTGTGGCAAGGCCACGATGACAACACTACCTCACAGGTCTAATGAGTTAATCAGAACACTGGAAGAGCACTTGGCACATAGTGGTAGAAGTGCTGGGGTCTGTGGTTATTGTTATTACTGAAGTGGAACACACTTTTCAAATAACAAACAAAATGTCCTCATTTTTTAAAGAAAATTAAGATCCAGAGAAGATCAATGTATCAGAAGGAAATAAATAAGCTTGTCAGTCCTGAAAATCAATTATAATGGTATTCTTATGTGCTACGTTTTTTTTGTGTGTGTGAATCCCCTTTCCTATGGAAATTACATAAAATCATCAAATTTTTCAAATATGTTTTATTGACCATTTCATTTTCTCTTTAAACAAATTGACATGATGGACTATTCCTACATTTAAGGAACTAGCACACCTAAGGCAATCAGTATAAGTACTGGAACATTTTGGATGCAGTGAAAATAGCACAATTATGATAAGTATTGAATAAAAGAGGAAAACAAATTAAGAAAACTTACTAGAAGAAAGAGCCAGAGAGTAAGAGAAGTGAAATTGAATGTTCTGACATTCACTGCTGCTCAGGTCAGAGCTGGCATTACACCTGAATACCTTCTCAAAATAGAAAAGCAAACTGCCACGGGAGAAATACTCCCTTATCCTAGCGGGATGCTAAATGTTCTGTACCCTTGAAACGGTGCTCAGGAAATAACAGCCTGCTTGTGGTAATGGGAGCAGATGTTGTTGTCAGAAAGCACTTCCAATTACATTTCAAATTCTCCTGTGTTTAGAGAATTGTAAGACCAGGCCTGAGGATTGTGTAGGGAGAAGGAAATAGAAATTTACTTAACTAGTGATTCTATTCTAATGATTCAACGGCTGTGAGCCTGAGCTCAGAAACTCTGCAAACAACAGAGAATTAAATAAGCAACACACAGTAGTGACAAAAGAACACAACTCACATTTCTCCCGTTTTACCCATGCAAGCAACTGAAGACAGAGATATTTGATGGCTTAGCAATAGTGTGGTTATTACTTTTCTGCAGATAATTTAAATGCAAAAAAGATAACTTTCTTTAATAAAAAGTTTCCAAAGTCAATGTTATACCTTTTACAAAATTAAATTAAAAGATCTGAATGTTCCAAGTTCAAAGTTAGCATGGAATATTATTATTCATATAAAATAGAGATACAATTGTATTTTTAACTTATTAATAGACATAAGATAATGTTCTCTCTGGCATGCTGGTCCACTGTCACTGACCCTTAATTTTTCAGAGTGTGATGGCCACTGAAGACTCAGGTCTCTTAGCACAGAAAGTATTATTCCAAGATGTGGATTACATCTGTTAGTATGAGTAAAATAAATGAAATCTTCCCACTTCAAATTAATACCCAGCAATGAAATAAATGTTTAACTTCCTCAAATAGTTATGGGTAAATAGTAAATTTTGTTTTGTTGTAGTAGTATGTTATGCTACAAATTTTAATTTGTGTTTTCAACTAGTTGTACAACTGCTACAGATTTAATATAATAGTAAAGTGAATGACATTTACACAAAACACAACTGCACACACACACATAAATTTAACCTTAAGAAATTAAAATTTTTTGAAAAGAAAAAAATTAATATATTTTAAATATTTAGTCAAATAATCACATTGATATTGTCATTTCTACACTATTTAAGTTTAATATACTTGAATATCCTCTAAATTTGCCATTTTATACTATACTTAATAATTTTATTAAACATTTTTTCATGTTTCAAATAAGTTTGATTTTTAAGCATAATAGTAAGAATCTAGCACCGATACTTTATGTATTAAAAAAGCAACATTTATTTTAGTAAAAATATAATTATTAGCAGATTTGTAAAATAAGTCATCCTCTTTTTAATTCAGATATTAATCTCTTTCCATTTTAATCTCTGTAGAGCAAACATTTACCTCCTGGTTGTGAAGAATAGCAAGAACTCCATTTTAGTCATAATTAATTTTGAGTCTTTTAAAAGTAGGCCATCTTATTAATCCAGAAGAAATGTCTCCTGGCACTGGACACTCTAGAAATTATAAAAAGCTATATTTTTACACTCAATTTTTCCTTCATGGTTAAAATTACATATTCAATGTCTTCACATTATAGTCACACAAGCAGTTTTTCTCCATATGTCATTGTAGTCAAGATCTAAGATGATCCAAAATAAATGTCTCTTATCCCAATTTTACAAAACTACTTACATAAATTAAATCCATCATTACTACGATTTTTGTGTTGCTTGGTACACCACCAGGGGGTAGCATTATTGCACAATTGGGAAAAAATGGAATTGACAAGGTTGTTAATGGGATGGGAGGTACCATGGCAAAACCAAGTAAGTGTTCTTGGTCAAGGAGGTTGGGAAACACTGGAGGAAGAAAAATTATGAAGAATTCTTTATCCCAGAATTTCTTATACCCTTTATACGCCAAGGTAACTCTCCAAGAAGAGAAACAGAGCAGGAGAGCTTCCCACATATTGTTAGATTTGTTTTACTTCCCTCAGAGAACATCACTGAGGATCAACGTTCTGTAGAATTCACTTTAAAAATTAAATAAAATCAGAAATAGTAAAGATGACATATATTGTAGGGACTGTCCCTGGGCAAGAATTGGCTTGAGCCCAGAGTCAGCGAAGCTGGACGTGCTTCTTGGGTCCAAAGGTCAATAGGTCCAGAATACTCCTTGACGCCAGAAGTCAATAGGTCCAGACACGGCCTATTGACTGCTGAATGCTCCCTGGAGCTAGAGGTCAATGGCCTATTGAACAGACAAACTGTTCCCTATGGAAAATAGCCAAGGGCCTTGGGTCCTGCACACAAGCCAAGGCATGTCTCATTGTCCTGCACAGCAGTAAT
This sequence comes from Lemur catta, assembly GCF_020740605.2. NCBI lineage: Eukaryota > Metazoa > Chordata > Mammalia > Primates > Lemuridae > Lemur > Lemur catta. The sequence goes on along the minus strand of NC_059136.1, from coordinate 100,016,497 downwards.
GAGGTCCAAAGGTTAACATGCAAATGTCTACCTTCCTTGAGCAACTTCCATAAGAAATGGAACATATCACCTCAGGACTCTAAAGATAGTTACGTACCAGAAAGTAGCTGCTGGACAAAAGGAGTATAAAAATAAAGCGACTGGTGCTTTTTAGCGCTGCAGTCTTGTACCGTCTTTGTGTGTCTGTGTGTTTCTTTCTGTGTTCATCCCCCGTTCTGTAATCGGGCCACTACATATATCATATTCTTTTACGATGATGTCAAAAACCTTGTTTTTCATGTTTATGTCTAACTATTTTTGTTTTGACTCTGTTGTTTTTTTATTATTATTTTTACCAAGAGTTCCCATTATTAAATTCTTATGTTTTATGGACCTTTAACTGTAATTGTTTTAAAAGTTTTATTATTTTCAAAAAGTTGCAGTTGCAAATTCTTTTCAGCAAGACTGCATATGTGAGGATGCCTTTCCTTTACTGTAATTTATCGTTTCAACATTCCTAGAACTCAGTTTGATGATAATTCAATTTTCTCCTATAATTTATCTATATTTCTGTATTTTTATATCATAGATTTTATTCTTATTTATTGGTGATTTGTTATTTCTTCTAATTAGTTTTTTGTCATAAAAGGAGCCAATCATCAAACAAAATAAACATATTTCAAAAGAAGAACAAACACAAAACAATAACTCACTAACAGTTTGCAACTGACCTTAGTACCTTGCCTCCTCAGATTTATTTCTCAGGGGATGTCAGATATCTATAAGAGGAAGCTGCAGGTGTACTCATCTAAAGCACATTAATACATTTAAAACAGCCTTTCTCTCCTCTCTGCCAGGTTCTCTGACATAAGGAAGATGATATCAATTCTGGAAAATGCAAGCAGTTTGGTGTTGCCACCCCCTCTCACATTGTGATCCTAGAACATTGCTACCTCTGTACTTCCTTCCCCTTCTCAGAGCTCGGGTTTCTCATTCCTCCATCCTCCATCTGGCCCTGGCAGGCAGAATTCTAAGGTGTTCTCCAAAGCAACCCCTCCCCAACCCCGGTGCGATGCTTGCTAATTTCTTTTACTTGTGTGCAAGTGGGACTTGTAAAGGATATAGGATAAGACTACCACGGTTGTGCTACAGTGTATGGCTGAAGAGATTTTGCAGATGTGATTACAGACCCTAATCAGCTGACTGAGTTAGTTGAAAAAGAGCTTACCTTGACTGGTACTGACCTAATCAAGTGAGCCCATAAAAGAAGTTGAAGAATTTTGAAGTAAGATAGATTCTCCCGCTGGCTTGGAAGAAATGGTCATGTTGTGAGACTGGGGGCCATGAGGCAAGGATCAGAGGGCAGTCTCTGGGACACGAGAGGGCTCCTGGACTGCCACAGCATGACACGGAGGATGTCAGTCACACCACTGCAAAGAAATGAATTCTGGTAGCAACCAGTGAGCTTTCAAGCAGTCTTCGAGCCTCAAGTGAGATCATAGCTCCAGACAACAACTTGCTTTCAGTAATGACCTTGGAAAGAGGAGGGGAAACTGAGATACTAGATTTGCGTTTTCTTAAAACACTGAATTTGTGCTGATTTTTTATGAAGCAATAGAAATGAGTGCACTTGGCTGTAACATCGCACTGAGAATTCCTTTTACCTTCTTCAGCTCCTGGCTGCACGTCTACCGTCTACACCCGGATACTGCAAAACGCAGTTTCCGAAGGGAGCCAGAACAGCGCTGGTGAGCTCTGAGGCCGCAGTGTGGTCCTGGTCCTTCAGGGCTTTGAATTACTAACTAGTGACACCAATGGAGTCGAGCTTTGCTTTCTTCTTGTTTATTTCCTAACCTGTCTTTCTGCTTAGGGTAGCAATTACCTCATTTGTTACCAATTGTTTTCCTTAACTTGTGTCCCTCAGACAACAAAATTAGTGAAAATTTCTCAGCATTGTGATATACAATCTCTATTTCTGATTCCCAACAGCAGTACATTTGTATGCCTGTGTGTGTCTATGTGTGTATTTCTATTTCTATTTTTTATGAAGTCTAACATAAATTTTGTTTTTATCCTTTTTTAATTCTTTTTTTTTTCTTTGAGAGAAACATAGAGATAGAAACATCGAAAGAAATATCTGCATCCAAAATTGTTGAAAACCAGCTTGTACCTGCCCAGACCCTAAGCATAATTGTGGAGAATGACAGTCCGTGCTGCCTCAGTTATCTAGGTTAGATCCAGCTTTTCTACCAACAGCAAGCTGTAAGGCTTTAATAGCTTTGTTTCTTGTCATATTACCTTCACAAGCTTGGTTTCTATAGATGGAACCAGCTGGTACACGCCAGCTGTCGCAATAAACCCATATCTAGCAGTTGAGGAAGAGGAAATTTGCTAGTTTTAATGATGCTTCACATAACCCAACTGTTTTTTCCTGTTTGGTTGTTTGTTTTTACCTGAGCTCTGGTTCACTCTTTTTCAATAAGCTTTCACCTTGCACAGGATTTCCAATAGCTGAATTCATGTTCTGATGGTTACTTTTACCTTTCAAGTTGGCTGGGCCACAGAGCCCATGTATTTGGTCAAACACTGCTCTGGATATTTCTGTGAAGGAATTTTTTGAATGACAGTACCATTTAGATCAGTGGTCTTTGAGTAAAGCAGATTGCCCCCCTAGCTGTGAGTGGGCCTCATCCAGTTAACTGCAGATTTTAAGAGAACAAAGACTGGCCTCCCTGGAGTAAGAAGGATTCTGCCAGCAAACACCCCTACTCCTGGCTGGCAGCTGTCCTGAGTCTCCAGCCACCAACCTGCCCTGCAGATTTTGGACTTGCTAAACCTCCACAGTCCTGCTGGCCAGTTCCTTGGCATAATCCTCCCTACAGATGCACATGCATGTGCTGCTCCTTCCGTCTCTCTGGAGGACGCTGACTAATACACCAATCTCTGTGAACTTATGTCTATGGCAGCTTTTAGGACTTCCTGGGGGATCCCAGTTCTACTGATGGTGAAATCTTGAAAGGCAATCACCAATTTGCCATAAGAATATGTATCCCACCTTTTCCTAATTACCAAGGGACCCACCTCCTGCCCTGCTTTGCTCATGCCCATGGCTGGCCGCAAGAGCCCCCAGTGACAGCGTCCACAACCAGAGAGCATCATCCATCAAGAGTACAAGAAATCATGAAAGTATAAAATGTGAGTCACAATTTTCTATGTATCTGTACATTTTAGAAAAGGAAGATACTTTTGAGTTTAACATCATTTACTGATATGTGGTGTTTATTATATATTGAATGAAAATAGAAAAATTTAGATTAAAACACTTTATTCTTTATTAAGTCACAAAATTTTCTGTGGAACGTGTACAGTTTGTGTGTGTATATATATATATATGTGTATATATATACACACATATCTATACCTACAAATATAAAAATATATTTTACCTGTGCACAGCGAAGTAGACAATGGATACCTCGATATTTTGGGTCACCTGAGGTTTAAGTTCTTTGATTTTTAATCCTATATTCTTCCATTATGCAAAATGTACCATTGGAGATCACGGGAAAACTATTTTACAATATTTCTAAACAATAATGGAAGCATATGGATACAAACAGGGCTGCACAGGAAAGAGCAACAGAGACCGTTGTGATATTCGAGGACATGAAAAGGTGTGTTTAAATTACACACGTAAGAACAGTACAGAGAATGCATGGGCCCACGGACAGCGGCTTGCGTTACCCTTATTGATTGTTTTTATCCTAAATACAGTAAAATGACCCTATTGAATAGGGAAGGAAGCCAGGGAAAGGAGGGGAGAACTTTGCCTTTTTCACTGGTTTTGTCCCTTGCTCCAGAGGAATTCCTCTCGGTCCAAAGCACCAAGACCTGCTGACAATTGCGGAATTTCTCCTGTGAGCCTTGAAGAGTGGTTGAGAACGAGAGGGGCAAGAAGACTGGAGGGAGGCAGATGTTGCCCTTACGTAAGGTAAATTCCACTAACTACCTGGGGGCCACAACTTAGATCCTAGGCCACATCTGCGACAGATTAGTAAATGAATAGTAGGCTGGGAGCACTAGGAAAAGGAAGGTGTGTGTCTGTGTGTGCGTGTGTGTGTGTCTGCGTGTGTGTGTGTGTGTCTGTGTGTGTCTGTGTGTGTGTCTGTGTGTGTGTTTGTGTGTGTATCTGTGTGTGTGTGTCTGTGTGTGTGTCTCTGTGTGTGTCTGTGTGTGTGTCTGTGTGTGTCTGTGTGTTTGTGTGTGTGTCTCTGTGTGTGTCTGTGTGTGTGTTCTTAAATTATGCTAAATGTGCCATTCTGGATACTCGGACAAACAACAAAAATGATGACCCAGCATGGGTTTATAAAGACAAAAACACAGTAGACTGATCTCACGTGACTGTTTTTAATCAGACTTATTAGACCAATAAATCAGGAGAAGGGCGTGTGTCTCAGCTGAGGCTGCTATAAAAATACCGTAGACTGTGTGGCTTAAACAACAGAGTTTCTTTCGCCTCATGGCTCTGAAGCCTGGGAAGTCTGCGACAGAGGATCGAGGCGCCAGCGGGTGTGGTTCCGGGGAGGGCTCCGTCCTGGTCCGCGGATGGCCTCTTCCTGCGGCGTCTCCCTGTGGGCGTGGGGGTGGGGAGAAACAGACTCTCCTCGCTCCTCCTATAAGGGCACTTGTCATGAGTGTGACTTGTCATGAGGGCTCCACCCTCATCACCCGTCTTCTGAAGGCTTCGTGTCCTAAAACCATTTTGTTTTATTGGGATTAGGATTTCAACATAGAATTTTGGGGGGACACATACATTCAGTCCATAACCACATGAATGGTGCATCTCAAAATGATTTTTCGTGAGCCTCAGAGTATGTACACACTTGATGATGTGTGAGGTTGTATAAATGGCCGAGATATTTTAACAATTGTTACAGAAATACATAAGAGATGACGCAGGCTCCAGGCCTCCATGCTCAGCTCTCCCCTCTGGGCTGATTCTGAGAAGGATTCAGTGAGCTCCGTGGTGCTGAGCACATTTGCCGGTGGCACAGGGCTCAGTGGAAGCTTAATTAGGACCCAAAACGGAGACTGGGGAACAGCGTGTCAAATGCTGCTCTTCGGTCTTCAAGTCAGTATATGAAAGTTGCTATCTTAACACTGACTCGGGAAAACATAATGACAAGGTCTGGTAAAGTGAAAATTCTTGTATTCCATGCCTTTTTAAAATTATTTTTATACGTTTTTAGCTTAAATTCTAAAGACTTCATTATCCCTTTTCAGTTCATGGTTCACTGTTACATTGTTAGAATCATGGAAGAATTTTTAAATTATAAAGTTCTAATTAATTTTCATACACATTTTCATAGAAATAAAAATAGAAAAACAAATGCAAAATTAATCACATTGAAAATCAGTAAAGAAAATAGGTGTAAGCAATGTGGCACCTGTCACAAGAGCTCTCCATTTAGAGAGAGTAAAAGAAAGGATGTCGTCTGAACACCTAGTGCAAGTGTTTCATTCTACTGCAAGTGACATTTGGCAGCTCAATTTATCTAGCATTCAGCTTCTCTGCTAACCGTAGTGAAGTAGAAAATTACTTATGAAAATACATTGGTGAACACTTTAAGGTTAGTTTACTATAAATATTAATGATATGTATGTATTTGTATTTATACGTGTGCATACAGATGTCGGGGTGTGTTTATAGTTTGCGCAAGTATGTGCACTCACGTGTATTAATAGCTCTGTAGGGCTTTGTATTCATGTCATTAATAAGAAATACTGCATCTAAATACCTTTCTAGAATTGGGGAGTGCTAAAGTTTCACATAAATTTTATTTAGGCATAATTTACCTGTGGTAAATTTTACCTTTTTAAAATGCATGGTTTGATGACATTTTTACACAAAGATTAGAAAATTCGCACCACCCAAAGACTTCCCTTCTGCCTTTTTCATGTAAAACCCTTCACGCTGCTCTGGCTCTGGGCTAACACTGGACTGGATCCGCACATGTGGATTAGATTTCCCTTCTCTAGGGTTGATCTAAAGTGGAATCATGCTAGATGCAGGCAATGCACCTGTCTTCTGCAGCTAAGCAAGACATCTGCGAGTCGTCCATTTCCTCCTGTCTGCGTAGCTCGTTCCTTTCTGCTGGTGAGGACATGTCACACCTTTGTCCCCTCGCCTCTTGATGCCCATTTGGATTTTATTTTCCAGGTTTGGGTTATTATGAATAGAATTCCTATAAACATTCTGTATAAGTACTTGTGTGAATGTACGTTTTCATTTTTTTTTAGGTAAATGACAAAAATTGTTGGGTCAAATGGTAAGATATGATTATTTTTATAACAAATTACTAGATTATTTGGCCAAGGTGATATTCGTTATGTTTTCTGCCAGCAGTATATGAAAGCTCCAGCTGTTCCCCATTTAACCTAACACGTGGCGTTTCAGTCATTTCGTTTTTAGTCATTCTAAAGGATGAACACTTCTCTGATGATTAATAATGTTTAGCACTTTTTATGTGCTGACCAACACTGAGATATGTTGCTTTTTGAAGTATCTTTCTAAATTTTTTCTATTTTTAAAATACAATTGTTTCTATTCTTATTATTGAACTGTAGATGTCTTTATAGATTCTGGATAAAAATTCTTTGCCAGATATATGTTTTACAAATATTAATAGATTCTCCCGGTTGGTGGTTTGTTCTTCATTTTCTTAGATGTATTTTGAAGAGGACAAACTTTTAATTTAGATGAATTCCAATATTTTAATTCATTTTCTTTACTGATTCACCCATTTTTGTCCTATCTAAGAAACTATGCCTATCCTAAAGTTACAAACAAAAAAAAAAAATTACAAAGATACTAACAAACTCCTATGGCTTCTACCTAAAGTTTATAATTTTAATGCTTACATTTAGGTACATGTATGATTTTAGTTAAATGTCATTTGCTGAATGAGATGACTTTCAAATTTGTTTCTTCATTTTTTTTATGTGAATATCCAGTTATTCTAACACCATTTTTGGAAGAGACTATCATTCTCTTTGGAATTTCCTCAGTATCTTTGTGGAAAAAAAAAGAATTGGCAAATATCCATGGAACTATATCAGGACTCTCTGTTCTGTCCTATCAATCTATGTATCCATTCTTTTATCAATAACACTATGTATTGATTACTATCTTTTTTAGTAAGTTTTAAAGTTAGGTAGTATCCTTTAATTTTGCTTTTTGCAAGATCATGTTGGCTATTCTAGGTTCATTGCCTTTCCATATAATTTGAAATAGCTTATCTATTTCTACTAAAACATGCCAAAATATATTTTTGAAATTTTAGTTAATTATGGATATCATAATAATATTGAATCTTTCAAATCATGGACAAAGTATCTCTCCATTTATTTAGGTATTCTTTACTTTACCTGAGCAATGGTTTTGTAACTTTTTATCTTCTATTCTACCATGTATTTCTTGAATTTATCCCTAATTTGTTAATGTTTCTTGTTTTCATTAAAAATGATAATGCTTTTTTGTTAGTTTTATTTTCCAACTGTCTTTTGCTAGTATAAAAAATACAATTTATTTTATATATTAACTTTGTATCCTGTGACTTTTCAAAATTCAGTTATACTTCAAATAGTTTTAATTTTCTTAAGATTCCTTAGGATTTCCACCCTGTATGTTCATATTAGTTATTAATAAGACAATTTTTCCTTTTCAACATATAAGCATTTTTTTTCTTTTTCTTACCTTATAACAATGGCTAGAAACTCAGTACAGTGATGAAACAAAAATAGTCATAGCCTTACTACCAATCTTAGAAAGAATTTTAAATATTAATATTAATATAATGTCAGTGTAGGTTTTTCTTTTATGTGCATTATCAGGGTGAGGAACTTCACTTCTATTCCTAGTTTGCAAAGTGTGAAAGAATGAGTTTGCATGAAGAATGAGTCTTCATGCATGCAAATTCCTAGTTTGCATGAAGAATGAGTCTTGAGTGTATCAAATTATTTGCTTATACCTATTCAAATGTTATGTTATTGGAAAAATATTCTATGAATAGAATTATATTAATTATTTTAAAAATGTTATAGCCAAACTTGAATAAGATAGTTTTTGAAACTTTTTTATGAACAATAATTTTTATTCTTTAAATTTTTAATTATAATGGGTACATAATAGCTATATATCTTTACAAGGTATATGTGATGTTTTAATACAGGCATAGAATGTGAAAAAATCAAATCAGGGTAATTGTGGTATCCATTACCTCAGACATTCAGGCCTCTATCATTTCTTTGTGTTAGGAACATTCCAATTCTACCCTTTTAGTTATTTTAAAGAATACCCTAACTTATTGTTGATTATAGTCACTTTTCTGTGCTATCAAATATTGTTCTTTGATCTAACTATCTAACTATATTTTTGCACCCATCTATCATCCCCACTTTATCTCTCACTTCCTGCTACCCTTCCCAGCCTCTGGTAACCATCATTCTACTTTTTGTCTCCATGAGATCAATTGTTTTAATGTTTAGCTTCTACATGTGAGTAAGAACAGGGTATGAGATTTGTTTTTCTGTGCTAGGAATATTTCAATTAACATAATGTTCTCCAGTTCCATCTGTGTTGTTGCAAATGGCAGGATGTCATTCTTTTTTGTGGCTATATCATATACGAGTATATGTACCACAATTTCTTTATCCATTCATATGTTGATGGTCACTTAGGTTGATTCTATACCTTGGCTATTGTGAATAGTGCTGCAATAAACATGGGAGTGCAGATAACTTTTTGATATACTGAATTCTAATCCTTTGGATTCATACACAGCTGTGGGATTGCTGGGTCATATGGTAGTTCTATTTTTAGTTTTTTGAGAAACCTCCATACTTTTTTCCATAGTGGTTGCATGAATTTACATTCCCAACAAGAGTGTGAGAGGTTTCTCCTTTCTCCCACACCCTCACCAGCATTTGTTATTGCCTGTCTTTTTGATACAAGCTATTTTAACTGGGGTGAGATGATAGCTTATTGTAGGTTTGACTTGCATTTCTCTGACTAATGATGTTGAGCATTTTTCATATACCTGTTGGCCATTTGTATGTCTTTATTTGAGAAATGTCTATTCATATCCTTTGCCCATTTATTAATCAGATTATTAGATTATTTTCCCTATCAAGTTATTGGAGCTTCTTATATATTCTAGTTATTAATCCCTTGTCAGATGGGTGGTTTGCAAATATTTTCTCCCATTCTGTGTGTTGTCTCTTCACTTTGTTGATTGTTTTCTTTGCTGTGCAGAAGCTTTTTAGCTTGATATGATACCATTTGTCCAATTTTGCTTTGGCCTGTGCTTTGGGATATTACCCAGGAAGTCCTTGCTCAGGCCAATGTCCTGAAGTGTGTCCCCACTGTTTTCTTTTAGTGCTTATATAGTTTTAGGTATTAGATTTATATATTTAATCCATTTTGATTTGATTTTTGTATATGGTGAGAGTTAAGGGTCTAGTTTCATTCTTCTGTATATGGATATCCAGTTTTCCCAACACCATTTATTAAAGAGACTGTCCTTTCCCACTGTATGTTCCTGGCACCTTTGTTGAAGACAAGTTCCCTATAGATGTGTGGATTTATTTCTGGGTTCTCTGTTTTGTTCCATTGGTCTATGTGTATATTTTTATGCCAGTACTATGCTGTTTTGATTACTAACACTCAGGTAATGTGATTCCTCCAGTTTTATTTTTTTTCCTCAGGATGGCTTTGGCTATTCTGGGTCTTTAGTGGTTCTATATCAATTTTAGGGTTATTTTTTCTATTTCTATGGAGAATATCATTGATATTTTGATGGGGATTGCATTGAATCTGTAGATTGCTTTGGGTAGTATGGACATTTGAACAATATTGATTGTTCCAATCAATCAGCATGTATTATCTTTCCATTTTGTAGTCTACTCTTCAACTTCTGTCATCAATGTTTCATAGTTTTCATTATAGAGATCTTTCAGTTCTTCATTTAAGTTTATTTGTAGTTATTGGAAATGTGATTCCTTTATTGATTTCTTTTTCAGATTGTTTCCTGCTGGCATATAAAAATGGTACTGATTTTGGTATGTTGCTTTTATATCCTACAACTTTACTGAATTCATTTATCAGTTCTAAAAGTTTTGTGTGTGTGTGTGTGTGTGTGTGTGTGTGTGTGTGTAGCTTTAGGTTTTATGTCGAATAACAGTGGTAAAAGTGGACATCTTTGTCTTGTTCCAGATCTTACAGGAAAGGCTTTCTGTTTTTCCCCATTCAGTACGTATGATACAAGCTGTGGGTCTGACATATATGGCTTTTATTGTGTTGAGGTAAGTTCCCTCTATACCCAGTTTTTTTGAGAGTTGAGGGGATGGTGAATTTTATGGAATGCCTTTTAGCAGCAGCTGAAATGATCATATGGTTTGTCACTCTTTCTTTTGATATGATGTATCACATTGATTGATTGGTGTGGGATGAACAATCCTTGCATCCCTGGGATGAATTCCACTTGATTATGATGAATGATCATTTTAATGTGTTGTTGAATTCAGTTAGCTAGCATTTTGTCGAGGATTTTTGCAGCTTTGTTTGTCAGAGATATTGGCCTATAGTTGTGTTTTTCTGTTGTGTCTTTGTCTGGTTTTTGTATAAGGGTCATGCCTTGTAGAACGAGCTTGGGAATACATCCTCCTCCTTGATTTTTTTAGAATAGTTTAAATTTTATTGGTATTAGTTCTTCTTTGAATGTTTGGTAGAATTCAACAATGAAGCCACTGTGTCCTGCACTCTTCTATGATGGGAGACTTTTTATTACTGCTTCTATTTAATTACTTGGTTTTGGTTTATTCAGGTTTTGGATTTCTTCCTGGTTTAATATCATTTGTATATGTCTAGGAATTTTTCCATTTCTTCTAGTTTATCCAATTTCTTGGCACATAGTTGCTCATAGTAGTCTGTAATGATCCTTTGGACTTCTGATGTATCAGTTGTAATGTCTCCTTTTTCATCTTTGATTTTATTTATTTGGGTCTTCTCTTTTATCTTAGGAAGTGTGGCTAAAGGTTTGTCAATTTTTTTTATCTTTTTGAAACACCAACTTTTTGTTTTGTTAATTTTTGTATTTTTTTCATTTCAATTTCATTTATTTCTGCCCTGGTCTTTATTATTCCTTTTCTTCTACTTTGAGATGCATCATTACATTGTTTTTGAAGTTTTTAACTTTTTTGATGTAGGGACTTATTGCTATAAATATTCCTCTTATTACAGTTTTAATTCTGTCCCATAGGTTTTGATATGTTGCATTTTCATTTGATTTGTTTTGATAACATTTTAAACTTTCCTATTAATCTCTTCATTGGTTCACTGGTCATTTAGGAATATATTGTTTAATTTCCATGTGTTTGTATGTCTTCCCATATACCTATTTTTATTCACTTCTAGTTTTATTCCATTGTGGTCATAGAAAATACGTGGTATGATTTCATTTTTTTCGATGTTTTAAGACTTGTTGACAATGATCCATAAGCTGAGGAGAAGAACACAGATTCAGCAGTTGTTTGATGAAATGTTCTGTAAATATATATTAGGTCCACTTGGACTATAGTGCAGATTAAATTCCATATTTCTCTGTAGATTTTCTCTCTGGATGATCTGTCCAGTGCTGAAAGTGGAGTGTTGAGGTTGTCAATGGATTCTTGTATTGGGGTCTATCTCTTTCTTTAGCTCTGATAGTATTTGCTTTATATATCTGAGTGCTCCAGTATTGGGTTCATATATATTTAGAATTATTATATCGTTTGCTGAATTGATCCCTTTATCATTATATAATGACAATCTTTGCCTCTTTGTACAGTTTTTGTCTTGAAATCTATTTTATCTATAAATGAAAAGCTACTTCTGCTCTTTTTTGGTTTCCATTTGCATGGGATATCTTTTTCCATCCCTGTATTTTTAATCTGTGTGTCTTTATAGATAAAGTGGGTTTCTTTTAGACAAGATACAGTGGGCTCTTGTTTTTTTTTTTTTTTTTTTTAATCCTTTCACATGCAGTGTTATAACTGATAGGTAAGGACTTACTATTGCCATGTTGTTATTTGATTTCTGGTTGTTTGTGGTCCTCTTTTTCTTTCTTTCTTACTTTCTTCCTTGTTTTTCTTTGTTAAAAATGTTTTTCTCTTATAGGGTATTTTAATTTCATGCCTTTTATATTTTGTGTATCTGTCGTAGGTTTTTAAATTTGAGATTACCGTGAGGCTTGCAAAAAACATTTTATAATCAATTATTTTACACATATGAGAATTCTACTTACAAACAAACAAGGAAAGAGAAATCTTACAGAAAGTATATCCTTTAATTCCATCCCTTTCCCTCACTTTTTAACTTTTTGTTATTTCCATCCATATCTTTTTATACTATATCTCAAAAAGCTGCTGTAGTTATTTTTGATAGGTTTGTCTGTTATTCTTCCTACTCAAGATATAAGTGGTTTATACACCACAATTAGTATTCTGTATTTGTGTCCTTACTGTTACCACTGAGTTGTACACCTTCAGATAATTTCTTATTGTTAATTAATGTCCTTTTGTTTCAGATTGAAGAAATCCTTTTAGCATTTCTTGTACGACAGGTCTTGTATTGATGAAATTCCTCAGCTTTTCTTTGTCTGGGAAAATCTTTATTTCTCCTTTGTTTTTGAAGGATATTTTTGCAGAATAAAATATTCTAATGTTAAGGTTTTTTTTCCTTAAGAATTTTGTATATGCCATGCCACTGTCTCCTGGCCTATAAGGTTTCCACTGAGATGTCTGCTGCCAGATGTATTAAAGCACCTTTATTTATGTTAGTTTTTTTCATTTTTTCTTGCTTCCTGTAAGACCTTTTCTTTACCCATGACCTTTGAGAGCTTGGTTAGTAAATGCCTTGAAGTCATCTTGTTTGGGTTAATTTGCTTGTTGTTCTATAACCTTCTTTTATGTGAATATTGATATCTTTCTCCAGGTCTGGAAAGTTCTCTGTTATTATTTCTTTGAATAAACTTTCTACACCAATCTCTCACTCTACCTCCTTCTTAAGGCCAATAACTTAGATTTGCCCTGTTCAGGCTATTTTCTATATTTTGTAGGTGTGCTTCCTTCTTATTCATTTTTTTTCTTTTTTCTCTTTTGACTGTATATTTTCTTTTTAAAAAACTGAATGTTTAATACATTTGTGGGAATAGAAGGAATGCAACAAGGATTAGAATGTTATAATATATATTTGACATTTATATAAAAGAGGTTTCAGTTTTCAAAGAAGTTTCCTATTTTCCTGTCTTTTCTATCTTCTCAGAGAAATAAATAGTAATTTCTACTTTCATAGACAAACTGCTCCATTTTTTTGGACAGTAATTATACCTTTATGTTTCACATCATCATCATCTCCAGAAACTCTACTCTTCCTTTCATGGCACGGTCTCACTGCACCATTTCATGGTGAAATTGTGCTCACTCAAATTTAAAGAGCCCAAAGAAATGAGAGCAAACAGCAGTCAGATTCATGTAAATGAAAGAGGACCAAAGGTTTGCAAGTACTGATTTAGTGACAGGCTGTCTGTGGCACAACCCTTCTATTTATTTATATTATCAAAATGGCAATAGTGGAAATGAAAGCTACATTAATTAGAAAAGGAATTTAAAAATGAGGTCATTAAATATAACTAACTACATTTTAAATTTAAATACCATGTATTGCCTGATTAGTATCAGGTAAATATCTAACCTATCTATCCTGAATTCTGGTCTCAGTTCAAAAGGTCAAAGGCAATCACAAGGAAGGTGATTCATATTATCATGTCCATTTTTAAAACAATGAGATCCTTTGGAAAGATTGCTTTAATCTTTCTTTTTATCAGAGATACCTGTTGGTTGTCTTGTAGGTAATCCATTTGTTTCCTGTCTTACAGTCTACTTTGCCTTTATTTTTATCCCTGGATTCTTGTACAGCATTTCTAGGCCATATACGACTAACAAAAGGAGAAATCAGAGGGTGTGTATGGCTCCAGGAAATTTTTGTAGACTCTTGGCAGAATTGGAATGAAGATACAAGGAGTGCACACCACTGTCCCAGGCTTGAGCTCCTAAATGTGAGGGCAAAAGGAGGCACACCTGGAGAGTGCAGGTGGGCCACGAGGCACCAAGGAGGGAACAGAGGAGAACTGGGGGTGGGCCAGGGCTCCGTGAATGCCGCCCTGGCTGGAGCCTGCCACACAGCTCGCTCCCACTCCACAGGAGCACCAAGGGCAGAGCCCAGCCCAGCCCAGCCCAAACCCCTGGCCGCCAGCCCAGGCCCAGCCCAGCCCCCCTGACTGTATATTTTCAAATATCCTTTCTTCAAGGTCACTAATTATCTCTTCTGTTTGGTCAGTTCTGCTGCTGACTCTGATACATTTCTCAGTTTGTCAATTAAATTCTTAATCTCTAGAATTTCTGTCTGATTTTTAAATTATTTCAATCTCTTTGTTAAGTATCTATGACAGGTTTCTGTATTCATTCTCTCCGCTGTCTTGAAGTTCATTGAACTTCTTCAGAACAGCTATCTTGAATATTTTTGTCTAAAACGTCACATATTTCTATCACTCCAGCATTGTCACTGGTACCTTATTTAGTTCATTTGGTGAGGTCATGTCTTCCTAGATGTTCGTGATGTTTGTGGATGTTTATTGATGTCTGGACATTGAAGAGTTAGGTATTTATTTTAATCTTCATAATCTGGGCTCACTTGAACCCATCCATCTTGAGAAGGGCTTCCAGATACTCAAAAGGAATTGAGTGTTGTGGTCTAAGTCTTTGGTCACTTTTACTGTATCAGTACTAAGGGTGTGCCAAGCGCAGCAATGCTGTGACTCTTGCAGACCACTGGTGATACTGGCATGGTGAGCGCAGGTGAGATATGGGAGAATTCCCTGGATTACCAGGCCCAGTCTTTGACTCCCTACCCTCCATCTTTGTGCTGGGCTGCTGGAGTTGTGGGAGGAGTGACATGTGTAATCCCTCATAGCCACCAGCTCCAGGTCACACCTGAGGCCAGCCCAGTCTCACCCAAAGCCCATGGTGACTACCAGCTGGCTACCTCTGAAGTTTATTCAAAGCCCAAGGGCTATTTAGTCAGCAGGTGGTGAATCCTGCTAGGACTGGGTCCTTCCTTTTGGGTCACCATGTTTCCTTTGGCCCAGGGTGGGTCCAGAAATGCCATCCAGTCTCTAAGGCCTGGATCTAGGGACCTCAGGAGTCTCCTTGACACTTTGTTTTACTGTGGCTGAGTTGGTTCCCAAGTTGCAAAACAAAGTCCTCTGAGCTCTTCCCTTTCCTTTCCCCAGGTGGAATTAGACTCCCTGAGCTGAGCCTCTTGTAGTTGGGGGAGAGGTGACCCAGGCACTGGCTTGGCTGCAGCTGCAGGTGTCTCACTCGGTCACATGTACCTTAAGTCCACTGACTCTAAGCCAGCACAGCCACAGGAATTGCCAAAGGACTGTAGCCTTTGTGGCCCAACTGCTTTACAAATTTAGTACAGGCCCCAGGCGGCTTTTTGTCAGCCAGTGGTGGGGATGACACCACAACCACTTCACTCTCCCTCTCCCGGGCACACAGATTCTTTCTCCACTTGGCTGGCGTGGCACTGCTGTGGCATGGGGTGGGGGTGTAGGCAATGCAAGATGATCTTTTCTGCCCTCTTCATGCCTCCTTCCTTGATACAATGTGAAAATCAGGTTGTATGATCATTCACCAGATTTTTGGTTCTTAAAGGTGCTTGGTTGCATGTTGAATTTGGTGCTCCTGCCAAGGGACAATTGCTGGAGATTTCTTGCTCCATGCCCTTCCCTTCCAGTTTTTTGAAACTTTTGAAAGAAGTTCCTTCTTGACAGCAAGAAGAAAGGCAGAAGGAACCCTTGGAACTGGAATAAAGTCAGAAATATCAGTATGAACTCATGTTTACCTTAATATATCAAAAGAAGACAGATGGAATCAAAAATATTTCTAGACATATATTGGTTAGTTTACATACCTATATTTGTAGCTCTGTCACTGTGTGGGCCTAGGAAAAACGATACTCTAGTAACAATAAGAACTATAAGAGCCAAGATGTTTGTTTCTAATGCTGTTTTTCAATTAAAGCAAAGAGGGATTCTTGGAGAAACAGCTGATTCTAAGACTGGGGCAGGGAAGATAAAAGTTGTGTCTGGAGCATCTTGTAGTGCAAGAGAATAAGGCGATTCGAGACAGGCGATGGGACCATGTCAAAAGACACAGGAATCAACTGGAAAGAGCTCCCAAAAGCCAAAAGTGTCAGAATTTAGCCAATGAAATAAACATTGATAGCATTAGAGTATAATTCAAATAATTAAATAAAACTCATGAGTCCATTCTCATACAAATATATGTCTGAATAAACAATTGAGGCAAAAGGGACAAGTCTTTCTTAAACAAGAATTCTAAATAGTAACCACAGAAGGAACAATAGAAATAGGAAATCACTGTTGGAATACCATCGTAATATCAGCAGTGGCCAAGATCTACTGATCAATATAAAATCGTTAGATAAAAATTTAAGAGAAATAGGATAGCTATGCGGAGCTCAAAGTATCTCCCCCAAGTATGTATTACTTATTGTGGAATAAAAGAGTTAAAATATGCCATTCTGACATATTGACTGTTTAAGTTAAAGGCATTTTGGAAATAGCAGGTCCAAAAAGATCACTTTGAGGTTCATGCTGTTTCTTAAAAGCCAAAGATGAAATTTCCATGTGAAAGATGCATCATCCTTATCCTCAGGGATGAGAAGGTGAGATGAAGAGAATTCTGCACATATCCTATTAAAATATTAAATAACTCTTATCTTTTAAGCCTCTCCATGTACTTTGGTTGCTTCTTGACAGCTCACTACTCTGTGCCCCATCCAGGACGTGAGCAACTGACTCTAACTGCTCCTTCAGATCCTCATTTCCTCCCAAGGCCCCACACCACATGCGACTTATATTGAATCAATGTGTATGTTTTCCATGCTAATCTGTCTTATATCGATTTAATTCTTGGACTCTGCTGGGACCCTAAGTAGATGGAAGTAGTGTTTTGCCACCCCTACAGTAGTTTTAACACTGGCCCACAAATTATCTGATATTTCCTTCTTCAAGAGATAGGTCTTAATTCACCTCCCTTGGATTTGTGGCTTGATATCATGATTTGCTTCTAAGGAATAGTGTTTGGAAAGGGAAAAAGATTAGTAATTTCACAATGGAGAAACCTGGAAGACATCACATCAACCAAATGATCGAGGTTAACATTACTAATAATAAGTTATGTTGGTATCATGTAACCCCTGGCAGAACATAACAAAAAGGATATGTCAACTTTGTAGCACACTCCCCAAATTTTATAACTCCAATCTATCATGAGAAAACATCAGACAAACTCAAGCCGAGAGATAGTCTTCAAATTATTTTACCAACACTCTTCAAAAGTGTCTTTAAGGAAAACATTTAAAAAATGTTGAAAAAATAGTGCAATTCAGAAGGGGAGGAATCACTTTTTAAATTCATTCATGCAACCATTTATATAACCAATCTTACAAATGTTTATTGAGTACCTACTACTATGGGGTGAGACGCTGTTCTAATAGCTCAGGGTACTACAATGAAACAGATGGAAGACTCTTCCCATTGAGGAGCTTTTATTCTGGTGGGGGAGAAAAAAAACACATAGATATGAAAAGTAAAGTATTTAATGTGCTATTAGTGAAGTGTGTTTGCTGATGTTGCTGGACTCTCAGTGCATGCTGCCACTGGCAGCAATGTCTGATGACAGATTCGCTTCCCTGCTGTCTTGAGGTGCAAAGGTGACCACCTGCATGCTGAAGCACTTCCTCACAGGAAGCACAGCACAAAGAGTCTTGGTGAATCCCTGGATGCTCACAGTCTGAGGTGGTAAAAATAGCGATAGTGGGAAAATATTTTTTCCTCATATAGGTATTAATTTTGGAATAATTAAAAATAAAATTATGTGCCTAAACTTTCCATTCTACACCAGTGTATTTAATTTGTATTTCTAGTTACAGAATATGAAAAGACTCAGCATTGATTATTTTTAAATCTTAGCACAGTTATCTACTTTCAGATTAATCTAATGGGAGTTACAAATAAGTAATAAAATTGACCTGAGGGAGCAATTTAAAACATAATATTTGAAACAAGCTTACAAAAAAATCAATCCTATAATGATGAAACTTCCAGGTAATGGAATAAAAGTGTTAATGCATAAACCATTTATTCTGCATACAAAATAATTCTATAAAATTAATCCTATTATTTTTGAGTCTATAAGAACTTGGTTGGAGCCTTAAAAATCTTCTCATAGCATAAATAATATTTTTGAGAATCATAGAGTGTTTAAAAGAAATTTTATAATAAATTTTAAAAGCTGTATTATCAGTCATTAAAAATTAAAGTTATTAATATACATTAGCAAAAATAAATTCATTCTCAATAATAGTACTAATAAAATCACTCAAATTAACAACTCATTAAATATTTTACTTTTCAAAACTATTCCAAATATTATACTTCTGGAAAAATAGTAGAAATACTTTCCCTGTTCCTTCTGCTAACTCCTTCTAAAAACCCTGGACAAACATAAATAGAGTCTGAAAAATAGGAAAAATAGGGTAATTTAAAAAATGACATGGCAGCGAATATCTTGTTTTTTGTTTTTTGGCTCTTTGCTTCATATTCCAGACTAGGTGGGAGAAAGAAACCAGCAACATAGAAACAATAGGAACAGACAAAAAAGGTCCATGGAAGCTTAATTTCGCTAGCCAGAGGGCCAAGAAAGAGATGACCTAAGGAGGTCAAAAACCAAACCAAACAAAACCAACAAATGAAAAAACTTTAGACAAAAACCACTCCACACCAGGCAAACACCATGAAAAGCTGCAGCCCCACCCCTCCCCCACCAGCAGATTTCACACTTCCTCCATTGTACTGAAATGCCCCCAGTCCCCCATGGCATTTCAGAGAAGGTTGAGTGGGAGGATGGAATTTTTATCTTTGCCAGGTGATAAAGAACTTCCTTCCCTATGATCAGTAGAGACCACATGGAAACATAGACTTCCCCTGGACCCAGTGGTAAAGAGACATCTCTCCCTCTTCTTGCTGCCATGGTGTCAGAGAAAGCCCAGTGGTGACCTGCACCACCAAACCCAACAAGCAAAATGGTTTATTTCTCTACCCTCCCCACCCTAGATATCAACAGAGGCCAAATGAAAAATCTGGACCTCCACGAGCACCTGGAATTAAAGAGATGGCATTCTCTGTCCTTTTGCTCTGAAAAGAGAAGACCATTAAATCGTGTGTTTTAGATCTTGCTAAAACAAGAACCAGGAAATTCTCAAAAGAGTGAGAAAAAACTACCAGAAGATGCCAACCCAAGGATAACACAAAGTTAGAATTGTCCGACAAAAAAATCTTAAATAAGCCATCATAAAAAAAGCTTCAATCAGCCATTACAAACATGCTTTAAGCAAATGAAAAAATAGAAAATCTCAGCAAAGAAATAGCAAGTCTCACCAAAATACAGACAATATGAAGATAAATCAAATAGAAGTAATACACCTGAAAAGTACAAAAAGAGGAAGAAAAAAAAAGCTCAATGGATTAGCTAAAAGCAGAATGAAGGTGATGGAGGAAGCTATTAGTGAACTTGAAGACAAACAATTACCCAATCAGAACAATAAAGAAAAAGACTAAAAAGAAAAATTAGAAATAAATGGCTTCAGAAAACTGTGGAACTGAAACAAAATATCTAAAATTTGTGTCATCAAAATCATAGGAGGAGAGAAGAAAGTAGTTGGGGTGGCTGGAAAAGTATTTGAAGAAATAATGGTTGAATTTTTTTCAAATTTGGCAAAAGCCTAAACTCAATAAGAACAAGTTGCAAGCATCACAAACCCAAAGAAATCTGTGCCAAGACCAGCCATAGCCAAACTGCTAAAAACTGAGTAAAAGGATGAAATCATGAAAGCAACCAGAGAAATGACATATTAGCAAAAGTATAAAGCAATTTGGATGATAACAGACTTTTTTTCTGAAGCCATGTACTCAAGAAAAAAATGGCACAGATTTTTTAAATGCTGACAGAAAAAGACTGTGAACGTAGAATTCTATATCCAGTGAAAACAACCTTCATGAATTATAAAGGAAGCAACATTCTTAGAAGGAAAAAAAAAGAAACTTGCGGGGAGTTAGCTACGCTCCCCGCAAAGGGGTTTTATCTCTTTCTTCGGATCAGGTCTCTAAGTTGACCACGCCAGTTTGCAGGGAGTTGGCTGCGCTCCCAGCAAAGAGGTTTTTCCTTCCGATCAGGTCTCTCAGGCAGGGGTCATCGCAAAGGATGAAAAAATAGTAGGAAACAGAAATAATAATAACAATACACAGAGCCAAAGATATGGTTTATAAAGTAAAGGTGTATGAAAATAGATAAAAGCAGGGTATCCGGATGGGGATATTTCCTCCCGCTAGAAATATCTCCCAAACTGAACATCCACACAGTTATTATATAGGGTAGATACAAGCTCCCGTTGCCCTTGGCAATGGGATTCACATACTAACAGGCAGTTTGCTTTAGGGTCAAAGTCTTCTAAAAGGCTACTACAGATCCTTTAACTAACTCTAACTAGGGGAACAATGAGTTGTAAAATCTTCTTGGGGCAAACTTCTAAGTTTTCTGATAAGGCTATTACTTTAGCAAAAAACAGAGACATCTTGGCTCTGTGATTGTGTTCTTGGAGACAGATGATTTCAGAAGTCAACATGAGCTGTGCTTTGTGTTAATTACTTTAACCGCATGGCTCCTTCTGGGCCCGGCTTGGGCATTAGCATATCTCTCTGATCAGCTCTCATCTCCGGGGGTCCTTGCCAGCTCTGGCAACCCATGGCTCTAGGAAGAGGCCTGCCTTGTCTTTCAAAACAGGTGAGAACCATAGGCCCAGTTTACAGCTGTCTCTTTGAAGTGCAGCTATTACTGACCAAGGAGACGCCCTCCTGAGACGAGGCAAAGCCTTATGTGACTTCTGAAAGCAAATCTTGTCTCCAGAAATACAGGGGGCATTTCTATAACTCAGTATTCTTAGGCTCAACAGAAACTAAGAGAATTTGTTACAACAAGATTTGTACTAAAAAGACGGTTAAAGGAGTTTTCTCCTGAACATAAAGAGAACAATAAAAGAAGAACATAAAGAAGGAAGAAAGTACATTGTAAGGAGACAAAGTGTAGGTAAATACAATAGATTCCTTTTCCCTTGGGTTTTTGAAATTATGTTTGACAGTAAAAGCAAAAACTTCATATAGAATCTCAAGAGACTTTGAATAGCCAAAATAATCTTTAAAAAGAATGAACTTGGAGTTCCCACACTTCCTGACTTCACAACTTACTACAAAGTTATGGCAACCAAAAAATGGTGATATTGGCATAAAGCCAGACATACAGAACAGTGGAATATGATAGAGATCCCCCAATATAAACCAACTCATATATGGTCAAATGATTTTAATGAGGGTGCTAAGTCCATTTAATGGGGAAATGACAGTCTTTTTAACAAATGATGTTGGGAAAACTGGATATCCACATGTAAAAGAATGAACTTGGGCCCTTACCTTAAACCATATTAAAGAATTAACTCAAATAGATGGAAGAACTTAAACTATAAAACTCTTACAAAAAATATAGAGGAAAATTTCATGACATCGAATTTGGCAATGACTTTTTATATATGATACCAAAAGCACATACAATAAAAGAAAAAATAGATAAATTAGATTTTATAAAAATTAAAAAATAACATACATCAACAGAGTCAAAAAGCAACCCAAAGTATGCAATAAATTATTTGCAAATTATGTATATGATAAGAGACTGATATCCAGAATATATAACACCTATAACTCAACAATAAAAAATTGCCACTTAAAAAATGGGGAAAGGACTTCAAAAGACATTTTTCCAAAGAAGATATAAGAAGGAGCCAATAAGCATATAAAGAGATGCTCAAAATCACTAATCATTAGGAAAATACAAATTAAAACTGTAATAAAAATGCCACTTCACATTTTAAATCCATCACTATGGCTATTATCAAAAAATAAAAAAAAAGAAAGAAAAGAAAAAGAAAATAGAAAATAACAAATTTTGGCAAGGATGTGGAAAAATTAAAACCATCATGCATTGCTGGTAGTCTAGTGCAGCCACTGTGAAAAATGGTATTGGAATTGGTCAAAAATATAAACATAGAATTTCCATATGATCCAGAAATTCCACTTCTGGCCATATATTCCCCTAATTTAAAAGCAGTGACTGGAACAAATGTTTATACATCTATTTTCATAACAGTATTATTCATAATAGCCAAATGTGAAAACAACCCCAGTGTCTATTGATGGAAAAATAGGTAAACAAAATGTGGTATATGACACAATAAAATATTATTTAGCCTTTAAAGGAAGGAAACTCTGACACATGCTACAAAATGGATAAACCTTGATGATATTATGCTAAGTGAAATAAGCCAGTCACAAAATGAAAAATATTGTATAATTGGACTTATATGACATTCCTAGAGTAGTCAAACCCACAAAAACAAAAAAGTACAATGATAATTGCCAGGAGCTGGGCAGAGGGACAATAGGGAGTTGTGGTTTAATGAGCACAAAGTTTTAGTTTTAGAAAATGAAAAATTTGTGGAGACGCATGGTGGTGATGGTTGCACAATATTAAGAATGTACTTAATACCACTACACTGTACACTTAAAATGGTTAAAAAGGTAATTTTATGTTAGGTATTTTTAACATGATTTAAAAGATATTGTTTGACTACATTATTATCTGGTAAAGTAGATTAAGCACAAAGGATATTACTAAAGCAGAGAGAGGTATTACACAGTGATAAGACAATTATACAAAAAAAGTAACCCAATGGCCATAAATGTGTCTGCACCAAACAGCAGTCTCAAAACACATTTAACAAAAACATGACAGAGTTGAAAGGAGAAATATATAAATTCACAATTAAAGTTAGAGCCTTCAACACCCATCTCTCAGTATTGATAAAACTACATAGAAACAATTTACATCTAAGTAATCTATGAGATAATAAGCAAAACTCAAAGTAAATAAAACATTCACAGAACTGAATAAAATTTTTGATATGCTGCCAAAGAGGCACTGAGAGGGAAATTTGTAGCACTAAATGTTTACTTTAAAAAATCAGTAATCTATGAAACCTCCTCAAAAACTAAAAAAAAAAAGAAAAGAAAAGGATCTCAAAGCTAGTAAAAATAAAGAAATAGAAGCAATAAAGATAAGACTACAATTCAACAAAATTGAAAACAGAACAATAGAAAATGTCATTGAAACAATTAACTTTGAAAAGATCAAAAATTGACAAATCTATAGGAGGATAGACAAAGAAAAAAAGAGAGAAGACACTACTATCAAAAATTACACAAAAAGTGTCATTATGGACACCACAAAAATACAAAGGATACTAAGGAAATGTTACTAATCATTACACACACAGATTTGACAATTAAGATGAAATGGACCAATTTCTCAAAATGAAACAACTCATCCAATACAATATAGATTATTTGAATGGCCTTATAACTATTAAAGTGATTGAACTGGCAATTTTTTTCTGAAAAGAAAATCCTCAGACCAAGATAATATTATTGCATAATTTTACCAAATATTTAGAGAATACTTAATACCATGATAGCATGCCAACTTCCAGAAACAAAAGAAATGGAAACACTTCTAACTCAAAATTTTATGAAGCTAGTATTACCCTGTTTTAAAATCTTGACATTGAAAATACATACAAAAATTTCTACAGACCAAATTACCTCTTTTAAAACTTTTTAGTTTATTTTAATTCACAAATAATAGTTGTATACTTACAGAGTACAATGTGATGTTTTGAACTATGGATACATTAGAGAAAGAGTCAATGAAACTAATTAATATATCCATTGCCTCACTAATTTATTATTTATTTGTGGTGAGAATGTTAAAAATCTATTTTAGCAATTTTGAAATACACCACATGTTATTACTGACTGTGGTCACCATACAGTGCAGTAAAACTTAGTCCTCTGGTCCAAATGAGACTTTGTACCTTTAGATCAACATCTTCTATTTCCCTATTCCTCCCCCTCCATACCAGCCTCTGGTAACACCTTTCTACTCTCTTCTTTCTATAAAATTGGCTTTTTTAGATTCCACATATAAGTGAGATAATACACTATTTGTCTTTCTTTGCTTGGCTTATTTCACTTAGCATAGTGTCCTCCAGTTATACTTAATGTTGTCACAAATGACAGAATTTCCTTCTTTTTAAAGGTTGTGTAGCACTCCATTGTGTATATATGCCACATTTTATTTATTCATCTATTGGTAAACATGTAGGTCACTTCCATATCTGGGCTGTTGTGAATGATGAAATGAACATGGGAGTACAAATATCTCTTTGACTTACTGATTTTAATTCCTTTGGATCTATTTCCAGGAGTGGGATGGCTATATCAACAGTAATTCTATTCTTAGGTTTTTGAAGAAATTCCAAATTATTTTCCAAAATAGCTGTGCTAACTCTCATTCTCACCAGCAGTATACAAGGTTTTCCTTTTTTCACATCCTTGGCAACACTTGTTATAATTTATTTTTTTAATAGCCATTCTAACAGACTTGAGATGATACCTCGATTTAGCTTTTAATTTGCACTTTATGATTAGTGATGCTCAGCATTTTTCTCGTACATTTATTAGACTTTTGTATATATTCTTATTATTTCAAAATTTTATAGGGTACAAATATTTTTGGTTACATGATGGCTTTTTTTAATGATTGAGTCAGTGTTATAAGTGTGTCTATCATCCAGATAGTGTTTCTTTTACTCATTAGGTAGCTTTTGCTCATACCTTCTCACCCCTCCCCCTGCTTGATTTCCACTGAGTTTTACTTCCCTCTATGCATGTGTATGCTCATCGGTTAGTTCCAATTTAATAGCCAGTACATGTAGTATTTGTTTTTCTATTCTTTATACTTCATTTAGGACAATGATCTCCAGTTCCATCCAAACTGTTGCAAAAGGCCTTAATTCATCCTTCTTCATGGCTGAGTAGTATACCATAGTATACATATACCACATTTTGTTAATCCACTCATGAATTGATGGGCACTTTTGTTGCTTCCACATCTTTGCAATTGTGAATTGTGCTGCATTAAACATTTCAGTGCAAGTATCTTTTTGATAAAGGGACTTCTTTTCCTTTGAGTAAATATTCAGTAGTGGGATTGCTGGATTGAATGGCAGGACTACTTTTAGTGCTTTGAGGAATCTCCATACTGTTTTCCATAGAGTTTGTACTAATTTGCAGTCCCACCAAAAGTGTATGAGTGTTCCTTTCTCTCTGCATCCATGCCAGCATCTATGGTTGTTGGAATTTTTAATAAAAGCCATTCTCACTGGGGTAAGGTGATAGCTCATTGTGGTTTTCATTTGGATTTCCCTGATGATTAGTGATGTTGAGCATTTTTCATATGTTCATTAGCTATTTGGTCTATCTTCTTTGGAAAAGCTTCTGTTCATGTCTTTTGCCCACTTTTTAATGGGGTTAATTGTTTCTTTCTTGCTGATTTGCTTTAGTTCTTTGTACATTCTGGTTATTAGCCCTTTATTGGATGGATAGTTTGCAAATACTTCCTCCCATTCTGTAGATTGTCTATTTGCTCTATTGGTTATTTCCTTGACTGTGCAGAAGCTTTTAATTTAATCAAGTCTCATTGATTTATTTTTGTTGTTGCTAGGATTGCCATTGGGTTTTCGTTCATAAATTCTTTGCCTAGGCAAATATCTAGAAGAGTTTTTCCAACATTTTCTTCTAGCATTCTTATGGTTTCATGCCATACATTTAAATATTTTATCCATCCTGAATTAATTTTTGTGAGTGGTGAGAGATATGGATCCTATTTCATTTGTCTGCATGTGGTTATCCAATTCTCTCAGCACCATTTATTGAATAGGGCTTCTTTCCCACAGTGTATATTGTTGTCTTCTTTTTTTTTTTTTAATCAAAGATCAGTTGGCTGTATGTAGATGGTTTTATATCTGGGTTCTCTGTTCTGTTCCATTGGTATATGTCTTTATTTTTTTGCCAATATCATGCTGTTTTGGTTACTATCACCTTGTAGTATAGTTTGAAGTCTGGTAGTGTGATGCCTCCAGATTTGTTCTTTTTGATTAAGATTGCTTTGCATATTTGGGCTCTTTTCTGGTTCCAAGTGAAGCATCGAATTATTTTTTCTAGATCTCTGAAATATGACAATGGTATTTTGGTGGGGATTGCATTGAATCTGTAAATCACTTTGGGTAGTATGGACATGTTAACAATGTTGATTCTGCAGGTCCATGAGCATGATAAGTTTTTCCATTTGTTTATGTCATCTGCAATTTCTTTCCTCAGTGTTTTGCAGTTCTCTTTATAGAGATATTTCACCTGCTTGGTTAAGTATATTCCTAGGAATTTTATTTTATTTGTGGCTATTGTGAATGGTATTGAGTCTTTGTTTGACTCTCAGCTTCAATGTTACTGGTGTATAGGAATGCTACTTATTTCTGTACATTGATTTTGTAACCTGAGACTTTGCTGAACTTATTTATCAATTCCAGGAGTTTCTTGGTGGAGTCTTTGAGATTTTCTAGATATAAGACCATATCATCAGCCAATAGCTATGGTTTTACCTCCTCTTTCCTTATGTGTATACCCTTTATTATTTCTCTCATCTGATTGCTCTGGCTGGGACATCCAGCACTATGTTGAATAAAAATGGTCACAGTGGGCACCCTTGTCTTCTTCCAGTTCTTAGTGGGAATGCTTTCAATTTTTCCCCATTCAGTATGATGTTGGCTATAGGTTTGTTATATATGGCTTTTATAATTTTGAGATATGTTCCTTCCATGTCTAGTTTGTTGAGGGTTTTTAATCATGAAAGGTCACTGGATTTTGGTGAATGCTTTTTCTACATATATTGAGATGATCCTGTGGTCTGTGTTTTTGCTTTTCTTTATGTAGTGAATCACATTTATTGATTTCCATATATTGAACTATGCTTACATCCCTGATATGAAGTCCACTTTGTCATGGTGGGTTATGCTTTATTTATTTATTTATTTATTTATTTATTTATTGGTGTGCATTTGAATTCAGTTTGCTACTATTTTATTGATAATTTTTGCATCTACATTTGTAAAGATAATGGTCTGTAGTTTTCTTTTTTCTTGTTGTTGTGTCCTTTCCTGGCTTTGGTATCAAGGTGCTACTGGCTTCAAAGAATGAGTTGGGGAGGATTCTCTCTTTCTCAATGTTATGGAATAATTTCTTCAGTATGGGTACCAGGTCATCTTTATAAGTCTGGCAAAATTCAGCTGTGAATTTATCTAGTCTGGAACTTTTTTTTTGGAACCTTTTTTATATATTAATATCCTCTTTTAAGTACTGTCTGTTCAGGTCCTTTACTCATTTTATAATTGGTTTATTTATTTTCTTGCTATTTAGGTGAGTTCCATATATATTTTGGATACTAGCTCCTTATCAGGTGTATGATTTGAAAATTTTTTCTCCCAAACCATAGGGTGTCTCTTCACTCTAATTGTTTTCTGTGCTGTGCTGAAGAGTTTTAGTTTGATGCAATACCATTTGTCTATTTTTATTTTGTTGCCTGTTTTTTTAGAGTCCTATCCAAGAAATCATTGTCCAGACTGATGCCTTGGATCTTTTCTTCTGTGTTTGGTTCTAGTAGCTTTACATGTTCAGGTTTTATATTTAAATCTTTTATCCATTTTGAGTTGACTTTTGTATATGATGTGAGATAATGGTCCAATTTCATTTTTCTGTGTGTGAATCACCAGTTTTCTCAACACCATTTATTGAAGAGACTGTCTTTTCCCCACTGTGTGTTTTTGGCACCTTTGCCAATGATCAATCAATTGTAAGCACTTAGGTTTATTTCTGGGCTTTCTTTCATCTCCTGTTCCATTTGTTGATGTGCTTGCTTTTATGCCAGTACCATACTGCTTTGATTACAATCATTTTATAATATATTTTGAAATCAGGGAGTGTGATTCCTCCTGCTTTATTCTTTTTGCTCAAGATTACTTTGTCTATTAGGGGTCTTTTCTAGCTCCATATGAAATTGAAGATTGTTTCTTCTATTTTTGTAAAAAATGGTATTGGAATTTTGATAGGAGTTTCATTAAATCTGTGAATTGTTTAGTGTGGTATGGACATTTTAACAATATAAATTCTTCCAACCCATAAACATGGGATATCTTTTTATTTATTTGTGCCTTTTTCTATCATCAATATTTTATAATTTTCAGTGTACATATCTTTCAACTCTTTGGTTAAATTTACTCCTAAATATTTTATTTTTGATGCTATTATAAATAGAATAGTTTTCTCAATTTTTGGACTAATTCATTGTTAGTACATAGGAATTCTCCTGGATTTTGTAAATTGATTTTGTAAACTACAACTTTAATGAATTTATCAGTTCTAATTGTTATTTTTGGTGAAGTATTCAGTTTTTTATATACAACATCATGTCATCAGCAAACTGAGACAATTTCACTTCATCCTTTCTTATATGAATGCCTGTTGTTTATTTATATTTGGCTTCATTGCTCTGGCTAGGACTTCCAGTACTATGTTAAATGGTAGTGGTGAGAGTCGGCATCATTTCTTTTTCCTAACATTAGAGGAAAAGCTTTTGCAGTCGAGTATGTTAGCTAGGGGAACACCATATATGACCTTTATTGTGTTGAGGCAAATTCTTTCTATACCTAGTTTTTGCAGGTTTTTAACTCTAAAATGAATGAATGTTAATTTTTTTCAAATACTTTGTTTCCATCTATTGAGATTATCATGTGGTTTTGTCCTTTATCTTGTTAATTTAGATACATTGAACCATCTTGCATGCCTGGGATAAATCCCACTTGATCATGTTGAATGATCTTTTCAATGTGTTGTTGAATTTGTTTGCTAGGATTTTGTTGAGAATTTTTGCTTCTGTGCTCATCAAGGATATTGGCATGTAGTTTTCTTTTCTTATAGTACCTTTGTCTGGCTTGATAACAAGGTAATGCTACTCTTACAAAATGAATTTGGAAGTATTTACTCCTCCTAAATGTTTTGGAAGACTTAGAGAGGAATCATTATTAGTTCTTCTTGAAATGTTTGGTAGAATTTAGTAGTGATGACATCAGGTTCTGTTTTTTTTTTTTATGGGAGAGTTTTTATTATTGAATCAATCTCCTTTGTCATTATTAGTCTGTTCAGATTTTCTATTTCTTCCTGATTCAGTATTGGTAGGTTTTATGTTTCTAAAAATTCATTCATTTCTTCTAGGTTATCTAATTTTTTGAAGTATACTTATTCATAGTAATCTCTTATGATCCTTTGTATCCATAGTAATCTCTTATGATCCTTTCTGTGGTGTCACTTATAATGTCTCCTCTCTTATTTCTGATTTTGTTAGTTTCAGTCTTCCCTCTTATTAAGGGAGAAATTCATCAAAAAGACATAACAACTGTAAATATATATGTACCTAACATTGAAGCACCTAAACATGTAAAGGAAATATTAATAGATCTAAAGAGAGAATAGACTGCTATATAATAATAGTAGCAAATTTTAATACCCCACTTTTCACACTGGACAGATCATCCAGACAGAAAATCACTCAGGAATCATTGGATTTGAACTACACTTTAGACAAAACGTACCTAACATATATTTACAGAGCATTCCAACCAACAGCAATGGAATACACATTCTTCTCAAGTATACATGGAACTTTCTCCAAAATAGATTTTATCTTAGGCCACAAAAAAAAAAATCTTAACAAATTAAAAATATTGAAATCAGATTATCGTTTCTGGCCAAAATGGCACAAAACTAGAAATCAATAATAGAAGGAATCTTGGAAAACTTACAAATTATATGAAATTTAAATAACATGCTCCTAAACAACCAATGGGTCAAAGAAGAAATTAAAAGGGAAATTAAAAATTACCTTGAGACAAATGAAAATGGAAGTACAACATACCAAAACCTATGGGATATAGTAAAATCAGTCCTAAAGAGGAATTTTATAACAATAAATGCCTACATCAAAAAAGAAGAAAGATCTTAAACAGTTTAGTGTTACACCTCAAGGAACTAGAAAAAGAGGAACAAAGTAAGCCCAAACTTAGCAATAGGAAAAAAAATTGCAATTGAGGAGAAATAAACAAAATAGAGATGAGAAAAACAATAGAAAGAATTAACAAAACTAAAACTTGGTGTTTTTGAAGATATAAATAAAATTGACAAACCTTTACCTAGACTAACAAATTCCCTCTTAAGTGTGGTTGCAAACATTTTTTACAAAATATTAGCAATTAGTATTCAACAATATATAAAATTGATTATGCAAAATTTACAAGATTTCCAAGTGGGGTTTATTCGGGGATTCAGGGTTGGTCCAAGATTCAAAAACCAGTCATTTTAATCCACCATATTGATAGGCTAAAGGTGAAAAACTGCATGATCAAATCAATTAGTGCAGAAAAAGCACTTGGTAAAATACACCACCAATTAGTGATTAAAAACCCTCATAAAAATAGAACTAGGAGGGAATGTCTTCAACTTAATAAAGAGCATTGACCATAACCTGTAGCTAACATCATACACAATGGGAAAAGTTTTCTGGAATGCTTTCCCCTGATACAGGGGACAATCCAAGAAGCTCAGTCTAACCACTGTTACCCATGATGGCACTGGGCATTCTAGCCAGTGCAATAAATAAACAAAAAGAAATAAAGAAAAGAAATGGCAACAAGATCAAAAAAAAAAAAAAAAAGAAAGAAAGAAAATAATTCCTATTTGTAGATGACATGATTATCCAAAATAGAAAATTCCAAGGAATCTACAAAAAAAATCTGGAAAAATAAGAAAGTTCAGCAAAGTCACAGAATACATGGTCAACATGTAAAATTAAATTACACATATTAATAATGATCACAAAAAATCTGAAAACAAAAATAAAATACCATTTATTGCTCAAAACATGAAATACTTAGATATAAACCTAACAAAACGTGTAATAGAACTTGTATGCTGAAAAACTACAAAATACTGATGAAAGTAATTTTGGAAAATCGAAATACATGTAGAGACATACAATTTTAATGGATTAGAAGACTCAATAAAGGTTTTAATTCTCTTCAAATTGATATACAGGCTTAAGGTGACTCCTTTCAAAATATTATTAAGATATTTTGTAAATGTAGATAAAATGTCTGAAGTTTATATAGAAAATAAAGAAATAAAGAAACTAGATTAAATTTAACTGAAACAATTTTGAAAAAATGAGTGAAATGTCCATCTGTTCCAATTCAAGACTTACTGTATAGCCGGTAGTAATCAAGACTGAATAGTATTGGTGGAGGCCACACGCATGCATCAGTGGGACAAAGAAGGGATCTCAGGGGACAGCCCCACACAGCACACCCAAATGATATTTGAAAGAGCAATTCAGTAGGGGAAGGATAGTGTTTTCAAGAAATGGTGCTTCAACCACTGGCAATAGCCAATCCAAAGGTAATGTTACACCTTATAACAAAAACAAAATCAAAGTCAATCACAGATTTATATGTAAAATGAAAAAGTATTAAATGTAAAAACTCTCAAAATGCAACAGTGAAATCACAAACAATCCAACTGGAAAACAGATAGAAGACATGAGGAGACCTTTCACTGAAGAGAATGACGAATAAACACCCGGAAAGGCCGTTAACATCACCAGCCCTAGGACAATGCAAACTAAGGCCACAGTGAAATGTCAGTCTGTTTCTGGTGAAACAGCTAATTTCTTTTTTAAAAAAGACAATATCAAATGCTGACAAGAATGTGGAGACACTGGATCTCTCATGGATTGCTGGTGGGAGTATAAAGTGGTACAGCTAGTTTGTGTGTTCTTAAAATACCTTGCTGTAGGATCCAGCACTTGCACTCCTAGGCCTTTACGTCTCCATGAAAACCTGTGCGTGATTCTCCATACATCTTTACACGTGACAGCCAAATCCGCACTCTCAAAATGTGGAAATTACACAGAGGGGAAACAGGCTACTGGTCGCTGGGGATTAGGGATGATGAGGGAGATGGGGGTGCTTGTGACTATGAAGGAATTGTAAGAGGGAGATCTCTGTGACGATGGAAAGTTCTCAATGTTCGTTGTGCTGGTGATTGCACAAAACTATGCATGTGATAAAATTGCAGAGAACTATGCATGCATGTTCTGCCAATGTCAATGTCCTGGGTTTGATATTGTACTATAAATAGGTAAGATTCAACCACTGGGAAAAACTGGGTGAAACGTATAGGAAATTTCTCTATTATGATTGCAACTTTTATAAATCTATAATGATTTCAAAATTAAAATATTAAAAATCATGCTAATCCACAAGCTACCACAGATTTTTTTTTCTAATTTTATCGTAACTAATAGCTCAGGCATTTTGAATACAGAAAATTAAGTTAGTTTTCCATCTTCTGGTTTCTGTATAATAGTGATATTTATTATTATATTTCTTCTCTGTTTCAATTCTTTCATTCCATAAATAAATGAAGTTGTACTCAAGGTCCATCATTTAAAATTGTCATTGGCCAAGAAAGATTGGGATAGTAAAAGTCCCGTGAGTAGAGTAGCAACCTAGAACGGTGTTGAACACAGATAATGAGAGCCACAAACAAGAACCACGCAGTCTCTGAGATTCCATGTGTAACTTGCACTCACCCCGCATCTCAGTGTGGACTAGACACACGTCCAGTGCTAATAGCAATGCTGGTAGGGGCCACCACAAGGGGTAGAGCAGATGTAGGTCATCCTTCAACATAGCCACCTTCCCTTGGCAAGCATTTCATAAGCGACTCAGAAGAGCGCTGTTTCTTTAGAAAGCACAAGTACTTAGCTTCTGCATCACGTTCCTTAGCCCCCTGCACACCACGGAGTCACAACCGTATTTCCCACCTGACTCTAGTGGTCTTGGGGCCTTCTGAGTCTGCTCCTGGAAGCCACACAAGACCGATGGACACGTTACCTGAAAGAGAACACTCACTGTGCAACCAATGGAGAACAAGCTTGAGACCCTCTCTCTCTGCTGACTCCTTCCAGGGCTCTACAGGGATCTAGCAATGTGCAGACGAGGTCCTATTTTTGAACAGTTTGCAAAAGTATGACATTTGAACTACTATTTTTTCTCAGCTCTTTCATTTTCCTTTTGTAAGTGGAGTGACGTTGGAATGCCGTGGTTTGAATGTGTCCCCTGAATTCACATTCAATTCAACAAAGCGTTGGGAACTTTATCCCTAGAGCACGAGTGTTGGAAGGTGGGGCCTAATGGGAGGTGACTAGGTCATGAGGACTCCTGACCTCCTGAATAGATTAATGCCATTATAAAGGGCTTGACGGAGGGACTTTGCTCTCTTTTGCTGTCTTTTCCTTCCACTTTCCACCAGGTGAGGACGCAGCAAGATGGCCCCCCACCCTCCGCAAGGTGCTAGCCCCTTCATCTCAGACTACTCAGCCTCCAGAACTGTGAGAAAGTATATTTCTTTTCTTTATAAATTTCCCAGTCTTTGGTATTCCATTGGAGCAGCACAAAATGGACTACGTCAGAGAGGCCAAGGGCTTTTGGGGACCTGGGGACGTGGAGTTTGGACTTAATAGGATGTATTTGTGTGATGCACAATTTCAGTCTCATACAGCTGTGGGAGGACCCTGCAAATAGAAAGTGTGAAGCATGTGAAGGCACGTTTCCTGGATCAATATAAACAATTAAAAAGGAGATTGCAATCAACATTGCTGGAGGAAAAAATGAACTACCTTTCTATTCTCTCTCTATAAAATGACATTGCAAAGTCATTGTCATAGGAAAAAACAATGAAAGTGTAATAGCCAAATATGGTAGGAAGATATGGAGATATATGATGCTATTAATGGCTAAATAATTATGCCATTTTCCTGGACTTTTTGATGTTCGTGATATTTGTTAGCTTTATAAAATTTGTAATTCGTTATGATTTTATTTTTATTCTAAGTAAATGTTCATGGTTTAATTTGCTTTTGTAGTCTTATTTTTTTTCCCTTTTCTTGGAGAGAGCCCTCCAAATTTCGTAAGCCACAAAACCTAAATCTTCCCTACAGCATATAAAATATATTGCATTCTCAATATCTGTTTTAAGTGTGCTTCTAACCAAGACTTTATTGTGGAGAACAACAGCAAAAAATGAAGACTTGCTATTAAACTCTAATCACAATTTATTTCCATATTTTTCTCTTTATTAAAATAGTCTTCATGACAAATACAAAATGTCCAAAAGAAGAAATAAAAGGATATCTGTTACTGTAGTACAGCTTAATGACCATGTGGTGAACATTTGAATGATTTATCAAACTGTGTTCCCGCAGCTGCTGAACTCAGACAGCGGTGGGCTGGTAAACGTGTCTCCAAGAGAGAAGCTTCGCCATGTGCCGTTTGCAGATTTCCATTCCATACGTGCTGCCACCGTGATCCATTTCAGTTACTGGACTTGCAGAGATCAGCTTGCAAAACTCCTGAACATTTAGCCGTTGGCTCCCTGAAGCCTGTGCCAGGCCCGGCACACCACTGCCTTCAGACAGTGAAACACATCCCAGTGGGACGAGAGAACGGAATGATCATGGTCCCAAAGTCTTTCATCCCGTAATTGTATTAATACATTGTACCATTTGTCAGGCCACACTGACTTCCAGTTTTTGTCTCTGTTCTGTGTAGAACATAAGTCAAAAATAGTAAATTATGGTGAGCATATAAATTAGAAGGCGTCCAAAGTGCTTTGTGAATGTGAAACACGCATATTAAAGCACATGTGGTTACATAAGCTGTGCTCCAGCTTGATAAAACATGACTCCCAAAGCCAGTGGAGCTCAAGCCACCACAGCAGGGGTGCTGTGACTCTTGGGTGACCAAACGTCACCTCAATATTCAGAGCAGAAACAGGAGCCAAGGGTTCTGAGTAATGGCAATCCTTAAAGAAACCTAAAACCAGAGTCGCTACATGGAAAGCACATACATGCATATAAACAAACACTTGCAACCCAAATTCCAGGTCTTATATGAGGATCATTTATATTTCCTGTGGTTCACTTGATGTTCGATGCAAATAACTCTTCAACCCCACCCTACCCTGTGGAGCACCCCAAGGAATTGTGAAGTCAGCACCCAGCTCATCTCCTTGCCCTGGTCTTGCCTCCCACGCCTCCCTCCCGCTGTGTCACCGTGACACTTCCACCACAGGGAGCTGAGACAACTCCATGGCAGTGCCCCAGTCAAACTTCTGAAGGAATTCTCTCTTGCCGAAAATATGTGGATTAAATAGCGAATCACTGTAGAAAAGGTCTTAATAATGTGGCTCCAATTTTCCTTTCCAGTTTTTCTCCTATGCCCTTAATCTCATAACTCTGTTCTACTCATACCACTCGCTATTTCTGGGGCATGGGGTGAGAACTAAATTGTCATTGATGTGTACGTGGTATTTTTCTTTTATATTTAATTGAAAAATAATAATTGTATATATTTCTGGGGCATAATGTGATGGTTTGTTACATGTTTATACGGCTTCATCTGAGGTACCTGAGTACCTGAATACCCCTTAACCCTATCAGTCATGTGAAATTCACATTCTTCTGGGACCAGTGATCATTCTTTGCAAGGCATTTCCAAGTCAAAGTGGTTAGAATTCTTTCTTTTCTGGTTCAAACTAGAGCAAAGAGCCAGCTCCTCACCCAGTCCTTTGTAGTTAATGTGTAGGAGCAGTATTAATGTTTAATAAAATGAGTATTAGAATACATCTACACCCAAATTATTAAAGGGTAGGCCATGTCTATTCGTATTTTATTCCCATCTCCCATGTACACTGCTCAATAAATATTTGCTAAATGAGTGAGTGAATGTTGAATATGCCTGGCTGTTGACATGATTTATAAATTTTACTCTACAACAATATGTAAAGATGACCTATTTCAATGAACTCAAGGTGAAAAAGTCATCATTAGCTACTAAGACATATTATTTATATCTTCTATAACTAATGTCTTTGCTTCCTTTCATCTATATTGCAATTAATTTATGTGCAATAAAATATTGCTCTATATATCTTTTCAGTTCTCAGAGTTCATGAAATGTATTAGTTCATGGTCTCCAACTTTAAATATTTTGGGTATTTATCCTCATGGAATCAGAATTCAAATAGTTTCTTAAGAACACTTTCTAACTTTGGAGAGGAAAATATAACCTGTGTTATTAGAAGATCATTGTTAGAAATACAGTACCTAGAATCAGTGTCTGGTATTTTATCAATAAATAAATATTATATTCATCAAATTTTTATAATCTAATAATTTCCTAACTTTGACAATTTAAACTTGACCACAGATATGCAAAAATATTTTGTCTGATGTTAACTTATAGTCACTTCCAATACTAACTTAAAATATAATTGAGTTATTTTCAAACAGAGATTTTATATTTGTCTCTGGGGATATTGTTATCATAATTCTACCATTCAGAGAGCAGGAGGATGGATGTTTTGGAGTAGGAAGCTGGTGTTGATATCTGATTGTCAAGGGAGGAGACCTGACTAATGGAGTCTGAGTTAAAGACAGCAAGTCCAATGTCCTTCAGTTATCTGGGAAATAAGCACAAAAATCTAAAATTATAGGTAATGGAAAGTTAGGATGCAAGAATGCACTACATTTAGATATAGATACAAAACCACAGAATAAAGGATACCCGATGCTTCAAGAGAAATAACAAATGAAAAGAGCTATGTTTGTTGAATTGATTGATATCATTTTTCTAGATTACTTTAAATGGCATAGCTTTTATTCTTTTAAATATAATATTTATTAATAGCCCTGACAAATATTTTAGATGCAGTCTCTGTTTTGCATTGAAATTGAAATGACCCAATCAAAATTAGGTCATTTTTTCTGTAACTGACTAGAATGCCTTTTCCATTTCTTCTTCAGTCTAATAAGTAACATGCTACTTTCTCTCTTCCAGGAATTGTGATTTTCTTCTCTCTCAGAGTGTTCTATTCATACCTGTGCTATAGCACTTTGCACATTTTACTGCTTTTTTTTCTGTTTATATTTCTCTCTCTATCACTAGGATATAAATCTCTTCAAGCATACAAATTGGATTTCAATTCAAAAACCCAAAATCAAAACGAATACTAGTGCTGTGTTGTCATATTGCTGGTGCTGGGTTTTCAGTAACTGTGATAGATGAACCATTAGGAAATACTCCGAGTCTCTTATTTGAAGCAAAGTGCAGGCCGCACCATTGCAAAGCCCGGTCTCTTGGCTTCCCCTTGGAAGTGGATGGTATAAATTAGCTACAAGGGAATGCCCTGAGCAGAAAGAAGGTTCCGGTCATGAGGTGAAATACTAGGTCTGCACTTAGACCCCAAATCACCTCACTTCCTCCACTTTGTGTCTTGCTGGGTAGAGTAGTAAAGCACAGAACTG
This sequence comes from Lemur catta, assembly GCF_020740605.2. Lineage (NCBI taxonomy): Eukaryota > Metazoa > Chordata > Mammalia > Primates > Lemuridae > Lemur > Lemur catta. Next base: position 99,978,796 of record NC_059136.1, on the reverse strand, counting down.
GAAGTGGTCTCAATGCTGGGGAACCTGCTGGGGAACTGGGTAGACCAGATGAAAGCTCAGAAAAAATGCATGCCTAGGAATCACTGCAAGTAGACAGCACAAAAAGCTAAACCAGAGTTGTTTCCAAGACCCAGCTCATTGGAGCCCAAGTCTGATAGAGAGCAGGAACTAGAGTCTGGTTTTTTATTTTTTATTTATTTATTTTTTTAATTTTAATCTTTTTTATAGTTAGAAGAATTTTAATGGCATTTTCAGATACTTGTCAATATTATTCTTAATAGTACATACAAAATCAACAAGTAGTAATTTCTTAAAGGTTACATGCAATGTTGAATTGGACATTCATTTCCTAAATAAAAATCCTTTTGTCTTACACTTACTATGGATCTTTTACCCATGCATGATTTTACAGCATCATGCATGGGTAGTCATTTGGAAAATACTGGTTCAATAAGTTAGGCAGATCTTCCAAAGTTGATATATTTTATTACATGGTATTAAAAATCATATTCACTAATATCATCAGCAGTCTCAGCACAAAGAACCAAGTATTGGGAAGTTGTCAAGTATACACTAGCAGATACTCATCTTTCAAAATTTAAACTTCTTGCTTAAAATTCAAATTAGCAAAAATCACTGTCAGTTTTTTTTACTGAGTCTGGTTTTTTAAAGCACTTCTTTTGAGAAAGGGATATCACCATGCCCGAGTCTCAGTCCTGTACCCTGGAGGGAGGAATAAGAGGTTCTACTCTTTTCACAGCAAGTCTAGAAAGAGGCTTTTCTCTTGGACTATTCACACCTTGGCCATGCAGGGGACTAGTGTCTCACGCATACACAACAAATCCAAGAGATAGACATTTTTCCTAACACCAGGATGAGGCAGAAGTGGTTCAACCAGTATTTTTGTACTCTCCAAAAGTGGGCGGGGCCCAGAGGAGGGGGAGAGGTAGGTGCGTGAGGGACAGAGCCCATGGGCAGCCATGGGAGAGTATGCACAGGGGACTGCCCGCAGGTGTGCTGGGACCTGGCTGAGGGATCATGGCACCAGAGGAATAGAATCCCCAGGAAGGGCAGCTGGAGGGACTAGCAGGAGAGCCTCAGCAGGGGGGAAAAAGCCATTCTTGTATTGTACCCATAAGGGAAAGAATAAGCTTTTAACTTTTGCAGGCTGGGAGCCTATGAAGTCATCTTATGACAAGACTAGTTAAGAAAGATCATTCAGACCCCTTTTCCCAAAGTCAATCATTCCATTGGGGTACAGGTGCATGGGAATAAGAAAATAAGCAAGAATGCTTGCTTTTGGAAGCGTGTGTCCCCACTCGCGGCATGCTCCAACGTGGAGAGGGAGCATCCACTGGGACTACGTACCTGAAAGTTACAATAGACTTTTATTACTTGAAAGTGAGCAGAAAAGTAATTTATGCCACCCCCTGGAGCAGGTTAAATGAAACAAAAATAAAATTAATTTCTAATTACATTTCCCAAGTTGAGTTTATTGGATATACCAGGCACAGTATGGTTTAACGATTCAGTGATTATTTAAATAACATTCAATAATTTCGTATGGGTGTTTTGTATTATGTAGAAACTTATAATTAAAGTGATCAGGTTAAACCTAGACAAACATGGACATTTTAAAAAGCACAATAGTGTAAATGGTTTCAAACCTGGTTTTGTTAATGCTGGGCTCAGTAGTTAGCATGAGCAAGAACATTGGCCAAGATTTGCTAAGATTGCTTTCTGGAGAAGGCAAACTACAACATTATTTCCTATGTATTCCATATGAAAGAAAAATATCTTCTGTTTTCCCTTAAATAATTTTTTATTGAGATAAAAAACATGCAGTGAAATTTAGAAATCCTAGGAGTACAGTTCAAGTAATTTTGACAGGTCGCACGCAATGGCTCACACCTGTAATCCTAGCACTCTGGGAGGCCGAGGCAGGAGGATTGTTTGAGGTCAGGAGTTTGAGATCAGCCTGAGCACGAGTGAGACCCCTTCTCTACTAAAAATAGATAAAGTTAACCCGAGTGTGGTGGCACGTTCCTGTAGTCCCAGCTACTTGGGAGGCTGAGGCAGAAGGATCGCTTGAGCCCAGGAGTTTGAGGTTGCTGTGAGCTAGGCTGACGCCACGGCACTCTAGCCCAGGCAACAGAGAGAGACTCTGTCTGATTAAAAAAAAAAAAAAAAAATTAGAAAAAAAAAAAGTCATTTTGACAAAATTAAGTAAAGCAGAAGGTGTTCTGCTCTCTGTGTGCCCTCGGCTGTTTCTGCCCCACAGCATGCAGTTTTTGGATTTGTCACTTTCCTCACTATTTAATCCCAGAAAGTTCAGGGTACTTGCATTTGCAAATGCTGAAAATGCGTTAATTATCAAACAAGTATCGTCCTGTTGCTAACTGTAGATTTCCCAACATGTACGTGTTCACGTGGGCGGGGTGTTGTTTAGGGCCAGCATGTCCATTGCTCAGTATCTCCTTCTGTCTGGAAACTTAGTGTCTATGTCCTACTGAAATCTAATTCCTTTCTTACTTGAAAGTATTAACCTGGTTATAATTAGAAATACAAAGTTTCCTTCCATTAGGCAAAGCAGTAATGTTACCAGAAATTCTGTGTTCTGGAAACTGTAAATAGAAGCCTAATTTGTTTTAACTTAGTTCTGACTTCACACTCTCTAAAGACAAAACTTTGAGTAATGACAGACTACAAGTAAACCTTTGAGAAGACATGAAGTAAATATTATATATTATATATTTTTTTCATCTAGACAAGGACAAACTTACACTTAGCCTAGTAATTTAACTTAATCATATTTATCTTTGTCATTTCAATTTTCTACCTCTCCTCCAGGGGAAAATGTAGGTATTGGAGAGGAAGCAGATATCTTATTGAATGGGACCTCACTATAGTCTGGGGTGAATGTTAACAGGTATTGAAGCAAGAGCACTATAGGAAAGAATGGAATTTGATGTAAAAGTCCAGCAATAAAGAAGACACTGTGTAAGTTTATAAATGTGTAACAAGGAGAACTGCTGCTTGTGGAGTTCCAGCTGCTGAACCTTTGAGTACGTAAGAAGCAATTTAGAGTATGAAGTGTGATGTGTAAACGTTAACAGACACACATTTCTATTTTCACTGCCATCGCCTTAATACTTCTTCATATTTTTCTGCCTCAAACATCAGATGTACTAATATTCATTAAAGATATATTAATACACCTTTTTCAATAAAATGGGAGTTAGTGAGAAATTGGTAAGCACATTTCTCTGATGCTACAGATCAGATTATTGTGAAGGATAGTATAGGCTGCTGAAAAATTCCACACAGGATCCATGCATGTGGTCTCACTCTGAAATGAAGAAAACTGATGATTTGAGAATATACTGAATTAAGTTCTTCGAAAAGAACTCAAGTTGTGCTGAGTCCGAGGTGCCTCTGGCTCCCTTTCTCTGGAGGGTTAAGACAGAAAGGAATACATATTGTGTGACTCCATTAATAAAAAGTGTTTAAGAACATGCACACGTAATTCACCATGACGTAACAGTGACACATTCATGGAGCAGGGATCGTTGTTGGCTGGATATGGACATGAGATAAACTTCAGGAAGGCTGGAATGCTTTTTATCTTAGAGTGTCGCACCTGCGTGACTTGGTAATGATCACACAAATACATCCATGTGGGAAAATTCATCAAGCAGTACTCTCAGTGTATGCCAGTGTTTGTATGTTATGGCACAATAAACATTTGTAAAGGGTGGAAAATAATAAATGCCACATTTTCCATATGGAAAAACAAAGGTAATTAATGTGTTACCTCACACTGTACACAAAATCAAAAACTTTAATCTGAAAGTCAGAACTTCAGACATTTAGAGAAAAGCATATAAAATCCTCTTATTATCTCAGAAAAGAAAAGGCTTCATCATCCTACAAAATGTCAAGAAGTGTTAAAAATATATGTAGATATATATTCAAAATATATGAAAATTTGTAAAAAGCATAAAGAAAAGAAAGCTGTATAAATGTCAGCAAAATACATGAGTTGATATTTATCACCAAAAGAACAAATATTATCATATAAACATATTAAAATAACCTTAATTATATTCAGAGTAGTGGAATTATGAAAAGAGTAAGATATTATTTTATGATGGCCAAAACTTGGTAGTATGCTGGGAGTGTGAGCATAAAACCAATTTATAAAGGAGTTTGGACCAGTTTTTAAAACATGTACAAAAATGTTCTAAATCGCACTGCCCATGGACACCAAGAATGGAGAACGCCCCAAATGTCAATCACCAGGCCTACGTATATATAATTTACAAAATAGAATGGAACATAGACGTAAACATTACAGAAAAGTGAATAAGGTATGAGTACAAAAGAAAGATAAATCATAAAAATCATCCCATTGAAAGAAAAATAAAAGTTACAGAAAGCTACATCCAATGTGATAGGATTTATAATGCTCAAAAACAAGCTAAACTGAGCAATATATGTTTTAGAATATACATATAGGTGATTGAAAGATGTTTTAGTAAAGGCAAGGAAATAAAAAACACAAAACAAGATAGAGGTACTTCTGAAGAAAAGATTGAGACCTGAAATGAATAGGGAAGGCCCACGTGGGTGCTAATGTTCTAGTTCTTCTCTTGGTAGTGAGCCAGTGAGGGCTCATTTCGTTATACCATATCTAGGTATCTAGATGTAAATACAGATACAGATATTTCACACTGTGTGTATATATGCATGTTTTATGTCTATGCTATGAAGGAAAATGCTATGTATTTCAAACAAATATCACTTGTTTCTGTGTATCAATTTAGCAAAACTATTTTACAGCAGAAGATTTTTTTAAGCAGATTGCCTTTCAGACCAACTTCTGACTACAGCAGGGAACTGGAGCTTTAAGGTAAACTGCTCTCCCCATTGCAAGGGAGAGTCTATTGTCAGGATGGACCAGGTTTAGCTAACACACATGCCCTTCTTTCTATTTTGCTTTCCTGAGCTGACAGAAGAAAAGTCTGGCAGACAGACGCTGGCAGACGGGCTGCACCCAGTGGGTTTGTTTTGCCTGCGGCCTGAGGAGTCTGAGTGGAAGCCCCAGCTGGGAGTGTTAGCTGAGGTATGTGGAAGACAGGATCTAGGGGAAAGCTGGGAACTTCGCAGGTTTGCAACAGAGAGAGGCGAAGCAAGCCCAGACACAGAAATGGTTGCAAACCTCCAGGCAACTCGATGCCATGTATTGTCTAAGCCACTCCTGGTGGAACAGCTTTTTAAACGACAGAATGGCAGTAGTGGGTCAATTCTGGAGGAATATATGTTTAAATTGGAACTAGCCTAAATGTACACTGCAGACTTCATTTTAAAATAAATTGATAAAAGTTGCATTTGCCTTTTTTTTTTAACTTTGGCTTTCTTGATCTAATAGGAAATTTTTTTCTGAAATTTTAGAGAAATTTGAGTTATATGGGTGTATTATAAAGGAACAGACAGATGCCTATTTAAGACTGACTATATATTCTGTCAATGGTTCTGAAATTTTTAATTCTTTTCAACGATATTACTGAAATGATTAATACAGTATGCAAAAGAATGTCATTTTGTGGCAGGTATCATAAACTGCATCCCTAGAAACCTGCAGATTCTTAGAGGTCCTGCAAGGGGGTCAGCCTATCTCAGGTGAGCACCATTATTCCATCCTTACTGTTTACCACCCACTTGGATCATTTTTTTTCTGTCTCCAAACTAATGCGCTGAGGATCCAGACAGCACAGTTGCAAAAGTAGTAAGCCTGAACTCTTCAGAGAATAGCATCAGCATTCATTCATTCATTGTAAACATTCAAACTTTTATGGATTATATAGCATATGTTAGGCAAAGTGTTGAGAGCCAGAGATAAATGATAAACAAATGCGATACACTGCCTATTTAATGGCATGCTATTGCTTCCTACAGATTCGTGTCCTCACTGTGTCTCCAGGAAGGACATACTCTACCTGAATTTGTTTTTCATTGTATGTTTTTCAAATGGCTGTGAATAAACACCACTACCTACTGTGTGGAAATATGATCAAGATAAAAAACATCACACTTAAAAACTGTGTCGGTCTTAAGAAACATCACAATAATGAATTGGTTTTCAAGATGTGGAGTAATTGGGGAAGATATTATGGAAAAGTCAGGTCTAATAGAAACTTTCAAGAAAATGTGTCACTTTTCAATCACTTAAAAGCAAGTATATGGAGATAATTCAATAATTAAAATTGAATTAAATAAGACTTGACTATTCAGCATGAAGCCAGCAACAGTGTTGTAGATGCAGGAAATTAATTGACATGCCATGACAATGCTGTTTCTCTGGTAAGAAAACAAAACAAAACAAAAACCTGCTTTACACTGCCAGTGGGTGCTTTATGACAGCACGCTATGACACTGCAGGTAACCGGGAAGTCTGACAGCGTATTCCAAGCCAGCAGAATAGAACATACTAATGTGGCCGTGAAACCAGTAGGGGCATTTCTGTTTATGGAAGAAGATGAGTTCATTCGTGTCTCAGGGTGTGAGCAGTTGCATTTCAAGGTTTCACATCAGTCTGGTGGATGGGAGAATACTGACGGCAAAATTGTCAACTGTCTGCTCTTGCATATACTTGATGATTTGTTGGGGAAAAAAAGTTAAATGCTTATTTCCAATATTTCTGAAAAATAAGAATAGTAAACATTTGGTCATACTTAGATAGACCTATTTTATAACAGTTTTAATTATCCTTCATTTTAGAAAATATCAATGAGAGTAAATATATAATGTGAATAGATTCAGTAGCTCTTTATCTATACCATTTGACATGTGTGCAGTGAAAATACATACAGATGGCCCAGCTGAGATGCTAAGCTCAACATACAGTCCTCCCTGTCTTATATAGTGCTCATGACATCCGGGGCACATGGTGCCTTTGGGTTCTGAGAGACAAAAGACAGAACTGGTCATATAATTAGAAAAACTTGAGAATGGGGAGATTCAACAAAATCAAGAGAAGTAAAAGAAAAAAATCTTTCTTTTATAATTTCAGATAAGCGCTAGAGAAAACGATATGAAGTATTAGAAAACAAAGTGACCCATGGAAAGGCTTTCTGAGCAACATGCTAAATGTACAATGAAGATCTGCGAAGGCATCTGGATATCTCAGTTAGTGGCTGCTGTTAGAGTATTGTTAACATCAACCAAATATCACTGGGCCTTTTGGATGAACTGATCTGCCCTGTAATCACATGGAATTCCCATTTAAATGATGTATTTTTAATTAATGAATTGTCTCCATGTGTAGGTTGGGTCCTCTCGAGAATTAGGAACCAAGAAGAGATTCCATGTGCAAGAGATTTATTGGGGAATGCTCTGGGAGCGACAAAGACGACAGGAGCAGGAGTAGGCAGGGACCTGGGACGCCCGTGCAGGGGTAAGGCTTGTGAAAGACAGAGGGAAGGAGGGTTGGCGGGGAGATCTGCTCATTGCCAGCAATTTTGAGAAAGTCTCCCCAAACCAGCAGGGGGTCCCTCTCAGAGGCTGCCTGTTGACAAAACCCTTGCTGGGCAGAATGATCGGGCTTTTTGTTCTGCCTGTTCTGTCATTGCCTGGGAGCAGTAGATGAGGGGGCCTCGGTCTGAGCAAAACGACGAGGGTGGAGCTACGGGAGGCACCGGGAAGGGTGCCCCTCCCAGGTCAGGTCCCTGAGCAGGTCAAGCCCCTGACCCCTGCACTCCCTCTGGTACATGTGGGGATGTGCCTGTGCCCTTAAGGACATGCTGGGACATGCCATGAGCTCATCCACAGAAAACAAGGAAGATAACACAAGTAGGGGTGGAGTGGGTGTGCTCCCTTGGGGAATGACGTGCACAGGGAATGCTGAGTAGCGAATAAGGCCTGGCATGTGATCTGTTGGTGGTGCTCAGGTTACAGGTGACAAAACACAATGTAAATTAATTTAATCAGAAAGGAAACAAGATTGGCTCATGTCCAGCGTGGGCAGAATGGATGAAGCCACAAGACACACGTGCTTTTCGCTACTTGGCTCCATTTCCAGGTGGGGTCTCCCTCCTGGCCCGTTTCCTCCACACCCGAAAGCTCAGGCGGGGACCTCGTGTCTCACAGCGAGTCACAGACTCACTTCCGTACAGACGACCGTGAGAACTGGATTGAAGTGCTCTGATCACCCCATTTTAAATCACAAGTCTCTTTCTAGTAAGGAGGAAATATGCAATTTCCACAAAATTGGAGGACTGGAAATAATGACTATAGGGTGAAGAGAGGGTGGCTGTTTCCCTAAAAAGGTTTCACGACACGAAAAAACACAGGAGTATCAGATACGGAAGGCAGAGTAAGGGAGGAAGCCCCGTGTGAGGCTCTGAGTGGGCGTGTGTGGCAAAGGGCATGACACAGGCATCTAGTATCTAGCAGGTACTAGACATCTGCTGGCACCAAAAATAAAGAGGATGCCTGACAAATGATGTACAGGAGCAAGGCAATCTGGACTCTCTTCCAAAGATAGCGTAGGCGGAGATAAAGCTGGGACATTGTCCGATGCCTGAATGGCCCGTGCTGACAACAGTGTCCAGGACATGAGACACCCGAGAACCATTGCTCAACAGCTGCTTTAACTGAGGACAGGACTGCGAACATTGCCAGAAGACGAATCTTCAAATTGAATCAAACCCTGTACACGTACAGAATCTGCCAGACAGGACCACACTCAGAAGAAACTGTAAGGCTGGTGGGGGGCTACTCTCCCCTCCCTAACGAAAAAGAAGAAGCTCCTCCTAGTCCTCAAGTACCCGCCTTAAAACTGTAACAAAGAAATTCCTCACTCTTCCCTCCGAAACCTTCCTTCCAGAAAAACTCCCACCCCCCAGCCCTAAAAAAACTATGTAAACCCACCCAGACTTCTGGGCGGTGTGACTTCCCGGGTCTCTCTCTCTCTTCGGGGGGGGGGGGGCCGTGAACCTCGCCCGGGAGCGCCCCAATAAAGCCTCGTTGCTTACCCCTTTCAACTCTGCTCGTCTTTCTTTCTCTGGTGCTGGCCTATTCAAAAACCTTACAGAAACCACCACCAGATCCCGTATCTCCAAAAATAACAAGTGGGAAAATCACTCAAAACAAATTAAAAAAATAATAAAATTGTCAAACAGAGACAGTAAATCAAAGTCTAAATAAGAGAGAGCAGTGGGTAAATATAAGAGAAAAAGCAGAAGGGGGGAAAAAAACATAATTTTGGTCTGACTTGCTTATTTAATTGATTCCAAAATCTGAAGGCTTTTGTTGGAGTTAAATTCAGGGATTAGCCTTAGAGAGAATGAATAGCTATGAATAAGGTCAAAGTTTGAAACTTTGGTTTTATTTTAATATTAATTTTAATATTGCATTCATAATGTAATATAGTCAATATACATTTCCCCAAATATTTATAATTTGGCATTTTACATTTAAATGTCTCAATAAAATGTACTGCCTACAATTATATAATCCATTTATTCTGTGAGGAAATTTGTTTACAGTAATATCTACATAATTATAGCTCTTAAATTAATTGTTATCATTTGGTTACAATCATTAATCCAATTGAAATTGCTTTTATTCATAATCTTTTCCAACAGACTAAATTTTTACCGATCCACTATTTATAATTTATGCTTCTCTATAATGTTAATTAAAATATACAAAGTAGTAAATAATATTATTAATATCCAGAGCATTTTAAAAATTAAAATATATTTAAAATATGTGGATATTTTAAAACATTTTTGTAGTATGCACATTAGTCATGCATTCAGGATATTTTTAAAAGTCTAGTTTTTAATTTCATAATTTGTGCCTATCAAATGTAAAATTATTTTCAGCATAATCTTTTCATATTTAGATATTTCATTGCTCAAAATATTTTAGGGCCATGAATGTAAGAACATGTACTTTCAGTCCATAAATCTCTCTTGAGTGCTACATATGAGGTTTCTGTGCTACAAAGCAAATGTTCATTCGTTCTTTGGAGTATCAACTTATTCTAGTAGATGCAACTGAGGAGGAGCTAAACCCGCATTTGACAGCCCCACATGCTCACTGTTTTCCTCCTGTGATTACCGATGGGGAGAAGGAACAGGCTGCATATCTAGCACTGTCAGAACCTACTTAGATGTTCTATGTTTGTTCAGATAATTACAAAATAGCAAGAGACCACCAACTACATTAAATTGATAAGGAATATTTATTTTCATGTTACTAACACTCATGCTATCTTCCATTAAAACAACAATTCTGTACTTACTGGAGAACAAAAATATCTTATTTGTCTATTTGAATTTCTCTCTTCTTTACCCGCCAGAGAATCTGTGGAGCTGAACCTCTGTAAACAAACACCGTGCAGGAGGGAGGCCAGCACTAAACTTGCGAACAGCGCCGGGGTGTACCATGCTCGGGCTGGTGCAATCTGTCCTTGCAGCGCCTGGCGCCTGCCAAGCATCTGCGCAGGAGACTAAGAGGCGCCAAACGCCTGAACATTTGCAAGGACCAGAAAACATGAATCTTTTAAACGTGCCAAGACAGAAAAAAAAAAAAAGAGAGGTACAAAAGAGAAAACACGCAGATTGTATAAGAATAATTCAGAGCATAAGAGACAGAGAATGTTTTAGGAAATCGTACAGAGCCCTCTATCCCACTGCCTGCAATTTTATGTTCTGGGATTCTGCTAAGGCAGTGATGTCAAACGCTGGTGTGTATCAGAAATCTCCTGGAAACCCAATGGGACACAGAGACCCAGGGAGCGGGAGCAGAAGGGGGCTTGGGAATCGGATTTTCCAAGCTCCGCAGCTATGTCCTGAGACATACCACAGTTTGAGAATCAGTTTCCCCGTGGTGCTCGAGGTGATGAGAAGTGACACCTACGGACCTCTAAAAGATTCATGCAGGCCTGTGACAGGAACAAGGGGAATGGCTACAGGAAATCATGCTTAGGTACAAAATTGCATTTATTTTATTAATATTTATTGCAATTGACTTATTAACCTGCACCAGCCCTCCCTATTTATTTATTTTATCCCTGTTCCGTCTGTTCTTCATACAAACTCTAAAATGAAGAAAAATAGCTTGGGCCCCTTTCTCCCTAGATGTCCCTAACCCTGTGCTGTGTGCCAACCCCCCGCACGGGCCCCCACGTGAAAACGCGGAATCCTTCCTGCCAGAGGATGAAGACATTCTCTCCAATCCCATTAATGGTGTTTACTTGATTGAATTTGACTATCTGTTAATTGTTTTTAATTCATAAAAATATTAACTATAATTCTTAATTTGTAACTCTTTTGAATGTTTTATTTGTAATAAGTGGGAAAAAGGGCCCAAATTGACTGAGTTGAGTGACCTATTATAAATGTAGATATAATGTAAAATTAATGCATTTCTTAGGAAATCACTAGTGTTATTTTTAAAATCACATAGCACAATGTTTCTTCTTAATATTTCATAAGAAGATCTCTCACAGCATGAAGATATCATGGTATGTGCTTGTTGCTATCAATACTTCAATAACATTACAAAATACGTGAATTCACTAATATTTTGTCTCTTACACAGACATTATTTTCTAACTGCAGAACCAGTCAAATCTGGTTTAGCTTTTGTGTAGCGCTGTTGTGCGTTGTTTTTCAGTGCAGCAAACCCCCCCCCCCTTGTAAGTCACGTAACCTGAGCATGCCCAGAGGAACCAAGAGTGTCTGATCTGTAACCGCACAGCTGGCTGAAATGAAAAAGTCAACTACAGGTGAAACCAGAGTACCCAGATCAAGGAGCAGGGACTGAATTAAGACGTGAGAGGTGCCTTCTTTTGCTGTGGTATGGACCCGAGACCAAGGGCCCCTCACCACCACTTTGCACCAGCCAGTCCTCGCATGCTGGTTGCGTTCCCAGTCTCTCCTACTGGTACCCTCTACAGTAAAACCTACCCTGCTCCCCCAGCCCAGGGAGGCAGCCGTGAGCATTGCCTTCTGTCTCATTGCCAATCGACTCACAATAAAGCCTTTATTTCTCAAAGCTGGTGCCAGGATATTGGCGTCTCTGCACATCAGACAGTGAACCCTTGCTCAATAACAATTTGAGCTTGATACTCTTAGAATAATATAGATCCAAAGATAACTCAGGTCATCTAAGTTAAACTCTTCTAAGTTAAAAGCTTTTGTCTTTAGTCATATTCTCTCGTATAAGTACGATACCACTCCACCTACAAGAGTAAAATTTATACTGTTAATAATAGCATTTTCTTTGCCCATTTATTGATGGGGTTGTTTGATTTTTTTGTTAATTTTCTTAAGTTCTATATAGATTCTTGTTATCAGCCCTTTATCAGATGTTTCAAATACAAATATTTTCTCCCATTCTGTGTGTTGTCTATTTGCTCTAATGACAGTTTCCTTGCCTGTGCAAAAGATTTTTAATTTGATCATGTCCAATTTATTTATTTTTGTTGTTGCTGTGATTGCTTTGGGCGTCTTATTCATAAATTCTTTGCCTGAGCCAATATTTCTAAGAGTTTTCCAAACATTTTCTTCTAGAATTCTTAAGGTTTCATGCCTTAGATTTAAGTCTGTTATCCATTGTGAGTTGATTTTTGTGAGAGGTGAGAGGTGGGGATCCAGTTTCAATTTTCTGCATGTGGTTATCCAGTTTTCCTAGCACTATTTATTGAATAGAAATTCTTTGCCACAGTGTATATTTTTGTCTTATTTGTTGAACCTCTTATATTATCCTGGATAGAGCTTGAGCCCATCCTTCGAAGTGAGGTATCACAAGGATAGAAAAACAAGCACCACATGTACTCACCATCAAATCGGTACTAACTGATCAACACTAAGGTGCTCACATGGTAGTAATGTTCACTGGGCGCCAGTCAGGTGGGGGAGTTGCGGGTGGATAAACTCACAATTAATGGATGCGGAGCACACTGTATGGGGGAAGGGCATGCTTGTGGCCCTGGCTTGGGTGAGGCAAGACATTATATGCCAACAAAATATTTGCACCCCCATAATATCCTGAAATAATAGAAAAAAAGAATAGCATTTTCCTCTTGGGTGGTTAATATACTCTGAAATCTATGCTAACCTCTTCATATGTGTTATTTCACTTTTTTAAAATTATCCTGTAAGTTAGTTTTACAGATGAAGAAAGTGACATTGGTACTAATCCAGGCACAGAAAGTGGCAGGGCACAGGGGAAAGTCAGGATTTTGGACACTACAGCTTGAGCTCCTCATCATTGCAGTTCACTGCCAAGGTGCACATTTCAAATTCAAAATTCCACAGCATGAAAGCATGAAATGTGCATGTCAGGGATATGGCAAAGTAAACATAAAAGAGAAGCATTGGACTCCTTTTGCCTGTGCAAAATAACTGAATTATGACAAACCTACAGCTTACTAGCTTTCATAAAAAGAGTTATTAATTCATAAAAATGAAGTTTTATACTCATCTAATGTGTTTAAATGACCTATGAGTTAATTCACTATATTCATACATATGTGTGTATAATTTCAGAATTGGTATAACATAATATGCCACGTTTTAACTAATCGTGCATTTCTTGCTCTGTTCATTACGTGTGTTTTGAGTACCACTGAGCGGGAAGACAGACAGAATCACCCCTCTCTCTGGGATGTGTCGTCTGAAATACGCAAAATAAATGTGCATTCATGTACACAGAAACAAATTCATGATTTTACTTTTACTCAACACTGGATGCTAATGGGTGTAAAACAGAGAGAACTTGGCTGGTTTGTAGTAGGGGAAGCCTGAGAAAAGAAATTTAACATAGAACCAGAAAAAAAAAAATCAGGGTTATTCAAAAAAGGGAAGGAGGTGGAGAAAAAAAAGTGTCATATGGATAAGTCTCTGCTGAAGGAAATATTTTAAAATTAAGAAAGTTTAAGAAATACTTGTGGGTAGGTTATTTTAAGAAAAATTGTGGGTGAGCGGTGGGCGGAGGGATTTGTCAGGATGAAGCTGAGGCTGCTCAGGAGAGATGCTTTTAGCCGCGTTCGGGGATCCGGGCGTTACACGAGCTGGCAGGGGGAAGCCGCAGGGTGACTTGTGGGCGGAGGAGTGACGAGATCCGTGCTTTTCCTAGTGACCCCAAGCGCCAGCAGATGCCCCCGAGGGGGAAGCAGTTGACAGGGAGACCGAGATAGGGGCTGGGGGGCGGGGCTGGGAGTGACAGGAGTGGTGAGAAGTAGTCCGATTTGACAACTTTTAAATTCGCAGGGTTTGGTCATTGAAGCGTAAAAACTATTCTCAGGTATCAATGAGACAAAGTTTGAACACTGCTACCAGCTCTTGCTGCTAAGAACACTGGAAGACAATTAAGCTTAGGAAGGAAGATCATAAATTCTCTTCGAGACACATGAATTTGGGCCCTAAAACCAAACAGGTATATAAGTTTGTAGATATACATAATTTAATATGTGGGCCTGCAATTTAGAAGGACAGTGTAGGAAGGGGTCAGTGTGAACTTTGTAGTCACCAAAGAACTGAAGCTAGTTCAGTATGTCTTGTTACCTAGGAAGAACCCTTAGAGCACATGGTCAGATTGATCTTTTGAATAGAAATTCCAAATTTGGAGAAATTCACCGACACTGCATTTGCCTCACAACATAAACATAACTACCCACTTCTCCATGGCTCTTCGTTGGGTCACAAGCACACCATCTAGACTCAGCTGATCAAATGCACACGGATGAAAGTCAGAGGTGAGCGGCTGAGGAAGCCTGTGGAGTAGAGCTCTCTTTCCAGGGCAGGAGTTAGCAAAGGCTTTGGCCTTCCTCGGCAGAGCTGGGCACAGTGACTCACCTGTGCTTGCAAACGCTGTCGAAGTTGCACTGGTGTTCGAAGCCACCATGAAAGGCCAGCTATAAGTTGCTGGCCCTTTGTGTTAGACGTGTGGTGATGCTTTGCTTTTTCCTAGCAAGAGAGTTCCACAGCAAAATATTGAGCATAATTCCTGGAAACTTCCTCTTGAGTGTGTTTCTTCAGCCATCCTGATGCTGTCTGTGAGCAACAACATGGCCTGGAGTAAACACCTGTCGGTATAAGGTAGGCAGGAGGAAGTGGCTATTTGCAAGTAACAATTCTGACTTAAATGAGATTATACCTCAGTGCCGTGTGCTGCATTTAACAGGACCTAAAGTTGAAATGGAAATAGAGCTACAAGCAATAAGAACTCAGATATCCCTGCTGGAAAGCGTGTGACATGTTATTCAAAGGTCTATATTTGACTGATTTTCAGCCATCATATCTTGTGCTGTGTGTGCAGGTTTTAGTGATAGAAAAGCAGTAAGTAAAACTGAAGTATTGGTCTAGATCAGTCACTTGTCCCATGTCAGCAACATTGTTCCAGGCACAGAAGAATTCAAACTATAGCTACCCAGTTTGGAAGCACTTGTTGGAGGACATACCGCTTGCTTAGAAGGTTCTTCCTGCAGCCTGCAATCGAGAAAGATTGAGGAGCCACAAAGTAGGCCCAAAAATGTATGTACCTAAAACACAGGGCATCACTAGTTGAGCCAAGTGAAAACTAGTGAGCCAACACCAACCACATTTTTACTTGAATAGTTCAACATAATATTATAAGCATTATAATATAAGCATGGTCTGTGAATGGGTAGCCTACATTGGAAATAAGATTGTGGCCCCAAACAATTTTCTAATAACTCCGCAATGGGGATGAGTTCAGTAACAAAAAATAATTTGGAGGCATTGCCCTCACCTCTGAGTTCACTGCTCAGTCGTGCTGAGGCAATAAGGGCAAAGCTGAAGCTGTGGGTGGGAGGAGGCCACACAGCTGCAGGTATGAAGTTAGACTCTGCAACTTAAAGCTTATGTTTCTAGAGGGATTCTGGCTATGGGCACTGACAAAGTCTCTCTCCTTAATTGAATTTTAGGCTCCTCTAAGCCCTTTTCTGATCAAGTTTCATGCTGGGGCCTTGTTTGATTTTTTTTTTTTTTTTTTTTTTTGAGACAAAGTTTCACTCTGTTGCCCAAGCTAGAGTGCCGTGGCATCAGCCTCGCTCACAGCAACCTCAAATTCCAAACTCCTGGGCTCAAGCGATCCTCCTGCCTCAGCCTCCCCAAGTAGCTGGGACTATAGGCATGTGCCACCATGCCCAGCTACTTTTTTTGTATATATTTTTAGTTGTCCAGCTAATTTCTTTCTATTTTTAGTAGAGACGGGGTCTGGCTCTTGCTCAGGCTGGTCTTGAACTCCTGAGTTCAAATGATCCTCCTGCCTCGGCCTCCCAGAGTGCTAGGATTACAGGTGTGAGCCACTGTGCCCAGCCTGGGGCCTTGTTCTTAAAAGCGAGAACCCCTCACCCTGGATATCTGATCAAATTTCTCATCCCTACGTCCCCCAGGCAATGTTTAATCACAGGCCACTTTTAGCAGCAATCCTGTTAGATCGGTTCAGCCTAAATCCTCCTTACCCTGATGTTTCCTCCGAGTAACTTTCCACCCACTGACCTCCACCCTGCTCCTCGGCTATAAATCCCCACTTGTCCGAGTTGAGCCTAATGTTTCTCCTCTTTTATGAAACCCCACAATAGTGATCTCCCTTGAATAAAATCATTGTTAGCATCTTTAACCAGCGTCAGAATATTTTTTTTCTTTTATAGGACTTGTCCGATGTAATTGTGGAATAGTCATGAAAAGTCCAGGTGCTTACTAATGTTTTTGTTTGATTGTTTTCTTTTTGTAGGGGGAAGGGGCACATACATTCCTGAAGGGACCACAGACTCTGAAGGCCCAGCGTGGTGCTCTGGGCAATGGAGGAAAGGATGTGAGGTCCTCGCAGAGAGTAGAATCAGAGAGTTCCTGGCTGTCTGAGAAAGTTATTCCACTGTTAATCCAGAGACCCCACAGTACATCTGCACACTAAGATTTGAAATTTGCTGGGGACAAATGTTCGCCTTTTCTCCTTTCCAGAAAGGAAGCTTTACGGCAGTTACCTATGTTCATAGATGTTTATCTAAGAAAAAAAAATGAGTTGACAGCAGCAGGCATCACTGCTGGCATGTCCAATGTCTATTTTTCCCACCTTCCTTACCTTTAAATCCCCAATTCTCCTTCAGTGTCCCTGGGTGCTCAATCACTTCTCCATTAAGGGCAGGGAACACAGTCTATTTTGTGCAGCTTCTGCAGAGGGTATTATTTTCCCGAACAGAGGGGCCACGTGCACTGAGGTGTGTTCTGAGTCCCTCTCCTTTCTTCCTGTCTGGAGCTCAGAGGCGAGTGCAGAGGTGGAGCTGCCACCTGTGGGCGGGCGGATGTCAGCACAGGACAAGGCTGCAGGGCTGGAAGACAAGGCCGTGGGGTTGGACGTCTTCCTGGAAAGCTGCACCATCCTTGGCCCATGTGGCTCTGGATTTCTTGTCACATGGAAAAATTAATTAAGTCACTGAAGCTGGTTCTTTCTTATTCTCAGGTAAAACAATCGTAAACTGATTTTTTAAAAATAGACCAAAAAAAAATAAAAAAGGGCCCAGCTTTGGTTTCTGTACATCTACTGTGCTCGAGGTCTGCTTTGCTTGCTGGCTTATAGGTTCCTGATTTCAACCAAATTTGTAAAAAGCTCAGCCAGTACCTCTTCAAATATTTGTTGTTCTGCAGCCTCTTTCTCCTCTCCTGGAAGTCCAGTGTACACGTGGTTGTCTGCCAATACTGTCCCCTAGCTCATTGATTCCCAATTCAATTCATTTTCTTCTTTTTTCCCTCTAGGTTCTTCAGCTCACATGATTTCTATGGCCTTGATTCATGTCCACGAACCCTTTCTTCTGTTGTACTCCATCTGCTGTCAACCCCAGTAATTTTCTGTTTTCCTTTAGTGGTTAAATGTTTTGGTTTTAAGATTTGATTCTCATGTACGGTTTTTACATCTCTCCTAAAATCTCTCTTATCTTCCTTCACCCATTATATCCTTCTATTCCTGTAGATGTTCTAAACATATTCTTGTATTTATTTAAAAGTCCTTAAGAGTTAACCCCAGCATCTAGGTCACCTGCCCACATGTTAGTTCTCAACAGAACTAAAACATCCTGAAAGCTGTTTTGCTTGATATGACATTCTGAGTAATGTTGAGTTCATATCATATAATTCTTCACCCTGAACTCTTCACTGTGTTTCCACATTACTCAGAACAAAAACCAAGATTCTTTTCTAGTGTGGTCTTTCGAGACTGTCATGACCTGGCTTCCTTTCCCACTCTGACCGTATTTTCTAAAACTTTGCCCCTTGCTCATTTCTACTTCAGTCATATTTCTCCTCTTGCTGTTTCAGAAACGCTTAAACACCACCCTATCTCTGGCCTCAGCACTTAGTATTTTCTGTGCCTTAAACATTTGCTCTATTTCATTTTTCTTTCTCTCTCATTTCACACAGTCTCGGCTCATATGTCATCCTAGAGGACAGTGGACAGCTTATCTACAATGCAAAATCCATCTCCATTTCTTTCTTTAAAATGCAGTTACAACCACCTGATATGCATGCAAAAGTCTATGATCATTTTCAGTGAACGGTATGAGATGTGAGGTTTCAGGTGAGGTTCATATTTTGCCCGTGGATGTTCACTTGCTCCAGCACCATTTGTTCGAGAGGCTTTCCTTCTTCCAGTGAATTACTCTTGCACCGTTGCCAAAAACCAGGTGGCCTCACCTCACATGAGTGGAATCATTTCTCAGCTCTCCAGTCTGTTCCATTGGCCTGTGTGTGTGTGTCTGTACATCAGTGCCACTTCCTGTCCTGATTACTAAGCGATACACTCAGCTTGAATTTCAGGTGGAGTGATTCCTCCCATTTCAGTCTTCCATTTAAGTTCATTTAGCTAGTATAGGGTCTGCCACTTCCCATGGAAATTTTAGAATAAGCTTTCCTATGTCTACAAAAACCTTGCTGGAGCTTTGGTAATAAATGCATTTAAAACATAATCAATTTGAGGTGAATTGACATCTCTACTAGATTAAGTCTTCTAATCCATAAGTACAATATGTGTCTTTATCCATTTAGGTCTTCTTTGAATTCTTTCATCAGCATTTTATAATTTACAGCATACTGATACTGTATATTTTTGGTTAGGCATTTTTTTTAATATTAAGTATATACTTTGTTAACAATACCTGAGTATTTCATTTTCTTTGGAGCATTGGAAACGATATTTTTATTTTCAGTTTCCTCATGTTTGATGTTGGTATGTAGAAATATGACTGTTTTTATGTGTTGATTTTCTATTATGTGACATTGCCAAGTTCTAGCAGTGTTTTTGTTTTGTTTTATTTTTAGATTCCTTGAAATGTCTACGTATTAATATATAATCATGTCATCTGCAAGTAGGTACAGGATTTTTTTTTCCTTTTCCAATCTGTGTGCCTTTTATTTTTTAATTTTTACTTACTTACTTAGCACTATAGTAGTACCTAGATTTTCCCGTATCATGTTAATAAGCACTGGTGGAGTGAAAATCTTTGCCTTGTTCCTGCTCCTGGGAAAAGCATCAGCCTTTTACCATCAAATGTGATATTAGCTGTGGGGTTTTTACAGGTGCATTTTATCAAGTTGAAGTAATTCCCCTCTACTTGTAAATTGCTCAGATCATGAATGGGTGTTGTATTTAGTCAAATACAAACTTTTTATTCTTCAACTGATATGATACTACATTTCCTATGTAGCTTATTGATAGGAGAAATTACATTGCTTGATTTAAGAATAGTGAATAGCCTTGTATATCTAGGTGAACTTGGCCATGGAGTGTAATTATTTTCATAGGGTGTTGGATGAGGCTTGCTAATAGTTTGTTAAGGATACTTTTGATCTATGTTCATTAGATATGTTGATCTATAACTTTCTTTTCTTATGATGTCTTTCTCTGGTGTTAGTGTCAGTGTAATACTGTCTTTATAAGATGAGTCGAGAAGTGTTTCTTCTTTCTCAATTTTCTCAAAAAGATCATATAAAATTTTTCATTAATTATTTGGTAAAATATCAAAATTATGAGACTGGAAAATTTATTTGAGAGTAATTTTTTAATAATGAATTCAACCATTTACTTGTATTAAAACTATCTAGATTATCTATTCATTTAGGTTCATTTTAGTATTTTACCTTTTTCAAGGAATTGGTTCATTTCTCCTTAGTTGTTGAATTTATGGGTATAAAGTTGCTCATAGTATTCCTTTATTATCTTTACAAGGTCTGAAGAACATGTTGAAGGATGTTGATAATTAAATAAAATCCCTTGTTTAATTAATTTCTAAAATTAGTGATTTGTGTATGCTCTATTTCTTTTAGGCTTGCTACAGGATTACCAATTTTATTGATTTTTTTCCAAAAAACCCCTGACCTTGGTTTTATTTATTTCTCTATAGTTTTATGTTTGTTTTCATTTTCTTTAACTTCTGTTATTATCTTTATTATTAATTTTCTTCTGCTTACTTTGCTTTCTTTTCCTAGTTCTTGCGTTAGGAGCTGCAGGAGTAGGAAATTTAAGACCATTTACTAAATACTTAGTGATATCAATTTACCCATCAGCACTGCTTTAGTCACATCCCACAAAGTTTGGTATGTTATATTCTCATCTTCATTTACTTCTTGTATTTTCAATTTCTAGTGAGACTTTCCCTTTGCCCCATGGATTATGTAAATATGATTTGTTTACTTTCCATATGTTTATCGATTTTTTGATGACTTTTTGTTACTGATTTCTTGTTTTATTCCATTATAGTAATACTTTTATGATTTAACTTAGTTTAAATTTGTTGGCATTTGTTTATGGCCTAGGATGCGGTCTACGTTGGTGAAGATTCCAGGCATTCTTGGAAAAAAATGTGTATTCAGCTGATTTTGGATATATCTTTTAATTAGATCCTGTTGATTAATTATATGGCTTAGATCTTTTGTATCTTTGCAGATTCTGTGTCTAGTATGTCCATCAGCTACTGAGAAAGGGGTGTTAATTTCCAACTATAATGTGGATTTAGCTATTCTTTCAGCCTTCACAGTTTTTTTCTTATATTGTGAGGTTCTCTTGTTTACATGCATATTTTGTGTATTCTTTGTGTAGCTTTGTTTTGCATGTATGTCACATCTACATTTTGCATAGTCTCTCTAGTTTTTGTAGTAGTTCCTCTGGACATTACAATATGCATATCTGACTAATCAAAAACTATAGATATCAGTATTGTATACCACATGGAGTGAAATGCTGAAGCCTCAATTCTATTCAAGTCCATTTACCTCCTCCACTATTAAATACCATGGTCATGAGTACCAAATGTTGTAATTTCTGTTTCAGTCAACAAATATGATTTATAGAATCAAGGGGATAAGGATAGGACCATAGCAATATGTTCCTATATGTCTGACCTGTTGCTGTTCTTTTTTCCTTCCTAATATTCCACACTTTTTTCTTTTGTCATCTTCATTGTGTCTAAAGTTCTTGCTTTAGTCAGTAACAGTAGGTCTGTTAGCAACAAATTACTTTCTTTTTCGTTCCTCATTTCTTCACTTTTATTCCTGAAACATAGTTTTACCAGATACAGAACTCATAGTTAATGGTTCTTTTCTTATGGTGCTTAGAGAATAGTGTGCCACTTCCCTCTGGCCTTCATGGTTTCAGATGAAAATCCACTCTTATTAAAATTGGTGTTTCCCTGTAAGTAATATGTCCTTTGTCTGTTTTCAAGAGCTTTTCTTATTTTTGAGAAGTTTAATATGATGTGTCTTTGCATAGATTTCTTTGAAAATCTCCTGTGTTAGGGTCATGCAGCTTCTTGGATCTGTAGATTTGTATCTTCCATCTTATTTGAGAAGGTTTCATCCATTATTTCTTTGAATAATCATTCAGTCCCAGTCTTTCTCCTCTTTTTCCGAGACTCCAATGATATTAAAGTTGTACTTTTTATTGCAGTTCCACAGGTTTTTGAGACTGTTCATTTTATTCATCAGATTATTTTCTCTTTATTGTTCACATTGGGTAAATTCTATTGCTCTTTCCTCAAATCCACTGATTCTATCTTCTGTCATATGTACATAACTATTGATTCCACCAGAGATTTTTAAAAATTTCTATTACTTTATTTTTCATTCAGTTATATCTATGATTTCCATTTGGTTCTTTTAATTTTTTTTATTTCTTTGCATCATGTTTCTATGTTTTCATTTCTTTTAATGGAACTTGTAATTGATTGGTAAAATATTTTTATGAAAGCTGCTTTAAAATTCTTGTTGGAAAATTGAAACATCTGATTCATCTTGTCATTGGTGCCAGTTTAGAGTCTTTATCATTTAAGGTCTTATTTTTTTTTTTTTTTTTGGTTCCTAGAATGACAGGTGATTTTTTATTTTACTCTGGTCACTTTCTCTATTATGTTTGGAGATTATGAGCCCTATGTGAATATTTTATTTTAGCAAAAACTCATCTTGTTTAAGTTCATTTTGTAGGTCCAGGTCTTCTTTTTTGGGTTGTGGTTCCAAGGACAGTTTAATTTTCAGAAACTTTTGATGTTA
Organism: Lemur catta; assembly: GCF_020740605.2. Classification (NCBI taxonomy): domain Eukaryota; kingdom Metazoa; phylum Chordata; class Mammalia; order Primates; family Lemuridae; genus Lemur; species Lemur catta. The sequence goes on along the minus strand of NC_059136.1, from coordinate 99,956,222 downwards.
GTTTAAGATTCAGAAATGTTCTGGTAGCTTGGTTTATCTAGTGCCTCTCAGCCTCACACTGGTCCCTGTTGGTGCAGCCTGAATGGTGAAAGAGGGTTCCCCAGGGCAGGTGCTAGGGTGTCTGCCAGTGGGGGATGAAAATCTCAGGTTCACACAAATGAAAAGATATCTCTTCTCGGGCAGTTGTGTGTGGTTCCCCTGCCTGTGGAATCTGGGAGTGCTTGCTGGGCCAGCTGATGGTGGGATTCAACTTCCCAGTGCCACCTGCCTTCCCAGTATCTCTGGGCTGAGGGTGAGAAACCTTAGGCTGGTGAAATAAAGCCTCTTCCTCAGCCAATTATTGTAAAAGGGACTCCTGATGGATTTCCCTGCCAATGGTCTTGACTCACCTACTGTTGTCAGAGGAACTTCCATCCCATCAGGAAAATAAGACCAACCTACTGTTACATTGAGTGTCAGGAAATCTGTGCTCTAGGTTATCTTCTTTTGTTGGGTATGGGGACAGAAGAGGCTCTGCTACTTTACTATTCTCCTCCTGTGCTCCCAAAGTGGTTTGCTTCCCTCTACTAACTTTCAGAGTTCTTCTTTGGTTTCATCCTGTGTTATTTCCAGGGCTTATACTTTTAATTCCCAAGGAGAATCAGCTCTATGCCATCTGGTCCAGACAGAATATCTCTAATATGGATTTTAATTTGCAGCTCTGTATTTCATTTTCTTACAATTCTTTCATAACTCATCCTAATCGTCTTAGATCCTGGCCTGGTGCCTTCTTCTCACAGCCCTTTGTTTTTTTCTGTTTAAGTCCTTCTTTTACTTCTGAGTCCTTTCTTCCTCCCTTCATCTCAACAGTGACTAAATAGATCACTCACTGGTGTGGCTTTTTGTTCAGGAACAAGTTGTTATTTCTTTTTCCACATGTTTACAACAGGTTGAGATGTGAAGCTTTCAGTCCAGTTCACAGGTTCCAGTGATTTTCTCTGGATATTGTTGAGATAACACTAGTTTTGTCTCTGCGTTTAATGACTTCCCTTACCTGCAAGTCTTTCCTAACCACTGTGCCAGACATTCACCAATTGGAAGGCTTACTGTCTTTCCCCACCTACTACACTGCAAAGATAATAGTCTCAGTTTTGAAATCCTGTTTTTTCTCTAGGTTTTTCTCAACTAATTATTTATGGGATTGGTGATATTATCTTGTTTTTAGGAAATAAGGGCAGTAGAGCAATGTGGTGGGGAAATTGTGCTGTTTCTCATAGCAACTTGTTATAGAAGGCTCTGTTCTATTTTGAATTGTTTTAATACCATGTGTTTTTATGTCTGCAAAAATGCTTTTAAGAAAACAAGATCTTACTTTTCTTTACTTTTCTTTAAGTGATATTATGTCATGACTTGAAGATAGAGGTATGTCATGATTGAGAACCTGGATAGTTTTTATTCCACAGTAGTGCCAATAGTTCCAACTGTCTTATAATAATGGTTCTTCATCCCAGATACTGCCATTAGTTAATTCATCATTCTTCACTTACAGAAAAAAGAGTTTTCATCTCTGCTATGTGTGCACAGTTATACAGGAACAAGTGAGTAGAGGCTTCATTGGTGTTTCTAGGAAGATTATGTTTTGAACTTGACACTTTACTGATTTTATAATTATTTGTTCTTTAGTTATACCAGCACACAGTGCTCTGGTCTTGGTTTACACACAGAAAATTTCATTCTCTTAACAACACAACATACTGCCTCATATTGGAATGTTTGAATTTGAGATTTTGGTAGCAGTATCTTCTTCTTTTCCTCTTCTTACTTCTATTTCAAATGTTGACTAAGTAAATATTACTTTAACATCTTCTTTATCTTTTATAGTTTAAAGAATTGAAGAAATAGTCCACTGATTGAAGCATAAACATAATAGGTGATATTGTTTGGATATAGAAGGTCTAATTTGTAGGTAGAGTCTTCATGATCCTTTACTTGTCAAGGCACATCATGGTCAGGTTTCTAAGATGACCCTAAAACCAACAGACACACAAAATTACTTGGCATCTCTTTGCTATCACTGAAGAAATTTCACTGTTTTAAAATTAATCTACAATAATCCTTGCTGTATTTTACTCCTTATTCCTTTCCTTTTGACACTACTTTTTTTTCCTTAAAGCAGGTATTTCTTTAGCTACTGTCATATGGGCAGCATGATTCTAAGTGCTTTTATGAGAAATAAATAACAAGAATATATCCTGCCCAAAGAAACTTACTGCATGTTTATGTAGACAAAGCTCAAACTTAAGCATATACTAGAAAACATTTTTTTGTTGTTGTTAATTTTATGAAGGGCACATTAGGAAAAGGAAACAGGAGGCTGACTTTCAGTAATTGAAAAGGTCATTGGAGTAGAGTAAGAATGAGCAGATCCTCATGAGGAATACATAGAATTTCACTTATATTTTTTTTGTTTTCTTTTTTTTTTTTTTTTGAGACAAAATCTCACTCTGTTCACTGGGTTAGAGTGCTGTGGCATCAATCTAGCTCACTGCAACCTCAAACTCCTGGGCTTAAGCAATCTTTCTGCCTCAGCCTCACCAAGTAGCTGGGACTACAGGCATGCACCACCATGCCCGGCTAATTTTTTCTATATACTTTTAGTTGTCCAGCTAATTTCTTTATATTCTTTAGTAGAGCCATCTCTAAAGTGAGACCCCATGGTCTCACTCTTGCTCAGGCTGGTCTTGAACTCCTAAGCTCAAACAATCCTCCTGCCTCAGCCTCCCAGAGTGCTAGGATTACAGGCGTGAGCCACCACACCTGGCCCAGCCCTTCACTTATACTTTAATGCTACATTTTGTTTTAATACCAACTATTGAACTATTGGCAGAGTCGACTGCTAAAGACTGGATATACAATGGTGAAAAACATAGCAAGGTCAAAGTTCTATAATGAAGAAAATCCTCTCAAAATGTAAATAAAATAGGGTAAAATCAGTGGCATTTAGTTGAGATCTATGGTCTGAATAGGGACGAGGACATGTGTATTTAGCCTACAGGTGAGTTAATAGATGTCAAGCTTTTCTACATAAAGCTACCTGGCATCTGTTGCTGCTATGGGTATGAGAGCCTATCATTCCTGTAGGTTCTGTTGAAGTGTCAAGGATATGTATGTGCATTGGCTCGGGGGACAAAGCGGATCTTCACATCTGACTGCGGTGGATGGGGAGATGTGTTGCCCAGATCCCCTCTGATGAAGAACTTCTCACCAGAGCTGCTGGGAGTTCCATCAGTAGACAGTCTTCAGTGTCAGCCCTTTCAGGATTGTCTGGACTACACAGAAGTGACTCATCTAGGGATGGCTGTACTCCTTCCTGTGGCAGCCCCATTCCATGAGGGTTGCCAGAGTCTAAAAGCCTGGCCTTCTCACTCAGTGGAGGCCACGCCTAGCTCTGGAGCAACTCCAGGGCTGTCTGAAGCTGTCCATGGGTCTGCGTTGCCTCTACTTCTCTCTTTGCCCAGTCTGGCTTCCTTGCTTCCCTGCCACAGGTCTGAGGCCAGGGGCATTCCTTAATAAACACCTTGCCTGCTAAACTCACTGTGAGTGTCTTCCTGGGGATCTTGCAGTTAGAGTTCGAAGGAGGTCATAAGACATTTCCACACACACTGAGAATGGGTTTAGTTTTCTTTTGTTTTTTCTTAGGAAAATTCAACCTGTACCCTATACAAGGTGATTAGAGTCAGCAGGACATAGCTTTGTGAATAACAGATGGCAAACAATGCAAATTATGGAAACATGATATAATGAAAACCTGACTGAGTCCTGGCAAAGGTAATCAACAAAAGACATCATGGAAAGAAAAAGTGACTGGCCTCTACTTAAAATAAATGAAGGGAAAGATTTAAAACTCTCTCCAAAATCCTGTGCTAAGAAAAAAAAGAACTATTGTTTCTCTTGACATAAAAATAGCAAAGGAAGCCAAAACTTTGTGGCTAACACAATAAATTAAATAAATATATTCATGGGAGGGGGTATATATGCTCAAAAATTTTTATATACTTGAAAATCTCTCATCCTAAAATTTTCTTTTATTTCACATTTGTATCTTAATTTTTCAAAACTTAAATGAAATTTAATTTTACATCACCCTTATTTTAATTTTTAGCCAATAATAAACTCCCATTGATTTGAATTCATAATTTATTTTTTATACATGCCCTCAAGCACATATAATCAAAAAGCCTGGAGAGAGTTTAAAGGAGTTTAAATATTATATAGATTAGTGTTTCTCAATTGTAGTAGAATCACCTGAGTTCTTTGGGGAAAAATGTAGATTTCAGGATCCTACCTTTAATCTACTCTCTTTTATAAATAAAGTACCTTAGGATCCTTATATAAAGCAGTCTGAGAATCACTGCTGAAGATGATGAAGAATTGTGCCTGTCCTTAGAACTGTCTACTGCTCATGTGCAAGTTCTTCATAAAGCATAAAAATTAAATTTGCAGAGAGGCCTAATATATTTAAATCAGTTCTTTATAAAACCAGTTACCAAGGAAACAAGGAGAGTCTGAAAGTCAGTAATGAGGCCATTAGAATCTATTGGCCACCTGGGGGGGGGCGGGAATAGGTCATTAACTTAGAAAATACAGAAAAATAGAGAAGGGGAGAAGGACCTTTTAGCTTGAGAAATCTGTTATTGAGGAAACCTCCTTACCTCCAGACGAAGGAACCTGAGTGATTGTTCTAGTAAAGGAAATATGCAATTGAAATTGAAAATGATTTTTTCCCACTGTTCCAAGAGTGTTATATGAAAATGGGCTCATATTTGTAAGTTTTAGCTCAGGTGGCTGAGGCAGGAGGATTGCTTGAGCCCAGGACTTTGAGGTTGCTGTGAGCTAGGCTGACACCATGGCACCCTAGCCTGGGTATCAGAGACAGACGCTGTCTCAAAAAAAAAAAAAAAGAAAGAAAGAAAGAAAAAGAAAAAATAAGTTTAGAAATTTATAAAAAATGTATAATTTATCAAATTATTTTTGGTTTAAAAAAGCAAAGATAAACATAGAAGTTATGGCTAGCAGAGGTATTGTAATGAAAACTGAAAATATAAGAAAGAAAGAAAAAAAATTAAAGTCCCATGGTTATGATTTTAAAATGCAGGCTCCTCAAAATTTTTTCAAAACAACCAAGGGAAAGACAGTTCTGAGGGTAAAATCCCAGCAGCATTTCAGAGAGAGAAGGGCCAAAGTTTGGATGTTTAATAGGATTTTATAGTATGGTTTAAGGCAGGTCTTCCAACATAGGGGGATGTGATTAGGAGTGGGGGACACAGCACAGTGAACACAACGGTTTTTTAAGACGTTACTAAAATGAACAGTAACATTATTTGCAATGCTGATCTTCCCAGTAAGGTATTTTTTGTAAGAGCAAAGTTACATTGGTGAAATCAGTGGAATAATAAAGTCATGAAATATATACAATAAATTATGTGAGTACAGATATGTTTCATTTTCAGGATGCAGAAGAATTTTTAAGCTTTAGAATACATCTAAATTTTAATCATATACTTTGTTGAGAGGAAATATTATGTGAGTAAATGAAATAACATTGTAAATTAGCTAGTAAAGAGACAAATGATCAAATTAAGAATTTATGATCAATTAGGATTTACTGTCAATTGAATGCTATATCCAACACTGTATTTAAATAGAGCTGATAGTAAAAGTAGAAGAAAGTTTTAATAAGAAATAAAGGCATTCTCTAGAACAGCTTTTTCTTCTAACTGAAGTGCCTCCTTATTAAGCATGTTAGTTTCCACAGTGGCCAATTCTGTAGGAGCAAACAAAGACCAAGCAAATGAAAACAAAAAGAGGCTATTTGCTCAGGGCTTGCTGTACCAAGAGAGTCAGCCTGTCACTTGCATCTGAAAGAGACCTAAAGGCAAGCCAGTGAGAAAGCTTTCCGGGAACAAAAGGGCAGGCCACAGGCAGCTTTGATTACCTGAGTGCCAACAGGAGGAAGGTGGAGGCAGCTAACCAGTGTGGGAGACTAGAATACGTTGCCTGCAAATGTGAAGAATTGTTGAGCTGAAAGCAATTAGGCAGCGGCAGCAGATGCAGGAAATCTCTCTGCCCTCCCTGCATTTGCCTAAAACCAGGACAAATCTACAAAGACAAAAGACATCATGCAGCTGCCATCTAACAGAGAGAACAGAAGTTGACTATTGAAGACACTTTAGACCCTCATTAGCCTAGAGACGGTACCAGAAGGGTCTACAGTATAACAAGTTTCACTAACTAGACTTTAAATTCTTTTCTTTTGTCTTATCCTTTCTCTAAAAATTTACTCTTCTTTATTGTAGCGTAACAGAGGGAATGGCCTGAAAAAAGGAGTAAAAATGTTTTATGAGCTGTCTCTTTAAATCCCCCCCCCACTCTTTTTGAAATTAAAACCTACATCCCTGCCTCAGGCCAGTGGTCAGGAGGGGAAGGGAAGTGTTTGTTCTTTGTTCCGCAGGAGATGGCTCAGCAGAGCCCTCCGGTGGAGGCCACAAGATTGTCTGTCGGGGATGGGATGGATCAGAACCATCACCCGTAGTAGCCTAATGCTGGAAACCTTCCCTTTAAAAGTTCTGTATTTTGCTTATGATCAGGATGATGGCTTGTTAAGACAGAATTCTCCATCCTCCTCATCTGCTGCAATTTGATAAACTCCTCTTTCCTTTTCCTCAACCACTTGTCCTCGTTCTTCTCATGCAACTTGTCCTCAGGAACAAGTGCCCAATTTTCGGTCACAGAATTTGATGTCCCTAGGTGAGCCCTCGGCACCCTGGTGGAACAGCACCTCGCAACTGCTGGAGGAAGTGGGGAGCAGCTCCAGGTCAAACCATGGGTCTTTGCCAGCGGAAGTGACCTTTTTTTTTGAGGTGAAAGAGTAAGAGACCTCCCTGGCAGCTGCCAGAGCCTGTTTCAGCTCTGGGAACTCCTGTCTTTTTCTCCTTGATATTGGACGGAGTTCTGACCAACCTGAAACGTGCTGGGGAAAAATAAACATATCTGGGAAGTGTCTGGACAACCTCAGCCATCTGTTTGAGTTCCCCGGTGTGCACATGGAGACCCTTGCCTCCACCCATTTGGGAGATTTTCAGACCTTCCTGTTGAATTTGTTTGGAAGTACCATTTGGAGCAGAAGTCGTGAGGTTGAGTGGAAATAGGGAAGCTGGTTTGGTTTTCAAGCTCACTTGTGGTTCCCGGGGAACCTGAGGGGGCTGGGATTCCCCTTTGTATCACGAGATGTTAGTTCTCACTTGACAGAATGTGGCTCTAGTTTTGTGGTTCCCATTTGGTAGGCCTTGGCATTTTTGTGTTGGGAATTCCCAATAGAGTCTGTATCTGTTATTTGTGAGTTTTATTTCAACATGGAAGGCTCCATTTATGTTTCATCTGAAAGTCCCTTGGGAAAAATTTTGGCTGAATAGTCAACTTATATTTATGAACCTACGTTTAAACAAAGAATAGTGTATCATCATAATACTGCTTGTCCAGCATCTGTGTTGGGGTGTGTGGAAAGTGGCCATTAACGGAACCTTAAATTATTGTATTAATACTATCTTAGAGCTGGAATTATTTTGTCAAAGATCAGGTAAATGGGACAATATCTCATATGTACAGTCTTTCATGCAATTGCTTAATAAAGAGGCTGAAAGGCCTGGGACAAAGTTAATGGTACAAAGGAAACCTCCACCCATAGTTGGGGAAGGGAGCCAGATCCCAGATGACAAAATTGAGTGGGAATTAGCCAGATTAGACCTCATGAACCCTTTCAATCCAAATTTCACTGAACCTGCCTGCCCCCACCCCCGTCAGCTCCCCTATACGTGCCACCACTGGTGGAGGGGCCCGTGGTTGGGGAGGGTGAGGCCGATTCCTCAGTCCTGTGCCCCCCCAGGTTATAACTGGGGAATAGGAAAGGTCTCCCCTTCCAAGCCCCAGCAGTGAACTCAACTTGGCCAGAGGGCACCCATAGCCAGGGCAGGGCAATTTCCATTGCAACAGTATCCCATAGGAGGCTTGAATGTAAAGGACAGCTGCCAGGGTGTTATTGGACTTACATTCCATTTTCTACCTGGATTTATTGAACTGGAAAAACTCAAACCCAACTTATAGAGAGCACCCTAAGAGAGTGACAGAGTTGTTTATAACCATCTTTGCGACACACTGTCCCACTTGGGTGGGTGTACAGACCTTACTGAATATATTACTGACTGCAGGTTAGTGTAGACTAGTGATGGACAAGGCCAAGGAAGAGGCACAGTGTCTCCAAGGCGAGGGTCCTCATCAAAACCCAGATCCCAGCACTGCTGTTCCAAAGGCAGAACAAACTGGGATGGAAGTGCTGAGGCAGGCAGTGTGAGAATAAAGCATTGCTGAAAGTGTGTTCCGGCAGGCCCCCCGAGGGCAGTGCCCAGGCAAAGGAGTTTAAACAAGGTCCAAGAGTTACAGCAGAAAGCTAATGAGGACCCCTCTGAATTTTTGGAACACATCTATCAGGCATATTAGAAATATACAGATGTAGATCCAGAAGCCCCTCAAAACGTGACCTGGCTAATAAGACTTTCACAGGGCAGAGCCCTGCAGATATAAGGAGAAAGCTGCAGCGTGTGGAAGGAGCAATAGGCTCAAACCCTTCCCAGATGGTTGATATCACCCTCAAAGCATATAATGCCAGGGAAGAACAGAAACTGAAACCTATGTACATTCTGTTGGCTGTGCCAACCAAGGGTCCTTCGAGACAGTCAAAAACAAAGGGCGAGAAAGGCCACCCCAGGGTGAGGCACAGTTAGTGTGCTCTTTGTGAAGAGGGAGGACACTGGAAAGAGCACTACCCAAAGGCGCAAAGGGCTCCAGGTAACAGGAAAACCCCAGGAGAGCAAATGGTCTTTCGAGTCTGGGACTCGGATGATGAATGAGGAGACCCGGGGCTCCATGCCTCACTCAGGGCTCCAATCCAAATATCCCCACGGGAGGCCTGGGTAAAATTGACAGTGGGAACCTGACTAGTGGATTTTTAAATTGACACTGGAGCTACCTTTTCTGTCCTAAACTCTAAATTAACTTCCTTTAGTGAAGACATGGTGACGGTGGTTGGGGTGACTGGTCAGACCCAACAATGACCCATGCTCCAACCCCTTGAGGGCCAACTGGAAGAACAAAAGCTGGGACACAGTTTTTTGTACATGCCAGACTGTCCAGTACCTCTTCTGGGCCAAGATGTGTTACGCAAGTGAAATGCTCAAATAACCTTTTCTCCAGGCCAGCAGCAGCTCCGCCTACAGGCTCCCACTGAAAATACTCCGCAGTGTCAAAGTCTACGCATGGGAAGAGAAGAGCCAAATTCTGTTCCCTTCCAACGCCATCTACCAAACAGTGCAGCCACGTGGGCACATGGGACCTGGGAAGGGCACAACAGCCACACCAATTACCTTTTTCTTAAAAGAAGGGGCCTCACACCCTCATAGGAAACAATACCCCCTTATAAACGAAGTGCTGGAAGGATTCCAACCTATATTGAACAGATTTCTAGAACATGGACTAATTTGTCTCTGTCAGTGCCTTTATAATACACTGATTTTACCCATCAGGAAGCCCCATACAAACGGTATATTCCAGCAGGACCCACATGCTGTTAGTGATATTGTACAAGACACCCACCCTATGGTGCCAAACCCATATACTCTTTTGACAACAATACCAGGTGACTATGAATGGTATTCGGTGTTGGATTTAAAAGATGCTTTCTTCTGCATTCCTTTGGAGAAGGAGACCCAACTCCTTTTCACATTTGAGTGGCAGGATCCTGAGACTAGGATGACGTCATAGTACTGCTGGACTGTGTTGCCTCAGGGATTTATAAACGCCTACCCTGTTTAGTGAGAACTTGGCAAGAGACTTGCAGAAAATGCGATTGGATCAAGGGATTCTGTTACAATATGTGGCTGATTTACTTATAGCCAACTCTGGTTATGATCATTGTCTTACAAATACAGTGTCTGTGCTAACTTCATCTAGCCTCATGTGGCTATAAACTATCACCCCAAAAGGCACAGATTTGCAAACAAAAGTTTACTTATTTGGGATTCCAAATTAGCAAGAGCACGCAGAACCTAATGTCAAACTGAAAGTGAGTCATCTGGAGTCTTAAGGTGGGCAGAAACAAAAGGCAACTGTGTGGGTTCCTAGGAATGGCGGAGTTCTGTTACATCCGGATCCCAAACTTTGGACTAATAGCAAAGCCCCTGTACAAGGTCCTGACAGGGGCAGATGTGGAGCCCCTGATCTGGACCACTGACTGTCAAAATGCCTGCGAGGGACTAGAGTTTTCTGACTGCTCCTGCTTTGGGGGTATCTGATTTTCAGAAAGAATTTAAATTTTATGTTCATGAAAAACAAGGAATGAGCTTTGCAGTGTTAGTGCAGATGCTGGGAGCTACCCCACGGCCAGTGGCAAACCTGTCAAAGCCAGTGGGCAGTCCTGTGAGAGGGTGGCCTCCTCACCTCTGGGCAGTAGCAGCTACCTGTGACTGATTGCAGCAGGCAGAAAAATTCACCTTAGGAGAGCGTGTTGTACTATATGTACCGCACCAGGTTCTGACGTTATTAGAATAGAAAGAGGGTTATTGGCTGATGACTGCGGGAAGCCTGGGGAAATACCAGGCCATCCTTTTGGATAATCCCAATGTTAAATTAAAGACTGTGTCTACTCTCGATCCCGCCACCCTGTGACCAGCCGAAGAGGACGAGCCTCTGCAGCATGACTGTTTAGAGGTTCTGGAGGCTTGTCACCTTTTCATGGATGGGAGCAGTTTTATGGACAATGGACAGCGGAGGGCTGGATATGTGGTGGTCATGGAACAAAGGGTGCTGGAAGCATTGGCACTGCCACCTGGGACTCCAGCCCAGAAAGCTGAGCTGATTGCTTTAACCAGACCTTTTCAGGTACCAAGAGGGAGAAAGGTAAACATTTATACAGACTCTAAATATGCTTTTATGGTCGTGCATGCTCATGGTGAAATCATGGCCCTGATACAGGCTGTGGCTGAGCCCAAGCAGGTGGCCATCAGGCACTGTCCTGGTCACTAAAAAGAGGACACTTATGTTGCAGAAGGGAATCAAGCCACTGAGAGGGGATCTAAGAAGGCCACTAAAAGTGATTTGCTCCTCAGGGCATTGATACCCCAGCTGGATTTAAATCAATATAAACCCCACTACACTGATGAGGATGAAGAAAGAGCTAAAAACTGGGGCTTGAATTTGCAGAAGCAGGTCCCTGGGATCCCCAGCAGGACGCGACTAACAGCTCTGTGCTCAGAGGCCCCGTGTTTCTTTGTAGCCCAGCCCTGTATCGGACATTGTGTGCAAGGCAATGGTCTGTTTTGCCTTGTCAGTCCTCACTGTTGTAGTTGTTGCTTACAACTTTTTCTCCACCCAGCAATCTGTTTAAATCTACTATCAAAGCTCTGTAATGACGAAAGTAAGTATAAACCTTCCATCTATAACATCGGCCCAATTCGGCAGGCAGAAGCTCGATGACTATGTTGCCCCTCCTCCCGTAGCTATGGAAAGACACAGTTGACAGGGGGAACGGGTATCGAGGGAATGGCCTGAAAAGAAAGGGTAAAAATGTTTCACAAGCTGTCTCTGTAAAACGTCTCCCACTCCTTTGGGGAGTTGAAACCTGCATCCCCACCTCAGGTGAGAGGTCCGGAGGAGTAGTGAAGTGTCCTTGGTTCTTTGTTCCACAGGAGGTGTCTCAGCAGAACTGTCTGGGCAGAGGTGGTCATGAGACTGTCCTTGCAGGAGATAGGATCGATCAGAATCGTCAACTGTAGTACCCTGAAGCTAAAACCCCTCCCTTTAAAAGTTCTATATTTCTGCTTATGATTAGGATGATGACATTTTAAGACAGGAGTTTCCATCCTCCTCATTTGCTGGCAAATGAATAAACTCCTATTTCCTTTTCCTTAACCACTTGTCCACATTCTGATGTGGCCTTGGGGACAAGTACCAAACTTTTGGTAACAGAAGATGTTATATAAGCTGAAATTTAAAGCTACCCTCTCAAAAACTACTCATTCCCTGGCTGTCTCCCATGTACACACATGCTGTGGTCTGAATGTGTCTCCTCAAAATTCATGCGTTGAGAATCAGTAGTGATAGTGTAAAACCTAGGGCCTGTAGGAAGGGGTTCAGTCACGAGATGGAGCCCTCATGATGGGGACCAATGCCCTTATGAAGGAGGTGGGACGAGCACCCTGCTGCATCTGCCCCCTCCCACACAGGGACCCTGCACGAGACACCATCGCTGAAGCAGAGCAAGCCCTCGCCATACCTCCAGTCTGTGGGCGCCTCCCAAACCGTGAGAAAAAAAAAAAAAAAAACCTTTTTTATACAAATTATACAAGTCTGAAATGACTAAGACAATGTGTTTGTAAATCTCCATTTGTTTTTCTGCTGTTAATGAGTCTTTTGTTACAGGGGTCTGTTCCAACTAAGAACTTACAAGGGTTGGAGAAAAAGTTATTTTTCTTCCCCTACACTACAAGCTGGGCATGCTATGTGATTGGTTTGGGGAGCATCTTTAGTTTTTTTCTGTCTAGTTCCAAGTTGAAAGTAAGAACCAAAAAGACAGGGAAGCGTCAGTCACTGGCCAGGTTCTGACCACTCCGAGTCAACTGCTGTAGCAGCTATGGGTCAAGGCTCTGTCGTCATGTATGGTCTGGTCATCATCCACCTGTCTATTCAGTATCTCAACATATTAGAGGGGGAAACAGCCAACTTTATTATCAGAAACCTCATTTTAAGTTTGCTTTTCTGTCCAGGTGTCCCATACAAATCATTTAACTTTTAAATATGCAAATATGCTTTCTCCCCTAGCAGCAATCGACATAATATTTTTGTTGTGACTGAGTTGCTGTCTATTGAAATGACTGTTTTATACTTATCTTTGTATAACAAAATCTAAGCTTAGGCTCCTATGCACAGCCAAGTAAAGCACAATAGTTGTCTTTTGCTTAATAGTCATATTATAAAATTAATTTTAATTTAAAATTAATATATGGACATTTCATCTTTGTAAAATATATAATATGATGGATAAATCTAACGTCCTCTTTGACAATCACCACTGGCTTTGAAAATATAACTGTTTAGAGAAAATAACTGTCTTATAGAGCTTACCATATATTATATAGAGCTCATTGTATGCCAGGCAGTTTTTCTCACTACCTTATGAGCTAAGTGCTTTATTATCCCCGCTATATAGATGAGGAAACTGATGCAGAGAGAGGTTTTCATTTAGTTCACCAAGCCAACATCTAGTAAGTAATAGAGCCAGATTCAAATTCAGGGTAAAAAGCACCTATGAACCTTCACATTGCCTTCTAATCACAATCTCACTACCTAAGGGTAATCACCAACTTGCTTCCTAACAGCATAGATTCATTGTGCCTGTTTACATATTTTATGTAATCTGATAGCAAACATTTGTTTATACCTGGCACATTTTGTTCAGTGTTATGTTTTGAAATTTGTTCATGTTTGCTGCCTGTAGTTGTAGATCATTCTCTTTGCTGTGTCCCATTGTGTGAATATACCTTAACTCAATTTATTAGTTAACTGCTAGTGGGCATCTGGGTACTTTAAAGTTTGTGAAAATTATGACTAGTGCAATATGAACATTCTCATACTTGTTTCTGGTGAACATATGCACCGGTATCTATTGTGTATTTACCTAGAAGTAGAATTCCTGTATCAGATCATAGAGTACATACATACCTATCTTTAGTAGATACTGTCATCTAGTTTTCTCAAGTGTGCTATCAATGTACCTACTTGGCATACTATATGTGGTATATGAGAGTTGAATTTACTCCACATACTGCTGGACCATGAGGATCTATACAATTTCAACTTAATGGAAGGAGACAGATATGTACCAGATAATTGTAATTTCTAGTTGTGTGCATTAGCTGAGTACTACTTTTTGTTAACTTCCCAGGTATAACAGTGCTTACGTGATTTGTGCATGAGAAAGAACCCTCTAAAACACCTCTTGCATATATTTGCATATATTTTACATAGGATAGTGCTCTCTAAAATACCCTTGCATTTAAAACTAATGTGCATTTATTGTTTTACACTTTCAAAAACACATTAACGTGCATTATAACACAAGATTTTATAACACATGATTTTATAACACATGATTTTCAAAAGAAGAGTTTGCTAGCTCCAAGGTTACACAGTGAATCACCTGGAAGACTGTGTAAACAGTGGTGCAGCCGTCACTACCTAGCAACAAGTTCAGTACATACAATGATGTATTTCCACAGCATTTCCTTAATATTCCACCTAGAACATTAACGTCTTACAATATTTCAAAAAGGTAATAAATTCCAATATTGAAGAAGTAGATAATACCTTGAAAAAAGTATTGACTAAAAAGATAGCCAAGTAGGTCTATAAAAATATTTTTAAAAGAATGATAAACGTCGACATAGATTATCTTGACCAGTTTAAACATTATACATATTTTTAACAGTAAGTACACACTTTTTGAGGAATTGATTTGTATTTCTGTAAGATAAGAAAATATTATTTACTTGTCATAAAAAAATAGTACTTACAGGTACTGACATATTTGCAGTTGTGAAGGCTTTTGTAAAATGGGATCAATTTAATTATTTCTATTTAAAGGCCAAAATAGCTTCCCAAGGAAATGCAAATCATTTAAATCAGTTATAGCTATAGTACAAAAATATAAAACCATTGGAGTATAAAACTTTGAGAACTGTTTCTTAAAGATTAAATTACCTTAGAAATAGATACTCCCCTGTTCATCATTTATCTTAAAAGTGAAATTTTATTCATTTAACTTATTTCCTTGAGGGACAGTCAACATAACAGTTGTGTATACATATGAATCCCAAGTCTGACATCAAAATCGAATTGTAGCTGAAGGATGCTGCTTGAAATCCTTTGATGATCTGCAATATTAATACCAAGGTTCTAAGGTTCTGAAACTAAAACAAATGGAAACTTTTCAACACCAAATAGTGTATGATTTTTTAGATGTCACAAAGTTACCTCTGAATATTTACATAATAATATTTAAATGACAATTCAGAAATGGGTTCTGCAGAGGGAAAAGTTTTATTTATATCAACCACTGATGGAGAAGCCAACTGCAAGTCACTGTTCTTATTCAGCCTTTAATTTGCTTTTTAAATGTTTACTGAGCATCTGCCATAGATGCCCAGAACCGTGCTTGTGCGGGGCACGCCCGCAGTCAGGGTTCTCTGAAGAGATAGGTCCGGTCAAGGTGTGGAACGTTTCTGGTCATGGAACCTTTCAGTAATCCTGAGAGACGAGACCAGCCTGGGAGTCTTGAGTGACTTTCAGAGTCCCCGCTGAGAAACCCAAACAAGGAGTCACGCCAGATGCAGGGAGGCAGGCTCTGCACTTGCTCACCCCACGTCTGTGTCAGGACAGTTCTTGTTGTGGGTGTACGAGACGTTACCTAAGGCAACTGGTCTCACAATAGTCAATGTTTTTCCAGACCAAAAAATAGACCTTTAATTTATATTTTTTATTTAGAAAGAACATGGATATAGGTTAATTGTTAGAGCCGGTTCCCCTCGGCCCTGGGAACAGAAAGACAGAGTCACTGAGGCTGCAAAAGGGCAAAGGAGTTTTATTGACTAGCTCCAGCTAGGGTCCAAGCCCCGAGCACCAACACAGTGGTCTCTTTCCATGGGCAGGGACCCCGCGCAGAGGGGGGCGCATGTCTTTTATACTTTTCAGCAGATTACATGCATGGGGCATGCCATCCCCCCTCCCTCCCTTAATTCATTTGCTCCTTCAAAAGTGGCTGATTGTCTTGGCTCCTGATTGGTTGGTTTTCAAGCCGCGGGACTGGCTTTTGATTGGTTGGTTTTTAAGTTGCGGGACAAGCTTCTGATTCTGCCTTGCCCTTCTTATCTGGTTAATTGGTTGGAGGCCCCGGGGCTCTCCAGCCCTTTATCAGGAAGTAACTTGCGGTTATCTCCCCGGGGCCTGTCACGCCCGTGGCAGCTCCACTTAAGCTAGGCCAGCAAGCCATATTTACAGAAGCAATTAGCATCCGTTAGAATCAAAGAGAGTACACTTTTTTTAAAAAAAACAATTCCCGTTCTTCATAATGAACTTATAAACTCTTCATGGAAATCCACCTACAAGACTATGAAAAAATATGCTGCAGTGGATGTTGCCAGTGAATACTAGAGTAGTCAGCAGCACTCGAGAGCCTGGTCTCTGGCATCTTCCCTCTTTGCATTTTTTCCTTCTGCCTTAATATAGCACTTTATAGTGATACTCGTTAGCAGTGACTATAAATGATGACACTGTGGTATTAGGTCAATGATCACCACTGCATCATGCTCAGTGTAGAATAATGTTCTCACACCATAGATCCAATAGTGTCTTGTATAGTGAATACGTGCTTTTAAATGAATGCATACAAAAATGGCTAAAGGAAAATCACAAAAGAAACCGAAACCAAAATCATTTTTTCTTCTTCTTCTTTTTTTTTTTTTTAATCCACTCCAGGTTTACAAAAAGTGTTTATAGAAAAATGACATCTTGAAGGCGCAGTCAGGTAAAAATGTTGGAGGTACAGCCGCCCGTGTAATTTTTCATCCATATAAGAACACGTTTAAAAGTAAAAGGGGCATCATTAGTGATTGTGTCAGGACATTAGTTATAGACCGTGGCAGACCTGGATCAGAGTCACTAATTATGGGCTAAGTGTCCTTTCTATAAGTAGATAATAAATAAAATGGAGGAAAAGCGCAGCTGTTTTAAAGCACAGGCTTCATGTGCTTTGGGTTGTTTCTCCTGGCTCGGCGGCATCAAGGTAGAAATCCTCCGGGTGTATTTGACGGCCGCTACCCAGGAATGGCTGTCTTTTGGATCTCAGCTCCTCCCTGTGTGCCTCGGTGACGGCTGTGGACTGCTGCCCGCCTTCCACACTCGCAGTCACTCTCAGCCACAGCCAACCGCCGGGGACCTGCCTCTGAAGACGCTCCAGGTGCGTCCGCCGCTCGGCGCGCAGGAAGAGCATGCGCAGGGCAGCCCAGCGGCAGGTCGGGGCGTCCCCGCCGGCGTCCGCAGGCTGCAGCAGCACCGGAGACATTGTAGCGCTAAGATCCTTCCCTCAGTCAAACCTTTCAAAGACTTACAATTCTAACTGGTAAAGTCTTTATCTCCAAAATCCCTAATATACTTAAATATCATGCTCTATCTCCCTTAACACCTCAACAGCTTCAGCACCAACAGAGAATCTCATGTAAATTCAGCTGAATAACATCTTCTATCTTCATTTCCTACCAGATTGTGTTCTTTCTTTAAAATTCTTCCCTAAGTAAAGTTTACTAAGTAAGCTTTTGTATTTTCAAAGGTATTATTTGAAGCAGTCATTGTACAAAATATCCTTTCTATGAAACAAAAGCAATAGTTCTCTAGTTTTGCCTTTTAAACTACTGTATAGCCTACTCAATACACAGTTTGGCCCTAGGAAACAACTTGTATTTATCTCAAATATCAGTGTTTAGTGAAGAGAAAAACCTTAGACTATTATACGCTATATTGAATTATAGTCCATGATTCTACAGTGTCCTTATTTTGAACTACAAAAAAAAAAAAAAGATTTTTCTCTTTAGCAATCCTTTAGTCTCACACACAAACACATATATAAAAAAAATATATGTATTAGCTAAAGAATAGATGCAATGGTCCATGAAACGCTATAGAGACCCAGAAACAAACACAAATCTAGTCATCTGATTTTTGACAAAAGCGCAAAGGCAATTCAATGAAGAAAAGATCTTTTCAATAAATGGTGTTGAACAATTAGATGTCTATATGCATAAGAATGAACTTTGACCTAGACTTTATAACTTATATAAAAATTAACTCAAAATGGATTTCATGCTTAAATATAAAATACAAAACTATACAACCCAGGCCAGGCACCGTGGTTCACGCCTGTAATCCCAGCACTCTGGGAGGTGGAGGTGGGAGGATCGCTCAAGGTCAGGAATTCAAGACCAGCCTGAGCAAGAGGGAAACCCTGTCACCAGTAAAAAATAGAAAGAAATTATCTGGACAACTAAAAACATATAGAAAAAATTAGCTGGGCATGGTGGCGCATGCCTGTAGTCCCAGCTATTTGGGAGGCTGAGGTAGAAGGATTGCTTAAGCTCAAGAGTTTGAGGTTGCTGTGAGCTAGGGTGACACCACGGCACTCTAGCCCAGGCAACAGAGCGACACTCTGTCTCCAAAAAACCCAACAAAACAAAACAAAACAAACAAACAAAAAAACGATACAACCCGGAAAAAAATACAGGAGAAAATCTAGGTTATCTTGATTTTGGTGATGCGTTTTTGGCTACAACACTGAAAGCACAATTCATGAAAGAAAAAAAATGATAATTTTAATTGATATTTTAATGGACTGCATTAAAATAAAAAGTTTTGTGTTGAGAAAGACACTCTTAATGGACTAGAAGATGAGTCGCTGGCTAAGAGAAGATATTTGTAAATTACATGTCTGGTAAACGACATGCGTTAAAAATATAAAAAGAGCTTAAGAAATAAGAAAATAGGCCGGGCGCAGTGGCTCACGCCTGTTATCCTAGCCCTCTGGGAGGCCGAGGCGGGTGGATCGCTCGAGGTCAGGAGTTTGAGACCAGCCTGAGTGAGACCCCGTCTCTACTAAAAACAGAAATAAAAATTATCTGGACAACTAAAAATATATATATAGAAAAAATTAGCCAGGCATAGTGGTGCATGCCTGTAGTCCCAGCTACTCGGGAGGCTGAGGCAGGAGGATTGCTTAAGTCCAGGAGTTTGAGGTTGCTGTGAGCTAGGCTGACACCACGGCATTCATTCTAGCCCAGGCAACAAAGTGAGACTCTGTCTCAAAAAAAAAAAAAAAAAAAAAGAAAGGAAAAGAAATAAGAAAACAATCAATTTTATTAAAAATTACTTAAAAGATCTAAATGTTTACCTCCCCAGCAAGACATATAGGTGGCAAATAAGCATACGAAAAGATACTCCATGTCAGTTGTCATTAGGGAAATGCAAATTAAAATGTCACTAGAGAGATTCAAATTGAAACAGCATTGAGATGCCACTACAAATCTATTAAAATGACTAAATAATAATAAAAAAAAACCTAACAGTAAAAATTCCTAGCAAGGATGTGGATAAACAAGAACTCTCACTCACTGCTTGTGATAATGCAAAATGGTCCAACTGTTACCAAGGAATCAATGGGCTTGCTGCCTGATGTATGTAGAAGCCAATACCACCGAACTGGCCTTTGAGAAAAGAAAAGCTTTATTGCAAATCAACTGGCAAGGAGACAAGAGGAAATGCTCAATCTGTCTCCCAGAGCTGGCGGCTGGGTCAGGTTTTATAAGCATAGGGTAATGAAGTGTGATCTGATTGGATCTTGCAATAGGGTGTTGCCAGGAGGTGTGCTCTGACTGGACCATGCCATGGGGTGATGATGCTAGGGCTTGATCTGATTGGATCCTGGATCCTTCCATCTGGTTATGTTTCTTAATTCAGTTTCTACACTTAGGTTCCACCTATAGTTGCATCCTTGGTTGATCTGGGCAAGCTCATGTTATGTGACTTTCAACCTGGGGTCACATTTCTTTCATGCACTGTGCTGAAGAACAACTGGCAACTGAAAAACAAGTCACAATTTTGTTACGTAAAAGTTGAGCCAGATTAATTTGGTGCACTTAAACAAACACTTTGGAAGATAGTCTTGCAGTTTCTCTAGAAGCTAAAATGTCTTACCATTTAATTCAATAATGACACCAATGGGTATTTACCCAATCAATTGGAAAATTTATATGAACAAAAAATGTGCATTAAAATATTGATAGCTACTTTACATATAATCACTTTAAACAAGAAGCAATGAATATCTTCTTAGGAAAATGCATTGAACTTTATTCAATAGGTGAATGAATAAACAAACCGTAGTAAATCTGTATAATGGAATATTATTCAGCAGTAAAAAAGAAATGAGCTGTTAAACCACAAGAAACATGGAAAAATCTTAAATGCATATTGCTAAGTGAAAGAAGACAATCTGAGAAGACTATCCACTGTATGTTTCCATTTATATGACATTCTAGAAAGCCTAAAACTACAGAGATGGAAAACAGGTCAGTGGTTTCCAGATGTTAATGGAGGTAAGAGGGTTGAATAGGCAAAGCACAGATGATTTTTTAGAGCCTTGAAACTATTGTGATTGACACTGTATGATGGGAACACAGTACTATGAATTTCACAAAACCCATGGAACTTTATAGCATAAAAGTAAATTTTGATGTATGGAAATTAAAAAATTAAACAACCTAGGAGTGCAAGTGATCCCAGGGTAGAATGTAGACAGTGGCAAAAGATTCTAACTGCATTAAAAAAGTATTATAAATGGATGACAAAACCTCTCTGACAGGGTTGGGGAAAAGTGGTGCTTACTTAAATAATGTGGGAAATGACTGGAAACTATAACAGCAAAGACTAAAGGATCTGAAACATAAGCACGATATCCTAGTTGGTAAAGCTGTTTCTCATGAGGATACATTAACAGCTCTAAGACTGCTGAGTATGTCTACTGGGATTGAACAAATAAATGCATGGTGGATGTGGGAGCAGGTTCCTCACTGTTGCAGTGGGACATTACAGACCAGCACCTGGGGAAGGACTGGGAGGATAGAATGAACCATATGGACTGATCAGAGTTGGAGACATTAGTGTGAACTGTATTTGGCTTAATAGAGATAATGATGACTAGATGGAGAAATAACTACAGACATTTCTGTAGACACAGGTTGTTGTAGTATGTGTCTGTCCCAGTTCTGGTTGCTGAGAGGGCCTAGGAGCCATGTTACCCAGTAAAAATAAACACAGTCTGAAACCCAGATCTTGGTTTCTAACACCATTCTTCAAAAAAAAAAAAAAAAAGAACCAGAGCCCAGAGCTCATTGGAGATTTGGCGGCAGGAAATCTACAAAACAAGCCTGGCACAGGCTTACAGTTCTAGAAAGTAAAGAAGTGCTTTTACAAAAAGAAAAAAAAAAAACAAAAAAACAAAATAGCACACAAAAAATGATGGAAATAAGTCAAAGGGACACAGACACTAACAGAAAGAGCTCCCAGTGGCCAAGGGTGGAATAATTTAAAACAATAAATTAAAGAATACATTATTGAAATAAAATCCAAATTATGGAAACATATCCATGAGTCCATACTGATATAAAGAATTGATTGAACCTGAACTTATGTACCCCCATGATGAGCTGAAATAAAAAAAATAAATAAAAAAAAAAAGAGAGAAAAAAAAAGAATTGATTGAATGCATAAATGGAGGAGAAGAGACATTATCTTCTGTATGGGACATTTCCAAATAATTATTAACAATTTTACCCCTTGGAAGAGGTGCAGCATGACTGCCCAGTCCTTAAATGTGCACTGCTTATAGCAATTTTCTTCCGCAGAGCACAATGAAGAAATAAGGGGAAAAAGAGAAACTTTGCAGTCAGCAAACCTGACGAACCTTGCCTCAGCCAGGTGCTCAAAGTCAGTGTCACCAGTGAGAAGCCGCACTGGTAGCATGTGTCCTGGATACAATGTGGTGAGAACAGCTCTTCACCTTTGTGGTCTTCATCCCAAACCTATAGAGCCAGTCAAAACATTAGAAAAACATTAGCCAAACCCAAACTGAGGGAAATTCTACAAAATGCCTGACCAGTACTTCTCAAAACTGTCAAGGTCATGAAAAACAAGGAAAATCTGAGAAACTGTCACAGCCAAGAGAAACTTAAAAGACATGGTGAAAAAATGTAATATGGTATCTTACATGGGATCATGGAACATAAAAAAAAGTAGATTAGAAATCGAAAAGATTTGAATAAGGTATCCACTTTATATATCTATATTGCTTCCTTTTTTTGAGAAAAATGTACCACAGTCCTGTAAGATATTAAGAGTTGAGGAAACTGGGTGCAGGGTACATGGGAACTCTCTCTGCTTGCCTTGCTACCTTCTTGTAAATCTAAAACTTTCCCAAAATAAAATAATTCTTTTCTGAATACATACATTTCTTTTGGAGAAATGTCACACATACTTTCAAAGAGAATTTGATGATTTGGAAAAGTAGGTGTATTTTTATTCTTATTGCAGATTCTTCTGATTCTAGATACATAAAATTTAATACAGGGAATTTCAAAATTCTGATAAATTGCTGAAGCAGTTAGTGGCATAATACTTGATCATATTAATACTAGTAAGGATTATTAGAATTATATAATTCTAATAATTAATAAGCTTTTTATGGACATAAAACATATTCTTCTATGTAAATGAATAGTAAAGAAATAAAGATAATTTGTCCTACACACACAAAAAAAATCTTGAAGAACTAAAATGATAATAAATCGATTTGTTTTTGGTATGGTAATAGAAAGGCTGGGGCAAGTGTTGGTATGTTCCAGTCCTTATAGAAACTAACTGAGTGAATTTTAGTGATAAATCCAAGTAGCCTTAAGGAACTCCATTCTCCGAGTTATTTTGTCTAAGTATATGTCTAGACAAGAGAACCAATTTCAGTTTTGTTTCTTAAGTAAAACAAAAAAAGGTCAATTTTTATAAGGTAATGTTTCAAAACAACTTTTTACATCTTTGCAGGCATAATTGCTTCCCCACCATCTTTTATATGCTTTCCCTAATAAAAAAACTTCAGATAATTTTAAGTAATTAAAAAAAACTCTATTCTCATATTCTCATACCTTTTATGACTATTTTATAGTAATTCCAGGTGCTTAATGGAAGTCAGGTGAATTAATTCCACCTCTTCTCATTAGTTATGTCCAAAGTGATGTTGAGGACAGCGTTGCAGTCCCCAAGCTAGAGTTGACCCATCAATGGGGACAAAGCCTCCAACTAGCCATTCTTTTAACTTATGCTGATTGAGCAAATCCAGATCTCAAAATGAGGACCCAAAATAAGGACTTAAAAATTAGCAGTGTCCCATTGATATATCTAGGGAAGTTTCCACAAGTGCAATCATGACAAGTTCCATAAAACAGAGTCACAGGGAGGTGTGGAAATGTTTGCCTAAGAATAAATACTGCTTCAGGAACATCTCAAAAGAACTGGCAAATCCTAATCTGAATGAAAAAAACATTAAAATAAGTTCATATTTTGGAAGTGAAAAAATGAAAAAAGAGGGAAAGAAAAGTAGTGTGAACAAAAGGCAAATGCGGTGAGGAGCAGGGGTGAGCCTGAGGCTCGTGGTCACAGAGGCCCCACGCCCTGGAGGAGAGTGTGGGTGCAGCCTCCGGGCTCTCCGTCGGGCCTGCCATCCAGATTACCGCAGGCTGGGTGACTTCACCAGAAATTTAACTTCTCACAATTCTGGAGACTAGAAGTTCAAGATCAAAGTGTCAGCAAGATCAGGTTCTCCTGAGGCCTCTCTCCTTGGCATCTGGATGGCCACCCTGTCCCTGTGTCTCCGTGTGGACTTCCCTCTGCATGTGGCTGTGTCCTGCTAGCCTCTTCTGATAAGGACACCAGTCATCTTCCATTAGGACGCACCCACATGAACTCGTTTTATCTCTTTAAAAACCCTATCTCCAAATATAGTCATATCCTGACTTACTTGAGGTTAGTACAGACGAACTTTGTGGGGACACAATTCAGCCCACAGCCTGGAAATAGAATTACAGAGGCCGTAAAAGTGCCATTAAAGGATTTGCAACTCTAAACATGTTGCCTCCAACAAGGGGGATGACGCAGAGACTAGGAAGCCTCACATGCTGTGGCTGTCACGTAGGCTACAATACGGCAAACAACAAGGAGGTAAAATACCGAGGTCAGCGTAATTCCAGATACATTTCAGTAGTTGAATTATTGTGACTTGATAATTTGTTAGGTGTGTGGTGGTGTTTAAGAGAAGCAGCCATCAAACAATCACTGAGGCGAATGTATGCAAAGGATCGTCAGGCTGTGGGACATGAGAGGGAGCCTCCAGGAAACCGTATCAAGAAATGCTGGGTTTGGATTCATTAAACACTGACCCTGTGCTGCCTAGTTTTCAGTGTAATGACAACTCTCAGATATTAAATACCTTTCTTCATATGTGAGATTCCCTTTGTGTAGTAGTGGGAAACCTAACTGAAGATGAAGCTTATCATGATTCAATAGCTCTATTTTGGCCAGGAAGCTTTTTGTAATCATTTGCATAACATACTATGAATATTTCGATTGAATAGAAATCAACACAACAGCTCCTATATGATCATCTCAAAGATATTTGGTTATTGTTTTCATGGAATTCAGTTTCCCAGAGGAGTATGGAAATATTATCCAAACACAGTGTTAATTTTTGTTATTTCTGCTACGACACGAATATGTTTCTTCTAATTAGCCACCACTGGTTACATATTTATGAGAAAACAACGGGATGACAGTGCTGTGGAAATCACTTTATTCGAAGCCTTTCGCGTACTATAAAGAACCCAAACATAGACTAGAGGTGCACATCGGCCCATAGAATTATGAACGTTTAGTTCACAATACAGTCCCTGATTAGTACCTTTGCCCGATAGCAAGTGATTATTCCATTTCTATCAATTATGAGTTATAAAGCAATCCAATTGCTTGGGATTTTTCTCTTCACCAATCCTGAAATGAGAGTTTAAGCTTTCATTGTGTCGTGGTTGACGTATTGGCAAAATATGAAAGTTCAATTGCTGAGCCTATTATAACTAACTGAGACAACACGAGAGCAAAATGATTTCTACTGCCTTCCCCAAGGGATTGGAAATGGACTCTTCCAAGAATGTATCTTTTCCTGTGGGTATCTAAGCGCCGTCACCTTCAGGCAGGACGCACCCAGCGGCGCCCCGCCGTGAGCGCTGACGGAGGCCTCGCACCTGCCATGCGGGAGAGAACTGTCGCGCGTCTCTCGGTGGCTGGGCAGAAGGCTTAATGGAGAGTAACGAAAGAGTTAACAACAACCGAAACCTAAATAATGTGACAGTTACTTTCTGGCAAACTGTTCTCTTCACAGAACACGCACGCACACAATACCTTAAAAATAAGGTTAATTTAAAATAACATTAAACTCTCTCTCTTGAAGCGGCCACTTTAATTCCGAACACGGGCGTCGCCTTTCCCCGCGAGGCCGCCGCCGAGCGCGGAGCTCGGGCTGGCCCTGCTCGCTCAGCCCCCTCGGCTGCCAGCAGCAGAACCCGGAGCTCTGGACTGTATTGTATCACTCGATGGAAAAAGCCACAGTAATTTATCTGGAAGCTTCCAAAGCCACTGACACAACCACCGATGGAATACGAGCGAGTGCCGCGAGGCGGCCCGGCTGCTCATTCAGGGTCGAGCGCAGCGCAGAGATGTTCTTAGGGACACGTCGTTCACCAGGCGGAGCACCGCCCCGTGTCCTCCTCCAGCTTCGCAGGGCGCTCAGGCTGCCGGCTACGCGCGTGCGCACGCGTGCGAGCACCCGCCCGAGGCACGGAGCTCCGCGGAGCGCTGCCTGCCGCACACGGCCTCCAGCTTTCGGCTACTAGCGGGCTGACCTCAGCTACCGGGAGCCGTTGTCCCCCAGGCGCAGGTCCTTCCCTGAGCAGCCTGCAGCAGGTGACCAAGCAAGGCAGAATAAAGACCTGGCCATTTCCATGCAATACAGGTAATTCTGATGGGCAGTACTGACTCCAGGTTGTCCTACAGGTTGGCCACGGCGCCTGTGGGCCCTGTGTTGCAGATGGACTTTTTCCTCCGGTTTTCCTTTCTCCCCTGCTTTTCTCAGGCTTTGACACCTAGTAGACATCTTGCACCTTCAGTACTAGCTTAGCATCTGCTTCTGGAGAAAGCAATGTGCAATATATATGGCCAAATATTCAGAAAAATACTGAATGATAAACAATTATTTTTAATACTAAACAAATATTTTAAGCGATAATTGAACCAAGGTGCAACAATTTACAAAACCAGACCAGAGCAAAGGGGACACATCTCTGCAGGTCCTGTTTGGCCAGCACGGCACTCACATACAAACAGCTTTCACTAAGGAACTGTCAAGTTAGAATCAAGATGTGAACTCTTTGATATCATCCCAGACAAATGTATAATGTAGGAAAATATCATAGAGTAGGAAATTTGGGAAAGAAAATCACTATGAGATTTCTCCATAGTTGAAAGCTAAAAACTAGCAGTTGTTTGAGTAGAGCAGAAATAAGTGTGGGCAAGAGCAAGTTTCTACACTCAAATATATCACATCTAAGTTTAGTTATCCAGTGTGTGTAAATCCATTTGTGTGTGCACACCCAAGTGTGTGTATCATATACTCTGAATTAATTTAAGCATATATTTAAACATGTACATATGCATCGTGTATCTCTTTTGTATTAAATACACACATACACTTTGAGGTGCTGAGAATACAGTAGACTTATATCTCTGTCCTCAAAGAGCTCACAGGGGGAGAAAGACTATGAAAGCCGTGAAACAATAATTGGTGTGTT
The DNA here is from genome assembly GCF_020740605.2 of Lemur catta. NCBI lineage: Eukaryota > Metazoa > Chordata > Mammalia > Primates > Lemuridae > Lemur > Lemur catta. The sequence goes on along the minus strand of NC_059136.1, from coordinate 99,929,592 downwards.
AGAAGTAACCGCAGGATGCCACAGCAGCAAATAGAGCCAAGGGTTAACATGACTGAGCAAATGCCTCCTTGAGGAGCCTGTGTGGGAACTGAAGTTTGAATCCTGAGTGTGTTCATTAGCACTGGATTATGGACTATTGGGAAATGAGTTCAAGCAGTTATTTTATATAGCTCTTGCCCAACAATTGACTATGAAGGAAAGAAAAATTGTGAGCAAAATAAAAATACACTTATAAATATTTGAGAGACTTGAGAAATTTGTTACATTGAAGACAAAGACCCAAAAGAGAGAAGAAGAAAAATACAGGAAACGTGGGAGAGGATAATATCCCCCCAAAACTAGTGGAAAAAATTGCTTTTGGCATCATGAATAATGTCTTGCTCATAAATTACTTTGAACTATTTTGGAAAGAGGACTTTGATGAATATTCATACGATTCTTACCCACTGGGTAGAGAGAGGTAGGATGAATGTAAATGTATCTGTTGGTTAGCGAGGGGGCTGGATTTTGAGGGAACATGTTTTAATAGAAATAAGAGTGTGCTATTTGGAAATGTATGTGGTGAGAAAGAAAGATATTGCCATTTAAGATTTTGGGAAACCACATGGTTGATCCTGTTGGTGTGCATGTTGAGTTTATGTGGTGTTGGAATTAAAGTAAAAACCAAGGTAGGGTTTATCCTACTCCTGAGGGACTGGATCGCAAAGGCCCCACCAGCCATACTGAAAGTCCAGAGGAGACATGAGCAGGATCTTAAAGTTTAAGGTATCGTGGGCTCTGTCATTTACGGCATACTTTATACCTTGGGGGTTAAGAAGCGTATCTGTTGTCCCTGGCAGAGTGAATCAGTCCTGTCACTGCACTGTCACTGGCATGGGCAGCTCAGGGCACCTATAACACAAATGGGTCTTTTTAGGGCATTTCCCAGTAAGCACCATTAAGACGTAATTCCATAGGTCCAATTGTAATTCAGGAGCGAATATTTGTAACTGAAAAAACATACTATATTCCAAATCAAAATTGATATAAACTTTATCAGAATTGCTGTAAAATATATCAATATGTCAATTAGTTAACTGAAACTAAACTAAAATTTACATAGTTATTTGTAAAAGACAGTCAGGTGCAAACTTAAACCACCATGCAATATAATAATAAAAGAAACCTAAAACACTGGAAAAATAATTCATTATAAAAAATTCGTTTAAAAATTAAAGCAGGCTATATTAAAATCTGTGTTGACCTCGTGCTCTCTCACTTTTTAGTATTTCAAATCAGAGCCATTAAACACATATAAGGTACTAAATCCTGTGTTAAATATTATTTCACTAAATTATCATTTGTAATCAAATAATAAGTGCGTACATTTTCTATTTAGATGTACTTCCTTCCTTTACTAAATATCATTTATATCAAATAATCACTTAAATAAAATAATGTGTAGGCTGAATACAAAGAAAATATGACCTTGGCATATCGGAGTAAAAATGCTAAAAATCAAAGACAATGAACAAATAAGAAAATCATACAAAGTGGGAAAAAGATATGTTACTTTCAAAGGAGCAACAGTAAGGCTGGAAGCAGACTTCAACAAAAATAATGAAAACCAGAAGGTTTCTTTAAGGCACCAAAAGGACAAAACTGCAAATCCATCTAAAATATGCTTCAAAATAAAGATGTTCCATGAAGAGCTGAAATAAAAAATAAATAAATAAATAAATAAATAAATAAATAATTTAAAAAAATAAAAAAAAATAAAGATGTTTACAGAGCAATAAAAATAGAGAATATATAACATATGAGCAGAAAACAATTGTCCCTGATTTAGCCTGGAAATACAGGAGGAAAAGAGCAATGAAAATAATAAATGTGTAAAAATATTAATAAATATTGACTCTAAAAATAGTATTCTGTAGTTTTAAAAATATTTAAAATTGAACATAAAACTAAATTGAAAACACTGAGAACTAAATTGTGAAACAACAAAAATGCAAAAAGCAACATAGTGGCTAAGTATAATTGAAGTGTATGGAGGTCCCAACACTGTTGGGGAAATGGCATAATTTCTATCAGACTTGAGGCATAAATAGATGACAGATGTAAACCCAAATATATCAGTAATTGCATAAAATGTCAAGGGAATACTCTTTTTAAAAGAAATTAAAATTATATACTTCCTATAAGAGAAACTGCTTAAACATAAGATACAGAAATATTGGAAGTAAAAGATAAAGAAATATACAGTATGGAAACACAAACTAAAAAAATAGTAGAGTAGCTATAAAATATCAGATGACATAAATTTAATCAAATAGCATTACTACAACTAAAGAGGAGTTTCATAAAGATAAAGAGATCAATACACCAAGAAATTAAAAACAATTCTATATGTGAACGTACCCAATAGCATAGTTTCAAAAATGAGGAAGTGAGAACTTACAGAAATAATGGAAAAATTGTACAAATCCACAATCATAATGGAAGATTTTAACACAACATACCCCAAATATAGTAGAAGTACATACACACTCATATACAAAAAAATCACAAGTTAACCAATACCTAACTGAAAAATGTAGAGCAGTGCACCCAACAATGACACAATCCACATTCTCTCCAAGTAGAAAAATAATTACTACCCACAATATAATCATATGCTGCATCACAAAGCAAGTTTGAAAAAAAATTTTAAAGGAGTGAAATCACACACATTTTATCTACTCACAGGGAAATTAAACATGAAATCAATTTAAAATATTACTAATAAATCTCCAATGGTTTGAATATGTAAAAAATATTTTAAGCAATCCACATACCAGAGAAGAAATCACAAAGATATTTGGAAATTACCTTGAATTATATAATGATATTATATAACAAAATTTATTTGTAATCCTGAGCTAAAAAAAAAAATCTGTGGTTAGAAATAAATGTCATTCCATACACAGACAGATTAGAGAAGAAAAAGATGGAAACTGATGACCTTGTATGTACCTAAATCAAATTAGGAATAAGAAAGAACTTCTGCAATGAGAGCCTGGGGTGCTCCAGGGACTCTGCCCAGCAAAGCACTCATAACTAGTTGGAAAAGAATATAATTAGATAATATAGCAGATACACGCTAGGTGACTGATTAGTTAGATGGTAGAGATAAAGATGACATGTAAACCATCTACTAGAAATCTCTAGAAATTGTCTCAAGGGCACACAACAAATAAAGAAATATGTATTCATGGAAATCTACTTAGTCGCAGAATACCTGATTCTGTGGCATCTGAGCCAGGATCTGCTCTGTCTCTCCACACTCCCAGCCCAGCATGACACAAGTTTCTCACAGGACGTGTGCAGCCACAGGGAGCACAGGCCTCCCTCTCCTGCCGTATCCTGTTGAGGGCAATGGTAATTCCCAAAGAAGAACAGGCTGCACGAATTTGTCATCCTACTAGCCTGTAGTGAAGGGACTCTGTTCCAAGTCAGAGCATCTGGGAGGGTTGGGGACCTCTTCCTTCACACCTTCACTCCCAGGGCTGAGGTTAGCCACAGGCATAGCAAATAATAACTAGGCTCCCATGGCCCTGCCCCAGCCCATCTGCAGGACAGAGTCCATGCCAGGAGAAGCGAGCCAGAAGAGCATCCTTCCCTGCACAGCCAGTGTCACTTTGAGAAAAGCGGGCCACCATCTCTGTTCCCTGCTCTGGAGTAATGATCCAGAGACTCTGTGCACGAGGAGAGGAAAACTGAAATGAAGGAGATCTCCACGACTCTCCCTAAGTAAACCGACTTTATATGGAACCAAGTGTGGGGAGAATAAAACTTAGAGCACTCTTGCAAACAGTGGAAATTGTGATGTTAAAAAATTAAAAGGAGGCTACAAGCTCCATGACAGCAACAAGCTATATTCTAAACCAGATGGAAAATTAGCATAAAGATCTAGAAAAATAGCAAAGAAGCTTCCTCCTGGAGTGTTGAGGGTTAGGGTCGAGACATGAGAACCCCAGGAGAGGGACAGAACTTTGCCAACGAGCAACCTGTGGACATGTCAGTTCATTGAGCAAAAGCTGCTCGACGGTGAAGGGGACATTCCACCTATCAGGGATGTCTGCAAACAGACCCTGCCTTGAAGCCTGAGGGCCACAGCCTGGATGTCTGCAAAAGGATCTGTGCTTTGTAGTCTGAAGGCAGAGAGAATGATCAAAGGATGTCAGCCCAGCAGATAAGGGCAGTTGGCTATTCTAAGCCTGAGGCAATGTTCCTATCTCTCTCCTGAGTTCCTGTCTCAGTAAACGAGGAACTAGATAAAGTAGAAAGAAGTACATGGTCTCTTTGTTCCCATTTGGATTATATACTTTACTGCTGACTCAGAATTTTATCTTTACCTTGTGTATACTTAGATAGTTTATTGTTACTTCTGGAGACCTCGACACTTTCACTCATAATTTGTACACATAAATCGGTGACTGATAATAATTGTTTGCTGAAAGAATAAATACCGATGCAGGACTCCACTCATGGCCTCCTGGCTCATGGGAATGCTGGAGGACCCCTGTTTCCCCACCACTTTATACTTTGTCTCTGTCTCTTTTATTTCCAATCTCTTGTGACGCTCCTGCCTGGTACCCGATTTGTTGGGAGAATAGTGAATTCCCGACACTGGAATTGGACCAAACCTCAAAGAATGATTTCAAATATTACTCCAGTAGTGGCCCAAATCTAACTGTATCAGACTGTTCATTAACAATCTCAACACACACACATTTTATTAATGAATGATAAAATTAGTAGATAAAGGATGATTAGAAATGGAATATTTGCATAATTTCAAAGCATCTCCTCATAAGATATTTATTAATTACAAAGGGGAAATTGTAGCTTTACTGTGGAGAACACTGGTAAACATCACCTTGACATCATCGCATGCTCTAAGTTACCAACTCCAGTCAGCAGGAGCATTGGCGTCTTGTGCCTTCTGATATCATCACTGAAAAAGACACAGTATCACTTTGTAAATTTCTTGCCCAGAAATTCATAACCTGAATTTTATCATGAAGAAACGTGATACAAACCCAAGCCAGAGGACAATCTACAAAATAATTGGCCAGTTCTCCTCATAAGTGTAAGGAAAGACTGAAGAATGACACCGGGGTGGCAGAGGCTGTGGAAGTTGATGACCACATGCTATGCCTCTTTCTGAATTAGATTCCAGCCCAGAGTAAAAGTGCTAATGAACAGTCAGAGGAATCAGAATACAATTTTTAGACTACTAAGTAGTCTTGTATTTGATGTTGATTTCTTGATTATATTAATAGTAATTTTATTGTAGTTACATAGGAAGTGAAAATTTGAGAAAGCTGAGTAAGGAGTATATGGAAACTTGTACTATTTTTGCCACTTTTTTTCATGTCTAAAACTTTTTCAAGACAAAAAGTTAAAAACTAAAACATTGTAAAAAACAAACAAAAATAATAAAAGTAACTCTTCCCCTTCTTTAAAAAAAACAAACAGGCTTATGATACTATGTATCCACCAGAAAGGCTAAAATGAATAAGACGAACATGCCAAGTATCTACAACTTTGTAGAGAAATTGGAACTCTAAATACCACAGGTGGGAGAGTAAATTGATACAACCATTTTGGAAAACATTTTGCCAGTATCTACTAAAGATGCACACATACAAGTCCTATATCCCAGGATCTGCTCCTAGGTGTATACTCAACACACATTTGCAAAAATGTTTACTCTAGTATTATTCATTATAATTCCACACAGAAAACAAGCCAAAGGCTGATCAATAGTAGAATAGATACACACATGGTGTGGTGCTCACCTGTAGTCCCAGCTACTCAGGAGGCTGAGGCAGGAGGATCATTTGAGCCCAGGAGTTCAGGGGTGCAGTGAGATATGACTATGCCACTGCACCCCAGCCTGGGTGACAGAGTGAGACCCCATCTCTATGATACATACATACATACATACATACATTGTGCTTTACTGACCAATGGAACACAGCTTTTCAGACAACAATGGTTATAATTACATAAAATGACATGCATGGATGTTCTAAACACAATGTTGAGGAAAAGAGTATGTACTGTATGTTTCTATTCATATGAATTCTGAATACAGGATGATCTTATAAGTGATGTTTGACTTTGGGAGACTTACTTTGGGGGTAGGTATTGGCTGCCAGGAACCACAAGGAGGATTTCTGGATGGAGTGCTGGTGTGGTTTTCTCTATCTGGTGTGCTGACTGTAAAATTTATTAAGCTGTCTTCACAATATTTTGTCCATATATATGTATATATAATATATGTATATATAATACATATACACATATGTATGTTGTAATAAAAGTTGCGTAATGAAATTTTTCCCACTATATACATATACGTTTTTTCCTAAATTTTATCTTTTTTTTGCTATGAAAATTGTATTTACATGCATTACAAACACTAGAAGTTAATTACCTTGCTTTTAAATGATTACTCTGTCTCTCTCATGCATCTTTCTATTTTCTCTCACTTATCCTTCAAACTACTGTGCTATATCTGCCATCCATACTATGGCACTAAATAATTCAGTGTTTTGTAACTATAAGTAATGATATTTTACATTCAGAATTTGGCATTTTTTTCTGGCTCTTCAATCCTGAAACTGTTCTCAATTACTTTACTTCTTTTTCCAGAATTCCATATGAATGAATCTTACCCTTTGCCAGGTATTCTGTTAAGCAGGAAATAAATGTCACTAAATAACAGAAAATACTCTAACTAAATCAGCACAGGGAATGTTAGGACACTTCAGAGATGATGGAGAAACAGAAATAGCTATAGTGGGGGACTTTTCATGGCTTAAAACTTTCAGTCTTAACGGCCTCTGATTTTCTTCATACCTGGGCAGAATGGGCCCGCTGCCGGGCTCCCACCTGCCTGCTCCACCCTTCCCGCAGTCAGCGTCCTGCGCACGCGCATTCCGACGCTTGTTTCACCGGTTCAGCGCGGCCTAACGCCGCAGTTCCGGTGCAGCAGGGCCGTGCACCTGTCCACTCGCTGCAGCGTGCTCGGCACGCAGAGCAGCGCCACCTGGATTTGCAGTAAGTTCTCAATAAATACGTCTTGAACTAATGAAACATTGGTTGAATGTTGATTCCTATATACAAACTTTGTCAATTGAACTCGGGGGTAAAATATTGCATTATTACACTGAAATACCTGTAAATTAGGAACTTGATTATATTAAAACAAGGACTAAAGAAGAATGGTAATTGTACGTGTTTCAATCCTGGGAATGGAAAGATATCACTTGAAAATTTTTAAACCTTCAGTCAGTAAAGTTTTCACCGAAGAGGCAGAGTTTAAGAAGAGGCATGCCATGTAAATTAGTGTAATATTTGCACCAAAGAGAACTAAAATAGAAGGAAATCTTATAATTTTTCCTTTACATATAATACGAATAATAAATGCTGTCATCTCTGGATACTACTTCATCTTGGCAATTCATCTTACATTAAATCATTAGCTCATAAATGCACATGAATTCCCATTCAAAGAGATGTGAGTGGATGATGTATGATCTTTGCCTTACAACTGAGTAAATTAAAATAGAGACTAGAAATGATATGGCCAAGGTCAAACAAAATTTATGGTTAAACTTGGAGTAGGACCCAGATGTCCCAATTTCTCTTCTCTGAGTTGTCACATCATCCTGAGTGGCATGCACTTGTCCTTTGCCTATTGTAGAATTTTTCTGTCATTTAATTTTATTTACATATTTGCAATAATGTTACTAATATATAGTTAAGAGCAATAACTTCTTTTGATTTAGTCAAGATTTTAAAATTATTTTAAATAGAATTAGGGATTTATATTTCTCTACAAATGAGTTTAAGTTTAGCACTCATTGATATTTCAATCATTTAAAAATTCATACATGTCTTTTGGGTTATCCTTCAAAAAAAATGTTAAGTGAAGAAACTCACAAATTGAATCTGAAATCTCACCACAGCTACTTCTATTCATGTCCCAAACTAGAGAAGGGCGTATGGTATTTTTGAGGTTAAGAGGGAAGAGGTAACTTGCTCAAGGTCACATAAGCAGTAGTCAGGCCAGTATTTGAATTCTATCCTGAATGACTCCAAAACTCATGATTTGTCATCTGTTGTGGGTTCCCTTTGAAGAGAATGAGTATCCCAGAGTAGGGAATATTCAAGTGCCACCAAAATGGCAACAGTGAAGCACTTCATTATGGTCACATTTGGACAAGTTTCCTGGAACATCTTGTCATGCCAGAAAGCAAGGAAGTGCTCAGAAAATGAGGGGGGTTTGTCAAAAGAACACAGTAGCCACTTGAAAGATTGCAAAAGATGGAACAGTGTAATCAACAAAATAAAGAACATAGTATAACCAAAGCATAAAATAAGGATTCATGTGTACATATGGATATAAATAAATAATTGAATAAGTAAGTACATAAGACAAATATCCTATACAGAAGAATTTCAAATAATTAATGTAGATGTTCCAGTTTCAAGGAAGAAGAGCATAACCCCCTTCCCGCGAGTGTGGGCTGAGCACCATGGCTGTTCCACGGGGCACAGCGTGAGGGGGGCAGGAAAGAGCAACTCTCAGGGGAGCCACTGACAACACTGCTTCAGCCATGTGACCAATGCTGTATTGTCAGTAATAAGTCACACTGATAGTGCGTGCCCTGGGGGTAATACGAAAAGCATCACATTTTACCTCTAAGGTTTTGTTCCTAGGAACCCCTAACTGTAGTCTAATCATGAGAAAAACATCCGACAAATCTCTAAGGCTAGTCTGCAAGATACCTCACCAGTATTCCTCAAAACTGCCACTGTCAGTGTCATAGAAAAGATGAATAAATGAAATGTGGTATCATAAATGGGATCCTGGAATAGAAAAAGTGTATCATGTAAAAACTGATAAAATCTGAATAAAGCGTGGACTTTAGTTTATAATAATATATCATTATTGCTTTATTAGCTGTGACAAATGCATCATTGTAATACAAGATGTTAATAATGGAATGTGGTGTGGGGTCTGTGGGAACTCTGCAGTATCCTTGCAACTTTTCTATGAATCTAAAACTATACTAAAATTTTAAAAATTTATTTTTAAAAAGTGAGCATAAAAACTTGTTTATATATATGGTCAAATGATCTTAAACAATTTGTAATTTGTATATTAATATATCACCTAAATGATTCCTTTTAACAACCCAGTGGCAGGTACCATCATCATCCCCATTCCCCAGGGGGTAAAACTGAGTCTCAGGGATATTCTGTAACCTGCCCAAGATCAGAGAGATTAGCCAAAAGACTCAAGATTGAAACCTGTCTAGCCTGGCTCCAAAGTCTCTGTCCTTAAACCTTATACTATGCTGACTCTAATACACAAAACTTTTATCCAGTCTAATTTTTGAATTTTCATTTTTTTCCTTATGAAAGTACTTTGTTAGAGTAAAATACATTCTGATTTCATTCATTTTATATTTAAGAAAGTCTGTCTTTAGGCTTCATATCCATATTTTAGTTTTGTTGTAAACAGGAAATGACTGACAATGAATTTGATATCCGACAACATTAAAACATTCAAAAAAGCTTGAAAAGAACAGCTTATAAAGCAGCTGTTTGATTGCCTAAGGTGAAACTCATAGAAGTTTGAGATTGTTTCCTGTAAGATTTACTTATAAGTGAAATAGTGCTTGGGAAAATAAGTAGATGCAATGAAAAATAGATTAGAATTAAAATGAAAGGAATAATAATTTAAACAGCTTGATATTTTAAAATTCTTGTATAAGAAGAAGACATCATTGACTAGGATGTGTGTGTGGTGTGTGTTTAAGAAACAGGACTGTCATTTCTCACAATTGGAGGAAGCTTCTCCCCAGTGGCGAGAGCGTGGCTGTTGATACATGGTCAAACACAGCTTTTTCCAAGGCATGTCCATCTGGCCCAGCCCTAAGGTCACAAATATTGGCAATCATGGCACCCGGGAGATGACAAGTGGTTGTTAAAATGTCAAACGCCCTCCGAGAGCAGAAGGTTCTCGTAGACAAGTCAAGAATGGAAACCATGTGTAAAAGAGTTGCTTCTTTTTAAATGAAGAAGCTTTTGTGGCCTAATGAAGGAAAGAATTCCAGTTCATTATGAGAAATTTAGAACATGATGACAGAAAATAATTATTTAGTCACTCAGAGGCAAAAGAATAATTCTTAATAAAATGTTGAGAGGTGTAAAAGTAAAATGTATTCCTCTAGAAGCTCTGTAAAAACAGACCTTTCATATAAACAAAATGCATTATCATTCCTAAAATTACTTTGAGGTTTGATATTTTTCTGGGGAAGACATACGTTTTAGTTAAGAAAGTGATTAAGTTGTGCTTTCTTTGAAAAATATGCTTCTGAGAGTTTTACGTTTTCTGTGATTTCTGTGGTTTTCTTCTCAAATCAGGAGATTTCATATCAGGGCAGTTATATCGCAAGCTCCAGTAACTTAGGGGAAAGCCTCCCCTCCTGCAGTATAATTTTCCCTCCTACCCACCAGAGATTAATCCTTTATTTCTGTTATTGTTTGTTACACAATTCAAATTGTTAAAAATTAGTCTTTAAGAACATTTTACCTTAGTAATCAACGAATGACTTCCTTAAACGGCGAGTCTCAAACAGGACTTCTCTTCATCTGGATGTTCAGAGGAACCTGAATTAGCATTAATGTTCTAAAAATTTCAGAGTAGATTAGTCTCATTTTTTATCTTACTCTTCAGATTCTAACATTGCTGCCCCCAATTCAGTAAGTCTCAGTCTCAAGGAAACAATTTATGAGTGAAAACAAATACTACAAATATATTGACTAGAGCAAACCAATATGCACGTATATCCATATACAAAGTCATCCCACGGGCCTTTATTGTAGATTCCATGTTGTTTTATATGATTTTAAAATACAAACTGTGGGTGCAGAGGACTGCAGCACAGAATCTCCATATACTTGGGGGCTCTCAGCATGAGAAAATTTGTTTCGGTCATTTGGATAAGAATAAAATTTTGTAATTTAAATGTCAAAGGATTTTGAAGAAAGCAAATCTTCTTTAGAGAGACTTTCTTTAAATCCTCCTTACCATCTCTCTTGCCCCTTCCTGTGCATCCTTTTAGAAAATATTATGGAATGCAGATATTATTTCTACTCTTTCTGTTTGCTTTATTTTCACCAAGTGTCATAAGAGATTCAAATAAAAGGAATTATTACTTACAACAATATCTATTGTATCCTCAAATGTGCCAAGGCTCTTCTATCTGCTGGTAATATAATATATATGCAGGGAAAAACATACTTGTTTAGTGAGCAGTGTTTATATTTTGAATGTCACAGGCTAGTTACTCTTTCATTAAGGACAAGGAATGTCAGGCTTCCAAACCATTGCTCAGTGTGATAAAATGACAAAGAAGCCCATCCCCACTCCCTTCTGCCTCGCCCATTTGCTGGCACAAAGATAAACTATTTGCCCTGCAAGACCCAACTTTTCAGAGAGGAGTTCCTGATCTCTGTTCTTATTTTCAATAAAATGTGCTAGTCAGTCTTGTATATACGTACGGATATGTCATTGCACAAATGACACCTTACTGCATGTATTTGCTTACAATGCCTCTCTTCCCTAAAAACGTTATGTTAGCAAATTTCAAACCTGTCTAGCCAAAAGTGACAATAGCACAGTGAAAACTCATAGACCTCACCTAGATGCACATATTGTAAACATTCTGCATATTTTCTTTACTCATATCTGCCTCTAATAACATATTGTCAGCTCCCTTAAAATAATGTCTCTGGGGATTTTTTGATGAACCCTCTGCCAGTTAATTTTATGTGTCAACTGGCTAGGCTGTGATGCCCAGTTGTTTGCCCAAACACCTGTCTAGATGCTGCTGTGGTGGTGTATTTTTAGCTATGATTAGGGTTTCAATCAGTAGTTACAGAGTCAATTACTTTGGGTAAAGCATGTTACCCTCCAGGATGTGGGTGGGCCTCATCCAGTCAGTTGAGGTCCTTAAGAGCAAAGAATGAGATTACTAGGGGAAGAAGAAATTCTCTTCATGATACATAGAAACCCTGACTGACTTTCCATCCTGCTAGCCTTCAGAATCAATACTAAAGCCTTCAACACCAGCTCTTATCTGAGTTTTTAGCCTGACAACCCGCTCTGCAGACTTTAGGCTTGGCAGCCTCACATCCGCGTAGACCAGTTCCTTAAAATCTCTCTCTCTGTGTCTTTCTCTTGATACACACACACACACACATACACACACACACACATACACACACACACACATACACACACACACACACACACACACGTAGATAGATAGCTTGCTTCTCTGGAACTCCTATTAATACAATACATAGATCATTATTATATTCTCAGCAGACAGAGATCTTGGCATATATCTGGACTATAATGGAGAGGGCAAGGAATCTTAAAGACAGTATTCTGAAGGAACTAGACTTAATTTTTTCAAAGTCTTTTACCATTTATCTTGATTTTCTTCTTACTTTCTGCTGCTTTGCTGCTACATTTGCTTCTCCCATCTTTCATATGTGTTTGCTTGGAAGATAGATTGAGGAATAACTGTTTGAGGTTGCTGTTGTTTTTATGCTGCATAAAAGACTCACCAGAAATCTGTATGCACAGAAACAAAAGTAATACGACTGTAATAAGGCCCTGGCAAAGCTAATCCATCTTCATCAGCTGTATGACAGAAAGTGTTTATTCAGTCTCATCGATTCTCTCTGGTGACATAATCAGATCAGCACCCAGCCCAGACCATGGGCACCAAGCAAACGAAGCACGTGGTATGTATACAGGCGGCACAACTGGGAGCTGAAAAACAGAGATGAAATGTTTCAGAAAGAAAGCAAGTGTGGGCGGATTCTGGGAAGATGGCGAAGGAGGAAGCATCAAAAAGCCAGCTTCTCCCCAGACAACACCTAGACCACAGAATGTATCAGAAGTTACTATCGTGGAATTCTGGAGTCTATTTTACAGACTGCAACTTCCAGGGGAAGTCTTGGACAGTAAACTGGGGTTCATTTGGTCAAAACAGCTCTTAGCACAGCGCCAGCTGCCCATCCCCGGCCAGCACTGTGGCAGGAACCGCACACGCGTTCCCGGGGCAGCCTGCTCACAGCTCGCTGGAGCCAGATGGGCAAGAAAGACCCCCCAAAAAAACATTTTTTCATCTCTTTCTCTTGTCTTTTAAGCCCCTCACCACAGGGCTAAAGTGACTTCCATGGGATTTAAGAGCCACAATTTTTTTCTTTTATCATTTCTTTTTTTGTGCCCCCTCTTCATTTTTATTTCATATTTTAGGAGCCACACGTTAATAAGGAAAACACAGATAACCCCCTGAGGAAGGCAGTAATCTGGTTTCCACACTTACCACATGATTTGATTCAAATGTCCAGTTTTTAACCAAAAAATCACAAGGCATATGTCTTAGTCCATTCGGGCTGCCATAACAAAACACCATAGACTGGGTGACTTAACCAAAGAACATTGATTTCTCCCAGCTCTGGGGGCTTAGGCTGGCAGGCCAAGATCAGGGTACTGGCATGCTGAGTTCGTGGAGAGGGTTTTCCCCGGCTTGCAGTGGAAGGGTCTCTTCCTGTGTATTCACATGGTGGAGACAGAGGTCTCCTGTCTCTTCCTCTTTTTATAAGGGCATCAATCCCACCATTAAGGCTTCACCCTTATGACCTAATCTAATCCTAATTACCTCCCAAAGACCTCACCTGCAAATACTATCATGTTGGGTTTCAACATATGACTTCTGGGGAGACACAAACATTCAGTCCATAGCAGCATATGAAGAAACAGGAAATATGATTAATCAAACAAACAAACAAAAAATCAACAGAAACTGCCTTTGAGAAAAACCAGATAAGACTTTAACATAACTATCTTAAAGATGGCCAAAGAACTAAAGGAAGATGTGGAAAATGTTATGAAAACAATGCATGAACAAAATGGAAATAGCAAAAATATGGAGAAAACCTGAAAAGAAACCAAAAACAAATTTTAAAGCTGAAAAGTATAAATACTGAAAAAAAATCACTATAGGGATTCAAAGGCAGATTTGAGCAGGCAGAAGAAAGAATCAGGAAGCTTGAGGATGGAATAATTGAAATTCTTGAGTCTGAGGAACAGAAAGGAAAAAGACTAAAGCTCAGTGAACAGGGTCTAAGGGACTGTGGGGCATCGTCACCTGGACCAACATATTCATCATGGGAGTTTCAAAAGGAGAAGAGAAAGAGAAGGGGGTGGGGGAGAGAATATTTGAAAAAGCAGTGGCCAGAAACTTCCAAATTAGATAAAAAATATGGAGATAAATATACAGGAAGCTTAATGAATTCCATGTAAGCGGAACTCAAACAGACACACACTGAGACACGTTATCATCAAATTATTGAAAGGAGGAATCCTACATCTAACCTAACAATCCCTTAAAAGTGAAAGAAAAATGAAGATATTCCCAGATAAACAAAAGCTGAGAGGGTTCATCACTACTAGCCATGCCCTCTAAGAAATGCTAAGAGCAGTCCTGGAATGGAGCCCGTCATTGTGGCGTGCACCTGCAGTCCTCGCTGAGAGAGGTCAAGGTGGGGGAGTGCTTGAGCCCAGGAGTTTGAGGCTGCAGTGTGCTCTGATTGCACCTGTGAGTAGTCTCTGAACTCCAGCATAAGTAGCATAGTGAGATCCTATCTCAGAAAAAAGGAGAAGGAGAATAAGAACGAGAAGAAATTCTGCAATTTGAGGTAAGATACTAGATAGAAAGTAATTTAAAGCTTCATGAAAAAATAAAGATCTCAGTAAAGGTAGTAAATGCATGAGCAATGCTAGTGTTATTTTAACTTCAGTTTGTTACTCTACCTTTTATTTTTTTATGACTTAAAAATGAATATATTTTTACAAAATTCTTAGTTTAAAGGATAGGATTATGGTAACTGGTTTACTACTTCTCATTTTTACATAATATAAGACACTAATTCATTAAAAAAACAATGAGTTCATGTTTTTGGACTCATCATGTATAAAGATGTATTTTTATGATGTCAATAATTGAAAACAAATGGTGACAGCTATATAGGAGCAGAGTTTTTGTATGTTATTGAAATTAAGATGGTAAAAATTCAAATTAGAGTCTTAAAACTTTAGGATGTTAAATTAAATCCCCATGGGAACTACAAAGAAAATGACTATAGAATTTACACATAAGGAAATGAAAGCAGATTTCAAACATTTTACTGCAAAAAATCAACTTAACACAAAAGACATCAGTTATACAGGGAAATCCAAAAGACATATAGAAAACCAATAGCAAATGACACAAATTCCATTTTATCAGTAATTACTTTAAATGTAAATGGATTAAATTATCCAATCAAAAACAGATATTGGAAGAATGAATTTTAAAAAATGTGATCCATCCATGTACTGTCTACAAGAGACTCACCTGAGATCCAAATATGTTGAAAGTGAAAGGATAGAGAAAGATATCTCATGCAAATAGTAACCAAAAGAAAGAAGGGGTGACTATGCTAATATCAGACAAACTGCTATTAAATCAAAGAATGTTACAAGAGACAAAGAAAAACACTATACAGTAATAAAATTTTCCATACAACAAGAAGGTATATCAATTATAAGCATACGTATACCTAATAACAGGCCTTCAAAATACATGAAGCAAATGTTGACAGAGTTGAAAGGACAAATAGATCTGGAATAATAGTTGGAAACTTTAATACCCCACTCTCACTAATGGATAGAACAACCAGACAGAACATAAGTAAGGAAATAGAGGACTTGAACAACACAATAAACCACCTAGACCTAATGGACATATACAGGACACTCTACCTGACAAAAACAGAACACACATTCTTCTCAAGTGCACATGGGACATTTTCCAGGATAGACCACATGCTAGGCCACAAATTAAGTCTCAATGGATTTAAAAAGATACCAAGTCTCAATAGATTTAAAAAGATACCTATCATACAAAATATCTTCTCTGACCACAACAGAATGAAGTTAGAAATAAATAGCAGGATGAAATTTAAAAATTTACAAATTTGTGGAAAATAACACACTCTTAAACAATGGGTAATCACAGAAAAAAATCACAGGGGAAATTAGAAAAGGCTTAGATATGAATGAAAATGAAACAGAACATACCAAAACTTATGGGACACAGCAGGAGTGATCCTAAGAAGGACATTTATAGCTATAAACACTACACCATTATTCACAGTGACTAAAATATGGACGCAACCCAGTGCCTGTGAAACAGATGAATGGATAAGCAAACATGGTACGTCCATACGGTAGGATGTTATTCAACCTTTAAAGGCAGGAAATTCTTACACATGCTGCAACATGGACAAATCTTGACAATAGGATGCTAAGTGAAATAAGCCAGTCACAAAAGACATGTACTGTATGATTCTACTCATATGAAGTACCTAGAGACAGAAAGTGGAATGGCGCTTGCCAGGGTTTGGAGGAAGGGGAAATGGGAAATTTGTTTTAATGGGTGAAGTTTTAGTTTTCCGATGAAAAGAGCCCTGGAGATGGATGGTGGTTATGGTCGCACAGCAGTATGAATGCAGTTAATACCACCGATCTGTACACTTAAAAATGGTTAAAATGGTAAATTTCAGGTTATATGTATTTTTCCATAATCAAAAACATTTTATTAAAAAAGATAAAGAAAGAAAAAAAGAAATGTAAGAAAGGAGTAAAGGGAAGGAAGAAGAAAGAGAAAAGAAAAAAGAAACAAAAAGAGAAGAGAAGAAAAAAGAGCAAACAGAACTAATTGTTTAAATTAAGGTTTTCCAGAAAGCAATGGCTAAGATAAAAGTTAGAAAAATTGGGGAATCACCATCAGACAGATTATACAATTGTGCATTAAAATCCGTTTTATTCCTGGTGTCCTTTCTTAGGATCTGTTCCTCCATTAGGTTTTGCTTACACAGTGTGTAGGATAGATACCTTTTTTTTTTTTTTTTTTTTTAAGGGCCAGGGGCACGGGGGTGGATAAAACAGGCTCCAAAATACAAATTGAAAATTACAAAACAAAAAAAGTTAGCACATGTTTAATTAACTATCCACATGCTATCTCATGATGTCAACTCGTCAACTGCAACTCAATTAAACTCTTAAATAGTACCACATAAATCACAGTTGGATGCGGGATGGTATGAATTTAAATAATTTGATACCATGGGGATGAGACCTCCCAGAAGAAGTGTCAAAGGCCTACCAAGGTCTTTTGGCTGTGCTCCAACTCAGAGACTCACTTTCCTGGGCTTGATCCTGCTGCTTTTTTGTAGGCTTTAACAAAGCTAGCTATTTGTAGTCAGTAATAATAGGATGAAGATGACAACGGTGGCGAGGAGGAGAAAATTATGCTTACTTAACCTTATTCTGTATAAGTCAGGGCGGGGGTTTGTGCTGCACAAAGCTTCCAGATCTATTAGTGTTCCTTCAAACTGGGTCAGACCTTAAAACTGGAATTCCACATTTTTAACATTAACTTTAAACCCTTAAAAATGCACTTTGTGCAAAAGGGCCTGCATGTAAATGAGAAAAACAAGTCAATTTGTCTTACTTCCTGACTGAGTGTCCGGCGAAAGCCAAAGGAAGGAGACACTGCATGAGGAGTCGCCGCCACGGCACATGCACAGGTAAAGGCGGGTCGAGGAAGGGGCTGACGGGTGCAGAGCTGACCCTCCAGGGGACAGCAGTGCTGTTTGTTTCATGGTTTGTACAGAATGTGTTTACCTCTTAAATGTTTTTAAATTTTTGGCAGCTGAAGCTTGTTTCTTGCTTCTAATCCCAAGCATTTGAATATGATGTCATGTAAAGATGGGAGCCAAGATAAAACAGACATCTTTGGGATAAAAATTAGCCAGCTGCCAGGAAGCGGGGGGTTTTGCAATAAACAGCTGAGTCGCTGCCACTTGCACAGGCTGGATACTTCTCAACCAGTCATTTCATCATCTTTCTGCAGCTTTTGAGATGCCATCTATGCCTTCTTTGTAGAAAGAGGGGAAAGCCAATTTACAGTGACAAAGTCTAACATTGTTCATGATATTTGTGGTGCAAATGTTAGGGTTTTGTCAAAATCATATTAATTAAAGGCTTAGCATTTAGTATCACTATTATACTTTGTGGGAAATGAACCAGGTGGATTAGAAGTTGATAAAATGAATAAAGTGGCAGTGAAATTATGTGATATCTGGGAAAATACTTCGGAAACTATAAAATTCTTTAAAATTTCCTCAATACATATCCTATAATTAAAAGTACTTTTTCTATATTAATTAAGAGAGAAGACCAACACTGTAAATAGCACAAGCCTTGGGCTGTGATTTCAGTTTTGCTGTTTTGTGCTGCATCTATCCCCGTAACAGATTGAAAGGTGTAGGTAAGACAAATCACTACCATGTGGTACCATCATAATAGAGTGTAAGAAAAAACACTTCAGTAAGAAGCATAAATAAACATTTCTAAAATGGAGGCATTGTGGATTGTTGAATATTGCATTAAATTACCTACAAAATAACCAGAGAATTTTCCAATTTATTGACACAATTTGCAACATAAAAGATATTTTACTGTGCAACCGAGAAATTTTACTCTGAAGTATTAGCCTAAGAGAAATGAAGACGCACAAGCGAGTGGGTGTACATGTGCACACACACATACACACTATTTGTAAGCGATTGTTTATAGAAGTATTAAGCATAATAACCTAGAACTGGAAATAGCACAAATGATCATCAATAGATGAAGAGATGGACTATCTGCGGTATAGTCATAAAGTGGAACAATACTATCCAGCAATAGATAGGAATGAAGTACTGAAACACATATATGTGGATAAAAGTCAGACTCAGAAGACTGCAAACTACGATTTTATCTATATGAAGTTCTAGAATAGGCAATACTAATCTATAGTGAGAAAAAGTGGATTGATGTTTTCTAGGGGTTAAAATAGAGGATTAATTTCAAAGAGGCACAAAGGAACATTTGGTGTGATGCAGATGTTTCATATCTTGATTATGATGGTGCTAGTTTCATGTAAGTGTGTGGCCAAATTGGCATGGGTAATCCTCAGAGTTTTATAAATAGTTGGCTTTGTACTGGTCAATGAATTCAAAAGCCTATTTTTGGTCTAGAGCTGCATCGTCTAATGTAGCAGATACTAACCAAATGTGCCTATTTAATTTAAATGTAAACTAACAAAAATTAAATAAAATTTAAAATTTAGTTCCTGAGTTGTCCTGGCTGCATTTCAAGCATTCACTAGCTTTATGTGGCCAGTAGCTGTCATATAAGACAGTGCAAATATAAAATGTTTCCAATGTCGTGAAATTTCTGCTGGACAATGCTGGTCTACAATACAGATGAGGACTTTTCAAAACATCTGGAATTGTGACAGTATCATAGCAGGATTGTGGAGTTCAAACCCAACTTCTGCATAATGACACTATTGATGGCTGATTCCGTCTTCTTCACGGATCTGGATATTGATTCTAGGAGTGACTCTACAGAAAGGTGATCTCTAATTTCAAATATTTTAGTTCTTTAACCATTTAATATCTAAATTTAGCATATAATCATTTCTGTGTAAGGGTACATCTGTGAGACAGCGGGGCTCTCGAGGACATCCGGCACGAGTCGGCAAGGTCCAGGGCTGGTGCGCAGGACCAAGCGCACTGCAGGTGCCCTGAACGTTTGCAATTGTCCCTCAGAGCCTTTGCCATCTTTAGGAGACGAGGCAGAAGATGACAATTATGTTAACCACAGTGAGTGAAACAGAGCAGGAAGTAAGTCATTACTTATTGAAAGAATGAACGAATGAATGATGAATTCCCGTCATGTTGATTAAGGCTGTCTGATGTGTATGATGACTTCCAAAGATGATCTTGACAAACTCTTTGTTAAAATCCTGTGATAAAAAAGTGGAACCTTTTCCAAGCTAATACACACACACACACACACAGAGAGAGAGAAAGAGAGAGAGAGAGAGAGCTATATACTCTTAAAGCTTTTATTATTATAGGAAATATGAAACTCAACACACTTCTAAAGCTGGAAGAAAAGTGTTAGATCACCACTCTTATTTTCCCAGGAAAACTCTTATTCTTGAATTTAAACTGACTACCCAATCAATACTTAAAAATGTATAGCATTAAAATTCAAATGAACATGACTTCTGGCTTTTATGATTAGATAACAATAGTTGATAAAATCTAATCTTTAAAATATGTTGAAGCTTTAATGAAGTATTTCAATGTAAATGACATTTTACCAACTTGGTCATTCATCTTGTCGCATATGGTGCATGTTGCTTGCAGGTGTCTTTGACAGTCTGTCAAATAATAAAGTAAATTTCTTTTGTATGTTTTCTTAATGCTTAAGTTAATCTTGATGTGCTCCAAATTAGGAATCTTGAAAACATATAACTTCAAAAGAAAACATGACATTTTCAGGTCAGACTCACACTATTTGGAAAATGTTAGCTAAACCTCAATTATGCAGATCAAAGCAAAGTCAGTACCACATACACTTAAGACAGACAGCATGAGAAATTTTATGGATGGACTGACAAATCCATGGTCCATAAATATCCTTTTAAAAATATTATCAAGTTTCAAAATGTAAATTCTTTGAACTATTTTTAATAAGTCTCTATTTTTCATCATTAAAGATTTATCTGATATATTTGGTAACTCAGTTCTACAAGTACTTAATGAACAACTATTTACTGCATGGCATCATTCTAGGCTTTGAGGAAGGGGCCCACAAACAATAGATACAAATCTTTTCCAGGGGTGCCTGCATTTCATCTGGCAAAGGCTGGGAGAGAGGTTGCTCCTGGATGGTTAAGAATTGCTTATGATATAGTTCTATCAACATATCATATATTTTATAAATATAATATATTTTCAAAATTTTCACTTAATAGTTGGAGAGGCAATCAATTGCTGTTTCTTATTAAATGAAGAAAATCTCTAAATAATCTTCTAGGAAATTCAAATCTTCTTATTAGAATTTTACTTACTTGTTAAATCTCACTGTCCTTTGGATGTCCCCAGCCTGGCAGGGGTGAGCCCAGAGAAGAGAGCAGCCACACTTCCATTTATGCACAACATCAACATCATAACATTTTATAACCTCAGAAACTTCCTTTCCATTTCTCATGAGTTTCATGGGCTTGCCCTGCTACTCCAATGTGGGGAGCTGGAGAAAACTAAATGCCGTTCCGTAAATACCATACCTGTGAATATTTCAAGGATTGTATCTGTTGTGACATGATGAGAACAGAATAACCATAAAGAATGTCAGAGCTTTATCTTGGACATTGTGCAAAATTAATATTTAATCTCCAATCACTGTTATTTCAAAAACGTTGGCCTTTTATCATCCATGGGCATGTAGTCCCTTCATATCTGGACTGTATTCTGCTGACAGCTGACATGAATGAACTATGACCATAACACAGCATTTAATGGTATCCAAAAGAGGATTTCAAGAGACAGGTTGACCTTTGGAAATATCACTGGCTTCTAACTTATAAGATGCTTTAATCATACAGGTTTGTTCATAGTGTACAAGGGCCAAAATATTGAAAACTGTCACCAGGTTGCCTCTGTCAATGGCACAGCTAAAGTTGAGATGTGTAAGATGATGCCAGGGAGACTGCCTATCTAAATAACAAGATTTCAAAACCTATAATTGAAAGGTAGTCTTTATTATTAAAAGTTGTTTTCCTAGTTTCCTGTTGCCATATATATTCATTGTACTTTTACTAAGTTCAAAAACATATGAAAGTCTTTTTAGAATATTCTGTCAGTAACAGTACAAAAATTCCAAATTCTTGTCTAGATAACCCGTGCAGTAGAAATAAAACCATGCACACTGCAGCACAGCACAACTTTCATCAAAATTTTTTCCCTGCCACCAATGCTCTTTCATTCAATAACTCATGCTTTTAACACTTTGAAGACAAGGTCCATGTTTGAAGAGGTAACCATGTCTGACACAGGGTTACAGGACAGAACAGAACTCCTCAAAGTCTGTTCCCTCATCCAGGGGCATCAGCATCACTCAGGACTTTGGAAAGCCAAATTCCCAGGTCTCAACACAGATCAGCTGAACTAGAAAATGTTTGAGCACATGCAGGGAGTTAGCTACGCTCCCGCAAAAGTTCGGGTCCCTCAGACAGGGGTCATCGCAAAGAATGAAAAAATAGTAGGAAACAGATAAAAATAATACACAGAGGCAAAAATATAGTTTATAAAGAATAGATTTATGAAGATAGGCAAAGGAGGGTTCCTGGAGGATTACATCTCTTTCCCACCAGAGATGCAAACCCGACTGAAGTATTACACAGATATTTATAATGTACAGAGTTTCAGTTGCCAGGGGAAAAGAGTTTACCTAATAACAGGTAGTTTGGTTTAGGGTCAAAGTTTTCCAAAACGTTTCTACAGGTTCCTTAACTAACTCTATTTAGGTGAACAATAGGTTATAAAATCTTCTTAGGGCAAACTTCTAAGTTTTATGATAAAGCTATCACTTTAGCAAAAACAGAGACATTGTGGCTCTGGTTATTGTGTAACAGATTTCAGAAGTCAAGCATGAGCTGTCCCTTATGTTATTTACTTTAACCGCATGGTTCCATCTGGGTGGTGACCTGTCTTTGTTGATCAGCTCCCCATCCTGTGGCTCCACGTAAGGCCTGCTTTGTCTTTCAAAGCAGGTGAGAGCCACAGGCTTGAGACTGCAGCACCACCTTGGAATGCAGCTGCTACTGACCACTGAGATGCTCTCCTGAGGTGAGGCAGCTTTTGATATGCAAACTAACACGTTTACATTTTCCTTCAGGGCAAAGCCTTGCAAGACTCCTGAAATCATTTCTGTCTCTAAAAATATAGGGGGAATTTCTATAAATCAGTATTTCTTAGGCTCAACAAGCACAGCACTGTGTGTTTTCACAACCCCTACAGTTAGGATGACCCGCCATATGGATGACACCAATGCAGCTCACCTTTGAGAACCCCGGGACCAGGGCACTGAAAGGGCCTCAGGACACTGTGAGCCGCCCGGTGCTGGAGTATCTGGGGCAGCACACCACTACTTACTATTGCCCGACATCACCAGGAATACCGAACTCACTGTCTCAAAAGCAACTCATCATATTTTCCGAATTCTAAGCAATGTTAAAAAGCTTCTTCTTATTAGAAGCCAAAAATCTTTAAAACCCAAGTGTGGCCCTAGTCATTGTAGTTTCCATACTTATTAATACATGCTTAATTCTAAACAATATGTTCTTAGTTCTAGTTGCAAATGTTTACTGAATGTATGACTTTATACAAATTACCTTTCTTCTCTTTGACACAAACTCTATTATCTCAAATTCCCTTTTAAAATGTGTCAGAAATTCACTCTATTAATTTGCAAATGAATCGTGGTCCTGACTCTTGACACATATGTGGCCCTTGACAATAACAGCCCTGGTGCCTCTACAGAAAACATGGGAGAGGGCGCAGCTGTGAAAGTCCCCTGAGGGCTAAATGAAGGTGTTAGTGTCACATGGTGCCATTTGGTCAAGTGGTTTGCATCCTAACGACAGCTAGATGCTCTCCCCTATGTCCCCTTCCTTCCCTGGCTTCACTCCCATAATTTTCCCCCATTTCAGCCTAAAGATTTGTTTTGTTTTGTTTTTGATCAAAGAAGCAAAGAGAGAGGTTAAGTACTGTTTCTTTATTTAATCTTTCAGCATTTCTCACTGGCTCCAAAGAAGCCTTTAGAAACCTTTATTTTACCTCCTTGCTGATAATCTGAATTTCAAAAATCTCTCTTTAGGGAGAGATTTTTTGGGAAGTAGCAACCCATTTTTATTTTATTATTTCTGATAGTTTTCTTACATTTCTACACTGTAATTTGTATCTGTTCTGGGTTAGGTGTGCTTATTTTCATAATATTTATATGTCTTTTAAAAATTAAAGAGAAATCCTGATGCCTGCATCAATGTGGATAGACCTTAAAGACATTATGCTAAGTGAAATAAGCCAGTTGAAAAAGGACCAGTATTGTGCAATTCCACTTATATGAGGTACTTAAAGTAATCAAATTCATAGAGACAGAGGGTAGCGTGGTGGATGCCAGGGGCTGGGTTTGAGGAGGGACGGGGCAGGTGGTGTTTAATGGGTGCAGAGTCTCAGTCTGGGAAGATAAAAAAGCTCTGGAGTCGGCTGGTTGCAATGGCTGCACAACAATGTGAACATGCCTAATGCCACTTCACTATACACTTAAAGATGATTAAAACAGTAAATTTTATCTTATGCATATTTTATCACAATAAAAAGTATTTCAAAAAACAAAGAGAATATCGTAAGGTTTTTGGATGGTCGGCACCAGAGAAAGAAAGACGAGCGGAGTTGAAAGGGTTAAGTAAAGAGGCTTTATCGGAGCGCTCCCGGGTGGGGACAGCGGGTCCCAAGGGAGGGACCCGGCGAGGTTCCGGGGCCCCAGGAGAACTGGAGTGCTGCGGGGACGCGGGAAGTCGCAGTGGTCTGGGACTGAGGCGAGGGTTTACATGCGGTGAGGGGCATGAGCGGAGGGGATTGGCTTAAGTGGATTAGGAAGTTCTCAGGAAGCGGGCTGTCCCCAGGGCCGCGCGTGCTGCCAGTCACAGGCTGCGGCGGGGCCAGGTGCCGCTTCGGGCAGAGGGTCTGTAGCAGGGGAGGGGGCTACACGGCCCCGCGCAAACCTGACAAATGTTCATTTATTTAAGGTAAATGCCTGTGAAAATGTTCCTGTTAACTGAAGAAAATGGCGAGGTTCATACATTTGGAAAGGAGAGCTTTATTTCTCATAAAAGATTGTAGCCAGGGGGCGGCCCTTCCGACAGGCTGAAAGCGGCGCCCGGACGGCAGCCAGGAGACCTCGCTCGGAGGGGGCGGAGGCAGCGGGACCCTCCGCCGGGCGGGGCCGCACGCACGTCCCACCCGCCGCAGGGGACGTCGGGAATGTGCGTGACGGGAGCACCGTGCGCACGCGCAGTCCAGCTTTATGCCGTGTGGGGGCCGCGTTCGGAAAGTGGCCCCTGTGGTGTCAAAGGTGAAGCGAGGCCGCGAAGCCCTCTGCGCCCACTGTGCGGGCTGGTTCCAACCACCCCGCGGTCGCCGTCTCTCGGGGAAGCAATGCCGGTTGCATCGCAGGGCGGGGCTGGTTAGCCCTGGGCGGCGAGGCCGACGGCCGCTGGCCAGGGAGGGGCGCGGCGAGCGCGTCCGACCTCCCCCCGTCGGGCCGCGGACCCGGTTGCAGCCTTTCTCTGGGGTCTCCTTGGCCAGTGGAGGGTCCATTCAGTCGGTGGGGGGCTTAGGGTTTTATTTTAGTTCACCCTCCAAAATTCATGCCACCAACAAGAAAAGCTCTGCTTTTTAAGGAGAAACACTATCAAACATTTTACCCCGCGCCGGAGTCACCTGGGATGAACCGAAGCTGGGCCGCGCCGCCTCCTCCGGCAGCGCCTGCGCGGGATGTTCAAGTGTCGGTAAAACCCACATGTTTTGTGAACGAAAGGAGAAACTGTTTGCAAGTATCTATTCCAGTTTGTAGCCTGTCTTCCTCTTACTGTAAATACCAGGTTAAGAGCAACGTTAGGCGCCGATGAGGAAACGCCCGTGTCCGCCGGTGTCGCTGGCGGGCCCTGCGCCAGAGCGGGTCGGCCTCCTGCCGCCGGGACGGCCGCCCCTCGCCCGGGACACGCGGCGTCCGGGCTCCCGCCGAGTCCTCGCCGTTAGTCGTGGGCTGGACGCCTTTCGGTCCGCTGTCTCTTCTCTGTTTATGTTATAAGCGAATGTTTTAAAACTTAAAATAATAATGTTGTAAAGAATTTACTGACATCAAAATCTTTAGAATAAATATCGGTATTACTGGTTCACAGGAAAGTACACACCGTGGTGCAAAGGAAGAATTAGCTAAAAATCCAAATGCTGATTAAACTTTGGTGCTTTTCTAAAAACCAAGAGTGAGCGGGACCCTGAGAGAGCAGGTGGCCAGCCACCGGGCGAGTCTGCGCAGACGCCCCTACTCAGGCCACTGCCGTCCCCTCTGCGGGAACGTTCCTTCACCAAGATTTTATTGTGCAGACTATAAATATGAATTTCATATAACAGAATAAAAGGAGCTACAAATACAAAACATCTCTATAACTTCAATAAATGGAAGTAATTTAAATATGTACCTTTCAGATAAAATATTTTACAGTTTAAAAAGGAAAACTGTTAATTGACAAAAGCTCTACCTGTCTTCTGACCAAGGAGTCAGGCTCTTAGCAGTCCTTTCTGACTAGGTCTGATCCTGGGCCTCCCTGGCCATCCTCGTAGGACCCATGGAGTTTAGTCTGAGCAAGAATCCCCCCAGGTCAGATTAGAGAAAATCCCCCACCCTGGGCATCTGACCACGCTGGACATCTCATCACTTCCGCCTGCCTTCTGCGAGCAGCCTGCTGAGCAGGGCTGGCGAGAGGCCCCTACCTCTGACGTTTCCTCTCGGCAATTTTCCACCCCTGCTCCTTGGCTGTAAACCCCACTTGTCCGTGTATTCAGAGTTCAGCTCAATCTCTCCTCCACACAAGACCCCACTGCAATGGTACCCCCTTCAGTGAAGTCCACCTTACTATTTTTAACAAGTGTCATGAATAATGTTGTATTTTTAAGTGTGCTGCCATGACCTGGATGGGATCATATTTGTCACTGGTCCACCGTTGGCCCTGGACATCTGCCCTAGGACCCCAGCCATGCGCCTGTAATACCTTTGCCTCCACTCCCGACTGACTGACCGGGGATCCACTGTTGGGTCCGACTCCTGAACAGAGGGTCTCGGGAGGCATGGTAAGGAGACACTGGAGTCCTACAACTCTGAGTATGTGCTCTGAAGCTGAATTTGAGTTCAGTCCTAGACTTCTTTAGCAAAAGACCTGCTGGGCTGAAGGTGTTTCCTCCTGGCTCTGTGTTTGGGGTGGGGATATCTGTATTCCTGACTCCTAGACACGGCCTGGTCTGGAAAATCCTATTGAGGAGGGAGTACTCCGCATTCCCTGGGCTGGAAGATTCCCCTGGCTCCCTGCAAGGCCTATTCTTTCTGGTTGTTGCGGTTCCTCCTGTGGCAACTTCTCAGTCCCCTGAAACCCCTTAGCACCCTGCTGGCTGCAGGATCCTCCAGCTCTCTCTGGTTCCTGGCTGGCTGGCGTGATTAGGATCTCCCAGACTGCTGCCCTAGGACTTCTCCCTGTCTGTTGCCTCTTCCCTTTCTCCTCTTTCCACTTTTCTCCCCTGTTTGGTTTGTGAACCCTTTGATATACACCCCCTGAAGCCCCTACCCCTCCACCCTCTTCCAACCCAGCCAGACCCTTCCCTCCCACTGTAACTCCTTGGTTCCACTCCATCACTTTAACTGAAGGTCCCTGTGCCCCACTGGGGACTTTCAAGGGGCCCAGGGACTCCCCACAAACGACCACCTGACACTGGAAAGAGCAAAAAGACTAACCAGAAATGGCCTGGACACTTTATCCCCTTGCTCTGGCCTTCAGCAAGAGCTCCATGGGGTGGTCTAGCAGGAACCCCCACCTCTGAAGTTTCCACTCAGTAAGCGTCCATCCACCCACCCCATCCTGCTGCTAGGTTATGTCTCCACTTGTTTTTGTATTTGGAGTCAAGCCCAATCTCTCTCCTTGATATATAATAGTGTTTTTTGATTCTAAATGTCTCACAGTGGAGTGACTTAGGACAGGTGGCTCCCCCCACAGTGAGGTCACAGACCCTCCGAGTGATAAGCACAGGTATGCTAGCCTGAGGTGACAAGATGACACCTGCCACAGCCAGGCACACTGAGACTGAACAGGAAAGAGAAGTGGAAAGGCTGCTGAGATATCGGCTTTGAACGCTCCTGCAGAGGGCCCTGAAGCCCTCAGAGAAGCCAAGATACCTGCAGGAACTGCCCACGGGAACTCTGAGGCCTGTCACCCCTGGGCCGTGGCATGGGGGTGCCTGCTACTCATCCTGCCCGTGCGTGCTGAATGTAATTGTGTGACGCTGCTGTGTGAAGGCCTCACAATACATCGTGAAATTCCTAACCATGTAACTAGCCGCCGAGTCATCACGAAGCCTCCCCGACCCCGAAACACCCTGAGCTGGGGTCAGCACAGCTGCGTCGACTGGAACCTGAGGCAGATGCCTCCACTGCTGGACCCCTGGCAGCGTCCCCAGACCTGGTGCACGGCTCTCTCCTGATTGAAATCTCTCCCACCGTCTTTAACAAGGGTCATAGAATAACTTGTCATTTAACAGAAGTCATTGTTTAACTCATATTTAAATCATATTTACATAATTATTTATTGAAAGAATAAAGCAAAACACTCTATCAATTAGTTCTGATGACATCAGTCTATAAATGGAACCCATGTGTGTAGGAAATAAATGGAAAAAAACCCAAGGATTTATTAAAAAGTATTTATTAGAACAGTGAAGCTGGGATTGAACTTGTGTTTCAAAAATAACAAAAAGAAAAATTCCTTGATACTATGTTATTTCCTTAGAATTGTAGATGCATGCACATCCAATCTTCCAGGCCTTGGTGTGTTAATTCTCATCACTTCTCTTGGACTGCAGTGGATCCTGAAATCCCTGTGCTCTGTGTCCCTCCAGCATGGCCCCAGGCAGATTCTTCCTGAGAGAGCCGATGGGCCCAGCTTAGAACAGACACCAATGCAAAAGCCATCCGGTGTGAGAGGCAAGCACACCGTCCGTGCTTGCTGTGCTGAGACGGGGTGAGAGCCTGCGCCAGGGCATCCCAGAGCCACAGAGAGTTGTCCACCGTCAAAATGAGGTCACTTTGCAATCTCATTTCATGATTTCTACTCACAAGAGCATCTGTGTCCTGTGTCACCACACTTAGCACATTGTTTCCATCTTATTAAATGTTGTCATATGCCGCCCCATTTCTTGGTAGCAATTTACACGAAGTTTAATTTGTACTCTACAATATTGCATAGCTTTTTGGAAGGGTCTTTGTCTACTATCTTTGTAATGCTTTATTCTGTTCCTCACGAGCTTATCTGGAATAGCTAAAATGATGCCAATCGTATTATAAGATACACATTCCCTACACCACTGTATTCTTTGCCATTCTGTGAATTTTGTTCCTATACTGGGTGACTCTCAGTCGGAACTCTGGAGGCCAGAAAGCGGTGTGCAGGGAAGGCCAGGAAGGAGATTCTGCCACCCTTGGGCTGCATGCCCTTCCTAGCCTCACGCCTAACTTCCTTGACGGAGGCCGGAGGGCAGAGAAGGACAGATTATGGAGGCAGCACATCTGTCCCTCCACAGGGGCCTTTCTGGCTAGCTCAGCCATCCAAGGTGGCATCCCCGTGGCGGTCGGCAGTGCTTTCTCCTGCTGGGGTGCCAGCTTGTATACCCACTGACACCATGCCCCCACATCTTTTCTCTTCCTCCTCGGCTTCCGAGTGCCTGGGCCCTTCTTGATCTGGATGAACTGTGTGCGCCAGAAAACATTCCCACTCCATCAGGGACAGCACTGTGGGGCATCCAGTGCGTGAGGCTTTCCTACTCCACAGAGCCTTCTTAGTGACTGGGTAGGCCTGACGTCCGTGCCCATCGCCCAGCCATTTCTTCTGCCAGCATGGGAGTCAAGTCTTGGTGTCGGTGCCCCATGATTCACATGGGCTGAGCGGCAGCACACCTTGCCTGGCCTTTGCCTTCTGAGGAATAGGAGGTTTCACTTGGCGTCCGCTCTCCATTCGTTCCTTCATTACAGGGAGATTTATGCTTGGCTTGTTCCTGGGGAAGCGTGGGCAGGGGTGGGCAATGGCTGGCAGGGGCCTTTGCCCGCCACTGTTTGCACTGAGGGGGTAGGGCAGGAGGACGAGGGACTGGGTTTTATGTGGCTGCAGGGTGGTGGTGGCCCTGTTCCCCTTGGCTGAGGTGGGGGCTGCTGAGTGCCCTGCCTGGGTCACCGTTTTCTCTTCGGGCAAGAATGCCCAGTCTTGCCCAGGCCTGCAGAAGCGGGCCTGTGCATGTGGTCCCATTAGGCTCTGCTTTCCCTCTGGGCCCCTGCAAAGGGTGCCTTCTCGTCAACGGCGGTCTTGGAGCCAGCAGGTCCTGTTCATGAAACAGCGCCACCTCCCTCCCTGCGGCTTGCTGGGCTGTCAGGTCTTAGCCAGGCACCGCTTGGGTCACACTTGCTGTCCCCGGGTCTTGCCTGGCTGCGCCTTTCCTCCTACCCTGAAGAGCACTGGGGGCAGGCAGGAGCCCAGGGCCATGAAGACCGGGCCGGTACCTGGTGGGCCCCCGGGGTCCTTGGAGCCACAGGACACCTACGTTGGTGAGCTGTTACCTGGAGCCTTCCCTCGGGCCTCAGGTAACTCCTTGTGCCCCACAGGCCCCGTCCCTGCTCACGCTCACCGGAGTTCATCTTCGCCGCCGCCGTGGGCAGCCACGCCTGTCCCCAGTGGGTCTCATGCCAGCCCAGATCCCAGGAGGAGGGATGGCGATGTTCGCCTGTCACCCCGGGGCCGGCCCTCCCCTGGGAGCTGGGATCCCAAGCAGAGCTCTGCGCAGAGGGGTCCTGAGCAGAGGACCGGGAGGCTGTGCCCCCGCCTCCCCCATCGTGGTCCCTGTGCGGTCCGGGTCTCGTTCCCTCACAGCCTCCCTCCGCCCTCCCAGACACCCTAGGCAGCACCGCCTCGCCCTCCCCCGCCGCCGCAGGTGGGCACCCCCGTCGCCATCGCCGGGTCGCGAGGCCAAAGCCGCCATGGCCCGCTGACAGCCTTGCCCGGCGCGCGAGCCGGCCTTACAACCGCGCATGCGCAAGTCGCCGTCACAATGACAGCGGCCGTTGCCTAGTGAAGCGTCCCTATGGCAGGAGCCCTGTGCGGCCAGGCCGGGCGTGTCCTTGTCAGGCTCTGGCCTGTCCTCTCCAGGAAGCCCGCCAGGAGGTCGTCCGCGGTTCCAAGGAGAAGGAGGAGGAGGGCTCAGCGGGCCGAAGAAGGCTCTGTGGTCGCAGCGTCCAGGAAGCAGCAGCGGGGTCCATGGACCCGCCTTCGTTGTTAAACCTAGTCGGATGGCAGCCACCCGAAGTGTGTTCCCTCCTAGGGCTTCACATTAATTTGCTGAAACTGATGTCCTCTCTGTTCAGCCCTCCAACTGCCCCTGTCCTCCGGCCTTGCCCTCCAGCGCTTGCCGTCTTTCTAGTTGAGGCAGCGTCTACCCAGCTTCCCAAGGCAAGCCCTGAGCAACCTTTGATTCCTTTTCCTCAACACTGATAGGAATCATTAATGGTGTGCACTAAACTATATCTCTTTAACTAATTAAATGTGCTCCATTCTTTTTCTTCTTAACAGCACTTCCTTAGTTCAGGCCCTAGTCAACTCTTTCCTAGATTGTCAAACCCACAAAAGGGAAAATGGTGGTCTTTTCCATGAATGGCATTGTAGACACTGGTTTTCCATGTGGGAGAACATGAAACTTAACTCCTACTTCACACTATGCTCAATTAATAATTAATGTGTTAGTAATTAAGTTGAGAGGTACCATAGACTTAAATGTGAAAGGTAAAACAATAACGCTTCCAGAAGAAAGCATAAAAGGATATTTTCATGATTTCACTGGTTTTAAATAAGACTGAAAAAAGACCCGTTACAATGGGCTCCATTAAAATTCAGAAATTATATTCCTAAAAAAATAGCATCGAAAGAGTATAAAAAGGCAAGCCATAGCCTGAGGGATATATTTGCAATATGGCACTGTGTAATTGGAGATATCTAAACGGCCAATAAGCATAAGAAAACGTGCTGAGCATAGCGGCTTCTGCGGAAATGCGGATGACAAACTGGGTAAGAGAGGACCCCGCTCCGCACGGATCAGAATCCTTGAAGTTCACCAGACTGTCAGCCCTGGGAAGCTGCAAACAGTTGGCAAGGTTGTAGGCAAGATCAGAAATGTTGACAAGGATGCAGAGCTTCTATCGTGGCTGGTGCTGTATAAATAGATTAAACTATTTTAGAAAACTGAAATATTTGGGCATATTTACTAAATCTAAACAGTTGCCTTCTCTACAACCTAACAATTTTATCCCTAAATTTATATCCAAGAAAAATAAATGTATATGTCCATTAAAACATATGTACAAGAATGTCTGTTGCAGCTTTATTGATAATAGCCAAAACCTGGAAATAACCAAACTATCCACCAATGGAAAAATGAATTAAGTTCTTATAGCAATAAAAGAGAATTGCTGCTCTATGCAACATAGATGGGTTTCGCAGATACGATATACAGCAACAGAAGCCAGATATCAAACAATACACAGTGAGTTATTACACTTATGTGACTTTCATGGTCAGGTATAAAGAATAGAAGAGAATAAAACAGTCAGAAAAGTGGCTATCTCTTTCATGGAGAAGGGTACCAATGGCGGGTGCATCCTGCACAATTCTAAGTCCACAGGCATCGTCTACCTCAATGGTGGGTGGGTTCACTAGTGTATGCACACGTTAAAAGTCAACACATTGTACATTAAGATTTGTATACTAAATTGTATGTATATTATATCTCAATAAAAATTTATAGCTATATACACATACATTTTTTTAAAAAAATCCCTTCCTGCCTAAGTGCCCATTCCCCATTCTGTCACCAAAGAAATCTTTCTAAAATGCAAACCTCATCATGCTGGCCCCAGGCATGTGTCCTTCGAATGTTCTCCATTGCTGCTTTTGGGTGGAAGCCTTTCATGAATTGGCCTTCGTTTAAACCTCTGCACTGCCCTCTGCCTCACGCCCCTTTGGAACCTAACACCCTGCTCTACTAAAAAATTGCGGGTCCTCTCCCTTCTCCCAAGTCTGTCCGTCTCTTTCCAAAGCTGCTTCTACCTAGAATGTCCTCAGCCCCTTTCTTCCAGCTGGATAAGGTCTATTCATGCGCAGACTCAGCTCGGGTGCTGCCTGTTCTAGACAGCCTCCCGTTCACCCTTCCCGCTGCAGTCTGAACATGCAGGTAGGTGCCTGTCTTTGACATCCTGTGACTGTCCAGGTTTTGACATCCATCTCATAGCATGGATCATGATATACTGTGACAATTCAATGTTTCAGGTTCTCATTTCATATTATATGATATTTTGTATCTGTGTATCCATAAACCTTCCCACTTGGCTTGGCACATTGAGGGCATGCGATAGATATTAATTTACATAATAATAAAACAAATGAATATATAACTAACAACTTTCTAACCTATTTCCCCATCTCTAATCTCTCCCTTCTCCAATTAATTTCTCATAGCTGTTCTAGTTAAGTTTCTAAAATCCATGATTGATTATTACTGTATTGATCATCTTGATGCTAAGAAACACTGCCACGTTTAGTTCATGTCCATAACCCAAGGCCCTCTGTCTATTTCCTTCCCTCCGAACTCCAGCACGCTGGGTTATGTTCATTACTCCCAGTGTCCAGGCCTGGGTTCTCTGGCCTCCCGATGCTCCCTTGGCTTCAGGAGTTCTTCTTCTTCTCTCCTTTCCCAGGCGCATCTCAGGGTATCCACAGCCGGGCCCTTTTAGATTTTTGTACCTTGGCATTTTTTAATGACTGAAATAATGTAAAATTTTTTAATGAGTGAAATAATGTAAAATTGGGCTAGGCCCTTGGTCGTTTATACATGTTGATCACTTGCTTTTTGTCCAATACCCTTTGTTTTTACAGCAGTCATTAACTAACAGCATATTGTTTTCTGTCAAGCAGTAGGAAACACCCCAGAGTCTCAAGAAAATTTTATGAGTTTGTTTTACAAAAGGAATAAATGCCTTTGAAAAACTTAGCAGCTGAGGCTCAGAAGTCTGGTTGCTTAAGATGCCAAAGAACACAGACTTCACTCTTGGGCCTGTCAATGGAAAACAAACCAAACTCTGTAAAATAATTTAAAGAGGTTTATTCTGAGCCAAATTTGAGGACCGTGATCCAGAGCCAAGCCCAAGAAAGCTTGACCAAGTGGACTCGCTGTGGCTGGGTTACAGTTTGGTTTTATACATTTCAGGGAGACAGGGGTTACAGGTACAGTCATAAATCAATACATGGAAGGCATACATTGGTTTGGCCCGAAAAGGTGGGACATCCCAAGGTAGGGGCTTACAGGTTATAGGTGGGTTTAAAGACTCTTTGACTTGTAATTGGCTAAGAAAATGAAGCTTTTTGTCTGAAGGCTTGGAATGTTTTAAGATAAGGAGTCTGTTAATCAGAGACAAGCCACCCCCTATACACTTGTGTAAACTGAGGACCTGCAGGTTTGTCTTGCAAAGCCTTAGGCCTGTTAATGATGTCTCCAAGAAGGGAGGGGGCATGATGAGGCATGTCTGACCTCCCTGTCTTGCCTAGCAACTCAGATTTAGGGTATCCTCTTGGCCAGGAGGGAGTCCACTCAGTCAGCTGGTGGGGGAGGAGCCTTAAGATTTTATTTTAGTTTTCAGGCCCCTGGGACACCCTCCCTCACCCACCACATAAAGCCTCCCCACCCCACGTCTGTGTCAAGACAGATCTGAGAGATTTGCTCTCCTGTCTTCTCTGTTTGCCCAAATCCCACAATCCTTTCTCTGTCTCCAAGCACCAGTGTTTGACTTTAGACACACAAGCCTAACTTGGGGTTCTACAACATAGCCAGGTCCTGCCCACTGTCCGTGCAGGACGGCCTCCCCTGCAGCACTGAGTGGGCTGTCTCTGTGGTCACTGACGTGACTGCAGCAGTGTAAGTAACGAAATGCCTGACCTTTCATACTAGGCTGTAGCCTGTTGTAAAGGCAGGGACACTGATATTGCACCTTGCATTACCTGTGTCATCTGCTGAGTCCCGCAGGGAACCACACATGGAGCACAGACTGGAGCAGCGGCTATAACACCTCACAGGATTTTCTCACATATTTTTTGAGTAATAACGCCAGTGGAGGCAGAATGTTTAGTTTCCAAAGGAGACAGTAAAAGCTGAATGTTGAATCTCCACGGGCAAACCTTGACTCAGAGAAGTGACCTGCAGATGCCTGTGGCTGTTAGGCAATGGTGCGTCTCTCCAGTAAACAACTGGCTCATTCGGGACATGATAATGGTGTTCATCGCACTTCATGCTTTTTCAAATCTTCAAAGCATCTCACACATGCTAATTAATTTCCTGGCACCCCCGCCAGGTAGGTGTCATTTCTGCATGTCACTTCATGCAGTGAACTATGATGGGCCATAATTAGCCTAAGTTTGCAGAGAACACTTGCAGGAGGTGGCAGCAGGTGTACGCCACTGATGATGGTGTAGCACGTAGAGAAGCAGAGGATTATTTTTATAATGTATTTTTAACTAGTGGTCCTACACTACTTATAATGAAATTAGAAAGTACTTTGATAAATGTCAGTGAAGACAATTATGGTAAGAAAAGGAAGCTTGTTATTTAATTGAAGTGTTAATAAAGATGCTTGCAACACTGTATTACATTTTATTTTATCATCTTATCTTTTTCTGTTGATGCTTTCCAATAATCTCAGTGCATACTGTCATCCGCCACAGGCATGAGGCCGGACGGCTGACGCTGATCCAAATGTCTTGGACAGTCTTTACCGGGATCAAAGCTCTCATTTTCATTTGTTTATCCAAAACAAGTCTTGCTAATATCAGGAGAGTTGATTTTCTTTTAATGCCTTTTTCTCCAGTAACCCTAGTTTTTATTTTATAAGGTAGGGAAATTTTTAACCTGTAAGAAATTGACCAGTTCCTACTTATGCAAATGCCCTGGCTGTTCTCCCCGTCCTTCCTGGCAGATTCCCTCACATTTATCTCCTGCTGGGATAACATACCGAAGACTGGATCGGGGCCTCTGTTCCTATCACCTGTCCTCTCCACGAGGCACCTCCCACAGGCCACCCGTCTAGCCACAGTCCGGGCGGCCTGTCCCCAGCTGCCTGCTGGGCATGGACTTGTGCTCACACACTCCCACCATCTGTTATTCTCATGCTTAGTCATGGCCCATAATACTACAGCAGACTCAAACACTGTCAGGTGAGAAATCAGGTCAGATTATTGATTTCACTTTTCTTTTTCCTGAGCAACAGAAAACACAAGTTGAGGATCATGGGAGGTTTCTTACAGAACAATTGGCTTCAGTTCATGCCTCAGCCCCAGAGAGCACTGATCAATTTAACTAAAAAAATTTTGGCTGAATTCAGTAGATGTGAAAAATGTAGTAAGATTGCTTTAGATTTTTTTCAAAAGGGCCTAGAATACTGAGAAACACACCGGTCTATCAAAAAAACTGTCATTGCAAGGCAGGAAAGGTCATTATTTATTCTACATGTGGCCTTACTTTTTAATAAGAAACAGATTGTAAAATGAAACACTTTCAAATCACATTTTGCTGTGTCCTTGATTTTTAAAGCCACAAGAGCAATGTAGCAAACTTCTCAAATTTAGTTAAAGCCATCAAAACTAATAATTTAAATAGTAAACATATGTGATAGCCATTTCTTCCCAGGTGCCATACCCACTGTCCTAAGTCTCCTGCTTCCAGACTTATTTGTGAGTAAAAAGTCTTTGTGAGTTGATTAAAAATGTTCTGGAGGCCTGAGAACGCCACTATGGAAATGCTGCTTGGCAGGCAACTTTATCCTGCCCCCTGAAGTGCTGCTGTAATTCTAAGGGCTACACAGACAAAGAGATGGCAGGACAAGGCGTGAACCTGAATCACAACCAGGAAGGAACCCAGCTCCGGCTGTCCGCATCTCTGCCAGCTGACCTCAAAGGAGTTGTTTAGTTTCCCTGGAGACTCAGGTGCTTAATCTTCAACATGAAGGTGTTGAATTGACTAGCAATCCCTTTTGCCTTTGAAACAACAATAGGACTATCAATAATAATGATGATGATAGCAATAATTGCTCAATTATTTGTTTCTAAATTTTTTATTAAAAATAATTTTGAAACTTTTAGAATAACTTCACCTATGTTAAATTAGTTCTGTTTGTTAAGCAAATGGACATATTTTAATTTAGACATGGCTTCCTTTCAGAATGTATTCATGTTAGCTGATTGATAATATAGCATATATAGATTAAATTATTTAATTTATTGAAATATTATATCCCACCCTATTGGGGAAATGACAGAGAGCTGCCAACAAAAAGATCCTTCTGTACCAATACAGAAGAGAAAGAGGACACATTACTTTTTTTTGGGGGGGGGGGCAGAGTCTCGCTCTGTTCCCTGGGGTAGAGTGCCATGGCGTCAGCCTAGCTCACAGCAACCTCAAAATCCTGGGCTTAAGCAATCCTTCTGCCTCAGCCTCCCGAGTAGCTGGGACTACAGGCATGCGCCACCATGCTCGGCTAATTTTTTCTATATATATATTTTAGTTTTCCATAAAATTTCTTTCTATTTTTTAGTAGCAATGGGGTCTCACTCTTGCTCAGGCTGGTCTTGAACTCCTGAGCTCAAACGATCCACCAACCTCGACCTCCCAGAGTGCTAGGATTACAGGCGTGAGCCACCACACCCGGCCAAGAGGACACATTTCTTACTGAGTAATCATTAACAGATTTACATTCATATAAGGTAACAGCACAGCAGATACAAATGTAGGGTAAAGTCTCCCACAGTTGATACAGCAAAGCAGAAGAAAAAACAATGGCTTCTGTTGCTTGTCTTGCATGTTTCCTACACATCTCTTGGGACCCCCGCTCCTCCACTAATTCAGGAGTTAGTTTTACATATATATGGGTTGTTTGGCCTGTGACCTTGGAGATAGGCTACATTGTAAAAACTGGAGGCTGGGCTTAATCCCAGGAGAGATTCACCTCTATTGCAAAGGTTAGAGAAGGACTCAGATTCACTGCATCTCCAAGGAAATGCTCAAATAAAGGGGAAAGGAGAAAATAATCTCTTTGCCCTTTTTAAAAGAAGAAAATAGATGTTATTCATCCTTAAAGCCCACACAAGAGTTTCTTTTATATTTTCCAAAATGTTGAAGAGCGTTATTATCCTATACCTCTATTGTTCTTATATAAAGGGATTTTTTTCCTACAAAAAGAATGTAAGTTATATACATCTCAGTGCTGTGGTTATGTACATCTCAGCACAACTTAGACTAATATTAAGAGCTGTATCATCAAATATATAAACCACTTTTATTTCACAATTAATAAAAAGTCAATACTGTACTCTATGGGAACTGACAATTAGCTCAGACAAGAGTATGGGTTTTTTATCGCTTTATTTTTCTGTAATTGGATACTTAGTTTTAAGAAAATCACAATTTTGAGTCCCTCCTTTGCTGTCAGCACCGTGTTTTAGATTTGGGGAAAGGTTTTGGTGACCTGCAAGGAGTTCAGTTGTAGGCCTGAATTAATCTTGTAAACCTTATAGGGAAAGATTTATTTCTAGGTCATCTGAGGGATTTTAATTGATTCCTTTAATCAAGTGTTTTACATGAGGCACTTTTTCAGAGCAGGTCTTATTTCTCTGGTCCTTTCTTATTGGAAGACAGAACAGTAAAATCAAGAAATGAAAATTTCTCTCATCTCCTTTACCCTCTTACAATCAATGCACAAATATCAAGAATAATAATTTAATACATTATTTATATGAAGGTGGAAGTATTGTCTATGGCCAAATCTCATCCTCTCATTTCTTCCCTTTACTCACTTATTCACTGAAGTAGTTTTGGGAAAAATCGATAATGGCACACACACACATACCCCATATGCATGCCACAAGCACAAACAACACACACCATATGTATACCACACACACACACACACATGCATACACGCCCATATGTATACCACGAACATAATCAAACACACACACACCATATATATACTACAAACACACACACACTGCCATATGTATACCACAGGCATAAACAAACACACACACACACGTAACCCCACATATATATACCACAAACATGAACAGACACACACACACCATACACACACATACCATATATATACCACAAGCATAAACACACACAGCACACACACACACACACACATATATATACTGAAAGCATAAACACACACCCATATATACCACAAGCATAAACAGACACACACACACACCACACACACACCCCATATACATACCACAGGCATAAACAAACACAAACACCTTTTATGAATACCACAAGCATGAACAGACACACACACACCATACACACACATACCATATATATACCACAAGCATAAACACACACACACCCATATATACTACAAGCATAAACAAACACACACCACACACATACACACACCTCATGTATACAGCACAGGCATAAACATACACACACCCCATATATATATCACAAGCAAAACACACACATACACACCCATATATATACCACAAGCATAAACATGCACACCACACAAACCACACCACACATATATAACACACCACACATAAACACGCACACCAAACACACACCATGCACACACTGCACATATGTACACCCCCCACACAGACACACACCACACATCCCCCCTCACACTATACATACACACACCACACATGTGCACACACCATGCACACATGCCATACATATATATACTCTACACATAATACACACACATATAGAGGCACAACACACACCACACTTCCACACCCCTCCTCCTAGTCATATCTGCAGCAATAACTAGAATGTTTCTGATATCAGAATAGTCTTATTAAAATGATGTCTGCAAAGAGAATCTTCAGTACTAGAAACTTAGGAAAGTTCTACAATCTCTGTGGGGTGGGTAAATTTATTTTGAAAGGTATTATATATCAGCAAATTTTAAAATATAGTAGGCGACCGCATCCTTTTCAGAGCGGAGGAGGATGGCAGGTTGTGTCCAAGAGCAGGACTGAGGTCTTCGGTGCCGGCAGGCCCGTGTCCTGGGTGCTGGTCTCCAGGCGGCTGCACCGATGCATTGACTTTCATCTACATTTTAATCCAGAACATGACATTTACCTCTGCATCCTTTCAGTATGAGTCAGAGAGGAAAGTTTTACTTTTTTCAGTTGTATTTAGATTTCAAATTAATTTTCTTTAATGAATGATCATTATTTAATGTTATCTACCTGCAAAATTATTAGCTGTGGTGAGTGTATGGATTCCCTTATTCATTTTTCTTTTTATTATGTCCATGTTATACTCAAACTTGATTTACAAAAGAATTTCTCTTGATTGACTGTCACATTTTATCTGCATTAAAAATGAAAGTCAAAGAGATTTTCAACTCTCCTCCACTTGATAGGAAAATTAATGAGCTTTTATTGTCTAACTGAAGTATCTGACACTCACATTTAACCAAATTTAGTTTGATTTATATTTATATGGTAAAGCGCACCATTGCTATTTTACAGCTACAATATGAAAGAATTATAAAGAAAAGGACACTATCAAAGACTCAAGAAAGATGACCAATATTTTATTGTCTTTAACTTTTACACGAAAATATTAACTGTATTCAGTATAGAAATAGCCATGTAGAAAAAGTAAAAAAGGCTTTCTGTAGCACAATCTAATACCCTGTGAAATACCATGGTGGAATCAGACCTTAATAACTCCAACAATCCAACAATCCACCATTCTTTCAGACAAATGTTTCTATATATGTAAATATTTACATTTGATATATATGACATATATAACCTAAAGTTCAGGCTTTAGGAGGGATGGAGTCTGTTCAGTAGCTACTGCATTAAGGAGAAGCACCAGGTCTGGAGACTGTATCCCAGAGAATACAGGCAGGCTCAGACTGTGGGAGAATGAAAAATGCTTTACTGTACAATTTAGCTGATTCTTGATGCCAGATCATCTTGGGAAGGTAGATTATTCTGGTTTGCTGTCTGAAATTTATTAAAATTTATTCTAAAGTTTACTTTAAGCTCAAGCGTCCTGGTGACCTACCCAAAATCCAAAATCAGCTGAACTTAATTTAGAATACTGTCATATACTATACATATATATGTGTGTGTGTATATATATATTCTTTCTATATGCATTTTGAGTTAAGTTTATAAATTTAATACTTGATCACTTAAAGGAAAGAAAATATTTGGAAAGAATCTATCTGAGTTTCAGAAGAAAAAAATGGGCAAGTGTGTAAAGCCTTGACCCTGAGTTTGCCATTTACTCTGGCTGCGTTTCTAAGGTGAATATCTGTGCAGCGTGGGAAATATGTCAATAGTTATCTCAACAGGAAGAATTAGGATGGCGGGATTGCCAAGACAGTTGCACGGGCCAGCAGTTGAAGGATACTTACTGACTGATAACTCTGCGGCAGTGTGAAAGCGCTTCCTCGCAGTGGAACACAAGCACCATCCTTGGCCATATCTTGACCAATCTCTTTATTAATAACCTAAGTGAAGATATAGCCACTCACCATGAACACTGATTTAGGTCATACGGAACCATAGCTCCTAAGAAAAATAATGGCTGAGGTCCCTACAAGCCTCTGGTCACACTGTTGTCAATTGAGTAACACACAACTTTGTTTTATGTGTGTTTCTGTGTAAAGATAGCTCATTTAATATTTACTGTTGATTCATTAACATTGAACTCATGGAAAATAGCGCTATCACTCATGCCTGGATGAAGCTCATCTAACAGGCATAATTTCTCCATAAGGCGCTTCCCAGCCTTCTTGCGCTTGGGAACGCTAGACAGCGCTTCAGCATTAAGCCTAAGGGCCGCTTTGAACAGTGGCATTGCCAACCAAAAGTACAAAAATGAGAAAGATGTGGCACTGAATCACCCTTGCGAAGGACGCTAGTTTCTATTAACGGTGCGGGCGCTGGCACAGGGCTGCGCTCCGGCTGGGGACGCGCTCGCTGCACGGGGCAGCTCGCTCGGGGGTGCGCCCGGCCCGGGACGCTGCCCGGGGTAACAGAGAAACTTGGCCAGTAGGAGAATTCGCAGGCACAGAAGCTCGCGTAATGAAGATCAGCTGTCCTTAAAATAGGCCTCCTTCACCTTCTTGCCTCCCGTTTCAAGGCTGTGAAGCAATTCCGGCGCAATCGGAGAATGAGAACCGTGAAGACGGCTGGGTCCGCGATGTCGGCCAAGTGCAGAAACCCGGTAGGAGCCAAGAATGTCTGAACTGGAGGAAAGATTTGATAAGGGAAAAGAAAGGAATGAAATATGAGTTTGGCTTCAAATGATTGAAATGTTGATGTTGTTTTTATTGTTCTCTGTGCCTGCATTCACCTTAAGTCTGCTGACTCCTACACCGGCCCACACCACCTGCTCCAAGGTTTCTCCGCCACCTCTGCCCCGCCTTGTCCCCACCCCCCACATCCCCAGGGATGAACAGGACCCAGGACCCAACAGGATGCTCAGAGTCATCCCTTCTCCACTGATAACTTATTACAAAATTCACAGGACTATTTCTAAATGGAAAAATATCTATCTGCTTGATATTTTATTGCACTAATCACTAGCATTCTGTTGAATAAATG
The DNA here is from genome assembly GCF_020740605.2 of Lemur catta. NCBI lineage: Eukaryota > Metazoa > Chordata > Mammalia > Primates > Lemuridae > Lemur > Lemur catta. The sequence goes on along the minus strand of NC_059136.1, from coordinate 99,886,966 downwards.
CCTCTGAATACATTTAAAAAGTCATATTGTAAAATTATAGTGATAAAATTGTAATTTTAATTTGTATTTTTCTGATTATGAAAGTAAAACATATTCATTATAGTGAAATTGGGAAAGAGAACCCCAAAATTCCCTCTGAGCTCACCACAGAGAAGTAGCAAAACACATTAAAAATGTGTCTTATGTTTTTAAATTGTGGTAAAATACATATAACATAAAGTGTACCATCTTAGCTATATTTAACTGCACAGTTCAGTGGTGTTCAATGCATTCACTTTGTTGTCCAACTGTCACAACTATCCATTTCCATGACTCTCTTCATCTTGCAAAACTGAAACTCTAGACCCGTAAAAACAACTCCCCATTACCAGCTACCCCACCCCTTGGCAACCACCAGCATAAGAAGTAGCAAATTTCAACATGCTGTCTTTCTTCTTCTAGTGGATTAGAAGAATACCCATGAATGACTTGATTTTTGTCTATTGTTTCACTTTTTGTGAATTTAGCAGAACAGAATACTGCAAAAAATCTTCAGGAAACCCATGACTGGAAAAAAATAAATAAATACATACCATTGGAAAAGTCTTAGCTTCATAATCCTTAACATTCGGAAGGTAGATTAGGTTAGAATCTCCAAATTATTCTGACTGTCTATGCCTTTAATTAAAAAAAGTCAAGTCCCCTAAAATCTGTATATTCATTTTTAAATGATATAAGTATGTAACCATTATACTATACTGATGTATGTATTATAAAAAGTAAAAATATAACACTGTATACATCTTGAAGACAGTGATATGCTCCACTATTCCATTGAATGTGCTTGATTATCTTTTTAAATCCTAAACTTTGCAATAAAGTCTTTGAAGTTCTGGTACTAAGTTGAATCCATTTTAGTAGTTGGTGTAGATGGTTCTTAGAGTCTGAAAGCGGCTCCACGAATGGGTGGGATACATTGTGGCTGTGATTACTGTGTCACGATGCCCACGGTTCAGTTCCATCTGTCAGCTGCACAAAAGTTATCATTGACATTCGACTTGTGAATTTTCATTTTACCTGATATCAATTTGTTGTTTTTTAAAACTAATAGGAGATGGTTACATATTTGTATGTTCAAATCATCGGGAATGCCTCACTTAGAAGATAATTTAAATAGGTTAATATTTTCTATTTACAAGTTTTGTAATTTAGGAGACATAAAAGATTTTTGTGAGAAACATTGCTTATAGGCAACAGTAATTACCTAATGACAGAAACATTTCTAAACCCCTATAATTAAAATGTTTCTTCATATCATGATTTTCTCTTCAAAAGCAGCTATTTTCTCCGTGCTAAAATATCACCCTTATCCTGAAAGGACTGATTTGATGTCATCAGTTTTTTTTTACTGATTGCTATGTAGCATACTCTTAAGTTCCATTTGTTATCACAGAAAAAGATCAGTAAATTTAGATCACTTTTTTTCTCATTGTTTAAAATAATCACAAAATGTTTGTGTTTAGTAGCATGTTTAAAGAAACAATTAGTAGAATTTTGTGGAGTCTTAAATGATTTCCATATTCAATCCTATAAAAGCTCAAACCTTAAAATAATACAATCCTTACTCTGACTTAACTGATCACAAGTAAATTTCAATAGGCCGTAACTCAGTGAAAGGCTGGATCTTCCAGTGTGGAATCCCCTCTCTCCTTCCAGTTGCTGCTATAAATTATGACGTATGAGAACTTCTGACACATAGATCATTATTCATAAAGTTTATTTTTAACATTAAAAATAGACCTAAAGTTTCTAATAATTTCTCCATTAATGCCACAGGATTGTCTTTAGTGCTCTAGAACCCCTCTGAACATTTGATTATCAAATTAAAGTTCTTATAATTTTTACCTCCTTTCTACCATGCATTAGGTTTATATTCAATAATATCCTTTTAATATGATGTCACTTCTGTTTTCTTTCTTTTCTTTTATTCAAGTTAGTTGAAATCTTATTCATCTGAGTGGTTATCAAGGTGAGGATCTGAACACTTTATCACTCCCCTTTTGTCAACAAATCCTAAAAAAACAATAGATTGTGCTATGTGTCAAAGCAAGAAAGTAAATTTTAAGAGAACAGAAACTATGGACACTTCCTTCAAAATGAAAGGAGGAAGTGTGATATTGAAGAAGCAACCGTCAGCCCAGGACACCTGCAGATGCAGAGAGCTGGAGAGAGAGGTGTGCCAAGTATGTCCCTGCCCAGCAAGGGGAAGGGAGGGGGGCTGGGACCCAAGGAAACCCACCACTGATTCCTTCTAAACCTTATAATTCATATATATGGATAAAATCAAAGCGTTGGTATTTTAGAGAAAACAGCTGAAGAGCAAATTAGCAGATCTGAATATCTAACCAAAGAATTTTTCAACAATTTCAAAGGGCTAAGGAAATGAATATGTTAATAAATACTGAAAATAAGCATGTAGGTCCAAAATTCATAATAGGATTTCCAGAATGAAAGAACACAGAGAATGAAAAACAGATTCTTAAAAAACGTTAAATTTATCATAACTAAAGAGCAATAAAAAACCTAAAAATGTTTAAAAACTAAAATAAAAATTTTGAAGAAAATAATTTAAAGAAAAAATACTATCATGAGGCTATGTTTTGTTTTTATGTTATTTTATAAGTTTATGTGATTTAATTTTTATTACAGGTTTGTTGAGATACAATTGACATACAATTTAACCAATTTTAAGTGTAAAATTCAATGTATTTTGACATATTAACAGAGTTGGGCAACCATCACCACAATTCATTTTAAAAATTTTCATCATCCAAAAAAATAACCCCATACACATTAGCAGTCACTCTGTTTGTTCCCAAACTCTACAGTCCTAGACATCACTAATCTACTTTCTCTTTTTATTGATTTTCTTATTCCAAACATTTCATATAGGAATTATACTTTGTGATGGAGCTCTTGCACGTAGCATAATGTTTCAAGGTTCATCCATGTTGTAGCAAGTATCAGTGCTTCATTTCTTATTATGGTTGAATAATATTTCATTGTATGAATATATCACATTTGATTTATTTGTTCATCTGTTGATGGACATTTGAGTGGCTTTCACTTTTTGGCTATTATGTATAATGCTGCTAGGAACATTTGTGTACAAGTCTTTATAGGAACATGCTTTCATTTTTCTTGGGTATATACATAGGACTGGAACTGCTGGGTCACATGGTAATACTATGATTAACAATTTGAAAAACTGCCAGATGTGTTTTCAAAATAATTGCACCATTTTGCATTCCTACCAGCCATGTACTATGGTTCCAGTTTCTCCACATTCCATTAACATTTGTTATTATCTGAGTTTTTTTATTATAATCGGTGGGTGTAAAGTAGTATTTAATCATTGTTTTGGTTTGCATTTTCCTAATAACTGATAACACTTTTTCATGTGTTTATGTGTTTATTGGCTCCAGGTATATCTTCTTTGCAGAAATACCTATTCAAATCCTTTGTCCATTTTTAATTATTTGTCTTTATATTTTTGAGTTGTAGGAACCATAATGATTTTTAACCATATAAAAATGATTACATATAAAATAGAAGGAACACTGAATGCAAAAAGAAGCTTCCAAATATCTTTAAAATTAGAAGCAAAATAAAAAACAAAATAGAACAGAAAATGTAACCTTAGAGTTATACTCCCATATGACAATGTTAAAAGTTACCTCATCTTTGTGCTCCTGAAAAACAGCAATGGTTAAGAAACCCCCCAGAAGTGTGTGTTTCAGGAAATGGCTAACAACAACAAAAAATGTTGCCCATGTATATTCCCACGTAAGCCTTGTCTCTATCTTTCCTCACAACCAACTACCTTGCCTGCTGGCCACTGCAAACCCCAACACCTCCTTTCCTTTTTCTGAGATTTTTCTCAGTGAATTTTCTTCCTATTGCAATAGCCTGATTTTGTTATGCTTGAATAGGTATTGATTTAACAATGAATAACAACCTACTCCTAATAAACATAACAATGTTGGCTGTCAAGGTGTTTACAGCATATGAAAATACTCTTGTAGATTCTGGTCAATTCTAGCAAGGGAAGTGCAAAGTACTAAGTCTAGATTTTATTAGAAAAAAATCAAATTATAGTATGAATGTGAAAATGAAAAGGTAATCACAGAAAAATATAAGCATGATATATAACTTTCAGATTAGTGAGACTGAAATAATTAAAGTCAACATTAGACCAATTCAACAAAAGATAAGTTAAAAGAGATGTTTTTTAATAAAAATAAAGCCTATTAAATTGAAAACATAAAATTTCAGAAATAATTATTTAGTAAATCTAAACATATAATTGAAATGTGTTACATTCGAAATATATCCTTAATATATTTACCTAAAATTCAAGGAAGTTTGAAAAAAAATGCATTGAAAAAGACATATCAGCAAAATGCTATGGGTATTCAGTCTTTCTAAATAAATGAAAAGAGTACTGTGATGATACACCAAAATCATTAGAGAAATCATTATTTTTCTCTCATTATAGGTCAAATGAGCATCTAAATTCATTATTAATGTTTTAATTTGTAAAATAATATATTAATTTGAATTTATAAATTAATACATATAAAAATATATGAATATATGTAAAATATATAAATTAATTTTAATATATAAATTATCAATTTATAGTAATTAAGTTAAGAAACAAAAGCAAAGAAAAATATAAATTGCTAAATAATTATAATTAGTAAACTTGAAGATTTCCATGGAATTTTTCTTGCTAGGAGTCCACAGTATTTTTACATACAGTATCTTTTTTTTACATGTATTTTAAAGACAAAGTTTTAAAAATATAAATCTGTCCCTTGGTATATATAAATATTTGTTATTTAAGTAATTTTTTTTAATTAGGCTTGAGAAATGTTGCTGAAACTTTGACAGTAACAACGGGACAGTGGCCAAGGCTGTAGCAAATAACAAGTCAATGCGTGGGGAGAATTTGACAGCTCAGATATTTTCAACAGCCATTTTGGAAACGTGTCAAACCAATTGTCCTTTCATACACCCATCAGAATCAATGTAATACAATTAATGACACCTAGTGTATAGCCTTCTGAGATAGAAATCTAACCATATCTTTTTATTTTTGTGGGGAAATAAATTGTCCTACCATTTTATCAACAAATTATTTTTCAAAATCCATGTAGATGACATAGTATTAGATGACGTGTTAAATGCAAACAATTAGTACATACTTGTTATATGAGTTAATTTGAATTGTGGGAAAATACATGTACATTTGACATTAAATGAAATATAATTGAATTATGAATCAGACACTAGAAACTATAAGAATTTTAAAAAGAATATGATAACTTCTGACTGAATTTATGAATTATAGGAATTTGGATAATATTTTTGGAACATAAGAATAAGGTAAACATAGATGATGAATTTAAAAAGTCTATAAAATGTGCTTAATTACTTTATACATTATAAGTTGAATTTCAGGATTGAAAAGTAAACAATAAAAAACACTCCATTGGTAAAATCACTAAAATTATAAAGCACAAGATCAACTTGTGAGATAATAGAATAATTTGTTTGGATGCTAAAAGGGTTTTTAGAGAAGTTGACTAATGAAAAGGGGCTTCTGATAGTTCAGGGCAGAGGTGGGGCAGAGAGTATAGTGGGAAGGTTCTTGTAGTTCAGACTAAAGTCAAGAAGAGAGGTCTGATGGTGAATTTTCTATGTCAATCTGACTGGACCATAAGCTGCTCAGATATTTGCTCAAACATTATTCTGGTATCACCAAGGCACCTAAAGAACTACAGATGGAAGTGATTGAGTTCTCAGTGGATGACATGTATTTATTTTTTATTTATTTATTTTTTTATGTTTCACCCAGAGTCACACCCAAGAAGGCTTGAGCAAGTGGACTAGTGTAGATAACATTTTAAAGTCATTGTTTGATGCTATGAAAGATCCAGTTGAAATATGGAAAAAGGCAGTAGAATACCCATGCCTTCGGCAACTTGCCTGAAGGATACTTTCTTGCTTTTCAACCATTTACTGCTGTGAATCTATATTTTCCTACGTAACCCAAATCAAGACACCCTTCAGGTCACAAATGACGGATACCGTCTAGAGGATTGACTGGAACTGGGGACCTCCACGCTCAACCAAATATTCAAATGCTTTCCAACAAAGGGCAGACACAATAATGTCATTAAAAGGTTAGTTAACTTTAAAGTTAACAAATAGTTTTCATTTTTTTGAAATTATTAAGTACATAGTAGTTAGATTTTCACAAATGTACATTTTTAAGTGTATCTAATTGAAGTTTCTTGCATGTGGCCTTATTTTTTATTTATTTATTTATTCATTCATTCATTTTACTTAGATGGCTGATCCTTGCATAGTCTTGGCCAATGAATCCCTAAAATCTTTACTGAAAGGTAGGTTTGTGAATCTTTATAGAATATATACACCACCATCTGGAGAGGATGTTTTGTTTTTCAGCATATTATGGGGGTACAAATGTTTAGGTTATGTATATTGCCGTTACCCCACTTTCCCCCCAGAGTCAGAGTCAGAGTCAGTCCATCCCCTAGGTGGTGTGCATCACACTCATTATGTATGTATACACCCTTCCCCTCCACCTCTCCCATCTGCCCAACACCTGATGAATGTTATTCCTATATGGGCACTTAAGTGTTGATCAGTAAAACCAGTTTGATGGTGAGTACATGTGGTGCTTATTTTTCCATTCTTGGGATACTTCACTTAGTAGAATGGGTTCCAGCTCTATCCAGGATAATACAAGAGGTGCTGTATCACCATTGTTTCTTATAGCTGAGTAGTACTCCATGGTATACATATACCACATTTTATTAATCCACTCATGTATTGATGGGCACTTGGGTTGTTTCCACATCTTTGCAATTGTGAATTGTGCTGCTGTAAACATTCAAGTGCAGTTGTCTTTTTTATAGAATGTCTTTTGTTCTTTTGGGTAGATGCCCAGTAATGAGATTGCTGGATCAAATGGTAGGTCTACTTGTATCTGTTTAAGGATACCTCCATATTGCTTTATGTGGCCTTATTTGATAACGGCCTTCCAACATGAAAATGTCCCCCACCCCTGGGTTAGACCCTGTCTCCAAATAAGGTCACATTAGGAGTTAAGGCTTAAACCTATGAATTGGGAGAAGTGTAAAATTCAGTACATAGCATATCATCGAACAAATATCTTTGCTTTCTTCTATATTTTATTTCCTTATATTGTGACATATGATATACTGACTTTATATCATAGTATTTAAACATTGTTAATTTTACATTGTTGCATTTACATTTTGAGATATCAAGGAGAAGATCAGACATCTCTCAAGTGACTTGGTGTCTCTGAGAACCAAAACCTGACTGTCCAGATTCTTATCACAACTGTGGGTTTTAAAGTAGCTGTTTCCCCAAACCCTGCAAGCTGAAGCCAGACAACTTGATTTAAACTTGGAAAGATTCCTTCTCACAGCAGTTCAGGCCACTCAGAAAGCTCCCGGAACACTCTAATTTTCCATGCTCTGCTCTAAGAATTAACTACAGTTGTGACAGTGATATCTGTGCTATTACCAAAGACATTGAAACTGCAAAGTAGAAAATCTTTCAGATTTTCACTGCTACTTTTACCCCACCATCTAAAAATGCCTCAAGGCTGGTCACAGTAGATCACCTCTGTAATCCCAGCACTTTGGGAGGCTGAGGTGGAAGGATCATTTGAGGCCAGGTGTTTGAGACCAGCCTGAGCAACACAGCAAAACCCCATCTCCAAAAAAATTTAAAAAATTAGCTGGGTGTGGTGGTACGTATGTGCAATCCCGGCTACTTGGGAGGCTGAAGCAAGAAGATTGCTTGAGCCCAGGGGTTGGAGGTTGTAGTGAGCTATGATCATGCCACTACACTCCAGCCTGGGTGACACAGTGAGGTCCTGTCTCTAAATAAACAAACAAATAAATAAATAATTTTAAAAATAAATTTTAAAAAACATTTTTAAAAATAAAAATTCTTCAAACTTAATGTTTAAAAATCTTGATTGTCTGCCCTCAGGACTCACAAACTGGGTTTATAGCCCACTTCAACCGTTAATCTGTTTTTCTTCTTATTTCCATATACATCACCTTCTTTAAATTCCTGATCACTTGTAGCACCCATCAAATACTCTCTGCTACTGGGACTGGGAGACTGGTTCAGCAGGATATGGGGCAATGTGTTTAGATTTATCTTTTCTTTTATTCATTTTTGTTCTAATGCATGCCCTTCCTTCTCTTTGCAGACCTCTTACCTCCAAACTTCTAACCAAATCTTCTCTTCATAACAATCCTTCAAAACAACTCCTTGTTTTTGAAACTTCCTGAGAACTTTCAAATTGGGGAAATGAAGGGACTAACTGCCCACTAAAGTGGTATTAAAATTACTTTAAACTGAAAACATCTAAATAATCAGCATTCACAGAAAGAGATAGTATCAAAGTTAAGCAAAACCTCCCAAAAGTACAGCTGCCATTGCCTTTTCTGGAAGGGAGTTTCCTGTCTGGGAGATGACTGACCCTTAGCACCAGGAAGTGCAAATCCAGCTGCCTTTAACCCAAAAGAGCCCAATAGAACCTTCCATTCTTCCCCACTGAGGCTCCCAAACTCCCCACCGCCATTTGCCACTTGTTCAGTTAGTATGTAAACCTGTACTTCTGAGGATTCCATGAGTCACTCATTACTGAGCACTCCCATGTGCACGTGTAAGTAAAACTCTTTCTCTTGTGAATCTGGCTGTTGTCAGTTAATTTGCAGGCTCCAGACCAGTTGGCCCTAAATTGGCAGAGGAGAGGTTTCCTCCAAAAACACACAGTGTAGTGTCAAGGTGGAGCCCCTGCATGATCCAAGGGAGGGTCTCACAGGTCAGAGTCTAGCTGTCCTGCACAAGTCAGCCCAAATGCATGTCAGGCACACAACCTTTCAGCCTTGTCAAGTGAAATTTTGTATTTTTAAATCCCCTTGAATATACACTGTATATAAATGCTTTCTGATGCGATATTCAATCATTGGTCTCTTTTGATCTTGCCAGTTTATCCTTCAGCCTTTGCTGTGAGCTTTCCTCAACTGAGAGAAATTCATTCCAAGGGCGAGCTGGAGCCCCAGCCTGTGTGGAGTAGGCATCTTTTGTATTTGAGTCGACAGTCTTAGCAAAATCCTCAGCTTCCCTCATGCCTGCCCTACTCATGGCACTTAGTATTTACATCATATATTTTTACCCTTGATTCTGTTCTTTTCTTTGTTTTTCTCCATTTTTTTTAAGCATTCCAATTTGATTTTAACTTCAGTTGGTGTTCCTTGGCATCATCTATCTCCACGCAGTCGCACTGCTTGCTTTCTCCCCTCTCCACCACCTCTCCCTTCCCCCCTTCTCAACATAACTAAAATTGTTTCATGCTAACTATACAGGTAAACTCGTAATACCTCTTAAAGGGAAGGGTTATTGCTCTGATATTTATTATATATGAGGAAGTTCACTCTCAAAGTTTAAGTAACTTACACGGGATTATAGATCACGAATCCTGAAGTAAACTGTGCTTAATTCAGGCTAACTTGATGCAAATAAAACCATCTCCATGAAACTAACAAAAACATTAAACATTAGGATCTGAACAAAAGTATAAGCTCTGAACAAAAGCACAGTCAAGCACTAATCAGCTTGTCTTTAACCCACTCCCTTATAGTTACTTACAGCTTGCCCTCAGCCTACCCCCTTGCAGCTGCTTGCTGTCACAGGTCCTAACTCCCCTGCACTGTCCCTGCAGATAATGTCTTCAATGTTCAGAAACCTCAAGTTTCCATCGGACATGTTGTCCAGATCGTCCATTCCAAAGCGTCCATTGACACCAGGCAATATGAAGGTCCACTGGGGAAACCAAGTCAGCACAAGACTGTGATTTCTTCCACACCCTAACCAATCAGCCATCCCAGCTCCTCAGTCCCCTACCCACCAAAATTCCCTTAAAAACCGCAGCCCAAAACTCCTTGGGGAAGTGGATTTGAGGTTCTGTCCCACCTCCTTGGTGGGCTGCTCTACAATTATTAAACTCTTTCTCTGCTGCAACTCTCAATATTCCAGTGTGTTGGTCTCTTACCACACAGCAAGCAATGCAGTCTGGTGGGCCTATAGCAAAAATCTCATTCTCTTTTCAACAAGCCACTGTTTTGCCTGATATTGAGGAATTAAAAATGGGTGAAGTCCAAATGTCAAACAAATTGAGGCTTTTGATAGTAAAGAGCTGTTATTAAAAATTTTTTCTTCACGTGTACTCACCAGCAAATTGGTTTCCGTGGTCATCACCTAAGTGCACATTTGGGAATAACACCAATTAGGTGTTGGACAGATGTGGGGGATGGGGAGAAGGGATGGGTGTATACCTACATGATGAGTGCGATGTGCACTGCCTGGGGAATGGACACGCTTGAAGCTCTGACTCGGGGAGATGTGGGGGCATGGGCAATATACATAACCTGAACTTTTGTACCCCCATAATAAGCTGAAATTAAAAAAAAATAATAAAAATAAAGCTAAGTGAAATCCCCCCCCCAAAATTTTTTTTTCAATAATACTTGTTAAAATATGGTAAGGCAGATGTTACCGAGGACCACCGAGATAGGTCTTGCAGTGAGGAGAGAAACTGGATTCAACTCTGAATGCAGCACGTACAAGCCGAGGAGCAGGGTGCAGGTCAGTGGTGGACAATTCCTAAGAGGAGACTTCAGGGAAGAGAGAGCCTGGCTAGCCGCACCTAAGAGGATGCTTTCTGAAGACAGGCCAGGGTGGTCAGTCACCACCTGGGGGATGGTGAGGAATCCAATCAGATATTGAGAGTGGTTAGATATCAATGATGAGGAATTCTTGTTAACCTGATTTAGCAAGCTTCTTTGCTAAAACTGGATTTCACAAGCAAATGTACAGATGTGCTTAGGAAAAGGTTCAAAAGCCAAGCATCTTTGTCAGCACGCACATTATTAAAAGCACACAAAAATCTGAGTGGTAAACGTTCTCATTTTAGACAACAAGAAGGATATGTTATATTTAAAGTTTGCTTATATGATCATGTTGGGGAACATTGGTGCTTCATTGCTTAGAGCACACTCTACCACTTTGTCTGCTTTTGATTCGGACTGTATGGGGCTCTGTGCCTTTCATTGCTGTGGAGGAGTTTCCCAACTGTGTTAACTGTAGAGAAATGGAGGAAATGCAAATGAGGCTTATTTATTGACACGCAAATAAATTCAGTCTGGATCCCTTTCTTGACTGGCTTCTCCCACCCACAGCCTTGGAAAAGCCAGTTTTGTAACCACTTGGCAAATTAATTTCAGTATTTCTGATCTATAGTGATGTTTCTTCTTAGGTTTTTCCTTTGAACTGGATTTTACGTGTTATAGATTCTGTTAGTGAGTCAAATTGAAGTCCGCGCTCCGCGCGGCGAAGCCAGCCCCGGAGCGGAGAGGTGCAGCGGCAGAAGGAGGCTTTCTCCGCGGGGGAACCTGCAAGGAGAAGGAGCAGCCAACGCTGAAGCCCGGCCTCCCGGTGGCTTACCAGCCGGGGCTTCTAAAGGCAGGTACGTTTCAGGCAGCCGCAATTGCAAATCAGTACGTGGAAGCTATACATTGGTCTGGGCCCCAAAGGTGAGATACCCCGAAGGCGGGGGCGGCGCTGCAGAGGTGGCTTAGAGATTCTCGGGATAGTGGAAAGGAATGTTAAGGCGGCTGCAGCAGGCCCTTCAGGGACAATTCAGGACAAAGAATGGCGGTCAGAGTTTAGTTCCTCAGTTCCCCCTTATTTGTATTTTCCATCTGGTGGGGGTTTCTGGAAAAACAACTCAAGATGCCGTCTTCCAGTTTCTATGGGGAAGCGAAACACCTCGGGACTCCGGCTCCCTTGCAGGGCCACTGTTGTCGCCAGGTTGCCCGTCACTTTCCAGCCGTGTGCCTGGAACTTCTCCCGAAGGGACTTCAGATTTTTCTTTATTTCTGTGCTTGGGGTCCCTGCTCAGTCTGATCCTCTCATGAGTGTGTTATATAAAATCTGGAACACGTGTTAATTTGCATCTCTTCAAGAATCGTCATTTTACCCCTTTTTAAAATTATCCTTTAACAATAAATTTATGGAATGACAATTCTATTTTAAACACTTGAATAACGATAAACCTAGAAAAAAATGTGAGAGGCTATTTATTTAACTAATTTATTATTTAACTAATTTATTTAGATAAGTAAACTGAGACGTACCGAAATTCCTTTGCCCAGCAGGTTAGTAGCAGAGCTGGAACCATACAGAGACACCCTGACTCCAATTCCTGTGTTTTTCCCACATTTGCAACACACTGTTTTATTACAAAATAATTCCTATAGAGGTCTGTCTTGATTAAAAAAATTTAATGATAAACTGCTAATTCATAAACTAAATAAGCACATTGATAGAAAGTAGAAAGTAATCTATTTTTCAATTGTTTTTGTTTTTTCAAGTAATTTTGCATAAATATTTCCTAGAAAGAAGCAAGAATTACAAAATTATTTGCATCATTGATTACAGTTATACGAAGAATATGATTACATAGATATACTTAAAAGGAAAATCTAACCAAAATGATGTGATAGTATGTTAACATCACTTGAAGAATCCATTTATATTTTTGTAAATCACAGTGATGAATACTTTCAGCTAAAGAGGGAACTCAATCTTGGTTCATCCTGCTTCCTCTCGGTGGTAGCTATGTCGTCTTAAATTAGTTGTATGGGAAAAAAGTTGTCTTTCAATGGAAAACTATCCAGTATATAAAGCACACCTTTGAGGGTTATCAGATCTTAGCCCTATTCATAGTCTTTGAGTGATTTTACAAAGCTTTGCAAATTGTAGGTAACTGACAAACATGCAAATTTTTCCCTCTCTGATAATTATTTTAATGACTTCCTCCACTTAAGGAATATCAGTTTTGCCCCACTTGAAATTTGTCACAATATGCTTTTATTCAATATAAATTTGTGATGTTTTTACATTTCCTTTGAACAGATTGTAACATCTGCCCAGTTCCCTCATATACCGTGAATAAATACATTCTTTAACACACACTTATATTCATGTCTCTCTGAAAGTCTATGATTTTACCTTTTCCTGCAAATTACCTTTTGACAGTTGCTTACTCTGTGTCTACAAGGTTTGGGAACTATTAAATTATTGGGTCACTGAATATAAAATGTCTGATTTTGAATCAAAAATGTAATTTATTATATCTCAAACAAGAAGCATACAATTAATCAAAGTATGAGCCTAAACTATCAACACAGTTTTGCCATCTTAAAGGTACCTCATTTATGCCAGCAGAAAAACCTGGAGAGCATGTGGCAGTGAAATCCCGAAAGGATTTTCCACAGCTTGTTGAGAATTGAATATTTTTCCCTGCAAGAAGTGGTCCAAAGGCTGGAAGAAGTGGCAGTCAGTTGGTGCATAGGGTGGATGACAGAGTTTCTAAGTCCAGCTTCTGTAGTTTTAGCAGCGCTGTTTGTGGGACATGTGGTTGAGCTTTGTCTTGCAAGAGGATTGACCTGCCTCTATTGACCAATCTCAGCTGCTTAATCACAAGCATCCTCATCATTTCGTCCAATTGGTTGCCACCATAGACATCTGCTGTAATGATTGACCAGGTTTCACGAAGCTATAGTGGATAATACCAGCGCTGGACAACCAAACAGACACGATTAGCTTTTTTTGATGAATATTTGGTTCACTTGTGATTGTGAAAAAGAATCCATTTTTCATCACATGTAACAATACAGTGTAGAAATGGTTTGCCTTTATATTGTGACAGCAAAAAAAAGGCAAACTCCAGATGATTTCTTTTCTGATGCTCATTAAACTCGTGCAGTACCCATCTATCCAGCTTCTTTACCTTGATGATTTGTTTCAAATGGTCCAATATTGTTGGAATAATAATATCAAACCTTGATGCTAATTCACACTGTGAACTAAAATAAAATCTTACAGCTCCCCCCACCAGCTGACTGAATGGACCCCCTCTTGGCCAAGGGGATATCCTAAAACTAAATTGCCTGCCATGAGGAGGAGGTCAGACATGCCTCATCATGTCCCCCTCCCTTCTTGAAGATATCCTCTGTTACCTTAACAGGCCTAAGGTTATGCAAGACAAATCTGCAGGCCCTCAATTTACACAACAAATACATTTCCGTGGCTTATCTCTGATAAACAGCACCTTAACTTAAAACATTCCAAGCCTTTAGACAAAGCTTCATGTCTTTAACCCATTACAAGTCAAAGAATTTTTAAACCCACCTAGAACCTGTAAGCCCAGCCCCCACCTTCAAGATGGCTCACCGTTTTGGACCAAACCAATGTATGCCTTCTGCATATTGATTTATGACTTTACCTGTAATCCCTGTCTCCTTGAAATGTACAAAACCAAACTGTAACCCAGCCACAGCGAGTCCACTTGGTCAAGGCTTCTTGGGCATGGCTCCAGGTCCTCAAATTTGGCTCAGAATAAATCTCTTTAAAATTATTTTACAGAGTTTGGCTTCTTTTCCATTGACAATGCATAGGTTGAGATGGATTTGCTTCCACTACAGTTTTCAGTTCATCATTATCCACCTTGGTCTCAGGTTGTCCATGTGGCTAATTTTCAAGATTAAAATCACCAGAATGGAACTTCTCAAACCATTGACATACTGTGTGTTCATTAGCCACATTCTTCCCAAACACTTCATTGATATTTCAAGCTGTCTGCACAGCATTGGCTCCAGGATGGAACTCATCCAAAAATAACACGAGTTTTTGACTTATCCATGCTTTTGCAAAAATAGCTCAAAAAAAAAAAAAAATCTGAAGGGTAATCATAAGCCAAAATGTGCATTTGCAAGACTGAGGATGTACCTTCACAATAAATATAAAACAAGAACCGTCAAAGTGAAATGTCAGAGATATCAACAGTCAAACTTAGTACCTAAGGCAGTTGGACATTTCATACTTAATAACCTAATAGATACTGGCATTTAATGTATTACATGTTCCGGGCATGTGTTTACATAATCTAAAATATTTTCCTTACAATAATTTGGAGATATGTAATTTTTACTTCTAATATTAATCATGAAATGTCATTCATGAATGAGCAGAGGACATGATTTTTAATTTAATTTAACCATATTCTCTCTTAGCTCATCAATTTATCAAATTTGATTTTATATGTCTTTCCCTTCTATGAGCTTTTGGCTATGTATTATAAATTTTCACAACATGCTCTCTCATTGATTATCAGAGCAGGTGGTGAAATATAATGCCAGTAAAGTTCACATTTTCTTAAGAAACACAAATTATGAGAAAAAGGCTTTGCATAGTTATGTCTCAAGCTTGTGGGCTTTGGGCCTGTGAGCCGCTTAGGCCAATAGCTCCAGGCTTCCAGCCAATTCCAAGTCATTGATCAGCTCCAGGAAGTGATAGTTATTTTTGAGTCACCTTAGTAATATCAGGGTTCAGAACACCATACCCTAAAGTATGGGCCTCTGGCAATTTCCATTGAACTGAAAGAGATCGGAAGGGCCCTAGAAGCAATGTTTTTCGAACCTTCTCCTGTCCTCCTTTCTCTCATTCCTCTGTCTTTCCCAACAAGGCCACAGAAACTAGGATCCTCCTCCCCCAAAGCAAACCATAAACCTAGGAAGGTCTCTGACCTCTTCCCTTTCCCCTGAAGGTCTTCATGCATCTGGGGGGGGGATGTCCCACGGAGACACATAAAAGAGTCTGAACAACAGGTCCCCCCAGTTTGCTACAATTAGCTCACACTTTTTATCCAATCCTGTTCCTCTACAACCTATACAGATTCCCTGGGCTTTGGGTCTTTATTTCTGAAAGCTTCTATGTCACATAAAACTTTGAAAAATACATTTGTTATGCTTTTCTCTTGCTAATCTCTTTTGTTATGGGTGTGTCAGCCATGATTCTTACAACTGTTGAGAGAAAGATACTACTTTTTCTCCCTTACAGTAAGTTTTTTATTTATCAACACTTTTGCTCAATTGATTGCAGAAAACAATAATAAAAATTTACAGTGGCAACAGTAATAAAATCACTTTCAATACCCCTCATGACCATGGATAATCAGAGTATTTCATGCATTCTTCTCTACTCTAGGAAGCTGTTATTTGGTTCATGTTCTTTACAAAATGTTAATCACATTGATCCCATTCTGTGTCATGAATATTTCCCTCCATGCCTAGGAAATATTTTGCTCTTAGGTCTAGCTGTCCTTTTCCCATACTATTATGCTCATCAATTAAAAAATAACAAAAAAAATCGTATTCCTAAATAGAAGATCAGTGATAAAAAGATAGCTATTTATTCAGAAGTTGTGAGAACTTCTCCAGATATGATTCTCATTCTCAAATAATACAAAGAGAAATCAGAATTGAATTTTTAACAGCATCAAATATACACATGGACCAATAATTACCATAAGGCATGAAGAGGAGGCTGTGACAGCAGGTCACAGAGGTGCTGCTAGAACAAGATTGGGATACGTCCCCCAAAGAGGAAGCCATCTGAGAAGGTTCTGAGGTCTCCTGTGTGAATGAGGAGGCAGTCTGGGGAGTTGGGGGGGATTTGCATGGGTAAAGTCATTTCAAGCATGAAGTAACAAAGTGTGGGGTGGAGGGGAGACATATTGTAGTTTGGTATTAGCATAACTTCTCCTAATAACATGTGCACAGGCTGCAGAAAGGTTTGAAAAGGAAGCTGCTTTTTAAAAGTGTTTTTTAAAAGTGTTTTAGATCATCAGACAGCAGCTGTTTTTTAGAGTGATCATTGAACAGTTATACGCTGCTGAAGAACAGAATTCAAGGCCAGCCAGGTGATCAAGCTAGAAGAGTCGTCAGGAAGCCCTCATCACTGTGACAAGGACCAGAGATGGGTGACAGCACCCCGAGCAGCTCTTACGAACAGAGAGTGGTCACGTGAAGCTCACTGGTTATCCGCCCCACCGTGGGTGGAAAGAGCACAATAAAACAAAGCAGGGAGATTAGTGAGAACGCATTGCATTTGTCCTGACAGAAGATCTGGAGGGCTGAAACCTGCACAGTGAGGATGAAGCTTCGGAGTTTAGCAGTACTTGAGAGTGTTTTGGTTGGACATTGATAATGGAGTATTTGTGTGCGTGTGTGTGTGTGTGTGTGTGTGTGTGTGTGTGGCCCCTCAGTTTTCTGAGACGGAAGATAGAGACAAAAGGCATTTGAAGAGCCTAAGCAACATCCAAGTGGAAATACCCAAAATGCCCCTGGATCTAGAGTCTGAAGGCCAGACCCGGGATACGGAACTGGGAGTCATTAAAATGTCATTCATTAAATCCCAGCGATTGTGTAAGTTTACTCAGAGAAGGCTGAGTCTATGATCCTGAAGGAGGAATACAGTTTCCAAAATCTAATGCTAAAAGTTAGACGTTTTCCCTCAGGTGCAGTGTCATTGAAGCCAAAACATTTAAACATAAACTTCAATAGTTTTATAGAGTTTAACTATCTATTTAGTGAAAAACTTTGCTATTGTACAAAAAGGTCAAGATTAGATTCTTCACATTATCATCCAGTTTGCACTCAGTACACTTGCCAATTACAGTGAGCATTAAACACTGGAAATTTTAGCTATTGTAGTTCCTTGAAAAGCAAGGTGCTCAGAGAAAACCTTGCCCTTTTGGAGATCTGTTAAACTTTTTCAAATGTTTCAAGTAGCTCCCTGTAGAGATAGTTATTGGAATACCATAAAAGTGTCCTATGTGAAAGACTATAATTTTCTGAGTGGTTAGAAAAAAATGGCACATATGAAAAATATTTTTCCTGCTATGATACACAGAATGATTTTATTTTACTTCCAACTGTAACCTAAACAGTAATACCGGTATGATGGAATTTTAATTCTAAATAGTTTCTTTCATGTTAAGATGAATGCCACTAATTTATTTTTTTTCTGAATTGAATCTGCATTAAAGAAAGCCATTTCACAGCAAGCACCTGTATTTAATGATATGGTCGATTATAGTAAATCATTTGTGAAATTGTTCTTTTTCTCACATAATTTTTTTTGTAATTCACTGATCTGTTGAAGGCTTAGATAATGACTTCTATAATGTTTGGTAATGAAAATGCTACGCAACTTTGAAGAAAAATAGCTGATTTTCATTAATTCAGCTTTGTAGCAATATTTTACATAATAATTTGAGAATGTACTATATTTTGTAAGCATACATTAGACAGTTAGTGATATGTCTTTATTATTGCTCCCATTTTATAGCTAGGAAAATTGAGATGCATCAAGAATATGGCACAGATATTCTGGTGAAGGCCACTTTTCCTTTTGTCATTTACAGGATAGCTTCTTTGTTGTATTATACTTAAAGTAAAAGCACAAACCAAGAAGCTCTTGTAGACTGTGTGCACAGGCCTCATCTATACACAGAGATTCCATTTAAATCTGCTATCCAGGGAGCCTGGGAGACTCTATTCATTGTGTCATCTTACACAAAACCAGAAAAACACAAGAGCACTCCTTCTCTTCGAGAAAGATATACTGATTGATACATTTTTAGCAAAATGACAGAATAGGAAGCCCCAGACTTCATTCCTCAAACATATTCTGACTTAACAACAGTATATGGCTCAAAAAGCCTTTATGAGTATTGTAGAAAACAGTTAAGAAGTTGCAGCACCTCAGGGAAGTGCAAAGCCAAGAACAGTTGCATTGAAACAGGTCAGTAAAGCTGTTGCACTTAACCCAGTACCGCAGCTAGTTGCAATCAGTAGAAAACACCCGATTCCCAGCTTCTCCTTCATGAGGGAAAGAGAAGAGTAGAACATACACCCCACCTTCCAGCTTTTCAGGGGGCTGCCCGAGGGACAGGTTCCAGCCTCACCTGGCGTAGCAAGCTGACTCTGCACACCTGCAGCAACCAAAGCAAAGCAGCACGCAGTGGCTTCCTTCGCACCAGAGAACCTCCAGTAACCCAGACAGACATAGGAGGGAGAAAAGCATTATGAGTTCCTGAAAAGAAACTGGTAACCTCTAGTTGGGAAATTATGTGTCAAGCCCATAGCAGATGCATCCCCCAAATGTTTGCGAGGCCACCAGAATGTCTAGGTGGGATGATTGATGAAAGTTTTACCCTGTACAGACAGTACAATGGCTGTAAAGAATCGGAGGGAAGGTATTTTTCCAAACATTCAAATCCCAGACAAACAAAGGCTTATGAAGAAATAAGAAAAAATATATGGTTCAATTAAATAAATTAAATAATTCTTAAAAATGACCTTAAAAATAGAAATCTATGAATTACCTAAGAAAAAATTTAATTTTTTAATTTATATATATATGTGTGTATATATATATATATATATATATATATACACATACTTTTTTTTTTTTTAAAGAGACAGTATCTCACTCTTGCTCAGACTGGTCTCAAACACCTGACCTCAAGTGATTCTCCCACCTCAGCCTCCCAGAATGCTAGGATTACAGGCATCAGCCATCGTGCCCAACCCTAAGAAAGAATTTAAAACAACCATTATATAGATGCTCAGTGAGCTACAAGACAATGCAGACAGACAACTAAACAAATGTAATGATAACCAAAATTAGTAGGAGTGGCCACAATTTTACCAGAACAAATAGACTTTGAGGCAAAAATTATCACAACAAAGAGGGATATTGTATAATGATAAAAGGGTCAGTTAACTAGGAAAATATGACAGTTATGAATATATGTGCACCCAACATTGGAGCACCCAAATATATGAAGCAAAAATTGAAAGAATTGAAGGAGAAAAAATAGATATAACATAATAATAGTAGATTTCCATGCCTCATTTTAAATAACGGATAGAATAGCCAGACAGACAATATTGAAACAGAAGACTTCAACACCATGATGGATCAACTGGACCTAACAGATACATTCAGTGCACTTCACTCAACACAAGATACACATTCTTTTCAAGAGTACATGGAAAATTCTTGAGAATATATCACATATTAGGCCACAACATAAGTTTTAACAAATTTAAGACTTAACCATATATCTTTTCCAATCACAATGGAATGAACTTAGAAATAAATGGGTAAAGAAAAACTGAAAGTTCACAAATATGTGGAAATTAAACAACAGCATATGGGTTAAAGTGAAAATCACAAAGGAAATTAGAAATTATTTTGAGAGAAATAAAAATTCAAACACAACATACCAAACTTATTAGATGCAGTAAAAGTAGTGCTAAGAGGGAAATTTATAGTGGCAAACATCTACAATAAAAAAGAAGAAACATCTTAAATCAACAACTTATCTTTACACCTCAAGGAACTAGAAAAACAGGAACAAACTAAATGTGATGTTAGTAGAAGGCAGGGAATAATAAAGATTAAAACAGACATAAATGAAATAGAGAATATAAAAAGAATGACAAAATAAAAGGAACTAAGAGAGTTGCTTTTTGAAAATATTGAAATAAAATTAGCAAACCTTTAGCTAGACTAAGAGAAAAAAAAAAGATTAAAAGAAAAGCAGAAACAAAAGAGGAAACATTACAATTGATGCCATAGTAAGAAAAAGAGATTAATATAAAAGATTAATATAAACAATTATATGCCAATTATTTTGTATATCCTAGAAGATATGGATAAACTTCTAGAAACATACAACCTATCAGGATTGAATCATAAAGGAGATTAAATCAGGAATCAAAACCTTTCCAACAATGTAAACCCCAGAACCAACTGGCTTCACTGGAGAATTCTGTCAAACATATAAAGAAGAATTAGCACCAATCCTTTCCACATTCTTCTTAAACATGAAATAGGAAAGAACACTTCCTAACTAATTCTATGAGAACATTACCCTGATATCAAAACCATGTAAAGATATAAGTATAGACCAACATCCCTGATGAATATTGATGCAAAATTCCTCAACAAAATGTTATCAAACCAAATTCAATAGCACATTAAAAGGATAACACATTATAATCAAATATGATTTAATTCTGGAATGCAGAGATAGTAAAACATGAAATCAATTAATACAATACACTACATTAACAGAATAGAGAACAAAAACCACAGCAGCATCTCACTGATGAGGAAAAAACTCTTTTAAAGCTCAATGCCCTTTCATGATAAAACCACTCAACAAATTAGGAAAAGAAATAAATTACCTTAACATAATAACTGCCATATATGAAAGGTCCAAAGCTAACATCATATTCAAAGGTGAAAAAGCAAAAGCTTTTATTTTAAGAACAGGAACAGGGCAACAAGGCCACTCTCACCATTTCTATTTAGCATGATACTGGGAGTTTCAGCCAGAGCAATTTAGTGAAGGAAAAAAGGCATCTAAATTAGAAAGGAAAGAAAAAAGAAAAAGTATTACTATTTGCAAATGATATGATCTTATTTGTAGAAAACACCGAAGATTCCACAAAAATAACTGTTAGAACTGATGAACAAATTCAGCTGCATTGCACGATGCATAATCAACATGCAAAAATCGGCTACATTTTATACATAACAATCAGCATTCCTAAAAGAAAATTAAGAAAACAATCTAATTTTCAAAAGCATCAAAATGAATAAAATACTAGGAATAAATTGAACCAAAGAGGCAAAAGACTTGTACACTGAAAACAACAAAACATTAATGAAAGAAATTAAAGACAAAGCAATCAAATGGTAATACACCCCATGCTCATGCATTGGAAGACTTGATATTGTTAAAATGTCTGCACTACCAGAAGTGATCTTCATATTCACTTCAATACTTAAGATCCTAGTGGAATTTTCTCCCCAAATGCAAAAAATCCAAAAAATTTAGGAATTTCTCCTAAAGTTCACGTGGAATGTTAAAGGACAACAAATAGGCAAAACGATCTTGAGAAAGGAAAACAAAGCTAGAAGCCTCACATTTCCTGATTTTAAAACATTACAAAGGTATAGGAATCAAAAAAGTATGGTATCAGCATTAAAATAGACACATAGCCCAATGGAGCAGACTATAGACAACCTAGAAATAAATCTTTGCATATGTAGTCAAACGATCTTAAGGGTGCCAAGGCTATGCAATGGGGAAGAGATAGTATCTTTAATAAAGTATGGGAGGAAAACTGGGTATCTATATACAAAGGAAAGAAGTTGGACCCTTATCTTTTACCGTATAAGAAAATTAACCTAAAAGAGATTAAAGACCTAAGTATAAAATCAAAAACTATAAAAACAACAGATAAAAATGTAGGAGAAAAGCAAAGATGATAGTGCAGACTACATTTTGGCAATGATTTCTTGGATATGATCCTAAAGGCACAGGCAGTAATATAAAAAATAGACAAATGTGACTATATCAAACTTAAAAACTGTGCAGCAAAGGAAACAATCAGCAGAGTGAAAAGGCAACCTACAAAATAGAAGAATATATTTGCAAAGCATATACCTAATAACAGA
The DNA here is from genome assembly GCF_020740605.2 of Lemur catta. Classification (NCBI taxonomy): domain Eukaryota; kingdom Metazoa; phylum Chordata; class Mammalia; order Primates; family Lemuridae; genus Lemur; species Lemur catta. Next base: position 99,864,400 of record NC_059136.1, on the reverse strand, counting down.
TTAATACTCAGAATGTACAACTCAACAACAAAAAAACTTGATCAAAAAATGGGGAAAGCTGTTTCTCCAAAGAAGATATACAAGTGGCCAGAAGCATAAGAAAAGATGCTATACATTACTAATCATCAGGGAAATGCAAATCTAAACCACAATGAGGTATCACCTTACACCCATTGGAATTGCTGCTATCATAAAAGCAGAAAGTAATATGTGTTGGCAAGGATGTGGAAAATTGCAATCCTGGTGCACTGTATGTAAAAGTAAAATGTAATGTAAAAATAAAATTTTAAATGATTTCTTAAAAAATTAAAAATTGAAGTACCAGCAAATAAAAATTGAACTCTTGGTTTCAGTGGGATCTAGCAATCCATTTTTGGACATATACGCAACAAAATTGAGAACAGGATCTCAAGGAGCTATTTTCACACCCATATTCATTGCAGCATTATTCACTATAGCCAAGAATTGGAAGCAACTGAACTGTTCATGGACAGATGAATGGGTAAAGGAAATGTGATATATACATATAACGGAATTTTCTTCAGCCTCAAAAAAGAAGTACATCTTGCATATGTGAAAACATGGATGGTTTTTGAGGACATTTTGCTAAGTGAAATAAGCCAGACACAAAAAGACAAATACTGCATGACTCCACTTACATGAGGTAAGTCAAACTCCTAGAGGCTGCTCTGGGCAGTTCCTTCTGGATAAAAAGTTAGTGCCTTAGTGCCTCTCCTTCGGCTTTTTTTTTTGTGTGTGTGGGTTTTTATTATTTTAATTTTTTTCTTTTTGCCTTTTAAAATATTTTAATAGATTTAGGGGATACAAGTTAAATTCTGTTACATGTATATATTGTATAGTGGTCAAATCTGGGCTTTTATGGTACCCATCACCCAAATGAGTGTCCATTATACTCCATAGGTAATTTTTCATCCCTTACTCACTCCCACTCTCACCTCTTTGAGTCTCTGATGTCTGTTATACCATTCTGTGCGTTCTTGCATAGTCATGGTTTAGCTTCTACTTATAATGAGGAAATGCGGCATTTATTTTTCTGTTTCTGAGATATTTCATTTAGGATAATGGCCTGCACTTCCATCCAAGTTCCTGCAAAAACACATTATTTCATTTCTTTTTTATGGCTGTGTAGCACTGCATTGTATGTATTCCAGATCTTTGCATTGTGAATTATGCTTCAATAAACATATTAGTATAGGTATCTTTTTGATATAATGTTATCTTTTTGGGGGGAGGTAGATACCCAGTAGTGGGATTGCTAGATTGAATGGTGGATCTACTTTTAATTCTTTGGGAAATCTCCATACTGATCTCCATAAAGGTTGTACTAATTTACATTCCCATCAAAAGTGTATAAGCATTCCCTTTTCACCACATGTGTGCTGACATCTATTATTTCTTGGCTTCATAGTAATGGCCATTTTAATTGGAGTAAGAGGTTATTTCATTGTGGTTTTAATATGCATCTTTCTCATGATTAGTGATGTTGAGCATTTTTTCATATGTTTGTTTGCCATTTGTATATTTTCTTTTGAAAAATGCCCATACATGTCATTTGCCTACTTTTTAAAGGGGTTATTTTTTTCCTTGTTGAGTTGTTTGAGTTCCTTGTAGATTATGGATATTAATCATGTGTCACAACTGCCCGTATGACATTCACATATTTTGTGAATATTTTCTCCTGTTACTTAGGTCATCTATTTACTCTTTTTATTATTTCTTTGGATGTGAAGAATATTTTTAATTTAATTAAGTTCCATTTGTCTATTTTTGTTTTTGTTGTATTTGCTTTTGGGGTCTTACTCCTAAATTTGTTGCCTAGGCTAATGTCCGGAAGAGGTTTTTCTAGGGTTTCTTCCAAAATTTGTATGCTTTCAGGTCTTACATTTAAGTCTTTAATCCATCTTGAGTTAATTTTTGTTTCTTGTGGGAGACAGGGATCCAGCTTCATTCTCTGCATATGGCTTTCCAATTTTTCCAGGATGATTTATTGAATAATACATCCTTTCCTCAACATGTTTTTGTTTGCTCTGTTGAGGATCAGTTGGTTGTAGGTATGTGGTTTTCATTCTGTGTTCTCTATTCTGTTCCATTGGTCCATGTGTCTATCTTTATACCAGTGCCAGTACCATGTTATTTTGGCAACTATAGCTTTGTACTATAATTTGAAGTCAGGTAATGTGATGCCACCAGTTTTGTTCTTTTGTTTAGGATTGTTTTGGCTATTTGGGCTCTATTTTGGTTCTGTATGAACTTAGAATTGTCTTTTCAAATCCTGTGAAAAATGACATTGGTATTTGAATAGGAAATACATTGAATTTGTAGATTGTTTTGGGCAGTATGGCCATTTTAACAATATTTGTTTTTCTGATCAATGAATATGGGATGTTTCCCATTTGTTTGTGTCATCTACAATTTCATCAGTGATTTGTAGTTCTCCTTGTAGAGATATTTGACCTCTTTGGTTAAGTATATTCCTAGATATTTGGGGTTTTTTTGTAGCTACTGTAAATGGGATTGTGTTCTTGATTTGGTTCTCAGTTTGGTTCTAATTGGTGTAAAAAATAGTATTGATTTTTGTACATTGATTTTATAACCTGAGACTTTGCTGAATTCATTTATCAAATCTAGGAGTCTTTTGGAAGAGTCTTTAGGTTTTTCTGGGTATAAGATCATATCATTTCTGAATCTGTTTATTTGGATCTCTGCTCTTCTTTTCTTAGTCCAGCTAGTGGTTTATTGATATTGTCCATTTTTTTGAAATGCCAACTTTTCATTTTGTTGGTGCTTCATATTGGTTTTTTTGGTCTCTAATTTATTTTTGCTCTAGTATTTGCTGTTTCTTTTATTTTGCTACTTTGGATCTGATTTGTTCTTATTTTTCTAGGTCCTTGAGGTGCAATGTTAGGTTGTCAATTTGTGATCTTTCTACTCTTTTGATGTAGGTATTTAATGATATAAACTTTTCTTTTAGCACTTCATTTTCTGTATCCCACAGGTTTTAGTATGTTATGTTTTCATTCATTTCAAAATTTTCATTTTTATTTCTTCATTTACCTAATGGTTTTTCCAGAGTATATTGTTTAATTTCCATGTATTTGTATAGTTTCTTAGTTCGTTTTTGTAATGATTTCTAACATTATTCCACTGTGGTCTAAGAAGATGCTGATATGATTTCTTTTTTTAATTTCTCAATACCTGTTTTGTGGCCTAACATGTGATCTATCTTGGAGAGTGTTCCATGTGCTGATGAAAAATAGTATATTCTGTAGTTGTTAGATGAAATGTTCTATAAATTTCCACTCAGTCCATTTGGTCTAAAACCAAACTTAAGTTCAATGTTCCTTTGTTGATTTTCAGCTTTGGTAACCTACCTGTTCCTGTAAGTGGAGTGTTGAAGCCCTTCACTATTATTGTGTTGCTGTTTATCTCTTTCTTAAGGTCTAATAATAATTATTTTGTGCTCTGATGTTGGGTGCCAATATATTTAGGATTGTTATATCATCTTGCTGAATTGATCCCTTTATCATGATGCAATGACTTTTGTCTTTTTTTACTGCTTTTGAAGCATTTAATCCATTTACATTCAAGATTAATATTGATGTGTGAGGTTTTATTCTTGTCATATTGTTAATTGTTTTCTACTTGGTTTATTAAATGCTTTCCTTCTTTTTCTCTGGGTGTTTTCTTTTTGTTGTTTTTTTTTTCCTTTGTGGTTTGCTGAACTTCTGTCATGTTGCCATTTGACTCCTTTTTTTCTTTCTGTGTGTGATTGTTTCATTATACCTTGGAGTTTCCTCTTTTGTGTGTTTTGTGATGCCAAATATTGTCCTTTCGTTTCCACATTTAAGACCCCTTAGGCTATTTTCTGTATGGCCAGTCTACTGGTGACTAATTTTCTCAGTATTTGCTTGTCTGGGAAAGACCATTTATCCTTCATTTATGAAGTATATTCTGGAAGGATATAAAATTCTTGGCTGCAGTTTTTTTCTTTCAGCATTTTGACAATGTCATCCCATTCTCTTCTGGCCTATAAAGATTGCTACTGAGAAGTCCACTGTTAGTCCAATGGTGTTTCCTTTGTAGATAACTAGATGATTTTCTGTTGCTAATTTTAAATTTTTTTCTTTCACTTCAGACATTCTGAATGTGATATGCTGTGTTGAAATCTCTTTGACAATGTATTTGCCTGGGGATTCCTGGGCCTCCTGTTTCTAAATGTTTAACTATTTTACTAGTCTCGGGAATTTTTCATCAATTATTTTCTTAAATAGGTTTTCTAAACATTTAGATCTCTCTTCCACCTTAGGAATACTGATAATTTGTAAGCTTGGTTGCTTTGTGTAGTCCCAGACATCTTGAAGGCTTTGCTCATTCTATTTTATTCTTTTTCATTATTTTTATCTGACTGGATTATTTCAGAAGACTTGTTTTCAAGTTCTGAGATTCTTTCTTCTGCTTGGTCCTGTCTATTCTTGAAGGTTTTGAATATGTTTTGCATTTCCTTCAATGAATTTTTCAGGTCCAGAATTTTTGTATTTTTTTAATGTATCTATATCTCCTTGGTAAATTTCTCATTCATATCCTGAATTGATTTTCTGATTTCTTTGTATTGGTTTTGAGATTTCTCTTTCATCTCATTAAGCTTCTTTAGAATCAATATTTGGAATTCTGTATCTGGCATTATGAGGAATTCTTTTTGTTTGGTATCTGTTGCTGGGCAACTGTGGTGTTTTGGTGGTGTTATATTTCCTTGCATTTTCACATTTTCTGTGTCCTTCCATTGATATCTGTGCATCTGTTGTAGCAGTCACTTGTTCCAATTTTTTGAAATTGCTTTCAAAGGATAGAATTTTTTCCTGAACATGTATAGAAATTGTTAGTTGAATAGGATACTTTGGCTTTGCTTTTGGGTGCCTATAGGCATGTGATCTTTGTGTGATATCTTTGGCAGTACACAGAGTCAGTAGTATCTGTTATTTCCTTGATGAGTTAGGGTACAGTTATTAGATGTGGCTGTGGTAAAGTTTTGCTGGGGACTTTGATGATAGCTGACCCAGTCTATGGGACATAATAGTGACTGCAGAAGGCTAAGTTTTCCTGATTTTAGGCCCCAGAGCAGCTTATTCTGGTAGCAGTGCTATTGTGTCCTGGAGGGCCAATTCTTGGGCCTTCAGGTAGCTTTCTCGGAAACTACTAGTTGGAGCAGAGGACCAGGTATGTGGGTGTGTTCTCAGGCCCCTAAACAGCTGGTGTCATGTATGTGGTGGCAGTAGCAGTTGTGGAGCCACCTAGTAGGACTTAAGTGGTCTATGTTGATGTTGTTTGTAGCCGCAGTGGATTGTGAAGGCTATTCACCAGTCCCACAGCTGCTTGTAACAGGGTGATGGGTTTTGTCCTAAGTGTGCTTAGGAGAGCTTTGTCTCCTTGGTCCCTTCCCAGACAATTCACAGCTGCAGGCATCTCATTTTGAACTCTGACTGAGGGTGGGGCACTGCCCAAATTAAATTCCTCAAATGGTGCCTTGGGCCTTTGACCACAGAGGGTGGGGCCCCTCTAGGCAAATAGCATGGGCAAGATATTGGGGTGAGTGCTGTCTGCTTGCATCTTGGTCTCTCAGTAGCCCAGAGCAGGGCAGTGGGAATTTTCCTAGGTGTATGTAAGAAAGCTTGGGCCCCTCTGTCCCTCCTCAGTGGTGTAGCACATACAGCTGCCCTCTCCTCCAACTTTGTTTCTCACCTGTTTCCTTAAGCCTAGTGAGAGTTCTCCTCTCCACATGTGCCTGGTTACCTATGTACAACCTCTTTTCTGCTCACATCCTGCACTGGCAACACCAGATTCATCTTCAGTAGGACATCTTGTTCCACACCAGAGTACTCAGACATCCTCTCCTGGACATGTGCTCTGATGGCCCGTAGACACTAGCAGCATCATCAAGATCAGCTTCCTAGTTTCACAAGGCCAGGGGATGTGCCAATAAAAATTTGTTGGAAAAAATAAAAGAATAAGGAGCATATGAGTTGGCTCTAAAAGGAGAGTTAGATCTGGAGATAAGAATAAATGGCGTTCGATTAGGGAAAACCAATGTGAGTAAAGGTACTGGAAAGATATGCAGTTGGAGATGATCCATGAATATTTTTGTTGGAGATTTTTGGGAGATATCATCTTTTCAGAGGTAATCAAGTTAAAATAAGACATGCGAGTGGGCCCTAATCCAATATGACTCGTGTCTCATAAGAAGGAGAAATTTGGACACAGAGACAGATGCATAGAGAGAGGCTATGTAAAGAGAGAGGATTAGAGTGACAGAGTGATGTGTCTACAAGCCAAGGATTTATGCTGATTGCCATCAAACCACCAGAAACTAGGAAGAGGCAGAAAGGATCTATCCTCTACAGTTTCGGAGGAGCATGGCCCAGCTAACACGTTAATTTTAGACTTCTAGTCTCCAGAAGTGTAAGACAATAATATTTTGTTATTCTAAGCCACTTAATTTGTGGTACTTTGTTATATCAGCTCTAAGAAATTAATAAACGATGCACACTTAAATAACATTTCATCTCTGAGAGATTTTTTATCTGTAAAATGGAGATAAAATAATAATAAGTATATTTTTTATTAAAAGGGTTATTAGGGTAATAAAATGACACAATATGTGCTGAAGTGAGTGTGTGTGTCCTATGTGCATGTACATTTTTAAGCATAAGTATATGAAAATATGTGCCAAAGTGTGTGTGTATGTTTACATACATATAAATATACTTTTACATACATGTGTTGTGTACATATGTATACATAATGTATTCTAATATGGATAGTACTTGAAGAAATTTTTCTTGGTCTTTCCTGGAAGGCAGGAGCAGGAATTTATTTTTTCATTTTTATATCCTCATTTCACCTCACTTGGGTCTTCTACCCAAGGGAAAATTGGGGTGGATGCTCAATAATCAATGCATATTGGCTGAATTATATCCACAATTTGGGTACCTATCAACAGGTAAATATTACAGATGTTAAATTTTTTCTCAGAATTAGTGTTAAAGGTATAATAGATTTAGAGCTGTCATCATGGAACAGCATATATCAAGTTAGAACTTACTTTAAATAGGAATATTTTATTTACATTGTGGTTGGGAGGGTAGATTTTCACAACACTTTAGGTTGAAGATGGAAAAAGGTCTACCTTTTTTAGTCATATTACACCATGTGTCTGTTCCTGGCATATCACTATTCTAAGAGTCCTTGAAGCACATAGAAATTTTAGGTGAGTTGTTTACAACTAATAAGTAGTAATTTGCTAATTTTCAGAGTTATTAATGACCTTAACAAAATAAATTTCCTGTCTTCAGTTATAGAATTAGAACAAAACCACATGCTTAACTTGAATTTATTTTAAAATGATCATTTATTTTATATTACTGCACTGTTAGTTACTGAACACTTGGAGTTTTAAAAAACATTATGCAAGAATTAACTATTATGATTATATCTGTCAATTTTATTTTGGGTTAGGGTACATTCAAACTGTTTTTGAAGATACTATGATAATAACAATATAGAATTGGTGACAAGAAGACGTAAAAAGATATGATGGAATTTTATTATTGATGTTTTACTTCTTTGTGTAGAATTTAACAAGAAGTAAAAGAGTAATATTTAGCTTAAAAACAACTTTTTTCATTGCTTTTAACATAGTCTGTAAAAGCAATAATTTTCTGGCTATTATAATTAAACTTGCCCTTAACTTCTGCAAAATGTTTAAAAAAGTAACATGTATATATTATAACATAATTTTAAATATTTTCTTCTGTTTAATGATCTAGTCTTACTCTATGAATCAAAGTAAAATTTTAAAAAGTAAGAGATCAATGCAAGTGTAAGGAGTAAAAAATTCAAGCAATGCCCATCCCTGTTCACATGGTTTCACAGCAGGATGTACAACAGCAGCTATAGCCATAAATTATAAATAATGTAATGTATGTTCCAGAGTCATAATACATTCCTCTCTTCTTAAATGAAGTACATAAGTACCTTTCTTTTCACTATGTGTTAAAATTGAAGGCATCATTTCATTTCATTTTTTTTTTTTTTTTGCAAAAAAAAGAAACCGGAAAAACAAGTAATAATATGTCAATATGAGAAAATTCATGGGAAAATGACAAAACAACTATAAAAGTGTAGAAAAGTGTAGCTGCCCTGTCAAAACCAGTGTTTTATTCTTTGTCTTCATGTGTGATAGACAATTATTTGCTTGGCTTTCTCAAACCTAGTCCACTAAATTGTGGTATTAAATAGAGTCTGTGGTAATTATAGACTATGTGGTGACCTTCCCTTAATTTCTGCTTGGAAAAGCCCCACATTCTTGCTCTTTGAACCTTTCTGTGAGATGTTTCCTCCAGAACCAGAAATAGAAATGTCACCAAATTCATTATACTGATAAATACATGTAAAATAATAAATCACATATATTATATAAATATTTTAAAAATTGACCAAGTGTCTTTCTTTAAATCATGCTAAATACAGTTGTAAATACATCTGCTAACCTCTTAACTTTCAAGACATTTTTGATCCATAGTAAATTCTTTGAAAATTTTGAGTGACTTTTAATGTCCAGGCCAATGTATAATGACTACCTAAAACTCTAAATACTAGTTTGTGCATATTTACTTTAATTGGACCAATATCATTCGGGTCTGATTTATCCTTTTTAGCTGTCCATACACATCAATTCATCAAGACAAGTGTCAAATACCCATTTCATGATAATACCAATGAGTCAACAAGTATTTTTTCTTTAAATTAATTCTTTCAAAAGCCCCAAAATTCTGGTGTGGGGATTGGGATCAAAGTGTCTGGGAAGGCAGTCAAAGTTATGTGATTGAAAGGGATTAAATATAACATTATATTAATATATAGAAAGTGCCAAATATTATTTGATTATAAAGCTGTCATCTCTAAGGAGACATGTGTTAGAGTAATGACTCAATGAACTCTCATTTTAATATATTTCTTTTTTTTAATCAAATTTATTTATTTATTTATTATTATTATTATTTTTATTTCAGCTTAGCATCATGGGGGTACAAAAGTTCAGGCCACATACACTGCCCATGTCCCGCCCATCTCCCCAAGTCAGAACTTCAAGCGTGTCCATTCCCCAGACAGTGTGCATTGCACTCATCATGTAGGTACACCACCATTCCCTCCCCCCACCCCCCATCCCCCTGAGTCAGAACATTCAAGCATGACCATTCCCCAGACGGTGTGCAACGCACTCATCATGTAGTTATACACCCATCCCTTCTCCCCACCGCCCATCTCAGTCTGATACCCAGTTGGTGTTATTCCCAAATGTGCACTTAGGTGATGATCAGGGAAACCAATTTGCTGATGAGTACATGTGGTGCTTGTTTTTCCATTCTTGGGATACTTCACTTAATACAATGGGTTCCAACTCTATCCAGGAGAACAAAAGGGATTCCATATCAGATTCAAGTAGACCTACCATTTGATCCAGCAATCCCATTATTGGGCATCTACCCAGAGGAGCAAAAGTCATTGTATAAAAAAGACACCTGTACCCGAATGTTTATAGCAGCACAATTCACAATTGCAAAGATGTGGAAACAACCCAAATGCCCATCAATACATGAGTCGATTAGTAAATTGTTGTATATATTTCTTATCTGAAGCACATTTCTTAGTGTTTCTTCACCAGCTGTGTCCTATTGGCACTGAATCTGGCCACTCCATGGTGGCACTTTCTCAGTCAGTGTGAGCAGTGCTTTTCACCTCTAGATAGTAGTCCTAGTAGCAAACTAACTTTACTTGTCTGCAGTGACAATTCCATTCACACTGAAATTACAAAAGTAAAATAACTCTTTTAACGTGATCATTGGGACAATTTAACTGTGAGTTATTATTGGCCTCAGTACTTGGTTTAATATAAATTATAATCACAGTCATAGGGTATAAGATTGCAAAAGCACAGTTTGATCTGATGAGGAAAGTTGCTCTATACATAAACAATTGGATTCTTTATCTGGATATATTAGGTTCCTTTATTTTTTATGAGTCATTGAAACATGGTTTTACTTTTCGAGTAATACACACATCTTGCATCGTAGCTAGTTAGCTGAGAAGAATTTGTATCCCAGATCTTGCTCATTTGTGTGGAAAGTTTGAACTTTCTGGAACTACAAGGCCTTAATATTTCTTGCTTTCTAATTTATAGATAGTGACTTCTCTGTAAGCATTTCTAACTATTAATGAGTTATAACTCTATATGTGTGTATGAGTTAAATGTAGATTCATAAACTAATACATAACAAGTTTCTCTTAGCCTCATCCATTTGTGGGTAGAATTGTACTCATATTTCAAATAATCACTCAAATCTCACTGGTTTTTGTCTCAAAAGGCACCTAAGACTCCAAAAATGTCCTCTACCTTTCTAGCAGCGCAAGCACAGAAAGACCAAACCCCTGGGGGAGGACAGGAAGCGGCTGGACCTGGGCTCGGACTTGCCCACTTCCGGCTGCGGATCTGCCACTTCCACCAGCCGCCTCTACCCCAGCAGGAAGTGACTTTGTTCCTGGCCTCCCTACTCTCTCATCACTTCTCTATTTCTGTGTCTTACGACTTCTGTCAGACACTCCTGCCAAACTCTGCTGCACAAGGCTGCCTGGACTCTCATTCTCAAGGACCAGTCAGTTCCCAGGTCCCTGGGAAAGTGTCTGGGGCTGCCTTGTTTCCTTCCCTTCTGAACAGTGCAGGTAAGTGGTGCTGTGTACACCTCAGTATCACGGCTCCTGCACCATTCTCTTTCTCTAAGTGCCTTTCTTCTGCAGCACCCAGAGTCACAGCATGGCTCTGAGAGCAATTGTGCTGAGACCCTCTCTCCCTGGTGTCAGTTTCTCATGAGACATAAATGTCTGTGTGTCTGCCCCATCAGTTTTCCTGAATGCCCATACACATAGAAGCCTAAATTCAGACATGGTAGGATCTGTTACACACCTATCTGTATATATTCAAAGATAGATAGTGCAACTCAGTTTTCTTTCTTCTCTTTTCACCACGATTCTCAATCTATTCTGTTGCTGCTGAAAAAAGAAGGAGGAGGAGGAGGGGGAGGGGGAGGGGGAGGGGGAGGGGGAGGAGAAGAAAACAAAAATCCAGACAAACAAGCATTTGCTACAGTGAATTAAAAACCTCAGAACATTGTAACTTACCATGAAAAATTTGAAACACAGGAAACTTTCTGAAGGCTCAAAATTAAGCCATTTGGTCTAATCTAATTATCTTCCACTGTTTGATGGCTACCAGGTGGATTTATGTCACTGCTAACTGATGGGAAATTTTGAATTGGGCTCATGGACAACAGTAGAATAAACAGAGAGAAATCAGAGAAAAACCAACTCCAATGTGAAAAATATTCTGAGGTTATATTATTGTTATTAAAGAGACTACGTTTCCTGCAAACATAGTAGTTTACATTTAAAAACTCTGATTCCTGTTGGATTGTCATATGTACATTCATTGTCAGTGCATCACTCAAGTCATTCTTGGATACACTGCAGTGACAACTGCAAAATCTCAGTGGCTTAAGAAATTGAGTGTCTCACTCAACATGCATGCAGGGCTAACAGAGCTTTCACCATCTGAAACACCACCAATCACAGAGAGAAGAGACATTTAGCAAATCATGCAATAGCTCCTAAAACTTTATGCCTAGCTACAAAGAGGTAGAGAGGTATAAGAATATTGATAAACAAGCCACCGACTTCCACAGTTTGTCATTCAGGTGATCAAATAAATTCATAGCACCTTAATACTAGTTATCAATCAATTCTCACAGTCTTGTGAGTCACCTATATGCTGTTTTCTACACAGGCACAAAAATGAGATGGGCCAAATGACTTGTCTGAAGTGTGAAATAAACAGAAACCATCCAAATGAGAAAAGCAAGACTACTGATTCAGAGCACGCTGTAGCGAGGGGCAGCCACCCCACTGGCTTTGGCAGACACTCTGAGGCAGGGAGGCAAGTGGGAAAGCTTTACAGGGGACAAAGGGCTGGTCTCCAGTGTGTGCTGACTGGAGGCTGTTGGCGTGGCTAGCTAGAAGAGGGGCATCTCGTGGGATGGGTTGGGGAAGTGGATTTAGCTTTCTCTGGTTGATGGTAAGTTGAAGGAGGTGGGTGGAGGAGGTAACAAATGTTGACCAAGTTCTGAGTTGCACAGGCTGTAGCTGGGCTTCCTGGACCGGCCACAGCAGAGGCTGTGGGTCAGAATTCTGTTATAATGCATGGCCTGGTCTTTGATCACATTAATATTGAGTCTCTCAATACCTTTAAGGCATGTTCATGAGTCATGGGCCAAAGCAAGTCACTTGTCCTTGAATCACTTTGTGGTGAGGGAGAAGTTAAATGCTGACTCACGGCTACCATAGTCAGTGATGAAGACTCAAGAACAGCTTTTAAAAGCACGATGTATCTTCTCATGAATTTTGTAACAAGAGACAGTTCTAGTAGTTACTTGCATACAAACTTATGTTGATCTATTTCTTGGCATGGACAGATGTTCTATCCCTTATCTACATTTTTTTCTGGTACAGAGGCAGAGAAATTTTCATTTCATACTTAACAGTCAATATCAAACCCTCTTTACAAGCAAAAATCTGTAAATCTGCATGCTAAAAAATACATCTGTGTATTTTTATCTAATTATATGTGTGTATTTATATATGTATTCATATATGTATTTAGATATGCAATTATACATGTATACATATATATGTACACATACATACACATGCACACACATGCACATAATTAGATCAAAGACCATTTACCATGTAGGTTGTTGCTAATCATTCATTCCATCATTTTGGCTCTACAGAATTTAGACCATGAGATAGATCATCTGAAATAAAGTTTTTAAACATGGCATAGTCCATTCACAGTAAATAGGTAATTTAGCATAATGCAAAAATTGTCTTTTATAAGACAATATATTATATTTAGTAAAAAAACAAAATATGGACATATGCATTATGTAATTTTTGCATTTCTTTTATAAAGTCAATACAACACACAAAATTTTAGTTATAATTTTTACTATTGATGATTTTCCCCTTTAACCATATTGGTTATATAATTTGACACATATCACAGATCAATAAGGGAATAGCAAATGCTCTCATATTAAATAGTGGAGATTAAACTATTCATTATCAAATGATGCATATTTTAAACAGAAACCTTAATTTTACAAAAATCGTCAAAATATGAAATAATGATGCAGTTATGGTGCCTAAAAGTGTAATATTCGCAGGGTATGGATGACATATCTGTAACTCTGTTTCTAGACCTGTTGTCCCCCGAGGATACACCGACTGTTCTCTCTCAAATACTGCAGACACCAAGCACCCTACAGACCTGCTGTTCGCTAGCACTGGCCCCCTGGCTACAGGCGCCCTGTGGCGCACCCTGCGATCGATTGGGCCCTTCACTCTGACAGCCTCCCCTCTGGGCCTGTGCGCCCTCTCCTCCTGGTCCCAGTCCCTGTCTGCTGTGGTGCCACACCCAAACCCTCCTCAAGTAGGAGACTTCTTGGTGTCTCTGATCCTCTTTCTCTGTAGTCTTTCTCTTTTTGGAAAACTTCAACTATTTCCATGCTTTTAACTCTAATCTCTGAATTCATGTTTCCCAAACTTCAATAACATAAGACTCACCTGGGAAACTTGTTCAAAATGTACACATCTTGGCCAGAGTTGTCAATCAAGGCACGAGCTTTTCCCTCCCCCTGACTAGACTTACCCACAGCGTACTTGATATTTTTATGTGGGCATTTCAGAGGCAAATCAAGTGAAGTATGTGCAAAAGAAAATTCTTTACTATGGTGAGGATGTCCCACAAACTCTGGTCCTTTCTTCCTTTCTAAGCTCATTCCATCCCTCTCCTCCATCCCTTCACTGTACTCCACGGTATGTCAAGGCCATGGTCTTTATCCACATTCCGTACTTCGTCAGTTGTTTGTTTACTTATTCACCGTCTCTGTGCCAACAATACTGTACAAGCACTTGACCGCAAAGATCGAGTTTGCCTTCTTTCTACTGTGTATGCAGTGCCCTCAACACAGAGAAGGTGTAGTCAGTAACGGTCAAAGGACAGGAAGGAGGGAGGGAAGGAAGGGAAGGAGGAAGCCAGTAGAGCGGGAGGGAAAAAAGGAAGAGGAAGGGAAGGAGGGAGGGGCTTGTCTTCCATACACAATTCATCATCAAAACTTGCTCTTTATTTTAGCATTCCTCATGTCCCTTTCCCTCTTCATTGTTTTTCCATGCTAGTTTTATCCAGTTCTTTAGCAGCTTAAACTTACATAGCTAAATAATTTGTTCAGATGCTGATCCTTTCTTGTTGTTGATGCAGTAAGATAGGAGAAGAAATGGAAAAAGTTTTCTTCCAAATGACTAAATCTTTAGTTTAGAATTTTGACCTTCCTTGCCCCAGGGTAAGTCGTAGCATTAGTATAACTCTTATGTTCAAATCCTTCCGGAATGCATCCTCCGAAGAGAGTCTGGTGAAGCAAGCCTGAGATTCATAACAACCCAGTAGATGGAAATAAAGCCAATTTTAACTAAGCTAAAATATAATGGCTCTTGTCCTGGAGTATCATAGAGGAAATCTATATCTATTACCCTGAATATCCAATTAACTTTTTAGAAGATATTTTTGCTTCTAGCGATCACGTATATCATATAACTAACAAATAACCACAGTTATTTGCAGTGTCCAGGGTTTTTCTAAGACAAGAAGGCTGCAAGATATCACAGAGGTAGCTCTGGACAGGAATCTGAGACCAATGGGTATCTCATATGATTATTATAATAACTTAATGTTACTATAGGAAAAGCATTGAGGAAGTGCTCATTAACTATTAGTCACTAACTCAATTTAGAGTTCTTAATTTCCATATCTGGCCTTAACCATGTTTATTTTAAGGTTTCCCTAAGTCCTTATACAACACTAATACCTTTCTCTCAATTTTGTTATTACCCATTATACTACACCATGTTCCATTTTAAATAGTAATTATTACTGGGATTATAACAATTATAAAATGGTAATTATATGTTACTAACAAGTCATTCTTTTCAGTAAGTCTCCTAAAGTCTTTTTATTAAACAAGTCATGATGTTAATTGTATCTGCTGATTACAACTTGTATTTATTGTCCGTTTTCCTCTTCAGGGTTTGCACTAAACTATGCGATCTTTGAGAACTCTGTCCCATCCTCTGGTCTCACTGATGCCACACGCTCACCAGTGCCAAGAAATCTGGCATCTTGTGACTTGGTCTTTTCAAATAAAGGTGAACAGTACCAGTAAATTAAAATTTATCCAAAGGATAAATAAGGTACAAGATCTTCCACATAAATATCCCCCAAATGAATATTAATTTGAGATGACTATGACTTGCAAAATAATATTAAAATTATTTTAGCCTATATAGATAGCTATTTAAACCATTTTTGTATGGATGTATTTCAATATAATTAATTTTCTTTTCAGTGTTATTAATATTAGGTGCTTAACACATAATCACTCTTTCAGAAATCCTATTAAGAGACTCCTGACAGAATTCAGAATAGTATTGTGTTCTCCTCTGATGTTTGCCTTCTAACCTTGCTGAGTATATATGGGCACAAATGAGCTAAAGCTATTCTTTCAGTTAAAATCAATTTCTAGCCAAGAGTTATATACTGTTTAATATTGTTGTGATTTTTCTAACAGACATATCTTTTAAAGTGTGATATAATTTACTATTGTTAATCATACTGTACACAAATATATTTGTGTTCTCTTTACCAGGTTTCACTCTTTTAACTTATTTTAAAATGTTTCCTTTATTTTTCTAACTTAAAACATGTTTCAGAGCAGATTTGATTTTATTTCTTTTGTTTTTTAAATTAGTGAAGGGAAAGAACACGGATAGTGCCATGGGAATCCCACTGCTGGCTCCTGCTCAGTGTGTACAATTGGGGCATCTACCATGCTTCCCTTGATCCTGTTCCGTTACCGTCAAGTGGGGCGTCCCTCTGTCTCCTCCCTGCAGCATAGCACGTGGGCTCCAGAGGAGTGTCTGGCACGTAACTATCGCTGTTAAAAGTTTTTATTATCGATTTCAATTCAGTTACTGTCAGTAAAGTTAGCATTTAAAGGGGTGGTAAGAAATACTTGGTCGTCCCATAGTGACTACTGCTTGGATATTATTGGATATTACTGAAATATGTCTGTTAATGATACTTTGAATTTCTGTGCTTTAGTGTATTCTTTTATGTTAATAAATTGTCCTCAATTAGTGTTACTGTCATATAAAACATAACCAGAACAACACCTCTGATTTCTGCTTGTGTCGTATCCATCTGTTTGCAGTTCAGTCTGACAGATTGTCAGTGTGCAGAGCCCATTTCCTAGAACTCCTCTACTGACTGGACTCTACAGAGGAGCCAGGGAGCTGCTGTCTTGGAGGACGCTACATTCTTCCGGGATGCGCGGGGGAGAAGAGAAGCAGGAAGAATTTCCTCTCAATTCCGTGTGATAAATGCAAAGATGCCGGCGAGCAGGAGGCCGTACGTGGGGAGCTGCAGAGAAGCAGCGCCAGGCTCGGCCAGGCTGGGGGACGAGGGACGGGGAGGGCTCCCCAGGTCATGTCAGCGTGGGTCCTGGGGGGCTGGGGAAGGATTCCTCAAGTGGCTTAGAGGAGCTGAATGCAGGATAGTTGGGGAGGCTTTAAGAAAATCTCTTCTCCTACAAACCAAATAATGATCCAGCGTCTCACTGTACGTATCCCTTTTCTGGATTGAACAATTAGGGCATAGACAGGTGTTGCTTCCGGGGGGCCACTGTTAAATCAGAAACACATCGAATAGAAAGTGAGCCTCGTCCCTGGGTGATGGGAAGCCCTTCCTTTCCAGTAGTTATTGCATTAGGTTTTCAGATCAGCTCCCATGGCGTGCACAGAACAGCTGGGGAAGTGGACCCCAGCACGCATGTACGCCACTGCTCTGAGATCACCAAAGAACGCAGAGATGAGTAAGGAGGAGGAGTGGAGGAGAGCCGAGCACAGTAAGGGGCAAAAGCCCCCAAAGCACCATGTGTTGCTACAAGATACTTGAAAATCATGCAGTTTGATCCTGAAGCCCATCTGATTTTTACCATACTACTATTTTCTGTTCACAACTATTCTAACATGCAGAACTCAAATTTTTGTGCAAAGCACAAATTTATGCGGTGGTGTAATTGTTAGCAAATTACATTCACTCATTTCTAGGAATGTTTCTGCTGTTCTTGTAGATAAGTTCCGTGGGCTTACCATGCAGGGTATTAACGCCACTGAAATGAGTGACAACTGTGCTGATTGCTAACCTGGGAAAATATAATTCATGTATCTCTCTTTTCTGTGCAGTACATAACACTAGGCAATACAATCACCTTGAAATGGTTTGAAAGCTAGCATATGAAAATTCGTGGATTCTCAGCATAGGATGAGCACAATAGAGTTCCTTAGCTAATCTTATTTCAGACTGCACCCTGCCGCAGCACCAAAAAGAATGGGCAAAGCTAAGCAAATGCAGAGGGACATTTTTTTAAAAGCCCTTTAAGCAAGCTTTATATTCTGCTCTCTGTTCCTCCTCATGGAAGCCTTGAAAAAGAAAAGAAGTAGAAAAGTGAAATTATATGTAAGAGTCAATGCCTTTATTTTTCCAGGGAAGTAGAAAAATGAGATTCAGTCTTATTTTATTTTCCAAAGATGGCTTATTAAGACCCCCCATAAAGTATGCAATTTTAAGAATGATTTTTATTCTAAGTAAAATAAATGTATTAACTTTAAAGCAAAAGAATGTTTACTAAGATCGCAATGAGTTTCCAGGACATTGGTTTAGCAGACTGCCTTTATAGGTATGAACACATACAGGGAGATTGTGCAGTAGGGTTCATTTTTCAGTATTTTAAAGTCTTTTTGGAATAAGCGTCCTTTCTTTTCTCTGTTGGATGGTGTCTACTCATGCTTTTTTACCACTTCAGTGGCAGCCATGCAGGAAGTCTTCAGTTGCACACCTGTGTGCTGTTCCATGGTGAGCACACATGTGCTCCTCTACCCAAAGGCAGAGGGGGCTGAGAGGCCCAAGAAAGAGGCTGACAAATTCAGTTTCCCAGAAAGAAACATTTAACAAGGACTTACCAACAGAAGCCTCGTCTTGGCAACCACAAAGTGGTGATTCACACACTTGACTTCCAGAAAGTGTTCTTTATGTATCAAGCTTTTTTTTTTTTTTTTAAACATGAAGCTGGTCATGTCTCAGACTATCTTGTGAAACTCATCACCACAGGGGAAGTTAGATAAGCATTTTTATGAGGAGTTTTCTAGGCAGCAGGCATTGTTCCTTGAACTTGTTGCTTGAAGGCCTCTTTATGCAGGAGTCAGACAATGGTCGTTACTGTGGCTGTGCTTCAAGATGGCGCTACTCCTGCCATGCACTAGGCTGTTCTCCTACACATGTCCTGATTTTTTCTGCGTAAATAGCTATGAAAGCAAAGCAAAGGAATAGGCCTCATATTTAAAGTGGGTTTTGCTATAATTCAGTTTTCCATATTATTAATACTTAAAACAGAAAGTTTTGACAGAGAAGCAGACTCAAATCCCAGCATAATGTCATGTGATCAGAACAGGGGCTATCTGTTGTTCTATCTCACCACATTACTTAATTTTCTATATTCTATATTTGCTAGATATTCGCTTAAAATGTTAAACTTATTTTAGAGTCTCATGTAACATTAAAGTATAGGTTTTTAAAGTTAAAAGAAGGTTTCAGATAATTGACTGGAACATTGTTCCTTCTGACTGTCCGAGCAGCTTGTTTAAGAGCTTTCCACTCTCGTGCTTTCAGGGGAGGGAGAGGAAAGGGTGGGTTTTGGCACCTCCCATAGCCTTGTTTCATTAAACCACCACTTGCTGTGTACCCGGAATCCTAAAGACAGCGCAAAGACGAGTAAACCACTTTCTCCTCTTAAGATTTTGTAAGTCGTTTTTATTGAGGTATAATTTTCACAGAATTAAATGAACCTATTTCAAGGGTATAGTAAGATTCAACAAATATCTTCTGTGTTACTCCCTGCACAATTGTGATATAAAACATTCGAATCACACAGAAAGCACACTCACATTTCTTTAGAATCAAGACCTCCCACACCTGGCCCCAGGTAAATACTTTCTGTAATTGTTTCTGTAATTTCTACCTTTTGTCATCTTAATTTTGCCTTTGTAGAATTTCATATAAATGGAATCATCCTTTCTTTCTAGCCTTTTTCACTCAGCATGTTTTGTGATCCATCCAAGTTGTTACCACTGTCACTAATTCATTACTTTCATTGCTGAGGAGGATTTTGCCATTGCAGGTGTTTGGGTGCTGCACAGTTTGCATGTCCATGCACCTGTTGAAACATTCGTGTTGTTTCCAGGCTTAGGCTTTTTGAATAAAGCTGCTGTGAAGAGTCACATACAGGTATTGTATGGATTTATGTTTTCACTCCCCTTCGGTAAATATTTAAGAGTAAAATTGCTAGATTGTATGATAAATTTATGTTTCAGTTGTAAGAAAAAGTTCAACTACTGTCCAAAGTCATATCATTTTACAATCCCACCAACAATGTCTTAGAATATCAGTTGTTACAATCCTATCCAATCACTCTTTTTCATTTACTTATTGTGGCATGTGGATAATGGTATTTTCTTATAGTTTTAATTTGCATTTTCCTGATGATTAATGATGGTAACTTGTCATATGCTTAGTGTATGTGTGTGTGTGTGTGTGTGTATGTGTGTGTGTGTGTGTGTGTGTGTGTGTGTATAATGGAATGTACATTAGTCCAATTGGTTGTTTGTCTTATTATTGTTGATTTGTAAGTGTTTTAAATATATATTCTTCAGAGAAGCACTTCATCAAATTTATTATTTGCAGATATTTTACCCATTTTGTGTTTTTTCTATTTATATTTTAATTTTGTCTTTTAATAAACTTTTAATTTTTTTTTTTTTTCTTTTTTGAGACAGAATCTCACTCTGTTGCTCGGGCTAGAGTGCCATGGCATCAGCCTAGCTCACAGCAACCTCAGACTCCTGGGCTCAAGCAATCCTTCTGCCTCAGCCTCCCAAGCAGCTGGGACTATAGGCATGGGCCACCATGCCCGGCTAATGTTTTCTATATATTTTTAGTTGTTCAGCTAATTTCTTTCTATTTTTAGTAGACACGGGGTCTCGTTCTTGCTCAGGCTGGTCTCGAACTCCTGAGCTCGAATGATCCACCCGCCTCAGCCTCCCAGAGTGCTAGGATTACAGGTTTGAACCACCATGCTCGGCCAACTTTTAATTTTGAAGTTCATTTCATTACATTTTTATTTGTGGTTTGAGCTTGTTATGTCCTATTCAAGAAATTTTTGTCCACTTCATTGTCACAAAAATATTCTTCTTGAAATATGTTCTTCTTGAGATGTTAAAGTTTGAGGTAAATTTGACTTAAGGTATGAGATAAGCAGTGAGGATAATTTTTATTCCCTTACTGAGATAAAGTTATTTGTTGAAAGACACTGTTTATTCAAAAGACTATTTATCCATTTGACCATTGAATTAGCTTTGTGAATAGTCCAGCGTCTCTTATCACCTTCGTGAAAAATACAGTTTGAATGAAAGTGGTGTATGTCCTTCGAAACTTTGAAAGAAGGAATTGTTATATCCACAAGTTTTGGCTATTTTATATTTTTCTTGTATAAGTTTAAGCATCTGCTTCTTGATTTCTACAAAAATAATATCTAATTATAGTTTAAAATTTCTTTAACTCTATTAATAAATTTGAGAAAAATTAACATTTTAAAATATTGAGGAAATACTGTTAAGATGATTATAAGCATGATATAAGTCTCCTTTTATTTTATTCTGCTTTAGTTAATGTTTTGTAGCTTTCAATGTAAAGGTCTTGCCTATCTTGGTGAATTTTTTAATAAAAACTATTGTTTTTGATGATAACTTAAGTGGATTTTTAAAATTTAATTTTTCGATGCCAGTATATAAAATGTATTTAATTTTTATGTTAACTATTATCTCTATAATAATGCTAGATTTCCTTAGTCTTTCTAGCATTGCATATTTCCTAGGATTTTCTACATAAACAGTCATAGCATCTGAAAATAGAGTTTTAAGCATTTCACTCCTTTCTTATTTATATGATTTTTATTTATTTTTCTTGACTTATTTCATAGAATGAGACCTCACGCTCAATTTTGAATAGAACTTGTGACAGTTAACATCCTTGCATTGATCTTAAAGGGAAAGAATTCAGATTCTTAGTTATGTTATTACCTTTATTTTGCTTATTTTTAAAAGTTTTTAATTCTGATAATGTGGGAAATGATTTTACTATGTTACTTGATTTTTCAGGTGTTAAAACAATCCTGAATTTCTTGGATAAATCTCACTTGGTCATATTGCGTTATAAGTTACACACACACACACACACATACACACGTTAAGGAATGCTCTTTGATCGTGACAGTGAAGGATGGAAGAATATGCCAGTCTAAAATACGCCATTTTGGCATAAGGATTATTTTGAGCTAACAACACTTGATAAACAGCAGGTGTGAAAAGGGCTTGGACCTTCCACTCTTCTGCCTAAAAGCAGGAGATAAAAATCCCACGTGAAAGATCCTCCCTGTGCTGGGAGGAAGGAAACATTTTGATCACCAGAAATGGGGAGTTGAGGCCAAGGGAATTCTGTCCAAATAGACTTTGTTAAAATAACTCTTTCTTTAGTTTCCCAACATATTTAGTTTCCCAACATATCCCAACATATTTCGGTAATTGTCTCTCTTTGTTCAATCTAGTATATAAGTACTTAGATTTTGCCACTTTTTGGGGTTCTTCACGTTCCTATGGAAACTCCATGTACACATAAAAATTGATATGTTTTCTCTTGTTAATCTGTCTCATGCCAACTTAATTCTCAGGCTCAGCCCAAGAACTTAAGAAGGTAGAAATAATGTTTTACCTCCCCCGCAAGAGGTACTGTTCTATAGTTTTCTTATTGTGCAATATCTTTGTGTGATTTTAATGTGAGGGTCATGCTTGTCTTAAAAATGGCTTGAGAAGTGTTCCCTTCTCGCATTCTGAGAACATTGAGGTCAACTGATGACACGTCTTCTTGCTGTGCTTGATAGAATTCACTGTAAAAATATCGGAGCTTATGCTTTTGGAGATTTTGTTTTCATTTTTATGAAATATGAGTGTGTCCGTGTGCATGTATGTGTGTGTGTATTCAGACTCAGTATTTTTCATGATTTTGTACTAACATTCCGTCTTTCATTCCTAATGGAGGTGAATTGACTCCTGTCTTTCTTTTTGAATCAATATTGCTTCCCTCTATTGGTGTCATTTCCAATTTTATTGATTTCAGCTTTTATTTGCATCATGACCTTTTTTTTTTTTTTTACTTTTTATCTAACTTCTTTAGATGGTGCAATAGATGATTTACTTGGTTTTAGAGCTTTGTTGTTATAAACATTTAAAGATGTAAATTTTTGTGTAAGCACTATTTAACTGCCCCCCCCATCTATTGCTGTATTGTATTATGTTTTCATTTTTATTTTCTTCAAACGTTTTCCTGGTTTCCCTGCATTTTGTCTGTGACGCATGATGCATGTGTGCACGTGCCTGTATTTGTTTAGCAATAAGTTGATTTCCAAATGTGTGGGGATTTTCAGAAGTTAGTGTTATTGATCTATAATTAAACTCAATTTTCAGAAAATAATTTTGTGTGATTATAATTCTATCATATATCTGGGCTGTTTCATGTCTGAATATGTATTCTATGTTGGTGAATCTTCCATTTAAGTTAAAAAGAATATGAACTCTATTGTTTTGGGGTTTTAATGTCAATTAGTTCAAATTATAATGTTCTAGTTTTCTATATTCTCTCTTGCTTTGTGTCTATTTGTTTTATCAGTTACTAAGAGTTTTGAAATAGCCAAATAAAATTTTAGATATGTCTATTTCTTTCTGTTTTATGAGTTTTTGTTTCATTTATTTTGATTTTCTCTTAATAGAAACTTCCATAGGTATCACGTGTATATATGATCATTGTATTTTCTTAACTCTTGCTTTCATTATTATAAAAATACTCCTGTATACTCTTTATATTTCTTTTTTTAAGTTTGCTTGTACAACATATTAAGGTAGTCAGTTGGACTCTCTTAAGGTTAGTGCTTTCCTGGTGGGCCTTTTATTATCCTTTCAGTTTTAACTTTCTTGTGTTATGATATTGAAAGAGCATTTCCTTAGACAGGATATATTTGGCTATTGGTTTTTTAAAGTTGAGTATGATAATCTCTGCCTTTTTAAATTGTTTATAATGTAATCATTAATATAATTCTGTTTATCATTTGTCCTTTGTTTTCTATTTGCCTCATTTATACTGTCTTTCTTTTTTTATTTTACTGCCATTTTAAATTAAATAAGAATTTTTAGTATTGTATTTGATCTCCACTAGTATTTATATTATAAATCTGTAACATATCATTGTAATTGTCAAATCGTGTTATGCTACCTTACATGTAAGAGGTTTAAAACAGCATATTTTCATCTTTACTCTCTTCCTTTGTAGTAGTATTTTTAGATATTTTACTTCAACCTATTTTACTGATACCACAATACAATTTGTAATTTTTGCTTTAATCATTTACATTTTTAAAAAATGTTTGAAAATGAGGAAACATTTACTAATGCATATATTTTTATTTTTAATAATTTCTTCTTCTTTTTTTTGCAAATCAAAGTACCAGTCTGGTGTCATTTTCATTAGTGTGACGAACTTCCTTTAAAATATTTTTGCAACTCATGTCTGCTCTTGAAGATTTTTCTTTTTCTTAGCCTTTGTTCATCTGAAAATGTCTTTAGTTTGTCTTCATTGCTTTTCAATAGGATGTAGAATTCTCAGTCAACAATTGAAATTAGCAATAAATTTCTACTGCAAACTACAAATCAAGGCTGTATGCCATCCTTAATTTCACTCCACCCTGACTTGACTGATCGTTAAATAACCAGGAGCAGAGGGTCATAAATGGATTCTGTATGAGTGAGTTATAATGAATTATACTGGAATATATTTGTTAAGCATGAATAAGTTAAAAGTAATGATGGACATAGAAAGGAAGAAATCAGTTTTTGGGGGGAAATTTAGTGACTTAAAGTATACTCTGTCTACTTGTTTTATCAATTACTAAGATTGGGAAAAATTCAAATATTAATACTTTCCATTGACTAATATCTTTTGGTTATTTCAAACCATAATATAAACACACATTGTCGTTATCTATGTGCAAGAACAAGGATGATAAATCACACTATTATTTGCTTAGTAATATATTTGTGCCTAATCAACCTCTATGAAATGTATTTCAATCTCATATGTTGAAGATATGAATTTTTAAAACTCCAACTTACTTGTTTTAAGAAAATTTGGGATCAGTGATGACAGGAGAAAGGTTTTTTTCTCCTTGCCAAAATGGAACTGAAAATACTGTCTTACAAACCAGTAAAGTCAATTTTTAGAACTTCAAGCTTGTTTCTGTGGTGAAGGTCCTCTTCTTGAATTGCTTTAAACATTCTTATCAGAGGTCCAGCATGGCGGCTCAGGCCTGTAATCCTAGAACTCTGGGAGGCTGTGAGGAGGGAGGATCACTGAAGGTCAGAAGTTCAAAACCAGCCTGAGCAAGACAGAGACCCCTGTCTCTATTAAAAATAAAAAAAATCAGCTGGGTGTGGTAGTATGTTCCTGTAGTCCCAGCTACTCGGGAGGCTGAGGTGGGAGGATCACTTGATCCCATGAGTTTGATGTTGCAGTGAGCTATGATGACCCCACTGCACTCTAGCCTGGGTGACAGAGCAACACGTTGTCTCACACAGAAAATTCTGATTGGAATGAGTACCTTCCCACCTTCAGAGACCCCTGACTCATTCCCACCACCACTTACTAGCACTAGCCAAAATAAAAATGAGTAGGTATGGTCAGCTTCTAGGACAACTCAGTAACTGGTTTTCTCCCTTGGGAAAATCAGCCCTCTTTTATGTTTTAATGTTCAAGATTTCCCCTTCCTCATTTATGGTACTGAGAGTCAGGCTTCTTATTCTTATCAAAATAAAAATAATGGAGTTTCTACTTTAAAGTCATATATGCAATCCTAAAAATTCCCCAAATTTCTACAAAAATCACACACCAGTTTTTGGTAAAACTAGGGTTGGAGAAAAATGGCTAAATACCCTCTGGTGCTCCAGTCAAGCAAAAACAATCTTAAAAATACTAGTGCAGTTGTACAGCCAATGATTATTGTATTCAGAATCACAGTCTTCCAGTGTGGCACACCTTATGGGCTGGTGTTTTCTCCTTTGAGAGATAGATCTTTGAAGATATTCTCTATTAATTTAAACCATTGATCAAATTTAAAATTATTTATCCTGAGCCCTTTTCATTATTCATTTTTATTAGCACATGTACAATATCTTTGCAGCCTCTTCATCTGTACTTATCATTTTTCTGTGTAGCTTACCAGTGAAAAACATAGACATTTTCAGACACACTAAATCAGACACTTCTTACACCAAAGGGAGACATTTCTCAGGCTTTTCTGGGTCCGTTTCAAAGATCTGCAGCTGGAGGCAGGGGTTGGGGGAGAGAAGACCTTCGTATATTGCTGAAGCCTTTTCTTCACTGTGCGTCGGGTTTCTCTTTTCCACTTCAAAACTGCAGCATGTTCTGAAAAAAATACATGAACCCTCAGTATTTTCTTTTTTATTGATAGCACGTCTGTATTTACCCATCCCTAATGAGTTGATTCCAACTGTAGCAGAATAAACTCTACTTTATGATGTACCGTGCACATAGAGATTTTCAAAAATAAATGAAAGCTACAAAGTCTGCAGAGTGTACCTTACTTTTAGACTCTTTTCCATTCAGGGGAAGGGCCTGGCTGGTGCCCTGTGCTGGGCTGTCCTGGGGACCCTGTAGCAGGTGCACGTGTTCTCAGGGAAGAGCTCATCGTCAGCCAGCACAGGGACAAGGAAGACCCTTGGCTCGCCACACAGTGTCTCAAGGGGTCCTCTTCTTTCCATCCCAGTTCTCGGTTCCTGGGGTCATCTTCCCACCTGTCCTCACCTGCTTAATATTCTCTCCCACTTTGTCCATCCATCCTTTCCTCATCCTTTTTCTTTTCTTTCCTTACTTTGTTCCTTTCTAATACACCTTGAGCTGAAACAAGCACACAACAAAACAGACAAAGCAAAGAAATGAAGTTTTGGAGCAAATATTAACATTTTTATGATTTGACTAAGTTCCTTAAATCAGTGTCTATCCTGGCAAGATGGCCAGTGTAAAAACAATATTTAATTATCAATAGTTATGAGAGTTTTCTGTGATTTGCAAGAACTACTCATTCTCTTAGAAATATAATACTAAACACCATCTTATTAACTTATTACTAATGTAATTTTATTTTTCTTTTGAACTTTTATTTTTCATATATTAAAATATTTCACAAGTGTGTAGATATTTTTCTTGAGTACACTCTTATGCCACCCAAAGAAAATGAAATAATTGTTATTATATTATATTTAGTAACATAACTGATCCAAATATACATGTGCAACAATGGGAAAGTATGTGTATTTATGATTTGAGATATATTAAATTTTTTTCAAGTTACTTCATAAATTTTAAAAAGAAAAATATTGAGCACTTTTATAAATCCCTGGACAATTTCTTGTTTTCTCCTCTTTTTCATTTCTGAAATTAAATCAGGTCTGGTAAGTTTTGCTAACTCTGTTTTTAACCTACTAAATCACACTTTTGTAAAAGCAGAGTGTTTATAATGTCTATGGAACAAGCTATTATTTCAGAAGGTCCCCTTTCTTTTCATGTTAAAAGTTCTCAGCAGCAAAGGGAACTTCTTTAGTATTCTGGTTTTTCCTTCCTTATTTCTTTGTTTCCATAGTGTTTTGACACATTGGGTTTTCTTAGTCCCCTTGGTAGCTAAAAATAGCTCTGCTTTCAAAAGCAATAGAATATGAAATCATTTTAAACTTCATGCACTCAGCTTTTTATGTCTTCTACAAGGAAGCTTTCTTTGTTGTTTGAGAAATAAAACAATCTATCGCCACAGCCTCTCTCCTCTTCTCCAGATCCAAATTTCCCAAACCGAAGATGTTCTTATACATAAATCACTACAACGTGAGAATGCCTGGTGTCAAAAATGGAGTGGAGTGAAGTGTATAGAATGGATTATAACGTGGCCATAAGATATATTTGGCATATGACTATGAGTAGTTCTACCCTGAGAGGAAACAATACTTCCTGTTTAGGTAAAGAAACCAGAGAATGGAGGGTACTCTGCAGAATCCTAGAGGCAAGACTTCTAAATTATGGAAGAAATGAAATATTCTGGACCATTTTTAGTAAATATAGAATTGTCAATTCAATTTTTATTAGAAAAATGGAATTTTTGTTTGCAAACATATGATTGACTACCACTTGCCCATGAAATTCAATTTTCCCCTGAACAGCTGGCTTATTTATCCTTGTGTACTCTCACTTGTGCCAATGACCAAAATTGCATTTCTGAGATGCCATGGTTGTAATTTGTGTGAAGCAGGCAGGGCAGGGAGAGGTAGAGGACTAGTATATGCATTATAACATTTTCTACACTATTTGATTTTTTAACCATATGCAAGAATTAATTTGATTAAAGTTAATTTTACATAATATTTTCCCATTATTATTACACAATAAAACTTTACCATCTAGTAACTGGGAAAAATGAATTATTCAGAAAATGTGGTTATATGTAACTTGCTAAATATTTAGAAAAATAAAATTAGTCAGATTTTAACCTATGTCACCAAAATAAATTCCAATGGAATAAAAATTTACATATAAACATTAAAGCATAAAATATAAGAGAATACATTTAAGAAAAGGAGTACATTTTTCCAAATGATATCTAAGGTGAAAATGAAAAGGCTAAACAGAACTAGTTACATAATAATTTCACAGTCCATATATTACAAATAGACCATGAGCAAAATCAAAACTAAATGAAAAACTATACAAATACTCTAATATTAACATAGAAAGGGTTGGCCAGGTGTGGTGGCTCATGCCTGTAATCCTAGCACTCTGAGAGGCTGAGGTGGGTGGATCATTTGAGCTCAGGAGTTCGAGACCAGCCTGAGCAAGAGCAAGACCCCATCTCTACTAAAAATAGAAAGAAATTATATAGAAAACTAAAAATATATATAGAAAAATTTAGCCAGGCATGGTGGCGCTTGCCTATAGTCCCCGCTACTTGGGAGGCTGAGGCCGGAGGATTGTTTGAGCCCAGGATTTGAGGTTGCTGTGAGCGAGGCTGATGACATAGCACTGTAGCCTTGGCAACAGAGTGAGACTCTGTCTCAAAAAAAAAAAAAAATTAGGAAGGGTTACTAGTTTTTTCAAGCATGAGCATTTTAAAAAAATAACTGTTGAGCACCTTTGTGAATAATTGGTCAAAATTTATGATAATCTAATTTACAGGAAAGTAAATTTAATTATTGCTTAATATATGAAGAAAAGTAATTTTTCTAATAAAAAATTTCAAAATAAGATAATGGAGTAGCATACTTTTGCTATGAAAGGACAAATAATGTCTAGTATTTTTTTCTATTACAACACTACTTTTCTGTTTTTTATTTTCTTTTTTAATTTCAGAATATTACAGTGGTAAAAATGTTTAGGTTACATATATTGCCTTTGCCCCACCCAAGTCAGAGCTACACATGTGTCCATCCCCTAAGACAGTGTGCATTACACTCCAGAGGCCTGAATATACCCGTCCCCTGCTCTCCACTCCCACTTGCCCACAGCCGATGAATGTTACTACCATACGTGCACATAGTGTTGATCAGTTAGTACCAATTTGATGGTGAATACATGTGGTGCTTGTTTTTCCATTCTTGTGATACTTCACTTAGTAGAATGGGTTCCAGCTCTATCCAGGATAATACAAGAGGTGCTATATCACCATTATTTCTTATAGCTAAGTAGTACTCCATGGTATACATATACTACATTTTATTAATCCACTCATGTATTGATGGGCACTTGAGTTGTTTCCACATCTTTGCAACTGTGAATTCTGCTGCTATAAACATTCACGTGCAGATGTCTATTTTGTGGAATGTCGTTTTTTTTCCTTTGGGTACCTACCTAGTAGTAGAATTTCTGAATCAAATGGCAGTTGTACTTATAGCTCTTTCACGTATCTCCATATTACTTTCAAAAGAAGTTGTACTAGTTTTCAGTCCCACCAGCAGTGTATGAGTGTTCCTATCTCTCCACATCCATGCCAACATTTGTTGTTGTGGGACTTTTGGATGAAAGCCATTCTCACTGGAGTTAATTGATGTATCATTGTGGTTTTGATTTGCATTTCCCTGATGTTAGGGATGTTGAGCATTTTCTCATATGTTTGTTAGCCATTATTCTGTCTTCTTTTGAAAAGTTTCTGTTCATATCTTTTGCCCACTTTTTAATGGGGTTGTTTGATTTTTTTCTTGCTGATTTTCCTGAGTTCTATATAGATTCTAGTTATCAGCCCTTTGTCAGATATATAGCATGCAAATGTTTTTTCCCATTCTGTAGGTTTTCTGTTCACTCTCATAATAGTTTCTTTGGCTGTGCAGAAGCTTTTTAATTTGATCAGGTCCCATTTATTTATTTTTGTTGATGCTATAATCTATGATAGCTTTTGGGGTCTTCTTCATAATTCTTTGTGTAGGCCAATGGCTATAGGAGTTTTTCCAATGTTTTCTTCTAGAATTCTTATGGTTTCATGTCTTATGTTTAAGTCTGTTATCCATCATGGGCTGATTTTTGTGAGAGGTGCAGAAGCTTTTTAATTTGATTGGGTACCATTTATTTATTTCTGTTGATGCTGTGATTGCTTTTGGGGTCTTCTTCATAAATACTTTGCTTAGGCTGATGTCAATAATAGTTTTCCCAACATGATCTTCTAGAATTCTTATAGTTTCGTGCCTTAGGTTTAAGTCTCTTATCCACTGTGACTTGATTTTTGTGAGAGGTGAGAGGTGTGGATCCTGTTTCAGTCTTCTACATGGGATTATCCAATTTTGCCAGCACCATTTATTGAATAAGTATTCTTTTCCCCAGTGTTTTTGTGTGCTTTGTCAAAGATCAGGTGAAGAATCACAAGAATGGAAAAACAAGCACCACATGTACTCACCATCAAATTGGTTTTAACTGATCAACACTTTAGTGCACATGTAGTAATAACATTCACTGGGTGTTGGGCAGATGGGAGGGGTGAGGAGGGGATGGGCATATACACACCTAATGGGTG
This sequence comes from Lemur catta, assembly GCF_020740605.2. Classification (NCBI taxonomy): domain Eukaryota; kingdom Metazoa; phylum Chordata; class Mammalia; order Primates; family Lemuridae; genus Lemur; species Lemur catta. The sequence goes on along the minus strand of NC_059136.1, from coordinate 99,833,885 downwards.
TGGTGGGCACTGTCTGGGGGATAGAAATGCTTGAAGCTCTGACTCCAGTTGGGCTAAGGCAATATATGTAACCTAAGCATTCATACCCCCATAATATGCTGAAATAAAAAAAAATTTTAAAAAAAGATCTTATGGTTATGTAAGGGTGGTTTTGTATCTGGGTTCTCAGTTCTGTTCCATTGGTCTAAGTCTGTGTTTTTGTGCCTGTATCATGCTGTTTGGGTTACTATAGCCTTATAAAATACCTTGAAGTCTGCTAAATTTATGCCTCCTAATTTGTTCCTTTTGCTTAAGGTTGCTTTTGCTATACATGGTCTTCCCTGGTTCCATACAAAGTGTAGTATTATTTTTTCTAGATTTGTGAAAAATGATGTTGGTATTTTAATAGGGATTGCATTGAATCTGTATATCACTTTGAGTAGTATAGACATTTTAACAATGTTGATTTTGCTGATCTGTGAGCATGGTATGGTTTTCCATCTATTTACCACTTCTACTATTTCCTTCCTCAGTTTTTTGTAGTTCTCCCTGTAGAGGTATTTTACCTCCTTAGTAAAATGTATTCCTAGGTACTTTATTTTTTTTGTTGCTACTGTGAAGGGTATTGAGTCTTTGATTGGGTTCTCAGTTTGACTGTTGTTGGCATATAGGAATGCTACTGACTTCCGTACATTGATTTCATAACCTTAGACTTTGCTGAATTTTTTATCAATTCCAGTAGTGTCATGGCAGAATCTTTGGGATTTTCTAGATATAAGATTATATCATCAGCAAAGAGCGATAGTTTGACCTCTTCTGTCCCCATTTCGATGCCCATGATTTGATTTTTTGCCTGGTTGCTCTGGGAGGGACTTCCAGCACTGTTGAAAAGAAGTGGAGATAGTGGGCAACCTTTTCTGGTTCCAGTACAAAGTGGGAATACTTTCAATTTTTCCCCATTTAGTATGATGATGGCTGTGGGTTTGTCATATATGGCTTTTATCAGTTTGAGATAAGTCTTGTTTATGCCTATTTTGCTAAGAATTCTTATTATAAAATGGTGAATTTTGTCAAATGCTTGCTCTGTGTCTGTTAAGAGGATTATATGTTCTTTGTTTTTACTTCCATTTATGTGGTGAATTACATTTATATATTTGGGTATGTTGAACCATCCCTGCATCTCTAGGATGAAGCCCACTTGGTCATGATGGATTATTATTATTTTTTTTGATAAGCACCTGAATTCAGCTTGCTAGGATTTTATTAAAATTTTTTGTATCTATATTCATAAGGGATATCGGTCTGTAGTTTTCTTTTTTTGTTGAGTCCTTTTCTGCTTTTGGTGTCCATCCCCCAGACGGTGCACATCTCACCCATTAGGTGTATATATACCCGTCCCCTCCTCCCCCTCCCATCTACCTGACACCCAGTGAATGTTATTACTATATGTACACTTAAATGTTGATCATTTAAAACCAATTTGATGGTGAGTGCATGTGGTGCTTGTTTTTCCATTCTAAAAATACTTCACTTAGTAGAATGGGTTCCAGCTGCTTCCAGGATAATGTAAGAGGTGCTATATCACCATTGTTTTTTGTGCCTGAGTAGAACTCCATGATATACATATACAACATTTTATTAATCCACTCATGTATTGATGGGCACTTGGGTTGTTTCCACATCTTTGCAACTGTGAATTGTGCTGCTATAAACATTCAAGTACAGATATCTTTTTATAGAATGTCTTTTTTTTTTTTTTTGGTAGATGTCCAGTAATGGGATTGTTGGATCAAATGGGAGTTCTACTTGTATCTCTTTGAGATATCTCCATATTGATTTCCACAGAGGTTGCACTAGTTTTCAGTCCCACCAGCAGTGTATGAGTGTTCCTGTCTCTGCATCCACGCCAACATGTACTGTTTTGGGATTTTTTGATAAAGGCCATTCTCACTGGAGTTAAGTGATATCTCATTGTGGTTTTGATTTGCATTTCCCTGATGATTAGAGATGTTGAGCATTTTTTCATATCTTTGTTAGCCATTAGTCTATCTTCTTTTGAAAAGTTTCTGTTCATATCCTTTGCCCACTTTTTGATGGGGTCGTTTGATTTTTTCTTGCTGATTTTACTGAGTTCTGTATAGATTCTAGTTATCAGCCCTTTATCAGATGTGTAACATGAGAATATTTTCTCCCATTCTGTAGGTTGTCTGTTTCCTATTCTCATAGTTTCCTTGGCTGTGCAAAAGCTTTTCAATTTGATCAGGTCCCATTTTTATTTATTTATTTATTTATTTATTTATTTATTTATTTATTTATTTATTTTGCTATTGCTGTGATTGCCTTTGGGGTCTTCTTTATGAATTCTTGCCTAGGCCAATGTTTATAAGAGTTTTTCCAATATTTTCTTCTAGAATTCTTACAGTTTCATGTCTTAGGTTTAAGTCTGTTATCCACTGTGAGTTGATTTTTGTGAGACGTGAAAGGTGTAGATCCTATTTCAGTTTTCTATATGTGGCTATCCAGTTTTCCCTGCACCATTTATTGAATAAGGATTTTTTTCCCCAGTGTATGTTTTTGTCTGCTTTGACAAAGATTAGATGGCTATATGAGAATGGTTTTATATGTGGGTTCTCAGTTGTCTTCCATTGGTCTCTGTCTCTGTTCTTGTGCCAGTACCATGCTGTTTTAGTTACCATTGCCTTGTAGTATAGCTTGAAGTCTGGCAAATTCATGCCTCCCAATTTGTTCTTTTTGCTTAGGATTGCTTTTGCTATATGGAGTCTTCTCTGGTTCCATATGAAGCACAGAATTATTTTTTCTAGATCTGTGAAAAATAATGTTGGTATTTTAATAGGGATTGCATTGTATCTATAGATCACTTTGGGTAGTACAGACATTTTAACAGTGTTCATTCTGCCAATCCATGAGCATGGTATGGTTTTCTACCTGTTTATGCCCTCTGCTATTTTCTTCCTCAGTGTTTCACAGTTCTCCCTAGAGGTCTTTTACCTCCTTAGTTAAATATATTCCTAGGTACTTTATTTTCTTTGTTGCTGTTGTGAAGGGTATTGAGTCTTTGATTTGGTTCTCAGTTTGACTGTTTTTGGTGTATAGGAATGCTACTGAATTCTGTAGATTGATTTTGTAACCTGAGACTTTGCTCAATTTTTTTATCAATTCCATTAGTCTCATGACAGAATTTTTGGGGTTTTCTAGACATAAGATCATATTGTCAGCAAAGAGAGATAGTTTTGCCTCTTCTGCCCCCATTTTGATGCCCTTGATTTGATTCTCTTGTCTGATTGCTCTGGCTAGGACTTCCATCCATATGTTGAATAGAAGCGATGATAGAGGGCAACCTTGTGTGGTTCCAGTTCTAAGTAGGAATGTTTTCAACTTTTCCCCACTCAGTATGATGTTGGCTATGGGTTTGTCATATATGGCTTGTATCACTTTTAGGTAAGTCCCATCTGTGCCTATTTTGTTAAGCTTCTTATCATAAAGGGTGTTGAATTTTGTTGAATGCTTTTTCTGCGTCTGTTGAGAGGATCATATGATCTTTGTTTTAGCTTCTATTTATGTGGTGACTTGTGTTTGCTCTTCTGTGAAATGTCTGCTTGTGGGTTTTATCATTTTTCTAGTAGGTTATTATTATTTATTAATGTCTTAGAAGGCAAAGTATACTAATCTTGTGCCAGTTATGTAATTTTCAAATATCTCTTCAAGTTTTTGGTTTATCTTTTGTGTTTCTTCATGGTCTGTTTCTAATAACAGTAATTATTAATCTTAATATAGCCTAATATATCACATATATTCTTGATTGCTTGCAAAGTTTGTGTATGATTGATAATTTATTGTCTAACCTGAAGTCATACAGTATTTTTTTATATGGTATTCTAAACACTCCCAGCCTCCAGCCATCAGCAGCTCCTCTGTCATAGTTAGCATTCTATATATTTGTGGATTTGTTTCTGGGATGACCATTCAGTTATGTTGGTAATTTTTTTTTTTCTATGTCAGTTCTGAATTTTCTTAGTTACTGTGCTTTATGATAAATCTTGCTACCCAATAGCCAAGCCCCCCAACAACCCACCTTTGATTCTTCAGCAGTTTCTTGAATTTTCTTAGACTTTGATTTTTCATGTTAATTTTTGTCATTGTGAGAGTCCCTAAGGTTGAGTATGTCTCTGGTTCAAGTAATTATGAAGATCTATCAGTATCCTTGCCTCTTTTCCTAATTGTTTTCCTATTAATAATCCTTTTCTAATATTTTTCTTGAATTTCATGCAGAAACTCACCATTATTTCAAAAATTCCTTACATTTGTCTAAGCTTGTTTTAGTTGTTATTCTACTACTTACAAAGAGCCTTGAGTAGAAAATAATTCTATTCAAATACCTACACAAACACCCCCACCCCATTTCTATTGCAAATTTTTAAAATACAAGAAATGACCTATTCATGGTGTATTCTCCACAGCACCTAGTTCAGCATCTTGAAATCAGGAAGGACTTGGTAAGCATCTGATGACTGATTAATGATGGGAAAATAACAGAAAGTCATTCATTTTCTTTGAATGTTTAAATTTCATATATCCCATTATCACACATTTTCTTTAACACCTTATATGACTCAATTAACACCCTTGTGATTCTACCTAGCATCTCCCTAAAAGGATTTTTGTTGTCAGAAATCAGTACTGTTTATGTTACAAACAGAAAAATGGGCCCAACTTAGACTGAGGCAGAATCAGGCCAAAATGGATGAGATAGGCATTTACTGTGTCATTGATCTATAGTCATACTTCATTTTGTGCATATTTTTTTTTCGCATTTTTGTATGCCTGTGAAAGTAGCTAATAGTCAAACTAGGTAATTGGGACCAATGTGTATGCTGAAAATAACTAGAAAAATTGAAAAAATGTATATATTTTTAAATTACATGAATTGGAACACATCTAAGAGCTACAAGGAAACAAACTTGATCTAAAAGGAGAAGAAAATACAGAGAAATGATACTTGGCATCCCTTTTCCCCAACACACTGCCAATTCCATAGGAAGCATTTGAGCATCTGAGAACCAAAAGCTTTCCATGAGACTGGGTCCTGGCAGCAGAAGCGAGGGCCTGGCAACAAACTCACTTTTTGGGACTTCACATCAAATCAATCTATAAATCTCATCTGTACTACCTTTTAATAAAACATTTGAAAACCAAAATAAGATTGAACCATCCTCCTACTCAAAATCTCCAAATGCTTCTCATTGCATGTGAAATGAAATCCAACACTCCCTCCTCCCATTCCCTCTCTCTCCTCTGCTCCAGGTGGAAACTTTGAACGTGTGCTAACGTCAGTTTGTAGTGCTCTGCCCTCAGTTTCACAGGATTGTCTCCATTTGTACCTTCAAACTTCCCAACCACCCAACTTAACTTACTCACCAAACATCATAGGTGCCTGCCACATCATTTTTATTGCATTATCCTCTTTTATTTCTTTGAAGCATGAATCACTATTGGACACCATCTTGTTCAGTATCTGTCACTCCAATGTAGAATATTTCTCCTAAGAGCAGGGACCTTGCCTATCTTATTCACTGTTGTATGTGCTGTGCTGTCACAATAGCTGGGGCATAGCATGCACTGAATAAATATCCAGTGTAAAACAGCCTAGTGGTGCTTGTTGCACAAGTGCTGAGTGATTTAGCCCCTCTAGTCAGTGCAAACTGGAGAGGGTTGAATGGCTTCATTTTCTCACATGGGTCACTAACATTTCTTTTCCCTTGACCTGAGTTGGCTGTTGCATTTTACATTTACTACAGAGTGTAGGGAAGGAAAAACATCTTTTCCCTCTACCCATCTTGAGTTCATGGGCTGTAGCCCTGTAAATCCAGTCTGATAAGAGGCATATTAACAAGTAAAAAGAAGCAGAAGTGTATTACAATAACATGTGCATGGTGCATACACCAGGGGGACCAGGGATGAGTAACTCCAAGGGGTGGTTAGAACTTAGGTTTATTCAGTATCTTAGCAAAGAACAACAAATTTTTAGAGAAGTAACAAGACAAAGGAAAAAGACTTTGTGTTTCTAGAGGATGCAAATCATGGAAAGGTGAATATATGAGGAAAGTGCTAGTTAATAAGGTTTATATAGAGTCCTCTGGTGCTCTGTCTGGGCAAGTAAGTGTCTAGAGTTGTCTCTGGTGACTAACTTCTGTCCTTACTGGCAGAGAGAGCAGTGGAGGCAGCTTTAAAAATTCATGTCCTGCTTTTAGGCAAACAGGGGGAGGGCAGAGAGCTTTTCTTGTGTCTGTTTCTGCTCGATTGCCTTCAGCTCAAAATAATCTGTATGCCAAAGTGGCATATTTTTGGGTGGCATATCTGCTAACCTTCCAAAGTTTGGAGAGCTAAGTGGAAATATATTATTCTGAGATAATCTAAGAATATAGTCACAGAAACCTCATCTGTCCAAATGAAATGGAGAAGGATGTCTTTACCCACAAGTTCAGAGCCTAAGTGTCCCCTTGAAGCTGAGCATGCTATGTGACATGCCTGGGGCCTGGACCACACCAGTGTTTCCAGAGTGCAGTCAGAGATGGGAGATTAATCTGTTTACCTTGACTTCCCTCTGCCAAAGTCCTGTCTTGCTGTCTGATGGGCTTCTTCCCACTGTTCATCTCTGTTCCTTTTGCTGCTTTCGTGTTATTGTTTTGCTAATTTCTCCTCCTGCTCATGCCCTGGCCCCCTCTGGAGACAGCTGTGGAGGGTGTCCTGCTGCATCTACCTACCGGACACACAGCATCGGCTCTGTTCTTAGAGTGTGAAGCAAATGATCGCTTTTTAACCTGCTATTTTCAAAGTGATTGATTTTTGTCTGAATTAAACTGTATTTATTTCAAGCTCTGTGCTTCTGTGTGCATGTGTGTGTGTGTTTACTGAAAGTCAGAGTCAGTTTCTACTCTCTCCATAGCACGATGCCCTTAACAATTCATTGCCAACACGGAACGATTACAATTGGGGTCAATGCCCCCTTCAAACATGCTCATAAACACATACTTAGGATGACAATTTTTAGCTGCAAACAATATCAATGGGAGTAAAAAAATGTTTCAATGTGCTTGAAACATTGAGAAAGGAAAAGTTAGTCGTTAAAACTGTATAAATATTTGCTTGATCAAAAAAATGATTGAAAGCTATTAGATTTTGTCCATATTTATTAACCTGCATTATACAAAACACTCCTAAGTGATACAAGAAATCCCAAGTTACTCCAGTTTTAAAAAGGTGCATCTTTTCATAAATTCTGGCCTACAGTGTCCCTGTGAACATTTTTCAATGATTTTTACTATACTCGCAACATGAAAAGTTCCAATCAGTACATGCGATGCTGTTAGACTCTAAAGATTTCTATTTGCAAAAGAGTGTGAACAAACAAAAAACTTATTAAAGTAACTATGATCTCCTCTAGCAGAACCTCTTCTTCTTCCAGTGGGACTTCGCATTGGCACACCCTCGTCACCTTGGCTTTTAATTCAACTTTTTCTATGATGGTGTGATCTCAATTCTATGTCCCTTGAGGATCCAAATTCTTACCCCAAATTCCTAGTGACCATGTCACTAGCGCACTTCCTCTCATCATGGTCCTGCATTAGCCACACTGATGCTGCGCAGCCCCTCGGGGCCTGCGGGATCTGGAGTTGCCGTCACCTCTGGATCTCTCTTCCGAGATGACAGATGGCTACTATCTGAGCTATGTTTTTAATGCTTCAGAAATTTACGTTTATACAAAACCTCCGTGTACACTGCTGTTGTGGTCAGGAAGACATGAATCATGTGAAAGTGCATATCCCCAGGCCAATGGAACGACGTCACTAATCCACGTTTCTAAACATCTTCAGGTCTTGTTTTCTTAATCAAATGATGCAATCGATATTCCTAAATATTCACACTGAATATTTATAAATGCATTTTATTATCTAAACCTCCTTAGGCCACTGTAAAATGCCCCCAAACAAATCTTTTTGCTTATAATATTTCCACTTCTGTACTAAACTTCATTTTCCTAAAATCATATGAAGCATTTTTTTCCCCTGTTACCACCAGACACTTTATCTCCAGCTTTATCCGCGCTTGCAGGTCAGTATCCAAAGGCTTCGCATTTTGCTTAGCTGGCCCTAGGTTTGCGTTGATTTCTGTATTCCCTTCAGGCTTTCCTGGGCATTTATTTTTCGCCTTTGGACTCCTATTACCTCGGTTTTCCTGATCATCACGAATAATGCTCCTGTCTAGCTGCGATCCTTCTTCAGGGACCCGAATTCAGGGCAAATGGGTATAAGTTAATCCCTTCCATTAATTTTTTGGAATTTCTCCACCTCCTCCCTTCTTCCTTCCCAAGAAGTCAGACTAAAATATTTTTAAATTTCTTCTAGCAAAATATCTAAATGGTATTTATTTAGCATTAACCATGATTCAAGCACTGCAATAAATTCTTTGGTATATGTAACTATTCCTCATTTTTCAGACAAAGAAACCAAGACTTAGAAATTGAATAATTTTTCAAAGTTCATACAGATATTAAGTGTTGGAATAATATGTAAACCTACACCTGTCTGATTTTACAACTCAGCTCAAAACACTTGTTACATGGCTTCTTAATCCTGGAATCTATAATATTCTAAAAATATGACATATAGTTCTTCCCTAGGAAAATTTATTACTTTTTCCTCATAAAATCAATCCATAGTAATTTGTACAAAACATGAATAAAATGAAAAATAACAGGAAAATTTATATCCAAAAAGGTACTTTTATAGTCACAGTACTTTTATACTTTTCTATAATTAAATGTTTAGTAGAATATTTTGTGTATATCTCATTAGGCATTTTATATTGTATATACATATCTTCTCTTGTTCTTTCTGTCTTTTTTTAAATTTATTTAAGGAGGAGCTGGGCTTGTGATGAAAATTTGACATAGATATAATCATACTTTGTATAAAATTTGCATATTCTTTCCATTTAACATTCTAGCGTAACTATTTCCTATTTTTTTACATAAACATTCGGAACCTATTCCTAATAGTTGTATAATATTCAACTAAGTCGATAAAGCCAAATCTAGTTAAAAATTTTACATAGCCTATTTTTGATATGATATTGTTTTCTTTAGCTATGAGTCCTTTTTTTCCTTACAAGTAATGAATTCAGTAAGCATCCTTTTTATAAGCTTTCAATTTTACAATAGTTTTTGATTTACAGAAAAGTTGAGTTTGAGTATATCTCATATTCAAAACAATATGGATAAATTATTAATATTATTAAGTAAAGTCAATAATTTATTTAGATTTCCATAGTTTTTACTCAATGTCCTTTTCTTGTTCCAAGATCCCATCCAGGATCCTACATGAAATTTACTCATTGAGTCACCTAGGCTTCTCTTGATGGTACCACCTTCTCACACTCCCCTTGCTTTTGATTACTTTGACAGGATTTTAAAAAATTTGTCTATATTTATGGGGTACATGAGAAATTTTGTTACATATGTATAATGTAACATTATAGTCATCAAGTCATGGTATTCAGGGTGTCCATCACCTGAGTGCAATACGATTTTGTCAAGTATACTCATTCTACTCTGCTATTAAACACTGAATTTATTCCCTGTATCTTACTGCATGTTTGTACCCTTCAACCCACTTCTCTTCATCCCCCTTTTCCCCAGTCAGCCTTCCCCAACTCTGTTAGCTATTTTTCCATTCTCTACCTCCATGTGTTCAAATATTTTAGCTCTCACATATAAGTTAGAACATGTGATATATGTCTTTTTGTCCCTGGCTTATTTCACTTAAGATAATGACTTCCAGTTCCATCCATGTTGCTGCAAATGGCATGATTTCCTTCTTTTCATGGCTGAATAGTGTTTCATTGTATATATATGCAATAGTTTTTTTAACCACCCATCAGTTGATGAACACTTGGCTTGATTCCATATATCAGTGATTGTGAATAGTGCTGCAATAAACGTATGAGTGCAGGTATCCCTTTGATAGATTATGGATTACTTTCCTTTAGATAAATACCCAGTAGTGGCATTGCTGGGTCAAATAATAATTCCATTTTTAGTTTTTTGAAAAATCTCCATAATGTTGTCTATATTGGCTATACAAGTTTACATTCCCACCAACAATGTATGAGTTCCCTTTTCTCCACATCATTGCCAACATCTGTTAATTTTTTTGTCTTTTTAATAATATCCATTCTGACTAGAGTAATATTACATTTCATTGTGGTTTTGATTTGCATTCCTCTGACAATTAGTGATCTTGAACATTTTTTTCATGTATCTGTCAGCTATTTGTATGTGTTCTTTTGAGAAATATATATTCATGCCTTTTTCCCACTTTTTAATGGGGTTATTTGTTTTTCTCTTATTGAGTTGTTTGAGTTCCTTGTCAATTCTAGATATAATTCACCTGTCAGAAGAATAGTTTGCAAATGTTTTCTACCATTCAACAGGATATCTCTTCACTCTGTTGATTATTTCTTTTGCTGTGCAGATTTTTAGTATAATGAAGTCCCATTTGTCTATTTTTATTTTAGTTGCGTGTGCTTTTGAGGTCTTAGTCATACTGTCTTTGCCTAGGCCAATGTACAGGAGAGATTTCCCTAGGTTTTCTTCTGGTATATTTATAGTTTGGGGTCTTATGTTTCAGTCTTTAATCCATTTTAAGTTGATTTTTGTATATAGTGAGATATAGGATCCAGTTTTATTCTTCTATTTATAGCTGCCAAATTTTTCCAGCACCATTTATTGAAGAGGATGTCCTTTCCCCAATGTCAGTTCTTGTTGGCTTTGTCACAGATCAGTTGGCTGTAAGCATGTGGCTTTATTGCTGGGTTCTCTATTCTGTTCCATTGGTCTATGTATCTATTTTTATGCCAATACCATGCTGTATTGGTTACTATAGCCTGGTAATATATTTTGAAGTCAGGTAGTGTGATTCCTGAAACTTTATTCTTTTTGCTCAGCCTTTGGTTATTCTGGCTCTTCCATATAAATTTTAGGATTTTTTCCTAATTTTGAGAAAAATGATGTTGGTATTTTGATGGGGATTGCACTGAGTCTGTACATTGCTTTGGGAAATATGGTCATTTTAACAATATTGATTCTTCTGATTCATGAACACAGTATGTTTTTCCATTTGTTTGTTTCTTTCAATTTCTTTCAACAGTGTTTTGTAGTTTTCCTTGTAGAGATCTTTTACTTCCTTGGTTAAATTTATTCCTAGGTATTTTGAGGTTTGTGTAGCTATTATAAATGGGATTGCCTTTTTGACTGGATTCTCAGCTAGATCATTACTGGTGTATGAAAATGATATTGATTTTTGTACATTGATTTTGTATACTGAAACTTTATTTAATTCATTTATCAAATCTAAGAGTTTTTTGGTAGAGTCTTTAGATTTTTCTAGATATAAGATTATATCTTCAGCAAAAAGGGTCAGTCTGTCTTCCTCATTTCCAATAAGAATGTCTTTTTTAATGTATTCTTATTGTTTTTTTTTTACTTTTTTTATTAGTATTTCAGCATAATGTGGGGGTCCAAAAGTTTAGGTTATGTATAATGCCCTTGCCGCCCCCTCCGAGTCATAGCTTCAAGAGTGTCCATCCCCTAGACAGTGCACATCGCACTCATTATGTACATATACACTATCCCCTCCCCTACCCACATCTGCCCGACACCCGATCAATGTTATTCCTAAATGTGCTCTTAGGTGATGATCAGAAGGCCTTTGATTTCTTTCTCTTGCCTGATTGCTCTGGCTAGGACTCACAGGACTATCTTCAATAGGAGTGGTGACAGTGGGAATCCTTGCTTTGTTCCAGTTATTAGAGGAAAGACTTCAACTTTTTTTCATTTGATATGATGTTAGCTGTGGGGTTTTTGTATATGGCTTTTATTTTTCTGAGGTATGTTACTTCTATGCCTAGTTTGTTGAGTATTTTTATCATGAATTTATCATATTCAAGATTGTTGAATTTTGTCAAATGTTTTTTCTGCATCTATTGAGATGATCATATGGTTTTTGTCATTCACTATGGTGATGTGATGTATCATGTTTATTGACTTGCATATGTTGAACTATCCTTACATCCATGGTATAAATCTCACTTGATTGTGGTATATTATATTTTGATGTGCTGTTGGATTTGTTTTGCTAATATTTTGTTGTTTATTTTTGCATTTTTCTTTTGAGGAGTACTGGTCAGGTGTTTTGTAAAATGTTCCTAAACTGGGGTTTGTGTTTTTCCCAATATTAGACTGGAGTTATGGGTTTTGGGGTGGAAGGCCACAGAGGTAAAGTGCTGGTTTGTCACATCATTTCAAAGGCACATATTATCAACATGACATATCTATTAATGTTGACCTTGATCACCTTGCTGAAGTAGTGCTTGTCAGGTTTCTCCACTGCAAAGTTACTCTTTTTTCCCGATTTTCTATACTATACTCTTTGGAAGGAAGTCATTATGTGCAACCCACATTTGAGTAGTGGGGAGTTATGCTTTCCCTACTTGAGGGAAGAATATACACATAAACTATTTTGAATACTTTGCACTGCAGATTTGTCTCTTCTGTCTATTTATATTTATTCAGTCATTATTTATATCAATATGGATTCACAGCATTCTATTATAGTTTAATTACAATCTAAGCTATTTTATTTGTGTTAGCTGATGATGTTATCCCAGATTTATCTATTGGGAGCTCTTTCAGTTGACTCCTGTATCTCTTTGACATAGCCCCATCATTGTGTGAGTGTGTGTGAGTGTGTGTGTGTGGAGTGTGCGTGGAGTGTGCATGAGCATCTCTTTATTTTCTGGCAATATGGGGTGCTCAGGCTTAACTTGTATATTCCCTGAAACACATAGTAAGGTCACAAAGTTGAGAATGTAAACAGTCCCTTCAGCTCAAGACAGATTTTTCTGAAATTGAAAATATTCCAGATGATCACAATTTTAGAAACTTTCCTAAAATGTGACCTCTTCCATCTTCTCCGATAAGTCCAATGAGCATAGGAGATGTTCACTTCCACTCCTACATTCTCGTATTGTAAAGATTCTAGACTGCACTGATGGTGTCTTGAAAGTCAAAGTCTTGTGGTGATGAAAGTATATTGAGAAGTGTTCTAGTTTTAGGTCAATCAATATGCTTCTCTATTAATATGCTACAGCAGCCATTTGCTAAGTAAGTCTCACACTATTCAGAACCTGCTGGGCTTAGAAATCGTGTCTGAAAACAGGGTTTATAGGGTCCTTGCAGGCTAGGCCAGAAGTGTGCTTCCTGTCTCCTTCACAGACCAAACTGCGCTGTCTGGTGGGCATGTAGGAGCAGGAAACCTACACTAAGTATGGAGCAAAATGGGAAACAAAGGTTACTTTTAGCCTCTCTTTGCCTGCACCCTAACAGAAAAGGAGAGTGAGAATTTGGCAAAATAAGGGAGATAGGCATGTCTTCAAGAAAGAAACTGGCAGCCATGTGGTTTGACCTCAGCCAAGTGGCTTTAAGCTCTACACCTTTGGGTTTCTCCATCCCATGAAAGGAGTTTGAAAATGATCTGGTGGTTGTTGAGTTAAATTAACGATTACTCAAATAAAGTAACATAATTCTTGAAGAGAAAAGTACCATAATTTTGCCATTTCTTACATTGACAGCATAAGGAAGGAATTTGGGTTTTTAATTTCCCTATTTTCTCCTCTCTCTGTTCCTCTTGATGTCCTGGAAAAGAAAAGGTTTTCACCAAATCCTCTCCCATTAGGCATGTCTTTCTGAAAATGGGATATCAGGGAAGCTGTTTCTCAAATGTGTTAGCTTTTTTGAAATTCACATTTTTTTTTCCATGGGAAAAAGGTTTTTTTTTTTTTTATTTCAGCATATTATGGGGATACAAAAATTTAGGTTATGTATATTTCCCTTGACATCCACCCGAGTCAGAGCTTCCAGCGTGTCCATCCCTCAGACAGTGTTCATCACACTCATTATGTCGGTATATACCCAATCCCTCCTCCTCCCTCCCATCTGCCCAATGCCCAGTGAATGTTATTCCTATATGTGCATTTAGGTGTTGATCAGTTAAAACCAATTTGATGGTGCATAAATGTGGTGCTTATTTTTCCACTCTTGGGATACTACATTTAGTAGAATGGGTTCCACCTTTATCCAGGAAAATACAATAGGTTCTATATCACCGCTGTTTCTTATATATGAAAAGTACTCCATGATATACATATACAACATTTTATTAATCCACTCATGTATTGATGGGCACTTGGGTTCTGTCCACATCTTTGTAATTATGAATTGTGCTGCTATAAACATTCGAGTGCAGATGTCTTTTTTATAGAATGTCTTTTGTTCTTTTGGGTAGATGCCCAGTAATGGGATTGCTGGATCAAATGATAGATCTACTTGTAGCCCTTTGAGATATCTCCATATTGCTTTCCACAGAGGATGCACTAGTTTGTAGTCCCATCATCAGTGAATGAGTGTTCCTATCTCTCCATATCCAGGCCAACATTTATTGTTTTGGGACTTTTTGATAAAGACCAATCTCACTGGACATAAATGATATCTCATTGTGGTTTTGATTTGCATTTCCCTGATGATTAGAGATGTTGAGCATTTTTTCATATGTTCGTTGGCCATTCTTTTGTCTTCTTTTGAAAAGTTTCCGTTCATGTCCTTTGCCCACTTTTTGATTGGATTGTTTGATTTTTTCTTGCTGATTTTCCTGAGTTCTAAATAGATTCTACTTATCAACCCTTTATTGGATGTGTAGCAGGTGAAAATTTTCTCCAATTCTGTAGGTTGTCTATTTGCTCTCGTGACAGTTTCTTTGGCTGTGCAGAAGCTTTTTAATTTGATCAGATCCCATTAATTTATTTTGTTATTGCTGTGATTGCCTTTGGATTCTTCTTCATAAATTTTTTGCCTAGCCCAATGTGTATAACAGTTTTTCCAACATTTTCTTCCAGAATTCTAATAGTTTCACATCTTAAGTTTGAGTCTGTTACCCACTGTGAGTTGATTTTTGTGAGAGGTGAAAGCTGTGGATCCTGTTTCAGTCTTCTTCATGTGGCTACCCAGTTTTCCCAGCACCATTTATTGAATAAGAATTCTTTTCCCCAGTGTATGTTTTTGTCTGCTTTGTCAAAGATTAGATAGCTATATGAGGATCGTTTTATATCTGAGTTCTCAGTTCTGTTGCACTGGTGAATGTCCCTGTTCTTGTGCCAGTACCAAGCTGTTTTAATTACTATAGCCTGTAGTATAGTTTGAAGTCTGGTAAATTGATGCCTCCCATTTTATTCTTTTTGCCTAGGATTGCTTTTGCTATATGGGGTCTTCTCTGGTTCCATACAAAGCATAAAATTATTTTTTCTAAATCTGTGAAAAAATATGTTAGTATTTTAATAGGGATTGCATTGAACCTGTAGATCACTTTGGGTAGTATAGACATTTTAACAATGTTGATTCTGCTGACCCACGAGCATGGTATTGTTTTCCACCAGTTTACATCCTCTGCTATTTCCTTCCTTAGTGTTTCATAGTTCTCTTTGTAGAGGTCTTTTACCTACTTAGCTAAATATATTCTTAGGTACTTTATTTTCTTTATTGCTATTGTGAGGGGTATTGAGTCTTTGATGTCGTTCTTGGTTTGACTACTCTTGGAGTATATGAATGCCTCTGATTTGTGTGTATTGATTTTGTATCCTGAGACTTTATTTAATTCATTTATCAATTCCAGGAGTCTCTTGGTTTAATCCTTGGGGATTTCGAGATTTAATATCATATCGTCAGCAAAGAGAGAGTTTGATATCTTCTGCCCCATTTGGACACCCTTAATTCTGCTCTCGTATCTAATTGTTCTAGCAAGGATTACCAGCACTATGTTGAATAGCAGTGGAGATAATGGGAAACCTTGTCTGGTTCCAGTTCTAAGTGGGAATGCTTTCAATTTTTCCCATTAAGTATGATGTTGGCTGTGGGTTTGTCATATATGGCTTGTATCAGGTTTAGGTAGCCCCATCTATGCCTATTTTGTTAAGCATTTTTATCATAAAAGGGTGCTGAATTTTGTCAAATGCTTTTTCTGCGTTTATTGAAAGGATCATATGTTCTTTGTTTTTGCTTCTATTCATGTGATGAATTACATTTATAGATTTGCATATATTAAGCCATCCCTGCATCTCTGGGATGAAGCCAAGTTGGTCATGATGGATTATTTTCTTGATAAGCACCTGGATTCGATTTGCTAGAATTTTGTTGAGAATTTTTCCATCTATATCCATAAGGGATATTGGTCTGTAGTTTTCTTTTTTTGTTGCATCCTTTCCTGGTTTGGGTATCAAGGTTATGTTGACTTCATAAAATATGTTGGGGAGGATTCCATCCTTCTCAATCTTGTAGAATAATTTCTGCAGGACAGGCACCAGTTCTTCATTGTAGGTGTGGTAAAATTTGGGTGTGAAACCATCTGGTCTGGGACTTTTTAGGAAGGTTTTTTTATTGCTGTTATTTCAGTACTTGATATTGCTCTATTGAGGAGTTGTATTTCTTCCTGGTTGAGCCTAGGGAGGCTGTATGTTTCTAAAAATTTGTCCATTTCCTCCACATTTTCCAGTTTGTGTGCATAAAGGTTTTTGTAGTGTTCATAGGTGATATCTTGTATCTCTGTGACATCAGTTATATTTTCTCCTTTCATGTTCCTGATGGTAGTTATTAGAGACTTTTCTATTCTGCTCTTTGTTAGTCTAGCCAAAGGTGTGTCAATTTTGTTTATCTTTTCAAAGAACCAACTTTTTGTTTATTAATCTTCCATATAGTTTTCTTGTTGTCAATTTCATTTAGTTCTGATTTGATCTTATTAATTTTACTTCTTCTGCTGGGTTTGGGGTTGGTCTGTCCATATTTTTCGAGCTCTTTCTGTCAATTGATTAGGTTGTCTATTTGTGATCTTTCTGTCCTTTGGATATAGGCATTTAGGGAAAGAAACTTTCTTCTCAGGGCTGCTTTAGCTGTGTCCCAGAGATTTTGATAACTTGTGTCTGCTTTGTCATTTAGTTCAAAGAATCTTTTGATTTCCATCTTGGCTTCCTCATTTATGAAATAATTGTTCAGCAGATGGTTGTTTAACTTCCACAAATTTGTGTAGAAATGAGATTTTCTGTTAGGGTTGATTTCTAATTTTATTACACTGTGATCTGAGAAGATGCATGGTATAATTTCTAATTTTTTTAATTTTTTGAGACATGCTTTGTGTCCTAGTATACGGTCAATCTTAGAGAATGTCCCATGTGCTGATGAGAAGAACATATATTCAGTGGTTTTGGGGTAGAATGTCCTGTAAATTTCAGTGAGACCCATTTGTTCTAGAGTTCTGTTTAAGTCCATTAATTCTTTGTTAATTTTTTGTTTGGAGGATCTGTCCTGTGCTGTCATCAGGGTGTTGAAGTCTCCGGCTATTACGGTGTTGCTGTTATCATTTTGTTTAGATCAAGTAGACTTTGTTTTATGAATCTGGGTGTACCTAAGTTGGGTGCATACATATTTAGAATTGTTATGTCTTCTTGTTGAAATGTAGTGTTCACTATTATATAGTGACCCTCTTTGTCTTTTATTACTTTTATTAATTTAAAGACTAAGTTACCTGAAATCAAAACTGCCACACCAGCCTTCTTTTGGTTTCTGTTTGCTTGAAATATTGTTTCCCACCCCTTCACCTTGAGTCTAAATGTATCCTTGCAGGTTATATGTGTTTCCTGAAGACAGCAGACACTTGGCTTGTGTTTATTTTTCCATTCAGCCAGCCTATGTCTCTTTAGTGGGCAGTTCAAGCCATTCACAGTTATTGAGAGAACTGACAGGTGGGGCAAATTTCTGTTCATCCTGTTGGGTTTAACTTTTTTGCTTTGTTTTCTCTATTGAGCCATTGTGGTACCTGGCCTTTGACCTTTAGCTGTTGGATGATTTTATACTGGTGAGTGTTTATTGTGCTGATCCATGTGTAACGCTATTCTGAGTACTTCCTGGAGGGCAGGTCTTGTCTTGGTGAATTCCCTCAATCTTAGGTTATCTGAGAATGTCTTTATTTCTTCTTCACATACAAAACTTAGTTTCTCAGTGTACAAGATTCTAGGCTGGGAATTATTCTGTTTTGGAAGAATGAGAATTCTTGCTTGTAAGGTTTCAGTTGATAAGTCTGGGGTTATTTGGATGGGCTTTCCTTTGTATGTTACTTGTTTCTTTCACCTTACACCTCATAGAAGAGCCTCTTTAGTGGATATTTTGGTCAGTCTGATGACTGCATGTCATGGTGTCTTCCTGTTGGCAATGAATCTCCCAGGAGTCTTTGAGCTTCTTGTACCTGGATATCTAGATTTTTAGCAAGGCCTGGGAAATTTTCCTGTATTGTATCTTCAAATAGCTTATCCAACCATTGTGAATTTTCTTCTTCACCCTCAAGGATGCCCATAACTCTCATGTTAGGCTTCATCACATAATCCCACATTTCTTGTAGGCTTTGCTCTTTTCTCTTATTTCTCTCCTCTATCTCTGTGACTGACTAAATTAATTGGAATGTGTTATCTTTAGTCTCTGAGATTCTTTCTTTTGTATGATATACTCTGTTCTTGAGTCTTTCCGCTGTGTTTTGTAGTTCCTTGAATAAATTCTTCATTTCCAGGAGTTTGGTTTGATTTTTCTTTATTATTTCAATTTTTTAGTGAATTTTTCTTCCAAGTCCTGGATTTTTTTTTTTTTGTGGTTTCTTTGTGTTAGTTACCCATCTTTCCTTGCATAACATTGAGTTTTTTTACAATCCATGTTCGAAATTATTCTTCTGTCATTTTAGTGTTCTGAATTTGGTTAATGTCCATTGCTAGGGAGCTGGTGTTTCTCTTTGGAGGTATGCTTTCCATTTGATTCTTCATACTTCCAGAGTTCTTTCACTGAGTCCTTCCCATTTGGATCAGCTGTTGCTTCCCTCCTTTCAGTTTTCATTTGAAAAGTAGCATGCCTTGAGTAGGCTCTGTTCCAGTAGATGCTGTTTAGGAGCAAGGCAGATCTCAGCTGCTGCCTACCAGCCTGGATGTGTGCGCTTCTGTGGTTGCTTGACCTGCTTCTAGGGGGAGCTGCTAATATGTTGTTTAGGCTTCTTCTACTACAGTTTCAGGGGTTACTCAGGGAGCCTGTTTTGGCCTCTTGTGAGGATTTTTGTTCCCTGACCACGGACCCTACTATTGGCAGTTGACCAGAGGCAGAAATCCAGCCCCAGAGTTACGATCCTACTAGATGATCTAAACTGGTCTAACGAGCCAAGTCACTGGGCTGTCAACTATTGATCTATGCCAAGGCCCTGTGGATTCACGATAGTTGCAGAGCGAAAGTGACTTTTCTTGTCTCACCCTACCTCCAGGGGTGGAGCCTACCACTTTCTGTGTGAAAGATGCTAGCTAGGGGGAGGGGGTGTTGCCCAAGTCCACCCAGTGTCCCGGCACCTGTAAGTCCCACAGATGTTAGCCTCCCTTGATTAGGGTAGTATTCAGAATCCACCCATCAAAATTGGCCTGACTAGTTGACCATAGGTGGTGTAAGGTGGAGCTTGTCATGAGTGTGCCTGCGCTGGGGGAAGGGAGAAGCCTGACACTGTAACACACCACAGCGGCAGGGTTGCAGACCCTGAAAATGGCAGCCACCCACAGCAGAGTGCTAACCCTGGGGGCGACTGATCAGGAGATGGCAGGTGCCAGATCAGGGAGCAGAGTCATCAGGATGCCCCATTTTCTCTTTTATGTCACCCTCCCACAATCTCACGCCTGTCTGGCAAGAGCACTTGCTCTTTCTGACCCATCCTGAGTGGGCCTATTCACCTACAGAGGTTTCTAGGTTAGAGTCCCCTACTTAGTGTTCACCTCTGTTGATCTGTACCCACTGAGTGCCAGAGGCAAGTTACCTGTCTCCTAACTCCGTCCAGTGGTAGCTCAGACCAGTCCCTCTCCTGCTCAGTGCAGTCCTGGCATATAGCTCCAGGGAGTTCAAGATGCTTCCTGCTTTGTCCCGTCTCTACAAAGCCCCACATCTCCTGTCTAGATTTTGCACCGACTTCACCCAGGTCCCTGTCTGAGTGGGTGGAGAGGTCAGTGGGTAAGCAAGACGTTCTCCTGTGGGTCTGATCCCACTTCACTTGTTGGCAAGGCGGGTGCAGCCGTCCCATTCTCTATTCTCTATTGTTTGTCTCGCAGTCTCCAGATTTCATGATCCTATCTCCCGTTCACCTTTTTTTTTTCCTGTTTTGTGTGTCCCATGCTGATTCTCTGCCAATTCACAATGCTGTTCTTGTGGGGGAGCGATCCACTCCTGTGTAGGAGACCGAGATCTATGCCTGTTTCTCTGGGAGCAGGAATCCAGGAGGTCACCTTTACTCTGCCATTTTTGTCTCTCTTGGGAAAAAGTTTTGAACTAAAGAAGTATTAATATCACCTTAAACTCTAAAATTGGCTATATCTTCAAAAATTTTTAAAACAGTAAGCTAAGTATAATACAATATAACTTAAACTCCAAATAGAAAAAAAATGCAATATAATTCATTGGTTAAAGTGTTAAAATTGCAATACCTCTCCCACATTAATGATTCTTCTCTTTCCTTTCCTAGTTCTCTCCAGGGAGAGAGCTGGCATGGGGAAGGTGACCAAGGGTGCAGGGGGCACAGCCAGGCCTGCTGCATTGAGACCATAACCTGGCTCAGGGCAAGGAGGAAAGGGACACAGATGTGAGTCCCCCTGAAACAACCCGTGTTCCCTTCTCCATTAGGGTGGGTCCCTACGGTGTGCTCTCCACCTTGCACGAACCTAAGAGGGTAAAAGGCAGCAAGCCTTGTTTCTGGGATGCTGCTGAGACAGTGGATGTCAGGTTCAGGTGTACTTTCTTCAGGACAAAGGTGGCACCAGGCACTGGGTCAACCTATGCCCTCAATTGCATGCATATCACCACTATTCCCCAGGAATCCAAAAACTCCATTCTTAAGTTGTTCACTCATCAGATTGAAATCTACTTGTTAAATAAAATAAATAATGAATAAATAAATAAAAGTTATTAATTATCAATCAATTATCTAACTTAAAGACTACTTATAGCCTGTATATTTTATTTTCAGCCTGACCATGGAAATTCATGTTTCATAAATCATTTATGGGAAAATAATAATGGTTAAATGAAATTATCAGATGTTTGAAAATTTCATTTTTTTTTACATGATATATAATGGCTTCATTTTTTTTTTTTGTCTTCATTGAATACAATGACTGCCTTTTATTGCAGTACCTTGACAAACACTGAGGGCACTTAGCACAAGCTGTCACCCTGCAACACTCCAGTGCTGAGGCTGCAAATTCCCTGGTGTGTTTCACTGACAGCCCGCATGTTCTATCCCAGTCAGTACAAATGAAGCATACATAGAATATCTGGGGAAGTTGTTTGTGCCCTTGTTGACAAGATAGATTACCTATGCTAAGTTTGAAATATTAAATTATCCATGATTAAATGCAACTCCCCTCTTTGGAATTTGCATATTTATACCTTTCAAAATTAAAAGATATGTATGTGTATATATAGCAACATCACAGAGAAGAATACTAATACAAGAAGGAAAGCCAGTGGAATACATATGAGTTATATATTTAATAGTAAATATTGAGTCCTCTGTTTAGAAAACTTAATATATAAATTATTCTCTATTAAAAAAATGACACCTTGGGTTCAAAATGTATCTACTCCAATGATTATATTTTTCAGATGTCAATGTGGCATACCAACTTGAATCTATTATATACTATATAGCTTAGAGTGTGGTTAGGTATTTAATGTTTCATGATAGTTCATTCAGTTTTATCAGTTACAGAATGTTTGCTGAAAATGTTCAGCCACTTTAATGATTCTAAAATTAGACCAGAATCAAAATTTCAAATTGTATATTAACTAGTAGTATGACATGCTAATAATGGCATGAAAGATAAAGAAGTGTTCAGAAAAGTGAAAGATAAAGTATTGGCTCTCCCTTAAACTAGAATTTTAAATCAAACAAATTGACTTGTGTCTAACGCAATGAAGGGACTATCTCTGTTTAGAAATACACCATATATATAGAGAAAGTAGAATACCAAACAGAAAAGAATATTAGCTTCACATGGAGCAGATCTATATATGTACATATATATTCACATTCATTATATATGTTAATGTGTATATTCCCTAAGTTTGGCTGCTGCTTTCAAAATGTGTGCTCTGTAGCATTTCTAACTAGACAGGGAGGCAGCACGGTGCGTAGGATGGGCTGAGGGACAGAGATCACTGCTGCAGCTCTGACTCCTTGGCCTTGGGGCTTCAGTAAGGCAGTATCGTTGCTGGTGGTCCTACCCAGGCACCCAGGGGGAGCGCGTCACAGCCAGCTCCTACTCAGCTCAGGATGTGGTGAAGATCTACGTGAGTTTAACCTCTTGTCATTCATTCACATGTCTTTACACTCAGAGGTTATAAAAATTAGGTTAACATGGAGGAGGTGGCTCACATTCCTGTACAAAATCTACACCTGTGCTTAGGAACGTCTCCACTGTCAAATTAGAAGAAACGATGTGTTTGCTGGAACTGGTGGCGGAGACAAACTGTGCAGGGTAGGTACAGCAGGAAGGCGGGCTTCTCAGTGTGTGCACGGCAGGAACGCACACCCGGAGAGGGGAGGCTGCGCTACTGCACCACAAACTGGGTCTTCAAGGATAAGCCAGGACTGTTTTTGCTGAGAGAAACTACTCAGCACAGTGCAGGGGTTATGATTAGCATTTGGTAAGTTAGGTTCCTCACTGGGGGATGGGGGAGTTGTGGACTTGAATGAGAAAAAATGTCTTCAGTTTTGCTAACTTCTAATTGAAATCTAGCATTTTTTTCAAATAAGGATATAAATCAAAAACACGGTAGCTTTGACATACCAATAAAACCATAAAAAATTTTAAATATTTTAATGTTTATATAGACTTATTAGAGATATGTTAAAATATTGTTTTGCTCACTACTATGATTATGGTATTTATTAAATTAAGTGGTTCTAATGAAATCATGGTGATTAGTAATCCCATTAATAGATCTTATTTAATGTGGTTAATAAAGAAGCACTTTTTAAATTGTATTTTAATATAACTTGTTTCTTTTGTAATTATATATATTTTAGTCATTCTTTTGAGAAGGGTTCGTGAGCACACACTGCCAAAGGAGAACAGGCGAAGTCTACGAGCTTCTGTCATGTGGAGTTTTCCACGGCAGGGCAAAAAGTGCTGTCCTCCTATTTCAGTCTCTTTTCTCTCTCTCTCTCTTTTTTTAAGAGACAGGGTCTTGCTCTGTCACCCAGGCTGGAGTGCAGTGGTGTCATCATAGCTCACTGCAACCTCAAACTCCAAGCCTCAAGCAATAATCCTCCAGCCTCAGCCTCTGGAGTAGCTGGGACTACAGGGGTGCACCACCACACCAAGCTAATTTTTTTCTTTTTTGTAGAGATGGGGGTCTCAGTATATTGCCCAGGCTGGTCTCGAACCTCTGGCCTCAGGTGATTCTCCCACCTCAGCCTCCCAAAGTGCTGGGATTACAGGCATGAGCCACCGCACTGGCCCTAATTCAGTTTCTTGTGACATCTGAGGAGATTATCCTAAAGAAGAGGTAGCAGAGGTGGAAATGGGAGGGGAAAAGAAGGCGTTCCACACGGCAGGGGCCACATGCTGCTCCCTGGCGTCCTCCGGAGGTGGGCAGGCCCTCTGAGGGCTCTGGCTCACCGGCTGCATACAGGAAGGTGGTGACCGGGCAGTGGGGCTGTCAGAGCAAGGAAAGACGACTCACCCAGCTGGACGTGGGAGAGTGGAGCGTCAGCTTCAGAGGGTGTGCGCTGGGCACAGACGGTCAGGGGTGACCATGCTGGGTCAGAGCCCCACGCCCTTGTTTTCTGGGCAACTGCAAACGCCTCTAACTGCCCACTCATATAATCGCTCAACCTTGATAAAGGACAGGTAGCTAAAATGATTGTAATTGAAATTACTGCCATCACAGCAAAATGCTGACATGAAGTGTGATTTATTTTGATGTGGAGAAAATAAACAGGCACTTCTTTGACACTCAAGCTTGTGAAGGATCAACCATGTCAGTTACATTACTGATTATTTTATTATAAAATTAACATTGTTATTATCACTTTGTGAAATGTACTGAATATTATTTCAAGTGTTGAATTTTGAGGGGAGCCATGAGGCTTATTCTTTATATAGTTTTGTAATCTATGCTCTGATTTGGAAGACTTTTTTGGACTATGTTATGTCAGGAGACATTTTATGATAAGCAATAACAATGACTTTTAAATGTGATTTTATAAATATCAATTTGACTCTTTCATTAGCGCATATTTATGATGCGTGTGCTATAGAAGGTACTGGACATTGTTTGACGCAACAGAGCCAGGGCGTGGACGCGGGCACAGGTGCTGGCCCTGCGTGGGCGGGGAGACGCGGGGGTGACCACGGTCGCGCGGGCTGGCGGTCAGTGTCCCCGAGGGACGGGGCAGCTGCACGCCGGAGGCTGGGGACTGCCGGGCCCTAGCGTTGGGAGGTGAGGAGAGGGTGCCCCACGACAGGAACACCGAGAGAGGGCCGGCCACGCAGCAGCCAGAGGAGCGACTCCGGAAAGCAAAGGCTCCCGGGAGCCGGCGAGAAGTGGCGGGGACAGAGGTGGGGACAGAGGCTGAGCACACTGGATACAAAGGACGGGAGAGCAGGTGCGGCCACTGCAAGACATTTGGCTTCTGTAGGTGACGGGAACGTTGCGAGGGAAGTGGCTCACATTTGGCGAAGATCACTTTGGAAGCTGCTCAGGAACGGGGCAGAGGAAGGAGACTGGATGCAGAGCGGACGGTAGGCGACACCGGCTCAAGTTCACGATGACAGAGGCTTGAGCCTTGGCAGTGACAAACCGAGAAGGAGAGTGGGACAGTTAAGGTAGACATTTAGTAGGGCGCTGTCACAGGGCAGGTGAAGAAATGAATTTGGAGACGGCAAGAGCAATCATGTCATGCACTGTGCAAACCAGGACACTTTCAGATAAAATGAGGTGTAAATAGGGACCCTTATCTATCCAGATTTAAAGAAAGAGAGGAACCAAGACTGAGGAGGCCAGAGGTTCTGGCTTCATTAAGCACACAAGTGGTGGTGGGCGTAGAGCGGGGGCCGGCAAAGCCTGCCGCAGGGCGGGTTTGAGAGGAGAAATCAGCTGCTCCCTTGCAGAGGTTAGAGCCAAGAGGCTTAACATTTTTTTGTTTTAAATCACCGGCACCTAAGTAAGGAGTTAGAAGTCAAAATGCACATTAAAATAACATGCATTACCAAGTTTTGCTATAATTTTGCTTATTAATTTTTTAAAACAATTGGGCAGCACTTTATAATTTTCTATTCCAAATTTACTGAAAAAATTCAGGGAACCAATTTATTTCATAAGAGGTTTTGTTAAGAAGCTGATGTCATCATTAGATATGCCAAAACATATTTCCCTTACACTATTCTATTTCTTTATAATTTAGTTTACACAGGCCTGGCTCATCACTTCCAAATTACAATATCGAGAGCAAAGTAGGATGACTCTGAAGATCGCATTTTCTTTTTTTCTGGGATGGCTATGATATTTGTAAACCTTGTCAACTGTAGCACTTATCTTTTGAAGATATTAGGTATAACATTGAGAAAAATGTGTCCAGTCAAAAGACTAAATTATTCTTGGCTTAATGCACCGTACTATCCATCAGATACACAAATTCTAGATGAATACCCCACGATGTCCTATGGTGATAGTTTCCACATGGCGGATGCACACCTCAATGATACACAAAATGATTATGTGTTACAAGAAATACACATATATTCACTCTAAAAATCTTTTAAAATGTATTTCTGTAGATATTTTACTATTAACATAATATGCTGATACACTGGTACATATATGTAGATAGGTAAACATATATATGTATATATCTATATGTGTGTATGTACTCTCTATGGTGCCAATGATGGTAGAACATATTTTCACCTTCTTGGACTCTCATACTCTACAGAGTGGGCCTGAAGGCTAGCAAGACAGCCACCTGATATGTGTCTGGCTCTATGCTCCCTGGAATTCTCTAGGTTTCCTGTTCATCTGAGGAAAAGTCACAAACTTGATTGGCCAATAGTTTGTTGCATGACTTTAAATAAATCACTTCAGCTTTTTAAATCTCAGTGTCCTTATCTATGAAACCAGAAAATTGGAATTAATGTTTTGTTCAATTAAATCGTGAATGAACAAATGATGAGTGCAGGAATGAAAGGTCATATTTATTTATTCCAAAATACTCTTCTCTTTATTTTTTTTTTATTTAAGGATATTATGGGGGTACATATTTAGATGCTATGGCATTCATTTCATTGTCAGATATTCATTTTTATTCATAATTCCCCAAACTAGACATAAGAAATCTCGATTCCATCTTTAAAGGTATCACAACGTAAGATTGGACCTTTCATGTTTTCTTTGCACATATTTTAACAATAAACTGTAAACACCACCAGCAAACAGAGTAACAGATACACAGGGAAAAGGAAGTCATCAAAGGACACACTCTGGTAAAGTTATTTTCTTTTTACACTATTTATGGAAGGGATGGCAACAATAATTTTACCTAGTCCATTAGAAGTTCAGCTTCACAGAGAGGATAATAATTAAAAAAAAAAACACTGGGAAATTTTACTCAATGGATTTTCAGTTTAATGTTGGGGAAATCTCAGAAATTATATATTTGCATACCTTCTGGGATTCCTCCTAAATTAAAAGATTTTGAAAAATAATTAGAACTGTAATATATGCAACCTCATCTTGTCTTATAGCATCTAAACTAATATATCAAGTAGATGAATAAAGCTCTGGAACCATAAATTTTAATAGAGTAAGTCTTCACTAAAACAATAATGTCTACTGAAAATGTATTTATAAGGTATGCTTGCAACTGTATTTCCATAATATGATTTATGAAATCTTAATGAAGTACATACTTCATAACATGGTTATAAAACTAACTAAGGAGGCATTACTCTATTTTATGGAAAATAAAGTAATTTAGATGAACTTTCACTTCAAATGTCATAATTCTTCATGTTATTTGTAAAAAATGCCATATTTCTGTCTCTGTGATTTGTTAAAAATGCTATCTTCCTGTCTCTAGCAAATCTGCACACCTATATTTCATTGCCAAGTATCGTCACTTGAAAATAATCTCTAAGGACCACTTTCCTTTGAAAAATATCCTTCTGATATTTACTATATATCTGTAACATGTAAGTAACTCTTGATAAAATCAGTGTGCTCCCAGATGGCATCTACAGAGCATTCAATCCGGGTCAAACTTGTAACATGCTTTCTACCACTCATGCAATCATCATCCACATCATCATCATCATCATCTGTTGGGCAAAAACCATGTTTGTTTCTCTGATTATCTTAGTACCTGAAATCTTTATATGCTGGTGGACATTTTCCCCTTACGAAGATCTTTAATTGACTTTGTCCTATTAAGCCATTCAGAACGCTCCCAGCAGAGAAAAATTCCTAGGACATGGGAAGAGAGAACACGGGACAACCTACAATAACGTTGCTAGAACTAAATGAGCCAGAGAAGCTGGGTACAGTACACGGCTATCTGTTAGTTTATAGTTAGTTCAAAAGGAAATGTTGACAAAGCTTAAAACAAGTTCTTCTTGACGAGAGGTGATTTTCAGATCAGATAATAAATTACCTTACATAGAAAGCAAGTTAAGAAGTTGAGCACCCTGTGCAGAGAAGAAACCAAACATCACAAGTTCTGCTCAGGGCTCATAAACCGTGCCCTGCCTGTCAGTCCTAGGGTGCATGAAGGCCCTCCACATTCTTCCCCACTGATGCAAGGAGTCTTTATGGAAGAACAAAGATCTGAGGCTACAAAGAATCATAAGAAATAGGTGTTTCTTGGAACCAAGCTCAAGTCTTTGAGATTCTAGAAAATATGCCTTGTTCTTTCCAAGTGCCTACAGCCCAGTGGAACCAATTGGATGACTTCTGTGGGGTGTTCCTAATAGTACTGCTCCTAAATTTGATTCTCTGATTTAGAAAATTTTGAAGAT
This sequence comes from Lemur catta, assembly GCF_020740605.2. Lineage (NCBI taxonomy): Eukaryota > Metazoa > Chordata > Mammalia > Primates > Lemuridae > Lemur > Lemur catta. The sequence goes on along the minus strand of NC_059136.1, from coordinate 99,805,649 downwards.
TGTCTGACCTACCTAGTATTCTTTAATAAATCCCTTTTCTGATTAAATCCATTAGGTTTACTCCTGTTTGTAGGACACCTGTGACTGATGCGAGGCCAATGCAGATGTGAGGTAATGGTTGAACGCTTTCCTCAAGACAACTGGAATCAGGTCACCAAATGCCTTTGCTGGGAGCAGCAAAATCCATGGATGAAGCCCTTACAAACCCCTTAATTCTCATCACTGTCAGAAGGCAGGCAAGGCACATGAAACTGAAGCTCATGTTCTACTGTGGAAGGAGAGAGGGAGGCACTGAGGCACGGGGACACTGCTGAGATGCAGGCTGAGCCGGTCAGTGCACTGGCAGCAGGTGACTCTCCCCAACAGTCACTCTGGCCCCCTTTCCGAGGCCAGTCCAACCTCACCTACCTTGGAGGTATTATTGACAACAAGAGAAGGAAGAATGTAGAGCTCAGTTTCTGTTCCCCTGGATATGCTGTGGTCAGACGATGCCAACAGTACGAGGAGGAAGGTGTACCCGGGTCATCACCACCAATGTCTGCACCAGACTTCCTGAGGCGGAGAGGAATGACAGTCACGTCCAGAGGGTGTGGAGCTCAGAGATCCACTGAAGTGTAGAGCATGAGGAGGCATTCCAAAGGGAAGCTGTGCGTGTGGCAGGTGCATTCTGCCTCTAAGAATGGAGAGGTGATGCTATATGCAAAAAGGCCAACACCGGAGTCCTACTTTCCCACACCCATGGGAAGCTTTCGGGATAATCACTCTTCCTGGATCAGGGGCTGAAGGGCTCTGCTTAAGGAAATTGATTACCAACTCCACACACTAAGCCAGAGGACTCCTGTGCCCTGATATTTATGTGTGAAAAATTAGGTTTATGTTTATTCCCCGGCAGAGTACAATTTGGTTAAGGATTACCTTTCCTCAGGACTCGAGTTCAGGGCACTCTGAATTTTATTTCAATGATAGATTTATATAAAGACTATGGTCAGCTGTGCATGGCTAAGAAAGACGAGGAGAAACGCATACATAGGTTTCTCTCTGTGGTTTGAGAGACTGGGTCAGGGTGACCCTGGGGCTCACTGCCTTTCAATAAGCAGTAATCAAAACGATAATCATAATCGTAATAAAAACAAGTGTTTCTGAGAACTTGCTGTGTGCCAAGCATAGTTTAAGGTGTGTTATATGCCAAAGGTCTTTAATAATCATAGAAATTTTGTAACGCAGTTTCCGTATGTGTCTCCCAAGTGTCAGAAGCACCGAGAGTCAAGGTGTGCGCAGGCCACGCCGGGCGGCATTCCCACGGGGGCTTCCCTGCCCCAGAGCCCGGATCTCACCTGAGCACCGTGAGCGGGTCAGTCTCGAGGGCATGGTAAGGGATGTAGGTTATTTTGAAGTGCTGCTACAGGTAGATAATGTAGTTATGTGGGAAGGGCTTTTTCAGGTACTCGGCTACTTATGAAAGCAGGATTAAAATGGTCCCTTGACAAATGTTGACATTGCAGGACACATGGTTTCTAAAGAGGTAGTGATCACAGACGGAAAACAGTTTTGCCCTGCACCACAGAGACTCTCTTAAAACTTTAAAGAGATACAGCGTAGTCAGTGATCATCCGTGGAGGTCAGTTATCCACCACAAGCCATGACCTTCACAAGGCACGGCCTGCACTGGACCCCTACCCACGGGTGTGTGTGCAGGGGTGTCCTGGCACGGTCCCGGACTGAAAGAGACCGGGGACGACTGACTGCTGTCCTCACTTGGAGTGCGGTGGGGCCAGGCGGGGAGGGCTGGCTGGTCGGTGCTCTCAGGCGGAGACGTTGCTGAGTCTAACGGTTCTTTCATTGTGGATGCAGGTGCCAGTTTGGAACTGTGAGCATTATATCATCAAGGCAAGATTAGGAAGCAGAAACCCTTGGCATCTGTAGTTCATTTTTCTGACCATAAAGTTTCCTATTAATATTACATCTATAAAATAAAGGTATTAGTGCTGAAGCGAGCTAACGGGGATAGAGTTAAGTCGGTGCTTTGCGTACATTTTCACTGAGGAGTAGACCCTCCCTCCTGGCCACCGCAGGACTGACAGGAGCTCCATTAAATGAACATTTTAACCTCCACGTGCGTCAGGCTGGACCACGGAGAAGCAGGTACCTGGTGTGGTGGCTTCACCTGGGACAACAGACACCAAGTCCAGCAAGAGAGTGAGGCCACCTGGGACAGAAAAGAGGTTGGCTTCCAGACGTGGTTGCATCCACAACAGTGCTGACAACGTGGAGCTCCGCCAAGGACAGGTGCCTGCAGGAATTGACATGACCTTGGGGGAGGATGTGAGGACCCGTGCACAAACTCTAAACTGCAAAGAGGGGACGCTGCAAGAGGGGAGCACACGTCTCTAAAGGCACCGGCCCCTGTTCGAGAAATGTGAGAAGTAATCAAACTTAATGAGTTGTAGAAACAAGTGATTTTGCCACAGAAATATTTCATTATGTATGTGGGAGGGAAACACACACTAGAGCTAATTAGTGGCTGTAAATCTTTTCTCCATCTGACTCCAATTTTACCCTTCAAACAGTACTTCTTCCTAAATTATTTATCTATTATTTCACTAACTATACCAGCATTAGAGTATCTTTATAATATTCATTCATAGTCATGTAATATTCACGTACATTTCATTATCCAGGTTATGAATGGTAAGAATGTAAAAGAGTGAAATCAAATCATGTCTGTTACCCTTTAACCGTGGTGAGCAATAAACCTTGAGTCATTCGTGACTCAGAAAAGCTGGGCGGAGTGAACGCCTGCTGTCACTGGTTTGTCATGAGACTGTGATTCTGACAGTCTTCTCTGTACCCTCTGTTGAGAACACTTAGCTGTAGAAATGACAACCTGGGGCATGAATTTCATAATATCCCAACAATTATTGGGTTTTTATTTTTTAAGATGTAGCATTAGAATAATTGGAAAGTATCAGGAAAGCCTAGTCTGGTGAGCATGAGATGGAGAAGAACTAATTCTCAAGTCAGTGTCTCAATGTCCTCAGCAGTTAATTTTCCCTCAAGAAAGTTCTGAGTCACCTCACTCTCTGCCTTTCCTTCTTTGCACTGACTGCCACAAAGTTCAAGGCCAAACTATTGATCAATTGTGGTGCTTTCTGAAATACATGGCTTATTTTGGATATTGTTTTCATCCCTGGTCCTAATTTTCCTACTTTTATTTCACTTTTAGGGTCATGTCTTTACCTATTTTTCAGTGAAGTATAGCATGAATGTTAAATCTCTTCCCTGATATCTTTTGGTATAAATTGAAAGAATAAGTTAAGAATAAGCAAAAACAAATGAAAGATTCAAATACATAACTTTAAAAAGTAAATAAATCTATTTTATGTCAAAGTATTTTCTCTTCTGTGCTTTCAAACCATTATGGTTTGCCAACTGCTTACTCAAAATCCCTTAAAGCCAGGACTGTCCCTGAGACCCTCCCAGCCTTGCACATGGAGCTTCATGGTGGCTGGCTGTGGTGTCTGCATTTTTGGGAGCATTCAGGGAAAATGCTCCTGTAGTTCTTAACTTAGCTACTCCTCAGTTGCACAGGGGGGGGTACTTTTCAATTCAACTCCCTGGTCTTTTGGGTCTAGAGCAGTTTTGTGATTGATAGCAGTGGGTCTAAATGCAACCCCTGCCTTCTCGTAGCCCCTCCGATGGTAATATGATGACAGTCACAGAGACCCAAACACAGAGTACACACCTCACACTGCAAGCTGAAACAGATTCAAAGAACTATTTCACAGCAATATCTTGTTTCCATCTTTTTTCTGTAAAGCTGTTCCAAAAGGCTTACCTTTTTCTTAAGCACTGCCTGGAAACCTCATGTTTCTAAACAATGATTCTATTGTTGAAATAAATGTATGTTTATTTGAAGGTCCCATAGTTTACTTTAAAAACAAATGATACAATTAGTATCAGCAACTTGTAAATATATTTATATTATCCCTGGTTGAAAATTAACATATCTACTTTGCTAATATCATAACGAACACGTTCTAGGGATCTGTGGAGGAGAATGGCCACTGATCACTCTCCATGGGAGTGAACAATTCTAGTTTGAAGCAATTATTGACAAGCTGTCAACTTAGATGATGCTTACAATAAATAATCTTCACTCCATAAGATGAGGAGCTATTCCTTAATATAAAAAGTTGGGGAGGTCAGGAAACATTTCCAAGTACTTTATTTTGGTTAGACAGATAGCATGTGGGGATGAACACTTTCATCTATAAACCAAATACATTAGGTCTCTATAATTTCCACTGCCCACACTTCACATTTTCTTCCGGGTATAAGTAATAAGATTTGTGAGATAATGTGATATTAGGGTTAGGAAGTAAGAAAACATGATTTTTATAATAACTATTTGCTGTTCCAGCCAGACTCCCATAGGACGACTCCTGGGCTAGAAAAGCCAAAGCAGATGTGATCGGGCAGCAGGCTAATTCAAGTAAGATACTTAACGTGCTTTCCGAACAGGTGTTTGGAGAGCTAGCGAGTCTGGACACTGTCGGGAGAGGACTTTACGTTGTAGGAACGAAGAGAACTTCAGATTGTCCCCAAATTATGAGGCTCCCAGGCTCCTATGTTTGCACTTCAAAGGCTGATAAGCACTTCCAGGCCGCAGCGTGCAGCAGGGAGCTGGGAAGCATTGCTGTCTGTGCTGCGGGGTCCCCAGGGGGAACACAGCCTGGGGCGGGGGGTGGGGGGGCGGTCTTCGAGGCCGCCAAGACCGGCCACAGGCATCTCAAGTGAGATTTCCATTCAGTCCCGTATGTGCTGAACTTTATTTTACGGCCCAATGAAGAAATATGTGGGAGATACATTTCTGGGAGTAGATACTATTTAAGTCCTGAAGAATATTCTGGAATAGTACATTCATGTGTGGAGAAGGAGCTACACACAGGGAAGGGAGAGAACGATGTTTGGAGACACAGACCATTTTGTAAGTACTTGTGACAATCCTTGTAAGGCTAGTGGGACAAATGAAGGATCTCAAGGAAGACTGGAAAGATCTGAAGGACTATTATAAGGTTATTTCTTTGAAATACAGAAGTGGTTGCAGCGTGCATATGGCTCCAGCTGCCACTTGGTATGCCTGAGCATGGGACATTTCCATGGTAACCTGAAATAAACACCATTAGGTAGATGACATCACGGAGTGATGTGGGTATCCTGGCCCTGCCTCCTGGACAAGCCGCCTTGAGAGCACTTCCGTTATGCTTCCCTGCACCCAGTGGATGAGGAGGAGGCTGCAGGAAAATCCTCACAAATTGAGCAAAAACGCGGTGATGGTTCAGCTTCAGAAAGCCCCGCTGCCCGGTGGGCGCAGCGCCCTGGTGCCATCCCCTCCCGGCACAGAAGCCGGCAGCACAAATGCCAGTCGCCGAATTGTGGGAGGCACTGGAAGATCTTTTGTTGCTGTTTTCTGCTCTTTAAGATAGTGCTACAATAGTGTAACTAGCAAATCTGTAATGACAGATACTGGATGTTCTCCAGATCGTGATAGAGGTGAAGAAAAGGCCTAAGAGAGAGAGATCTTGAAGCTTTTCAATCCGAACAGCACAATACCCACATGCTGCAACAAAAACCGGGTTTACAAACTGCTCATTCAGCAGAAGTTAAATTGAAGTGCCAAATACTAAATGCGGATGAGGCTGCAAGATGCCGGGCTAGAGAGCGGGATGTGGGTAGTGAGGAAATCCAGGAAAGAAAAAGGCACTCGATCCAAAAAGCTGGACCGACTCCATGCACGCGGACCGAAGCCGGTTTGGAGCGAGACACAGCGCGGGGGAGACCGACGCCCACCGCAGCCCCAGCGAAGGCCGGGCGCCCCGACTTCCTCAGCGCTTCGGGCCACGTGAAGTGCTTAAGAGGACGCCCTTTGGTAAAGAATTTCTGTGTTCAAATTCTGACCCTAGTATAATACTTAAATCTTGTGGTTTCTGGAAGGTTAGACTTTCCATTTCTTACCTGTGACGTGGGGATAACATGCCTATGTCAGAGAGTTAAATGTAAACCTGGGATGGGGAACACGGATACGCCACTGAGAAGAGTGGCCGCCGGTGTCCTTATCGCTGTAAGATGGGACACCCAGCCCATCAGCGCAGGAACCGGCTCCGGACTAGGAAGAGCCAGGCAGGCGGCTACCAGACACGGACGCAGACACCTACTGAGCAAATGAGCAGAAGGAAAAAAAGGTCCCCCCTCAGCAGGAGTCTGAAAACACCAATCCCAAAGCACAGACAAATAAGAACTATTGCCAAAAAAGACAGTTAGCAAAATCCGTTTGAGAAGTTTGAGAAGGACTTAAATAAGCATAACTCAAAGAGACTAATCCGGGAATTATATCTATCAAAAAACAAAGAGCTGTGACCCTAAAACTGTACAGAAATAAAACAAACCAAAAAGGTCCTCATAAGAGATAATTAGAAATCTTTGATATGAAAAATACAGTCATGAGAATTAAAAAAATAATAATAACCAGTACATAAACCAAAACTCTGTACCGGTAGTAGTTAAGGAGAGAAATTGGAGTGTTGCAAATACGTATGAGGTATTCACCCACAATGCCACAAGGAAATGCAGACATGAATACATTACAAGGCTGTTAAGAAGCAGAAAATAAACTGAGACACTCCAGTTTGCATCTGCTCAGAGTACTAGATGAAGAAAATGAGCGAGGCATAGTTGAGATTTTCCTAGAAATGAAGATGTTTCCAATAAAATCCAAAAAAAAAAAAAAATAGACTTTCTGATTTCCAACAAAGATAAATACTTATTAGCCCAAACCTAGGAATATAGTAGTGAAAATACAGAATATAAAAAATGAAGAGAAAAATAAAAGGCAACAGAGGGAACATTTAGAGTATAAAGGTCTGAAAGCAGGTTACTCACCTGCTATGTAGATGCCAGAAGACAAAGGAGTATCTTCCAAAGGTGCAGAGAAAAACCAATAAACTTAGCAATTTATCCCAAACAAGCCATCATATAGGAGTGTGGAAAAAATAGAGATATTTGCAAACAAACAATGACAAAGATATTTCACCACTCTCAAGCATTAAATAACAGCAACATATCCAAGCAAGAAGGAAAGTACTTCAGAGCAAAGGCGTGAGAGAAAGGAAACTCTGAAAAGCACAGATACTGATAAAATGTCAATACACATTTATTACAAACTCTTCTGTAGGTATTATAATGTTAAAAAATTAAATCCACCTGATTAAATTAAAAGGCTTCTGCACAGCCAAAGAAACAGTCACGAGAGTAAACAGACAACCTACAGAATGGGAAAAAATTTTCGCATACTACACATCAGATAAAGGACTGATAACAAGAATCTATTTAGAACTCAGGAAAATCAGTAAGAAAAAAATGGAACAACCCTATCAAAAAGTGAGCAAAGGACATGAATAGAAATTTTTCAAAAGAAGATATAAGAATGGCTAACAAAGATATGAAAAATGCTCAACATCTCTAATCATCAGGGAAATGCAAATCAAAACCACAATGAGATATCACTTAACTCCAGTGAGAATGGCCTTTATCAAAAAGTCCCAAAACAATACATGTTGGCGTGGATGCAGAGAGACAGGAACACTCATACACTGCTGGTGGACTGCAAACTAGTGCAACCCCTGTGGAAAGCAATATGGAGATACCTTAAACAGATTCAAGTAGACCTACCATTGGATCCAGCAATCCCATTATTGGGCATATACCCAAAAGAACAAAAGTCATTCTATAAAAAAGACACCTGTACCCGAATGTTTACAGCAGCACAATTCACAATTGCAAAGATGTGGAAACAACCCAAGTGCCCATCAATTCATGAGTGGATTAGTAAAATGTGGTATATGTATACCATGGAGTATTACTAAGCTATAAGAAATAATGGTGATATAGAATCCCTTTTGTTCTCCTGGAGAGAGTTGGAACCCATTCTATTAAGCGAAATATCCCAAGAATGGAAAAATAAGCACCACATGTACTCACCAGCAAATTGGTTTCCCTGATCATCACCTAAGTGCACATTTGGGAATAACACCAATCGGGTATCGGACTGAGGTGTGGGTGTGGGGGGACGGGATTGGTGTATACCTACATGATGAGTGTGATGCGCACTGTCTGGGGAATGGACACGCTTGAAGCTCTGACTTGGGGGGATGGGCAGGACATGGGCAATATATATAACCTGAACTTCTGTACCCCCATAATAGACTGCAATAAATAATATATATATATATATATATATAAATAAAACATCTATTACATATAAAAAAATTAAATCCCTCCCAGAAATTTCCAAGCCACATTAAGATGGAGGGAGTTGGTACTTGATGAATATCTTAAGTACGTGGTTAAATTTTCAGTTCCATACGTGCTTCAGAAAAATAAGACACTGTATACCTGCAACTTGTTTCAAGAAAATATAAAATGTCTGTAAAATTCAGATGTAACCACTAAAGGACAGCAATACATCAATGACTCTGCAGCATGGCACTGACTCCCAGAGTCTGGACGGTGGCTCTTTCACCTACGAGTTTGCTGAGGGAGGACGGGCACATTTCTGGGCCTTTCCGGACATCAATTACCCCATCTTTAAAATGGGAATGCTACGAGTACTCTCCTCATAGACTTGACGTGTGGATGAGATGCGTCGTTGCCTTTGGAGCTGTCCTCACTGTGCTGTGTGTTCAGAGGATGCCTCATGTGTGTCCTCTGGTTCAATGACTCCCTCTGCAGCTGGGTCCCTCCTGCCATGACCCGTCCCCCAGGTCTTGTATGTCAATGGCTGTGCTTTTCATTTCAGAAGGTATAGTTTGTTCTTTTACAAAAATCAGTGTGTATCTTCTAATATTCTAATATGGAGTCTTTTTCTTTCTTTAAGGATTAAAGGTTACTTCATATTCATAACCACTTTAAACATTTATTTTACGTTCCTGTTTACAGTGTTGCTTAAGCACTTTGATCCCTGCAATGCTAATATTTCTACTTATTCTGTTTTGCCAATTCGGGTGGATTGTTTTTCCCACGAGTTTGTGATATTTAAATGCAAACTCATCTTAAATACATGTGTTGGCGGGAGCGGGTATTTCTTCTATGAAGATGCCCAGAGATACCGCTGACATGAGACCAGGTTTTCCGTTAACTTCTTAAACTGAAGTTTCTCCTACACGGTGGTCATTGAGAATTTGCATTCCGACCACAGTTAAGCCCAAGGTTAAGATTTTTATATACGAGAATTTTTCCCCCACATATTTTTCAGCGGACATAAGCTGCTTCCTTGCCTTCCTGGGCTGTGGCTGGAGCTGTTGGTCCCTCTTGGTTTGCAGCTCAAAGCAAGACTTTTAATTCCAGCTCTCCACTTTTCTCAAGCCACAGACCTCATCCCTTAAGTTTTTCTACAAGCACTAAAACCAAATTCCTAGCGACTGCAGGTCGGGTGGCACTGCCCACCCCGGCCGGCCCAGGCCGAGAGGGCACCGGCTCCTGTGCCCGTGCTCCAGCCTCAGCCCTCCCCTCTCCTGTGCTCAGCCGCCGTGTCCCCAAGCCTTTCTGCTCGTTGGGGAGGGCGGCTTTCATGCTCATCACTGGAACCGTGACTTTGTCATTAAAGTTGTATTAACCGAGATATTATGAATCCTCACATTAAATTTTAATATAATTTTTGTGTTGTATTTATGTTAACTTTCTGGGCGAGACTGTTAACACAGTAATCCAACACACCTTTCTCTAATGGCACTTAGTGTGGTTTCAGTTGATGCATTTCATAAGGGCCTCTTGCTTACTGAAGTTAATGTAAAGTTTGGCTAGAGAAACCTTAATATCATCAATACCTTTGTTACAAATTTGATCTGCACTTCGTAATTGCCTTCAGAGCAAAAAGAAAAAGTTCTACTTTGCCAAATAACTCCATTTGGACCTGTAGTTGTACAGTTAGAATCTCAGAGGGAAAGGCTCTGCTTTTGTGTGTGCTCTAATTTGGAAACAATGCCACACGCACGGCCAGGTGGAAGAGGAGGGGAGAGAGAGGGAAGGGAAGGTACTACATAATCATAACATTACTCACGTGGAAATGTTCAGTTTTTGAAATGTGTTGGCTCTTCAAAAAATTAATATAGGTCCAAGCATATGATTAATGACCCTATATATTACATGCAAAAACATCTGAAGTTCTCTACCCTTGTGGTTTAAACATATCATTTGGTGTCTTGGTGATATGGGTCCAAGTTGTCTATCAATTGACTTGTTTAGTGATTTTTCATGAGATTTGATATACATGAAGTTTATGCAATATTTTCACAGCATTATACACGGAGAGTTTTAAGAACCATGTTTATCTATCTTCAAATATTTCCCCCACAAAAAAGTAGATATTCTAAAGTTAATTGAGGGTGAGAAATTATTAAGATCAAATCAGAATTAAATGAAAAAGACAACAAAAATACTATAAGGGAAATTAATAAAACAAAAAGTTGGTTCTTTGAAAAGATAAATAAAATAGACACAACACTGGTTAGACTAACCAAGAGCAGAAAAGAAAAATCTTTAATAACTTCCATCAGGAACATGAAAGGAGAAATCACAACCAAAGCCACAGAGATACATGACATTATCTATGAATATTACAAAAATCTTTATGCACACAAATTGGTAAATGAGGAGTAAATGGACAAATTTTTAGAAACACACAGCCTTCCCAAGCTAAATCAGGAAGAAATAGAATTCCTGAATAGACCAATATCAAGAACTGAAATTGAAACAGCAATAAAAAACCTTCCCAAAAAGAAAAGTCCTGGTCCATATGGGTTCACACCTGAATTTTACCATACATACAAAGATGAACTGGTGCTCATCCTACATAAACTATTCTTCAATATTGAGAAGGATGGCATTCTCCCCAACACATTCTACCAAGCCAATATAACATTGATACCAAAACCAGGAAAGGATGCAAAAAAAAAAGAAAACTACAGACCAATTTCTCTCATGAACGTAGATGCAAAAATTCTCAATAAAATCCTAGCAAATCGTATCCAAGTGCTGATTAAAAAAATAATTCATCACGACCAAGTAGGCTTCATCCCAGAGATGCAGGGGTGGTTCAACATACGAAAATCTATAAATGTAATTAACCACGTAAATAGAAGCAAAAATAAAGACCATATGATCCTCTCAATAGATGGCAGAAAAAGCATTTGACAAAATTCAACACCCTTTTATGATAAAAACACTTAACAACATAGGCATAAATGGGACCTACCTAAAAATAATACAAGCCATATATGACAAACCCACAGCCAACATCATACTGAATGGGGAAAAATTGAAAGCATTCCCACTCAGAACTGGAACCAGACAAGGCTGCCCACTGTCCCCATTACTTTTCAACATAGTATTGGAAGTCCTTGCGAGAGCTATCAGACAAGAGAGCAGAATCAAAGGTGTCCAAATAGGGACAGAAGAGATCAAACTCTCACTCTTCGCTGATGACATGATGTTGTATCTGGAAAACCCCAAGGACTCAACCAAGAGACTCCTGGAATTAATTAACGAATTCAGTAATGTCTCAGGTTACAAAGTCAATACACAAAAATCAGAGGCATTCATATATGCCAATACCATTCAATCGGAGAACCAAATTAAGGACTCAATATCTTTCAAAATAGCAACAAAGAAAATAAAATATCTAGGAATATATTTAACTAAAGAGGTAAAGGACCTCTATAAAGAGAACTATGAAACGCTAAGGAAGGAAATTGCAGAACACGTAAATAAGTGGAAATCCATACCATGCTCATGGATTCGAAGAATTAACATCGTTAAAATGTCTATACTACCCAAAGTAATCTATAGATTCAATGCAATTCCTATTAAAATACCAACATCATTTTTCACAGATTTAGAAAAAATAATTATACACTTTGTATGGAATCAGAGAAGACCCCGTATAGCAAAAGCAATCTTAAGCAATAAAAACAAAATGGGAGGTATTGATTTGCCAGACTTCAAACTATACTACAAAGCTGTGGTTCTTAAAACTGCTTGGTATTGGCACAAGGACAGGGACACAGACCAGTGGAACAGAACAGAAAATCCAAATATAAAACCATCCTCATATAACCATCTAATCTTTGACAAAATAGACAAAAACATACTCTGGGGACAAGAGTCCCTATTCAATAAATGGTGCTGGGAAAACTGGATAGCCACATGTAGAAGACTGAAACAGGACCCACAGATTTCACCTCTCACAAAAATCAAATCACGGTGGATAACAGATTTAAACCTTAAATGGGAAACGATTAGAATTCTAGAACAAAATGTAGGAAAGACTCTCACAGACATTGGTCTAGGCAAAGAATTTATGAAGAAAACCCCTAAGGCAATCACAGCAACAACAAAAATAAACGACTGGGACCTGATTAAATTAAAAAGCTTCTGCACAGCCAAAGAAACAGTCATGAAAATAAACAGAGAGCCTACAGAATGGGAAAAAATTTTCGCATACTACACATCAGATAAAAGACTGATAACAAGAATCTATTTAGAACTCAGGAAAATCAGCAAGAAAAAATCAAACAATCCTATCAAAAAATGGGCAAAGGACATGAATAGAAATTTTTCAAAAGAAGACATAAGAATGGCCAAAAAACGTATCAAAAAATGCTCAACATCCCTGATCATCAGAGAAATGCAAATCACAACCACAATGAGATACCACTTAACTCCGGTGAGAATGGTCTTTATCAAAAAATCCCAAAACAACACATGTTAGCATGGATGCGGAGAGACAGGAACACTCATACACTGCTGGTGGGAATGCAAACTAGTGCAACCCCTATGGAAAGCAATATGGAGATACCTTAAACAGATTCAAGTAGACCTACCATTTGATCCAGCAATCCCATTATTGGGCATATACCCAGAAGAACAAAAGTCATTCTTTAACAAAGACACCTGTACCCGAATGTTTATAGCAGCACAATTCACAATCGCAAAGATGTGGAAACAACCCAAGTGCCCATCAATCCACGAATGGATTAGTAAACTGTGGTATATGTATACCATGGAGTATTACTCAGCTATAAGAAATAACGATGATATGACATCTCTTCGGTTCTCCTGGAGAGAGCTGGAACCCATTATATTAAGTGAAGTATCCAAAGAATGGAAAAACAAGCATCACATGTACTCACCAGAAAACTGGTTTCCCTGATCATCACCTAAATGTACATCAGGGAAGGATACCAATTGGATATCAGACTGGAATGGGGGGTAGGGGGAGGGGATGGGTGTATGCCTACATGACGAGTGCGTTGCGCACCCTCTGGGGAATGGTCATGCTTGAGGGTGCAGACCCAGGGAGGTGGGGGGGGGGAAGGGGATGGAGGTATGACTACATGATGAGTGCCAGGTGCACTGTCTGGAGAATGAGAACGGACGCGCTTGGGATTCTGACTCGGGGGGATGGGCGGGACATGGACAATGTATATGACCTGAACTTATGTACCCCCATGATGAGCTGAAATAAAAAAATAAATAAATAAATAAAATTAATTGAAAAAAATCTTCCTAACACAGCAACTTTTGATAAAAACCCACGTGTTGCGTAAGCCATGTTTGTATACCTGCGACACCATCACATTCAAATGAGTCTGCGTGTTTGGGATGGAGAATGTGTGGTATGTTGGCCTGGTTCTTTACCACATGGGGTACTCTCCCTTTTCCTTCTAACCTCGGGGTTCTTCCTGCTAGAGGTGGAGAATCCTTCCAACTGCACAAGACTTGCTTTGGCCTAATTTATGTTGGCAGAAGCGATATAAGCAGAAGCCTGAAATGTTCTGCCACTGCCAGGAGAACATCCTGCCCCACTAGCCCACCGTCCTGCAGGTCCACGGAAGACAGAGAGACTTCCTAGAGCAGCCTGCAGCTCCAAGTCAGGCCAGACAGGCTCACCTGCAGACGCAGGGACCAGAATAAATAATTATCATTTTAAAACATAAAGTTATGGGCTGGTTTGTTATTCAACGTTGTTTTGTCAATAATGAAAATATGCCAAATATGACTAATTTTGTTTTTGACAGTCAATTGAATTTATGTACCTAACACATATTTTTATTAATTTTTCAACAACAAAAAGTTGACTTTCTATGAGATCTTGTTTTACTATTCAATTAATACAGGATAGGGCACTGAAACTAATATGCCCTGAAATTAGACAGACAAGATATTATCTAATTTAAAAGCTACTATAAATCTTGAAATAGTTGAGTAGGAATTTATTCTAGCAATGGTAGATTAAATAATTCAGACCTACCCTCTCACTAAAGACAATGAAAACGCTACATGAAATTCACAAAAACTTACTGAATGTTTTTTAAAGCTTCCCAAATACTAACGCTAATAAGAAATTATGAGGCCAGTATTCAAAACTGCTTTTGTCCTGAAAGTATTTGGTACCCAGAAAAAAACAGATGAAACTTTTCAGTAAATGGGTATCTGTATGGGTGAAAAAGAAAATCAGTACCTTATATCATGTGCATGAAATCACTTCTCACTAAATGTGACAGTCTGAATGGTAAAATTAATATGGGAGAATACATATATATTCAGCAGCAGATAAATGACCAAGGGACTTGAAGAATTTCTTAAGGAGAGAGGGAGGGCGAATGGGGCATAATGACAGGGAAACGTGCCGTATCCCACCGGGAACCAGGGAAACGCACGTGAAACCCGAGCTAACGCATGGTTGTGTGGCCACCGCACTGGCTAACATTAAAAAGTCTTGCAAAATTAAGGCTCGACAAAGACTGATAGTATGAAGTAAAGGATGATCATATGTACCACATTGGAAAGCAACATTTTTATTATCTAATAATCTTAAAATACGTAAAACTTATGGCCCAATAATTTTAATCTTGGGTATATGTCAGAGAGAAACAAATGCCAAAGAGAAACAAATTTTATATATTGCTGCATATAATTTATCGCAAAAGGTAGAAGCTTAAAACAACACATATTGATTACCTCATATGGTTTCTTATGGTCAGGAATCTGGGAGGAATTTTGCTGCATTGTTCTAGCTCGAGGTGTCCCAGGAGGTGACAGTCCAGCTTTCAGGGAAGGGCTGCAGTCTTCCCAAGGCTTGATGGAAAAGCTGCTTCCAAAGCCATCCACATATTCACTAGGGGGCTTCAGGTCCTCAGTAGCTCTTGGCCTGAGCCCTTGGTTCCCTGCTAGAAGGGCCTCCCCATGGACTTGGTGACAACATGGCAGTTGGCTTTCACCAGAGCAAGAAATCTTAGAAAGACGGACAGAGAGAGAAGCAGAGAGAAACCGAGAGACAGAGAAACAGAGACAGGCAGAGAGAGGCAGAGACAGGCAGAGAGCCAGAGACAGGCAGAGGGACAGAGACAGGCAGAGACAGGCAGAGGGACAGAGACAGGCAGAGACAGGCAGAGAGAGACAGAGACAGGCAGAGAGGCAGAGACAGGCAGAGAGACAGAGACAGGCAGAGACAGGTAGAGAAAGACAGAGACAGGCAGAGAGGCAGAGACAGGCAGAGAGGGAGAGAGAGACAGAGACAGGCAGAGAGCCAGAGACAGGCAGAGGGACAGAGACAGGCAGAGACAGGCAGAGAGAGACAGAGACAGGCAGAGAGGCAGAGACAGGCAGAGAGACAGAGACAGGCAGAGACAGGCAGAGAAAGACAGAGACAGGCAGAGAGCCAGAGACAGGCAGAGGGACAGAGACAGGAAGAGACAGGCAGAGAGAGACAGAGACAGGCAGAGAGGCAGAGACAGGCAGAGGGACAGAGACAGGCAGAGACAGGCAGAGAAAGACAGAGACAGGCAGAGAGGCAGAGACAGGCAGAGACAGGCAGAGAAAGACAGAGACAGGCAGAGAGGCAGAGACAGGCAGAGAGATAGAGACAGGTAGAGAGAGGCAGAGACAGGCAGAGAGGCAGAGACAGGCAGAGAGACAGAGACAGGCAGAGACAGGCAGAGACAGGCAGAGAGGCAGAGACAGGCAGAGAGAGACAGGCAGAGAGACAGAGACAGGCAGAGACAGGCAAAGAAAGACAGAGACAGGCAGAGAGGCAGAGACAGGCAGAGAGAGGCAAAGACAGGCAGAGAGGCAGAGAGAGGCAGAGAGAGACAGGCAGAGAGATAGAGACAGGTAGAGAGAGGCAGAGACAGGCAGAGAGGCAGAGACAGGCAGAGAGACAGAGACAGGCAGAGACATGCAGAGACAGGCAGAGAGGCAGAGACAGGCAGAGAGGCAGAGACAGGCAGAGAGAGAGAGACAGGTAGAGAGAGGCAGAGAGAGGCAGAGAGACAGAGACAGGCAGAGACAGGCAGAGAGGCAGAGACAGGCAGAGAGAGACAGGCAGAGAGATAGAGACAGGTAGAGAGAGGCAGAGAGAGGCAGAGACAGGCAGAGAGGCAGAGACAGGCAGAGAGAGACAGGCAGAGAGATAGAGACAGGTAGAGAGAGGTAGAGAGAGGCAGAGACAGGCAGAGAGAGGCAGAGACAGGCAGAGAGGCAGAGACAGGCAGAGAGACGGAGACAGGCAGAGACAGGCAGAGAGGCAGAGACAGGCAGAGAGAGACAGGCAGAGAGATAGAGACAGGTAGAGAGAGGCAGAGAGAGGCAGAGACAGGCAGAGAGAGGCAGAGACAGGCAGAGAGGCAGAGACAGGCAGAGAGAAAGAGACAGGCAGAGAGAGGCAGAGACAGGCAGAGAGGCAGAGACAGGCAGAGAGACAGAGACAGGCAGAGACAGGCAGAGAGGCAGAGACAGGCAGAGAGACAGAGACAGGCAGAGACAGGCAGAGACAGGCAGAGAGGCAGAGACAGGCAGAGAGAGACAGGCAGAGAGATAGAGACAGGTAGAGAGAGGCAGAGAGAGGCAGAGACAGGCAGAGAGAGGCAGAGACAGGCAGAGAGGCAGAGACAGGCAGAGAGACAGAGACAGGCAGAAACAGGCAGAGAGGCAGAGACAGGCAGAGAGAGACAGGCAGAGAGATAGAGACAGGTAGAGAGAGGCAGAGAGAGACAGAGACAGGCAGAGAGGCAGAGACAGGCAGAGAGAAAGAGACAGGCAGAGAGAGGCAGAGACAGGCAGAGAGGCAGAGACAGGCAGAGAGACACAGACAGGCAGAGACAGGCAGAGAGGCAGAGACAGGCAGAGAGACAGAGACAGGCAGAGACAGGCAGAGAGGCAGAGACAGGCAGAGAGAGACAGGCAGAGAGATAGAGACAGGTAGAGAGAGGCAGAGAGAGGCAGAGACAGGCAAAGAGAGGCAGAGACAGGCAGAGAGGCAGAGACAGGCAGAGAGACGGAGACAGGCAGAGACAGGCAGAGAGAGGCAGAGACAGGCAGAGAGACAGAGACAGGCAGAGACAGGCAGAGAGAGGCAGAGACAGGCAGAGAGGCAGAGACAGGCAGAGAGACAGAGACAGGCAGAGACAGGTAGAGAGAGGCAGAGCAGACCAGCCAGCAGGCGAATGCCCCAGACAGAGCTGCATACTTTTGTAACCTAACCTGTGACGTGCCATCTCATCACCTGTGCCTTTTGCTAACAGCCACACAAACCAGCCCTGCCTGAAGGTGAGATGGGACGACAGCCAACACAAGGGCATGCAGACTGAGAGGCCGGGGCCACTGGAGACTAAACCATGAGCCCCAGGCAACACATATACGGATTTTCCTAAACCACATTGTTTATAATAGATCTGAACTGGAAAAAGCCCAAAGGTTCATCAACGGTAGAAAGGACAGAAAATCTTTAGCATATCTATGAATGTGAATATTACACAGCAAAGAGGATAAATAAACTAGAGCAACAACATACGGAGGATTCTTACAGACACAATGTAGAGTGAAAGGAAGGGAACAGAAAAGGATAATGAGACAGGCATGCCTCCGGGGTACTGCAGCTCTGGCTCCAGAACACTGCAGTAAAGCAAATGTAGCAAGAAAGCGAGTCATACAGTTTTTTGATTTCCCAGGGCACATAAAAGTTATGTTTACACTATACTGTAGTCTATTAAATGTGCAATAACATTATATCTAAAAAAATCCATGCATACCTTAATTTAAAAATATTTTATTGCTAAAAAGTGCTAATGATCATCTGTGACAGTCTGAAAGGTAAAATTTTGCTGCTGGTGGAGGGTCTGCCTTCAACGCTGATGCCGCTGACTGACCGGGGTGGTGGTTGGCGAAGGCTGGGGTGTCTGTCGCAATTTCTTAAAAGAAGACAACAAGGAAGTTTGCCACATCAATTGACTCTTCCTTACACAAAGGATTTCTCTGTAGCATGCAATACTGTTTGATAGCATTTTATCCACAGAACTTCCAAAATTGAAGTCAATCCTCTCAAACCCTGACACTGCCTTAGTAATATTTCGAAGTTTAGTAATATTCTGAATCGACAGTGTTCACAGTATTTTTACCAGTAGATTCCATAACAATAAACCACTTTCTCTTCTCAGTCATAAAAAGCAAATTTTCATCTGTTCCAGTTTATTGTGAGATTACAGCAATTCATTAATATCTTCAGGCTCTATTTCTAGTCCAGTTTCCTTGCTGTTTCTACCACATGTGCAGTTCCAGCCTCCACGGAAGTCCTGAACCCCTCAAAGTCATCTGTGAAGGTTGAAACCAATTTCTTCCAAACTCCTGTTAATTGATATTTTGTCCTCCTCCAATGACTCATGAATGTTCTGAATGACATCTAGAATGGTGAATCCTTTCCAGAAGATTTTCAATTTACTTTGCCTAGATCCATCAGAGAAATCACTATCTACGGTAGCTATAGCCTTTACAGAATGTATTTCTTAAATAATAAGACTTGAAAGTTAAGGTTAATCCTTTATCCATAGGCTACAGAATAGATGTTTTCTTAGCAGGCATGAAAACAACATGAATTTCTTTGTATGTCTCCATCAGAGCTCTTGGGTGAGCAGGTGCAGTGTCAATGATGAGTAATATTTTGAAAGACATCTTTTATTCTGAGTGGTCCGTCTCAACTGTGGGCTTAAAATACTTAGTGAACTGTGCTGGAAACAGACTTGTTGTCCTCCAGGCTTTGCTGTTCCACTTATAGAGCACAGGCAGAGTGGATTTAGCACAATTCTTAAGGGCTCTAGAATTTTCAGAATGATATAAGAGCATTGGCTTCAACTTAAAGTCACCAGCTGCATTAGCTTCTAACAAGAGAGTCAACCTGTTGTTTGAAGCTTTAAAGCCAGGCATTGACTTCTCCTCTCTGGCCATGAAAGTCCTAGATGGAGTCTTCTTCCACTATAGGCCATTTTATCTACATTGAAAATTGTTGTCAGTGTTGCCACCTTCCTCAATGATCTTAACTAAATCTTTTAGATAACTTGCTTCAGCTTCTGCATCTGCACTTGCTGAGTCACCTTGCACTTTGAGTATCTTACAGGGACAGCTTCTTTTCTTAAACCTCATGAACAAAAGCCTGCTAGCTTCAGATTTTTCTTCTGTAGCTTCCTTACCTCTCAGCCTTCATAGCACTGAAGAGAATTATGATCTTGCACTGAATTAGGTTTTGGCTTAAGGGAATGTTGGGGCTTGTTTGGTTTTCTATCTAGACCACTAAAACTTTCTCCATATCAGCAATAAAGTTGTTTCACTCTCTCATCAAACACACTTTACTCGCATGTGTTCACTGGGGTAGCACTTTTTTCTTCTTTATTGAGACAGAGTCTCAGTCTGTCACCTGGCTAGAGTGCTGTGGCGTCATTTTGTAGCTCACTGCAGCCTCAAACTCCTCTCAAGAGATCTTTCTGCCTCAGCCTCCTAAGTAGCTGGGACTACAGGTGAATTCCACCACACCTGGCTAATTTTTTCTATTTTTAGTAGAGACAGCATCTCACACTTGCTCAGGCTGGTCTCGAACTCCTGACCTCAAGCGATCCTCCTGCCTCGGCCTCCCAGAGTGCTAGGATCGCAGGCGTGAGCCACTGTGCTGGGGCCTGGGGTAGCAATTTTCCTTTGCATTCACAACTTGGCTAACTGGTGCAACAGGTCTCCTTTTTGGCCTGTCTCAACTTTCAACATGCCTTCCTCAGTAAGCTTAATCTTTTCTAGCTTTTGATTTAAAGTGAGAGATGTACAACTCTTCCTTTCACTTGAACACTTAGAGGACATTGTAGGGTTATTTTTGGGCTTACTTTCAATGTTGTTGTTTAGGCATTTTCTCAGGGAAGAGAGAGGGCCCAGAAGAGGGAGACAGACAGGGGACTGGTCGGGAGTGGAGCAGTTAGAACATACGTGATATGCATCGATTAAGTTCGCCAGCTTATGTGGGTGCCATTCATGTCACCCCCAAACAATTACAGTAGTCACTTCAAAGGCTACTGATCACGGATCATCATTACAGATATAATAATAATGATGAAAAAGTTTGAAATATTGTGAAAATTACCAAACTGTGGCACAGAGACAGGAAATGAGCATGAGCTGCTGGAAGAACGGCGCCTGTGGACTTACTAGCTGCAGGGTTGCCACAGACCTTCAGTTTGTGAAAAAATCAGTGTTTGTGAAGCACAACAAAGTGAGCTATGCCTGATTATGATTATGTAAACTCCTGAACAGACAAAACTAATTGAATTTTTAAAAAACATATTCTTTGAAGGGAAAACTAGGAAGAAAAACTAGGATTTAATTACGACAAAAGTCAAGATAGAGGTTCTGTGCAGTGGGGTGGAGGAGAATGTGTTTGGAAGCAAACACAGGAGGGTCCTGGAGCCCGGGAAGTGCCTTCCTCTTACCCTGGACGGCTGGCACATCGGGTGCTTCCTGTATAATCTGTTCTACTCTACACTTATATTTCTGCCTTTGTAATCTATATGGGTTACAGTAATGTTGAAATGTTTAAAAATTACATTAAGTTAATTAGTCTCAAGTGAAAATCCATTCAATATGCATTGCCACATTTTTGGATCTGATTTAATAATTGGTTAAAAATAAACTCCTTGAATATTAGAACGTAAATATGAAGATGCCTAGTTAATTACAAATGTCTCATTGTCGAAGTCAATGAAATTGCCCCTGTTCTATTCCAATATTTCTTATGTCCAAGGGCATTAGGAAGTCTTTCTTAAATGTTGCACAATAGTCTCAGAGTGGCCAAACACATGTTGACATTCAGAAAACATTAGAGCAGAAAGAAGAACAGGAGAAAAAAGAAGAGAGAATGTAAGATGAAAGGGAAGGATGTGAGATAATGGAAGGAAAAAAGGAAAACAATAAAAAAAGAAGCTTTTACTACAGGGACAAAAAGAGGTAAGAATTAGCTTACTAGTTCAATCAGTGTTGGTTATTCCAAAATGTTTGTAGCTATAAAGATAGATGCTTTATCTCTATATTGGTTGAACTAACTGAACTAAATTAATTACCAGATGAAAAATAAGCTATCAGTTTCTATTTTGTCTATTAAGGGAAGACATGAAAATATATGGGAGAAAGCTTGGCAAAGTATACATTTCCATTCAAGCATTTCAGTCATTATTAGGCTCTAATATCTTTAGAAATGTATGTTGAATGACAAATACCACATCATTTGAAATATTTTTATAATAATTTCCCCTTAAAACCCCAAGATTATCATTCAAGCACTTTCATATTCCCAGTACATTGCCAGTGCTACACTGTTTTACAGACAGTGCTACTGTACAAGCATTTGAAAGTGCAGAAATCAACGAAGGCACCACTGAGGCTCTGAGTTCAAAGGAGATCATTGTGTTTCATTAGACCCACAGAAGTGTCTGTCAGGAGTTCACCAGAGCCCCTTCCTGCACTGCTGTCCCTAACCGATTCGCCCAACTCTGTGGCCACCATGCAGCCATCTGAGCACTGACAGCACTAATCCAGGCCACCGACTTCCCGGAAGAAGCAACCTGCTTCCCTGGAACTTTGGAATGCCTGTGTTTTGTGTCACTTTGATAGTGTTTGGCACAGCCACATGTATACAGATCTAAAATAAACATTTGGCAGTTAAGATTTTGAAAGTCACCACCCGAACTGTCATGAGCAGCATGCTGTGCTGTCATCTCCGGGCTCCTGATTGCTATGCCCACCTGCTTTTCACGTCCGCTCTGGAAGGGACAACCTCTGTACAGTCTGCCATTTGTGGGAAAATGCACAAAACTCTTGGAGAACATTTTAAACACAGTCAACTACATGTAGCACAAAATGCAACTCATACAAGCACCACTTTGAGAGAAGCTAGCTTTTGCATCATTTTTTTTTCTTTTTGCCTTCAGTTCTAAATTGAGCATAAATGAAAAATGTCTAGTGTAAATGCATCAGAAAATATACTGCTCTTCACAGCTTCCTGACTCCTACGTTTCCAGCTTGCTGAAAAATATCAATAGATAACTTCATTTGCCAGCTTTCTCTGTCCTGGCCCACAAACCCCACCACACATTCCTCTCTTCTAAGTAGCTGCTCTAAAACCCCAACATCCCTCGACAACGTGATGAATGGGAAAACATAGACATAAAATTTGAAACAGATTTTTGTCCTAATGTTAATTTTCCCCACTTTACACAGTTTTCACTTGCAATTTCTACCTCCTGCTTAAAAAAAGACCTCATCTGAGGCAGAGTAGTGGCTCTGTTATCCACCCTCCACGTCAACAGAGTGCGTGGGGGATCCTTGGCAAAATGTTCCTTTCCAGGGTGTGAATGATCCACTTCAGAGCCTTAGGAGAATAACACCTGCATAATTGAAACTTTTTTTACCTACATCTTGCAGCAGGTGGGCATAACAAAGAACAGCGTTCTTTATGAAAATTTTGATTTATATAAAAATCATGCAATCATTAAAAAGAAGGTGGAACAGTGTTCTCATTCATCACATTAGATTTAAATATAGAGAAAGTCACCTTTACCGTTTTTGGAAATTATGATCTCCGGGGACACACCCTATAATTATTGCATTGTTTCTGTCAAACTGTGACATATTTTGGAAACTAAAATTAGAACCAGGGTGAACCAATGGAGTCCTAAAAGACTAATGGTATGTCAGCTTCCATCAAATCTGCATATTTACCTTCCAGAAAAGACAAGGCTGCTTCCCTTAGGGTGTAGTTAAGAGAGGAGGACGCCTCAGCAAGGAGGTGGGGGAGGGGCAGAGCTTCCCAGCCTGCAATGGCGGATTAAGGAGACTAAACAATGGACTCCCTGGAGCTGAACAGCAAGGGGAGGAGTGATTCACACAAGGGGAGGCTGTGAGTTTCCCCTGCACAAAGCACACGCATAGTAGGACCTGGGTGACTAAGTGTAACCCTAGGACTTGGCTACATTGTGGTTTCGTTCCCGCCCTCCTTCCTGCCGTCCCCCCCAATGTGTTTTCAGAGAGGATTATGGAAAACCGTGACCTGTGACACAGGGAGTGTTTCCACTCTAGAATCTAGAATTTGCCCATGAGTAATAGAACAAACCTTGTATTCCACAGGGTGGTCCCCACTGCCGGGACGATCTGTCCCTTCTCCAGGATGTACTTTTGCTTTGCAAATAGAGGCTGCTTGTGTGACTTGTGGGTTTGTGGCTTGTTCATCGCTCCGTCTGCTCCGTCCGGCTGTGATTGCTCAGGTTGGAGGTTCGGAACCAGTCATGGCCTAACACTTCCTTCCATACTACATTTCCTCGTACTTACTTTGCTCAGCTTTCCAGGAGTGTTGAAAGGTTAAAATTGGATCTAAAGGTAGGCAAAAATGTATTAAACATATAAAACATATGAGCAATAGAAAATGGAGTGCGGCAGTTGAGCTAGATGGAGCACACACTGTTAGGCTAAGCCTAGAGCTCTTCCCGGTCCCCCTCTGAGAACATGCCAAAAACAGAAAGGACGCTTGTGGCCCTGCCGCGGTCAGGCTCCCCGGGGACAGCACGACACTGCGCGGGCTGCCCGGCGGGGGCGGTACGCACACACTGTGACTCGAGGCCCACAGCGCAGCACCCCTCAGCCACCCACGCAGTACCGGCTTCTCAGACAACGCGTCCATCCATGCCGAGTCCCCCGGGCCGTCGCTGAGCCCGCAGAGGCAGGCCCCGGGCGGCAGGGCGGAGCCGCAGAGCCGGACCTGTTGAAGGCAGCCAGGCCGGTTGACACCTGAAGCCCTGTAAGCCCCGGGGTTGCCAAAGGAGCAGGGCCAAGGACACTAGGACGAGGCTGGCTGGGAAGCCAGGCCCCTACTGCAGGGGACTGGGCGGCAGCCTGCGATGACAGCTCCAAAGGCGCATTTCCGCCGTGGAAGAGACACCTGCACATCAAAGGGCAGAGAAAGGACTCCCAATTGAAGGTTTTTATAGTAGCTGCTCCAGTAAGAGGAAGTCTGGAGGCTGCCTGTCACCAGGATTTCCTTGTGCAGCCCTGACTTTCAGCTTAAAGGGAGCACAGTTGTCCCCACGCAGGATGGAGCAGCCGGGAGCCAAGCCCGGCTGCACGGAGAGTTCTCAACGCCAGGCTGAGCCTGTCTGACCTCAGATTGAGCAAAAAGAATGAGCAGAGGTGCCGGCTGTCCTGGATCCTGAGCACGCACATGCTTTGAAGCCAGTTCCTGGTCTGTTCCGAGCCCCACACCCCTCACAACCAGGAGAGGAGAGGCAGGGGAGAGGGGAGGGAGGCAGGGGAGAGGGAGGCAGGGGAGAGGGGAGGGAGGCAGGGGAGAGTGGCAGGGGAGAGGGAGGCAGAGGAGAGGGAGGCAGGGGAGAGGGGAGGCAGGGGAGAGGGGAGGCAGGGGAGAGGGGAGGGAGGCAGGGGAGAGTGGCAGGGGAGAGGGAGGCAGAGGAGAGGGAGGCAGGGGAGAGGGGAGGCAGGGGAGAGGGAGGCGGGGAGAGGGAGGCAGGGGAGAGGGAGGCAGGGGAGAGGGGAGGCAGGGGAGAGGGAGGCAGAGGAGAGGGAGGCAGGGGAGAGGGGAGGCAGGGGAGAGGGGAGGCAGGGGAGAGGGAGGCAGGGGAGAGGGGAGGCAGGGGAGAGGGAGGCAGGGGAGAGGGAGGCAGGGGACAGGGGAGGCAGGGGAGAGGGAGGCAGGGGAGAGGGAGGCAGGGGAGAGGGGAGGCAGGGGAGAGTCAGGGGAGAGGGGAGGCAGTGGGACAGTGCGCAGAGCTGCTCTGACATGCCTTCAGCCAGCGCCCTCATTCCCTGCCTACCTGGCTGCCTGAAAGAGATGAGGGGACAAGGGGACAAGGGGATGGCACCTGCAGGCAGCAGCCAGGGGTTGAAGGTGCCTCCCCCTGGCATCCAGTCAAGTCCTGCCTGAGGCCTGACTGCCCGGATGGATGCCAACACCTGGAATTTTTCTGTTTTTCTCTACTTGTAATTGGACGTTAATCAGTTTTGGATGTCAGCATTTAATATTTCTTCTTATACCTGCCGTCACTTTGATTTTCCTATTTCACACTCACTCGTGGTTATTGTAACTTGAGCCTCATTCTGTCCTTGAGCAGCTTAGATTAGATTGGTTTTGTTCCTCAGAATTTCCCCAGCTGTGTCCCTGCCGTGCCAAGCCGGGAAGGTGACTGAAAGGGTCTGCTGTCTTTCCGGCATCGTCCACAGGTGAACTGCTGTCAGCTGGCAACTGCTCACCGTGGAGCTCCCGGGGATAAGGCAAGTGACCCCTGTGACACCCGAGTACTATGTCAACATGTATCCTTTCAGTTCAGCATGCCTGAGTAAAAATTCTCTCTTCAAAAATAGTGGGTAATTCATGTAAGGCAAATCATTTAAGTAATAACTTGATAAACCCAATTCACTCTATGATTTATAATCTCCTTAAACTTCATGAAAATTACAAATAGACATTTGTTAATTAAAATGCTTGCCACACAATATAATTTGCAAAAGTACTGGCTAATGACCACAAAAGTTTTGAAGTTCTTCTTTATTGTGCAAATGAGTCCCAAAGTTTATAGATGGACATAGCATTTGATCTAGCAATTCAATTTCTATAAATATGTCATTAGAAATGAGTAAAGTGAGTTGTAAGGAAAGATCAATATATAAGTGATTCATTATTTATGTTAGTGAAAACTTGGAGACAACATGAGTAGCTAAGGAAATTGAACAGTGATTATTTTTATAAACTGCAAAAAAAAAAAGATAAACATTATTTTTCCCCTCCTAAAATTTACGGAATATTAGGAAGGAAGGTATTAAACAGGAACTGAAGGCTTTGAATAGATCCAGGAACTTTAGAATCGTGTGATAGGTGAGCGAGTAAATTCTGGAAGTCAGGAAAGGCTTTTCAGTGGAGATAATCCTTCAGACGGGAGCTGAGGCTGAGGAAGGGGAGGAGCAGGAGGGCCCTGCAGGGCCGAGGTTTGTGCACAGGAGGAAAGGGCTTTTCAAGAGCCCGGGGAGGTAATTTGGAGGCAATTTATTCAAGACATTTTAGCTTTGTTGCATTAACATTTCTAAAAATAGACAAAAGAAAAATAAGGTAAAACAATATAGGAAATAAATTGTAACTGTGCTTTTCTCCTCTCCTGCTCTTTTTTTTAAAAACTTGTGGCAATATAAACAAAATGTAAAATTTACCATCTTAACCATTTTTATGTGTACGGATCAGTAGTTTTAAGTACATTCACATTACCACATTCATCTCCAGACATTTTTTCATCTTCCATAAACTGAAACTCAGTACCATGAAATACTGACTCCCCACTCCTCCTCCTGCCAGCCCCTGGCAGCCGCCATTCTCCTTTCTATGACTCTCGCTATTCTAGTACTTTGTATGAGTGGAGTCGTACAGTATTTGTCCTTGTGTGACTGACTCATTTCATGCAGCATAATGTCTGCAAGGTCATACATGTAGCATAGGACAGGATTTCCTTGCTTTTTGAGGCTGAATAATACTGTATTATAAATACGTTTTTTATGCACCACATCTTGTTTATGCATTCATTCATCCGTCAGCGAATATTGGAATTGCTCTATCTTTTGGCTATTATGAGTAATGCTGCAATGAACATGAGTGTACAATTATTGTTTCAAGTCCCTAGTTTCAGTTCTTTTGGATATATATTCAGAAGTGTGATTTCTGGATCATATGGTAATTATATTTTTAATTTTTGAGTAACTGTCATAATGTTTTCCATAGCAGCTGTAACACCTTACATTCCCACAAGCAGTACACAGAGGTTTCAGTTTCTTCACATTTTCCCCAGAAGTTGTTATTTTCTTTTCTTTTTTTTAAATAATAATTATCCTAATGAGTATGAAATGGTCTCTTATTGCACTTTGATTTTGTGTTTTTTTTTAAAGATTAGTGATGTTGAAGATATTTTCATGTGCTTATTATTCATGAGATATTTGTATATCTTCTCTGGAGAAACATCTATTCAAATCCTTTGCAGATTTTTGTTGTTGTTTCTAAGTCCTAGAAGTTCTCTCTATATTGTGGATAGTAGTCCCTAATGACATATATTTGCAAATATTTTCTCCCATTCTGTGGGCTACTTTCATTCTATTGATAGTATCCTTTGATGCAAAAAAAAAAACTTTTAATTTTATGTAGTCCAATTTATCTATTTTTTTCTTTTGTTTCTTCTGCTTTTGATGTCATATCCCAGAAATTATTACAAAATATAATGTCATGAAGCTTTTCCCCTATGTTTCTCCTAAGAGTTTTATTGTTTTAGTTTTTAAGTCTTTGATCCATTTTGAATTAATTTTTGTATTAATACATGGCATAAACTGAGGGTCCAACTTTATTCTTTTGCAAGTAGATATCTAATTTTACCAACACTATTTGTTTAAAAAACTATCCTTTCCCTACTGAATGGTCTTGCCAACTTTTAACTCTGTTTTAGATGAAAGTAAGGACAGGTTGTGCTACCTACCGCTCAAACATTGAGCTCATGGCTCATATGCTTGTATTTCTATTTCACATGACCGTGTAAGGTGAGCATGCTGGGTCAGCAGCCCCATAGGCTCTGTCTTACGGAGACCCAGATCCCTTCTACCTTGTTTGTCTTTTATCCCTGACATGTACTTTTACATCCCCGGTAGAGATTAGATTGGAGGCTCTTCTTCTGTGGCACAAAGAAAGGGGCAAATAGCCACCCAGGAAGCTACTCCCTTATGGTGCCAGCCTAGGTGATACACATGTGGTTTCCATTTGCCTTCCAAGTGTAAGGTGAGGTCATAGGAAGTGCTGAGAATCTGGGCACCCAGCCATCATTCCATCCCAGTAGAAACGGGGAATGGATTTTGGTGGACAGATGGCATTGTCCTGCAGTAATCCTGTCCTCTCGCCTGACAATACTGTACCCCCTTTCTGCCACATTGAAAGTGACTCATGACCACAAAGGAGATACCTACAATCCCATACAATTACACCATCCAACTGAAGTCTAAGATTCCTAGCTGATGTCACACCTCTCCAAGGTGTCTCATGATTCAGTGATCTATAAATTAAAAAGTAATTTATCTGTACCCACAAATTATGGAATTCACACAATTATGAACAATCATAGCCAAAGAGAAACTCATTTTGAAAAGAAAAGAACAAAAAACATACCCCAATGATTGGTCTAAAACTGTCATTATAGTCTGTAGGGTAGGTATTGTAAGGACTCCTTGCCCCTGCAGTGGAGGAAGTTGGCTGCCCTGAAGGAAAATTTCAAACAAGTAAGGCAGGAATAGGATTTATTTTTGGACTTTGTATTCTCTTCCATTGATATACATAAATCTCTTTACTCAAATATCATACTGTCTTGATTCTCTAGTTGTATTGTAAATTTTGAAATCAGTTTAAGTTCTCCCATTTTGTTCTTCAAAATTTTTTTGGCTATTCTAGGTCCTTTATATTTGCATATAAATTTTAGAATTAACTTGTCAATTTCTACAGAAATTTTTCTGGGATTTTTATAGAAGTTGTTTTGAATCTATAAGTCGATTTGAAGACAATTGTCATCTTACTAATATTGAGTGTCCCAATCTATGAATGGAAAATGTCCTCCTATTCATTGGGATCTTCTTTAATTTCTCTTAGGATGGCTTTTTAAATTTGCATTGTTCAAACACAGATTTTTTTTTTTTAAAAAAGGTATTCCTATGTCTTCTAGTCTTGTTTGTTCTTTTGTGAATAAAATTTTTCTTGAAATTTATTTTCTGATTGTTCTTCGGAAATACAATTGATTTTTGTATATTGATTTTGCATTGTATATCTTTGCTAACTTGTTTATTAGCTACTATTTTCATATAGAAATTATTTAGGATTTTCTACATATCGAATCATATTTTCTAAGAATCAAAATGGTTTTACCTCTTCCTTTCCAAACTATTTGCCTTCAGTTTTATTTCTGTGCCTTATTTCTCTGGTAAAAACCTCCAGTTCAGTGTTGAATAGAAATGACAAGACTGGTTATTTTTATCTAGTTTCCAGTCTTAGGTGGGAAAGAATTGTCGCTATTAATTATGCTATTAGCCGTAAGTTCTTTATAAATGCTATTTATGTAATTGAAAACATTATCTTGAGTTCCTCTCTGGTGTAAGTTTCCAACATGAATGAATCAGTGTTGAGTTTGTCAAATGCTTTTTCTGTACTATTGAGATCATCATTTGGTTTTTGTTTTGTATTCTACCAATATGGTATATTAAATGATCTTTGGATTTTATATCAATTTTGCATTTCTGTAGTAAATCTCATTTGGTATGTTATATAATATTTTAATATGTTTCAAAATTTGATTTACTAATAAGTAAACCAGTGCAAACCAGTGTTCATGAACAATGTTGGCTGTAGTTTTCTATTCTTGTGCTGTCTTTATATGGCTTTAGTATCAAGATAATACTCCTGGAATGAGTGGGGAGATGTTCTTTATTTTCTGGAAGAGTCTGTGAAATACTGATATTATTTCTTCTTAATATTTTTGATAGAATTAGTAGTTAAGCTACCTGAAACTGTGCATCCCTTTTGAGATTTTTAACTACTAATTCAATTTCTTTACTTGTTACAGATCTATTCAGATTTTCTATTTACTTTTGAGTCATAATATACTTCATTATACAACTTAGGAAAAAAAACACATGATTATCTCTATTGACTTAGTAAAGGCATTTAACAAATACCTTTACTTTTCATTATAAAAATCCTCAGACAACAAGGAATAAAAGAGAACTTCCTCAACATGATAAATGACATTTGCAAAAAGAAAACAAAAAACAAAAAAACCCACATACCCAACTTAATGCTCAATGGTGAAAGACTTAAATCTTTCCACCTAAGGTTAGGCAAAAGAAAAAAAAAAAAAAAAAGATGTCCACTTCCCCTACTGCTATTTAACACTGTACTGGCTCTAGCCAGGGTAATTAAGTAAATAAATAAATAAATAAAAATTATACAAACTGGGAAGGAGAAATTCACAGTTGACATGATCTTGTGTATATAAAATTCCCAAAAATACACAAGAAAGCTACTAGGGCTAATAAATGAGGAAAAATCACATGGTACAAGATCAACTCACAAAAATGTACTGTGTCTCTGTACATGAGCAAAGAAAAATCTAAAAAAGAATTAAAGAAAACAATTCAATTTATAATAGCACCCAAAAGAATAAAATACCTAGGAATAAATTTAACTATGAAAGTAAAAGACTTGTACACTGAATACTACAAATCATTGATGAGAAATATTAAACCAGACCTAAATAAATATAACTCCATTTGTGTTCATAGATAGTAGGACTAATATTATTAAGATGTCAATACCACCCACAGAAATCTACAGATTCAATGCAATTCTAGTCAAAATTCAAACAACCTGATATGCAGAAATGGAAAAGCCTATCCTCAAATTAATGTATAATTATAAGTGGCCCTGAACACCCAAAACATCTTGAAAAAGAAGAACAATGTGAAAAGATTCACACTTTCTAGCTTCGAAAATATTATAAAACTATAATAATTGAAACAGCATGATATAAGAGTAGAAAAATAGACCATTAGAACAAAATTGAGAGTCCAGAAATAAACCTATACATTTCTGGCCAGTTGATTTTTGACAAGATTGTCAAATTCATTCAAATGAGAAAGAATGGGCTCTTCAATAGAGGGTATTGGGACAAGTGGATTTCCACGTGTAAAAGAATGAGGTAGAACTCCCTACAACAAAGCAAATACAGTCCAGTACATGGATTCATACTCTAATTATAAAAGCTAAAATCATAAAAGTCTTCAAAGAAAACATTGAGATAACTCTTCATGACCTTAGATTTGGCAATCGATTCTTAGATGTGACAACAGAAGCACAAGCATCAAAAGAAAAAATATAGATAAATTGGAATTCATCAAAATTAAAAACTTTAGTGTATCAAAGACTAGTATCAAGAATATGAAAAGACAACGTACTTAATGGGAGAAAATATTTGCAAATCATACAACTGATAAAGGATTCATAGTCACAATATGTAAAGAACTCCAACACTCAACAAGGAAAAAGACAAACAACACAATTAAAAAATAGAAAAATGACTCAAATAGACATTTCTCTAAAGAATATGTACAAATGGCCAAGAAGTACATGAGAAGATGCTCAACTCTTTAGACATTAGGAAAATGCAAATCAAAACCACAATGAGATATCATTTTTACATCTGCTAGGATGACTATAAAAACAATGGCAACAACATCATACATACACACATATATAAAATAGAAATCACAAAGTCTTGGTGAAAACATAAAGAAATTAGAACCCTTGGATATTGTTGAGAATGTACACTCTAACAAGCTACTGTGAAAAACAGGTGGAAGTTGCCCAAAAAGTTAAACATAGGATTGCCATATGACCCAGCAGTTCCACTCCTAGTTACATACCCAAAAGAATTGAAAACAGGGACTCAGATCCTTACACTTCAATTCATGGCAGCACTATGTGCAATAGCTGAAAGGTGGAAACAACTTAAATACCCATTAACAGATTGATTGGTAAACAAAATAGAGTATACACACACAGTGGAATATTTTTCAGCAATAAAAAGAAGGAATTTCTGACATATGCTGTAATATGGGTAAACCTTAAAAACATTATGCTAAGTAAAATACATCAGGCAAACAGGGATAAATAATTCCACTTATATGAAATATCTATCATATGCAACTCAAGTTTATAGAAACAAAAAGTATTATAGAATAGAGGTTACCAGGGGTTGGCATGTAGGGGTTCAGAGTTACGTTTAAATGGGTACAAAATTTCTCTTTGGTGATAAAAACATTTTGGACATTGATAGTAGCAATGGTTGTACAATACTGTGAATGCTGTGAATTATGCCACTAAATTCTACACTTAAAATGTTAAAAATGGCTAATTTTATGTTACATATATTTTACCACAATAAGAAAAAACTTTTTGAGAATGTAAGTAAATGGCAGTGATGGGGACTGGTGTGGTATGTTCATGGGCAGTAGGGTCAGTGAGAATGTGATATGGTGACGAGGGCAAGCAGTGGTAGAAGATAAAAGTGGAAATTGAGCCAAGGATGAGACCACAAAGGGTCTTAAGTTCAGGGTACAGGATTCTTACTTGCTTTTGTAAATGTAATGGATAATGAGAGTTTTAAGTAAGGAAAATATTACAATCTGACTTATGATTTAAAAGGATTATTCTACCAACTGGACAAAGAATAGATGGTTAAGGTAAGAGTGGAAGGAGTGATCAAAAATAATGAAAACACATGTACAGAAACAAATCGTACTGAAATGTTCACAGCTATGTTATTCATCATAGCCCCAAAGCATAAATAACTAAAATGCCCATTGACAGGTAAAAAATGTGTGAAAGGTAGTATATCCATAAAATAGAATTTTATTCAGCTATAAAAAGGAATGAATTCTACAACATGGATGAACCTTAAAAATATTATGTTAAGTAAAAGAATCCTATCACAAAATGCCACATATTATATGATTTATTTTATATGATATGAACAGAATAGGTAAATCCATAAAGACAGAAAGTAAATTAGTAGTTGCTAGGGTCTAAATGGAAGGGAGAAATGAGAAATGACTATATGGGATTTCCTTTCAGGGTGAAGAAAATGTCCTGGAATTATGAAGAAGTAATGATTTTACAACCTTGTGAATATAATAAAAAACATTGAATTGTACACTTTAAAATGGTGAATTTTATGGTATGTGAACTAGATCTCAATTAAAAAACAATACTGGAAGAAATGAAGCTAAAGTGTAAAAAAGAGACAGATTTTCTACTGTACCATCTTAATTTCCTCATCTTTTTTTAAACCATATATTTCTAGTTATTTTCTTGTTAGTTTCTCTGAGAATTAAGATCAACATCTTAAATTGTCATAATCTATTTCACATTAATACCAACTTAATTTCAAAGATATATAAAAAAATGCTCCTTTAGTATTCTTTCCTTTCCTTCTCCTCTGTGCTGATATTTTCATGTAAATTGTAACTTAGTACATGCATGCCCAACAAAACAGGTTTACAATTATTATTTAAACAGAAGTACTTTCAATATATAGGCTTAAAAACATATAAATAGAAAATACTTTTATACTGTGGTTTATACTTACCTAAGTAATTATCTTTACTGGTGTTCTTTACCTCTCTATTCAATTCGAGTTATTCTCTAGTGCACTTTTATTTCTTCCTGAATAACTCCCTTTTGTATTTCTTATAGGACAGGTGTCCTGGTAAATTCTTTCAGTTTTTCTTTATCCGCAAATGTTTTAGTTTCTTCTTCATTCTTGAAATACTGTTTTGATGGCTATATAATGCTGAATTGACCATTTTTTCTATAAGTGTTTTGAGTATCATCTCATTGCCTTTTTGCTTTTACAACTTTGGATGAAAAAGCAGACATTGTTCCTCCTGGGGAGAAGCCCTTGCACAGCAGGTGCTGCTCTCTCTTGAGACTTTCGAGATTCTTTGTCTTTGAATCTCAACTGTTTGCTTATGATATATTTAGGTGTGTGATTCTCTTTGAATGTATGCTTCTTAGAATTTATTGACCTCCTTTCATGTATAGATTAATGCTTTTAAAATAAATTTTTGGGAAGTTTTCAGTCATTATTTCTTCAATATTATTTCTATCCTCTTCTCTCTTTCCTCTCCTTCTGGTACACCCAGTATGTGCATGTTGATATGCCTGATGGTGTCTCACAGGCCTACGAGACTCTGTTCATTTTACTTTATTTTTTTCCTGTTTCTCAAACTGTTCATATTAATTTACCTATCTTTGAGTTCATGGGTTCTTTCTTTTGCCAGCTCAAATATGCTATTGAGCCTTATAGCGGATTTTTCATTTCAGTTATTTTACCTTCAACTTCAGTATTTATATGTGATTCTTTGTTATAATTTCTGTCTCTTTAGTCTCCATGTTCTCCATTTGGTGAGATATTGTTGTTATATTTTCCTTTAGTTCTTTAGACATGGTTTCCATTAATTTTTTGAATAATTTTCAAATAGCTGATTTAAATATTGCAATAATTCTAACTTAGGAGCTTCCTCAGGGACAATTTCTTTTCTTTTTTCTTTCTTTTTTTTTTTTTTGCTGTGTCTGGGCTAAACTTTCTTTTCCTTACAAGTCTCATATTTTGGGGTCAAAAACAGAGTATTTTAAATAATATGACAACTCTGTGTAGTATAATAAAGACTATATATCTGGTCTTTGCCCCCACTTCTTAATACAGAGGTTCAAAAGCCCTGGAGTGGTGAGTATCTTTGTCATGCAAGTGGGTTGCTCAAGGTGGGCTCCTCCAGATGGCAGCCAGGGTTGGTTTGTCACCAGAAATACCACCTATGTGAATAAACAGTTGAAAGTAGACCAGCTCCAACCTGCTGGCAGAGAAGGATGGCTTGGGTATTGAGTTCAACCACATGGTCAGGTATTCAATCAATCATGTGCACATAATGAAACTCCTATAAAAGCTCTGGTCCCCTGGGCTCCATGGAGCCTGCTGGGTGGTGAGCACACAGCACATGGGTGTGGGGGGAGGCCAGGCACCCCTCTGGAGTGGTGCAGATGTGACTGCCCTGCCTCTGAGACCCTTCCATACCTTGCTCTGTGTCAGTCTCTTTTTCTTGGCTGTCCCTGTGCTGTATCCTTTATAACAAAATTATAATTATACATACAACATTTTCAGTGAGTTCTGTGAGTCATTCTAGTGAATTATTGAATCTGAGGGTATAAATTTGGTTATAGCTGGTTGGTCAGAATTGTGGGTAGTTCAGAGATTTGTGGCTGGCATTTGGAGTGAGGGCAATCTTGTAAAGGATTTTTCTCTTCACTTGGAGGGTCTGCTCTGATGTGAGTAGTCTGTGTCAGACCGAATTAAAATTGTAGGACTGCCAGTGATATCAGAGAATTTGTGTCAGAAAACATTCTGGAAATTAGATACCATTTGCTTCCCAGGCCTGGGTATTGTTGCTTTCTTTTCTTTTCTTTTCTTTTCTTTTCTTTTCTTTTCTTTTCTTTTCTTTTCTTTTCTTTTCTTTTCTTTTCTTTTCTTTTCTTTTCTTTTCTTTCTTTTCTTTTTTTTTTGTCATTGTTGTTTTATTTGCTTGTTTAGTTACTTCTGAGAAGACTCTAGCCTTTGTTGTGTACAATCACTGAAGTCTCTGCTTGGTTAACTCACTTAGTGGTCAGCTATAATTGAACACAGATTTCCTAATACACCTGAAACCAATTCAACTCCGTTTTTTTCTTTACCAAGAGACTATGTGCATGTATTGAGGTATACCTTCAACACACAGACAGTGGAACACTCTGCTTTACCTTTCACTTCCTGCTTGTGTTGAACCTCCAGATCAGCCGGATGTGAGAAATGAGGGATTTCTCTCATCAATTCTGGTGTGTGCACAGCCCTTGGCATGTACACAGCCTTGTGTATGAACACATTTTCTAAGTCCTCAGGAATAGGTTGTCTTTCAAAGTCCCCAGGGACTTCTCATTGCCCAGCTTTTACTTAGCAGCTTTGTCCTCCAATTATTATTCACATTATTATCCATGCTTTCAGGCACCCACAAAGTTAATAAATTGCTTATAATTATTTTCAACAATTGCCCCTGGAGAAAAGACATTTAACACTGGGCATACTTCAAATCAGGTCAAATACAGTCTTGTAAGTGGGGTCTTCCAAGGAAGACCAGAGAGGTCAAACATAACAATTCTTTAGGAATGAGATTTTTTAAAAAAGTTCCAACCCTGTTTTGCCCCCTCCAGTTGCCAACATGCTAGTTTTTATTGTGATTGCAGTTTGTTCTTTTTAACGGTTCTGTGCAGTTGGAGAGTGAGGGTAGAAATCTTCACTTACTATTCTTACTGAGATTCAATAGTTTTTATTGAATAAACTCTCTCATGATTGCTGCAAGCATTTGTTTAATTTTTGGAGTTTCAAAAATGTTCATTATGACATGTTTAAAATAATTTCTCATTGTTTTTATGGAAGAGAGAATTTTAGAGGTCATTACTCTGCCATTTTTGCTAATATCCTGCCATTCCAATTTTTTAATATGTTTATGTTTAAGAATTTTTTGATCAAGTTTATTATAGAGATTGTCAAGTCTCTGTTTTGTAAATTTAATCTGTAGGCCCACTCAGGACTCAGGGATGGTTTTATTGTTCTTTTTTTTTAAATTCCTGGACGTGGACCATACTTTCCTATTTCATTGTATGTTTCATAATTTTTTGATGAAAAATGAAAATTTGTGTACTATATTGTATAAGCCCTTGTTTTTGTTTTTTTTCTTGAGTGATGATATTTTTGGGGTTTTTATTTTAAAGTTTGTCTTTGTTATTTGTCTTTTCCTGAGGGTTTTGTTTGTTTGTTCTTTGCTTTTTAGTAACCTCCTTGGACTTGATCTGAAAAATCTCTGCCCAGTGGTGTGCAGCCCCTGATATCTCTGCTTATAATTTTATTTTTTATCCTGTCTTCTTAGGGCTCATCCTTTTCTCTGTACAGCTTAGGGGTGAATCACTGGTTGGGTGCAGGTGGCTTCAGCCAGTAGGTTTAATTAGCTGTTAATAGGTCTGTTCTCTGTGGGTTGCAAAGCGCATTCCATATGCTGGGAGGTTTCAACACTCACTCAAATTTCAGCAGTTCTTCATGGGTATATGTTTCTCGGTTTGTTGTTTATTTTTGGTCAATTTCTGGAGTTCTTACAAGGTAAAGGTGTTTTTGACAATTTTGTCTAGTTTTATAGTTTTTTTCCCCTGTTTTTTTGTGTTTTGTTTATTTGGAGGGGAGGGGAGGATTTCCTCCTCTCCACTGTGACACGGTGACTCCGCCCTTTCTCCCTGCCTAGTCTGGTTAGTTTCTCTTTGCCCTTCAGTGTCGTCTTCTCTGGTTGCATCGTGACCCCGTCCAGCCTGGCACAGACGCCCTTTCTTTCTGTTTCCGTGTGTCTTGTGTGCTGCTTTACTTAGCCTGTCTAAACTTACATGAGGAGTTTCTGTTTACATATTTGTCCCTGATGTTGGCTGTAAACTCCTTGAGGGCAAGAGATGTGTCTCATTCCTCTCTGTGTCTCCAATGTGAAGCACAATGCTCAGCCTTCAACAAGAGAAGAGGACTACAAATGTTTATAGAAATTGCTGTTAGTATTAATATAATGAAAAACTTTTATCAGTATGTGTATACTATAGACTGCAAGCTGTTATAAGCAAAAACCAATTTTTATTCTTTTTTTCTCCCTTTCTTTCACAGAAAGTGGCAAGATACTATAGACTCATTTCGTGTCAAAATACCAATATTTTAAGCGAATATTTGAAGTTTTATACTAAACTATTTACTTCATCCTAAAATGTCATGAGGTCTCTCATCTACTTGACTTTGTACATCAATTAATTAACTGATTAATCTGTGCCTGAATAAACCATGCCTCCCTTCCTCGAGGAGTCAACTTCTCATTCCTAATATCGCAGAGATTGCTAGATATAGGAATAATTTTTAATGCAGTTTTGCTCCGTTGTTCAGTGAGACTAACTGCTATCTCTTCCTATTTCCTCTTGCCTATGTCTCTATTAGAACACTTATCATACTCTATCCAAATTCCTATTTACTTTATGCTGAAGAAGTAAATTTACCTCTATATCTTCAGCACCAAACACAGTAAGGGTCCAGCAGAAGTTTTGAAATAAATGGATTAGAGTATATTCAACTAAATGCTTATAAAATATTTAAAATAGCAAAAATTTACATGAGACCTTAATCTTCTAAGGAAGAGACTTACCTCTTATATTTTTATGTCTCTCTTGACACAGTAGTAGTTTGGGTTATGAGAATGAAATATATTCTTATTGACCCAGATTACCTTTTATTTATATCTGGTGAGTTTATTAACAACTATATCTAATATTTGCCTCAAATGTTCTCATTCCACTATCCTCAAATTTATAGGTACAGAAAGAATATTGTCCATGTACACATGATTTTAGCCATTACAGATTTATTACTTTGCCAAAAATTAGTGTTTTTCAACTGTTTTGCATATGTGTGATTGAAATCAACTTATATTGCAGAATTCCAATTCAAGAAGCAGCATATCAGATATCAGACAAATAACATACAAGCAACCTTCAGAATAAAGGTAGAGCAAGTCAAAAATCTACAGTTTGATATTGCTATTAAAATAGTAAAAATGCTTGAGAAAAAGTTTTTCTGTGGGGGGTCTAATAGGAGAGGCTAAGCTCTCAAGCTCAGCTGCTTAGGTTTGAGTAATGACTCTTTATTTACTGGTTGCATAATCTTGGCCAAATCATTTAACTGCACCTCTCTGAACCTCAGTTTTGGCATAAGTCAAAAGGAGATAATAGAACTTATAGGAATGCCTGGCTCTTAGCAAACTCCAACAAATGTTAGCCATTTTTACTATAACAATTATTATTCTCATCATTATTGTCATTCTTGTGGCCAAGTAGCTAGAAAGTAGGAATGTTTTACATTAAGGAAACTTACAGCAACATAGCCATTTTCAGGTAAGGATTCTCTTCATTAGCAAACTAGACTGCTTCTTTTTAAGCTAAATAAATTCAGGTATGCCAATCCAATAAAGGTGCTGAGCGGAACGCTGAAGAGAATAAACACGTATCTGAGAAGCAATAAACGTTTTCAATTCTGTGAATTTCAATGTCAGCTAAATTACTGCACAGTGTAGCTTTTACAGAGACACGCTGCCTGCATGATAATTAAAAGTCTTTACATATGGATGAAGTGGCTTCTCCTGCCTTAATTTACGCCATGTAACCGTGCACATCTGCAAGTCGCACAGACACAAACATGCTATGCTCCTGTGCTCTCCAAAGTCCAAAAACCCTGCTGCCAGTCGTCGGTCTTGGTCCGCTCCCTTCCTCGCGCCCTGCCTGGTTCTCTTGCACGTGCTCTCGAGCGGGCGCTGTGCCTCCGGTACACAGGCGCAGGCGTCGGGGTTATCAGGCCCCCAGTTTCATTCCTGCCCCCCAGGACTTGTGGGCGTCGTCCACAGCGGGCTGCTCTGACCGGCGGATACCTGAGCCACGGGGAGCACATTGAAGGACAGTGTCGAGGCTGCTCAGCCTTTTAAGGGTTCCCCCATTGTTCTCAGAAATGCCCTTCTTCATGGATGTGCTTTTACCGGCAAGGGAAGCAAAGTGAAAAACAAAAATATGTTTCTCAAAAGCTATTTAGAAAAGAGGTTCAGTGTGTGTGGATAGGACCATAATGGCCTTTTTCCTTTTCTCCAGAAGTTTTTGGTCTAAAAATGACAACACCACCACAAAGAAGAAATAACAAGTTCTCACATCATAATATCCCTACCTTCCACACTTGGCAAAGTTGCCTACTTCCCATGTTCTGAATGAATTACTGAATGCATTTGATGACCATTCTTCAGAACACAGGCTTTCTTTTCTCCCAAGCTGAATAAGACATTTCATTACCTTTGGAGGCATGGGTACTTTGGAGACTCATAAGAACTGTGACACTTTGCCCAGAACAATGTATGCATTTCATCCAGCAACTCGGCATGTAACTCATGTGGTTCATAGGTCCCCCTGAAATTCAAACATTTCAACAACCTACCTGGCATATGTGCTTGTGTGCAGCGTATAAATGTGCTAAACTTAATTATAATGTAATGTAATGAAAGCTGAACAAATTAGAAATAATGTTGATATTTGCAGGGCGTCCATACATCAAAGGCAATTACAGAGTAGAAAAGGTAGGTTCAAGTGTAACTTCAAGTTACTAAATAATCACCCCTTGATCACGTGTTTTACTTGGTGCCGAAATTAGATAATGAATAGTGACCACTATGAGGCTATGCATGGACAGCCTGTTCTGAGCTTTCACAAAGACACAGTTGCACTGGGCGTCTCAGTGGCTATTAGTCTCCTTGGAAATCTCAAGCAATCGCCATTCTGTGTCTGTGCCTTGCACCTGCGTTCTCCACTTTCTGATTTGCTTGCCGTGTTTTTCCCTGAAAAGTTTACAGTTTAAAAATTTGAAATTTCAGCCAAGGTTGTTGGTGTAAAATAATGAAAAGAAGGAAGCAAACAAGTATTTTTATTGTTGTTTTTCTTTTCATTTTTTTAAATAGTACATGGATACAAATATACCTTTGGGTAAAAGATAAATTGGGCTGGAACTTATAAAAATGTGACATTGGAAATGGTTGAAAATAGTTTTTCTTTCTCTCCAAAGTTTATGTAAAGGCACAATAGAATAAGCTTCTTACAGTGTTGGGGGAGATAGCAAAAGAGAAAGCTTATGAAAATTATGCAATATTTTATAGAAGGAAGCCAAGCAGGGAAAAGGAGACTTTTTCTGATAAAATGAATGTTTTCTTTTATTTTGCTTTATTTTATTATGACAGCATATACATGAGATAGAATTTACCATTTTAACCATCTTTGAGAGTACAGTTGAGTGGCATGGACTAGTCACATTGTGCAGCTGCCACCACCAGGCATGTCCAGAACTCTTTCATCACCCCAAGCTGAAATTCTGTCCCCATTAAACAATGTCTCCATTCTCCTCTTGCCCAGACTCTAGCAGCCACTGTTACACTGGCTGTCTCTATGAATTTGACTATTCCAGGTACTTCACATATAAATAAGGTTTTAGTGTATCATTTACAAAGACTTCTTCCTGGGTAAGATGATTTTAGGATTGATAACAGGATTCTCTTTTTGCCTGGTGACCGTACTGAATGGAATAGAGATGGAGCTTTTTTGTTAAAAGGGCAATAAATAATGCAAGCTATCTAAATTTTATGGCAATAAAAATGAAATAAAACAGCTAAATAATTAGAGCAACATTGTTTTCATGTTGTTGTAGGGAAGGCAGAATTCCCAGTTCCCTGTGGAATATTTTTAAGGCCTAAAGTTTCACAGAAATCAGATATAGTCTCCTTCTCAGAATTCTTCTCTGAATTTTCATAGCAAGTCTCCTTCTCAGAATTCTTCCCTGAATTTTCATAGCTTCTCAGCTTAGCCACTGTTAGGTTTCCTTAGTGGGAATTTTCTATGTCCTTTCTGTACTTTCAACTGTCTCTTATAAAGAGATTCAATGGAAATCTTGAAGAAGGACAGAGAAAGCCACAGGCAGTGCAGAGGGCGTCTCTCCTCACACACACAGGGAGAGATCTCTCCAGGGACTTCTCCAGGGGGATCTCTGTGAGGGAGGGAGAAAAACCTATTTAAGAAGAAATATTAAATAAGGTGCAAATCTGTGAGAGCCTCATGAATCTGCTGCTTTGCAGAGGGATGGGAAAAAAAGAAACATGAGAAACTATGAAATATGGATGCCATAAGCACATAGATGGAGTGTGTGCTATTCCCTTTTCTCTTCACTGTTTCCAGTAATGAAGAACTAACAATTTAAGGTATCTTCACACATTCCTGGTTACTTAGCTTGAGAAGAATGAGATGTCTTCCTAGGCATACATTTAGAATTCATGTTGGATCACATCACTGGATCTGCTTACCTTGAGGCTCACTTCACTGTCTCTCATGTTTATCCACGTAAAATAGTACATTT
Organism: Lemur catta; assembly: GCF_020740605.2. NCBI lineage: Eukaryota > Metazoa > Chordata > Mammalia > Primates > Lemuridae > Lemur > Lemur catta. The sequence continues at coordinate 99,763,572 of NC_059136.1, read as the reverse complement.
TTATATATCATTTTCCAAAGTAAAACATGCAGTCTGGTTTATATTATTTCATATTTTGAGAGATAAAATTCAGGTTTATAATGTAAATTCAGTAGCTCTTTTAAAAAGTTTTTTTTAAAGAACTAGAAGACAAGGTTAGGAGGTAAATAAATACATTATGTAAAAGTTTTTGTTATGAAGTATATTGGCATGATGTAAATATTTTGTGAAAGACAGAATGCTGAGGTGGTTAGATATATCTTTGTTTCCTCTTTCAGCAAAGATAGAAGGAATTTGTCTTAGCTATAAATGCCAATATTTTAAAGAAAAATCTATTAATCTAGTCAATTCATAGAAGCTGTGTTGTTTTAATCCTCCTAGGTGTCTTTATATTTAAAACTATGCTGCCACATTTAAGAATCAGTCAATGGTGACTATTCTGCCACACTTAAGATTTTGCAGGTGAGAAGATATTGGCTAAGGTGAGATGATTGAAAACTATAAGTTAGCCTCAATTAATATCACCAATTGACTTGCCTCTGTATTTGTTGTAATGATTTAAGTAAAATATTAAATTAAGTTAAAATTCTAATTCATTTCTATTATGGGTTATGAAGCACTTTAGATGTTTTTATTTCCCCTCTCACTTGGGTTAAAACAAACCGAAAGCTAAAGATCTAGACTAACAGACCTGCCTGTTTTAGTGCCCTCACCTGGGCAAAATCCCATGTCCCTAGTCACCCTATGGGGCTTCTCTGTCCTCTGCTGTTTTTTTTTTTTTTTCCCCCAAATCAATTTAATTTAACATTGAAAAAATATAAACAAATTTTGGCATGGGCAAATATCATAAACATGAAAATCAATATATATACAGACAATAAGAAAAAGTGTGGTATCTATTATACAGTATAAATACAAACAACAAAATCTAATCTCCTTTCACCTGGGCAAAATCCCATGTCTCCAGTCACACTATGGGGCTTCTCTGTCCTCTGCTGTTAAGAACTGTGAAGGTGCTGGGATTTTGCCCTATGTATAAGCCAACAAGTTAGCTTGCCACAGTTAAATGCAGGTTGGAAAAAGACGCAAGACTCCAGGGTCAGAGAACTTTGTTACTCATGACATAGCAAGCAGAATGAGCTTCATGCTCACATCAATTTCTTTTGTCCTCCACGTCTGCTGGGGATGATGCAGAGGTGGACTTAGGTAGACATTGTACTCACAGTGGGTTTGCATTGCAGTTGAGGAACACTGAGCCTAAGAAATTCTTGATTTTATAAGGGAACTGCAAGCAGACCTGCTCGACTTTTGCCGCAAGGGGAAAGATTATCTTTATTATTCTGGTCACAAAAATATTCTCTTTGCCCTGGAGGAAGGCACGGTACTACCTCTATCTTCCAAGGATGTTTGCTATGCAAATATTCTAGAAAAGATAGTACAGGACAAAAGCTATCACAAGACATGTAGAAACTCTGCAAAGAATCTCCTCATCCCCACATCTGGCACCCTTTCTCCTGAATACACTGAGTTAGAATGAAAGATATTTTCCCTTGGACATTATCTTAAACCAAAGATGGGGGAGGGTAAGGAAGAAAGCATCAAAGTAATACTTGTAAAAATGTAAATAATTTTCTATTTTATAACTTTCAAACACAAAAAAATCACACATTTCTATATCACTTCCCATCGAAAAGGATTAGCATTTTAATATGAGACCCTACAGCAAATTAAATGATTACAATGAGTTTTTCTATTTTATACCATTATTCAATACATAAAAATTAAGAAATAAGGCATACACATATATTTGTATAAAAAATAGAGGTAGTACTAACATATTTTAAATGTAAAATAACAGTTATAAATGTTGATCCAGCAATCCCATTATTTGGTATCTACCCAAAAGAACAAAAGACATTCTATGAAAAAGACACCTGCACTTGAATGTTTATAGCAGCCAATTCACAATTGCAAAGATGTGGAAACAACCCAAGTGCCCATCAATACATGAGTGGATTAGTAAAATGTGGTATATGTATGCCATGGAGTATTACTCAGCTATAAGAAATAACAGTGATATAAACTCTCTTTTGTTCTCCTGGCGAGAGTTGGAACCCATTCTACTAAGTGAAGTATCCCAAGAATGGAAAAATAAGCACCACATGTACTCACCAGCAAATTGGTTTCCCTGATCATCACCTATGTGCACATTTGGGAATAACAACAATTGGGTGTTGGACAGATGTAGGGGGTGGGGGCAGGGGATGGGTGTATACCTACATAATGAGTGTGATGTGCACAGTCTGGGGAATGGACACGCTTGAAGCTCTGACTCAGGGGGATGGGGGGCCATGGGCAATATACATAACCTGAATTTTTGTACCCCCATAATAAGCTGAAATAAAAATAAAATTAAAAAAATGTGGTGTTCTGTATGTTCTGTGGATGAATTTTAAGTTTTTCAATGAATTCTTCAAATATATTTGTTGAAATGTTAAAGGCACTAAAAAAACTTTTTACAAAAATTTTCTTTTCATAGAACATATGTAAGCACATGAGTAAACATTTACTGGATTAACAAAATTTCCTTTAACCTGTGTAAAGTACTAAAGGGTCCAATAGAAAATTACACTAAAAATTCTCAGAACTTATTCAGCATTCTTTTAAAATGCTTGCGACATTAAGAAGTGTTTGTTGGCTATTGTGATTACACAAATTGATCCATGTCATTTTCCTTAGAAATAGATTTTTTTTAAATGTCCAAACATAGTCCATTCATACATTCATTCTCAAGGCCAATGTCTAGAAGTGTTTTTCCAACATTTTCTTCTAGAATTCTTATAGTTTCATGCCTTAGGTTTAAGTCTGTTATTCACTGTGAGTTGATTTTTGTGAGAGGTGAAAGGTGCAGATCCTGTATTAGTCTTCTACATGTGCCTACCCAATTTTCTCAATACCATTTATTGAATAAGGATTCTTTCCTCCAGTGTATGTTTTTGTCTGCTTTGTCAAAGATTAGATGGCTATATGAGGATGGTTGTATATCTAGGTTATCAGTTCTGTTCCATTGGTCTATGTCTCTGTGCTTGTGCCAGTACGATGCTGTTTTAGTTACTATAGCCTTGAAGTATAGCTTGAAGTCTGGTAAACTGATGCCTCCCAATTTGTTCTTTATGCTTAAAATTGCTTTTGCTATATGGAGTCTCTTCTGGTTCCATATGAAGTGTAAAAATCAGTCTGTTACAGCAACAACAAAGACAAATAAATGGGACCTGATCAAATTAAAAAGCTTCTGCACCTTCCAAGGAAACTATCAAAAGAGCAAACAGACAACCTACAGAATGGGAGAAAATATTCCCATATTACATATCCAATAAAGGGCTGATAACTAGAACCTACATAGAGCTGAGGAAAATCACCAAGAAAAAAATCCCACAACCCCATCAAAAAGTGGGCAGAGGACATGAATAGAAACTTTTCAAAAGAAAACAAACTAATGACCAACACATATATGTTGAAATACACAGCATCTCTAACCATCAGGGAAATGCAAATCAAAATCAAAATGAGATATCACTTAACTTCAGTGAGAATGGCTTTTATCAAAAAGTCCCAAAACAATAAATGTTGGCATGGATGCAGAGAGATAGGGACCCTCATGCACTGCTGGTGGGACTGCAAACTAGTACAACCTCTGTGGAAAATAATATGGAGATACCTCGAAGAACTAAAAGTAGAGCTACCATTTTATCCAGCAATCCCATTACTGGGCATCTACCCAATGGAACAAAAGATATTTTATAAAAAAGACATCTACACCCAAATGTTTATAGCAGCACAATTCACCATTGCAAAGATGTGAAAACAACCCAAGTACCCATCGATACATGAGTGGATTAATAAAATGTGGTGTGTATACACACACACACACACACACACATACACACACACACTATTGAGTTCCACTCAGCCACAAAAAACAATGGTGATCTAGCACCTCTTGTATTATTCTGGATGGAGCTAGAGCCCATTCTACTAAGCAAAGTATCACAAAAATGGAAAAACAAACACCACATGCACTCATTATCAAATTGGTATTAACTGATCAACACTTAAGTGCACATATAGTAGTAACATTCATTGGGTATCGGGCAAGTGAGAGAAGGGAGAGGGGATGGGTATATTCACACCTAATGGGCACAGTGCACTCTGTCTGGGGGAGGGACAAGCTTGAAGCTCTGACTCAGGTGGGACAAAAGCAATATATGTAACCTAAACATTTATACCCACATAGTATGCTGAAATAAAAACAAACAAAAAATAAAACATAGTCCTTTGTAACACTTCTAAGTGTTCCCAAAATATTCTCTATAAATTTGATACTTGTGTGATTAGACATAGAAATCTAAATCAGACATGATGATTTTAATAGATTTTAACAAGATATAACTTATTTCTTGTATTTTTCAGACACTGAGATATAGCTCTATCCTAACTTTTATTTTGGGTATAAATCTCTTCAAAAATATTCAAGATGCAAGTCAACTCTGAATCGAAAAGTTTAAGGTTTTCTTTATTTTGTTTCCCCACTGCCTTTACCTCCTGTGCCACTTTCAGGAGGCTGCTGCAGTTCTCTCTAGGGAGCGATGACCCAGCTAGGGAGCTGCGTGAACTCCCCTTTTCCATTGGTCACAAATGGCTGCTGGGCTCTGAAGTGGCCTCTGTACCAATCCTGTGAGTCTCTGTTTCAACCAGTGGCCTCAGCTCTGCCCACTGCCAAGGCCATCCTCTGTTGAGCGTGGAGTGCTGACTCAGTCTAGGCTGCAGTTGGCACCTGGGATTGAAGTGAGAGGAGGTTCTGTGGTTTAGCTAGAGATGTTCTGACCTCAGAGATGCTGACTTTGACCTCTCAAAGTTTCAGCTTCTGAGTTGAGATCAAGACTTCAAGGGTTTGATCTGGGAGAGAAAAGAGCCCAACACGGTGCTATGCAGGCAGCAATCCTCCCGCTCAGCAAGTTGGTGCTCCAGAGAGAAGCAGTGAGTGATCTGCTAGCCCTGAGTCCTTTCCCCATGGTCGTCCTCTTTACCCACCCAGGGGCCTTGGAGGATTCTATAAAAATGAGAGCCCTGGAAGCCTGGAATGAATTCTCAGAGTTCCTCAGGTGGAAACAGGTTAGGCTCACTCTTCCATATTGCTACACTGAGCTGACTTTCTAAACTATTTGCATTCTCTATACCTTTTGGTGAGAGGAAAACCCATAAAAATAAAATACAACATTACTAAACTCTTAATTTTTTTTCTGTAACTGATATATTCATTTCTCCATCTGTTTACCCACAAATTAATTTCTCTTTCTCACTCTCCTCCTCCTGGATATATTTCACAAGACAGTTGAAGTTGACATGGACTCACTGTGGTGTGATACTGTTTTGCTTCTTTAGCTACACCAGCTGCTCTGTATGGAGACCCAGGACCAGCTCTGCCTCCTGTTACCACTGTATGGGAAGCTCACTGGGCCTGGGGCAGGTTTCTTCTCTTCTTTGCTGGCTCACAGAGCACCTAGCACAGGGTCTGCAGATCGTAGCTGCCCTAAAACTTTTACTAAACAAATGTTGAATGAAGGGAGGAAGGAATAAAATAAATGACTGTCACAAAGAGCTACTGTAAAAAATTAGAATTTCACAAGACACTGAACCTATTTCAGTACAACAAGAGCACTCATTATACAGACAAAGCTTGGTCATTAAGATCTTAGAATGGAATCAGGGTGATACTGGCTTCATAAAACATGTTGGGGAGAATTTCTTCCTTCTCAATGTTGTGGAATAATTTCTGCAGGGCAAGCACCAGTCCTTCTTTGTAGATCTGGTAGAATTTGGGTGTGAAACCATGTGGTCCTGGACTTTTTTTAGGAAGGTTTTCTTTCTTTCTTTTTCTTTTTTTTTTATTTCAGCTCTTCATGGGGGTACAAAAGCTCAGGTTATAAAGGTTTTCTATTAGTACTTCAATTTTGTTACTTGATATTGGTCTGTTCAGGAATTCTATGTCTTCCTGATTGAGCCTAGGGAGGCTGTGTGTTTCCAAGAATTTGTCCATTTCTTCCACTTTTTCAAGTTTATGTGCATAGAGATTTTTATAGTATTCAGAGATGATATTTTGTATTTCTATGGTATCAGTTGTCATCTCTCTATTTTCATTCCTAATTGAGCTTATTACAGTCCTTTCTTCTCTGCTTCTGGTTATTCTAGCAACAGGCGTATCAACTTTGTTTATCTTTTGAAAGAACCAACTTTTTGTTTTATTGATCTTCCATATAGTTATTTTGTTATCAATTTCATTTAGTTCTCCTCTGATCTTGCAAAAAGTCCCCAAACAACAAATGTCAGCATGGATGTGGAGAGGTAGGAACACTCATACACTGCTGGTGGGACTGCAAACTAGTACAACCTCTATGGAAAGTGATATGGAGATACCTCAAAGAATTAAAAGTAGAACTATCATTGGATCCAGAAACCCACTACTGAGTATCTACCCAAAGGAAAAAAAAAGTCATTCTGTAAAAAAGACACTTGCACTTGAATGTTTATAGCAGCACAATTCACAATTGCAAAGATGTGGAAAAAACCCAAATACCCATCAATACATAAGTGGATTAGTAAACTGTGATATATGTATATCATGAAGTTCTACTCAGCCTGAAAAAACAATGGTGGTAATATCTCTTGTATTATTCTGGATGGAGCTGGAGCCCATTCTGCTAAGTGTAGTATCACAAGAGTGGAAAAACAAGCACCACATGTACTAACCATCAAATTGGTATTAGTTGATCAACACTTAAGTGCATATATAGTAATATCATTCATCGGTGCCAGGCAGATGGGAGAAGGGAGGAGGAGTTGGGTAAATGCACACCTAATGGGTGCTGTACCTACTGTCTGGGGCATGGACACACTTATAGCTCCAACTTGGGGGGTGCAAATGCAATATATGTAAACTAAATGTTTATACCCCCATACAATTTTTAAATAAAAAAATAAATAAATACAAAATTTTAAAAAAGATCTTATAATGTTTGTGATCTGAATGTATGTTGCTATACCCATAACTTCAGAGAACATCAGAAAACACAAAACAGTTTTGCTGTGTATGTATATATCTCCACTGGCTTTGAAATCTCCGTGTTGCATATTTCTATATTTTCCATAGAGAAGATGAGCTAGAGAGGAGGAAAAAGAGGAGGAAGAAGAGAGGAAAAAGGAGAAGGAAAGGGCATCAATGGAGCACGAGAAAGAAGAGGAGGAGAAGGAGGCAAAAACAGAAATGAAGAAGGAAATAAAAAATTAGAGCAAGATGAATAAGATTAAAGAGTAAACCTCAATACTGGAAATTATAAATAAACATGGTCAAAGTTTTTAACGGGCATTTTTAGCACAACTTTCAAAATTCCAGACTATAGAAATATTAAAATTTTCTTAAAGACCAAAATAATTGTTTTGCATGAAAATATTTCTCTATGACCTAGTAGACATACATTATTTGTGTATGTGTATAGTTTATTTATAGAAACTATAATTAAATTATACACACACACTGTAAAATAAATTTTAATCCAAGATTAAAACAGATGTCTGTCCTTCGTCTGTGAGGTTCTGCAGTGTAAGAAACTACTTGTGTAGGAAAACACTCAGTTTTTTTCTAGGATGAGGAGTTTATTTTGATGCCAGCGTGTATGTGCTGTTTTCATATGTCCTAACCAAGAAACAGGGAGGAGAGAATTCCAAGATTAACTAGGGGCAGCATGTGTTCTCTGAGGCTGAAGGGAGACCACATCTGCAATTTAGTTGGAATAGTGGAGAGTTACTGGGCATGAGAATTTTCTGCGAGAATGACAGCAGAGACATATGCCTCCATTCCACAGGCCTTTGCTGACCACTGTTGTGTACTAGTCCATGTGTTCACTATGTGAGGAACACAGATCATAAGATTTCAGACCCTTTTTTCATTGTTTATTTCCTGGTGAGATAGATATATGAACAATAATGTTTTTCCCAATGGGCTTACTTGCTAGAGAATAGGAATCTGGTACTAACTCTGTCTCACTTTTCCATTAAATGTTTGGAACATTCAGCCCACTCACAGAAGGAACAGGTAAGAGGAATGGCCATGTCTGCACTACAGGTTTTACCTACTTCTCTGGGTTTCCAATTTATGAGGGTCAATAGATTTCTCGATTTTGCTTTTTTAAAATTCCAAAACAACAACTGAAGAAATTATAACTCAGTGTGAAATGTGCTACAGAATCATTTATTTTCTTTTGCTATTTCTTGCTCTGTTTGTTTTCAGTACAGAAAAAAGAAGAGAAAATGTTTCAAGTGCTATAGAAGTGGAGAAGAGGCTATGACTAACTCAACCAGGATGTTTAGAAACGGATTCATGGAAAATGTGACATTTGAACTCTATATAAGATATATTGTATCAGTTGGTTATTGCAATGAAACAAACTACCCCAAAAGTTGGTGCCAGGAGTCTTGGTATGTATTGTGACTCTCAGATGGGTTTCCACACGTGTGCATGCAAGCTGGGGGTGGCTGGGCTCAGATAGAGTCAGCTGGGAGGACTCAGCTCTGTGCATTTCTCATCCTCCAGCAGGCTTGCCCTTTCCATCGTGGGGAAGAAAGGCCCACCAGAAAGCAGGTGCATTCAAGGGCTCTGGAGGCCCCGGCTGGGGACTCACACAGCAACATCATTCCTGCAACCTTCCGTTAGTGAAAGCAAATCTCAAGGCTACTCTGATTCAAGAGGTGAAGAAATAGATTCTAACTCTCTAAGGAAACTGCACAGTTTCATTGCAGAGTGTGGACAGAGGGAGGTAATTAATTAAAATTGTTATTAATATTTCAATCAATCCATTAGATAGGTAGGTGGACAGGTAGACAAACCGATATGTGTGCATCTGAACAACAGATTGTTACACAATCTAGTGTACAGGTAGATTATAACATAACATATAGTTGCATCTGGGTCAGAGGTTTGCTTTTTCACCTAAGGAATAATGACAAGGCTATACTCTGTATAAAAAGAGGACAATTTTTGTGTTATATACGACCTATAGTTACTGGAATTCATTGCAAATTTCTATTTTTATACATTGCCTTGGGCATTGTGTTTGGTTCCAATGTTTTTGAAAAATAAAGATTTTTAAGTATAAAAAAGCAAAGAAACAAAAAATTTCTCTTTATTGTCTTTTTAAACATTTTGTCCCCTCTCTTTGTCTTCCCCCACCGCTCCCCCTAAATAATACAAATTATAGAAAGGGCATATCCATGAAGCTATTCATATAATATCAAAAATAAAAAATGCAAAATGCAATAAATACACTGTCATAAAATAAAACTATGACAAATTATTAATATGTTACCTCTACAGAGTAGAGTTATATGTAGCATTTAAAAGTGACTATAAAAACTATATTAACACATGAAAGAAATCTTAGAATTCTGTTAAATTGAAAAGCTATAGTAAAAATTATTAGTATATTGTGATAAGGGGAGGTGGCACATGGAGAAAAGTTTAGAAAAAAATACAAAAAAATTGTGGTGTAAATGGTCAGGATGTGCCATATTGTTTTCTTCATTCTTTTCTATTTTTTCTATAGTCATCATCTTGGTTTTCATAATAAAAGACACTTATAAATAAAAAGCATCACATACTATTCTTTCTATGGAAGTGAAGATACTGAAAGCATAAGAAATGTAGATCAGAAAGCATGAGGGGGATTTTACAATAAAATCTGTGCCTATGCCTTTATTTTTGTTTTTGCCAGACTATGAATAATTTTAGTAATTTTACACATGAATATCCATCCAGTTAATTACACTAAAGATTATAATTACAGAGGCATACAAGATGAATCTCTCTAAAAATAAACTCTTTATTGCAACATTAAAAATACACCTTTGATAGTTACAAAATGGCTAAGTATATATTTAAAAAGCCATTATTATGGGAAGTACTTACAGTATTAAGAATCTTATGCCTATAAATGACAAATATTTCCAAAGTTTCAAGGACAAAGACAATATTTTGTTTAGTTTTATATTCTCAACATTTCTTACAGAGGTTTCCTATTTTAATTGTTCAATTACCAAACATTTACTAAGCACCTGCTACATGCCTGGACATTGTTTGTTCTAGGGAAGGAGATGCTCAAAGCTCACAAGGTCATCATTTTCATGCAACCTGCATATAGAGGAAGAGGGGAAACAATAAGGAGAATCACAGACCAAAAATTTCTGCTTGTGATGCTTGCTGTAAAGAAATTAAAACAAGTTGGTGGATGGAGAAAGAGACTGTGCTTATCTGTTAAATTGGCCAGCCAGAGGAGGTCTGTATGGGAATGTGACATTTAAGCTGAGATCAAAAGGAAAAGAGGGAGATCTGGGGATAGTATTTCAGGTTATGGGAACCACATGGGCCAAGTCCAGTGTGAGGACCTGGCATGTAGGTGACCAAGGAGGAAACAGTAATGAGATACTATCCACACAGGCAAAGCCAGATGCTGCCCCAAGGGTTGGAGGAAACTTTGGGAGGGTTAAGAGTAGCTTGACATGGCATGACTTATGCTGTCACAAATTCATTCCTACTACTGTGAAGAAAAAGGACTCTAAGGGAAAAATGGGCCACAATGAAATAAATTAATAGACGACTGCATTAGCTCCAATAAGAAATTTTAACAGCCTGGACTAGAGTGAAAAAAGTTATACTAGAGGAAGTAGATAGACTTGGGAATCTAGTTTAGGAACAGGCACAACAGTGATTTTTGATTCTACAGAGATGGTGGGGAGGGAATATAAACAAAGAGATTACTTTTTGGTTGTGAGCTTTAACAGGCGGGTGATGGTGCATTTACTTGATGGAAACAATGGTCAGAGGAACAGTTTCATCGGGGTGGTGGTCCAGAGTGTTGCTTCAGATACACTAAGTTTGAGGTATCTAGAAAGCATTCAAGTAGAGATGAGTAAAATATATAACTTCTCTCTCTCTCTCTCTTTCTCTCTCTCTCTCTCTCTCTCTCTCTCTCTCTCTATATATATATATATACATATGCTTTTGTAGCTCAATGGTTACATCAGGACTCCTTTACAGATTTGAGTGCCAATGTCATATAAATGATATTTAAAGCAATGGAAGTGAATGAAATTATCTAAGCAATAATGCAGATAAAGAAGAGAAGGAGGCCAATCAATAAGTTTCTGTGGAAACCCAGTACTAAGAGGTTGGAGCAAATGAGCTATCACCAAGATACACTGAGGAAAAATAACCATCTGTGTGAATGTGGCCACAACAGCCAAAGGAAGAGTGTTTCAAGAGGAGAGAGCTATCAAATGGGTCAAAGGCAGTCAGGAAGCCAGGTGAGACAGATTAAATATAGAGAGGACAGAATAATGACCAATGCTTTTGAAAATAGAGAAGTCACTGGTGTCCTTGATGGACAGGCCTGATTAGACAACCTAAAGAGAAAATGGTATGATAGAAGATGACAAAAATAAAGCAATAGATGAGGTCACTTTAGACAGTTTTTCCAAGCATTTTCTTTGTAAATAATTGGGCATCAGCTGAAAGCTTCAATGTCCTATTTATTTATTTTTTGTTTTTATGTGTATCTATACACACTATAAGCACATATGCACAGATACATGTACTTATGCACACGCACACCTGCATGCATGCACATGCATATATACAGACACACAGACATGTATTTTTTAAAAAGGAAGTTACTAAAGTGTGTGTATAAACTATATATGTATATGCTTTTTAGAAAAGGAGTATAATACCAAGCAATATAAAGACTATTTCTTATTTCTAGGCAAAATTGGTAGTATATCGTTTAAGGACAGTTTTTTTGGTTGTTGTTGTTTTGTTTTGTTTTGTTTTTTTTGTCAGTGGTTAACAACTCAGTACCATGGAGTATTTGTCGAGTTGTGAAGAGATTTCCATAGTACCGAAATCCTGTGTGTGGAATTTCCACATATTTATACGCAAACTCTACTCACATTGGTGTGTTTTGAATAAAGTAGTATTTCCTGCTTGATGTTAAAGAACGAGAGAAACTCTCTGCAGTGCTGTTCCCATCAGAGAGGTATGGAGAGACGTCGCAGGAATCTGCCTGTCACATACGGAGCATTTTATAAGCAAGACCCTGATGCAGGTGTTCATGTGTTAACTCTACTATGTAGGTTACATCATTTCCACTTTAAAATAAAGAAATAGACTCAAAAAGGTTAAATAATTCATCCGAGTGGAAGAAAGTAGCACTCTCTTTCCAGTGAGTCAGTGCTCAACTTCAGGGTTCTTTTGAAGAGAAAAAAGAAAAAGGAAATCACTCATAGGCAGTTGTGGTTAACAGTGCCCAATTTCATAAGGTTCTCTGACTGCCACTTATTACCTCCCCCAAAGGAAAAATCCAACAAATGTAGTTGATAGATTTTTGTACCTCAGTTATTTTGAGGCCTTTGGAGTTTGAATTCCCCATCTGCCTTGGCCTGCAACTGAAGTCAACTGAGTTCCACTGATACAAATGCAAACACACAGACAGCATTCAAGACCAGCCTCATCATCATTCAGCGAGTTAGAACACATTTGCTGAGTAAAAGTATGCTTCAGTAGGGTCCTTACATACAAAGAGGGCAAAAGAATATAAACTCAATAATATTTCACTAGGAAAACCACAGAAGAATCATTTTTTCCAACTCAGAAATTGTTGGTAATAGGTATGTAGTATTTAGTTGTACTTGAAATCAATGTAACAAATCAGCTCAAAACTATACGGAAGGTGTCAAAACCATGAACTGAAAAAGTGTTCAGATATGAGTATTGCACTCTATTACCTCTACAGGGAGACATAGAGTGAAGCGCAGAAATAGTTAGAAATCCATGCTAATCAAAAACAAAAACCCTAAATGGGACCACCAGTCTTGCAATTGAGGAGTAGGAATAGTGAGCAAAGGGCACTCTACAGATGATAATATCAGCTACTTTTGTAAAAATATACAAGATATAGGCAGTTTTTACATAAGTTGCATTTTACGTATTACAATTCAATGAGGTTAGCAGACATTATATTATTGCCATTTTATATATGGTAACAAGATGATTCAAAATAGTTACGGTATTTGTGGAAGCCATACAGCCAGTGGTAGGGTTTCATACACAGTATAATGATTATTCTTCTAGATCTTATTATACAGAGGTTTTGCTTTGCATTTCAAACTCCCTCTCCCAAAGGACTTCAGATTGTTTCCAAAATGTTCCACAAGTTAATATGTTTTCCAAGATTCATACACTGTGTAGAGTAGGCTAGCTGGGGATTATATCTTAGTGTTGTGAGCAGAGAAGGATTGAATAAGCTGGTTTAGGATTCACAGTAGTGATCCTAAGTTATGACATTTTCCTGTGCATATAACATATTATTTTGATGATTTACACTCATATTTTACTGTTTGCATTTTCAAAATAATAGTAATTTTAAGTTAAGAATTTAAACTATATATTTAAAATAAATGCTTAAAACTCTGCTTTGTGGGTGAAATTTCTTAAAATAGTTCTTTGATTCACCTCAGTTGGTTTTGTTATACTGTACTTCGTTTATAGTCATTTGTAGCATCAGATGTTAGATTGCATTTAATTTTCATCATCTTAATTTCCATAACTGGTTATACAACCTGATGAGGAGAAATATGGAGTGGATTTTGCTTCTTCAGGAAAAGACATCAAACTATCATAATCGTACTGGGAATGACAGTTCAAATTAATCAACTATTTCTCTTTTCTTTTACTGGCAGGGCCGAGGCGGGGGGAGAGAAAGGTTGAGAGAGACTGCATTAACGTCAATCAGTGCTCAGAAAGGAGAATCTGTTCCTCTAGGTCTGAATAATCAAGTGCATATGTTTTTAATTAGCAACATCTTTGTACCCTGTGCCTCATTTACATGCTCTTCTCTTATTTGGTGTGTTGATTTTCTGCGATTATTCATGTTCCTACATGTCCAGAGAAAATAATTTAAACAACCAATTCAATCAACTGAAATAAGCGTAGAAATAAATACAGCAGGAAAAAGCCTCCTGTTGATAGGGAGTGATGGCGCCAAGGGGGTTTATTTTCCTCTGCCAACAGCGAGCACTTTCTGAACCATATTTTTATAGACGACACATACTTGTTTCTGCAGATACGAAGAAGCACGTGTTGATCTACGTTTATCTAAAGGAAAAGGGAACCTTTATTTATCACAATTCTGAGCGGAAAGCAAGACTTCCCCTTAGCAATTTGCCTGAAGTAGCAAACACCCCTTAGGTTTGTGTACCGCAGGGGGGTCAGACGCCTTTCGCAGCGCTGTGCCCAGAGGCCGGGACCTCGGCCCGCCGCGAGCGCCCCGCCAGCGCAGCGCACTCGCGTTGGCGGCCGGCGGGCAGGCGGCCACCGGGGGCTGCAAGGCATCGCTGCGCAGCGAAACGGCTCAACGTCCGACAACCTGGACTTTTCCTGTGAATCAATAAGCTGCTTGTTTGGTTTTCCATCCGGAGCGGGCCCGGCTCCATCACGTCTCTCCTGCGGGGACCGGAGGGGACTCGCTGGCCGCCGCCTCCCCGCGCCGCCCGGCCGGACCCTGGCCCGAGCCGTGGACCGCGCCGGGCAGCGGGAGCGCACCGACCCTTCCTGCAGGCCCGGGCGGAGAGCACGGAGCTGGGGCCGCCCTCCACCGCCAGGCGCGGAGGAAGACCCCGAGAACCGCCTGCGCGGGGAGCCAGGAGCTGGCGCCCGCCCCCTGCCTGCCGCTCCGGAGAAAATAGACTTGCGCGCTGCGCTGCTGCCCCCCCCCCCACGCCGCCGCCCCCCGCCAGTCGGTCCCGAATTTCCGCTCAGTCTGCCAACAAGCCCCTGGTGCAGAGGTCTGCACTGCACAAGTTCGGTGCCTGACGGGGTGGGAGGCGTTACGACCCCCTGTACATCTTCCCTCTTTCCTACACGTAGCTTCGATCCGCGTGGCCGTGATTTTGACCGGTTTTTAGTAGTTTCAGTGTTGTGTGTGCCAACTCCCCATCTCACTCCACTCGCGTCTGCACCCGTCGCCGCGTGTGGGTGGAGGGGCCCTGGGTGACACACTCGGGACCACCCCAGACCCTTCTCTCAGCCTCGGCCAGTTGCCAAGAGCAGGGGGCAGGCAGAAGTTGGGGCGGGGGAGCTAAGCAGCCGGAGCGCAAAGCCCGCGAGGCCTGGGGACCGCACGGAGCCCGGAGCGGGGAGGCGAGGGCGGCGTGGGAGACGGAGGACAAATGGGCTGGAAACCGGGGCAAAGGGCCGAGAGGACTGGACGTTGCTCTGGCTTTACGAGGGTGGGGATGGTCGAACCCTCCCGCTGACTTGGGGCGTTCTTTCCGCATCCTTTGTGAAATAAGCCGTTTCCTGCCCCCAAGGAGCCGGCCGTGGGAGGCTGCGAGCCCTGCCCGGAGCGCAGCCCGCGGGCGCCCTGCCCGCCCAGCCCCCGCGGCCGCCGGCCTCGCCGTCCTGCAGCGACTCCCACCCGGGTCAGCGGCCTTTGCAAAGGTAGCGAAGCCGAGATGCAGCTTCCTTTCTTTTTCGTTATTTCATTCTCTGTCTTTTTCTTTATTTTTTCACAATAACCTGTCGTTTCTGCGCCCAGAGACTAAGACTCTCTACTACGTTTAATCCAGGGATTTCAAACTGGGCGTCTCAAAGCGTAACTGCGGTCCCTCTAATGGGTAATTATGATTGCGGAGTCTTTCAAAATAGCCCTTTTCATCTTATGTAATTAGGGACCCACGAGCTTTCCAAAGAAGCTCTGGATTTTCCGTGAGATTTGCTCTCTCTCTGTCTCCCCCCCCCCGCCCCCCAGCGCGCGCGTGTGCGCGTGTGCGCGCGCTCCCTTTCATCTCTGGCGTTAGGAAACTCGTTCGGGGCCACCGAAAAGTCAGGAGAGGCTCAGATCCTATTTCCCACGGATTCCTCCCTTTCCGGAAACGTTGCCACCAAATAAGTATGAGACTATTATTTTGGAGACACAATTAACCCTTACCAGAAAATACATCACCGGAGGAAAGGAGGGGAGGCTGGAAGAGAAGGAAGCTGCTCGGATTCGCCGGTGGAGGAAAGTGCTGGGTTCGGGGTTCCAGTCCCCTTACTTCAGCACCAGGGGGATGGACAGCGTCCCCGGACCCGGCTGCAGCCGCAGGGACCGAACAGCTGCCGCCGGCGCCGCGGCCTCTGCTGCTGTCCTTGCCGCCGCTGTCGCCGCCCCGGGCAGCTGGGCTCCCCGCTCCTCGCTGCTAAAAGGCGGTGCCTCCTAATACCCCCTTGCCTCGCCGTCCCCTTCCATCCGCTGCGCCGACTGACAGGGCTGGGAGGACTACGCTTGCTCCACAGATTCTCTGAGTAGCAACTTCAAGGATCATTTTCCCACAGGGGACTGCAAGGAATTTGGGCGGAAGAGTAAAGTGGAAGTTCTTAGAAGCTCTGTGAAATCATGGGCTGTACAGTAAGGGTCGAAATGCTCAAAGGCCCACACTTGAAATAAACAGAATGCTCTTCGGTGGATTGCAACTGTTGTGGAAGTAGCTGTGTAGAGGAGGCTGGAGATCTACTCAAAATTCTGCTTTAGAGAAACTGAAAAGTCTTCTAATTCCTCTACTTGACAGGTAAGCGATAATAATATATTTCTTCTTTTCGCAACTCTAATGACTTCTCTGAAGGTTTAACAGAAAGAACATAAACAGTGTTATTTTTCCTTGTGGATTAAGAAAAAGACAAGCAATTTTGTTTTTTAAATGACTGTTCTTGGGTCTATTTTGCCAAACAAAATAGATATTTTACTTCTCCAAAGTTCCTTATGTGTCAAGAACAGTAAGAATAACATATATGTTTTCTTACATAATTATGGTAAACTTTTAGTTGACTACTTTTCTTGTTGCTTATCTAATATCTTTTTGGATCTATGTATATCTTGTTTGTTTTTCTGGTTTTGAAACTAATATAATCTGGTGTTTGGCAAGAGAATTTTATTGTCTTATGCACACAGTTAAAAGTGATCCTGCCTGTGTTAGAGAGTATGCAAGACTCAAAAAGTCAAACTAGAGGTGGTTTAACGATGCTTTCTGATATATTGTATATGGCCATAATTTGCTAAACCGTGCAAGGGAACAACACACACCCATCGTATTCCCCTCTCCCCATTCCAACCCCCAAGTGTAACTACACCTGTAGAGTCTTATCCACAGAAACACACACATTTTTCCTTAGCATCCTCTTTCTAGCCTTTTAAAGCTCAAGACTGCTTGCTCAAACCAGATCCAGCAGAAGGCAGAAAATGAAAAGCTTTAGTGTGCCTCTTTAGGAGAACTGGATTTCAGTAGCATTCTGACTTGTTAGTTCTACAAAATACATTTGTCACCAAGATCCAGAGAGTGAAAGGGGCCAATAGGTTCTTGACATACCATAAACTTTAAAATGCTAATTAAATCTGTTTTCTCTTGATTCTTATTTCTGGAGTCTTCCCCTGGAACTTTAAAATTACAGTCTTTCACAGTGACCTTGATAAGCATTCTGCTTTAATAAAAAGGGTTCACTGGGTAAAAGCAGTTACACAAATTTATAGCCCATGCCTGACATTTCACTAAGAACTCAATCAATTCCAGTGAGTACATTCAGTTCAGTGGAGAGTGTTAACTTGCAAGGATGGAATTTTACAATCATGTAAATAAATGTGATGGTATATTCATAACCAACTCTGTGAAAAGAGTTTGCCCCTTTGAAAAATTACAGTTCTTTGGATTTTTCTTTTAATTTCATAGGTCACCTATAATGACAGTAAAATACCCCCAAAGCAAATGTATACTCCTCAATTTTAACACAAAAATCATCTGAGGCAGTTACAATGGTAAGTGTTGGTGGGCTGAGGGCCCCTCATTTTGTGTTGGCTGAGAGTAGCAATTAATCTCAGAGGAAAAATCATTCTTAACTGTTGCTTACCAGCTACCATGAACCTGCTTGCTAAGCAGAAAGGGAGCAGAGGCATCTATGTCTCTGAGCTCCTTGGGGACTCCATTGCCCTACATAGGTCACAAACGATTATCTGAGGAACAGAAACACGTATCATTGATTTGGATTCCTTCCCAGAAATCCTACAACGTGCTCCTAACAAACCAATTTATTTTTTTTTCCAATCAGAGAGACATGGAAGTAAAATTACCACATGGAAGACTTAAGCATGTTACAACAACTTAAGAGAGTTACAACACGTTGTTTGACTATTGTTTTGGTTTACAATTAATTAGCATACACGGACTCCCCTGGTCAGTAGTGCATAAAATGAAAGCAAAGAATGTGTTCCACCAGGAAGCCTGCCTGTGGGTACGTGGCCGCAGTTCCCACCTTAGTGACAGAGGGGGCAGACTTTCTCTATGTGTAGCTGAAACCTCCCACAGTAAAAGTTACAGTTGTCTAATGCCTTTGGAGATTTAATCACAGAAATAAATAACTCTAAACAAACTCATGAAAGTTTATGAAAGCCTTTGTCAATCTTTGTCTCTGACGAAATATCCTTACATTGAGACAGTTTTATAAACCAACTTAATACCTACTTAAATGCTAATTTCTAACTGCAAAACAAACAAACAAGAAGAGGGAGTAGTGGAAAACCAAGCTTCATTTTGCACAGAATCACCTGTTTTTAAAGATAAAAAAGAACAGTATTTTATTCAAGGATGTCTGTACCTCATTCAAGAAATCTTTTTGCCTTGATAGCTATTTTATTTTGTTATGGAAATGGGATACATGAGGTTGTGAAAGTACCAGACACAACAATTCAACATCTTCGTCCCCTTAAAGAAAAAAAAGAAAGGAAAAGTTTTGTTGAGTAAGACTAAGTGTCATTGGCTGTTGCTTACCTCTGAGACTCGAAAGGGAAAAGTGAAATAGGATTACACAATCAAGAAAATGTGAAATGTATATAAGACCAGAGGATAATTAGAAATGAGCCCTGGAATCTGTCGATTGCCTTTTTTCCTTTAACAAGAAATAGAGTGTGGAGAGTGGGGAAGGGAGTTCTGGTCTGAATCTTTAAATTATAAAATATTATAAAAATACTTTTTGGATAACTTTTTATGTAGACCATCTAAATATCAATTGGATATTCTAATGTAATGTTGATGCCATGAAATCATGTTGGATTTGAAAGCCCAAAGTTTGCCTTTGAATTTCTGTGCTTGGGTTTGAACCAATCACAAAAATTTATAAAAAAAATCATAGTAAGAGATGATTATCACTGAAAAGAAGGCTTTTTAAAAATTTGTAATTGGCTTTTTCCCCCACCATTTAAAAGATGTGAATTCTGAGCAGTTAACCTGCTTTCTCATCTGGTTCTATCACTCTACTAATGAAGAAAAGCATATTATAAGCCAGAAATTATAGTCATCTCACCTGCCCAGAAACGTATACAGTGAGTCATAGAATAGGACTCAAATAGGCCTCAAACACTTATTTGGTGTTTTCCTCCTGTGTAGCTGAGCAGAATGAGTGATACACACCATGACTTGAAAGAGATCAGATACCGCAGCACAAAACACGTTATGCATCGTGATGTAGGAAAACAGGGACTGTCTGACAGTCAAAAGGTCAGGATTATTGAACTGCTAGTCATAAGATCTTGTACAAGTCACTTAGCCCACTGAAATTTAATTTTCCTTTCCTAAAATGGAGGAACTTTATCTGCTAATTCAGGCACAATCTTTTACATGCAGTTGACACCTAAATATTCATGAGATGAATGAATGATATCTTCTTTGTGGAATCTTAGAAAGTTCAAATACAGTCCTTCTGAGAGTGTTTTGAAAACTTAAGTGCTATGTCTGAGAGTTATTATAAATAATTTCCAATAGTGTTCATTCATTCTCCACGAATTTTCCTGTCAATTACTATATGGCAGGCACACCTCCCACATTTAAGAGCTCTCATTATAGGTAGGAAATATAATATTTTCCTGACAATTCAGCAGTCATTTTCTTTATATCTGTTACTGGTATAAATATTTCAGTGCAAGCAGGACTCAGTTTAAAAAAATATTTATTACTCAGAATTAACACCACATTTTACAACAGTTGGTCAAACATGACCTGAGTTCACTTTAACAACTTTCATTTTGACCTTGGAAGAATCTATCAGTGTCTTTGTGTCATAATTTTCTAGTCTATAAAAGAGGACTGGTATTCCACATTGGTGATATTAACAAGGAAACTTATAGGATTGAATAGACTTTGAAACTCAGTATTTGAAAACATATCCAGAAAGCACTGTGATTTGATTTCTGGCTAGTGTCGAGGGAGTGAAATGTGGACAGCATGGGGGCTGATCTAAGGGGCTAGCCTGGAAACGCTGTTAGGACATAGTCTTGCTTTAGTCCAAAGCCTGGATTCTATTTACAGACTTCTTCAGGAAATCTCAAATTAGGCAATATATTTTTGCTTATTTGCTTTTATCAGTTCACGTTTTAAAAATGACCACAATTTTCTCAAATGTAATTTATTAACATTTGGTCTGTGTAGGTTTCTGGACTAACACTAAAAATATACTTATAGTATGCTTAAAAATATAAATTACTGTTTGGTGTTATAGTCATTTCCAGCAGAGTTTTGTGATTAAACTACTTGACTGTACCAGAGATGAAAAATTATATAATTACCTAGTCAGTAATATAATTCTGATTTTTTTTGTTTAATTTGTCATCTCTTACAAAAAAGTAAAGGAAAGAACCAGTAGATAATGGAAAATGGAAAAGAGTAGGAAGTAAGAGGTCATTAAAATAATGTCTTAGGGCCAAGCACTTTATTTTTGAATTATCATTGTGAAGCTTATTCAGCACATTCTACACACCCAACATGTCAGAATATCGTTTTGATTTTCATGAATTTGTTCTTCAATTTGTCAGCAAAACTAACGTAATGGTGTTTATTTTAAAAAATAAAAAAAAATCATTAAACCAAATTATTTGAATACTGGCTAATTATCACTTCATCAAATTTAATGTGTATACCTGCATGTATTTTTTAATTAATATTTGTGAAGTAATTATAACAACATTCATGTTTAGCAAATACAATTCACTCAAAATTTCAGCTCGATATTTAATTTTTTAAAGGAATAAATGCTTACCTGGTAAATCCACTAAAAAAAAATGAATGGAGCACAGGAATCTTTTAGAAATAGTACCAGAATTTTAACAGTAATGTGTTTCTTATATAAAATTATAAAAAAAGAATAATGCATTCTCACGGAATCCTCTCAAAGAGAGCCATGGTGAGAAATAAGTACCTGAGATTAAGAATGTAGATGAGAAAAGAGTGTCACATGGTTAAAATGCATCAGCCATATACAAAATCTGGAGTCCAACCTGGTTTCTCATCAATTGGTTATGTAATCTTGAATAAACCACTTTATCATAAATTAATAGATCATCTGCTTTCTTAGTCCTGCTGGGGAATCATTATTGTGTCCATGAAAAAACACACAAAACTCCATAGGTTTAGCTGAGCTCAGATACTTTTCTTTCACTTTCCTCATACCATTCCTCTTGCAAATGTTTCCCTACTCTCAGGGTGGAATGCACATGGGATTTAGAAGCAGGCCTGAATTTGAATCCTGGTATAGAAATGGCATAATGATACAAACTTGGGCAAGGAATGTAAATTTTCTGAGTCTCTTTATCTTTATTTGTAAAACAAAAGAAAATGTCTACCTTGGGAGCAGTCACTGTGACAAGGCGCATAGAAGGATGGTGACCTGTGTGCGCAGCAGTCCTAGCCGGGTCAGCCACCACTGGCTCGGACCTGCTATTGCTCTTACTGCTTCTCCACGTGTTTCTCCCCATGCTGTGTGTTGTCTTCCAAACATCATATGCTCACCGCCACCTCGTCCTTTTCTTCACGCTTTGTCCTGGACTGTTTTCTGTTTACTCATCCAAACCTGCATGTCTTTGCGCGGATTGCAAATTCTGACGCCAGCCACCGTTGCCCCTGCGGTCCGCGGGGGAAGGAGCGAGGCTGGCTTGCGGGCCGGCTGGAAGCGTTCTCCACTCAGGGCAAACATGGGAACTGAAAATACAGAGTTTTGTGTGAACGCTACTTATTTTCACCTAATTTAATTTTTCATTCCGCATGGAACAAAACGGCCTATGTGCTAGATTCAGCACTTAGGGCACCTTCTGTGTCCTGTTATCTTTCCACTTCGGTAGCATTATTAAAAACCCAAACCGACATAATCAGAATTCCTTTCCAGTCCCTTTTATTTTTATCTAAAAATGGAAGAATGAACCATGACTTGGCAAAAAGGCACATCTTCATATCTTTTACAAGTTTACAAGAAATAAATCTCAAAAAATAATGAGCGAGATGAAATAGATGCGCCATTTTTTTTTTGAATGGGCAAAAATATTGTGAGAGAAAAAATAACCTCTAGAATCAACAGGAACAAAAGTCAACAATATTCCATAATAAGTTTTATTCCAGCATCTTTTTCTGCTACAATCTTTCTTGCCTTTTATATGTGCAGCAGCTGCAATAACCCAGACAATGACCTTGACTAACAGTAAGACTAAGAGAAGGAATGACAAGTTATTGACTATCTATTACATGAAAATTTCCCCTCCCCTAGACTACAAATGTTCTATTTTTATACTTACTCATATGTTTAAAAAACAGATAATTTCTTTAGAAAGTTATTTTATACATCGTAAGCAGCAAATCACAACACGCATTATAGAATCTTCTGTTGGAGTCCACATGTTAGCAGCAAATGGATTGTTGTATGTCCAGCCCTATCAGTCCTCAGGTGCACACAGTGCACAAGCACAGGGGTGGGTGAGACTGTGCTTTGGGCTTGATATTAGGCAATTCCCTATGATTCCTTTCTTTGGAATCCTTGTTAATAGCGACTGTGTCAAGGGGAAAACTGCTCTGCCGTGGTTGATGGAAGACAGGAGCTCATGTTGCCTAATTTGTATTTACGTATTTTTAGTTCTTTTTGTTAAAAGTGACAAAAATCATAGCTCAAAGTGGCATAATCCAAGTAACTAAACACAGACACACATATACACACACATACATAGATACAAACACATGAGAATTAAAGGCTCCTTTAACAGTATACTACAGCAGACGTGGCTTGATTCAGGTGTCCAAATATTATCATCTGCATTTCTCAATATTGTCTTCATTCAAAAGAAGGGTTTGTCCACATAATCAGTTTGCCTCTGTCTCTGTTCTTTCTCTCTCCCTCCCTCTCTCTCTCTCTCTCTCTCTCTCACACACACACACACACACACACACACACAGCCGTCCTCACTGGTCCTAGGTCTATGCTGTTTCTTTTCCAAATCCAGCTACCTTCCTCAGTAGTTGCAGTAAATGTACGTAGGCTTGGCTAAGGGAATGTGACATATGAAGTCTGGATCTTGAAGTGCAGTAGGCTCTGCAGAAACCCCATTGACTGAGGGTGAATCTTAAGTGACTACCATGGTATTGTTTTCAGCCAAACATGGACACTGTCATAGGAAAGAACAATTGTCTGCTACAATACTATTGAAGAATCTGCTAAAGATTTCTAAGTCACTTAATTTGTCTACTGTTGGTGGAACGCTCAACAAAAGAGGGCTCACTGGTTTATTGTCTCCTGACAGCTTTCTCTTCTAAGGAAAGATCATCTTAAGATGAATGTTCACAGTGTGAACTTCCGTGTGACCCCAAAGCTTTGTGGGTGTTCTTTGACTCACTTATTAAAATAAAAACAAGGAATATCAAAAAGACACACAAATGGAGCAAGACACCAATGGAAACAAAAGTACTTCTTCCTGAATAGCTTTTTATTCTACATTTGTTGTTTTTTTCCAACAGTTTTAAATAATATTTCCTTATTTATCATATAGTAAGACTCCTCCAGTTTAGCTAGACTATTTACCTTTTGTTTTCCCGATTTGGTTTTAATCTTGAAGAGCTGAAACTCCTAAAAGCAGCTTAATCTAGTCTACACTCCGCACAGCTGGTTATAGATACACAAGCAAGATCTAACACACCAGCACACATTTAGAGTCAGAGTCTGAGTCTCTGCAGCGTCAGAGCAGGTCAGATTATGGTGGTTTGTTGAATTCATTAATTTCACAAAAAGGCTGTTTTTCTCTCCAAGCACATCATTTTCTCTACTTAAAAATCTTTTTAAGTGATTAGAGAAAAATAAAATTAACCCATTATCCACCTAATCAATTTATTTTTATTTCTCATTTTGTGTTTTCTTTCTACGACAGTAAATATCTGGAAAGTTTCTTGGAGTTAGAGCATTTCATTGCTGTATCAACTGTTCATAGAACGGAATAAATACATTCAAGAAAACTTAACCCACTGGTGTAGTTTTCATCCATGATGTTGTTCCCGAGCATTTTGCACTATGTTAGAGATTTTTACAGTCCCACTTTAAGGCATCTCGTGTGATTCTCACAGCAGGACTGGAAAGCTGACTTTTTTTATTCCAGTTTTGCAAATGAGATAATTGAGGTCCAGAAATGTTAAATGATTCTCTATAGATTAAATCAAAATTAAGATTTGGGGTCAATCTTTAATACATTTCATTCTTTATAGGCAGTTTGGGAGGAACCTCTCTGCTTATTCCTCCGATTACCTACTTCTTTTGCTTCAGATTGTCATAAACAAACAAATAAAAACCCAAAAGACCAAACAACTGTGTTTTACTGATTTACTTTTGCTAAGTAATTGGAAGGGTTTAGACTTTTAAGGATCTTGAGAGGCTCATGTACTATCTTGACCTTAATCTTATACAAAAGGGAGGTTTTGGGATCACATAATCATGTGTTGAAAGTCATATTTTAGGAGAGTCAGTGAGTCGTGGAGGTCTAGGGTTGATTCTGTTCCAGAATCCCAATTTGGGGTGATGAGAGCTGGACCTAATGGGGTGAAGGTTAGAATGAGACAGCTGAAACTAGGTAATCAGATGCTGGTGATGCCACTAACGAATAGAACAAGAATCAAGCGAAGGACACCAAATGAGATAATGTGTTTGTTGCCTGCTAGGTAACTGCTAACATGTTCCATAAGTTTACCATGGTCCCCTTTGGAAGGAAAGATGCAACACTGGACTTGGGACATGTCAAAGGGATGGTGAAAGCGGGTAACAGCCAAATGGCAGGTGAAGGAACCATTGTTTTCAGGAAGAGAGTAAAACCGACATATCCAACTTAGAGTTATCAAAATGGAGATTATTGATGAAGGTATGAAAATGTATCAGCTATCTGAGAGAGTGAAGGAAAACCAGTGCACATACATACCCACATAAAAAGAACATGAAGGAAGGAAGGTCATAAAACAGTATTTAGAAAAATGTAAAGGAGAATTATAAGGGAAAGGACAGAGAGTTCGAAGAAAAAAATGGTTAATAGTGTTGATACTGCACAGCAGTGAAAGGAACGAAGATCTGAGATGCCTTCGGATTTGCTCAAAAGCAGAACTTGGGGCATCTTAGAACAGTTTCTTAAAAATGGTTGTCATAATCTTCAGACTGTCAGATCCTCAGGATCAAATCAAGTATGGGACGATGGAAAGACCTCGTTCATTCTGACAGGGTGGTAGGAAGCGGTGGAGATTGTGTGAGGATAGGAGAAAAGCAGTGTGGGACCATAGCTGGTGCCACGTGTTGTCTCCCCTGTCACTGGCAGTCCTCAGCCTCCTGTAGCGTTTGGTGACACTGCACTTCTGGGAATGTGAATGCTTGGTTGCATTAGATCAGTTTTGTCTGATCTAATGATGGGGCTCTGGTGAGAGAAATTATAATTTAGAGTATAGTCAACCTAAAAGATACATACACTACTTGGGAAGAGATCTGTTTAATATTTTGTTTTCTCCAGCCAGTTATATCTTCATTTTAAAGTGATCATGAAAATATGCATAAAATATTCAGTAATTATTCATGTTTGTTTTAACCTCTGGCACATTAACTTTTCCCTACTGGTAACACATAACATAGTGTTGACTTCACTTGAAAGGCTGATGTTAATCTCAAATAATAATGTCTTTTTTTTGGTCTATCCTATTATATTCTCATCTAAAGTATTAGCCCTTTCTGTCTTTCACCTTGTGTAAAGTTTTCATGTTTTTCTATTAATAAAAGAGATTTCTGAGGATGAAGAATGAGTGCAAGAGATCTGCAGATCCATCTCTGACTGAGGCTGAGTAACCAAGAAGACAAACAGGCCCTACTGATTCTAACAAAACAGCTGGAATTTCCCTGAGTTCAGGCAAACAAAAATTTGCTTTTGTCTGATATTCAAATTTCTCTCTCAAACCGCTCAAATTCTCCAGATAATTGCCTGGCTTTATCTTGGTACTGCAGGAGTAAATTATCTACTTTCTAGAGGTCAATTAAGTTTTCCAAACCACTATTGTGCCTGGTGGCAAATTACCTTTTCAGTGCACTAAAAGCTCTCCTGTAACCCAAAGGAGTTAATGTACCACCAAACAATGGGCGATGTATTCCCTCCCCAGACAGTTTAGAGCAGCGATGGGAGCTCTTGCATGGGGTCACTTTGGGGCATGGAGTTAGGCTCTCTCTGAGGACAAGCAAGGAAGGTTGAGGAGCTACTTACCACCATGGAGAATGGAGGGGCGGGTGCAGGAGATGAGACGCTCCTTCCCTTGAAAAGTGCAGGTAATGCCATCAGCCGTTATCTGGACCGAATTCCTATGTCATCATCTGTGTACTTGGCAATAACAGGCAAGTCAGTAACCCATGGTCACAAGGAATTATCTGCTCACAGATTTGTATCAAAGTGCTCTTTGTGAAATAATCAACTCCTTTAGGTTTCACGTAGTGACCACTGGCTCTTTTCATCCTGGCCCTGTTTGTGAAATGGGGTAATTTTTTTCCTGTCAATTAAAAAATCAATTACTTAGATGTAAATGAACCTACTAAATGTAACTCTTTTTGCTTATAACCCCTCTTATGATTCTCTATAAACCTGGTAATTAGAGTAGTGATCGTGTCTACTTTATTAATTATTATTATCTCCTGTTGCTGTTGATATTCTATCAGGAATATCTGGAATTTCAACTGGAAAGTTTTTCTTAAGATGTTTTTTTTTCTTTTGCCTATGGACCATATTTTAAGCATACATATTACATACTATCTTATTGAATAAATCTCAGGTACCCTAAATTGTTTTTAGGGAATACTGTCAAAAATATTGACAAATGCTAAAGATTTACCAGTCATGGTAATGAATGAATGAATTTGTTTTGAGAAATAAGCAATTCTATTATATATAATTCAATGTTTTTTTTAAAAAAAAATAAAATTTCTTTAAATCTTATGCAACTTTTATTTCCTGAAATTTTTTGAGGTGGCAGATAAGGATAAAATAAGTATAATAGTTGAATAATCTATTAAATGATACCTAGAAATCATTTACATTATTTTTATAATCATATAAAGCCTTCAGTAGGCTATTTTCTCCTGAGCACAATTAACAAAACTCCAAATGAAATAGCCTTCAATGTATAGTTCCAGAATATTTGCATAAGAGCTTCACTTCAGTGAGCTAAATTACTGAGTCTTTTCAAGTTTATCAAGGATACATATTCATTAAGAGACTGAATCCTAGGAGCAAGATGGCACTCAAATAGATGAAAGTTTTGAGCATCAATCTCAGACTATATTAAAACTATTCCTAATGAACATGGAATTTGAGCACTTGGAACAAGTCCAATAAGCAGCAAAAAAAAAAAGGTTTGGCACCTGATGAATTACTTAGCATTTCTTTTTGTAAAAAACAAAGGCTCTCTGCCTTCCAACAAAGAGTTTGTGAGCTGTATGGCAGTGTTTTGAACAAGGAGATCATTTATAAATGCTGTCTTTATATTTAGGAAATGATTACGGGATGCAGCTGCTGGTTTTAATGACTTTTAATAAAGTATGTTATAAAGTGAATTAGCAATAAATGTCTAACAGATAATACTGAATCAAGACATTAAAGAACATCATTAGATCTATATATTGAATTGTTAAAGCAATAAATGTGTTCCTGTAATACCAGTAGTTTTATAATTTTCTAGGATATCTTGAAGGAAAATTCAAGGCAGCTTAATTTTTAATGAATAAGATTAGTATGTCAACTAGCTCTGCTAAACCTAAAAATATTGGATATATAACTGATAAAGTTACAAAGCTCAAACACTGTTAAATTTCAATAATATATAGAATTATAAATTAAGGTTCATGTGTAATACGTGAAGATACACTATTTCGGCCATTTAAATTATGTAGTCCTTCACAAAGGAAGGTGAATGTGCTTTGCAGAGAAAAATATGTTTGTTAGAAAATCTGTGTTCAACACTTGTTTTGCTGGCATTGCCAAGACTCTTAAATTTTAATGCCAAGTAGCCAGAATACTGATGAACAGAGGCAAACACAGCTAATAATTCACGACTTCCTGTTTGTGCAAGTATTTTTAGGCCACCTCAGCATGCAGAATGATGCAATGTAGATGTGCTTTAAAAACTCATGAAGGCTGGAGTCTAATGAAGCAAAGCAAGGTTATTTTAGAATCATGATGTCATGACAAATTAACCCTGGAAATGTACTCACAGATTATCAGGTTAGGAAACTGACCATCAGAAAATGTCTGCAATTTGTTATACGTTTCAAGTTTAATCCATGAATGGATTGAGATAGAACCATAAGTTATGGTATATTTAAAGATGATACTTCAAGAATGGTAAAGGGAAATTGAATAATATTTAATGAGTATCTCTTTACGGAACCAAAGTTCATAGAGAGTAAGTGAGCAACCTAGCACATTGAGAAACCAGTGAGGAGATGAGTTGTAAGTCCTCCGCTGTCTCAGGCAAGCATTGTGGAATTTCCATCATAGATACAGCTATGTATAGCGATGTTATATGTAGGCAATTATTTTTCTTAAAAGTTTTATTTTAAAATAACTATAAACCCAGAGGAAGTTGCAGAGATAGTTTCTTATAAGACCTTCATCCAGTAGCCTCCAATGGTAACACCTTATGTAATTATAGTATAATAACAAAACTGGGGATTGATAGTGGTACAGTGCTGTCAAATACACTATAGCCTTGTTTAAATGTTACCAGTTTTTACTGGAACTCATTTGCATGTGTGTGTAGACCTGTGTAATTTACGCCATGTTTAGATTTGTATGACCACCATCACAAGTAAGAAACACACTGTTTTATCACCACAACATAACTTTTTTTCCCTATCATTTAAATAGTGTGACCCACATGCAACTTCCCCAGAAACCACTAATCTATTCTCTATTTTAATAATTTTGTCATTTTGAGTATGTCACATAGACGGAGTCTTATGGTATATAATATTTGAGATCATCTCTTTTTTTGCACTTAGAGTAATGCTCTTGAGAACTCTCCAGGTTGTTGTGTGTGTCAGTAGTTTATTCTTTTTAATTGTTTAATAGTATTTCATGGTATGAATCTAACAGCTTGTTTGCTCGTTCTGTGGTTGAAGGACATTTGGGTTGTGTCCAGTTTGGGGCTACTGTGAAGAAAGGTGCTATGAACATTCACATACTCGTTGTGTGTTATGCAGCACTAGATAAGCAGCATGTCCTGCTGTTGCTGCTCTTGAACTTTTAGCAGGATGTGTTAATGACAGATATTTAGAATGCAGGCAAGATGCCAGAGGGAACAAAGGATTTGAGGTCATACTAAGTTTTAAACTTTGGCTTTTCACTGATGACTAATGGTTTTCTACTACTTACTTTTGCTCTCTGAGCACTAGTTTCTGATATGTAATAAGTATAAAACAATAATAATTTTTCTAGGTCTTATTACAAAATTTAAACAATTTGGTAAAATCCACACACAAAGAAGATATACAGATGGCAAAGAAGCATATGAAAAGATGTTCAACACCATGTGTCATTAGGGGATTGCACATTAAAACAACAGCTAGATACCACCACTCACCAAAAAACATTAGAAAATTAGACCGAGCATAGTGGCTCACCCCTGTAATCCTAGCACTCTGGGAGGCTGAGGTGGGAGGATTGCTTGAACTCAGGAGTTCGATACCAGCCTGAGCAACAGTGAGACCATCTCTACTAAAAATAGAAAAAATTAGCCTGGAGTGCTGTCCTTCGGTGGATGAATGGATAAATAAACTCTGGTACATCCAGACAAAGAATATTATTCAGTGCAGGAAATTAGTTATCAAGCCATAAAATGACATGGAAGGATCTTAAATATATGTTACTAAGTGCAAGAAGCTCATCTGAAAAGGCTACGTAGTGTACAATTCTGACTATATGACATTCTGGAAAAGGAAAAACTAGGGAGACAGTAACAAAGTCAGTGGTGGCCAGAGGCTAAGAGGAGGGAGGGATGAGCATTGGGATATTTAAGACAGTGAAACTACTCTGTATGATATTAGAGTGGTGGGTACAAGTCATGATACAATTGTCCAAATCCACAGAATGCACAACACCAGGAATAAACCCTGCTGTAAACTATGGACCTTGGGTGAAAATGTGTCCATGGAGGTTCAGCGGCTATAATCACTGGACCACTCTGGTGTTAGATGTAGATAGTGGGGGAGGTTGGGGGGGGGGAGCTGGATGGAAGCTCTGTATTTTTGGCTCAGTTTTGCTGTGGACATTAAACTGCTCTACAAAACAAAGTCTCTTGTAGCAAAGTCACTTTTATAACAGTTTATCACTCTGCTTGATTATAATGTGAAAGACTAAATTCCGAGTGTGTTAAGATGGTATTAATCATGTCAGTGTCAAGTCACTGGGTTTAATGCAGCTGTTATTTAAAAAAAATGTTTTTTTAAAAAAGCCAATCTATATACTAAATTGCTTCTAGGCAATATTTCATTTCCTAAAGTGCACTGAGGTTATCTGGAAGACTGGGGGGGGTATGTTCTGGTGACTGCCACACTCATCAGCAATGAGCAACCACCACTGTGTGGTCATAGGTGTAAGAGGTGGGGGGGGGGGCTGTTTTTCCATCCCTCAATACGGAGCAGAAATGACAGATTGTTGTTGTGTGGGGTAACGTTAGTAATCAGCAGAGGGACTTAAATATTTGGCCTTGGTTGAGAAACCTAACAGATTGCTACACAAAAGAAGAAACTTGAAGAAAAAAGAAGCTTAATTTAATGCTTCATAAGAAGCATTTATGGCATCAATGTACATTTTGAAACTTTCTTTCAGGGGTGAGAGTTATACGGAAGAGGTGGGATGGGTGTAAAGGTGTAAATGAAAGGTTTAATTTAAAAAATAAAGAAGTTTGAGTAAAGGAAATTATTTTGACTAAATATTTGATCTGGGTATTTCTGGACCACATTTCCAAGTTATTTGTTAGGTTGCAGTTGAGCTGTTTAAGTGAGAGTTTTGATAACCCATGCACGGACCGCATTACAAATCACGTGCCGGTTGCACTTTATGGACCATATTTTATGATTGAAAATACTAAACTGTTCATGGGAGGTATGTTACCTTTTTCTTATATGTATGTTTACCATTTACTTTGATATTTGAAATGTTATGTATTGGAAAGTCCACTTATAGTTCTAGAACAGATTGGATTCTATGCAACTGTTTTTCCTTTAATTAACAATAAAAAATAAAAAACAGAAAAAAATGTAAAATAAAGTCTATCGAAGTTTTTTACGAACTAGAAAATTTCCATGTTTGTAAATTAAGAAACACTTTTCTTGCAATAGAGAAATCAAAAAATAAATCTTAGAGAATATTAGAAAATATTTTAAACTGAACAGTCATCAAATACTATACATAAAAATTTGTTTGATATAGATGAGTTAAAAGTAATTCTCTAACCTTAAGTAGGTTTTCAGAAAAGAAAAAAGAGTAAAAATGAATAACTAAGCATCCATGTCAAAAACTTTAAAGAAATATAAAAACAATCACAACGGAAATGGGAAAAAGCGCTATAGTTAATCTAAGAATGTAATTAATGAAAACAAATGCAAACAGGATGGAAAAATTAACAAAGAAAAGAGTGGTTCTTCAATAGACTTATAAATGAACAACCTATGGTAGGATATCAAGGATAAGGAAGGGTATAAAAGATTAATAAAGGGAGTAAAATGCAGATATCTACTGAGCATAAAATTCATTAAACAGTTGATAGTATATTATGAATCACTTTCTGTCAATATATTGGAAATTTTATTTGCAACTTATAAATTCCTAGAAAATTTAATTAACTTGGAGGAAAGAATTAAAGCAGTGAGCATGTGACTCACTCCTCTCCCCAGGACATCATAAAGGCTTCTGACTCACTCCAATCTCTTCATCAATATGCAGGTAACTGGCCTCCTGGTCAATGACGTCTGCTAGGATGAGAGTTCTCGCTATGGCTCCTTAAAGAACGTCATGGGAGCTGTAGAACTTTCTGGGCTATGAAATAGAGATGTTCTGTGAGGTAATCGGTGCACTGCCCCTTGGATACCTGCTCTACACAAGGCTGGGGAGTGCTTGAGGCAGGAAGGCGGTGCTTGGGGTCTTAATTACAAGAGTCACCAACATTGTCAGTGAAGTTCCACACTGGGTGAGATCCCTGAATCGTGTGTGTCTTGTTGGACAACTCAGTCTTTTGTTTTAGTTCCTTTAACAAAGTGTTTTATGAAGACAGAAAACCCAAAACCAAACCAAAACAAAACAAAAACAAAATAAAATAAAAACAAACCAAAACATAAGATATTAGCAAACTATATCCAGGAATACTAAAAACAGTCATTCCTCATGACTTTATTATATTTACACCATTAAGGTAAGATTATTATATGAGAAAAAATCATAAAGCAATTTTCACCATTAATACACTGTGGGGAACAAATCATAGTATGTTCTCAATAGACAGGCTTTTACTAACATTAAATATTTAAATTCATAATAAAATCTCCAAGAAATCTAGCAACCTAGAAATAAAAGAGGACTTCTTTATTCTGATGAATCTATATGTATATATGTGTTACAAATATCATCATTCTTAGTTTTTATATATTGGAATATTTCTATTTGAAATCAGGAACAAAAGAAGGGCACCAGTATGACCACTTCCATTCCATATTGCACTGGAGGTCTTTTCCAGCACAGTAAGAAGAATAAAAGCAGCAACAAATGAAAAACACTTTCCTGGTTAGAAAGGAATACAAAAACACCTGCCATTCTTCTTCAGTATTTGAACATAGTAAAGCTCCCCAAATTGATAGATAAGATATTAAAATTAATAAGAACACTCAGAAAAGGTGCTAAATACAATATGAATATTCAAAAAAATCTAACTTTTAGATATCAACAATATATACAGTAACATATGTGTAGAAATGATACATATAAAATAATACTTTTTACTATCATATAACAATTAAGAAGGATCAAAAAGTAAATTTACATAAAGCAATAAGAGAAACAGAGACAATCGACAAAGAAAGAAATGTTAACAGACTTTACAATACCCTTCACCAAAGAGGCTATCCAAATGGCTCCTATTGAAAAGATGCTCAACCTTATTGATAATCGTGGATATGCGAATTAAAGCCATAAAACCAGATGGGCAGGACTTACAAATACTAACTCCAGTAAGCTTTAATGAAGACGCAGAGGAACAGGAACTCTCAAATTGCAGGTGGGAGTATAAGTTGTTACACAGTTTGAAAACACATGGGCTTTGGTTTTTAAATTTGAATATCCACATATCATATAAACCAAAGAACTTACTCCGAAGAAACTCTTGCTCATACACAGCTGAATGTAGGTAAAGTTCATAGCAGCATGGTTCATAAAAACCCAAGCAAAAATAGCCTAGAAGTTTATAAACAAACTAACAAACAAAGTAAATAATGGCATGAATCCATCAATGGAAATGAGAGACTGACTGCTGCATGCGCACTGAGAATGCATCTCACAATCACAATATTGAGTGAGAACAACAGGCAAAAGGAAAACAATACGTCATGATTCCATTCAAATGAAGTTTCCGAAGTGGCGGAACAATATTGTTTCTGGATGTGTAGAAAATGAGTAGCGCCAGTGTTAGAATGGGGCATCCTCTGGGGGGAGGGAGGTTTCTGAGATTCTGGCTATATTTGTTATCTTGATTTGGATAGCCATTGCTAGTTGTTAGCTTTTCCAAAAAAATTTTAAAGTGTACACATATATTTTCCACATTTTACAGGCACAAATTTTTATAATTGAAGAAAAATAAATTAAATATTTGAAAAAGTCAAAACAACACAAAAAGCCTTCTCCCTCACTCTCCCCATTTCATGGAGCTCCCATCCACGTCACGGAAGGGACATCGACCACTCACAGGTCGCTTTTTACCTGGAACCTACTCATTTTCTGTTTTAGTCCCTACTACTTTGTCTGCCACATAGTAAGTACTCAAAAACGTCTGTTGAGTGAGTAAATGTCTGCAATTTTAAAGAAAATTAACATATAATTTTTGCTCTGCTGTTTAAGGCAATAACATTCACTTTTCTCCTACTTTTTTATTTGAAAAATATCAATCTTAGAGAAAATTGAAAGAATAGTACAATGAACACATATAAAATCTTCACTTAGATTTGCTATTTATTAATATCGTTATCTTTCATAATTGACGTCCAGTGTTGTATTAAGTTACAGAAAGCTTTGATCCATCTCAAACTAATCATTATTGCTTTTTAAAAAATAATCAGAACTTCTTTAGATTTATTGACAATTTCTTTGTTTCATATTGTTTTTTAAAAAATAAATTGAGATATAATTCCCATAATATTTACCCTTTTAAAGTGTAAAATTTAGTGGTTTTCAGTCTACTTGCAAGGTTGCGCAACCATTGCCACTGCCTCATTTCAGGTTATTTTCATGACCCCAAAAAGAAACTGTCGCATTAGCAGTCACTCCCCATTCTCCTCTCCTCCTAGCCCTTGGCAAGCACTAATATACTTTCTATCTCTATGGATTTCCCTTTTGTGGACATTTCACATCACATAAATGCATTCTTAAAATCTGTGTTCTTATGTGATGGGCTTCTTTCACCTAGCATAATGTTGCCAAGGTTTTTTAATATTATAGCATGAATAAGTGCTTCATTCATTTTCATAGATGAATAATATTCCATTATATTATTTTGCCACATTGTATTTATCCATTTAGCAATGGATAAACATTTTGGTGTTTCCACTTCTTGACTA
Organism: Lemur catta; assembly: GCF_020740605.2. NCBI lineage: Eukaryota > Metazoa > Chordata > Mammalia > Primates > Lemuridae > Lemur > Lemur catta. The sequence goes on along the minus strand of NC_059136.1, from coordinate 99,728,276 downwards.
TTATCAAGAAAGCTTCTTATTAACATTCATGTATAAGTTTTTATGTGAATATATGTTTTCCCTTTTCCTGGATATATACCAGGAATGAAATTGCTGGCTTATATGGGTTACCATTCTGATTAACGTTTGAGGGACTCCAAACTTTCTTCCAAAGCACCTGCACAATTTTAAATTCCCACCTACAGTGTATGAAGGTTCTGATTTTTTCCACTTCCTAACCAGCACTTGTTATTGTCTGTCTTTGATTATAGCCATCCTAGTGGGTTGTGAAGTGGTTTCATTGTGGTTTAAATTTGCATTTACCTAGTGATATTTTCGGTCCCTGTGGTTTTGGTGTCACATGTAAGAAATTATTGCCTAATTCAGATCTCAAGATTTATGCTATATTTTCTTCCATGAATTTTACAGTTTTAGCTTTTATATGTAGGTCTTTGATCCATTCTGAGTAAACTTTTGTATATGCCATGTTGTAGGGGCCAACTTTATTTATTTGTTTGTTTATTTATTGCATGCGGATTTCCAGTTGTCCAACACCATTTGTTGAAGAGGCTATTTATGCTCACTGAATGATCTTGGCACTCTATTGAAAACCAATTGGCCATAGTTATAAGGGTTTCTTTTGAGTTTTCAATTTTATTTCATTGGTGTAGATGTGTATTCTCATCCCACTGCCACACAATTTTATTATTGCATCTTTGTACTAAGTTTTGAAATAGGCAAGTGTGAACCCATTCAATTTTATTCAGTCTTGTTGGAGACTTATTAATTCATGTGATGCACATTATTGGTAACCTCCTACACTCAGTTTTGGAGGTTTGACAGGTATACCAACACATATTTATGGTCTCTGGTTACGTTAGAAATTATTTGGGAAAGAGAAAAGGCATAAGTATGAAAAACTAAGTAAACATAGAAATTTATATCCAAGATGTTTACTTCTTCCTGTAGTTCAATAAATTTATAACAGCAATGAAGTATTCTGAGACGAACAGTGAATGGTGCAATCTATGAGACCAGTGTGTGGGAGCAAGTCTCTTATTTAGTGAGTGGGCCTAGGCTGCTACCCAACACAGCAATCTAAATTTGGCTGTGTTATTCTCTAGTCTTTATCAGGTATGACTTAGTTACATGGATATCTTTCCTGATGACACATAACTTTCCTTACAACAAACATCTTTCCTGGTCATGTATACCATGTAGATCTATCTATCAATCATGTAGTTTTTGTCATATTGTCATGTAGACCTTCTTTGGGGGACAGGATGATAGAATGGTTTTGCAAATTAGGCAATTCATGAAGATTTGATTGAAATTTCATTTGAATATTAAATGACTGATCCAAGGAGAAAGTGCTAAATGCTATAGCAGGGAAAGTAAAGATTAATGTGAGGGTGGAAGAGACCTCAGGGAGAAGGTAGGACCGAATTATTCACTGAAAAGTATGTGTAATGATAACATCTGCTCTGGAAAGTGAAATGTTGGCAAAATAAACACTACTAATGGTCACTGTCATGATTATGTCTATAGTTCATATGATATTTCACCAAAAATGCAGGGGCAAATAGAACAGCAACATACTTGTATATGCATATGAAAATTGCAGAAGAAAAGGAATTGCTCCTTTTTGTACTTTTGAGGGAAAATGTCAAACATGTTTCAAAAAGAAACTTTTAATATTATTTATCTTTGTGAGCAAACATGATAAAGCAATGTTAATACTTATTTACCATTAGTAATTTCAAACCATCCAATACCACAGAAGTTGAGAATAGTACGAAAAGTTGTTGTTTACGTCATTGGTTGATAAAACTGGCCAAACAGTTGTAGGAAGCTTTTGAAAGTGTGCATTCAAGATCCTATTGCAGACTTGCTAAATCTTAACCTTCTTTCATTCTCTGTGGAATGAGAGAGCAGCCACACAGAAACGTGTGTGTGTGTGTGTGTGTGTGTGTGTGTGTGGGTGGGTGTATTAAAGCTTTCCTGAGTGTTCTGATGACATCTTATGAGAAGAACTATTTGGACAGCAGTCTATCGAAATTGGGACTTTGAACATGTCTTCAGGGACCCCAGTACTATTTCCCTCATCATGGGCCCCCAAATCCATAATTGAATTTTGGTGTTAAGTACAGGCCTACGATGGCGCAGAGACACTCTGGAAGAATTTTAAGTGTGGGAAATGCGAGGTCACTGGAAGAAGTGGGGAAGGACACCTGACACACGGAAAAATCATGCAGCCCAGGAAGTGGCTCCATCCAAACACACGCGGGCTCCCAGCTTCTCAGTTAAGACAGCAAAGGCAGGTGAAACAAGGTTTGCAGGACCCAGGCTGATGCACTGTCAGCCATGGCTCCTCTCCTGTGCTCCTCGTTTGTTCCCAGCTTGCAGCGCTGGCCCAGGGATCCAGCCAGAGTTCCCTAACCCTGGCCGCTGCAAAACCCAACACAGCAATTCCTCTGAGAGCCTGGCAGATGTACTCATTTATGGTCTTTCAAATTTTATTCCATCTTTATTCTCCCTTCATTTCCCCTATTGGACGGCGGGGTATGGCTGTGCCTTTTCTGTTTTTTGAATGCCTGCCACAGTGTCTGCGTTCTTCCCTCTGACACAGACAGCAGTGAACTTTGCCATTGCAGCTTAAAGGGACTAATGGATTATATGACAGTGAATTCTATTAAAACTAATTAGAGTTGAAACTAAAAAATATTTATGAACCCTGAAAAGGATCCTAATTGGAATGGATCAAATAGACCTAGTAGTTGGCCATGGTCGAATCTCTACAATGCAAGGACCTAGGGGTCATTGCAAACTAGTGGATATAATTTAAAGGGCTTAGTATAGGAGTGAGGGCCATTAACAGGGTTGACCTAAATTATGTCAACTAAATTAATGCCTTTTAAAAAATAAATTTAAAAGTTGATATAGATAAAAGGAACATTTTCTTTTATTGTTTTTATATATGGCTCCTGTATTTATTTACATTGAAAATTTGGTGTGCTGCAAATATCAAAGTCCTATTGCTACAAATTCCCTATTTTTTGCTATGAGTTGATTTTATAGTAAACTTAATATTATTTTAAAAACTATTGTACATTTTGCAATTTTAGAGAATTGTAGTGGAAGTATCATTTACATGTTTGATAATTAAAATATAAATTGCCAAATTGGCTGAAGTAAAGTGATATAAATACTTTTGAGGATGAAAGATATAAACAATGCTTCCTTTCACAAATTCACTTTGACACTATTTATGCTTTTTTACAACATACCGTTTTCTCTAATTTGCAAAAATGTGTCACTATTTATATAAAATTTTTCCTTCCACTTATTCATCCCATTTCATCACTTTTCTTTCTTTTTCTTTTTGTACACAAATGTTCACAGCACCATTATCTAGTCAAAATTAGAAACAACCCAAACATCCATCAACAGGTGAATGGCAAACTGGTCCATCTATACAAGGAAATAATTTTCAGCAATAAACAGCAGTTACATATTGATGTAGCTATTAAAACATGCATACGCCTGGATGAACTTCACAATAATTATGCCAAAGAAAGCGGGCACATTATACGATTCCAGTCACATAAAACTCCAGACAACACGAGCTGAACTGTAGTGACAGGAGGTAGTTCAGGAGTCTCCTGGAGGTGGGAGAAGCAGGGATGGGAGGTGAGGGGTGACGAAGGGGCTCATTGGAACTTGCAGAGGTCGCCCGCTTGTGTCTTGATTGTGGCGATGGTTTCAAACTGCACATTTACATATATGCAGTTTGTCGTGTGAATTATCCTCAATAAAGCTGTTGTAAAATTAATTTTGCCTGTGTATTTGCACTTCTTTAAGGTGGCTCTCAGTACATTTCTGATGGGGGCCCTGATCTAGATCTACCTGCGGTTTGGTAGGACACAGGAAGGACGGTGGAGACCTAAACGCCACCACTGGGCTTCTTGGCTGTCTTCAGAACATGGAACTGTAGGACAAGTGGCCAGGCTTTTTCAGCCAGTAATGACAACGGAAGCCGTAGGTGGAAAGGGACATATGAAAACTATCAGCTGAAAGCGAAGTGCGATGTTTTTAGACCCTGACTTTACATTTCTTTTCTGAGAGTTGTTAGCTCTCTTGAAGGCTGTGTGGTGTCCTCTTCTCTTTCCGCTTCTCTCTCTTCTGCCTCCCTCTCTTCTCGTTCGGGTTCCTCAGATTGTGACACGTTCCTCCAACAGGACCCACAGGCTGGTCCCTTTGGCCCAGTCACTGACTGCCGCTCCCTCCTCTTCCACAGCCTGTCCGCGATCAGCCAGAAATGCCGCCTCCTCCTTACCGCTCAGCTTGGCCTGGTCATTGGTCTCCTGACCCCTCTCAAATCCACGCCTCTCGCACTCTTGTTTCCTAAAGCAGGGACCCTACTCTTTGCATGCCCTTGTCTAGCAAACTTTATTGGCTGCCCGCAAGTGATGGTAACTCCTGCTGTAATTTGCAGACCTGTTCCTAAGCTGAGCCCACGTGTCCCTCTAATCTCAAGTATGGTCCTGCCTCATATGTTCCAAAATAACAAGATCAGCTCAGCATGTGGTAAACCCTTTGCATGTTATAGCTAATTTAATCTGTACAGGAATGCTAGAAGGTAGATAACAATGATAATCCCATTTTCCACATGAGCCACATGGTGCATGTTTATTAAGTTGGATACTCAGGATGACAATCATGACTACATCGACAGGATTCAAAGTGCCTGTTGTACTTTCCCGCCAGTGCCAAACACTCATTTGATGGAACTCCCCCCTCCGTTCCTCTCTCTCATTCCTCCTCTCTCTCTCTCTCATTCTTCATTATTTCTTGTTCTTCATAACAAGTGTTTGATGTTTTTTCTACATGAAAATATCATTGTAAAATAGGTAACATAGTTTGCATGTGTTTCAAATTTATACAAATTGTATGGGGTTATAAATTTTGTTCTATGTATCACTTTTTTCCTTTAGCAATATGTTTGGTTAAGCTCTCACCATGTTGTTTATGAACCTATAGCTCTGGACTCCTGAGTGTTTCATAGTATTCCATGGTGGTGACCTTCCACATTTTACCTGCCTGTCTCCCTAGGTCGTTTTCAATTACCAGATACTATGCATAGGAGTGGAGTAAAGTTTCTGTTTATGTCTCCTACTGATTTACGGGTTTGCTGGGTCAGATGCTTTTTACCTTTTTAATTTCATTTAGTACTGTAGACTGTTTTCCAGAATGGCCATAGGGATTCATATTCTTAACACTGGTACATGAGGATTTCTCTTTTCTCACATTCTGGGTAAACTTTTGCATAATCTACTCTTTAATTTTACCATTCTGATAAGTGTAAATTGATATGTTGACATTTGCATTTGTATTTCTATTATTACTAGTACATGTGAGAATCTCTTTAATTTGTTTCAACCATTAGAGCATCATCTATAAATAGTCTATTTATAGTTAGTTGTCAATGAATAGTGTAATTGAATAATAGAGTCCCACAACATGTCGTCCTACCACAGACCTTTGAGAGCCCTTTGTCTTTGACCCCTTGGTAGACACACAATAGATGCTCACTTAGTAAAACGCCATGCCCTGCACTTTATCTTTGTATGTCCAATCCTTGCCCCATGTCTTTTGAGTTGGCTCAGTTAACCACAGATAACAAATCATGAAATGACTTCTTCAAGCTGTCGGTCAATGAGGCTCCTAACATAATCATACTGAACAATCTGTTCTCTTTAGTATGTTCTATGTTTATCTATTCTTTCCCTGAAGCCCATCTTCAATGCCTCTATTCTCCTGAAGAGCATAAAGTTTCACAAGAAGTTCTAACATGAGAAGTTCTCACCGTGGGGCATCTTGGAAAAACATCAGCCCCTGAGAGGTCCAAGGCCCAGAGGGCTGAGAGCATCTCCTCTCTCCCTTTTATTTAAAAAAGAAAACGAGCAGCAACAAGATATGTAAAAGTAAAATGAGCTAAAATGGAAAAGCCTTAAAATAATAATAAAACAATAAATTAGAGGATATTTGAATTTGATGTAGCAAGAGATGATTTCTTGGCTCCTGGGATTTGACTTTGCCAGGATTTGGGCAGTATAATCTGGAGTCTGTGGAATTTGAGTTGCTTGGGACGAACCAGCCTATTATAGAGGAACTGTGCACTGAATCCTGGAGATGGGGCAAGGGCTCAAACCTAATGCCCCGAAAGACCTCAGAAATAATGTCAAAGGTGGTGACCTGGGCAGTCTTCACCAAATGTGTTGAGTAGGGGGGTGCAAAGGTGCCTTAATGTTATAGTCAGAGGATCCCAGAACAGAGACTACGCTGTGACAGCACACCTGAAAAATGGCTGTGTCCAGTCTTGGGGTGGGTGGTGGTTGGTTAGTTCAGGAAAAAAGGAGATTTTGCCTGGGACATATTGTCTCAGTGGAAAGGGGGGTAGCTGATCCGACCACAGTGGCAGGATATCCTTATTCCCACTGCTTTCTCTCTTAACGTGATCATAGACCATATTAAATCCATATAACTAAATCCTTTTTATTTTTTTGACTCCATTATTACCAAGCAAACTTTTCTAACATTTGACCTCCTTTCAGGTCTGCTCAAGGGGAGACAAAGTGTTTAAACAGAAGACATTTCTGTACAGTCTCTTTCATCAAATAACATTTCATAAATATTTATTGAGGACCTAACGTGTCCAATATTGTACTAACAACAAAGAACACAAAACAGTCATGCCCTGCCCTTGTGGAACTTGCAGTCTAGTGGTGGAGAGAAATATTTAATATTAAACATGTAAATATTAAATATATTAAACATGTCAGACAAGTGACAGTTTAAAACATGTTGCATAAACATTGTAAAGGAGAAGGGCAGGATGCTACCAGAGTGAATATTTTAGTCTAGAGTGTCAGGAACGACCACCCAGAGAAAATGATCTTTGAACTGATGTTTTGAGTTTAATAAATTTGTAATTGATAAAATTAAGGTGTCTTTGATGGAGCAATGTTTCTTGTGTGGTTGGGACCAACATGGCCCTTTAGAGACTAGATCAAGGACTAGATTGAATTCATCAATCCAATGCCTCTTCCTGGGGTGTATCTATGAGAGCAACTGTCTTTTCAGACATACACTTCAGCCCCATATTCCTTTGCAGTCAAGCTCCCACAAAGTGTGAGTAAAAAAATAACTCTTGGGTGGTTTCACATGACACTTCCCTTTGCCATCGCACCCAACTTCTGTCCAAGAGACACGAATATGTGGACCCCAGGATCAGTGTTTCTCCTTTTGAGGCAACTTGATATCACACAAGAGATTAAACAACTCTCCTTCTTCCCAGAAAGTTGTCTGTATGGCCTTCCAACACCTTCTAGAAACTCCAAATGGTCACCTCACCTCACTTATAATTGATATTACTATTGAGAACATGATACCATTTCTTAATTCTGACTTTCCTACTGAAATTCATTAAAAAAACAATTGATTAAATTAAAAAACACTGAGCATATATTTTTAAAGTGACTCTTGAGATCAGCCATGGAGGCCTTGCACCTGCAGAAAATCCATGTGGCGCACAGCTGGTAGCCTGGCTTCGTCCCCCTGGGCTCTGGACGACCGCGTGCCTCATGCGTGCCTGCAGCCTCCCGGTGGAAGCCTGTGCCTTGCTCTGGTGGCAGATGCCCTGACCTCTGGGAGAGTCTGTAGTAGAATGGTGGGAAGATTTCTGGAAAAATGTTGGGTTTGTCATTCTAATCCATATTAATCTGTGTAAATTATAAAAACAATCTTTTCCTTCAAAGACAATTCTCTCTTACTTTACTATTTTATATTTATTTACTTGTTTTTAGAGTAAGGGATTCTTTTTTAGTCTAGAAAAGCTACTATGAGTATTGTACTAGGATAAGAGTTACGAGAAATGTTTAGACACATGTTGGTCGTATGTTTGACATCAAGAAGTTTATAGTCTTGTGGCATGTATGAGAATGTATACTAATGATTATAAATAAGTATAGCTCAAAAAGACAAAAAGAAAAAGGGATGTTCATGGCAATTATAGAGTAAAACACATCTTTCTTTCAAATTGTTTAACTGGTACAATGGAGTAAAGGTGAGATTCTCATCCCTGACCAAATAATCTGTTAGGAAGTTTTCTGAATAGTTGCTCTGTTTGCCATGAGTGAGACCTACCCAAGACTGAAGATGAGGAAAAATTAACTAATAATGATCACAGCTTTCATTTGCATATCACTTCCAGCTTATAAATCTCTTTTACATACAGCATATTTCCTTTTTTAAATAAACTTTATTTTTGGAATAATTTTTAATATGCAGGAAAATCACAAAAATAGTACAGAGTTCACACGTACCTCATACCAAGTTTCTTCTATTATCGACATCTTACATTACTATGGTAGAGTTGTCACAATTAATAAACCAACATCAATGCCATATTTCCCACTGAAGTCCATAGTGAATTTAAATTTCCTTAGTCTTCGCCCGTTGTTGCTTTTCTGCCCCAGGATCACAGCCCGGACACCACAGCACACTCAGTGCTCACGTCTCCGCAGGCTCCGCTTGGCTGCAGACATTTCACAGACTCTCCCCATGTTTGATGAATTGAGTTTTGAGGAGTAATAGTCAGATATTCCAGAGGATGCCCCTCTATTGAGGCTTACACGATGTCTTCTCTTGTGGTGAGGTTGGGTTTATGGGCTTTGAGGCTATCACAGAGGTCAGTCGCCATTTCGTCCCATGGCATCAGCATGGCAGTGCTGCTGCTGACCCCGGACATCCCCCTGGGGGGGGGTGTCAGTTTCTCCACTGTGAAGTCACCGTCCCTGCACTCTGCCCACTTCCCTGCTGAGCTCTTTGGAAGAAAGTTGCCATGAGGATTCAGATTCCACCTCCTTGAGGGCATTCTATCTACAAAAAATATTTGTTGTTCCTCTTCATGAGAAATTTGTCTCTTCTTCACCATTTGTTTATTTATTTAATCATTCATTGTTAAGAGTATGGCCTCATGGATATTTATCTTATAATTGTGGTTATAATGCAATACTACTTTATGTTGTTGCTCAGTAAGTTTCTTTAAAAAACGTTCAATATTTACATCCAGCCTGTTAAAAAAGAAGGCGGAGTGAAAGGATGGCTCAGAAACGTGCAGTGACTTGTCGAAAGATACATGTGCAGGGCTTGTACCACATTTCGTTAGTTGAAGGTCGTACTCCTTGCTTTACAAAGGAAGCCTCCAAGCTGGTGGAGAAACTGGCCAATTAAAGAAAAAAATCTAGAACTTGGTGCTTGTAGGATAAATACAAAATGTATGTTCTAGTAACTGTTTTATTCAATCAATATTAAGTACTAATTAAAAATGCTGATATTTTAGGATAACATTAATGCCTTCAGAACTGTGAAACTATTGTTGTTCTTCTTGAAATATATAGCAGAGGGAAACAGGAATACTTATGTAGCCTAGGAGTGACAGAAAGTGGACTTAGGATAAAAACTATGAGATTATAGAGGGATCTTTTTATCTGAAGGCCTGAGAGACCATCCTTGTATTTCCAAATGGCTACTCTTTGTTCAACTTGCAGACTTGTAATCAATCCTGGCCCCTCAAGTCCTATAATACATGTTTTTAAAATTTCACTGTGAGCTCCACATTAAGTATGTTTTATCTGGATAGAGAAATTTCTATGCTTCTAGTCCTTCCAAGCTACATTGCATTTCCTCTTCTATTAAAATGGATCTTTTTTAGATAAATGAACTTTTGCATCACTTAATGTATTGCATTTGAATTTTATTTCCATTTTAATTTTAGTTCAATAAACATATTTTAGCACCCACTTAAGTTTAAATGCTCAGTTTTGCTATCACATTAATTTGATTAATGCATGTATTATTTGTTAAAAGGTTTTAAATATTAAAGGAGGAGAATTTAATTTCATAATGGTTCCAAAGAAAATAAAGTAGTTACAATATAAATGCAGAATTAAGGAATTTCATCAGACTATAATATATGCTTTGGGATTTATTGTATAATTATTTAAAAATTATCTTTTTAAATGTCTCCTTTCAAGTTACTTCAGCAGTTACTATGTCCTTATTTTGTGCATCTTTTGGTTCTCGTGTGATATCCTAGTGCCAAATCTTTGATGGGTCTTAACTGTGACACATTTCACATCTGTTTCACTGGGAAAAGAACTGCTCTGAGAATGGTTGGACAGTGTATCAGGTTTGAGTCTACTAAGTGCTCTGCAGTTTTTGAGTCTAGAATTCTATTTTAAAGATTAATAGAATTTACTACACCCTTCGTTCTACAGATCAGTAGATGCTTTGTTGGGAAGAAATATTCGAAGAAAGGAAATTTGTGTTAATTTCTTAACATGTTCCTAATTCTTCATTCTGAGTATTAACTACTGTTAATGTATTTGTCATAATGTTGCCTATTAAGATATTAACTACCATGTAATTTTCTCACATGGCATAAGTATTCTGAATAGATAACTAATAATTACAGATTTAGTATCTTGCTTACAACACTAGCTGTTTATTCCATCTTGAGTCGTTGGATTTACATCATTCAAAGTGCTGTTCGAAGTCTGGTGAGGTAACGTTGGTGCCTGAATACACACAGTCGCAGGCTGATGGAGTCTGTGGTTACACGATTCCCGCCTCCCACCGTGGAAGTCCCTGGAGCCGTGTCCTGGCGAGTCCTCTCTCTGCCGGAGCACCTCACGCGAGAGAAATATTTTATTTTTAAAGGTAGCTCGTTCCATTGTCAGGCAGCTTCAGGTGGTTAGAAACCTGATGCCTGCGTGCACCTAACCCTTTTTCATTCATCTGATGTTGGTCAGCAGTCGCCCCATCCCGCTGCCGTATGAGCGCGGGACTGACAGCGCGCTTGGAACAGGCGGCCTTTGCTCCCACCCTCGCCAGCGACGAGGGGGCAGCGGGCGCGGGCTCAGCTCGGGGAGTGTGCCCCGCGCCCCTGCCTCCCGGGCCCAGCACGCCGAGGCAGCAGCTGGGGGTCCCGCTCTCCCGGCGCGTGGCCGGGGGCACCTGGCGAGGCCCTGCCCGCAGTGCCGGCTGCAGGTCGCGCGTCCCCGGCCACGCGCCGGGAAGGCAGCGGGCAGGGCGCTCCGCGTCGGGGAACCGAGGGCGAGGGGGGATTGCCGGACGGTAGTTCACAGTATGATTTCTCTTACATTTTATCTCAGCATGAAAGTAGGTCGTTAAACGCATTTCTTTTTTTTTTCTTTGCAAATAAAGTAACTGGCAATCAGAAAGATTAAATATCTTGCTCTGGGTCACACTATTAATAGAAAGGGCAGGAAGCGAACTTGGACCTAGCTGGCTCCTGAGCGCCAGGGCCGCGGTGCCTGTCGCTAGCTCACCCTCCACGGCTACCAGCTGTCCCGTCTCTCTGTAAACGCGGGGACGCTTGCCCTAAAGATTTCTCTTCCCCAGCTGTGCTGCTCTTCCTGGTTATCTTCAGCACTCTCTTCCTCGTTCACATCAATCTGACTTCTAGCCATCATTACCAAAGGTATTTTGTCTCTTTAAGCATATGAAAGTAACTGATCGAACTATTTTAAATAACCTCATAGATATCATAGTTAAATATATTAATATATTCTGTCCAATTTTGGCTACAGTGAGACTCTGAATAAAATCTTGGAAACTCTAGGAGGTATGTGTATGATGGTGGAATCTATACACTTATCAAAAAATTCAATCCTCTAAATGTTACCTGGGTTCCTGAAAATTTTAAACATTTAAAAGGCACTGGCTTTAAAGTGTCTGATAATAGCTTTTACATTATAGAATCAAAAAGAAAGTGATTTCAGAATTTCCTTTATTCAAGAAATAGAAAACTGAATATTTCTTGTTACTTGGAAAAGGAGATATTAAAATAAAAATTATTTTAAAAAATGCATACACACCAAAAAATTACATCTCGCAATATTTCTCTGTAGTTAAATTGGGCTTTCTGATGTAATCCGAATGTGGCTGGTTTTATGAAAATCAACCATTACATGACAGATTCGCTTCTTTTAGCTAGACAGGTTCTAAACCCTGAAAAGGTTAACCTTGTATCTCTGTGAAATAATTCTTAGGAGATGCAACTTTAGTTGAATTCAAATTTTATTTCAGTTGAACAGCATTTTCTTCCTTGTTGAGGATATGAATATATCCCTAAATATTCATATTTTCCATTTTCATATTAACACATTCAACATACATGTTTAACACATTCACGGCAAATTGTGTTCCCTAACTGCTGTAGCAGAGGTATAAAAAAGAGCAGAAATAGTAATTTCTGTTCTCAATACAGTTACAAGACTTTCCTCAGTGAAAGCCCTTGCCGCGGTGAGCACCCAGCCGGGGCTGCACCGCCCTGACCCGCACGGCCCTCGGCAAGTCACTCTTCCTCACTCGGTTTCACCGTCCTCCTTTGGAAAACAACAGCATCAGAAGATATTGGAATAGTAAACTTTTTAGGATTTTGTAGAAGTGACATAAATTAAGAAACTAAACATTCATAGAAATGTCTGTCATATGGATGTTCAATAAATATTAGCTTTCCATAAGCCACATAATGCATATGTTCTCTGAAATAAAAAGCTAGGGGATATCAATGAAAAAGGTACAATAATAGCAAATGTTTCATGTTTTCTAGTACATCCTAAATTCTTAATGTTTATGTAAAACTAGACGTTCATTAAAACTCACTCTCAGTATAACTGTAGCTATGTGAGTCCTGGATTCACATCTTAAATATAATTGACATTAAAAATATTTATACTACTTATATCTCTGTGTATTTCAATTTATGAAACATGATAAACTTTTCTTTTAAAACATTTCATAGAACATGAAAAAATCAGAAATACCCGGCAATGGGATATTTAATTTTATTACTTATTTACAAAATTGCAAGAAGTACTAAAAACAAGTATTCCCCAAATATCTTATACCTTTAAAATGCTTTTGACATTATGAAAAGGCTTCTTGGAATCCTGAAACGATTACTGAAAAAAGAAGCCAATCTATTTATTTTATTGAAGAAAAACTTAATAAGCACATATATGAACAATTAAATCAAGAAATAGAAAGAATACAATGATTTTTTTTTTTTTAAATCTTTAGACCAAAAGTTAGATGATTCATTCCTAAACCTAGATGAGCCATTTACTAATCATATATCCTTTTACAATTTATTTGGTCTTTTGAAGGTAAATTTTTTCATTTCAATGTAGAAACATATTTTTGATGCTTGTCATACGATGCCTTTGTAGACCTCAGTAGGGTAGGCCATGTGGAACCACTCAGCAAACTATAGGGCGGTGTGCTGGCGAAGGCATCGTCTGTCTTCACTGTCATCGTCCTCTTTAGCAGGGGAAGAAGCAAACTCGGAGGTTCACTCCCCATTTTTATGGATAAACACATAGGCGTTATAACTGTGCCTTCCAGGAAGGATGCTTCTTCTTAAAACTAAATATATTTTAATCTCCCATGAATGCTTTCTATATCAATGAATCCATTTGCCTTTCCTAGCCAAGGAGCTATGAAAATTGATAACAAGATGTATATTGGTATAGGATTTTTTAATCCCATCGAGAGCTAACTTGGGAGTGATTTTGTGTAGTTGTAAGGACCACTTTTTAATTTCTTTGGAGATCAAATCACGGGGGTTTAGAATTATAGAGAAAAGTGTTCAAAGATATTTAAACATTGTCCCAATAAATGTGTTTTGACTCTACTGAAGTTTTGTGCAAACACTAAAATTTGACACCTTAAAAATAAAATTCAGAAGAGGTTTGACCTGTGCAGTTGCAACATAAAGGTCTCTGAATCTCTTAATTATTCTCTCTTTTAGTCCCATAAGGCCTCTGTAAACTAAAATCCACATGAACTGGTATCTTAATTATTTTTAATATCTAATGTTTACTAAATTCATACTCTAACCTAGGTCTCAATAAATGTTTTAAGTATGTTATTTCATAGTTCATTAGTTATCATATTTTACTGTGTTGAGGAAGTTGAACCTTAAAGATCTTTAGATGTTCTGTGCCAGACATGGAGATTATAGATCCACTGTAGCAAAGACAAGAATGTCTCCTCCAAATTTGTTCACTTTTCCCTCATGATTCTTGTCATATTCACTTTCTACTGTAGAATCTGAGATATGTCTTCAACTTGAACTTTCAAGCCATGGGAGATCAAAATATATTTAGTTTTAAAAAGAAGCATCCTTCCTGGAAGGTACTGTTATAATGTATATGTGTTTATGCATGAAAATGGGGAGTAAACCTCCGAGTTTGCTTACTCCCCTGCTAAAGAGGATGATGACAGTGAAGACAGACGATGCCTTCACCAGCACACCGCCCTATAGTTTGCTGAGTGGTTCCACATGTCTTACCCTACTGAGGTCTACAAAGGCATTGCATTCAAGTCATTCAACAATTGCTATCCTCTTCGTAAATCATCCCCTGAATAGTTTAGTTTGGAAATCATGTTCTTTAGTCCCTGGACCTTTGAATGTTGCACTTGAGTCTCCTTAAGTACTTTTTTTTTTTTTTTTTTTGGTTCAAACCCTGCCTCTTCTAGAAGCTGTATTTTGTTAGAAACCCATTTTGTTTATTTTTACTCCCTCTGGATGCTTAGCTTTCTTTGATTATTCATGATTGATGAGTCAAGTTCAGTTTAGGCAAAATCAATGAAAACGGTGAAGCACCTCTGCCTCGGTGGGCCAGGAGGCTGTCCGTGTTTTGCTGAGGCACTGGAAGGAACTGTTCTCTCCCCGGCTGCCTTAGCTACACATTCTGTAGAGTCCCCAGGGTCAGGGTAGAGAGAAGCCTGGCCCAACTCCTCCCCCCCCCAGGTCCTCCCTGATCTGTGTCACCCTTCCCTCTAGGGCTCCTGAGCTTTTGGGAGCCACAGTCTCCACTTTATGGGTGCGCTGATCCTCACCCACTGGCCTTCACCCCGGACCAAAGCTTCCCTGGCTGAGTAGGAAATTCCTGTCATTGTTCTCAGTCTATACACCATCAGCATCTGCGGTCACGCCGGCTCCATCCAGGCATCATGGGTCTAAAAGCTGACCTTCTAAGGACGAGGCTGGTTGCTGGTTTGTGGGTGCTGAGAAGGCCAATGGCTCACCAAGGAGTCACTTGAAATGGCACTGCACGTTTCTATGAACAGAGCAATCTGTCATCATGGGGAAAAAGGTACTGTCAGACCACCCTATTTCACACGCAAAGGACAATTTACACCTGAATTGGAAATCAAGAATGAATACTGAATCCTTGTGTGTATCTCAGCCCTGTATTTCATCTATAACTCACTGGTCTTGTTAAGAGAAGACTACTCTCTTTTTCTTGCCTCATAGGCATGAAGCTCATGTCCTGGTATCTTAATTGTTATTTAGTTATTTTGAATTGCATAAATCCATGTGAAAATATTTGGAGCATGGTTTACTAATTCCTGACTTACATGTAGCTCTTCATAAGAAAGAGTGTTCCTTCATAGATGGACTCACAGGAGTCTTTGATTTTTGTATCTTTATAATTGTAATAAATGAGAGACCTAGAGTCCATGTGCTCATAGGTAGGTTATATTGCCTAAGAACGCCACACTTCCAGAAGCACAAGGGCTACTTGTCGACACGAGTCTGGGCTCACTGAGCCTGTTCCAGTAACATTTCTGTGGATGTGACTGTTAGTGGCTGCCACTGTCAAGCACATTCCAGTACTATTAGAATATTTTCATGTTAAAGGAAAGTTCGAAGGACAAGCATTTTCATTGGATCATTACAGATGCTTCTTCTTTACACAAATCTTAAATGTTGGTTGTTTTAACTTCTTTAAAACTAAAGTTAAATACATTATCTCTCATCTCAAATGTCCTATGACACGTGACTGATAAAATGAAACAATTTCTTTCCTATTTCCTGTTTAATTACAATTGCAAAACTTTTGAAAAAGTACTCAGCATGTTTCACATTATTCTTCTAGCAGTTCCTATTTGTACTAACATTTAGGCTATTTTTTTTTTAATGAAACCAGAAATTCAGGGAAAATTCTTATTTTTGCCAATCAAGTAATAGGTACCTCATCAAAATCTGAGCATTTTATCATGAAGAGGATGTATTTTGCTTCCTCAAAATGATGAGTTTGATGATGTGTTAAATGTCTGGGCAGTGGATTTGGCATGTGGAAAGCTGCCAGTTCTCACCTTTGCTGTCTGCCAAATGTCTGCCAATACTGAGTTCCTTCTGCTTCTCAAAGATCTGAGATAGATGTGAGATCCTCCCAGAATTCCAGAAAATACGACCACTGGTCTGAAGCTGTGCATTTCTTTACTTGCAAAGGGCCCACTTCAATTTTCTTAAATTTTAAACTTTATAAATCTGCTATCCAGCCAATACGTACAGCTATTTTTTTCCCATTGGTTATTTACAGAGCACTTATAATCTGAGTTGGCAGGGAACGTTAAGTTCATCTGTTCTAACACTTGCCTTTTTGGGGATAGAAAAATTGAGAACTAGAAAGATTATATCTTTACTTGAACTTCACATGGATAGTTAGTAGTCAAAATAAGATTAGAAATTAAGTTTGCTGACATCTAACTTATCATCCCATTAATATTATGCCACAGCTAGTATTTAAAAGTGATATTTTACTGGTGAAAAGGAAAGTAAATAGAAGGCTAAGAAATAAAAGTAAGAATAAGCAATGTTGTTAAATGAATGCTTACTACACCCAGGCTTTGAATATAATATTTAAAAGAATCTTCACAAACCACGAGAGGCAAGTGTAACCAGTCCATTGTGCTGCTGAAAGCCACTGAGGCAGAGTGAGTGTGCACCAGCCACGGCCAGACAGCCAGGAATGGCAGCAAGGCGACTGGGACGTGAAGACCCTAGGAGGTGTTCGTTTAACTGCCGCACGCCGCCATTTGTGAACACAGGAAGTGGCAAGGGTAGATACCGGTAAATATATTGCCCAGAACTGCTCTTTTGTTTGTTATGGTATGAGAATGGTTGGAGCTACATTGATCTCAAGAAGACTTCCGAGTCCAGAGAAAACCGTCTGCCAGAAATGTTATTGTAGACTTAAATATCTTCGTAGTGAACAAACTGTTCTTACAGTGAACTACTTTCACTGTTTATCTTTATTCAACTACCATTTGCTATATTCTATATCATGTCATGAAAAATAAAACAACACAGAGAACAGACATGGCTCCAGTCCTCACAGAGCTTCTGAGGAAAGACAGCAGCCAGACTCTGACAAGCACTACAAAGTGAAGATCTTTTGGTGCTGTTGCATTAGCTAATGTGAAGCTCTGCTGAGAATGTGGACGGTGAAGGCCTCCCTCTAAGGGTGAGCACAGCGGAGGAGGAGTCCATCCTGCACACAACTGTGGCGAGGGGCTTAAACGACTGGTGCACAGGTGTGGAAATGCGGAAGGTCTTGGCCTGCCGAGTCAATCAGAGGCTGCTACGGCAGGAGCTTGAGAGTGAAGGAGATGATGGCTTAGAATAGCTTAGAGAAATAGGAAACAGAGAGATGGGGTGTGAGCAGGTACATAGTCCAGTCCATCCTTTATTATTATTTTGTTGTTTTGATTGATGGCTACCTGGGATGTGGCAGGGATGGAATCATACACACTCAGATGCCATTGTAGCCATCAAGGCCACACGTCACAATGGCATGGATTAGGACCCTGACACAAAGATTGAGACAGATTTGGAATGTATTACTGGAGTTGAATATATAGGACTTATTGACAAATTTGATTTGATGGGTGATCGTAAAAAAGGAACCAAGGGCAAACTCCTCATTGTTTGACTTGGCAAACTAGTTGGGTGGGTCTAGTTTACTGAAATGGATATAACTTGGGTAAGAACAAGTTTCGGGTAGTGGAAACCAAGTGTTCACTATCTGGCATGTTCATGTTGATAAATTTGTGGACTTCTAGGCAGAGAAGTCAATCAATAGGTAGATGTTTGAGTGTAGGGCTCAGAGTAGTCTGTATTGGAGATATATATACACACACACATATACATTTATTAATAGAACTTACTAGCTTACAGATGAGATCTACATCCATGAAAATGGAGGAGACCACCAAGGGTGCCACGAAGATTAAAGTCTAGGAATGAGTTCAACAGTTAGAGGGAGGACAGAGTAGGAAAAAACATCAAAAGAGACTGTGTCAGTCAGGGTCTCAATAGGAAGCAAAATGCAAGTCAGATACGGGGGTTACCCTCAAAGGTGCTAATAGCAAAAGTGCTGCCAGCCCTCGTTTATGGGGACAGCAGACCAGCCAGCAGGACCTGCAGCCTCCCCCAGTGATCCAGCCAGTCTGAGGATATGCTGGGTGGGACCCAGAGGATAAATACCCCACCCTTCTTCTCCTCCCCTCTCCTTCCTGTCCTCTGTGGATGCTGCCTATTGGCTGAGTTACCTGGGGCTGGAGATTATGAGAGTCTGTGGGTGCAAGTATGCAGGTCGGGGTGGGGGTGGTACTGAGGGTAGACAGGGTGGGGGCATCTAAAGGAGCCGATAGAAAGTGCCTGGCACAGAGAGTAAAGTATTTTAAATCACCATTATGGAGATCAAACTCTCTTTTCTTACTTTTAATGACATATAAATACAAAGGAAACGTAGGCGATATCCATTTTGTTATCTCACCAGGGTATGATGAGAATTAAATTACTTTAGATGCTGGAAATCACCTTGAAAAGTTTATAGCCTTATATAGTCATTAGCATTGTTATCGCTGGGGTCAGGTCACTCATGGAGTGGAGGAAAACATTGCCTCTGCGTGAAAAAAAAAAGCCAGTTTTGTGGAGACTCAGTTTATTTATTGGAAAACCGCATCTCTGATGAAAGGACTATTTCAGCACCGGGTAAGCAACTTACAAAATAATTTTATGTAGTAACTACAACTTGCTGCTTTTCCCATCCCCTCCCTTATTTTACAAGCACTTCGATTATATTCATAACAAAAATGCTCTGTGATTAAAAAACAAAAGATGGAAATACAAGTCTCAGAATATATTTTTGCTGTGTTTTTTTTTTAGTGAAAGAAGTTAAAGATTGAAATAATCTGTTACATTTTCTGTTAAAATCAAATCACAGAGGTAGAAAGTTTGGATTAGCTATAAGAATGACTTGCAAAGAAAGATTTGTTACCATTTAACATCTATTTTAATTTAATCTTTATCTCCCTAAGAATTGGTAACCACCTGTGTAATTTTTAAAGGAAATCCTATCAGAGAGAGAATCCTACATGGCTAGAAAGTAAAATTTAAATGAATGTTGTCTTGAAGTATAGTTATTTAATTAGCAGACCGAATTCAGAGAAATACCAAATAGCTAAATGTTTCATGCATTTGATTAGTAACTATGTATCAAACATAAAAGTCATCAACAGCTCTCCTTAATAGAAGTTATGTTAGGCTGTAAAATCTAACAAGTACCATAAGTTAAAGCTAATTTGTAAATGCTGCTATATAGAGGGAGAAAAGTGATCAGTTTATGTTTTCTTAATTCTGTGTTAATTTTTCACAGAGAAATATGAAGTCAAAAGCAAAATTTGCAATAACTAGGATGTGTATTTTCTCTTTCCTTTCTGTCTTTCATTTGTGGTCCTAAAAAAATTTTCTATTTCTAAATTGTCATGCTAAATTGAAATTTTACCTGAAAAAAATCCCTTGGTTAAGTCAATAACTCTTCCCTCCCATGAAATATTGAGCCAGGGAATGATGGCAAAGCTTATTTTTATTATAATAAGTTTAGAATATTTATAGGAAAGAAGGTCAGCACTCTCCCAATAATAATGTTTCCTATTTCCATTAAAAAAGACCAAGTCCGATTGATTTGCTAGTCTGCAATACTACTTTAAGTAAGATATATCTTATTGTTTTGCTCCAAAGAAATAAGAAAACAATATTTTTAGATATTTGAGATCTACATATGCCAAATGTTTATTGTCCAATGTCTCATTAAGCAGAACTTTAATTGACATCTCTTTAACTGGCAGTGTTATTAATGACTCCAGAAACGTGAAAAAATGTGAAATGTGTCCATGAACATTAAAAGAAGAATTAAGCTTGGTGCTATTTTATTATTAGGTATCTTTTGTATTTTTGTTTATTAAAGTTTCATAATCCCTATATGTCAGGAGCCAGAACACCCTTAGCCAAAATATTGTGAATAATTCATTTCCCTTCAAGATCAAAGATTTTATGTAATATATTTCAATATATATTCAATTATCTCCTAAATCTATTGTGTGTACTGATTAGACACATCACATTGTCTCTAAAAGATGTGCTAAAAGACGTTTAAACCTAAAATGATCTCATTGATTGTATTTATGCAGTAAAGTGACATTCTGTTCCAGCAGAGCCTACACTCCCCACTGGTTCAATGGCAGGCAGTTTGCCATGGAGCTTAGCGTGCACCTTGCATGGGGCCCCGTGTGAAGACATACAAATCACGGCACTCACCCTCCTACATGTGTCTACATTGACTCCCAATGCTCAAAACTACTTTATACAAAATACAAGAGTAATGAAACAAAAGTACATGAAGAAAAACAACAATGGTAGCTAGTAATGCATTTAAAAATGAATTCATTTCATTACAATAAGAAAAGTTATAGTAAATATAGGACAGTCATAACTAAAATTAGCTCTGAATGGCATTTTGCTGATTTTGCTGTTCCTATTCTTCCTTACCAAGCATCGCTGTCTTCTGGAAAGTGAAAGAAGGTGACGACCCACACGCCTTTCCAAAGATAACAGGAACACCAGTCAGGATGGCAGAACTGTCTTTAGGGTGTGGTTCTACTGGGTTAGGTCACTGGCTACTTGTCAGTTTTGCCTTTGGGTGTGCTGCCTTAAAAGAGTGAATGAATTTATTCCTCTTATAACTGAAATTTTGTGCCGTTTGACCAGATTCTCTTCACTCCCCCACCACAGCCCCTGACAACAACCTTTGTGCTCTGTTTTTATGAGTCCATCCTCTCTAGAGCCCACATAGAAGTGAGAACAGCCAATTTCTATCTTTCTGTATCTGGCTTAAATAAATCTGGGAGGGAAATAACAAAATCTAAAAAATAAAAATTATATATATATATATATATATATATATATACACACACATACATACATACAGAGAGAGAGAGAGAGACTGAATTAACCATTGCTTGTCTAAGGTAAGATCTTACTCGCTGTGCTCCTTGAGGTCCCATTGTCAAATGTGGGTGTGAAGACGAAGGTGCCTCTGGCCAGAGCCGCCCTTCGCCACGCACCACCTGGTTGCACCTGACCCGTCTCATTTCACTGCTGCACAGAGTGAGCACCCACATTAGCTTTGACCTGCGTTGAGGAGTTATGCTAGAACCCTCTTTATAAAATAGCAAAATAAAGTTGAAGATGTTCAGTTATTGGGAAAGATTAGATTCTGTCAATCTGGATAATTCAATCAAAAGACAGTTTGGATTGTTTGTTTTAGGGTCTGCCTCAATGCTACAAAATTGGCTTCATAAGCTTCTTAAACTCATCATACAATGTGTTTGGCTCAAATGCCTAAATTATCCCTTTGCAGAACTTAAAATTACCATACATGTAAGAATAAGTTAAATTTCTCTCTGTAAAATGTAAAAAAAACCCAGATCAGAATTTTAAATCTGTATGTTTTTTGTACCAATGACTCCTGTTAAATAAATGGCAATTGATATGTGTAACATTGCAGGAGAGTTCTTGCATGAGCCAGTCTATCAAGCTGGAGAAAAAATCTGCATAGAAAAGAATCACATCTAAATCAAGAGAAAGCTGAAGAAAAATGGCGTTGAAAATGACATGACATATATGGGTCCTAGAATTCTTTTGCCAAGGGCTTGGAAGTCAAGGCCAAAGGCTTCTTAGAGCTTACTGGTCATACGATAGGTGAGCGTGAGAAAAACTTGGAAATGGCATTGATCTCCCTGATGAGACCATGATGAATCTTCTGGTCCTTCACATGCACAATGCTGTTTGGCCACGCAGACTCCCACAGTGGTTTTACAGCACCTGGAAATGTATAGCAAAGATTTCGCCTTGGTGTTCTACCAAAGAGAGTAGTACCAAAGGGAGTATTGTGAACTTGCCCCTTTCTTGTGAGTTAACAACATTTGTAAGCAGAAAGTCCATTAAAATCAAAGGAATATTACTAAGTGCCTGTTAAGAGTAAACCACATTAATTCATTCCCTATTAAAGACAAGTAAGTGATAAAAAGCTGCTGGGTGTGTCTCTGGCAGTCGATTGGTAATTGTGAGAGCCTTCCTCCGTGCCCAGCATGTGGACTACAGCAGAGGCACGAAGCACCTGGCTTGCTGTCGGCACAGAGGAATGCGTGGCAAGGACAGCCTGCGAGAGAGAAAAGGTTTCCTGCAGGCAAACACCCCCGATTACTTGTTCTCACAGATACACAGAGAAACATGAAAACCGGAGTATCAGCGAGCCTGAGCCAGGTTTCTTACTCGGGTGATCACCTCCACCTTGTGCTTTCATCAGATTTTGTGGAGTTGGCTAAAAAGGGAGATGGCTTTAAGATCCTGCAGATGACCCCGAAACTGGCAAGAGTGGGGTTAGGAATCTTGCTCTTAAAAAAATATCCCTGCTGTCTAATGTTTAATGCTTGAACTTCCACAAATAAAGATTTAGTTCTTTGGTGTTAGTAAGAGGTCAGGGATGCAAACACGTAGGAAGACGTGAAAGGAAGGTAGGTGAGAGAGAAGCATCGCGAGGGTTCCAGGGCAGACGTGGGGCCCAGAGGAGGACCCAGGCCCAGCCTACGGGAGCACAGAGCAGCACTTCAGGCCCATCATGAGACCAAACACCTCCAGCAGGGAGGCCACATCTGCGGCCAGAGCGGGAGACAGAGAAGGGCCACGCAGACTGGATAGGGAGTGAGAGCAACACCTAGAGAGCAGGCGGCCCTACAACTCCAGTGGTGAGTCACTTGTCAACCTTCCCCTTCTACACTGAGAATTTGTTAAGACTACTATGAAACCTGATAAAGATAATTATTAGCTGGAAACAGTGCCATATACAATCACAGATGAATCATTACCAGTCACGGACTAGAAAGACGATTTGTATTATTAGAGAAATGTTCTCCATTTGAGTCTCCAAAGCAGAGATTATGACATTAATAAAAGTGCAGATACAGCTTCAATCAAAGCCTGAAATAATCTTGTGGTTGAAAATGTGCTTTTATGCATCCAGTGGCATGCTTTTTGATCTGTTAGTTAACGTGTAAAACATATTCCCCTTGCAATATAAAAATTAAATTCATCTAATTAGCTCTTTTGAATTTTTTGTTTGTTTCATTATTCTCAACTACTAAAAATAAGTGAGAGGAATTCCTGATATATTCATTGGAAACTGTTAAATCCCATGGCAGGCACTTTCTGATTTAAGGAAATTATGCTCACAAGAAAATGGCCTCCAAAGCACGGGGCCAAGGGCTCTGCCTTGCTCCCTGCTGCCCTTGGGGCAGACCATGATGGTGACGGGCAAGAAAGGAGGAAAAGGGAGAAGACAAATCCTTTTTGCTATTTTTTTAAATTAAATATCATTGAGAAATGGGACACCCTTTACTGGGAGCCCCCAGTTCTCGCTGCCTTCCACTGGGGTTTTGGCGAGATGTGTTTCTGTGTGCTCCTGCCATCACACCCACCGGACACCGGAGTTGTTTTCTAAGGATGTTTTTAGCACACTAGCAGTCACCCCTGTGGCCCCTTCCCAGCCCTAAGCAGCCACTAATCCACTTTCTGTCTCTACACATTTGCCTGGTCTTGATATTTCCTATAAATGGAATCAAATATGTGGGGTTTTTTTTTGTTTTTTTTTTTTTTACAACTGACATTTTCATTTGCCATAATGTTTCCAAGGTCCATCCATGATGTAGCATGTGTCAGTACCGTGTGTCTTTTTATGGCCAAATAACACTTCATTTTATGCAGATACCACATTTTGTTTATTCACTAAACTGTTGATTTTGACTGTCTCCACTTTTTGACTACTATGAATGTGGACATTTGTGCACGTTCTGGTGTGGAAGCACACTATAATTTACACAAATGATAACCTTTCCTTATCTGCGTAGCATACCTGCTGACCCATGAATAATAATACCAAGTTCCATTAGAATCCTTTAAGGTTAAAGTGGATGAGAATTTCTATTTCAAATTCTATGCTTTTGAGATAAGAAAATTTGGACCCATGAAGTTAGTAAATTACCCAAGGTCTTGCAGCTATTTAGTGTCAAGAATTTGATTCAAAATCTGGCTTCAGACTTAGTTCAGCCATCTTCACGTGGTTCATTGTAAAACCAAACTGAATGCACCTGACCTAAACTGGGATCATATAAGCTGAACAGGGAAGCTAACTTTTATAATCACTTTTCTTTAGATAGTAGATTTGTTTTACAGTCATTGTATATAATTGAAATTTTAAGTACTATAGTTGATGCTTCTAAAAAATGTGTGTGTATGCAGTGTGTTAGGTATTAACAGTTTATATTTATATTCACATAACATTTCAATGAATTATTTATAAGTATTGTCTTATAACAAATTCAATTTATGTTTTCTTGGCTCTCAATTTGTATGGATCTAGCCTAACAACAAATATAACAATAAATATCTACTGAGTATTAATTATGAATTTAGTATTGGATATTTTGGAATGCAAAGGAAACCACAACCACATTAAGGAGTCTCCAAAGCAGAGATTATGACATTCATAAAAGCACAAATACAGCTCCAATCAAAGCCTGAAATATCTTGTGATTGAAAATGTGCTTTTATGCATACAGTGGCATGCTTTTTGATCTGTTAGTTAATGTGTAAAACATATTCCCCTTGCAATACAAAAATTAACACAACAGTTAATGAGCAAGGAAGTGGATGATGAAGGCTTAAATTGCATATTTTAAGGCCAATTATAGCATAATATTCAGATTTGACTGCTGAAATATAGATTTTGATCACATCTTTTATAGTAATTAGAAATACGATTTTTAAAAAAAGCAATCTGTGTCTTTGAGTGTAAGTTATTATATATTATCTTTAAAAGGACTATTATATGTTAACATCTAGAGCACTTCACAGCCATGAAATGCTACTGTGGAAATGGCACTGTGTTTCATTTTGAGGATTATACACTTACAGACAGGTGTAATGATTAGAAGCTCACGTATACCACATGCTAGTGAGTGGGAGAGACAAAGTCACAATGTAGAAAGAGCTGGGTCTTGTTCCATCTCTGTTCTGCCACTCGAGATTTCTGTGACTTTCTGGGTTTGTATTTCTCTTGGCTAAAGACAATAGGCCGGGTGTGTTGGTTCCCACCTGTAATCCTAGCACTTTGGGAGGCCAAGGGAGGATCACTTGAGGTCAGGATTTCACAACCAGTTTAAGAAACAGAGTGAGACCCCATCTCTACAAAATAAATAAATAAATTAGCTGGGTGTGGTGGTGCATGCCTGTAGTCCTTGCTACTCAGGAGGCTGAGGCAGGAGGCTTGCTTGAGCTCAGGAGTTTGAGGCTACAATGAGCTATGAGATTAAGCCATTGCACTCTAGCCAGGGCAACAGAGTGAGACTCTGTCTCAAAAAAATGTACACACACACACACACACATATATATATATATATATATATAAATACATGTATACTTCCCAGTCCTGCCTTTTTGGGACACAAAGAGATAATGCCTTATCCCATGGACTAAGGAAACACAGAGGAATTCCTGCCCTGCACGTGGCCAGGACCCTCTACAGGAATGGCATTATCAGGAGAGGACAGACTTACATGTTTAGGAAAATATACTATCATGAAAACTGTTTTTCTATTTAACAGGACTGTCATTTTCCAGCATCTTAGCTGCTGGCCTGGGCAAGAATGAAACGACTGGGGAAGCAGGCAGTGACCTGCTCTTTTAGCTGCAGCTGAGTTCTGCAGACGGCTTCGTGCAGACTCTGCTTCACAAACATAGCTGGGCTTTCCCTGCACCCCCCCCTCCCCCGCCTTCAGAGCTGTTTTTAAACATTCCTATTCATCGTTGTTTTTCAGGCAATAACAGCGTGCAGCAAGGCCACTAACATTAGTATTGTATTTGTAATCTACCTGCATGTTCAACAATAAAAAGAAAAGAAAATATTTCTCCCCATAAGAAGTCCATACCCCACCACCTTCCGCGGGCCCACTGTGCAGCTCCTGGTTAGGGGAGACAGAGTGGTCGGTGCTTTGTAACTGGTAGAAACATGAATCTGCTGGGCCTCTTGTCGTTCCTTAAACGTAATTGTTCTTGTGTCCTGACGTACGTTCTTCCTGGAACAAACACTTCAATGTTGTCTTTTTTATTTGTTATAGGTCTGTGTTTATAACTATCGCCTTGGTAAATGAAAAATCTGAGGTAGAAATAATTACATCACTTCTAAGGATAATATTTTAGTGGTGTTCCTTAAAATAAGACTTTCTGCCATAAAATATTGTTCTATAATATTTGATCCACCTAAAAGAGAACAATGATAGCCAACATCTGCCGAGCCAGCCACCTGTGGAAATGCCTTCTCCACGTGGGGTCACATTCACCTCCTGAACGTGGCATTCCTGTTGCCCCCCCACCCCCAACGGAGGAGGTTGCTGAGACTTGAGGGAATTCAACGCCTTGTAGGAATCACGCTAGTAGCAATATCAGGTCACCCCTGATTGTCCACCGAAGTACAGGAAAGATGTCCATCAAAGGATACGAAAAATCGTTTCAACTTGTACTACAAGAATAATTGATAATTGACTTTGAGGGAGTTTGAGAACAGCAAGAAGAGACATGCAGCCAGGCAACCCTCGCCAGCTTCCTCTGCCCCTGGCCTCCCTGGGCCTCAGGTTAGCACGGCCTGGTCCAGTGAACGCAGAGAAGAATGTGAGCCTCTGTGGGGTGCTGCCGAGGCCAGAGGTGGGCAGGGAGGCTTGGGGGCTGGGGGGGCACTGGTGACTGCGCCCGACCGCAGCAAGGGCTTGGCCATCAGGTGGGCAGGAGGGGCAGGAGGGGCAGGAGGAGAGGCAGGTGGCACTGGTTCTGGGGCCCGGGAGTGGACAGGGCGGTTCTCATTTTGGGTTCCTTGGGCTGCTGTGGTGGGAAGGCAGACGGGGTCCCGGCCATAGAAGGGGTACATACAGCCAGGGCTCCGTGACCCCTGGGTAGGTGCTGCCCGGGTGGAGGAGGGAAGCAAAACCCACGAAGCGGCTGTCTTCCTGCAGTTCCATGACGGCACCTGCGTAGCTGCAGTCGATGAGACCTAAAGACGTCAGTTAAAGAATAAAAGACTGGCTGAGTGAGTAAGTATTAGAGATGAGTTCAGCCTCAAATGACGAAACCCCCTTCTGCCTCCCTGGCTTTCCCTGGCTCAGGAAGCGCAGAGCCAAGACATCTGCCCGCAGCACGTGCAGTGTGAGCAGTTTGCTGCAAATGCTCTGCCCGGGATCCAACGAACAGGGGATCGGAGACTAGTGTTTGAAAATGCCTTTGGCACATGCCCCGGTTCCTATCTTGGCAGGCTTGATTTTGTTTTGGTTTATGTCTTGGGCTTTCAGTGTTCATTTTTATACTGCTATTTCACAATTTTATTATCTTTTTTGAGTCATAGTTTATAAGGACATGGTTTACATTTCTATTTTAATGCAATAGAATTTCTCTTTTTGTATTTAGTATGTTTTCCAAAAAAGTAAGGGTCGCTGGTCTTGCTTCCTTGCCTTGTAGGGCCCTTCCCGAGGGGGCAGGCATCGCCTCCATCCCTGGCTGCTCTCAGCCCTGTGGGCAGGCAGAGCGCAAAGGCCAGGCCTTCCCGGTGGGGGCTTCCTCTGCTGCCAGCGGCAGGTCTTTGTGCTGTGCCTTCCGACGGCTGTGTACGCTCAGAAGCATGTGGCAATGCTATGCACAGCTTCCATATGATTATATTTCAATGAGTTCTAAAATTTTATAAAAATAAGACCTCACAGAGACTTCATTTTCTTCTGTTTTCCATAGCTGATGTGACAAAACATGTCTTTGTAAATCTTTTCAATTTAGAAAGAATTTTTCTTTGGCTCCCCACTTATGTTTGATTTTTAAAAACCTATTTCTAAAGCTCAACATGAGGAAAAAATGGTTTTGAATCAAATACATTAAAGTCCCAGAATTTATTTTCAACTCAACATGAGTTAAATTAAATGTATGTTTCACATGTATGAAGTGTGCCTTGTTCATAGCAGACTTGGGGGTGGTTAATTTTGTGTCAACCTGGCTAGTCAACAGTACCCGGATTTTTGGTTAAATATTATTCCAGATATTTCTATGAAGGTATTTTTTTAAAGATAAGTTTAACATTTAAATCAGTAGACTTCAAGTAAGGGCCTCATCCAATCAGTTGAAGGCCTTAAGAGAAAACTCCTAACCCCCTCAAGAAGAAGGGAGTTTTGCCAGCAGGGAGCCTTGGGACTTGAACTGCGGCATCGACCCTCCCCTGGTCTCCAGCTTTCCAGCCCACCCTGTGGATTTTAGACTTGCCAGTTTCCACAATCACATGAGACAAGTCCGTAAAATCAATCTCAGTCTCCCTCTGGATAGATAGCTGACAGATAGACGGATGGATGATAGAGAGATAATACACAGACACACACACTCAAACATCCTTCCCTTATGTTTCTGTGGAGAACCCCGATACCCAGTGACAGCTGGTTTGGTCTTTCCTTCATTTCCACCGGGTGGCAAACCTCTGGAACAGGCGTGTCATACTCACTTTTGCCTTCTTCAGGCATGTTAGTTGCAACAAAGTAGATTCCTCTTTTTTGTCTTCATATTTTCTTTCCCCTTTTAAACCAGCATGTTGATATTGATCCAGTTAAATGACTGAAAATAAGTATGCATCAGTGATGTCCTTGAGGCACTGAATCTTCAAAAATCACCTTAGTTACTTCCCAGATAGATGGAATTATGTTCAGCATAATTCTGAAGTTTAGTATATTTTGTTTCTTCTATATTTATAATCATAATGGTACTGAAGTATTATCCAGCCACATGAGTAGCAGACTTTACTATAAATTAGAGTTTATTGGTACAGTAGTAACTGAGGCAAGTTAGCATTATTAATGACATATAGAACAGGGTAGGAATGAGATCTCTGGCCTGTATCTTTAGTTGAAACAGGAAACACTGAACCAAAACTATTTCTTGTGAAATGAAGTCCGTTGTGACACCCTGGCATTGACTGCTCTCCACTGTGCATTCAAATGGCATGATTTACCTGTCATCAGCAATATTTACTTTGAGTTCTGTTCACACCTGTGGGAGTGATAGAGTCACACTAAGTAAATGGCTGATGGGCGGCACATAAACTCAGCAGTAAGGGTGCAATTCTACCGTGGACTTTCACAAACCTAGTCATGGAGCAGGGCACTCAGTAGGTGACAGTGATGATGATGATGATGATGATGATGATGATGATGATGGAATGGATGGCACTTCTTACATGGCTTTCTTCGTGAACTGCTGGATATGTACATAGTGATTGGGGCCTGGATATATTTGCTGATACAACAACTTGCTGTTTAATCAGTTTGTTCTTCTCTCAAGAACATCTCACTCTGATTTTCATGCTTACTCACCTGAACAAACAGAAAATGAATTCAGAAAATGAATAATTGAGGTTATCAGTGGGAGCTCAAGAGAAGCCAGGGCAATGCCAGGGCAACGAGCCCTCTGGGACGAGAAGTCGCAGCTGGCACGCACAGCTCTTTCTCCTCATGGCCTGTCTCGCCAGGGGTCTTGGTTAGTCCACGCCCTCCACACTCATCAGAAGGATTCTATTTTTAGATAACACAGAATTTTTTATGAAAATAGTACAAATAGGTCCCAATCTGGCCTTTATAATTCCAAGCTATTTCAAACCAAGTGATATATTACAAATCTTAGTTTTCATCCTCTCCCTGTATCTTCCTTTTTATAATGTTATTTTTGCCAGTTCACCTGGAGTTTTTCTAATTTTGTCCTGAGATCTTTCCTCACCTTATATTTAACATTTTATTT
This sequence comes from Lemur catta, assembly GCF_020740605.2. Lineage (NCBI taxonomy): Eukaryota > Metazoa > Chordata > Mammalia > Primates > Lemuridae > Lemur > Lemur catta. The sequence continues at coordinate 99,698,146 of NC_059136.1, read as the reverse complement.
TGTTTGTGTGGAAATTAAAGTGAGTAAATTTATTGATTATTGCTGTTATTTTAACCTCTTATGTTGGGCCTTCTTATTCCTATACCTACCTACTCAGTTAAACTTTCGAACATCTTCTTATGTTTTATTTTCCAGTATTTTCAGCATGTAATGTTCATCTCTAAAATATATCTGGCTTCTTGGGGCAATCAGGCAAGAGAAAAAAATTCAAATTGGAAAAGAGGAAATCAAGTTATCCTTTACCAAACTGTTGATATGACCTTATATCTAGAAAACCTTGAAGACTCCAACAAAAAACTCTTAGTTTGGATAAGTGAATTGAGTAAAGTTTCAGGATACAAAATCAGTTTACAGAATATAGTAGTATTTCTATGTACCAATAACAATCTAGCTGAGAACCAAATCAAGAGTGAAATCTCACACAATAGCTACAAAAAACAAATATATATATATACACACGTACACACACACATACACACACACACACACAGAGAGACACACACTTACCTAGGAATGTATTTAACCAAGGAAGCAAAAGATCTTTACAAGGAAACCTACAAAACACCGATGTAAGAAATTGTAGATGACATGAGCAAATCAAAAAAGATCCCATGCATGCTCTGAGATCAGAAGAATTAACATTATCAAAAAGATCATACTGCCTAAAGCAATTTACAGGTTTAATGCTTCAAATTTTACTACGAGGCTATAGTAACCCAAACAGCATGGTACTGGCATAAAAATTGACACATAGATCAATGGAATATAATAGAGAAGCCAGAAATAAAGCCATATTTTTACAGCCAACTGATCTTTGACAAAGTAGGTAAGAACATACATGGGTAAAGGACACTTTTGCAATAAATGGTGCAGAGAAAATTGGATTGCCACATGCAGAAGAATGAAACTAGGTCCCTATCTCTCACAAAAATCAACTCAAGATGGATTAAAGACTTAAATGTAAGACCTAAAACTATAAAAATACTAGAATATAACCTGAGGAAAACTTCTGGATGTTGGTCTCAACATTGGTCTCATGACAAAGACATCAAAAGTACAAACAACGTATGTTTGTTAGCCATTCTTATACATTCTTTTGAAAAATTTCTATTCATGTACTTTGCCCACTTTTTGATAGAGTTGTTTGATTTTTTTCTTACTGATTTTCCTGAGTTCTAAATAGATTCTTGTTATCAGTCCTTTATCTGATGTGTAGTATGTGAAATTTTTTTCCCATTCTGTAGGTCGTCTGTTTACTCTCGTGACTGTTTCCTGGCTGTGCAGAAGCTTTTTAATTTAATTAGGTCCCATTTATTTATTTTTGTTGTTGCTGTGATTGCCTTAGGGGACTTCTTCATAAATTCTTTGCCTAGGCCAAAGTCTGTAAGAGTCTTTCCTACATTTTCTTCTAGAATTCTAATAGTTTCACACTTAAGGTTTAAGTCTGTTATCCACCGTGATTTGATGTTTGTGAGAGGTGAAAGCTGTAGGTCCTGTTTCAGTCTTCTTCATGAAAACCACAATGAGATATCACCTAACCCCAGTGAGAATGGCCTTTATCAAAAAGTCCCAAAACAACACATGTTGGCGTGGATGCGGAGAGACAGGAACACTCATACACTGCTGGTGGGAATGCAAACTAGTACAGCCCCTGTGGAAAGCAATATGGAGATACCTTAAACAGATTCAAGTAGACCTACCGTTCGATCCAGCAATCCCATTATTGGGCATCTACCCAGAAGAACAAAAGTCATTCTATAAAAAAGACACCTGTACCCGAATGTTTATAGCAGCACAATTTACAATTGCAAAAATGTGGAAGCAACCCAAATGCCCATCAATTCATGAATGGATTAGCAAAATGTGTATATGTATACCATGGAGTATTACTCAGCTATAAGAAATAACGGTGATATGGCATCTGTTTTGTTCTCCTGGAGAGAGTTGGAACCCATTCTATTAAGTGAAGTATCCCAAGAATGGAAAAACAACCACCACATATACTCACCAGCAGATTGGTTTCCCTGATCATCACCTAAGTGCACATTTGGGAATAACACCAATTGGGTATCGGACTGAGGTGTGGGGGTGGGGGCAGGGGATGGGTGTATACCTACTTGATGAGTGCGTTGTGCACTGTCTAGGGAATGGACACGCTTGAAGCTCAGACTCGGGGGGATGGGGAGGCATGGGCAATATATAACCTGAACTTTTGTACCCCCATAATAAGCTGAAATAAAAAAAAAGAATGAACAACATTTGATAGCACAACAAAGTGACCACAATCAATAATCAGTTAGGGTATATAATTAAAAGAATGAAATTGGAATGTTCCTAACACAAAAAAATGTTAAATACTTGAGGTGATGGATACCCAAATTACCATGATTTGATTAATTCACATTGTATGCCTGTATCAGAACATCACATGTACCCTATAAATATATACAACTGTTATGTCCCATAATAATTTAAAATAAAAAAATTTAAAAAAAAGTACAAGCTACAAAACCAAAAATAAACAAATAGAACTTAATTAAACTAAAAAGCTTCTGCACAGAAAAAGAAATAATGAACAGAGTGAACAGACAACCTGCAGAATTGGAGAAAGTATTTGCAAACTATACATCTGACAGGGGATTAATATCCAGAATCTACAAAGAACTCAAACAATTCAACAACAACAACAAAAACCCATGAAAAAGTGAGCTAAGAACATAAATAGGTATTTGTCAAAAGACATTTGTCAGAAGAAGACAAACAAATATCTTACAAGCATATAAAAATGTGTTCAACATTACTAATCATCAGAGAAATGCAAATTAAAACCACAATGAGATATCATCCTACACAATCAGAATAGCTATTATTTTGAGTCAAATTTAGAATACTTACTGGTCAACACTCCATTTCTTTATTCCTCTACCCTTCAAATAATTATGTAACTAAATTAAGTACAATAAAGATGGACTGTAGCACCAGTGGTAACAACTTACAGAGATCTTTAGGAGTACCTGAGTTCCATTTACATTACACTATTCAGTACACTGATATAGACAGTAGAGTATTTCATAGCTAACTTTTAAAGAAAGTAAGTCAAATGCATTTAAAAATCATATTAATTGGTTTTAATTTCTGTGTTCATAAATGTTCTATTTATTACCTTTTAAATGATTTGCAAAGTGCTTTCTAATTTTAAGAACCTCTTATACCCTTTTCAAGAGTCTATTTAAAGGGAAACTTTGCATCTCTCCACTTCAGTCCAACATATTGTATATTTTAAAAAGTCTTAGTTTTAACTGACTATACAACTAATATTTGTTAGGGACTGAATGTTTGGGTCCCCCCAGATTGATATATAGAAATATTAACACCCAACATGTTAGTATTATGTGGTGGAGTCTTTGGATCTTTGGATAATAAAATTATGAGGGTGGAGCCCTCAGGAATGAGGTTAGTGCCTTATAGGAAGAGACAGGAGATCTTGCTGTCTGCCCTCTTGGCTATGTGAAGGTATATATGCAAACAAGAATAGTGCTTTCAGCAGACACCTGATTTACTGGCACCTTGATTTTTGACTTCCTAATCTCTCCAGGACTATAAGAAATAAAGTTTTTCATTTAAGCCACCCTCCCTACCCTGACCAAAACCAAAACAAAAAAGATAAAAAATAGCAAATGTTTATGAGGATATGGAGAAAAAGGAGCTCATATACACTGTTGATGGGAATGTAAATTAGTGCAACCTCTGTGGAAAATTTTGAGAGTTATCAAAGAGCTAAAAATAGAACTACCATTTGATCCAGCAATCTCACTAACTGTGGGTATCTACTCAAAGGAAAAGAAATCAATATATAAAAAAATACCTGCACTCATATGTTCATCACAGCACAATTCACAGTAACAAAGATATGGAATCAACTTAAGTGTCCTTCGCCAGAGTACTGGATAAAGAAAATGTGGTATATACACAATGGAATATTATTCAGCTGTAAAAACCAAGGAAATACAGCAATATGGATGGAATTAGAGGCCATTATCTTAAATGAAACAATTCAGATACAGAAAGCCAAATACCACATGTTCTCACTTGTAAGTGGGGGCTAAATATTATTTACACATGGAAACAGAGTGTGGAAGACACACAGGGGAGACTCGGAGGGTGGGCTTGTGTGAGGGAGGGTGTTGGGCGGTTGCCGGGTGGGGACCATGTGCATTGCTCTGGTGGTGGATGCTCTGAGGGCCGTGACTGCACCACAGTGCAAATATCAATGTAGCAAAATTGCACTTGTACTCCATGAATATGTGCAAATAAAAAATAAATGAGAAAAATAAAATATATCTGGCTTCTATTCTGATTCTACTTCTGCTTACTCAAGTCTCTATTGGCCTGTCCATTTTTTTGCCTCTGTTGGAAAAATACTGAGAAAGAAATTAGAGTATGGAGTCTGTCTACGTGGGTTTCAATCTTTGGTAAAGTTATTTCTTTAACGTCTCTGTATCTCTGTAAAATGGTATATTTAGAGTTACTGGTTTATAGAGTTGTAAATTTGTAGATTTGCACATGAAATATAGTCAATACTTTAAATGTGTAGTTAACGTTGTTGTTTTCTTGTTTAAAACAGGCTATTGCTTATTCCAGTCGTTTTGACTAAAACACACATTTAACCTTTGGAAATTATTTATTTTTATTTTACTTTTATTCCAGTTGGTTGTTAATTTGTGATCAACAGAAGCTATGAAGAAATTGTTTTCTTTACTGTATAGGCATATTTTTTGTGTGCTACTATATGTATGCCTAGCACATAGTAAATACTCAATAAATAATTATTTTGTAACTATATTGCAATGCAAACAGATGTATTAGAGTTTATGTAAATTTATAACTGTATCATGTATGTGCCAACAAGAGTTTTTCAATTTTCCATAAACATTGTCAACAAATATTTTTGTGCTCTATTTACTATTTGGAGGGCACTGTGCTAGAAAATGACGGAATGATAATAATAGCCAACACTCCTTAACACTCACTATTGGAGAGACATTGTTCCAAGGGCTTAAGCATTTATAATCATTATAATAGTCCCACAGAGCTGGAGCTGTTCTGATTTGTATTTTACAGATTAAAAAAACAGATGCACAGTAGAGGTTAAATGATTTGCACAAAATCACATGGTTAATGGCAAGAGGGGGCTTGTAGAATGTCTGTCTGGCCTTGGTTTCTGTGCCTGTAGCAATTATTGTATACATTCACCGAAATGGAGAGTCCTAGGGAGCCTGCAGTCTATTCGTGCTGTGGAGTCTGTCACAGGCAGCATGGCCGCTCGTGTCTTGTTTTATCTATTACAAAATCTACTTTTGTAGGTATGAGCCCGTGTAGTTTTCTGTCTTTGTTTACTTTCTACTTTTGTATGTAAATTTGCTCATTGCATACATGTGGTGATGCAAGTTTTTCATCTGTAAATTCTGCACTTTTCATTAGTTGTTTTGTTCTCAATTTTTGCTAATTTATTATAATGTGTAGACCTTGTTTAAGCTCTAATGGGTTAATTTGGGCATGAAAAAAGTTCAGTAAATGTACTTTAGCCTTTTCTCAATCTACCTTCACCCTGACATACCATGTGTTCTGAGTTCAGCCCTTTCACTGAAATATCTCTTCCATTTGTAGTAGGAATTGATAAGTGTTAATTATCACTGAAAGTGAGATTAAAGCAGTGAAAAGTTCCATTAAGCAAAATTAATCACTGGGTTGGCATTTAATGGAAAGTTCTTAAGCAAATAATAAGATGCTATCAGCATCTTATTACATCTTGCTACTGACATTTGTAGTTTAAGGATGATGACTATTAAAGTAATCTGTCGTCATAGCATCTTCTTCACTGTCCCCAGGAAGTGAGGGTGCACTTGTCTCTGCAGATACGAGTGAGGACAGTCCCCTCCTCAGCCTCTGCCCCATCTGTACCTGTCCTGCAGCACATGAAGGGATCACCCTACTCATCCTCCAAGCCCAAATGTGCTTCCTCTATATCCAGTGAACATTCTTTTCTCTGCAAAGGAAGAATAAATGGTGGCTCTTCAATATCTATTTATGTCCCTATATACCACCTTGTATCGGAGAAAGGTAGGCAGAGAAGAATGAACAATGTGTTGTGTTCTTCCAGTTTCTCTGTATCCAAAGCCATTGCCCATATACTTCACTGACCTGGATGATTTGAAATCTGCCCCCAGTTTCTCTGGTATTTCACAAATTGCATATATTATCTTAAGGAATTTCAGAAACCTCTCCCTCTCCCTAGTCATGCTATATTTTATCTCAAGCATAGATTTTTAATTTTTTTCCCTTTTGCTTCTTGTGACTTGAGAGGTACCAAGAAATAACACATCCCCCAGTAAGTTGGCACAGTGGTTAATACTGTGGTCATTTTTCATCACCAAATTTTCATAAGATTTAAAATGGAAAGATGCAGATCACTAGATGAGGAACTAAAAGGATATAAAATGAATCAGGCATGACTCTTGCCCTGGAAGAACTTCTATTTCTACAAGCAGTAGGTATCTTCTTACTCAGAGGAGATACTGTCAAGTTGGGAGGATCAGATGCAGCTTCCTGATGCAGGTAACACTGAGGCTGGAGCGGAAGGAATAAGGAGGACTTCCTCGTGGAACAGAGAGCTGCCCAGGGAAATGAGAGCACGCTTACTTCCTTCAGCTCAATCACAGTTTTATTTCCACGTCTAAGACTATGCTCCAGTATTCCAGACACCTGGAAGGCAAGGGCATTCAGGATACCACTGGAAATGACAGATCTTCCCATTGGCTTGATGTTTACTGCAAGCAAAAGGCAATATTGAGGTAGAAGAACAAAAACTAGGCCACATCTAAAACAAGGGGCTTGAATGGCAAGAGAGAAGTTTGGATCAAGTCTAGAGGAAGGAGACAGGGAGAGAACATTCTTGAGCTTTGGAAATATTAATTGGGAAATAGTGTGTAAAATGCATTGAAGGTAGAATGAGAGATAAATTAGGCAGCATCATATTCAGATCAAGGTAACTAATGTATTGGTGCCTTGTATGTATGCTGCTTAACTCAAGTCTTTTGTACTGATTATTTTTCTTTTCAATGAGGTGGTATATAATTTTTTAAGAGTCTTGGTCTAGTTTTTAAATTTCCTCATTTTAATTGATTATGAGTCTATAATAATTCAGAGGGAGGCATTAATTCAGAAAAACCTTCGATTTATTTCACTACAGGATGCCATAAATTACTTTTTGGGGAGTTGTAGAACTTAGGAAAATTCTCAAAAGCAAATTATTTTAATTCACTTGATCTTTTAAATGATATCCTTTACCCGTGGTTCTTGGGATTGGGTCATTTTAAAGAAGAGAGATAGCTGTGTTATCAAAACAACAATGACAGAGTAGTGTAAATTCCAAGATTTTTAGAATTGGAAAAGTAGCTATTTATTCTTCTCCCTTTTACCAATGCACGCTGCTTTGTGATGGTGGAATTAAGGGCTGTTTGTGTTTTTTTCAGGCTGGTGTGCTGTTGAATCCTTACAAAATAAGACTGTCTCATGCTTTTATTTATTTTAATCCAATTGCCCTTATGCATACCGATGGAAAGGAACATTTAGACCAACCCTGGGATGGCTAGAGAATAAGAATGGGGTGAAGAATGCAACTTCTAGTCTGGTTGACATCTGACTATTACAAGTTTCAGTGATCTGACAACTCCAGTAATATCTCAGTATTGCACCATCTTGCAAAAGTGCCCAGTGCCTGTTTGGTGAGTAAGGTGATCTACAAGACCATCAAGGCAATTGTCAGCACCAATAAACAGCTTCCACAGCTGTTTCCACCCACTGCTTCAAACAGAAACATGCACTGAAATATATTGCTTTCTTTCAGAAATGCGCATAACTCCTGTTGTACTGTCTTTACTTCTCTCAGTAAGTCCTATTGCACTGTTTTTAATTCATTCAACATTTAGCATTTAGTGACCTTTTCTGATCTGAGCTGTGATTCTTCTCTCAGGACACACACAGTTGTTTTAGATGATTGGTTCTGCCCTGCAGCTTCCGAAATAATCAATAGCAAATTACCAATTTCATTAGAGAAATAGGAATTTGACCTGTTGGAATTCAAATTGTATTTAAATGTTTTCCCCCCCTTTATTCTGTAAGATCCCTGCCCAAGTTGAGGGTCTGTGAAAGTTAAAACTTATGTAGTTATAAGTCTCGAGTCTCTAGAGAAGAACATTCTGCTGTCCTAGATTCTATGGTGAATGACAATGGCAAACTGCTTATTTTGTAATGCTAGAGACTCCTTTCTTGAAGAGTTGGCAGCTGTGGTTAGGCAGCAATGCCAGGTCTAGCAAAGTTGACTTACAGGTACAGGGTATCTGGGAGACTAGTCACACTATGAACGCATAAAGGACTCAGCTCCCAGTTGGCTTCAGATAAAAAGAATCTGGCTTTGGTCCATATGAGACAAAATTCACTACTTCAATTTGTTGAGTCTCAGCTCTCATAAAATATACTCCAGTGCATCTTAAAGAACTAAATATAATATAAAATATAAAAATATATGGAAAGAAATAAATATTAGAGAAAAGAGTATTCTTTCCATCTATTTGTCACAGATCAAATCAATTGAATTTAGAACTTTGTAAAAAACTAGAGATGCAGAGGTCAAGAAAGGACTTTTTAGACAAAATAAAAATAAAAACAACAATGATAATTCTGACACCATTTGATAACCTATGTAACATTTCACTTCAACAAAACAATACTCCTACAATTACTCTAGCCAACTGCGTTAGGTTCTGTGATTTTATTCAAATTAAATAAGAGAAGATTCTTGGTGTTCCATCCATTATCATCTTAGAGGAAATTATGTCAACATTTTACCATAAACCTCAATTTTCCTGTCGTGAGAATGTTAGGCTGTTTTCTCTTTGAATCCATTAATATTATTTATCAGTTCAAGTTTTTTTTTTTTTTTTTGTTTTTGTTTTTTAAATACTAGGAAACGTGCTGTTTTCCAAGTGAATGAACATAATTTCCAAAATTTCAAATCATCCAGTGCGGGGAGTTAGCTACGCTCCCAGCAAAGAGGTTTTTTCTTCCGATCAGGTCTCTCAGCCAGGGGTCATCACAAAGAATGAAAAAATAGTAGGAAACAGAAATAAAAATAAAATAATGATAATAATACACAGAGCCAAAGATATAGTTTATAAAGTAAAGATTTATGAAAATAGATATAAGGAGGGTATCTGGATGGATATATTTCTTCCCACGGAAAATATATCAAAGACTGAAACTCCACACAGGTATTATATAGGGTAGGTACAGGCTCCTGTTGCCAAGGGCAACGGGATTTACATACTAACAGGCAGTTTGCTTTAGGGTCAAAGTCTTCTAAAAGGCTACTACAGATCCTTTAACTAACTCTAACTAGGGGAACAATGAGTTGTAAAATCTTCTTGGGGCAAACTTCTAAGTTTTCTGATAAGGCTATTACTTTAGCAAAAAACAGAGACATCTTGGCTCCGGTGATTGTGTTCTTGGAGACAGAGATGATCTCAGAAGTCAACATGAGCTGTGCTTTGTGTTAACTACTTTAACCGCATGGCTCCTTCTGGGCCCCGCTTGGGCATTAGCATATCTCTCTGATCAGCTCTCATCTCCGGGGGTCCTTGCCAGCTCCGGCGACCCATGGCTCTAGGAAGAGGCCTGTCTTGTCTTTCAAAACAGGTGAGAACCATAGGCCCAGTTTACAGCTGTCTCTTTGAAGTGCAGCTTTTACTGACCAAGGAGACGCCCTCCTGAGACAAGGCAGCTTTTGAACTAACACATTTCTTTGTTAGAAGGCAAAGCCTTATTTGACTTCTGAAATCAAATCTTGTCTCCAGAAATACAGGGGGCATTTCTATAACTCAGTATTCTTAGGCTCAACAATGCAGCTGTCTCTTCTTCCAGTCTAGAAGCACAGGCCACAACTCCATCAGCAAGCCAGAGAAACTAGAGGCTGACAACATTAATTACTGAATATCGCCTTAGAGTTTTAGTCTTCCAAATGCAGGTTGGTGAAGCAAAACAGACACAATATCAATTAATGACACTAACATTTTCCCAGGGCTCCATATTCTATGAGTTAGGCAAATAAAACATGATTAAAACGCCTATTTTTCATAAGAGGAATCCATGCGCCCAAGGACGTACAGTTAATAAGTGTTAAAATTGTTTTCAGGTATTTTGTTTTCAAATTTCTTTCTATTTCAACCATTTCTCAAGATGAGTGCAAAAGGAATTTTTTTTTTTTTTTTTTCCATTTGGCCTCACAAGGAGGGCCCTGGCCTGGGTATTCGCAGGACATGGTCCTCATGGGCCACATCAGTGATTTACGAGCTGCACAACCTTGTGGTTCCTTTGATCAACTGCAAAATAAGGGCTTTGAACTAGATTGTTTTAAGTACTTTCAGTTGTAAAACTCAATGATACTATTTAAAATAATGTAAGATGCTTCAGAAAAAAAATTGTGCTATAATAGATTTTACTGCTGAAAGTTTCCCAGAATGTATTCTGCAAATGATCATTCCATGTGTGTTAATATATATATATTATGGCATAAAAGAGTTTTGCGAGCAGTTTGGTTTTGGGAAATGCGGTTAAAACAAAATTAGACATGCATCTTTTTATGGCAGTGCTCCTCGGTGACTTTAACATGCTAAGTGCAGAATGAAACTAGAAAAAGGGCACGTGGGAGGTACACGTCCAGGCATTCCACATGCCAAAACCAGGCAGCGGTGGTTCTCAACCGGCAAATCACCAAGGCTATGTGGGCCACATCTCTCCCCAGACAGACCATGAGGCAGCTCAGGGCTGTGTAGTTAAAGACATATTTGGTGGAGTAAAATTTAAAGAAGGAAATTCTTACCAAACATAACTGTAAACTGAACCTGTAGAAAGTCTTAATTCATAGTTCCTTCAACTACAAGGATTATTCAGCCATATTCGATAGATATTTTCTTTCTTCTTTATTTGTGGTAGTGTTGGAAGAAAGGATTCCTTACATTTCTTGGAATTTCATAGTAAGAATACCCAACCTAGTTTGCCCTAGCAACCTTGATCATGTTAATGTTATGTTATAAAACTCTTCAATGAAGTTTCCCAAGGTTCAGTTTTCAAATAATTGCCACAAAGCACACAGCAACACTTGCCTCCATGATGGTTTAATTGTGTTGGGTCGTGGAGTTGGCTCAGGGTCCCCATAACCTGATAATGTTTTTTCTTGTTACTCTTTTCAAGGGTAGAGCACTAGGATGCTGATCTGAATGCTTTTGGCATCCACAGGCCATGCAAGATAGCTCTCCAATAACTGTAACAGACAGGTTTTCCATATACATAAATCATAGGCAGTCTGCAAGAAGGGGACTATTACTTTCAGTATGACGAAACATTTATCCTGTTTCAAACCAGTTCAGTGTGTGCCTGCAGTACTTACAGAAACATATTTACAAGTGTAAAGGCTCCACTTTGTGATAGATAATTTGAACAATTTTTGTGTTCAAGAGAAATTAATTGGGTTGAGAATTTCTTATATTGACTTTACTTCAGCACTTTTCCCTTTTTATTTTATTTATATATTTTTGCTCATGTTGCTGGTGAAGTTCATGGATTGAGTTTCATTTATTTTTTCAATTAACAGCTTCTTTTACAAACTATATTCCCTCCCTTCTTATTTTTATTTTAACAATTGGCAGCCAGAGAGAATTGGAAAGATCTACTACCATTCTTAAGAATTTTATTAATTTTCTTTTTTTTCTTTTTTTCTTTTTTTTTAATTTTTATTGTGGCCCCAGAGCCGCCTACCCCTTGCAGCAGCGGCCCCGAAATAATTTACTATGGAGCAATGATTCATTCAGATGTACCTTGCAATCAGTGACAAATGTAATAGGATTTTATGTCCTTTTTGAGGAAAGCAAGGGCTTATTTGAAGCCTCAGGATAGGAATATTTATGTGGAAAATAGAAAGGAATGGGGCGAGAATTTTTCTTTATTTTTGTAAAGTGATGTTTATATAAAATTATTTTAGTTAAGTGCCTTTGAAGTAGGGTTGGAGAGTTAGTCATTCACTTATTCTTTGTGCTTTTGCATTTTTACATATATTCCCCAAATATATATATGTATATATATAGCCTGATTTCTGCCAGGTCATGGAGATGACTAAGGCAGATAGTTTCCTGCTTCTGTGAAACTCACATCCACGTGTGTGTCTTTGGGGGAGGGTCTGAGCAACAGGAAACAAGCAATGGAGAGATGGAGTCACCGTGCTCAAGATTGCTCTGCAGAGAATTTATAAATGTCATGTAAAAAGAAGAGTGATTTAAATGTGTCCAGGGAAGCCTTCTCAGAGGAAGTAGATTTTAAACAGATGTAATTGACAGAAGGAAGACAACCCCATGAGGCTTAGGGTAAGGTCACCCGGCAGGGAGGGGCGGTGGTGGGGCCGCAGGTCAGAGCAACTGAGAGGAGAAGGACGCCCTGGGTCCTGACGGTGCGGGGGATTTGAAAGCCAAGGAGAGGAGTTTTACGTAAATTCTGAGCACAGCAGGAAGCTACCAGCAGGTTTTAAGCAAAATTCCGCAGCATGCCTTTGTTTTGAAGTGATCAGCCTGGCTACTGTGCGCACAAAGGAACCGCAGACAGGAGCAGGCAGCTCGGAGACTGGGGTGGGCTCCGCCCCGCGACCACCGAGCGGAGGCTGATGGTTTGCAGCGGGAAGTGCTGGAGAGGACAAATGGATGTACTTTAGGCCTTGATTCCATGTTTTAATAATGAGGTGTGGGAAGGCACAGTCATTCTGATTCACTCGATTCAAAGAGAGCAGAGGCCAGCCCGAGGGGGAGGTGGGCGGGAAGCAGAGCTGAGAGGAGTCCTGGAACCCGCGGTGAGGGTCAACTGCAACCCCCTCAGCAGCCCCGAGCAGACTCAACACAGAAAAGTGGACATACCACTGTAAAACATGTTTAACGCCTGTATTATACCCATAATTTAGCTTATTTTCTTCAGAAATTAAAAAATAATCATTCAAATAAAGCGATTAAGAAAATGTAGAGATTGTGCTATTCTTTATTCCCACTGTGAATGCAGAATCCTACATTTGAAGCCAGGAAGGATATTAAAGGTTGTTTAATCCAACCCTCTGCCTCGGCAAACGAGGATGCTCATACCCACAGGGGTCGCACGGCAGCCGCGTGGTCACCCAGGCCGCCGACACCCCGTCCAGCGCTCTTGCAAATTAATCTCATCTTTAATACTGAATTAATAATTTTATAGTTTAAAATCCAGAAACTTTTCAAAGGAAAAGTTAAGTAGGAACACAGAGCAGAAGGACAGGAGAAGCCTCCAAGGCTAAGGGGCTGGCCCGTGGGTCTGGGGGACGTCCGTGGGCGTCCTGGGGTGCAGAAGATCCTCGTGAGGGTCTGCTGGGTTCACTCACCTTCCCTGCAAGGATGACGGAAGAACAGATATCTGTAAGCCCTGTGTCCTTCTCGCCTTCTGTCATCACCGTTGTCTCCGCCACCACCTGACCCCTCACCATCACCCTCTCCTGGAGCGACGCTGTGCTTCACTCTGTGACCTCTGAGGAGCCAGGGCTCCTTCTGTCCCTGGATGCCGAGGGTCAGGCTGCTCTGGGCGAGCCACTAGGCGGTCTGGGCAGCGCTGTGGCTGGACATGGATCTGCTTCTCTCACGTTTGTCTGACCTGTTCGACAAATGGTGTTTGGAAGGGAGGAATGAACTTCTCATAAGCTCAGAAGAGTGTCCTGGCAGGTGGTGGCTGAGACCCTGTCCAGCGTATCAGGCCTCTCTATACAAGGATTCTTTAAAGTTTTCTCCCTGACTTACACTCCTCTTTTCCACATAGACCCCTTCATAGGTAAAAGACAGAAAGGGGAGAATTTACAGCAAGAGTGAACCCAAGATAAAGCTAGAAGACAAGGTTAGAAGACAAGACAACACACACAGCCTGTGAGGTCCAGACACAGTGGCTGGAACACTGCTTGGGGGCCAGATGGTCCTAGGTTAGCTTCCTGGGAAAGCTGCTTACCAAGCTCCATGTCCACGGACAGCCCAGCGCCTGGGAGACTTAATTGCATAGGTGCTGGAGGATCGTTTGCTAATACCTGTGAGATACTCCAGGCAGTGGCTGTTGGCAGACCAGCTCAGTAACTGTCTAGTCCACTGGAAAGGACATTGGAACGTAGGCTGCCCTTTTCTTCAAAGCTCTTCTTCTTTTTTGTGAGGTAAAGAGAGGCTGGCACAAGAAAGGGATTTGGAACTACTAGTTGCTCAGGTTAGACTTGAATGCCCTGGAGGGAGGGGTGGGGAACAGGAGGAGACAGAGGAAAAGGGGCAGAGCAGAGGGGCGGGAGGGGAGGAATGGAAATGAGGTTGTCAGGAGCTAAAAGTGACCAAAGAGGAAGAAAAGAACGTAATGCAAACAAACAAAAAATGCAGGCCAAGGCAGAAACCTGGTGGAGAGGAAGCCACTCACATAGGTAACCCAGCCGTGCTCTGCTGTTTCGGAGATCGCCTCTCTAAAATAGCCTGGTGGTCTTCTCTCCAGGCCTTGATCACTGAAGTGGCTTAAAGATATGTTACACGATGGGCTGGTTTTGATTTTCTTAAACATACAATTAAAATTATTACCTTTATTGTAAAGATCTATGTTTCATTTAATAGTCTTACCAGAGTATGAGGACACTACTTAAATTCAAATGCAATAGTAATAAAAATAACACTAAGAACCAGCACAGCCGTTTTATTGAGTGATTAGCTGTGTTAGGCGCTGTTAAGCCCCGCAGCCTCCTCCGCAGCAGGTGCTATGTTTGTATCACCTGCATTTTGGAAATGAGGAAATTGATGTTTCAGAGTTTGAGCAACTGTCCAGATAGGCCCCAGGTGTTACGTGACATCAGGATTCGATCCCGGGTCTGTCTGATCCCAAAGATCAGTGTTCCTAACCGCTGTTAGTAAGAAAATACAGAAGATATTTATGAGTAAACACTATCTTCTTCCACAGTTGGGTAAAATCGCAAGCCGGAGAGAGCTGAATTATAGTTCTCCGGACAACCAGAAAATTACTCAGTTGAAGGACACGAAAAGGTTTATTCTGTTAATGTGTTGGTGCCAAACGAGTGAGTTCTGCAGTGTAAGTAAATGCGGGGCAGGACTGCCCCGTGCGGGAGTCACTGAGCACCAGGCTCCGAAATTGGGCTCCGCGGCCTCGCAGACCCGCCCAGCAGGTCTGTGTGTGCATGTGCCCGGCTGTCCCACGGCCGGATTTACCTTCTGTCCCCAAACGGTATGGCTCATAATCAAGATTCTGTGCTTCTGATGACAATATCTTCTCTTGGCCCTGGTCGTGTTTATATGCCGCCCCTCCGCCTGTCTGCAGACCTGCGTCCTTAGAGTTCCCTCTTTCTCGGGCCCTTGGCTTGGTCTGGCTGCGGACCCCGCGCTTAGCCAGGGCCGTCGCACGGTGGCCGGCTCAGCGGCCCGTGTCCCCAGGCGGGCTCTCTGTGGGCAGGTGCGCCGGTCGGTGTCCCGCGTACGGCGAGCACGTGGCTGAAGGGGCAGGGAGAACCGCGAGCGTCCGCACCCACGGCTTATGAGGGTTCGAGTCACCTGTGCGTCGGTTTATAGCTGCGTGTGTGTGTGTGTCTGTGCGTGTGTGTGTTTGCGTGTGTGTGTGCGTGTGTGTGTGCGTATGTGCATGTGTGTGCGTGTGTGCATGCGTGTGCGTGTGTGTGCATGTGTGTGCATGTTTGCGTGTGTGTGTGTGTGTGTGTGTGTGTGTGTGTATGGAGAGAGACAGCCAGGCAGATGCATATGGTTATTTATATCTTCAGATTATTTCTGTGGGGAAAATCTGTCCTGGTAGGAGAGTTTGCTGTTGCAACACAATGTGTGCGCGGGCCGGCAGGCGCGCTCCACGACGCGGGAAAGGAGGCCGCGTCTGTGCGAAACGCAGGGGCAGGCGAGCGGGGGCACACAGTAGGAGCTTGTCTGTCCTTTCTTCCAGGTGTTTGACAAATGTATTTTGCATCTACATTTTCTAGATAATCACCTTAAAGTTTGTTTTCCTTTACTGTTGAACTGGGAACATCGTGTCAGATCTTAACTCATGTTTCCCATTTTTAACAGTGATAAAATTCAAGTAACCTAAAATTAATCAAACATCTTCACTATTTTAAGTGTCCAGCCCGGCAGCAGTGAGCGTGTTCGCATGGCTGCGAGCCAGTCGCCAGGACTTTTCCGTCTCTCGAAAGTGGCATTTCGTGCCGGTCAAACAGCGCCCGTGTCGCTTCCCCCGCCCCTGACAGCGCCACTCTACTTCCTGCCTCTCTGAATTTTATTACTGTAGATACGTCTTCGTATTTGATTACAGCCTGCTTCACGTTGTGCAGAAGTTAAACGTTTGGCCCAGCAGCCGTTCCTGTGCCTACCCTCGCTCCAGTCACCCCGGCCTTGTGCTGGTGACTTCCCTCTAGCAGACCAGGCGCTCAGTCTCCCGACTTAGGCATGTGCTGACCCCGCACAAAATGCGCAGCCCTCTGGCTTCTGCCTGCGGTGATTCCCCGCACCCGCCTCCTCCTCGGGCCTGTCCCCTCCGCTGGCGGGACGCGCTATGTCGGCCTCTCTGCCGCCGGACGGACTGGACTTACAAGCACAGCATGTGCCCTGCATATTTTTAAGTAAAAGATATAAATTATGTTTGGGTGTTATGAATTATACTAGAGTGTAGTGGAAATAAATGTTAATTTCAGGTACTTTTTGGTAATGTGGCTTTGGGGTTTGTACTGAGAAATTGAAAATTCAGTAAAAACATTCTTTAGGGAAACATGTTTGTCAGCCATTAGACTCATCGTGCTAAGGGTTCATTCACAAAGTGCACACTCTTATGACTTCTATTCATGTTTTTCTCACTCTCACTTGAGGAGAAAAAAAAGTCTTTTCCTGGAGAACTGTTTTTCCAATAAAGATGGAATGACGTCCCCGTACCTCAGTCTGGTCCTGTGAGTGCCCTTCTGAGCTGCGTGCACATCTGCTGCAGTAAACGCCAGCCTGCGGGCTTGAGGGAGCTAGGTAATGGGTGCGGGTAAGTGCGTAACACCTGTGCAGGTGAGGGTCCTGTAAACGTTGAGTTGAGTCTGCTGGCAGGCCGGAGTATTGACCTGGGGCGAAGGAAAGGCCTGTGAGTTGAAAGAGGAAGTCTCACAGAACAAAAGCAAACAACAGTACTTGCAGTAACGGCAAGGAAGACAGAGAGAGGAAAAACCAGACTGGCATCACAGACCCCTGTGGGAAACTCGGAACTAGAGGAATCAAAGAGCACAAATGCAAACAGGCGACCTGAGTCTCACGTGTCTGCAGGCTCAGACACTTTGCCCGTTATGTTGCAGAACCCTGAGAGGCATTGTTTTATCTATCTCGGAGGCGATAGACTGAAATGGTAGAGTTTGGACTCTATGACATTTAGGTTCACAGCATTGCACTATTGTTTCTAAGGGCATTATTGATTACAGTAGGGCAAAAAGGTGGACCAATATAATTTGTTCTAGTCTGTCCTATATTATGGTTACTTGTTTGTCTGCTACCAACTGTTAAATTCGACTTTAGGAAAGAGAATATGGATGTCTTATCACCACATCCTGTTATGGTAGATGAATTAAATTGAATAGTTTTATTATTTTGCAGTGATCAATAGTTGAAATGATACAATTAGTTTCTCTTGTATACATTTTATATATATAAAAGTATTTTCCTGACCCTTAAAGCTGAATGAAAATATTTTGCTTTCAATTAAGAAATTAAATACGTTATAAATGAAACTAACAATTCTTGCCCTCTTTGAGCTTTCAGAATATATGGACTTTATAAAAAAAACTTTGTAGTGAAAAAAAGTATTTAAGAAATACTATCTTTAGAATATCTTCATTTTAATTTTATTGTTTGGGACATGAATGTTACGAATGTTTTGCCACAGATCTTTGCTGAAATAGTTAATAGGTAATACAATAATAGCTTTAGACATAAAAGTCTTTGAACAAAATGAGTATGATTCTCAAAATGACTTGACCCAGTCAATGTCTCATGTCCCCTTTAAGTCGAAGACAGTACCTACCCCATGAAATCATTTATAGAAGAAAAAGTAAAAGTCTGCTCTGGAGAGGTACCCAATGATTAAGTTGGCTCTTTCAGTTACAATATGTATGGTCACATAAAAATTCATAAGTCTCAGTGGTATGCAACTGTTCGGGTAGCTGGCATTTGAATCCTTCATTTTGCAGAGTTCAAAATATTTGTGGGTTCAAGTGACTTTGATTCCTTCAGCAAATTATTTTCTGCACACATTCTATTTGCTAGGCACTGTTCTAAGCTCTGGAAATAGGGAAATACAAAAGCTAATAGCTAAACAATTTTGAATCTATAAATATATATACATAATATATATAATGCAAAATGTTATGCATATATGTATACATATATAGTGTGTATAGATTTATAAATATAAAATTATATGCCCTTGACAAGGACTAAGGATGTTACTTTAGCTTGAATTTATCTTAAAAAAATAGATGGCTTAATCTAGTCTAGTTTATATCATACCCAGTTTTATTTTTAGAAAAATAAGCAAATGGATGTTTGTCTAGTAACCCTTACATCGACTTGTTTCTATAATTACTCACAGAAAATGTTAGAATACTTCAGAATTAGTATTAAACCATAAGAGACAGGAAATACAATTCAATTGATGTAATTCCATTCAATTGAGTTGGAAAGTTATTAATTTTGAAAAAACATAAAGCATTATACAGTGTATGTATTTTTAATGCAGTTTTTCAAAGGTTATAATGTTTCACTAAAGAAAGACCCACGAACCTTTGTAAATATAGCTTCCTCTCATACTAACCTACGAGATGATGCAGGGATAGGGGGGTTTATCCCACAGTCATTTCAAGGACTATAAAACTTTAAGTGTCACTCCACAGTTATGCAATCACTTTGATGCTTGACAACTTGTCTCTGATGGATAATTATATTTTATGGAAACTCAAATATAATATAACTGACAAGGGAAAAACATTAACATAAGAACTTTCTGATTAATCATTGTTAACAGATAGTTGTCTATATATCAAGTAAAAGGTCAGATGATTTGGAATAAAAACAAAACATTTCTACATTTTTCAAAATCAAATAACCTCTTTATAAAATTATACATTTAATGTGACTCCATATATATGCTATAACTTATTCTGAGTTCAATAAAAAAGACCAATTTCAGTATTAAATACAAGGAATATAAATTTTATGTATGTAAGGAATCTTTTTATTTTCTCTTTTGGATCTCTAAATACTTGATAAATAATCTCATTTGCCTTTTATTATTGAGAAATTTATGAAAGGCAGAAACTCAAGTAACCAAATGTGATAACCTATATCGGAGCACTCAGTGTGGTGCCTGAATGTCCTGTAATATACTGTTCTTGCTCTTTATACCCCTAGCTTACCCGCCAAAGGCCGACATGAACCCTGGTCAGCCACGGCAGCCAACTGGCGCCACCAGAGTTGCCAGGAGTGTGTCCTCAATGTCTTTGTCCTGATGCTTTTAAAAGGCCTGCAGGAGGGCTATGTAGAAAGAACCCCAGTGCCTGCACCCTCATTCCATTGCTGCCTTCCTGCAGTAAGCAGAGAATACTGCCCTACTGAAAATTTGAAATTTTATGTTTCATTTTATTCAAGAGAAAATTTAATCCCAGTGAGTTGAAGCAGGAGGACTATTGTTCTGTGGCCCTGGTGGGATTTCACTTTGGGGAATGTGCAAATTCAGTCTATTACTCTGAGACAGAATCCTGTCCTGTTCTCTTCTATATCCGTCATTTTTCCTGGTCTCTGTGCTGTTAGTTTCCTTTTCGGGCATTTTATCTTCCAAATAGTAGATAAAATAATAATCTGATTGGGAATAAAACACAAACATTTAAAAATATAACTCATGCTGTAACCATTTCTTGTTTTGTTATTTCTAAACAGTGTATTTCTTTTGGATTGGAGATCAAATATAAATTATTTTCAATAACATCAAATGAATTACTTGAGCTATAATGTTTTCCTTAATGTTTTAGACCTAAATGTATAGTTCATATTGCTCAATTGCAATAATGCTTTGCTTTAAAAAACAACACACAAAATCCTGGCTAGATTCCATGAGAAATAAATTGAAGAATTGATACTTTGTAATAGGAAGATATGACCATGCTAAGTATAGTGCAGCTTTAAGGTATCCTTGCCTAGCTGATTTCATTAATAAATGGCATACTCCCCAAGCAATACCATTAAAGATATTTGGCTGGAGGTGTGTCATGGAAAGTAAGCTGCCTCTATAATCTTAAACTCTTAAGCATCTGTAGCAGAAAGCAATTTGTCCTTCTGTTGGAGTACATATTCTCATCTCTGTCTTACCAATTTCCAGAAGGAAACTTGTCTGAAAGGTATTTTTGATTGACTTCTAATTAATCAGCTTTTCCCCTGGTGCCTAAGGAAGTAAAAGTCCATAATAATGGATTAAGAATGAAAGAGGCACAAATTGATGGCTAAAATACACTGAACATGTTATGAAAGTGGAAGCAACTGTAATATTTTTATTGTATTAAAGTTAATATTGAAGTCACAATTCTTATTATTTCACTAGAGGATATTAATGCTATTATGTTACCATAGAATTTCCTTAATGTAGATTAGGCTTTTAGTTAGAGGTGAAAATAGAAATGTTTTTCTTCGTACTTACAATTTAAGAGGTTAATGACTCAAAATAGTTCATATAAATTATATAAGATATAGTACATACAAAGAATACTCATATTTAGACAAAAGCAATACAAGTTTTGACAATCAAATTTGCTATTTTAAATAATTCAGCAGAAGGGATGCTTGTCTTCATTTCTCGGTGGCATATTCTCTCATAATAGGTAATCTCATCTCAGTTTCACTTGATTGTGTTCAAAACTTTGATTTTATAACCAGCTCTTTGGTTGGCATTCTTTCTCTGATGATAATGATAACTTTCTAGATCTATATTTGTGCAGATAAATACAATATGACTCATAAAATTCTACTTATTAAAAAATGAAGTAATGCATTGATATAACAAAGACCCATGTGAGATGGACTCTCTAGAGAAGTGTTAGATTTTTAGAAATAAGTGAATAAGGATCATTTGCATTTATTGAAGTGAACAATATTTTGGCATCGGTTCTATTATAATATTTTATATTATAGAACATACAAAGATGTATCTAAGCAAAAGTTATGTGGATAAGATCTATAAACATAATTTTCTGGCATTAGTGTAATATCTAAGATGGAAATAGGGAATAAAAAGATGTTCGGTTCAACAGAAGACTGTCATAATCTGAATCTCTTGTGTTAAGCAGTACTCTGTATGTTTACTCCCATTTCTCTGAGAAGAGATCTAATTGGCTTACTGGTCTTCAGATAATGAACAGTGCTCTGCAGTGTTGGTGGAGGTCTCCTTAAGACCCCCTCTCGTATGACTGGCCTGAATTTGAGTAAGATCTTGATCATTGATTAAATCAGTTGTGGTTAAACTGGAGGCATCACATGGAGCAAATCATTGGGATTATGCAAAACTAATCACTTTTTATAATTTCTTATCCAGCTGCTTTCATCAGAGCAGAGTTGTGAGTATGGTACATACTCAGCATAGCTCAGATTAAACGATAAACATCTGGGCACTGGGGATGGAGAATAAAGATCTTCTATAATGGATGTTGGGATTAAAATCCAAGAACAGCTCAAAATTTCAAACTGAAATGAGCAATTCCATTTGCCTTCACTTATATTAGCAAATGAGAAATGGGTTATGTTTGGGGAAGTTTGAAAAATCCCATTTAGTGAATGTTGATCTTGAATAGCAAGTTGGTTTCCATGAAAATGTATTTATAATCAAGTTGCAGTGTCATTTTGGGTCCCAGCAAAGAAGCTGGGAGCCACCTCTATGCAGAAAGTGAACATATATTGAAAAGAAAACAGAAGAGGGTTAAATATAAAATCATGGGATTCATGAAAATTTAAGTGTGTGTATAAAAAGTATAAGAATAAGGATGAAGTAGGAGAATGATTTCCAGAATGACAGTGTGAAACAACCATACTGGTTAAAATTTTAAACAAATAAGTAAATAAACAGTGCTTTAAAGTCTCTGGAAATTATCTCAATGGCATACAGCAAGAAAAGATACACGTAAAAAGAGCCTTCTTGGGGTCAGAACAACCTTGGCATCTGTCCTCGAGTCTACTTCTGAAATGAGACCCACATTTAATTGGACCTGACCGTAGAAAAATTTATGCCCATGACATTTTTTGATAAAGCAATCAGCCTGAAAATAGTGTAAGCTAGCAGTTAAGCATAGTATGAACAGACTCAGCTTGACAGAACACTAAGTGATGAAGGAAAGAGACAGCTGGAAGAGATCTATTACAGCCAGGATTGCCCCAGGGTGAGTGCACACAGGCTCAGGGCCGTGACTTGGGAGGAGTGACACCAGAGGCGGCACATGGCTGGGAAACAGACTCTCGTGGAATTGTGCAGCCAAGTAACTAGACAGACAAACAGATGCAAAAAGAAGCCTTGGGGTAACAGAGGTGGAATTTGGTATTTGGAGTTATTACAGTATATTATCAAAAACAGTGTATTATGCTGTTTTCAACAAAAAATCAGGACACAAACAAACAAAGAGAAAAGTGTGACCCATACATAGGGGGAAAAAAACAGGCAACAGTAACTGTCAGATGTCAGACTTAGCAGAAGACTTCAAAGCAGCTATTATTAATGTGGTCAAAGAACTAATGCAAATGGTACACAAAGTAAAGGAGTGTAGAATGACAGTGTCCTATTAAATAGGCAATATAAATAAAGAGAGAAAGTTATTTTAAAAAGCACCGGATGGTAATTCTAGAGTTGAAAAGTAAAATTAATAATTGAAATGAAAAATATTCAACTTGGGTGCATTGGTAGTAGACTTGAGCTGGCAGAAGAAAGAATCAGAAAATTTGAAGGTACATTCACAGTGATTATGCAATCTGAAGAACACAGAAAAATGAATGAAGAAGAATGGGTAAAGCTTTAGAGAATAAGCAGCATGTGAATGATAGGAGTACTTGTATAAAGTATTTTGAGAAGAATGAAAATGAAGAACCAATACACCAAAACATATCTATGCATGGAGCTACTAAGACAATTTTATAGATTATATGATCACATATAAAAAAGAAGATCTCAAATGAGTAACCGAGTCTGTTTCATTCAAAACTGCGAGAAAGGAGCAAAATAAAAACAAACAGAAGGAAGGAATAAGAAAGATAAGAGCAAAAATATAATGAAATAGAAGATATAGAAAATTGATGAAATCAAAAGTTGGTTCTCTGAAATCATTGTAAAAATTTGACAAACCTTTAGCTTGAATGGCCATAAAAAAGAAAGATTCGTACTACTAAAATTAGTAATGAAAGAAGGACTTCAATAATAACCTTACTAAATTAAAAAGAATAATAAATGAGCACTATGAACTATATACAAATTAGATAATTTATATGAAATGAAAAAATTCCTAAAAAAGATATAAACTACAGAGGTTGACTCAAGAAATATTAGAAAATCTAAATTGACAAATTGAATTATTGTTTTAAAAATTTCCCAGCAAATTAAAGTCCAGGCTTTACTACACTTTACTTCATTTGTTAATTCTACTTAAACCTGTAATGAAAATTAACATAATTTTAACAAAATCATTATAAAGCATAAGAAGATGGAACATTTCCCAACTCATTCTATGAGGCCAGTGTCATCCTGATATGAAAAACCAGGCAAGCACATTCCAAGAAAAGACAGCTGCAGACCACTGTCTTTATGAATACAGACTCGAATAGCGTTGGTTATATACTAATAAACCAAACTGAGCCCCCAATTAAAGGGTTTATGCATCATAAACGTGTAAGATTTATCTGATGAATGCAAGCTGGGTTTAACATTTGAAAATCGAAGTAGTGTACCACATTGACAGAATAATAGACAGAACTGCATGATCATAGCACTATACACAGAAACAGCATATGACAGGAGTCAACAAATTTTCATGATAAAAACACTCAATAAATTAAGAATAAAAGTGAACATCCTCAGTTTAATAAAGGGCATCTATGAAAAACCTATAGCTAACATAACTTAATTGAGAAAAAGAGAATGTCTTCCCTTTAAGGCAGGAAGAAAACAAGGATGTAAGGTCTTGCCACTTCTGGTCAACTAGAATCTCCAGCAAGGGGAATTAAGGGGAAAAGAAAAGCAATGAAAGGGAGAGAGGCTACTACATCAATTTCCAAATGATATGACCTTGTGTATAGAAAATTATAATAAATCCACTAAAAACTGTTAGAACTAATGAATTCAGCAGGGTTTCAAGTTAGTAGATCAATATGCAAAAATCAATTGTATTTCTACGAACTACAATGAACAATCTGAAAATGAAATTAAGAAAGAAAACAACTACAACAGCAACAAAAGGAGTGTAAGACATGAAACTGAAAAAAACTTGTTAAAAGAAATTGAAAAGGACCTAAAATAATGTAACAACATCTCATTTTTATGGAATGTAAGACTTCATATTGTTACAATGGCAATACTTCCCAGATTGACCAGAAGTTTCCATGCAATCTAGTGAAATCCAGCTCGATTATGTATATAATTTTTTTGTAGAAATTGATAAGCTGATCTGAAATTTTATATGAAATGCAAGGGACCCAGAATACCCAAAATAATCTTGAAAAAGAAGCACAAACCTAGAGGCCTCTTGATTTCATAACTTATAATAAAAATACAATAATCAAGATGGTGTGGTAATGGCATAACAATAGACATACAGATGAATGGAACAGAGTTGGCTGTCCGCAAATAAACAGTTACACTTATGGTCAATCTATTTTCAGTTGTGAAAAGGCATTTTAATGGGGAGAGAAGCATCTTGTTAAGAAACAGTGCTGGAACACATGCAAAGCGATGAAGTTTGACCCTATCACACAGCACACAAAAATTAACTCAAAGTGGATCATAGACCTAACTATAAGGCCTAAAACTATATATATCTTAGTAGAAAATATAGGGAAAAGTCTTCATGATTGGGAGTTATATGAAGCCTTCTGAGATACAGCAAAGAAGCTCAAGCAGCAAAAGTAAAAATAGATAAATTGGACTTAATCAAAATGAAAATCTTGTGTTTCTCAAAAGATACCATTAAGAAAATCAAAAGACAACCTACAATATTGAAAATAACATTGGAAAATCATTTATCTGATAATGTACTTGTATATAGAATATATAAGCAACTCTTACAAATCAATAATAAGAAGACAATAGTCCAATTAAAATGGACAGAGTCTGAATAGACTCTGCTGAAGCAGGTAACAAATGGACAATAAACACATGAAAAATGATCACCATCCTTTTTCTGTTGGCCAATTGCAAATCAAAACGACACTTAGATGCCACGTCACACCGACTGGTATGGCTGTAACCAAAATGAAAGGTAGTAACAAGTGCTGATGAGCACACGGAAAATCGGAGCCCTCATGAGGAAAATGATGGGTCCTCGTTGCTGGTGGGATTGTAAAACGGTGCAGCCCTCTGTGAACCAGTCTGGCACTTCCTCAAAATGTCCAACTGTTACCACGCAACCTAGGAATTCTGCTCCTGGGGATATACCCAAGAGAGATAAAAACATATATCCACAGAAAAACTTGTACACAGATGTTTATAGCAGCATTGTTCATAATAGCCAAAGGGTGCAAAAAACCCAAGTATCCATCAACCAACAAAGGAATAAACAAAATGTGGTGCATCCTATAATGGAAGAGTATTTGACAGTAAAAAAGAAGAAAGTGATGAGATATGCTACATAACACCAATGCACTTTAAAAACAATAGGCTAAAGGAAATAATCCAGTTACAAAAGAGCACATATTCTGTGGTTCCATTTATATGTAATCGTGAGAACAGGCAAATCCGTAGAGTCAGGAAGACTAGTGGATGCCAGCATCTGCGGGAGGGAAGAACGGGACACGACTGCTCGTGGGCACTATGTTTCTTTTGGCGTGACGAAATGTTCTAAAATTAGACAGTGGTGATGTCTGCAGAGCTCTATAAATATTATAAAACAATGAATTGTAGCATTTAAATTGCTGAATACTATGGTATGTGAATTCTATCTCATTAAAGCTGTTAAAAAATAATGTCTTAAAGAATGCTTTCATCTTTTCTCTCCCTGAGCTCCCATCATACTGCACTGTTCCCATGCCTCCCCTACAACACGCCAGCCAGTGCGTGAGCAGGACTCACACGTGTCTGAAACCAACACATATATGGCCTGTATTCTTGGAGCTACATAATGTAGGTTTCCGTATGGAAAGATAATTTTTGAATTACATTATTGTAATCGCTTTCAGACTAGGAATGTAAGACAATAAGGAATTTCCAGAAACAGACTAGATTGGGGTGTGTGGATGGAAGAGGTAAGAGCTGCAGAGGAGTGAGGACTATGGTGACTCGATTTCAGCAGGGCAGACACCACACACCGCCTTTTCATAATTTTACATATTGGGAGTTAATCTCACATATTAGGACTTGATGTATTTTTTTAATTTGGGAGAGGTTTTCTATTTTGAAAACTATTCTTTTATTATATAGGATTTTCTACGTAGATTTGCACAACAACTGATTTAAACTTTAAGATTACTTGGGTAAGAATCTTGAGCACACACAGAGAGCCTCAGAAACAAACTGCCACGTATCTGCATTGATAAATGGGTAGTGTTGGAATGAACTGCAGTTGCCTGTCGTGGTAGTGCTCACCATCAGCAGAAAGGTGGGATTCTAAGTAGTGTGCTCCGCTGACTAAAACACAGACCATCCCTGTGGGGGCAAAAGTGGGTTCATTTAGTAATGGACCTCTTGTGATCAATTAGATTTTATGTATTGCTTTGAACATTAATTTACAGACATGATTCAAGATATAATACTAAAACTTTATTCTTTATAAATAAAATGCTCACAGAGATACTACAATCAGCTTTCCTTAAAAGCAACCAGTGGTATTTATATTATGATTTTGCATTCACTCACTTTCTTGGCTAGACCTTAAATACATACAAACATTGGAAAGTTGAAAGTAGAGTATTATTTTTGCAGAAATGTATTATCCATGTCTAACATTTGCATGTCCTGAAAATCTTCCTTCATGAAGAAAACACTAATTATTATATGCATACTTATATATATATATACATATGAATTTAAAATTATTATGTCTTTAAGAAGATCAAGGAGAGCCATACATGAGGGTCTTTTCACCCTAAAGGTAAAAATAAGACTTTTCCCTGGGCTTTGTGTTGTGGATAGAGTGGTGTTGATTATTGAATGGATGGAACACTAGATGAACTATCATATTCCTTCTGAGAACACATTTGAATTCTTACATATGCAAATGTCAGCAAACTTCTCTTCCTGTTTCTACTTTCTACCTAGTAACATATAAGATTCTAGTCTGTTAGTGCATCCATTATACAGTCTATAATGTATTAAATTTTACTACATTCCTCTTTCGGTGGTTTGAAATTTTTATGAATGCATATGTATATGTATAAGTATACAAATATACATATATAAGTTAATTTCTATAGTATAATATGCTTTGCTTTAGCATAAATGAAACATGAAAAAACAAACTCTTCTTTCCCACTGTCTAAATGATACTGAGTAGAATCCTCAAGATCATTATTCTTACCAAGGAACATTAGAAAGAGCTGTGCACTGAATTGGGATGACCCAATGGAATGTTCTTTCATAGCTGAAAGAACTGTTCAAGCTATGTGATACAATCCCTCACTTTGGAATTCTGCTGCACATGTTTTTCTCACAACCCAAGGAACATCTTGATGTAATGGGATGAAAATGACAACATTTTATGGTAGGAAAGTAAGGAACATAAGACATTGAATGGGCTGGAGGGCATCCCAAAGATAGGGTATTAGAGATAATAATGGCTACTTTTTCATTCCATTTAGAATCATTCCAGATCTTAAAATGTAGTAAAGGATACTTTATGTCCTTGACACTCTCATGGGTCTTACAATTAATAGAATGTACATGCTAGAAAAAAATGTAGTAATTGCCTTATCAAATCACTTCATAATTTAAATAAGAATATTGAGGTCCAATGGTAAGATGATTCGACCTTTATTTTTGTTTTAAGATGGGAGAGTCCAGATATTGAGCAAGACTAATTGAAATGAAAATATTATTCACATGAAATAAGAGAAGAGGAAATAATCAATTGGCAGAGGTTTCAAAAATTCTGGAGTGAGTAAGATCCCAACTCTGATGGAGTCAACTTCAAGATGGGCAAAGCCACTCAATATGGTGTGAAACAGAATATCCAGGAAAAGAAAGAATGGATGCAGCTACAGGGATTTTGTGGGGTTTGGGATAAATGTTGATGATCTTATTTTTAAATGGCTTTTTAAAAAAGAAAACTTGGAAACAAGGTTATCTGGTGAAAATAAATTGGATGGTCACAGGGTTATAAGTTTGAGAAGAGTGGAGAAATTGGTCTCCACTCTTACCTGCTGAGGAGGACTGGGGAGAGTATTGACACAGAAGGCCTGGTGGGCAGAGCTGAGAACCTCGTTGAGTTTGGAAACTGATGCGTGCAGTTGTTTGATTGTTTTGCAATAGGTCGGGAAGTTCAGAATTTTGCAGAAGCTGGCATAGAAATCAGATTTATTCAGCTAAGGTTCCCCACACAAAGTACCCAGTTAGTGTAAAAGAAGAATACTGTAGCCAAAATGTTTGGGATATTGACAAAGTAGATATCAAAACCTATACTCATCTCTAGAAGAGAAAACACCCTCTCCTGACTCTCACGGCTCAGGCACTGCTCCCTGCTTTCCCAATACATCCCCATTTTTCTCTGCTACTTAAATACCATTTATTCAGGTTTTAATTAGTTGATGATCAAGATACTCATACCCTAAGGATTTCATTTTTTAGGCCTAAATGTCCGCATCATTAAACACAAGAATTGGCCATGATATAATGAATCTATAACTTCATGCTGATAGCCAAGGAGAAGAAGGAAAATATGTCAACTCTAAATTTTGAGGAAAAAGAAAAAGACTTTAGAAATCAAGAGTTACTGAAAACTAGAGAATATACGTTATTCAATTTAATGTTTAAAATAACTATTTTGGTTTGCCTTGTTTTTGTCATTTTAGGAAACTTCCTTCATTCTTCCATTTCCCCAAATTTATACATAAGACTAAATAAAATAGCCGTATGTAGTTGATATTCTATGACAGCTGCTTTACTTGTTCTAGGGTAATGTGACTTTTCTAAGGGACTGGACTAGGCAAGTGCCAAATTATCGACAGTATTAAAAATCTTGGAAATAAGGATTGTACTGCTCATCCTTGGATAAGTGTATCAAGGTGAGAAGTTAAAGCAGGAGCAATATATTTTTATTTTTCCTCCACAATGTTTGCTGAAACAGTCTTTAAATAAAGAGCACTTCCTTCTCCGTGTAATTGTGTTCTCCTTTTCCTTCAGTTCTAACTTTATCTAAGAGCCTCATAATGCATTTTGGAGAGAATTATTTTGTCACTGTATAGCTTGGAAATAAGGACAAGTTTAAAATATAGAATATACTTTCTAAAGGTTCTTCTTAAAATGCTAAACATTAAAAAAAGAATTTTATTTGAAGAAATGACCGAATGATGATCAAAATGCTTATTAAAAGTATCTAGATTATCTGGCCATTATCTAGATTGGCTGCCAATGCAGTACTTAGTACTATCAGAGGGTTATTGTGCTAATAACTATAATTGCACAGCCCTTGAGTTTTTAATATCTGTGACCTTCATATTAGCAAGGACCTATGAGAGTTTCCTGCTTTCTGACCTGCATTTGAAGATAGAAGCCCATATTGTATACTTTTTAGATTGTGGCAATCCTGGAATAATTGTATTTAATGTACTTATTTTATCCTATGTGGGTGCCGTGAGTGACACCTCTACAATATAATTAGCTTTTATAATGGCAGCCTTCTGTGAGCTACTTATGTAGTTTGTCCTTTGAGAATATAAAATTTATGTTGGATCTACCTGAACTGGGCAACTATGTGAATCCATGAAGCTACATTCTGTCTAAACTAATGCTGTGGAATGAGAATTTTACACACTTTATTTAATTTTGTGTGTGTGTGTGTGTGTGTGTCACGGCTCTATCTAAAGCCACACCACCCGCCGCTGTGCTGCACCTCACCCCTCTGGCCTGCTCAGGGACATCACTCCCCAGAAGTTCTTCCCTTTTCTGGGATATCCTCTATCCTTATGCCTTAATGGATTATCCTCACAAGTATAAAAACATATTGTTATTTTTTTTCATCAAAAAAAGCTGAAAATGTATGGTCTGTAACTACCGCCTATTTCTCTGTCCTCTTAATGGAGTTATCTGCTTCCTGTCCCGTCCCTTCCCCTCTGCCATTTCACTGTGAGTCCCTTCAACCGTGTTTCTCCCTCATTCCATCACTGAAACTTCTCACGGTCACCACTGAGCTTTATGCTGACAAAACAACAACCATTCTTAGTATTCACCTTAGTGAGAGTTAATGAGTTAATGATTAGCATATTAGTGAAGGTTGATCACATCTTTATTCTAGAAATATTTTATAACTTGACTTCCAGAAAAAAAAATTTGTCCTGGTTTTCCTCCAGTCTTACTAGTGACTCTCTTAAATTTTTTTTGGCAGGGGGGCCGGGGTGGGTGGGTGATGGCATTGTTTTATTCTTAGCACCCTGATCTTGAGATCATGTAGTATCCTAGGGCTTAATCCTCAGAGATCCATTATTTCATCTAGTTTCTGCTTTGAAACACTATGGTTATTCTAAAATTTTTATAGTCGATATAGACTCCTCACTTGAAGTCCAGGGTCATGTACAGTCATGTCCTGCTTAGCATCAGGGATAGGTTCTGAGAAATGAGTTGTCAGGTGATTTTGTCGTGAGAACATCAGACAGTGCACTTACACAAACCTGAATGGTATAGTCTGTTGCATACCTAGGCTATATGATCTGCTACTCAACTTAATAATGTAGGCAACTGTAACATAATAGTAAGAGTTTGTGTATTTAAACATATCTAAACGTAGAAAAGGTACAGTAAAAATACAGTGTAAAAGATAAAAAATGGTACACTTGCATAGAGCATTTACCTTGAGTGGAGCTTGCAAGACTGGAAGTTGCTCCCGGTGAGTCGGTGGGTGAGTGGTGAGTGAGTGTGAAGGCCTTGGACATTACTGTACATGACGTTAGACATTATAAACACCGGACACTTAGGATACACTAAATTTATAAAAATATTTTTCTTTCTTCAATAATAAAAACTTTAACTTACTGAAACTTTTTTACTTTATAAACTTTTAAATTGTTTTCTAACTTTCTGACTCTACTAAAGAGTAGAGTTGAAGCTAAATAACACTTAGCTTAAAACACAGACACATGGTACAGCTGTACAAAAATATTTTTTTTTATATCCTGAATATAAGCTTTATATTTTTAATTGTTCACTATTTAAATATTTCTATTAAAAGTGAAGATACAAGCACACACATTAGTGTGGGCTTACACAAAATCAGGATTATCAACATCACTGTCTTTCACCTCCACATCTTGTCCCACTAGAAGGTCTTCAGGGACAGTAACGCACGAAGAGCTGTTATCTCGTATGACAACAATGCCTTCTTCTGGATACCTCCTGAAGGAGCTGCTTGAGGCTGTTTTGCAGTTTATTTTATACACATATATATAAATGTATATATAGAATGCACTCTCAAAAAATGATAAAAATTACAGTATAATAAATATGTAAACCTGTACGATGATCACTCATTATCATGTATTATGTGCTGTACCTGATCGTATGTGCTCGACTTTTGTATGACTGGCAGCGCAGGAGGCGTGTTTACACTGGCATCAACACAAACGCTTGTGCTACAATCTTAGAAGACTGCGCTGTGTGTGTGTCTATCATTGAACAAAACATTGTCATGTGGTGCATGGCTATGCATGCAGCTCAAAACAGTTCCCTGGATGTCCAAAAGAATATTAAAATCAATGTGCCCAAGTCTAATTCTTGACTTTTCCTCTCAGACCTTTTCTTTTGCGTTTTCCTTTACTTGTGCCCGTTTTTACAGTTGCTGAAGTCAAAAATCTTTCTTCTTTCTCTTTTCCTTTACATGTGCTCAATTAAGAAAGTAGCTCATTTCCTGTAGTAAGTCAGAACCCAACCTTTCCTCACTCCCTCTCTGTTTAAACTCATCCAGGGCCACACAATGGTCTGCCTGGATCGCTACTATAGGCTTCTAGCTGGAGGCAGAGTGCTTTCTTGTCCCTGTCATTGCCCGCCCTCCTCCAACCTACTCTTAACACAAAAGCCAAAGTGATCGTGTTAAAGTGAATTCCAGTCTGATTAATAGCCCCCAGTGACTTTCCATCTCACTCTCCTGAAAGCTGCAGTTGTCTCAATCGCCTGTGATGAGTCTGACCACTCATAGAGTCTGAACGTTCCCTAGAGCCTCCAGGGCCTCTACACAGGGCTTTGCGCTTGCTGTCGCCTTGGCCGGGGCCCTCTCCTCGCTGTCTGCCTGGTTCTTCCGCTTCCTCTGGCTCCACTGTCCCCTCACAGCCGGGCCTGCCCAGGTGCCTCTGCCAATATGATGCTTGAGGCTCCCCGAGTCGGTGCTTCCTGTTCCCATTTTCTGCTGGATCTTCCTCCGTGGTGTTTGCTGCTAACTGGTGTACTAACTACTCTAAATATTTTGCTTAATTTTATTTGCAATAAGATTCAAAATTATTTTGGATCTTGCGTGCTTCCCCCAATAGCACCCAAGATCCAAAATAACTAGGATGAATTTTTTTCCTTATTTTGTTTCCAGCTGTATCCCCTGGGACTCGATCAGTTCCTGGCTTAATAATATTGTTGAATAGTATAACTGTAGCTGTTATTAACTTCTAATCATTCCTCATACCAGAGTAGTAATACCATAGTTTGGTAAAGCCAAGAGAAAGTCTGTTCACTCATCTGACATTTTTTTCATTTAGTGCTGACCATAACAGCTAGCACTGTGCCAAGCTAGTCCAGATGTCGTCTTTTCATATTTCAGTTCCATGATCTGCTTCTGTTTTTTCCTCCTGTTGCTATGTTGAAATGATTGATTGCTTATATCTGGGCTTTTAATATCCATAGCAAAGAGTTTTCCCTTTTTTTTTCTTGCTGACATTATTCCAGTTCAAATTTAAGCACAAGTGTCATCAACCATATTTCTAAAAATCTGTCAATCTCTACTCCTCCATGTTTCCAAATCACAGAAAGCTGAAGAGCCCTTGTGCACCCTGCAAGCGCCTGCTCCCCCCGTGTTCTGGAAGGGGCTTCCGTTTTCTCACATCGGCTTTAGTTCTGGGGCGTGTCTATCTCGCTCTGTGCGCCTCTCGCGGCTGCCCCACGCAGCGCGCGGTGTCTGGAGTTTTACGGTTTTGTAGGAAGAAACAAATGGGTGCGAGCCTGCCCTGGCAGGGCCAGCTCACGGGCGACACCGCAGGCTCCGTGCTGCTGTTCGTCAGCGACGCCCAACACTCTCCTTGGACCCACAATCCAAGCTTTTATGCTTTTCTGCCCCCAAATGTCACGTAAACGTATGAGGAAATGCATTTGTGCTTTACAAATACATCAGAAATAACTGCTTCCTGCTATTTATTTAATGTATTTCTTTCCATTCTGGTTAGTCTCCTACAGCTTTGGACAAGAGGTTATCCTTTGTGTCAGTGGCAGAAAAATTTGTTTATTTTAGGAGACTGAGTGAATCTATTTCACCACGTCTGAACTTTTGGCCCTGGAAGGCATCAGAGCATAGTCACAGCCAAGAGATGCAATTGTCAAAGCTTTTCTTTTGCCCTCTATTTTCTTTCCAGAAAAGTTATTGCAAAGATAAACAAAGCAGGATACCAGTTAAAGTGGTAAGGACAGACTTTAATCAATTCCATACCATTGCAATAGGGAAAAGTGTTCAGCATGAACTGATTTGTGCACAGGTGACTGGGCGTTTTAAAGGGAGAATGAGGGGGCAGGGAGGGGTGAGTTGGGGAAGTGAGAAATTACAGGAAGTGGGAAGGGGGTTCGGCCCCTGTGAAACCCGTCTGGGTTTGCTGACTGGTGCTCACTGAAGCTGGGCTCCCACCCTCCCACAGAGGCTGGGCACAGGGCCCCTCTTCGCCTTCAGGCGTTCGCTGGAAGGAGCAGCAGGTTCTCTGGGCAGCCGTGCGCCTCCCGGGCAGGCACAGAAGGGGCCAGGGTCGGCCTGGGGACGAGTGCTTGAGCTGTCAGAAACTAGGTGAGCGTTTGGCCAAGCTTGAGGCCTGCTCGAGATGAGGGCCCAGGGGAGCCTCGCGGGAGTTTGGTGAAGGAGAGGATCCTTGTCATTTATCATCTAACGTGACTGAAACCTCTGGCTCACCAGTGCTACGGAGGCACCAACAACTCTCAGTGTTTCGTGGATTTTAAACAACTCCTCTGCTCACACACGGCCTCCTATCACATGCACCACACTGAATGTAATAGGCTAGATCATCGTAAAATTAAAGCTTTAGATTCTCTCGCTGTTCTAAACTTCTGTGATTCAATCAGTATTTGTTGAAATGCTCCAAAAACTTCCCTCTCTGTGCCAGGAGGTAGCACACTGCTAGAGCACACCGAGTCCTACTCCCAGGAACCCCGCGGCTTGCTCAAGGTCAAACAGCTAGTTTGCAACAAAGCACATGGTTTATAGAGTAATTTCATAGGTATCAGTTTATTTGATTTATACAAACTCCTTGGGAAGAAGGCAGGGAAGTGAACTATGTTTTGTAGATAAGAACACTCAGCTCAGACAAAGTAAGTGCTTGCCAGGGGCAACACAAGCAGTGAAGCCGGGGTCTGGCTGGGAAGGGAGGCTGGGGGCTCCTAGACCAAGGCTGTTTCCAAGCCGCACCTGGTAACCTTGTCAAGCTTGTCATGTGTTTGACAACCCCAGCACTAGACATATCATATTTAAAAGCCCTATTACAGAATGGTTTCTCTGGAAACTCCGAGGAAACAAGGGGACAAATTAAAGTGATGCAAATAAGTTGTTGAAGAAAAGTGACTTATCACAAAATACATATATTTTTAAAGGCCCAACTTCAAATACTTCCTCCCTCTTCTAGATACAGGACCACGTGGCAGTTCTGTTTCCCATCAGGATAATCTACTGTATTTTTTCCTTTTCTTTTTTCCCTATATTGTGTTTTCTCCCCAGCTACATTGTGATCTTGAAGATAAGGGTGATTTCTCTTATGCGTACAAGTTACTAACAGGTTTCCTGCTTGGTGTATAGTACAACTAAAACTTATACTTTGAATAGTTAAAGAAATAAAA
This sequence comes from Lemur catta, assembly GCF_020740605.2. Classification (NCBI taxonomy): domain Eukaryota; kingdom Metazoa; phylum Chordata; class Mammalia; order Primates; family Lemuridae; genus Lemur; species Lemur catta. The sequence goes on along the minus strand of NC_059136.1, from coordinate 99,662,512 downwards.
AGAAAAAAACCCTGAAAAAGTTAATAGGGACTATTTCTCTGTGAGGTGGTTGAAGTATTTTCAATAATAAGCATGAAACATTTTATAATATGAACAGTCATTTAAGTTCAACAGTAAAAAATTATAAATAAAATTTTGATATCTTAGCACAGTTTTTCCCTTTGTTTTGGAAAGAAATATAAAAGTATAGTGGGACGGTTTCTTGGTTTTTCTGTTTCTTTGCTGTGAGCCTTGTCCAGGTTTAAATTCCTGAGGTTGTTCAGGAGATTACATACAAAACCTCCTCCAAATTCAGTAGACAAGAGCATTGTTTGTGTAATAACAAAATAAGTTACCCTGTGACTCAGCAATTCCACTACTGTGGATAAACCCAAGAGAAATTAAAACATACACTCACACGAAAACTTGTGCAAATAATGTTTGTAACACCGTGGTTTAAAATAGCCAAAAGGTGAGAACAAACCAGCATCTATCAACAGACAAAGGGATGAACAAGCTGTGGTATATTGGCACCGTGGAGTAGGATACAGCCATGAGAAGGGATTAAGGACTGACACAGGCCACAAAACCGGCAGACCCTACTTACTGATGCTGCGCTAGGTGAAAGGGGCAAGTCACAGAGGCCATGAGTTATGTGATTCCACTTACACGGAGCAGTCTGTAGAGGCAGAATGTAGACCAGTGGTGGTGAGGGACTAGCAGGATGGGAGAGTAGAGCGATCTTTATCGGGTACAAGGTTTTTGTTTGAGTGATGAAAATATTCTGGAATTAGATTGTGGTGATTGTTGTAAAGTCTATGAATACACTAAAAACTATTGAGTTGTACACTTTTAAAATATGAATTTAATGATATATGAATTATCTCAGTAGAGTTGTTATAATAAAATGTAATAGCATTTTATATTTGCTGAAAATAAAGGACAAGAAAATTATTTTTTCTTATTATATAAAATATAACATATTAAGTATCCATGCTTTTTTTCCTCAAACAATTGCAGTGGTCCTATGTGAAAAACAGATGCTTTAGTAAAATCTTCATGGAAACTACCAAAGATTGTCATTTTTTATTAAGTTCTTGAAGTAAAACATTCTATGTTATTTAATTTAAAGATACATTTAAATTTAAGAATAAAAATGCATTTCAAATGTTCATGTAATTATAGAAAGATTTTTTTTCTTACTTTAATTGAAAAGCAAGATTATACTGTGAAATTTACTTTTTCCCTGAAGAATTTCTTAGAAGAAAACTCTATTTAGAAGATAGATATTTTTCTGTTGGAATTACTTTTTTTTTTCCTGCAAGAGGATCTGTCCTTTTATATATTAAAACATTGTGTTAATGACTCCAGGGGGAATAAACCTGATTTGTCATCTTCTTTCTGGAAAATGCCCAAATGAAAATTGCTTGCTCACTTGGCATTACCAGCTAGAATTAAGTAATGCTTGCAGGTGTCTCCGTCCTGTTCTCTGGAGTCTGGTCTTGATCCAGAACAACGGAGGGGAGGCAGATTGCATTGTGGTTGATCCAGGGTTATTGTTCTAGTTAAAAGACTTTGCCAAAGATCCAAAATTGTGTTAGGACTTTTAGTTTAATCTTCGAGGCTTGAAAAAGGGTACACATTATGGTAGTGGTGAGCAGCACATAGATTTAGATTAAAACCATGTAAAGCCCACGTAATCATGGGGCTGCTCTCCTGTGACCTTGAGCCTGAATTTGCAGTCTTCAGTTAGAGTGATATGAACCTACTGTTAATGATTCTGTAAGGATCAATATGATAACGTGCATAAAGCTTTAGCATAACTACCTCAAGTAATTGTAATAATGAAAATACAACCACTTAGTTTCTATCCTGTCTTCTGCCCTATGGATTTTTATTCTACGTTAGGCCAACTCACTTCACAGAAATTAGGGATCACTAATTTCCAAAAGATGTTTATTCTGGAATTCCTAGCAAATTTGGGAAACATGGTCACTTTAAACTTTCATAACAAAAACTGGAGGCTTGCCAAATTCAGGAGGGGAAAGGGGACAAAGGTACATCACAGTTGTGGGGAATTAAGTTTCTTTCAGGATTAGGCGACTTGCATGTACTGTAACTGCAATGGATGTTGTACTTGCCCACCCAATACCTCATTCCCTTCTCTTGTTAACTCCCCACACCTCCCTCCCAATTTACTTTGGTAAAGGTGGTTTCATCTTCCCTGCAGAAAAGGGCAAATTGCTCAGACTTAACATCCCATTCCAATATTTGCTCTTACAGTGTTTGGCATAGGACCCAATGTGTTCCAATTATTTCTATGCAGAGATTTCTGGGGCCCTTGGAGAAATAAACTTCCTTAGTGTCCTCAGATAACTTCCAGAAGAAATCCTCTATCCTTCAAAGTAGAAACAGCAGCAAGTAGCCCTAACGCCACTTAGAACTAAAAAGGGAACCACCATTAGAATGAAGCTGGCATCATATGAAGCTAAGCAGAGGGAATGGATGCAATCACAGTCTTTATGACAGTTTTGCACTGCTGGCTTGAACAGTACTTGAACTTCCCTGCCCATTGACTTCCCATTAATTAAGCCAATAAATCTCCTGCATTGCATGAGACAGATTGAATTATATTTTCATTATTTGTTGTGTTTCTAGCAAAAGAAAATATACTGAAATACCAGATAGAGTCATGTATATTTTTTGTATCATTTCTGATACTAATGCTTAGAAAGACATAGTCTAGCAAAGGTATAAAATCTTTTTCTTGATACTGCTAATGATAATGATTAAAACATGCATTAAGACAAAAAAGAAAAATTTAAATTCTAAGCTGGGAAACAACAATAATATAGAGCACAGTGTATATATTATCCTGAGTGTCATACAAATAAAAGTAAAATATTTTATTTTGTAAAATGCAGCAATTTCTTCTAAGATAACAAAAATGGACAATATTTAGAGAGGGATTATATATTTTTGAGTGCAAACTTGTCACACAATTGAATGTATGCATCCTAAAGAAATCTAAATATTTCCTATGTTTCTCATCTTGTGAAAAAGAAGAGTAGAGATTATTTTGATACAATGACATAGTCCACAAGTATTGCTGCAAAAATGAAAAGTGTGGTTTAGTTGTATATTTCAGCACAACACATATTTGTTGAATAAAATTCAAATGGATTTTTATTCCAAATAAACTCAAAATGTGCAATAAGGATTAAATATGTAAAAACAGATGCTTTAGAAAAATCTTCATGGAAACTAGCAAAAATTACCATTTTTTATTAGGATTTTGAACTATTAATAAAACATTCTTCTTTAGCTTAAAAGGTAACTTTAAAGTCTGGAATAAAAGAATGCATTTCAAATGTTGCTTTGAATGTTGATGTATACTATATGCATATAAAGACATAATTATATTTATCTTATTACCTTATTTTTGAAGTAGAATGAAAATGTTGATTTATATGTACAGATCCTCTGTTTAGGCATTCATTACATGATGAACATTTGAAATTCAGACATAAGACTCCACATGATGGAATTAATTGGATTGTTGATGTGAATGTTGATATTTTATTACTGTTTCTTGGGTCCCTGAGGCTACACTCACTGTCTTGTCAGTACTTTTTTCTCTGCTGTTCAGACCGACTTCTGTGGACCTGTCCGCCAGCTCTCTGTCCTCTGTCATCACTACACTAAAACTGAGCCCATCTGGGTCATTGTATTTATTTCCATTATTTTGCTTTTTATTTCCATAACATATTTTTTGTAACTTTTGTTTAATTGTTGACATTTTCTATTTTTTCATTTGTTTCAAGAGTATTTGAAATTGCTTGTTGAAACATTTTTTTTGATGATTGCTTTAAAATTCTTATCATAAAGTTGCAATACGTGATTTGCCTAATTGTTGGTGTTGGAAGAATGTCTTTTACCTTTCAAGTTGTGATCTTCCTGCTTCTCAGTATAACACACTATTTTTTATTGCATCCTGTCTTTTCGCTTATTATGTTATGAGAGGCTGGGCACGATTTAAGATTTGCTTTAAGCAGGCCTTCACCTGTTTAGTGTGGCACACAGCCCCGGCCCGGTTTTATGGACTGGTTGTCTGGCTCTCTTAGGTCTATTTTTTGAGCCTGTGTGGTGCTCTTCAGTCTGAATGGTTTATCTGATGCCAAAGGGGCATCCACTGGTCCCTGCCGGTGCTGCTGGAGGGGGCAGAAGCAGCCACCCCAGCCAGCTCGTGGTGCACTAATCCTAGAAAGGACGCCCTTTCCAGGCAGTGCCCGTGCGGGGACGGCCCTGGGAGGAGGCAGGGTGGTGAGGAGCAGCTCTCAGGAGCCTCTCGCTGGGGCGGGGTCGCTCGTGTGGGTGCGTCCCCACGCTGTGATGTCCCTGGGTGGAGGAAGGCGTCTCAGGCAGGCCCTGGGGGACTAAGTGGCTTTCCAGGCTGGGCATTTTTCATCTCACTTGGCCTTGCTGGTGTCCCTGGTCAGTGGCGTCTCTGGCGGGGGCGGTGTTCCAGCCGGGCAAGGAGGACACCACCAGTGGTCACTGAATGTCGCAGGGCTTCTGATTAGTTCCCTGTACCGGCTGTTCCCAGCTTTCCCGGTGCGGGGGGGACTCCGGTGCCATCCGGAGACGTCGTGAGCCTGGCTGGTCGCCGTCTGCCGCGCTGCGGTCGGAAATGTCCAGCCTGGGCATCTTTCCTCCGTCGTGGGGAGACACGGCAGCCCCTTCTGTGCCGCTTCTCCAGTCCGGGTCCCGACCGGCTTCCTCCCCCTTCTGCCTCCCGGAGCTCCTCTGCCACCAGCGCTGAGTCTTGCTCGCGTCCCCAGCTGCGCGGCCGGGCGGGGCGGCCTCCCCGCGAGTCCCCGCTCCTTCCCGGGGGGAAAGTCAGTCAGCAAGGCCTGGGGTTCAGCGTACTGAGAGTTGACTAGACAAAATTTAAAAGGTGAGGCAAGTGGAAGCCACAGAAGCAGATGGCCCGGCAGGCGGTGGGGCGGAGTGACGCGGGTTCGGGGTGTCGGGGAGGAGAAGGGCCACAGCGAGCTGGAGAGGCAGGGAGGCTCTACCGAGGGCGTCCCAGCTGCCCTGGGAAGAAATTTAGAGGAACAGAGGGGAGTTTCAAAGATTGTACAGAAAAAATGTATTTCAATGTAGAAAGGGCTGCTTAGTGGTTAAGAGTAGGAGCTCTAGCGGGTACATTTCTGGAGTGTGATATTCACTCCTCTCCCGGTGGCTGACCCCCAAAGGTAGCCAGACTCTCTCTGCTGCAGTGTCCTTGTACGAAACTTAGCCAGCCCCAATGCTGCCTGAAAAGGTACTTAAGGATTAAATGAGTTGATATGTGCGCAGTTTTAGTGTGTCTGGGTAAGTACCCGACAGTTGTTATCTTCAATTATTAGTCATACCCTGTGGGAGCTATTGCTTTTCTTAGCAATCAGGTCTAGTTTTCTTATTATATAAGGTTTATCATTTTGAGGTTTTTTTTTTTTTAATGATCTGGGATGTGGTAGGTGGGCTTATAGATGGATGGATAGATGGACAAGCGGGTGGATGGATGGATTATGGATGGATGGATGGACAGCTGGGTGGATGGAGAAACAAAGAAAAATTCCATCATTCTTATAGTGGATAATGCCAGAGAATGCTAGCTGATTTAATTCTGCCTACAGCTTGTCTCAGTAAATCAAATTATGTGTCCACCACCTGTTTTGTTATATTGCTGATTTGTTAGAACAAGTAAATTAGATTCCTCATAAGATTTTAAAATGATTGTGCTAAGATTTATATAGATGCATTACTTAAATGTATGCTATATGTAGCTCCTGTTGTTAATTAGATGCTTTTCCATAGTCACAAAATTAAATCAATGTATTAAAAAGGCACTATGGCATTTTTTCACTTGTAAGTTGTTATCTTGAGTAATTTCCAAATAATTTTAATTTTCATTCTTCAACCCCATTTGCCTGTTTTAGGGAATCAGTTTCCCAGTCAGCATATCAATTAATTAATTATTTGATATAATTAATTTTTTTTATCACATCTTGGGTTTCCCATACCTGTTTGTTAAGGATGTTGTGTGTGACTGTTTGAGAAGTTGCAAAGCTACCAGATTGTCATTTCTGGACTCTTCTGCACACTGATTTCATATGACTTGCATGCTTGTTGACTGGGGACTGATTTTTATAGAGCTAGTTGAGCCCACTTAAAATGTATAATTTAATTTTAGTTGACATGCTTTTGTCAATTTTAAATTAAATATTGAGAATTTGTGGAGATGAATGTTCTTATTGTACATGGTGTAGGAACTGTAATGTAAGTACTGCTCCATAGGAATTGCTTGAGTAGACTTGGACTACTTTTTCTCTGGGTCTAAAGAGCATGAAAATGTAATTTGGCATATGTTTGTTACTTTTCTCATAAATGTATCCGGAAGGAAGGAGGTCTATAATCTGAGCATTAGCCTGAACATTTTTGCCGGGAGGTTTGGTGGGGCCATTTTGTTTCATCATGTTCCTGGTCTGAGAACAAATTCTTGCCATGGCCATTGTTTTTGTATTTGTCTGGAATACATTACCTGAATTCATTTTTTGTTTGTTGTCAATATTCCAAAATCAACAAAAGGTTCATTTGTGCTATGATGAAGAAAAAAATATTGCAAACTATCAATCATCATTTACTCAAATAAGAATACGGGAAGTACTTAACTCTATCCTATTGCTTATTTCTTGACCCTCCTCTTTTGTCCCCATTTCCCTCAAGTCTTCTTGATTAAGTTTACTCTCTTAGTGAATTTGTTTTCAATCTATTGGTTTTAAAAGACAGTTACTAAAATGTATTAATATAAAATTAAAGATTTGGCACTTCCTGGTATTCTCTATACTAGTTTAGAATTATGTCTACTCAATACCAACATATGATAATAATTGTGTTCAATTATGCCACACACTATTCAAGGTGTATAACTTAGAATAACTCATTTAATCCCCACAGCGCCCTTGAGACCTTACCCTCATTTTACAGATTAGGAAACTGAAGCACAGAGAGTTTTAGGAACTTTCCTACAATAGAAAGTTAGTAAGGGATGCTCTTGATTAATTTGGTTAATTTTAAGAATCTGATGCAATTAATTCTTATAGTAACCATTGTTAATTTACTAATTTTACAGTGATAAGTAAACCAAGTTTCTAACTTTGTAAAACAAAATATGAATGTATCATTTGGTTACTAATGCGTATAGATAAACAAACATACATCCTAAAGAATCACTGGTATAGCTTTTTGTTTTCTAAAGAATGACAAATTTTTAAACCCGGGCTATGTCCCTTACTCTTTCCTGACACAGGAAGTGCCCATGATAAACATTAATGCAATTTCTTAAATTCTGAGAAATTCTCTTAAATGGTAATTTAAAAAAAAAAAATCCTTACCTAAAACTTCCCTGTAGAGACTTTTAGAACATTTCTTTGCTTAGGAAAACTCAACTCACATTTTAGTCACCATAGTTTCAAATAGACAGGGTATTGTCTTTTAGGCATGTAATAATTTGTGACATCTGGTTATAAGTTTTTTAGTGGAGAGGAAGAGGAAGAGGCCAGACGTGTATGAACTGAGTAACTATTTTTTTTTTTTTGAATGTGTCTTTTTTTTTTTTTTTTTTTTATTTCAGCTCATCATGGGGGTACATAAGTTTAGGTCATATACATTGTCCATGTCCCATCCATCCCCCCAAGTCAGAGTCCCAAGCGCGTCCGTTCTCATTCTCCAGACAGTGCGCCTGGCACTCATCACGTAGTCATACCTCCATCCCCTCCCCCCCCACCTCCCCGGGTCTGCACCTTAAAGCATGACCATTCCCCAGAGGGTGTGCAATGCAAGAACTGAGTAACTATTTAACTGCAATACCCAAGAGCACAGGCCTCTCTCAATCTCTTTTCCTTGGGTGGAGGAGGAGAGGAGGTTAACTAGTTGCTGTTGTTTCAAATTCCTTTGCTCACTTCAACAAAAGTAGAGTTCTATTACTTTCTTTATATATTATGTTTTCATATTGGCACACTGTTGCTCATTCATTTCAATAATAGTGAAATATTTTCCCTAAATTGAAAATATATATGCTACTTTGACTTGTTGAGTATCAATCAAATGGAAACTAATTTAAATGATTCCTGAAATATATCTGGTTTTTCCATTAAATGTGGGATTAGGCATATTCATGTGACTTCTTCATATGCCACTGCTTTGAAATGAAACAAGCTCTACAATAAATATTGTGGTTGATTGAATCAGTCTCCTCATCTTATTGACAGGTTATCTGGAGAACTAGAACATGACAAACATTATTTTGAATTCCATTTCTGACACTTAATAGCTTCTAATCTTAAACAAGTTAGGAAATCTTTCTTAATCTCAATTATTAAGTGAGATAAAAAATCCATATTAGAGTTTTGAAAGATAAAAATAATACTTAATATTTTTAAGACTTAGACATTTAGTACATGATTCTTATTTTTAGTCCAATGCAGGGATGCCACATGAACCCTTCCACATTTTAAAAAGCACATTTATTTCTAACTCTTTCCAAAGATGTGTGCCAACTAGAATTTGGGGGCTTTAATAAAGTTATTTAACATTAAATGGTATTTTTATACCTTTCAAGTATTCCTTTACAAGAAAAATGTTAAATTTATAGGCCATAATCCAGTGCTGCCAAGTTTTAATTTTTTCTGTATGATTCCAGGCCACTGTCCCAAGGCAGGGAAAGGTCTTTTGAGCCTTCCTTGGTCCTTCTATGTTTCTTTTGAAAACTATGGTATTATTTCAATTTTGTTCAGAGATTGCCAATCAATGTCAATGGGGAGGAATATATTTTGTGAAATTGTCTTTTTTTTTTTTCTCACACTGAAAAATGAAGTTTCCTGACTTACTGCTGTGTGCTGAGAATACAGCACTAAGCACAGGGAGCAGAGCCCTTGTGCAGACATTGTATGTGCCGATGGAGGTGGTGTGAACTTGAACATCAGCAAGTTTCAGTACTTCCTTTTCTGGGAAAAGGCCAGAGGGGGAAACACTTTATCATCCTCATTTTTTCATTTTTGGAAACATGTCATGGTCCACAAAACATTCCTCAAGGAGGTCTTTGGGAATAGTAGATTCAGGTTGTTACACATTTAAGAGCAACATTAAATACAATTGTAGCAAAAAGTTAAATCAAGTTGGCAAAAGAAGAGTTATTATTTCCACATACATATTAATTTCACTTTTAAAATGTGTTTTTATTTAAAAATTTTTACTGCTTAGACCACATGTGAGAACACTGGCTCTTTCAGGCGGATGCTGCCTGTAACTTCTTTCCTGTTTTCCCATTTTCATGCAAGTAACAGCATGAGGGTGTTTACTGCGTGTGCTTTAATTGCTTGCGGGAGTTGAGGGTGGATTGTTGTTTGTTCTAGATGGAAAAATGGTTCTGCTGCAACATAATAAATATCATCATTACCCTGTGGGACTGAAAATTGGGTGAACCAGGAAAACCCCGGGAAGTACAGGATCTTCATAATTACATTTGTACAAACTTTATAATTTCAGAGATCATATGCTGGCTATCATCTCATCCTAGCACGATGACTCTGAGGTTGCAAAATCAGGCTGTTAAACTCACCAGACTGTTAAGCCCTGTTTTAAAATGTAGTTATATTATTCACACTTGGTGAGGCCAACAGATCAGAAGACATAGAAACGCTGTCTACTGTGGTTTCTGCATGAAGAAATGGGTGAGGCTGGGTGAGCAGGTTTAGGATAAACCGGTTTGAATAATTTCCTTGGGCTCTGCGATGTAGGGGCTGTCCCTAGCTGTCTAGTACCTGATCCCGGAGTAATTAGGGCAGGTGGATGGGGTCCCCGGCTGTGAGACAGAAAAAGGCGGCGACTGGGCGTGGGCTGGGCTGGGCGAGTCTGTAGGTGGAGGACGGCGGCTCCAGGGAGGTCGCTGGTGAGTCCCCGAGACAGGGCCAGCCTTCGGCACCAGCAAGGCACAGGTGCCAAAACCTCACAAGGAAAAGATATGCTTAATACAGGCCCACGTGCTTTGCTCAATAACTGTTTGTTAAATAAATGGAGGAATAACTGATTCACAAATCATCATACCGTAATCTTATTAGTGTTTCATCCTCATGGAAAGAAATAGTACTATTCGTTTGCAGAGCGATACAGAGTTCAGTAAATATATGTAGAAGACTGTAAGGCTTAGGATTGGCTTTTTCATAAAAATGGGAAATGGAAAAATAGACCTATATAATAGATTTTTATTTGCAGCTTGATTTCTCAAATCAAATTTTCTGTGAGAGATTTGTTCAACAACTTTCTTTTATTTATTAATTTCTTCTTTACATTGTAAAACTTCTTTTTTATTAAACCTATGACCTTGAGAATAAGACATAATTTATCAATAGGGCTCTCTGTGGAAGTAATTCTCTGGAAAAAAATAGGTTAAAATATTATATTTTATATTTTTAAAAACTTTTTATTTGACACACAATAATTGTGCACATTTACGGAGTATATAGTGATGCTGCGATACATGTAATGTATAGTGATCAGATCAGGGCAATTAGTATATTGTGGTTTTTTAATGGTGCTTTTATATTATTCTATAAAACTTTACATATATTCAGCATATTTTCCTGGGGAAAACTATTAAGAGAAAAAATAAACATAATCACAGGCCCAGGGATTTTATTGATATTCATGCTAAGAGAGCACAGACTTGGAATCTGAAAACTTTATGTTGGAAAAAAATTCCAGAACGGCAAAGTGAGGGCATCTTGGTTAATTTAGTTTCCTGTAAAACAACAAAAATATAACAAAACGGCTAAAAACCCATTTCTGAACTCTGGAAATTAACTAAGACTATAGAATGAACTGGAAATCATCTATCCAAGAGAAAATACTGGATCGCAGTATGACAGCAGGCTCTGTGTTTTTAACTCGGTGTTATTTCCATCCTCCCCACCACACACACACACAGACACACACACCAGCTTAGAGGCACAAAGCATTGCAGACAACGGAGAGATGTAACCATTTTGGAGCTCCATTAAAACACTATCCCGAGAGTACAGTCAATATTTTGCACAAATTTGCAGCTCCCTGGGAAATCTCAGTGTGGTAGCTATTTGATTTGACCCAGAGGTCAGCTCAGAGAGGACAAATAAAAGTCTACCCCAATATTATTACAGAAACAATAGAAAACTGTTGGTAACGTCTTGGGCACCTAGGATATGATTTAAGTTGGGGAAAACATGAGCCTGGCTAGGAATTTACAAAGAAATATTAAGAACTGCACAATGATGAGGACTACCAAAAAGCTCTCGCATGTTCCTAGGTATCTAAGAGGACACATGCCTGTGCAAGGCCATGTACACACCTAGGAAAGATCTGAGAAAGAAGCAGGCATAAGTCATTCACTCTGGCTGAACTTGAGGCTCTGCACAAACAGGAAGGGAAAGCTAAGTCTGTCTTGAAAACTGCCTGAAGTTGGAAGATGTACATTCACACACAGATCTGGCAAAGGGCGGAAAATATACTGGCAAGGCATAGTATATCGGTTAATTGTGACTCCTAGGAAACTAGACTTAAAAATAATACCAAGAACATTAAAAAACATTATTAGAGGAGATCTCAGTGGCTACACACTTCAGGAAATACAGATTCAATAGAATAATTTCAGGAAAGTTTCCAAATAAGGAACAACAAGAAAAATAACAGTAACAAGAGACGTTGGTGCAGGCTGTGGTGTGGAAAAATCTGACATCAGAGGAGTTATAATTTAAAATGTTCAGTTTTTGGCAAAAAATCATGAGCATGCAAAGAAACAGAAAAATATGACATTTGCACAGGCAAAAACAAACAAACAAACAAACAAAGGAGGCAATAAAAATGTCTTATACGTAAAACTCAGATTTTGGACTTAGTAGAAAGACACTTTAAACTAGCTACATATATATTTTAAAAACTAAAGGAAACAATGTCTGAGTAAATAGAGCAAACTTAGAAAACAATGTCTTACCCAATTGAAAATACCAATAAAGAGATATAAATAATAATTTTAAAAGAACCAAATAGAAATTTTGATGTTGTAAAGTAAAATATTGGAAATGAAAAATTTGCTAGAGGACTTCAATACCAGATTTAAAAAGGAGGCAGAAAGAATCAGGGAACTTGAAGACAGGTCATGGAGATTATGTAATTTGAAGAACAGAAAGAAAAACACTATGGATAAAAATGAACAAAGCTTCAGATAAATGTGAGACACCATCCAGCATAATATGTGTAAATGGGACTCACAGAAGAAGAGAAAGAGAAACACAAAAATATCTGAGATAATATAGCCTGATAATTTTCTAAATTCAATTAAAATAGTTAGCTTCCACATTCAAGATGCTCAACAATCTCCAAGTAGAATAAACTCAAAGAGAACCCCCCAGAAGTATCAAAAATGACTTATGTCCAAGAGAGCCTTAATAAGATTAGTAGCTGACTTCTCATCAGAAATCAAGGAATCCAAAAGAAAGCGAGCTGACACAGTTAAAGTGCTGGCAGAGAAAGGCTGTCAACTGAGAACTCCATCGAGCTGTTAAATAAATTCATATTCAACAACAAAGGAGAAATTAAACATTTCTAAAAGAACAAAAACTGAGAGTCTCGCAGAAACATCCCGCGAAAAACATTAAAGTGAATCCTTTCAGCTGAAATGAAAGCACAACAGATAGTTTCTCACATACACACCAAGGAACAGAGGGCAACCTGTCAAGGTTACTACATTTTTCTTATGAAAGGCAGATTGATGAGTTGTGTCTTTCAATTCTTACCCTGTTTTAAATGCAACTGGATAAAGCAATAATTAAAGAACTTCTTGATAACTTTATAAAAATACAGTAAATGTAATAAAGGAATTTTAAAAGTATGCTAGAAAATGTCTACTTAACAAACACAAAATACAGAAATGGATGAATAAAGAAATAAAAAAGACAGAAGACATACAGAAAACAAATAGAAAAATCATAGATATGACTCCAACCCTATCTGTAAATATGCTAAGTTTGAATGATTAAACATCCCAATCAAAAGGCAGATATTGGAAGAATGTATAAAAATGAATTTAATTCAACAATATGTTTACAAGAAATAACACTCTACATTTAAAGACAGAAATAAATTGAAAAGAAAAGGATAAAAGAGATGCACAATGCGAGATTTAACCAAGATGGGCATGGAATAGCAATACCAATATCAGGCAAAATATACTTTAACACAAAATGTTACTAGGGGCAAAAAAGCCCCCACATTTTGTAATGGTAACAGTTGATTAATTGGGAAGATAAATGATTACAAACACATGCATCTAAAAATAAGGTCTCAAATTTAATAAAGCAAAATCTGACAGAACCAAAAGAGACATAAGTCAACAGTTTATTTGGAAATTCGATATCCACTTTCAATAATGCATAGAATAACTAGTAAAAAGATCAAAAAGAAAATAGAAGACTTGAACAACATTATAAAATAACTAGGCCTAACAGACATCTATAGAACCCAACACTTAAAAGTAGCAGAATTTAAATTTTTCACAAGTGCACATGGAACACTGAAAATACAAAACTTTGTGAACGAAATTAGATTTCTAAATAAATGAACACAAAACCCATGTTCATCAAACAGAAGACTGAACATTATTAAAATGGCAAAATTCTTTACATTAATCTACAAAGTCTACATAATCCCCATAAAAATCCCTAGCAAGTGTTTTTTACATATATTTTTATGCTGCTCATAATATTTGTTTGCGAAGCCAATGACTCAGAGTAGTCAGAATAGTCTTGAGAAAGAATATTGTTGGTGCACTCACCGTTCCCAATGTCACAACCTATTGTAAAGCTTTAGTAATAAATACACTGCAGTGTTGTCCTAAAGATAGACCCAGATAAGTCCAGCAGTAAACCTTCACATTTGCACTCAACTCATTTATGATGATGGTGCCAAGATCATTCAATGAGGAGAGAATATTCTTGCTAACAAATTTTATCGGCACAACTGGATATCTATATACAAACAATGAGTTTGGACCCCTACCTCTCACTTTATTTAAAAATCAACACAAAATGGACTATAAATGAAAATGTATGAGCTAAAACTATAAAACTCCTGTAAGAAAACAGGAGTAAACCTTCATGACTGTACATTAGGCAATTTTTTTCTATTTTCAAAAATAAAAGCAAAAACAACAACAACAAATAGATTAAATGGATTTCATCAAAATTAAAAATTTGTGTATCAAAGAAGACCAAGAAAGTAAAAAAACAAGGCACAGAATGTGAGAATGTATTTTTAAATCATATATCTAAGGATTTAGTACCTAGAATATAAAGAACTCTTACAACTCACAAACAAAAAGTAAAACAATCACATTTTTAAAAAGGGCAAAGCATTTGACTACATATATCTCCAGAGAAGATATACAAATGGTCAATAAGCACGTATGAAAAGATGAACAACATCATTAGCCACTAGATAAATGCAAATTAAAACCACAGCTTCACTTCACACCCACAGGATGGCTATAAACAAAGAAACAGGAAATAACCAGTGTTGTCCAGAATGTGGAGACGTTGGATACCTCGTACACTGCTGCTGAGTACGCACGCTGGTGCAAGCCACCGTGGAAACAGTTGAGAGGTTCCACAAAATGTTAAAAATAGAATCGTTATGTAATCCAGCAATTCTACTTCTAGGTATATACCCAAGAGAAATAAAACACGTCCATGCAAAAAGTTGTATTTGAAGCCTCCTAGCATTATTTTTAATAGCGTGAAAGTGGAAATATTCTAAATGTCAACTAACTGATGGGTGGATGAACTAAATTCATTGTGGAATATTCATATAATGGACTAAGAGCTGGCAATGTAAAGGAATGAAGTGCTGATGTGGTACAACATAGATGGAACTTGAAAACATGCTAACTGCATGAAAACTGTCACATTAGCACACATACTGTATGATATTAATGCTCTTTATTTTAAATATCCAAAATAGGCAGATACTCAGAGACAGAAGCAGATTATTGACAAGGCTGGATCTGGGGGAAAGGTGAAGAAGAGGAGGAAAGAAGAGTGATCATTAATGTGCGTGAGGTTTCTTTTTGAGTTGCTGAAAAAGTCCTAAAATTTGGTTGCAGTAAAGGTTGCACAGCCCTGTGAATAAACTACAAAGACCAAAGTGAACAGTTTACATACGTGAATTTCATGGTATGCAAAATGTTTCTCAATAAAGCTGCAGAAAAAGTTTTCATTGTCTTTCTGATATATTTGAAGAAAATTATGTAAGTTTTCTTATCTGATAAGATATCCAGTCTTGAGAAAAAGTGGTTGTCAGGGATAGACTTATAAACATGGAAAATACAAATGAATGTGCAGAAGTATATGAAATACATTTTATTACCTTAAGATGGAGAAAGAACATTGTATTAGTTGAGTGAAATCCAAGCAAGCTCTTTTTATACTTTCCACTTATTCTCAGCAAAGTCTCTTAGTTTATCTTAATTTCCATATCATTCATCCCTTCATCATAGATCTAAGCACCCATTCATTCATCTATCTTTTGGTTGATCCTTTCAATACACTTTATGTACCTCTTAGTTCAAGAAGCAAGAGTGCCCTGATAAAAATGTGGCTCACATATTCAGTGAAAGCATAAACAAAGTCAAATATCCCCCAAATAAACAAGGATACATTCAGAGCAGAGTGCAATACGACAATGAGGAAACGGTAATAGATGGTGCACATTGACACCTGGATGGCTTTTGTCCCTGCTGAAGTTCCACTGTGTGTAAAACATCATAAAAAGTGCTGGCATGTGTGCCAAGAGACAAAAGTGATCTCTAGACAGGGGTGTTATTTTGTTCCACATGTAAAATTGAGGTGCTATGAAAATACTATAATCTTTCCAAAAGTGACTATGATATTAAAACAGATGACAATTTGATAACAGAATCCATAATCACCCATATTGTTAACCTTTAGTAAAAAATCTGAAACCAACCAGACCTTTTGTGCCACCTTGGTCCATCATTCAGCATGTGATTCCCCTTCTAACAGAGCATTCAACAGAACGTAGGGTGATTATTTCTTACTGCTTGTTGGAATATCTGAAATCTGAAAGAAAAACATTTTGCTTTGATGTAAAGCTACTCCCCTCTTCCTCTTTTATCTTTTACTCCTTGTTTTTTCATTTAATTAGAAAAGGCAAAGTTTGCCACAATGGTGAATAAAATACCTCTGCTTTGGTATTTGATTGGTTTTGACATGCTTACACCAGCTCTTCTGACGTAGAAGGCAGAAACAAGGTTCCTCCATGGCTGCCAGGCTACTGTTCATTGTACTTTTAAATCATTGAGTTAATGCAAACACAGCCTCGCTCAGTTTGTTAATCACCTTTGTGGGCAATAAACTTTACTGTGTACAATGCAATCATTTTGGGAGTAATAAACTTTTGCTTGCATTCTCTTTGAAATATATTTTATCTGTAAAATATTTTCTTCCTTTAATAATTAGTGTCTAATTTATTTAGACACACCATTAATCTGTGTGGGTTTTTTATTTATTTTTGATCACATATATATTACAAAGGGACTTTATATTGGAGAGCAGATGTTGAAAATACACAGATGACTCCCTTGTATAGAAGGATGATTTGTATTCTGATAAGCTACGCTAGCAAGGAAACTGAAAATGCTTTTCTTTCTCACATTAAAAGTGGACTATCCAAAGCACATGAAATTTTTCACTTTATTTTGTTCTTTATGTAGGGTAAAAAGGAATTTACTTGTGTAGTTAATATGCCCACAGATCTAAGAAATTTGATGGGGAAATATTAAACTCTATTATGAGCAGATTGTTCATCCTGATCTAAAATCTTAGATGCAACTGAAATCACGAGTTTCTCAAATTGTGGTCTGCAGGTCTGCTAACTCAGACTCACTCAGAATGCCTCTTAGCAATGTGTGTGACTAGGGGCCTCCTTAATCTACCATGATGAAAGCTTTGGGTGGGGCAGAGGAGGCTGCATTGGGACCACAGTGCCAGGTATTGCTTATGCCACAGAAGCTGAGTGCTCCTAAAATCCTCCTGTAGGCTTTCATCAGAGCTGAGCCTACATGAAAAACATGGGAAAACCTCTGTGTTCCTCGAGTGGATTTTCAGGGACAGAACTGCAAGTTATATCTACAGTCTTCCAACATGGTAATGCTCTTCCAGTCGACTTCCTTAATTCTGCCTCTCTTGTTATCATTTCTCACCACTTTTATTTGAGTCCTGTCATTTTCAATCTCTTTTGGTTTTGCCATCCTTTCAAAACTAGTACAGAGTCTAGTTTATCCTTTCCAGATTCTAAATATCTCTTAATCTTTCCCACTAATATCATGTATATGGTCAATGACTGGTTTCCTCAAATCCTTGTTACATTATAACATTTAATTTGATCAATGTATTTCCCCATGGAGTTAATGAAACTAATGACATTTTCTATAGGTATTAATTAACTTGAGAAATCTTGGAACTATGGTAGGCATGGAGAGTCAGTCCCGTATCAAGGCAGTGGTGAGGTATGTGGCTCCATGTTCAGGAATAATCCTCATCAAGCATCTTCTATGTGCTGGACAGTACATATGTGTTGGATGACAAGAAGGAATATTGCATAGTTACTTTAAGGAAATCTAATTCTAAAGAGCAAAGCAGTAATGTAAAAAAAATCACCGTACACCTAGGATACACCATAGTGTAAAGAACACAAGTGGTGGTGCTCAAGGTACCAAGCTCTGTCGCTTGCTTGTTGTGTCACCTTTAGCAAGATACAGGACCTCTATGGGACTCAGTAATGGGGGAGGTAACACCCCTGTGATGGAGGTAAGAACAGACTCTTGAGGCTGCTATGCAGGTAAATGAGATCATCATGCCTGTAAATGCTATAATTGGCATTTGTACAAAATGCTTTGGGTCACAGACGGTAAAAGGCCCAATCATGGCTTGAGATGGGTGGAGAAAGGTCAGCAGGCTTGAGAGGGCAGCTGGGCTCAAGTCGGACACTGCCATGGGAAGTCTTGTGAACACACTGGGGTTACAGGACAGGATGCTGGAGAGCAAGTGCTACTGAATCTTGGAAGCAGAGAAAGTAAAACAAGGAAGGTATTTAGACCAGTGATAGCTGCAAGTCCTCTCTGGCACGGATGCATCTCCTCGAAGGAGGCCTGCAACTTGGTCAATGTCTTAACTGTGTAATGCACTATACTGGATGAAACTGGATTTAGTTAAGTGAAATAGATTAGCTTCAATCTGCCTGCAAGTTTGCTTTCCTGTGTGCTGATTTTGTTTTTGTTTATTTGCCTATCCAGGACTATTTACTCTGTAGTTCAGAAAGTGCTCTGGTGCCAGAGCATATGTGGGGTTCAGAATTACTGTCCATGTCACTCACGTTCCCACTGGGGCCAATCCGAAAATGTGCAGTTCTTGGTCAAGTGAAGGATCATATGGGTGGATCTTGACTTTTTAGTTATTCTCACATGGTGCACATGTTGGTGAGGGGCAGAGAAGGAGTCCCAGGATCTCTATGTCAGGGGAATATTTCAGAATTGTCCTAATGGGAGTAAGTAGCTAATTATGAGGGATTTTAGCAGTAAAAACCCAAAAACAAAAACAGCAAGTAAAAACGTGCAAACAACTTAATTAGCTACTGTTTTATGTAAATATATGGCAGGAAAACTATCTCAATACCGGCTTAAGAAGCCTGGCCATCAGTGGAAAATCAACGTGGTTGGTAGTGGAGTGAAAGTCTTTTTAGGCTCAGGAAGAACTAAAGTTCTTTGACGTCCACTGGGAAGGAGCCAGTGGAGAGAAACAGGTGAGAGGGGTGAGAGGGGAGCAATGAGTCTTTTGAGGCACAGAAGTACCATTAATAATTAGAACTGGAATCAGCCAGTATTCTATTCCTTAACCATTTCCTCTAGGACTGTCCTTCAGAGAGATGGTCTGAGTTTGGGGGGACTCATAGTCATGGGTTAGAATAGGTAAAGAAAGAGAGGGAGGAGTTTGTTTTATCCTTATCAAGAATGGCAGATTTACAAACGTAAAAGAAATAAAGTGGCACTTAAGGTGGCACGATTTTCTTAATGATAGCGTTCCAAAAGCAATAGAAGTCCTTTGGTCACTAGTATGAGGCTCAGAGGGCAAAGGTTAAAGTTTATTGTCATAAAAAGGTTATTCACATATGCAAATTTAATTGTCAAAAAATTTTGATTTCCTCCATGAAATTTACCAGGGTTCTAAGGACAATTTTCAAAGTATTTTGACCACAAAACTTACATGGAAGACTCTTCCCTGCCCTTTTCCCAGCACTTCCCATGGCTTCTAAAAACTCCTGTTGCCTCAGAGCCAAGAAAATGCAGTTTCCATTATATCCAATATATTCAGAGAGTCAATATTTCCTAAATTAAAAGAATGAATGAAAATAATAACAAAAATGTCTCTGAGATTTCCATGAAATGCAAGTGGTCATTGAAATGAATGGGAGACTCCACTGAGGGCCTCTGTGCCTGTTTCCTCCTGGCGTCGGCGTGAGCACTTCTGGGGGTCCACAGGGCCAGTGGCCTCCTGAGCACACGGTCTCAGGCTGTCTGCCCTACTCTCTGAACTGCAGTAAGCCATGGACAGGTGAATGCACTTAAATTCCAGATTGGTTTTATGTTAAGGTTTCTTCTATCAGTCTGGATCTAGGTTACATAATGGCAAAAAGGAGAGCGTTCTCCTTTTTGACCCCACTTGTTCTCCAGCAGTGATCCCCAGAACAACTACATCATCATCACTGGGAACTTGCTAGAAATTCAAATTTGGGTGTTATCTTGGAGCTACGGAACCAGAAACTCTGACAGTATAGCCTAGCAGTTGCATATTTTAACAAACTGTCCAGGTGCTTCTGATGCATGATAAGGTTTGAGAACTACAGCTATGGCAAACAGAATCGAGAACCAGGGAAAAGAATGATTATGCAACATCAAAGCAAGATGGCATTAGTCATTTACTAAAGGAAGCTTGCAAAATCATGCATATGAGATTTCTTTTAGGAAAGATTATTTTTAAACAAATGAAAATAACTTACTTCCTGTTAGTCATATCCCATTACTCTCAATCACGTTTTCTGTTCAAATGCCAATACAGTAGACCCCCTTTTCAGTGAGGAATACTCTCCAAGACCCCCAGTGGTTGCCTGAAATTGCAGACAGTACTGAATCCTTTTACACTATGTTTTTTCCTATACATGCATACCTATGATAAAATTTAATTTATACATCAGATACACTAAGAAATTAACAATAATAATAAAATAGAACACTTAAAACAATATATTATAATAAAAGTTATGAGAACATGGTCTCTCCCTTTCAAATTATCTGATTGTACTGTCCTCATCCTTTTTGTGGGGACGTGGGATGATAAGGTGGCTGCCAGGTGACCAGCAGGTGGGTGGCGAGTGTGTGTGATGTGGAGACACTAGACAAAGGAATGACTCACATTTTGGGTGGGTGGACAGGGACAGCTAATTACTCAGAGTGACACCACATTACTCAGAACCCACACAATTTAAAACATAGATTGCTTATTTCTGGACTTTCCCATTCTATATTTTTGAATTGAAGTTCACCACGGGTAACCGAAACCTCAGAACTAGCCCATGCTACTTAGTAATACAGTTGCCTCCATTGAAATGTAATCTCTTATAAATTACTTCTGGGCAATATTTCTTCACAGCTAACACTCTGGAAGATATGGAAAATCAAGAAAAGACATTTTTAATGAATATATTAAATATAAAAAAATTTACTCTGGAAATTTTCAAGCACTAAGTAGAAAACTATTTCATATTTAAAAAGGGTATATTCATTAATTTCAGTCATCTATAATAGGCCATTTTATCATTAATCTTAATCCTGATTCATACAAAATTCTAATTATTAGGTATTGTTTTCCTCTGCTATCTTTATCATGCATTAAACTGTGTCTACTACATTATTAATTAGTTTAGAATGTTAAATTTACCCTTCCAAAATTAATGGAAGGTGAGAAATTTAATTCTCTGAGATGATGTGATATCTTCAGTGCAAGAACTATATTTTCTTTTTATAATTTTACTCAAAGGCATATAATATATCAAAGAGAAGAGCTATGAAATGAAAATGTTTGAAGAAGGTAGGTGGGAAAAGAAATGGTCATGGTATCTCCTGGAGTTAGAAAAAGCTGTGTTGATATTTTAAGCCTTTCAACAGCAATTCAAGATTTCAAATGTTGAGGAAAATCCCATATATTTTTATAAAGCTTTCCTTTTTGAAAAAAAAACTGTGGAAATCTCAGCATGATACAAACACTAGAAGCACACTATTCTTTCACTTTGCTATTGCCTTAGGCAATAACATCCTAATCAATGCACTGTAATGTTTTTCTCTTACTGTTACATGTTGGTGAACAAACTGGATCCCGTTGGCTTCAGTGAAGCGAATCCCTATGTCTCACATTGATAAAATGCTAGACTAGCGGTTACATAAAGGGGCTTGCATGCAGCCAGCCATCCTCCCTGGAGCTCTGTATTTAGGTCTCTGGCCCAGATTTTCTCAAACTTTTAGGCTGTTATATATTTAGAGTAGAATACAAATGAGTTTCAGAACATAAATTATCTAAAATTGTTCCATGCTGCAAAACGTTCAAATGTTTATCCATAAAGATTTTCTTTGATCACTTGCATGCCATTTTCAATCAACATGCATTCTGTTTGTGATATAATATAGAAACTGTTATATTACAAAGTCCAGTTTCTAGATTATTTTCAGTCCCTATGTATCTTGCCAATAATGATTTTGCTTTATTTGTAGGATTTAAAAAATGTCTTTAGACATGTGCAGAGGGTAGTGGTTCTATATTTTAGGCCTCTTGTTCTGAAAAACTTTTGCTATTTGAATTCTGTGTTGTCTTGGACTAGTTATGTGTTTGTGCAATACAGTCTAATGGATTTTTCCTGGTCTAATCCTAATACACTTGTCCAGCAAGTTAGCTCATTTGACTAAAGGAATGGATAATGAGATAAAGGTTGAAGGTTCAAACTCCCTGATGACCAATTAACTTTGTAAGAGTTTTCCAAACCCTTGTGCCTGAGACCATCACACCAAGAATGTAAAATGTTGCACGAGTAAAATGGATGAGCTTGAGGATAGTTCAACAGAATCCCAAAACCAACCACAACTAAAAAAATAGCCCAAATTAAGAAATCCCAAATAGGTAATTAATATCTTTATTCAAAAATTGTATCTATACCCTATATGAGTGTGTGTAAGTCTCCTAAAATTATCTGTCCTTGAAATTACAAATTCTTCATGAAACATCACGAAGAGGTGGGTTTGTGGATTTTTATGTTTATAGATTTTGCATTGTTTAGAACCTATATTTTTTTCACTATTAAGAGAACGTGGGTTTGAAGGGTCAATGATAAAAGAACATTAAAATGAGGATATAAATCAGGGCCAAACGAACAAGCCCTGAACGTGTGTTTGCCTTCCACTGCCTCTGCTGGCCTTTGCCACTGCTCAGGGCCTGCGTCCCTCACCTATGGGATTGAGGCACCTTCCTCACGGGCGGCCCACTTCTACCCTCCTCCCTTTTGAGTACATCCTAAACACCACCATGAGAGCAATCATTTTACAAATTTTTATCATTAATGCTGTCATTTCTTTGTTTACAACAATCAAAAATGGAGATAAAATAGGGTATTTGAAAGGTAGAAGGGGGAAAAACGGTCATTTGTGTACCAAAAGGTAGCCTTGTCGCTCAGGGCTGCATGGTCTGCAAAACTTACTCTGCGCCCAGGGTTTTGTTGTCATGTTTCCCTGGCATTGGCTTCCCAGTCCTCCCTTCCATCGCTAACCAGGTGCTGGCATCAGCCATATCCGGGCACACCTGTGCCATTTTGGTGCCCATTCGTACTGGGTTGTACAGTATCCTCCAAAATCCCTGTTCACTCAGAACCTCAGACTGTGAGGATATTTGGATATACTGTCTTTGCAGATGTAATTATTTAGAAGTTGAGATGAGATTGTATGTTTGGGAGGACCTTAAGAAAGGCACGTGGAAGAAGGAGGCCGCGCGGCAACAGAGGCAGACTGGAGTAAGGCCCAGGCTTGCTGGCCACCATGAGGAGCTGGGCAAGACAAGGCAAGGTTCCCTCCTAGGGAGAGCACAGCCCTGCTGACTCCTTGATTCCAGACTTCTAGCCTCCATTACTGTGGGAAAATGACTTTCTGTTATTTCAATCCAACCAGTGTGTGGCACTTTGGTACAGCAGCCATGGACACTAACACACTAACACAATTCATTGTGTATTGCTGTTCAGACTATAGAATTACACTGACTTTTGGTTCCTATTCCCTACTCATTCAATGCATCTTATCTCGTAACTGATTAGTCATTTTTAAAACTTTTTATTTGGGAATAAATATAACCTTCCAGAAAGTTGCAAAGAAAGTACAGAAAATTCCAGTGTACCCTTTACCCAATTTTCTCCAATGGTTATGCCTTAGACTATCGAAAGTGGGAAACTGACATTCGTACCCTGTGTGTATAGTCTTATGTCATTTTGTCACATGTTCCTAAATCAATCAATATACAGAACTATTCCATCACAATGATTTTGTTATTTGTGTGTGTGTGTGTGTGTGTGTGTGTATATATATATGTATGTATATATATGTAGTCACACCCACCCCTATACTCCTGGCAACTACTAACCTGTACTCTGTCTATGTAATTTTGTCATTTTTTGTCATTTCAGGGATGTTATATGAATGGAATCATATAGAGTGTGACCTTTGAGGTTGGATTTCTATTTATAATATATTCAGCATAATGATCTTGAGATCCATCAAAGGTGTTGTGTGTATCAACAGTCATCTTGTTTTCATTGTTAAGTTGTATTCCATGGTATCACTGGTATGGGTACACCACAATTTATTTAACCGTTCAGTTATTTCAGTCATGCTAGCTTGTTTCCAGTTTTTGGCTATTACAAACAAAACTATTATGAACACCTGTGCACAGGTATTTCTGTGGACGTAAGTTCTCATTTCTGTGGAATAAATGGCCAGCTGTACCATTGCTGCTGGATGACATGGCAATCACAGGTTTACTTTTTCTTTTCCTTTTTTTTTTTTAAGAAACTGCTAATATATTTTCCAGAGTGTACCATTTTACTTTCCAATGAGGAATGTTTATTTTATTTTATTTATTTTATTTTATTTTATCTTATTTTATTTTATTTATTTATTTATTTTGAGACAGAGTCCTGCTCTGTTGCCCTAGGCAGAATTCTGTAGTGTCAGCCTAGCTCACAGCAACTTCAAACTCCTGGGCTCAGGCAGTCCTCCTGCCTCAGCCTCCTGAGTAGCTGGGACTATAGGTGTCTACCACCACACCCAGGTAGTTTGTTCTATTTTTAGTTGCCCAGCTAATGTTTTTCTGTTTTGTTTTGTTTTTTTTTCCTATTTTTAATAGAGACAGGATCTAGCTCTTGCTTGGGCTGTTCTCTATCTCCTGAGCTAAAGCCTCGGCCTCCCAGAGTGTTAGGGTTATAGGCGTGAGCCACTGCACCCATACAGAAGAATGTTTAAGATATTCAATTCTCCAAATTCTTTCCAGAATTCGATATTTCCATTATATTTTTAACTGTTCAGCTCTTCTAATATGTGAGACAGAATGTCTAAATGTCTAATGGTTGTTTTAATTTACATTTCCCTAATGGATAGAGATGTTGAACATCTTTTTGTGTGTCTATTGTCCATATGTGTGTGTGTGTGTGTGTGTGTGTGTGTGTGTGTGTGTGTGTAATCTCTTCCTGAAATGTCAGGTCATGTCTTTTGCCCATTTTCAAATTGGAATTATTGTCTTTTTATTGTTGAGCTTTGGTAATTCTTTATGTGTTGTAAGTACAAATGCTTTGGCAGATATGATTTGAAAACATTTTCTCCCAGTCTGTAGTTCATATTTCATCCTATTAACAGGATTTTTTTGTAAAAGATATAATTTTGATGAAGTCCATTTTTCAATTTATTTATTTATTTTTAATTCAGGATATTATGGGGGTACAAACATTTTGGTAACATGAAATGCATTTGCCTCACTCAAGCCAGGGCTACAAGGGTGTCCTTCCCCCATACAGTGCTCCCTGTCTCCATTAGCTGTGGGTTTACCCCCTGACCCCCTCTACCTTCAACCCCCCACCCACCCCGCCACCTTCTTGGCCTTTTGGCTAAGATCAAGTGTAGCATCTGGTCTTATCAGTTTAATACATTTTTCAATTTTTTGAATCAATTTTGATTTTGGTTTTATGCCTGAGAACTTTTTACCTACTGTAGAGCCTAAAGGCTTTTACTTAAGTTTTATTCTAAAAAATTCATAGTTTAAATTTTTACATTTTGGTGTATGATTCATTTTGAGTGATTTTTTTGTATATGGTATAAGGTTTAAAGTTAGAGGTTCATATTTTTGCCAGTTATTCCAACACCATTTATTAAGACTATATTTCCTGCCCTGATCGTCTTTGCTCTTGTGTCAAACATCAGCCGTGGACCTGTTCCTGGATTCCCTATTCTGCTCCACTGGTCCCTGTGTCGTCCTTCTCCCAACACCACACCGTCTTGATTAGCATACAGTGTCTTCTGAAATTGAGTGGAATGGTTTCTTCCACCTCGTTCTTCTTTTCCAAATTGCTTTAGCTATTCTTGATTCATTGTCTTTCCATATACATTTTAGAACAACTTTAAATATATCTACTAAAAAATGTGGTAGGATTTTGATAAGAATTGTGTCATGCCTGTATGTACATTAGTAGAGAACTGACATCTTTACTATGTTGAGGCTTCAAATCCACAGACATTGCATACTATTTATTTTAGATCTTCAATTTTGTTTTCAACAGTACTTTTTTGTTTCAATATACAATTCTTATACAGTTTTATCATATTTAAACCTAAATAATCTTTTATTCACTATAAATCATATTATATTTTAAATTTCTGTTTAGATGTGCTATTACTAATACATAAAAATACAATTGATTTTTTTCTTACTGAAGAATTTATTATTGTTTTAAATTTTTTATTATACTATTGACTTTTGTGTGTTGAACTTGTATCCTGTGATCTCGGGAACTAACTCACTTATGAGTTTTAGTCATTTTGCACAGGATTCTCAGGGTTTTCTATATAGAGCATCATGTCTATTTTATTTCATCTTTCCAGATGTGTATGCCTTTGTTTCCATTGCTTGCCTGATTGCACTGACTAACCATGCAGTTCTGTGTTAAAGAGTAGTGGTAAGAGTGGATAACCTTGCCTTGGTCTCTACCTTTGGGGTAAACATTTAGTCTTGTACTATGTGAACTGTATATTTTTGTAGATATTCTTTACCAAATTAAGGAAGTTACCCCTCTATTCCTATTTACCAAGAATTTTTATTATGAATGGGTACTGAATTTTGACAAATGCTTTTCATGTATAAGTTGATATGATTAACTGATTTTTCTTTTTTAGCTTGTGGGATGGTATATTATATGAATTTATTGTCAAATGTTGAACCATACCTGTATCACTAGAATAAACCATGCCTGGTCATGATGTGTAATTCTTTTTTTTATATTGAAAAACCTTATTCACTAATATTTTGTTATGAATTTTTATATACATATTCATGAGTAATATTGTCTGAAGTTTCTTTGTCTGGTACTGGTATTGGAGTAATAATGGCTGCATAAAATGAATATGGAAGTGTTATCTCCTCTATTTTCTGAAAAAGAATATGTAGAATTTATATTAAGCTTCTTTACATACCTGGTATAATTCCCCATGAAACTACTGAACCTCTAGATTTCTTTTTTGGAGAGTTTTTAATCATAAATTCAATTTCCTTAATGGTTACAGGGTTGAAATTATTTCAGATGAATTTTGTTAGTATACTTTTCCAATAATTTTTCCATACTGTCTAATTTGTAAAACTTCTATGTGTAGAGTTTTTAATAGTAATCCTTTTTACTCTTTTGATGTCTGCAGTGTCTGTAGTAATGTTCCCTGCTTTATTCCTGTTGTAACTTGTGTCTTCTTCATTAACAAATTCAGTTTGGAAAACTGAAATGAAAATAGCATACTCTTCCTTTTTCAGTCTTGCTAGAGGTATGTCGATTTTATTGATATTCCCCAAAGAATGGACTTTTTGTTTATTGATTTTCTATTTTATCTGTTTTGAATTTTAGTATTTTGTGTTCTTTTGTTATTTCTTTCTTTTTCCTGATTGGAGTTTATTTTCCTTTTCTTTTTCCAGTGGGTTGAGGCAGCAGCTTTGATTATTGATTTGAGAATTTTTCTCTTTTTTAATATAAACATTTAGTGCTATAAAGTTTCCTCTCAGCACAGCACTTCCTTAGCTGTGCCTCACAAATTTTATGTTTATTTTCATTTTTATTCATTTTGACCAATGAATTTTTAGAATATGTGTCCAGTTTCTAAGTTTTTGGAGATTTTCCTGTTATTTTTTTTTTGTTATGATTTCTAGTTTGATTCTATTCCGGTCAGATATTCTGTGTGATTTAAATTATTTTAAATGTCTGTTATTTTCTTTTATAGTTTAAAATATGACTTATTTTGGTGTGTGTTTCCCAAGCACTTACACATTGTATGCATTATGAATTTTTTGGGTGGAATATTCTGTGCATGTTGATTCAGTACTTTTGTTTGAAGGTTTTGATAAGTTCTTCAATTATTGAAAAGTTGTGTTGTAGTCTCCAAATATAATTTCTGATATGTCAATACTATCAGTTTTTGCTTCATATACTTTGGAGCGCTGTCATTTGGTGTATATACTAAAAATTGCTGACCTTGACTCTTTCATCATTATTTAATGGCTGTTTCTGTCACTGGCAATTTTCTTTGCTCTAAGATCTGCTTTATCTGATATTAACACAGACACTCCTGCTTTCTTTTAATTAATTCTTTTGTGGTGTACCATTTTTTTAAACCATTTCACATGAAGCTTAGAATTCTTACTGCTGTTTACATCTCTTTTAGATCCCTCACTTACTATTGTCTGAATTCTTTAAAGTATATTGAGAGCCACATTCTGAAACCACTTTATCCCTCAAATTTAATTTGGAAAACTTAAATGAGGATAACATATTTTTCCATAATTTTGTTTTTTCCATATTCTCTGTTCCTTCCTCATTATCCAGGATTTTTAAAAAATATGATCTTTCTCTTTTGAGAGTTTTCTATACTTATTATTTTGGGTTAATTATGTGGGTGACAAATTCTCCTCATTTCCTTGATCTGAAAGTGTCCCCACCTTGTCTTCATTCCTAGAGGATATTTTCATTAGGTATGAAATTCTGGACTGGCAACTCCTTTATTTCAGCCCATGGTATATGTTGTGAAATTTCTTTGTGACTTCAGAGACCCTGAAGAGAAATTTGCTACCACTTGATTTGTTTGTCCTTCTGCAGTTACTGCTTCAGTGGCTGGTTTCAAGGGCTTTTTTTATCTTCATCTTTAGTTTTTGGAAGTTTTAGAATAACACGACTTGGTGTGATTTCTTTGGATTTATCATGCTTGGGATTCTCTAAGCTTCTTAAATTAGTTTGTATTTTATTGCCAAATTTGGAAATTTTCAGCCATTATTTCTTAAAGTATTTATTTAGTCTCACCCATTTTGAGTTCCTTTTATAACTCTGATTATAAGAATATTAGATCTTTTGTTACAATCCTGCAGATCCCTGAGGCTCTGTTTATTAATTTTTTTTAGTCTATTTTCTTTCTGTTTAGGTTGGGTCATTTCTATTGCTTTATCTAAAAGTTCACTGATTCTCTTATCTGTCTTGTCCATCTAGTGGTTGAGCTCAGCTATTAATATTTCTATTTGTTGTATTTTTTTCATTTTTAAAATTGCATTTGTTGCTTCTTTATATTTTTAATTACTTTGCTAGACTTTCTCTTCACTGAGACTTTCTAGGTTTTTCATTTGTTTCAAGCATTTCATAATTGCTTGTTACAACATTTTGAGAATGATTGTTTTAAAATTCTTTTTAGATAATTGTAACATCTGTGTAATTTCAGTTTTGGCATATGTTAATGGTCATTCTCTTTCAGTTTGAAATCGTCCAAGTTTTTGTTATACAGGTTATTTTCATATGAAATCTATGTATTTGGGGTATTTCTATAGTCTGAATGTTGGTGTCCCCCAAAATTCGTACATTGGAATTTAATCTCCAGCTGCGACAGTGCCCTTAGGAAAGAGGTGGAAGGAGTTCCCTCCCTGCTGCCACGTGAGGACGCAGCGAGAGGCACCATCTACACAGCGGAGAAGAAGCCCTCGCCAGACATCGAAGCTTCTGGCTCCTTGATCTGGGACTTCCCAGCCTCCAGTACTGTGAGAAATAAATGTCTTTTGTTTATAAATTACCAAATCTAAGGTATTTTGCTGTAGCAACCTGAGTGGACCAAGCCTGGTATTATGAGACTGAATCTTACTTAACACTTGTTTGTTAGCAGTCCCTCTCAGACACAGTTCTGCTGGGTAAAGGGGGCACCTCCTTGATCCTGCCAGTCGGGTGTGCGAGAATGGGTCCCCACTCTGCCCACAGCTGGAGAGGGGCTCCTTGTCGATACGGGGGGGGGAGTTCATGTTCCCACACGGGCCTCCACCCACACCTCCTGTCTGAGAAGGGGACGTGAGCACCTCCTCGGACACTATGGGAAAATGGTCTTGTTACTGCTGAGTGATGACAGAAGTCCTGAGTCTGCCCCGAGGCCTCCTGTGACACCACCAGGAGCATCTAATTACTGCTGGGTGAAGAAGGGAGCTCAGGGTCCCACGTGGGCTTGTCCTCACTCCTACCGCGTGTGGGGAGCACCTTACCTGCCGGTGAGGATCACAGTCCTGGTTCCCCCTCAGCCTCCCTGACATCAGCCCAGCAAGGGTGTTGCAGCCTCGTGCGGCATGAGATGGGGGTGTGTGGAGGCCCCCTCTTGGCTTCCACTGACATGAGTGACAGACGTGGGGACGGTTTTTCTGGGATGTTTGGCTGGAGTAAAACAGTCATGGTCTGAAGGCCCTCTGTCTTACCAGGCTGCTCCTCCTGTGGTTGTTTGGCTAGAGAGAGCAGGTTTCTCTTGGGACATGTGTTGTCTGCACCCACAGACGTTACCAGGCCGCTGACTTCTCCAGTAACCAGGGATCCAGGCATTCTCGGGTTCCTGGCTGGTCTGCCTTCTTCTTGGCTTGCTGTGTCTGCTTATAAACGTATTTCACAGGTACAGTGCTAGAGTTTTTAGTTGTGCTTCGAAGACAAGTAGGGAAAGTACATCTATGCCACTTTCCAGGAAGGAGAAGTCGGGATTTGATTAATCTTTTAACACTGCATTTTTCATGCTGCTCACCTCCTAGAAATCCCAAGAACCACCCACTGGTTAAAGAATACAATCAAATTTTCTAGCTTGGTATTTACTGGCACCACTAGTCTAGTCCCATCCCAAACAAGCACGCCTCGGAGCTGTCCCCTCTTCGTCAGACGACTGCTCAGAATCCCCTACACAGACATTTACTGGGCCTGGGTTTATTCTTCCACTTGCTCAAGTCACGGGTTTGTGTTAGAAAATGAAATAAGATTCTGTAGATTATACTGCTTTGAAAACTGCCTTGCACAGTGCTAGGTAGCAGTAATTGATTATTCTTAATAGTAATTGATTATTCTTATTAATAATTGATATATATAGCCAGTGTCCCTGTATCAGTTTGCTAGGGCTGCCATAAAAAGTTTCACAGGCTGGGTGGCTTAAACAACAGAAATTTATTTTCTCACAGTGCTGGAGGCCGAAGTCCAAGATCAGGGTGTTGGAGGGTTCGTTTCCTTGGAAGCCTTTGCTTGCAGACGGCTGCCTTCTCTGTGTCCTCACGTGGCCTTTTCTCTGTGTGATGCCTCCCGGCGTGTCCGTGCGTCTTACTCTCCTCTTCGTATCATTAGGATGCCAGTCAGACTGGATTGGGGCCCCCAATAATGGCCATATTTTAACTCAATCACCTCTTTGGAGGGTGATGTGGAGAATGAAGGTCCTGTCTGCAAGTGTAGCCAAGTGCTGGGTCACGGGGGTCGGCGCTGCCACGTATAAATGGGGGAGGGCGCGACTCAGCTCGTAACTGTTCCTAATGCTGTTTGTAATAAGAAGATGCTCCGTAAACTCTTGAAATGATTTGTTAAAGATCACAGATGGGAAAAGGTAAGCAGTAAGAAGGGAGATTGTATTTTCAGCAATCACTCTTTAGATTGTGATAAAAAGATTAATTAATTGCATTTTTTAATTATAGAGGCTGCCGTTCAATGAAGAAGAGGGTGGTAAGGATGAAAGATTTTCTACTGTTAAGTCTGTAGCATAAAAATCTAGAACAATTAAGCACATTTCCCTAAGGATCTGGGCTTTGGGAGAAATTAGAGTGCTTTTCCTTCTCAATCCAAATAAATTCAGCAATTGGACCATCAAACTTGTTGCCAGAAAGCTTACAAAGCATTAGAAGAAAGCTTTAAAACAGACAAGAAAGGTAATAAAAAAACCGCACTCCTATATTCATTTCACTAGAAGAAATAAGAAATGACGCAACCTTGATGAAGCGTTTCTTAGACTTTTTACCTAATATACTTAGACAACAAACAAGATTGTCTAAGCTCCTAGAAATAAACGCTCTTTTCACGGTTTAAGACATTTAAATGCAAGGCTAACGCCAGCATTTTTAAATCGACGCTAATTTTGTTTGAAAGTCCTACAGCAGTAAGAGCAGAGGTTATTCACAAGGGTGTGGCTGGGGAGAGGGAGTCTGAGCTTTCACTCGTGTGAGCCTTTGCCCCACACCCGGGCTTTCATGCCATCCTGCAGAGCAGTGCTGTTGCAATCAGCGTCGCTTTCTGAAACCAGTGTCTGCTAGTCTTAGGTTGCCGCGATGCAGATGGATGGATCACCCCCCAGCAGGCCAGCACCTCTCAGCCCAGTTTCCCGCAGCGCGGAAGGAGGCTCCCTTGCACAGAACAACCTGCCCTCGCTGTCATCCCTCTCCTGGGCGAAGCCCACGAGGTTTCCACTAGAAGCCGCTGTTCTGTTCTCTGCTACTTGTCTGATTTGGGCTTTTCCCCGGCTGGCTCCTTCCTTAGCACGCTGAGCACCGAAGCCCTCCCCGAGGACGCCCTCAGCGGGGGCCTTATTCACCCTGCTAAGGGGTCCTGAGCTTTTTGCAATGTTTCCTATTGGAAATACAGTTCCTCTCACAGAATTAGTGTTATTTGTGGAATAAATGAATCAAATTACATCCACCTCATCTGCTCGCTAACCGGGCAGCAATCTTGCACTCGCCCGGCCCACCTCCGCGGGGTCCCTTTGCTGTCTTCCGCAAACCCCTCGCCCCTGCCCCGCCTGGCTCGCGGGGACCCTTCTCCTGCGTTCGCGAAGTGTCGGCTCGGGCCCACGTCGCCTTCTTTCTCGAGTACGTTTATCCCAGAGATGGCACACGAATAAGAATGTGAAGGTTTTAGAAAGATACAAGTCACCTATTTTGAGGGTTGTTAAAATTCTCACTTTCTTGTAAGAGATGTTTGTGTGAAAACTAAGACCGCCCCTCAGGAGCAGTCCCCGAGTGTCCTCTGGCGGTCAGTGCCTGCGCTGGAGGTCCCCTTGGTCAGTCGGGTCCCGGCTCAGGAAGTGGGAGCGGCTGTCGGCCCCCCGGCCTCCCAGGCTCGCGCGCGACCGTCTAGCGCAGCCGTGCCCCGCGGATTGCAGGCAAGGCTGGCTGCGCAGCAGCGACACGAAAGAGCACCTGTGACCGGGCACCTGCGACCGGGCTCCCAAGCGAGCAGGGACGGTGAGGAGGGCCAGATGGAGCCCGTGCGGAAACGGTCTGGGTTCTGCGTTGGGACAGATGTCCCCGCACGGCCTGCACCTGCCGTAACCAAACTAAAGGACAACTTGGCGAAGGCCAGTTTTGGGTTCATTTCAGAGATCCTGTGAGGAAAAATAAAAGCAAGGAAAAAGATAGGTCATAAAGAATCAACACTGCAAAATGTAGAAAAATTGTCCCTTCATGCATAGCTCTCTCCTCACGACAGCTCCACTCAGGATTGCTTACGATGGCTGAAATTGGTGTAAAATGTGCATGAACATGAAAATTAATTAGACGTGTTCCATGGGAATGCCCGACAATATGAGCTAAGCGTGTCCTGTTTCACAGACAGACTCTCACACACATGGGCTCTCCTGAACACCCAAAAGAAGCTACAGGACAGACTGACACCATTTTACTGATGACGAAAAGAAAAGTGACATCTCTATGCAGCTTCTGCGCAATCTTTTTCGTTCTTCAGTGTGCCGTGCCCAGTGTCACCCTCGATTCTGGGTATGTTCTCTTTTCTCTGCCTAAAACTCTGTCCCACCCTGACACTCACTGGGTTCATGCACAGTCACTCATGAAGCTTCTTCGCAGGCTTGCGTTTTTCCAGGGTGGCTCCGCAGTCTGGGGTATGTTATTCTCAGAACACTGCCCTGTCATTCCACCTACTGCATTCTGGCGTCACTGCGTTTCCTCGTCCACCCCCTTGCCAGCCTGGAACTCCCAGTGGGCAGGGAGAACGTCCACCGCTAAAGCTCCCAGCGCGAGGAGCTGTGCCCGGCACACATAGGCAGATGACAGTGGTCAGATGAATGGATGACATAGCTGATAATTATATACCAAAGTGTATTTATTTACTATATATAAACAGGCGAAAAACCAAGCTGCCCTTTTTAAGCCAAAGCTAGTATTCTCTACAAGTTTAGAACTACGGTTTCATTTCCTCAGAAGTATGTTTTATTTTGCCTAAAATTGTGTTCTAACAATAGGTATTGTTTGCTGGCTGACACTTTTTGGGGACTACAGGCTATGAAATATACAAGAACTTAAGTACATTATAAAATAAAGGTTATATAACCTGGAATCTGGGGACGTGAATATCTATGTAAATCTCAATAATATAAGTTAATTGATCTGCTGGCTACTTTAGAGTTTGTCCATTTACAGCTCAGATGCATAACTGTCCTCTTGCCGGTCAGCATCAGGTGGCCCTGATTCCTTTCCTAAGTAAGTTCACGTGACAAGCAGGTTGCACAGTCAGTACATTTATTTTCCAGGTTTAGGAAATTATAAGCATGGTCTATATTTCTACAATTTAATTAGTGGACAGTTTTGTTAAAGTACAGATATTTTTTAAAGTATCATTTTAACATAGGGATTTTAACGTAGGGTATTTTCAAAGTTTTTGAAGAGTTTCTGATAAACCAGTGCTTCTCAACCTTTATCTCAGGTGAATGGTCTAGAGATTTTGCTGAAATGGCAATTCAGGGTGAGGAGGTCTAGTGCGGGGCTTGAGATTTGGCATTTTTCGCCAGCTCCCTGAGACGGCCCATGGTGCTGGCCATGAGCCAGGACCTCAAAATGGGAGTTCTCGTCTGTTTCCCCCGTGCTTCCTCATGCCATGTGGAATTAATAGTAAGTTTGGGAATAAGAGTACAATTGATGAGTAGTCAGAAATGGCAGTGCCTCAGAGGATTCTGCTAATGTGAATTAAATTTACCTTGCTTCTCCTAATACTCACTGTGTATTTTAAGAGAAGAGGTGATATAGTGTGAGTTTTAAAGCCAAATTTCCTGGATTTGACTACTGGATTGTCCCTTTAGTAGCTGGTTGTCCTTGGGCAAATCGATTAATTATCTTGTCAAATTGCAAACACTGGGCTTGTTACTAAACCTCAGGTCCCTTAACTGGGAGTTGTGTTGAGTAAAATGGGTAAATTTATATAATAGCAATATGCATGGAGTATGATAAATACATAAAAATCATAGTCATTATGATAATAACAATCTCCCTTTAGACACTGATGAAAGAGTAGGGAAGAATCATCCAATCTGAGGGGTTAAAGGAATTTGTGGTTTGTCTCACTCAAACCTTCCTCTGACATTCGGGTCCCCTCTCATACGCCATCCCTGCCTGCTCCCTTTGCACTTGCTTTTAATTTAATTGTCAGAAATTCCTTCTACACTCCAGCTACAATCTAGTTTCCTTGAATTTCCAGCCTGGCCTGGTTCTTTCTTATGGATTCATACAGAAATGGGCCCTCATTTTTTCCTGGTGCTTGTCCGCCTGTGTTTGACTGTTGCCAGTAGCTTTCCCCTTGCCTTCTGTGCACGTGGAAACTCTCCTTTCCACCCTACCTCTGGTGCTCACCAATATTCTCTACATTCCTCTTAGAGTAGAACCTCCAGAGGTGAGGGTGTGACTGGGTTGCACTAACCCCAGATCTGTACTGGAGAAAGACCTCTTTCAAGTCTCTGGATGTGGGAAGTGTAGCTCCCTTCACACCACCCAAGGTCATCCGGGTGCTGTGGCCACATCACAGGAAGGACTCAGTGGAAATCCCACTGACTGTCTCCATGGGCGACTCTGTCACTCTCTCTTCAACCCCCCAGTGCAGTGGGTTTAGGGGCCCCAAAGACCAGTGGATCTGTTACCATCATCCCTGTCAAGGATGTTCCTGTTAGGTTCATGTTACACTGGCCTCATGCCAGTGCACACTGACTTGGAGATTTGGAAATTTCCACCAACAAAATTTCTGTTCCTCCCATTTTGTGTCAAAGGTAAAGCAAAAAAGTCAGTCTGATTCCAAAGTCTTTATCTATATCATGAATAAAAATCATGAAAGGGAAAATTCTAAACACACAAAAATAATAATGACCAAATGATACTTTAAGGAATGTCCTTAATGTTTTATAAAGTTATGACTTTATATAGCTTCTTTTCCTAAACCAGTATTTTAGTGTTATCAGAAGGATAAAGGATTAATGCATATTTATTTAATGGGAAATTATCTCATTTATAGATTGATTGGTCTCTTGATTTTTCTCATTTCTGTCTTGTTTATTTAAATTATAGTGCACCCTTTGATAGCTCAGCTGGTAGAGCGGAGGACTGTAGACTGGACGGACGTCTGCCGACATCCTAAATTATAAATATTTTTAAAAACTTTTTTAGTAAGCTGGTGAGAGAACATGCACTCAGTTTAAGACTATCTGGCAAATTTTGTTAGAGGTCGGAAGGTACACATTGAAATGACTGCACATTAATTCCAGTTACTTTTTGCAATTAGTATATATTGCAATATTTTCTTGCCTTCCATTTTCCATCTTAACAATTGGCTATAGTGATATAGAAAAAATATATTGGCTTAAAGGTGCCAATGTCACGAATGTGGCCAGCAAGTTAATGTCTCCTGTTCAATGTTCTGACAGTGTGGGTGATAGTTTTGTTTCCTGTGATCGTGAGGCCAACGGGAAACTTCAGTTCTCACTGTCAGGACCTCACAGCTAACGAAAACCGAAGGGTAAGGCGGTGGGTGGAGAGGGTAGAATGCAAAAGGGTTGAAGTAAAACCCAGGAGAGGGAAGTGGCTGCCAAAGGTGAATGGGGTCTCCCGAACATGGCGATAAAGACAGTGGTAATCACTCACCGGACCTCGTCGTGTGACAGCACATGGCACACAGGGACTCCATAGACTCTCAGCTTAGCAACACCCGCGAGGCAAGAGTGCCCTTCACACATTTCATCTTGGTGACCCCGGCACTGGTCTGCCTTTCAGACTGGCTGACCGTGCCCCTCGGGTTGCATGTAAGGACTTCGTCTGAGTGCTGGGCCTGGTGGGGCCCTTGTGGTGCTCGGGTGGGGGACAAGGACGCCCTGTGCTTGCGCAGAGTCCCACTGCTTCCTGTGTCACGCAACAGCATGGCGGTTCATAGAAGGGGTGCTGTTTGCTTCCCACTGCCATAGCAGGTCCCTGTATTTACCTTAGTCTCTGCTTGGGTGTGATTATTGTGTCTGATAAATAAATAACTTCTGGAATAAAAACTCAGTTTGATTATCGGGTCATCTCCTTATCTAAAATATAGATTAGCATGGGCAGGTGAAGCCCTGTCATTGGGGCATAGGAACCGGTCCTTTTTATCCAGATTTAATCAAAAAGATTATCTTCCTTTAATCTTTCCCCACACCTTTTTAAATTAATGGTTTACTTTTTATTTGCCTGTTAACTATATTCCTTATTTCCTATATTGACTCTTATTATTGAATTCCTCTGAATGCTTTAATAGATGTGTATTTTCTAGTTTCTGTGCTTTGGTTTTTATGTCAAATTGGTCGTATTTGTGTTAAATCTTTTCTAGGAATATGGGTGGCATAAATTTAAATCTCAGACCCATAAATCATGATTCAGAAGACGCCAACCTTGCTTGTGGCGAGAGGCGGGGGTGGACGTGGCCTTGGCCTGCTTGGGCAGCCTGTGTGGACAGCAGCCACAGGGCGTGGGGTCGAGGGCTCCGTGTGCTCGCGAGGAAGGCATGGGGGGGCGCACGCCACACGGACTGTGGGAGCCCCACTGAGTTTCTGAAATGAGATCTTAGATGAGTCATGCTGAGCCAAGGACTCGTGCAGCTTATACAGCAGGGAAGCAGAAAGGTGAAGGAAGAGCAGGAGGCTTGCCTAGGACATCTCCGAGCAGGCACCAGGAGGCCACCTGTGCGGCTCAGGCTGTCGCTGGTTGTCAGCACCGATGTCCCAGCCTTGCCTGAGGACCGAGGGAGCACCTCACCATGTGCTTCAGGTAGAAATATTGGCACCAAGCATTAAAGCCCACCGTATTTACTTTGGTTTTTTAGAATTGAATTTGTCAAATGTTGTTAGAAATAAGTAGGACGTGAGTCTTTTTTTACTGCGAGAATTATAGTATTTTTTTTGTCCTGTTATTGGGCATCTGTTATCTTTCTTATTAAGCATTGGTAATTGGTATAGGTTAATTATAGCAAAGGTCTTCAATTGTTAGTGGCCATTTGGAATGCATGAAACCTACAAAATTGAAAACTTATCTGAGAAGAGTGACTTGTGATTAAGCTAATGTAGGGATTGTTAGGTGTTGCAGGTAAATTCACATTGTGAGGTGGTCTATAGCACAAGCAACCCTGTTTCTTGAACTAATAAATGGCATGGAGAAAAAAGGGAAGGAGATGGTCGTAGACATAAGACATTTAAAGACAAAGCAAACAAACAGAACATGCCGGCCTTGTTTAGACCTTGATTAAAAAAACAATAAGAAATCTATGAGACTTGTAGGAAAAATTTAAAAATGACTTGGGTATTAGATGGTATTAAGTAATCGTTATTAATTGTATTAGTTAGTTTCATGGCATTTTTATTGTTTAAAAGTGTCCTTGTCTGGTAGACATGCACAAAGGGACATTTAGAGTTGAAATGCTACCACAGAACTGCTTTAAATTCAGCAAACAACAAAGGGGACCGGGGAGGAGATGAGGGACAAGTGGCCAAGTGTAGACTGCGTCGGAGATGCAGGGCACGTACAGGCAGGGGCACTGCACCATTCTAATTTCATGAATTTTTGAAACTTTTTATAATAAATTCTGTAACATAAATTAACAAAAGAACATTACTAAAGACTTTAAACATTTAATGTTGTAAGATTAATGACCGTGTAAGTCACTGTGAAGCTAGAGAGATGAGAGACAAAAATGAGAATTGTATTCAATGTAAAAAAATTAGACTTGGGATTAAAAGGGATTGAGCTCAGTAGAAGCTGTAATTGCCAAGATTTTTTTTCTTTTAAATCATCCTTATTATTTCATTAAAATTTATATGTCTTTTACAATTTATACCTTCTTTTATTCAGACATAGCAGCCTCAGGAAAGCTATTAAGGGGCTGTGGAACCATGTTTGTGCCCTGGGTTGAAAAGCAACAACTTCCCTTTTGATTCATGCCTGGCTGTTATGGAATTGGTTCCTAGACTTAGTATCTTATAGCCTTTCTAATCAAGACAATATGAACTTTATCTTTCCTCCCAATGAGTTTGGCCAAGAGCAAAGGAGAAATATCGGTTACCGTTCTTTCCTTCAGAAGGGGTCTCTGCTCCTAGCAGAAATGGTTATAAAATTCTCAGCTGCACGTGGATCCTTCGTACTTCACACTTTGTAATATCTCCACCTTATCCTGTAAAGATGATCCTCAACTTATAGTGGGGTTATGTCCTGATAAACCCATCTTCTGGAAAATGCTTTTAATATCCTGATATGCTCATTATAAAGTTGAAAAATTGTAAGTTTAACCATTGTAAATCAGGGGCCATCTGTATTTGCAATCTTTTCTTCTCATATTTTGTTAGCAGTCTTTGTGTATGAGATAATTTCCTCAGTCTTTGATTTTCTTTGCCTTCTGTGCACAACAATTAAGTATAATTTACCACCCAGCTCTCTCTGGGACTTGTTCCCGTCTTTCACTCCCAGGGCAACCTCGCTAGTCTCCCTAACCAGCGTCCCCCCCGTGACTGCTAATGTGCTGAAAATCCTGCCCCTAAACTATTCTACACAGAGCAGGTTAAAGAAACTTTCAAAAATGTGACTCTGACAATAATACTCTTGACATAAAATCTTCTGTTGGACCAATTTCTTTCTTTTTTTTTCTTTTTGTTCGAGTGAGGACACCGATATATGCTGTTCTATATTTTGATCAATTCCTTTCCCAGATTCTCTTGTCGCTGTCTTCCTGGCCTACCATGTTCCGGTTATAATTATGACAATGTTTTCAAGGCACTGGGTCTTATTAGCCTCTGCACATTTCTAGATACCCTTCTGAAATATTCTTCCAGCTGGGCCAGCAGCTCACATCTGTAATCTCAGCACTTTGGGAGGTTGAAGCAGGAAGACTACTTGAAGCTGGGAGTTTAAGGCTAGCCGAGGCAACACAGTGAGACCCTGTCTCTACACAAAAGATTAAAAAAAGTTAGCCAAGCATGGTGGCGCATGCCTGTAGTCCCAGCTACTCTGGAGGCTTGGGCAGGAGGATTGCTTGAGCCCAGGGGTTCAAGGCTGTGCTGACCTTTGATTGCACCACTGTACTGCAGCCTGGGTGACAGAGCGAGACCCCCATATCTAAAAAAATAAAATAAAAAGATCACTCTGTTTATCCTCAGCCCTTTGCTTAAACCACACTTCCTCAGGAAATTCCTCCTCATTCCTGGACAAGTGTAGAACATTCTGGTATATATACCCACAGGGTACTGAATCTTCTCTACCATCATATCAGCCACACCTTTTGTAATGTTCGCTAAATTAATGGATGTTTTCATTGGGCTAGACCAAAAGCTCAATGAGATCAGTTCCTGGGTTTCTTAAGACTGCAGAATTTGGGATTAATGCTGGAGGACTATATGTAAGAGATTTACATTTACCAAATCCACAAAAAGCTATTTAAAGCTTTCCTGAAAAAAATTAATCTTCTAAATTACTAAATGCCTGAAGTTAAAAAGATGTATTTTGTATTTTTTAAAGCAATGAAAACTCTAGAATGTGATTATACCTCTTATCTGAAAAACACCATTTCTTGTGTCAGTTCTTAGCTTCTTGTGATAAAACGGAATGTCTGATATATGACATTGCCATTTAACCAAAGATCCATGTAATTTCAACTAATGATTGGGTTTTACAGAATAAAAATCATACTAAAACTTTATGTATAGAACTGACGATAATTTAATCTCAGTAATTTTTGTGGGGTTATATTTATAAGAGAAGATAAAAATATGTCAGGACTAAGGAATTTGAAAAGTTCATTATCACTACTAATAGAAATGTCTGTTTTCACTTCATATCCAAATTACAGTAATGCAGGGATAAAGTAAAACAAAAGTCTTATAGAAATGGACTTATTATATATAATACGTGCTTATTTTGAAAGTTCACTGAAAGGATGTTATTAATGGTTTTTGCATTTCAAATTTACTGGCATTTGTTACTTTGATGAAATTCAAAGCTTATACTTTGAATCCGTCTTCTGTAGTCTTAATGTATCATAGGGCTTTTCTGTATTTGTAGTTAGAATTGCTATTAATTTTGCTCTTAATCTTTTTGGTACCTAAGTAATGGAGAGTTTGAACTAAATATCTTTAAAAGTAACCAATAATTTATTTTTCAGATATCAGTTATCTTTGAAAATGCCTACTTTCTGAGATTCAGATATGCATATATTTTCATTTTGATTATTTCACAAATAATATTCTATTTAGCAATTAAGGCAATGAAAATACCTTGGGTTGTGTCCAGCAATTGATTCATAAAAAAACCTGTGTTTTGATTTTTAAAAATTATGGTACTGTTAGATTACTAGCTTTATCTTAATCTATTTCCTTCCTTTTCTTCCTTTCTTTTTATTTTCCTTTCTCCTACTCTAAAAGAATGAAAGTAACACAGTTTTATGCACTTTATCAAACTTTAATATGTAAAATAATCACTTAAGAAAAGCTTGTTAAAATAACAAATTTTGCATTATCAGTAGAGAGTCTATATAAGTAAGTCTGAAATGAAGCCAGGAATATGATTTTTTATAAGCAAAGCAAATGATCTTAATAGATAGTTTCTGCATACAGAGACTTCTATGGCTTCTGGAATTATTTCTTGCATAGCAGGAAGTTAAATTAGAACCTTTGACTAAGGCACGAATGTGCTGGCATGCCTGCATGTGGCATCCCAGCATGGTCAAGATGAAAAGTTTAAACAGAAATAACTGAAAATTGTTTAGGTGATTTCTGGCACCTTACTCACATTGCATTTGTAAAAGCAGTCTGATTAATAAAATAATTTGCATAAGAGAAGTCTTTGGGCAGAGCTGTAGGAGTGACCAGTTTCTTTACCTCAAGCTAGTGTGAGTGGCCTCAACAGAACCACCCCTACAGATGACTCTGGGTCCCTGCAGTTAAGGAACCTAGTGGACACGTGTTTGACTCGCCCAGACACGTAGAAGTTGAGACATTGTAGTTGAAACATTGTATAGCTCCTGCTTTAAAGCAGAATTATAATGCTTTGGGATCAAACTGTATTCCCACTCTGTTAGGGAGTGTTTCTTGTGGAACGAGAAGACTACAACATAGGGAGATGAGCACACACTCTGCCCCCGTCCCCAAGAACCAGCAGCAGGGGCTGGGGGGGCATGCTGCCATCCTGAGTCACATGCACTATGCACACCATAGCAAGTCTAGGGAGAAGTTCTCAGTGAGGATCTCTTAAGAAGCACCAGAGAATCAATAAGCTTTAAACATTTTCCAAGTCTAAAGAAAAAGAAAT
The DNA here is from genome assembly GCF_020740605.2 of Lemur catta. Taxonomy (NCBI): domain Eukaryota; kingdom Metazoa; phylum Chordata; class Mammalia; order Primates; family Lemuridae; genus Lemur; species Lemur catta. The sequence goes on along the minus strand of NC_059136.1, from coordinate 99,620,165 downwards.
CATCTATGGTAATGCCAATCACATAGAAACTTTATCTTTCTGAAATCTCTTCCCTGCACACTGCCACTTCCATATGACATTGAAAGAATTTAAAAAAACAAAACAAAATAAAACAAAGCACAATCTGCGACCTTGGGACATAGCAGAGAAGAGAAAGACCATAACAACTTTTCCCCTCCAGAGGTCAGATCACCAAGACCCCAGTTAAGGAAAGAAGATGATACAAGTTTAAATCACGTTCAATGGTTTGAATATAATGTAAGATCAGAAATATTTAGTTGCTAGGTTAAGAATATGTAAGTTAAAGTTATGATAGAAATTTTTTATAAAAAATTATCAGATAAGTCATGGGACTGCCAATATTTTCATCTAAGAGGAGAGGAGAAATTTCTCTAAATATATTTTAGAGGGAATCATGAATCCTGCTTGTTAGATATATCAGTTAAAAATACTGAGTGCCTTTTTAATGTATTTCTTGTTTGCCAAAGTTAAACCAGGATTTATAAAGCATATTAAAATAAAGTTACATAAAATTATGATATCAATACCCTCTAATGGTAGAATGAGCTAAAAAAAAAGAAAATGCTTGGTTTGCCCATTCTCTACTGGGGCACATCAGTGTCACTCTTGTTTTGAACATAGCATTTCCTGACTTTACACGGAGATCATGATTCAAGAAGTGTGGCATGAAGCCTGGAACCTATACCTCTTAATAGCTCTATAAAGTAATCTGAAATGCACTGTAGGTTGAGAACCATAGGATTATATAGAGGTCTAGGGATATAACTTTGGGATTTCCTCTTGGTTCTCATAAAAAATCATATGTATAAACAGATCTATCTAACATTTTTAACAAAACTAACAAATTCTTTAATCAAATTAGCTATTGAAAACTTTTGGTCTGATGAGGACATAAAAAGTTATTGATTCTTCAAGAACTTCTAGGCATAAGGACTTAAGAGATGGTCATATGATTATAAATAAATTTTCCTATTATTATGTGAATTAAACAAGATAATATTTACAAAGCACTTACAATAGCATCTACAATATAGAAAGCACTCTGTTGGTTTAGATAGGTTCGTAGGTAGATATAAGACAGACTGAGACAGCAGGTCCATATGATGTGGACTCTACCTCTGGTCCAGTGCACGAGGAACAGCTCCCAGCGTTGGGGGACAGCAAGGTGCAGGGCAGGGCACAGGTGTTGGAAGTCAGAAGACTTGGTTCAACATCCTAGCCCAACCCTTAACTAGCTTGGGATTTCCATTTTTGCTGGCGGGTGGGCTCAGTTTCTTCATTTCTAAAGCAGAGATTATAAAAATCATCAAAAATATGTGTTGTAATGATCAAATTAGAAAAATAACATACCTCATGAAATGAATACATATAGTAGGACTGATACGCGGTGATTTTTCAAACTTTCAAACTCCATTCTAGCACTAAATCCTGCAGATTTCTGATTCTGCTAGGACCAAAGAGATGCAAGGACGCAGTGGTCCATAGTGCAAAGAGCCCGTAGGCAGGCAGCCCATCCGGGGCTCTGGTTCTGGTTCTGCTGGGAACCATTTGCAGGACCCCGGGCAGGTCAGCAGAGTGCTAAGAACTTCCTAGATGTGGGAAGATGCTCAACCAGATCAAGAGTTAGCAAATTTTTCTGTAAAGGGCTAAGTAAGGAGGTTAAGCTTTAAGGGGCCACATAGTATATGCTGCAACTATCCAACTCTGCCGTGTTAGTGAGGAAGCAGTCATATATAATACATAAACAAATCATCCCCTGCCTATGACCTAATAAAACTAAGGACACTGAAATTTGGATTTTATATAATTTCCACTTGTCATTAAATAATGTCCTTCTTTGACTTTTTTCAACCTTTAAAAATGTAAAAATCATTCTTAGCTGCAAGCCATAAATATTAATAACAGGTGGCAGACTGGATTTGGTGCCAGGGCCAATGTTTGCTGACCCCAAAACTAGATCGTTTCCAAGGGCCACTACATGCTTAAATTCTTGATCCTGTTCTTACGACTGCATCTCTTTAATCTATTTTCTCATTCTCATACCCACATCCCCTATTTCTACATATCTGATATTCTTTCCAAAAATCACCTTATAGTTGCAAGCTCAGAATTTTTGAAGGGCAGTTGTAAACAAAGATAGAACATTTTTTTTTCTCTCATATTTAACTCCCTGTCATTCAAATAAATGGTAAAGTAATTCTCTTCCTTTTAAAATATTCTTCTGAAATCTGTAATCCTAGCTAAACCCATTCTAAAGTGAATTTAAATTACCAATAGTTGGGCCAAGAGTAGTCATTTATTAACCTTAGTTTAAGTAAATAAACCTAAAATAAAGCAATCTACATAAGGAACAAAGAAATAATCTCAGCATTTATATGTATGTGTTTGTTTATGTAAATGGGAGAAATAACTTTCTTCTACCACAAATGTTGGTTGTTCAATTTTTGGCTATTGACCAACAAACATTTGTGGTTGGTTATTTCAGATTTTCCCATGCATCTGATTCTTTTGATGTGTTATATTTTTATCCTCCTTTTACTTTCATCTAATAGAATTTTGTGTTCATTCATAACCAAATTAGCTTTTTTATAATAAGTTTTAGTATGATTTACCCATATTAGTTTTGTTCTGGTTAGACTTAACTGTTCCAAAGAAATTTAAAGTGTCATTTTTGTTATTAGGATAAGTGACTTTGAGTGTCCTAAATTCCAAAATTCCTACTCTTATTCTAGTTTTTAGGAATATTAGATTCTTTTTGATTATATGGTAGAAGTCTAAAAGAAACATTTTTCAGATCAGTGTAGAATCATAAATACTATCATTTATGTATATGCATAACTACTTTAAAGTTATGAGTTTAAAAAGTTTTTTAGGTTAAAAATGGCTTTATGTAAAATGTGAGAAAAAGGTTAGATCCAAGGAAGGATTCAAAATTAAGAGATTCGGTAATTATAAAAAGCTATTTTAGGTGCATGACCAGAATAGCCTCATGACCAGAATGTTTCTTGTGGCAAATTGATGGGAGAAATAATTGCCATTTTGGAAAACTTTCCAGTCCTATAACTTTAACAAAATAGCTGTCATTATTAAAAATGTTATCTAATAAGCTAAACATGAAATATCCTCCCACTCTCCTTCCTCAAAGTAGTGGTGATGGCAAAGCTTATGTAGTATTTACCAAATGTAGCTGCCCTAACGACTGTGGGGACCACATGTTAAATTAAACACTTTACATGCCTTGAAGATTCTAGATGAAGATAGACCAAGGAATCTGCATTTTGACAAGTGGCGGAGATAATTTTTTTTTTAATCAGGCAAGTTTGGTAAACCCCAGTTTAATAGTTGAGAGTTAAGGATCTTAGTCTTAGTTTCTTCTGTTTTAAAATTAGATAATACTAATTTCAAGGTATTTTTTAGAAGATTAAATGAAAGAGCATACATAATGAACTATTTTAGCACCTAGCACCAATAAATCCTCCTAATAAGTACAATAAAAGATAAGTAAAATTATTTTAATGTTGGCATCCATGAGAAAATATGTTACAGATATATCAGTTCATTTATCAGATGGAATAATTTCCCTTAAACAATAAATTAAGATGTTTCAGGCAAATTTGTTAACTTCTCCGGATTTTAGTTTATCCTCCTCAAAAATAAAAGTTAAAATAGATTAAAAACGCTGGGATTGAGGAAAATTTGAAGCCTTGAAGAAGATAAAGAGAGAAAAAAAGACATGCCCAGCATTCACAGTAAAATAGTTGCACATATGAAATGAGAACTCCAGCATCCTGTCTCTTTGTCTACTGTGACTAGCCGTGTACAGAATAGCACAGCATGAGGAGAATCCATGATCCTCACATGCAGCATTATCTGCACCTACCTTGTCTGTGTTGTACCTCCAAATGTGCTCATTAATTTTAATATACCCTGTTTATTTTCCTTTCTTGTTTTAAAATTGTCATTAATTTAAATACTATATACATTTATATTCTTTTTCAGTACCATATTTTTCATAAAATACAAAGGTATTTGCTCCTAATAAACAAAGCAAATATTAAATAAAAGTGATGAAACTCTAGTTTTCAGTTAATTCATTAGTTTTAATTTATAAACATTAGCTCATATTCTTCAATATTACTTAATCACTGGCAATATAATAAACCTGTTTTATTATGTTTGACTTTAATATTTTATTTGTGACTTGAAATTAGTTTAGCATTGTTATGAATGGTGACAATTGTCAACTGAGTTTTGCTCTAACAGCACTGGCTTGCAATTCAATTTGATTGTTCTTTAAATTGCAGTTTGGTATCTGATTCTCACAGTATGTCACTTAAAATACTTGAAGGCAAGAGCTCTGTCACATAGATAAACAGTGCTTCAATATTCTAAACCACTTCCTTCAAAAACATTAAAGTGTAATTGTTATACTCAGAGAATATACAATGTAATTATATAAAATATTCAATTAAAGCTAAGAAAGGTAGGATAGAATGGAGACAAAAGAAGAAGAAAAGGACAAGTAGTAAAGATGAACAAATATGGTATATATTAAGGCAATTATATCAAACCCTTTAATTTTTAATGTTTTAGATACATAATTTAAAAGACAGACTATCAGAATGGAAAAAGAAACGAGACCCTACTATATGTTATCTACAAGAAATTCACCTTAAATTAAAGACACAGAGAAATTACTTGTAAATGAATGGAAAAATACATCCCATGCTAACACTAATCAAAAAAAAAAGATAAAGTAGCTATATTAATTTCAGACAAAACATATTTTAAGGCCAGGAAAGTAATCAGGGATAAAGGAGAACATTCTATAATAAAGGAGTCAATTCACTAGAAGACATAATAATCTTTAACATAGACGCACCTAAAAACAGGGGACCAAAATTTGCAAAAAAGAGATATAATTTTAAGGAGAAATATTTGAATTCACTATTTTATTTGGTGACTCATCATCCTTCCTTCAGAACAGGACAGATCCAGCAGGCAAAAAATCAGTTAGTGCATAGTTGAACTAAATACTTAACACTTCACTTAACTAAATTTAATTGGCATCACTTAACTTGGCATTTATAGAACACTTTATCCAACAAAATACACATTTATCTCAAGTTTGCATGGAATATTCATCCACATAGACTCCATTCTTGGCCATAAAGCCCATCTTAATGAATGTAAAAGCACAGTAATTATACAACCTATATATTCAGACCACAATGAGATTAAAAGGGAAATCAATAACAGAAAGACAGCTGAAAAACTCTAAAATGCTGGGGGATTAATGAACTTTAAATAACACATGGGCCAAACAACTCTTAAGAAAACTAAGGTTTCTAAACTAAATGCAAATTATAATACTACTTGTTAAAATTTGTGGGATGCAGAAAAAGGAATACTTAGAGGAAAATTTATAGCATTGAATCACATATTAGAAAAGAAAAAATATTTGAAATTCATAACCTAAACTTTCACTTTAGGAAACTAGAAAAAGAGTAAAGTAAATTCAAAACAAATAGAGGAAAAGAAATGATAACAATTAAAGCCAAAATCAATAAAATTCAAAACAGAAAATCAATATAGAGAGTAAATGAAACCAAAAGCTGGCTCTTTGAAAAAAAGAAAACCAATAAAATCAATATAACTATAGTAAGTTAACTAAGTGAAAAAGAGTGAGGACCCAAATACATAATATACAAAATGAAAGAGGGGCCGTCACTGCTGATCACATGGACATTTCTAGAATAGTAAATATTATGATCAGGTCTTTGCCCACATATTTAATAGCCTATTTGAAATTGACCAATTCCTTGAAAGACACAATGTGCCAAAACTCACAAGAGAAGAAACAGATAATCTGTGCTAATACCAAGCAGTTTTAATAATCACAGCTTTGTAGTATAGTTTGAAGTCTGGCAAATTAATACCTCCCATTTTGTTTTTGTTGCTTAAAATTGCTTTTGCTAAACGGGGTCTTCTCTGGTTCCACACAAAGCGTAAAATTATTATTTCTATATCTGTGAAAAATGATGTTGGTAATTTAATAGGGATTGTATTGAATCTGTTGATAACTTTGGGCAGTATAGTCATTTTAACAGTGTTGATTCTTCTGATCCACGAGCATGATATGGTTTTCCACCTGTTTACATGTTCTGCGATTTCCTTCCTCAGTGTTTCGTAGTTCTCCCTATAGAGGTCCTTTACCTCCTTAGTTAAATATATTCCTAGGTATTTTATTTTCTTTGTTGCTATTTTGAAGGGTATTGAGTCCTTAATTTGGTTCTCCATTTGGCTGTTATTGGCATATATGAATGCCTCTGATTTGTGTGTATTGATTTTGTATCCCAAGACTTTACTGAATTCATTGATCAACTCCAGCAGGGACATAGACCAATGGAACAGAACAGAAAATCCAAATATAAAACCATCCTCATATAGCCATCTAATCTTTGACAAAGCAGACAAAAACATACTCTGGGGAAAAGATTCCTTATTTAATAAATGGTGCTGGGAAAGCTGGATAGCCACATGTAGAAGACTAAAGCAGGACCCACAGCTTTCACCTCTCACAAAAATCAAATCATGGTGGATAACAGACTTAAATCTTAGGTGGGAAACTATTAGAATTCTAGAAGAAAATGTAGGAAAGACACTTATAGACATTGGTCTAGGCAAAGAATTTATGAAGAAAACCTCTAAGGCAATCACAGAAACAACAAAAATAAATAAATGGGACCAGATTAAATTAAAAAGCTTCTGCACAGCCAAAGAAATGGTCACGAAAATAAACAGACAGCCTACAGAATGGGGAAAAAATTTTCGCATACTACACATCAGATAAAGGACTGATAACAAGAATCTATTTAGAAGTCAGGAAAATCAGCAAGAAAAAATCAAACAACCCTATCAAAAAGTGGACAAAGGACATGAATAGAAATTTTTCAAAAGAAGATATAAGAATGGCTAACAAACATATGTAAAAATGCTCAACATCCCTAATCATCAGGGAAATGCAAATCAAAACCACAATGAGATATCACTTAACTCCAGTGAGAATGGCCTTTATCAAAAAGTCCCAAAACAACACACGTTGGCGTGGAGAGACAGGAACACTCATACACTGCTGGTGGGACTGCAAACTAGTGCAACCCCTGTGGAAAGCATTATGGAGATACCTTAGACAGGTTCAAGTAGACCTACCATTCGATCCAGCAATCCCATTACTGGGCATCTACCCAGAAGAACAAAAGTCATTCTATATCAAAGACACCTGTACCCGAATGTTTATAGCAGCACAATTCACAATTGCAAAGATGTGGAAACAACTCAAATGCCCATCAATCCACGAATGGATTAGTAAACTGTGGTATTTGTATACCATGGAGTATTACTCAGCTATAAGAAATAACAGTGATATGGCATCTCTTTGGTTCTCCTGGAGAGAGTTGGAACCCATTATATTAAGTGAAGTATCCAAAGAATGGAAAACCAAGCATCACATGTACTCACCAGAAAATTGTTTTCCCTGATCATCACTTAAATGCACATCGGGGAAGGATACCAATTGGATATCAGACTGAGACAGGGGGTAGGGAGAGGGGATAGGTGTATGCCTACATGATGAATGCGTTGCGCACCGTCTGGGAAATGGTCATGCTTGAAGGTGCTGACTCGGGGTGGTGGGAGGTGGGGGGAGGGGATGGAGGTATGACTACATGGTGAGTGCCAGGCGCACTGTCTGGAGAATGGACACGCTTGAGGGTCTGACTCAGGGGGATGGGTGGGACATGGTCAATGTATATAACCTGAACTTATGTATCCCCATGATGAAATGAAATAATAATAAAAAAAAGAAATAGATAATCTGAGTAAGTCTATATACATTAAATAAATTGAATCAATAATTAATTGCCTCCCAAAACAGATAGTACCAGGCCTGTAAATTCTCCCCCCAATTTCAAGGAAGTCAACAGATTGAATTGTAAATAAAGTTTTCATGAAGAAACACCTAGATCCAGATACTTAATTGGTAAATCCAACCAACTGCTTATTGAAGAAATACCAGTTCTTCAGAAAATCTTTTAAAAATATTAATAGGAGGGAGGATATAAAAATTAATTCTATGTGGATATTATCTAGATGTAAGATGTAGACAAACACATCATATAAGAAGAAAATTACAAGTCAATCCCCTTATGAATGTAGATATACAAGTCTGCAATATAACACAAGAAAAGAGAATCCAGCAACTTATTTATCCCAGAATTGTAAGGTTGGTTTATCATCTGAAAATAATTGAGTTTTGTTTTTCATATCAATAAAATGAAGCTAAAAACCACATGATCTTAACATATGGAGAAATCACATTTATGAAATCCAATACCCTTTCATGAAAAAAATACCAAACTAGAAATAGAAGAGAAATTCTTCAACCTGAAAACAAAGCATCTATGAAAAATCCGTAGCTAACATTATACTTATGGTGGTGTATTGAATACTTTTCCTCTAAGATCAGGAAAAAGACAGGGACTCGCCATCTATATTCAGAACAAGACTGTTGTCACTTATATTCAACATTGCAATGGAGATTCTGTTCAAGGCAACAAGGCAAGGAAAAGAGATAAAACACATGTATTTTGGAAAGGAAAAAGTAAGACTATACCAGAGAACATTATCTTTATATTGAAAATCCTATCTTACATAAACACAACTTTGAACTAACAAATATGTTCAGCAAAATAGTAGCATATAACAGCAATGTTTAAATATAATTTATACTACTGTGTACTAGCTATATACAATTCAAAAATAAAATTGAGAAAAATGCCACTGACAATAGCATAAAAAATAATATGTTTATGAATGAATTAAAGAACTGATATGGGACTAATATCCAGAAATTAAGAAATTCAAATAAGTCATAAAAAAAACAAAAACAAAAACAAAAACATATAACCCCATTAAAAAGTAGGCAAAAGACATAAATAGACCTATCTCCAAAAAAAAAAAAAAAATACAAATGGCCAACAAGCATATGAAAAATTGCTCAACATCACTAACCAGAGAAATACAAATTAAGCCACAATGAGATGTTACACTAATTGGAATAGCTATTACTAAAGAGTAAAAAAATAACATGTTGGTGAAGATGCAGAGAAAAAGGAATGATTATAAACTGTTGGCGAGTATGTAAGTTCGTACAACCTCTATGGAAAACAGTATGGAGATTACTAAAAGTAAAACTACCATTTGATCCTGAAATCCCTGTTCTGCATATCTACCCAAAGGAAAATAAATCATTACATCAAAAAGATGCCTGCATTTGTGTGTTTATTATAGCACTATTCACAATAGCCAAGATAAGGAATCAACTTAAGTGTCTATCAATGGATACTATTATGGATTCAGCCATAAAAAAGAATGAAACTATGTTTTTTGCCCCAACATGATGGAATTGGAGGGCATTATCTTAAGTGAAACAACTCAAACAGGAAGCTAAATATGGCATGTTCTCATTTATAAGCAGGAGCTAAATGTGTACACAAGGACATCGAGTGTGGAATGATGGACGTTAGACTCCAAATGGTGTGAGAGTGTGGGGGTGTGAGAAATTATGTTACTGAACCCACAAAGGGGTCCAGCCTAGGTCCCATCACTCATTGCACAGAGGGACAACGAATGAGACAATTGCCAAGGAAGAATGAAATCTTAATGCAAAAGACTTCTGTTGGGAGAATGACAGAAATAGTCTCAAATCTGTCTCCCTGACTAAGGGCAAAGGCTTTTATGGTGGGTTGTGGAAGGCAGGTCAGGTTGTGTGGGGTTTGCAGCTGTGGGGTCTTGAGGTGACAGGACCCAGAACCAGCGGCTGGTGATGGCTGGTGAGTGCTGTGGAGAGACTGGTCAAGTCTGGTTACTAGGGTTGCCTGGTAAAGGCCGAGGGAACAAAATGTAACTTAGGGAGGGGGTCATTTTGCAAGGCCGATTGCAACCCCTCGTCTATTTGTTCACTCCCCAATCTCAGGGAATCAGGGCCTCATTCTGTCTGACTGCTTCCTGCTGAAACACGACACAGCTGGGGCAGCAGGAGGGTTGAAAGTTGGGCCTGGGACTGAAAGCACTCACGAGTCTCACACGCCTTGTGTGTTTGTTAGCAGGCTTAGTTCAAAGTATCTTAAGATCACTTAATGGCTTAGAAGATCAGGCTGGCTTCATTCTTTGGTCAGGTTCAGAGGGGGAAAATTTACCCCAGTATGCTGAGCCCACAGTTTCACTCCTGTAGCTTGACTAAGGACGGAACACTTCAAAGGGACCAACCCATGTAGCTGCAACCGATCTTCAGGGTGCTGGTTCCTCCAGGTCGTATGCAGCACTCAGTCTCCTGGCTTCAGTGAACGGAGAAGAACGGAAGCCTCTTGGAAGCCAGCTTAGAGATACAGTTAGCACATCACCTGGCTTCTTTACATAAGAATGAGCCTTCATTTCTAGGGGCAGAACATTCTTGGGCCATACCTGACCGGAGGCCTGCAGGAATGGTCTCCCATATGGAATTTCAAAGGGGCTAAGTGCCAACCTGCCTCTGGGGCCACCTGAATTCTCAACACAGCAAGGGACAGTACTTTATCCAAATCTAAGCTGGTTTCTTGCTTCACACTCATGACATCAAAAATCTAGTGATATCTTATTAAAATCTGAAGTATCTGAGTTTGCATCCCAGTGATTGAAAGGCTCCCGCTACAGGAAGAGCCGCTCTGATCTCTCCATCTGCAGCCAAAATCAGCCAAAACACACTCATCTCAGGAGACTCAGATGCAGTCAGAAATTTATACTAAAGCCTAATTGCTTTTATAACCAAGAGACAGTTAACTTTTTCTCCATGTTCAAATGTAGTTTTCGTGAAATTTCTATGTTCTTCCTTATCTGTTACTGAAGCTTTAGTATTCAGTACTTCTGCCCTGCTTGTCCTAAGTTCCTCTTTAAGTTTTTCTTCCTGTAGGTCTGTTTCACAGCTTCTCTGCTCACATTCCACCACGTTATCTTCCCGCCATTCCTCTAGTGAGCAGCAAAGAGGATTCTGGCAGAAAGTAGACCTTGGATACTCCTAAAGTGTGGCCCTTAGATTTTGAACAAACAAGTCTTGCTGGGTTCAAGGTTTCTGAACCAGCAGAGTCAGGGTATCATAAGGAGACACAAATTCAAAGAAGTCCATGTTCCAAAAAGACTGAAACTAGGGGTTGAAGGCCCTCCTTAGCTTGAAGTTTCAAAGGGTACTGCCTCAGCTGGGGGGGATCTCAGTTTTAAGGGAGCCCACATGAGCCCTTCCAGGTCATCCAGCAGCAGGGTTGACTTGATCGACAACTTTGCTGGGCAGAGGTTGAGACACAGCCCAGGGAGTGAGCAGAGCTGCTTGCAAGGTACAGACGTGTTCTGGAGGCTGAAAGGTCACTTCAGCCTGTAATTTGGAAGATTTCAACCCAGTAATGAGAGAGGCCACTCCGGAAATAATTTCTGATCACCAGTATTCAATTTTAAAAAATCAGCCAATCTGTCACCCACTTTAAATGTCAGGTCAGCTTGTACCCCAGGCTCCTGATGGGAGATGTTCTCTGGGGAGCCCTAGGGTCCCATTAGTCTCTCTTTTCCCCATCTAGCCCAGCCAGGTACAGGGCAGCCTTCCCACTGCCCTCTGCTCCAGCTCAGTAGTCCTTCTTCCAAGGACCTTACTCTTTCAGGGCTGCTGCCCAAAGTTCAGCTGCTGTTTCATTTCATGCACTTTTCCCTATGTTGTTCTTTAGTCTGAAAAATCTCACAGGCTACTTCAACCAGGTGAGCTGTTGGCAAGGTTAAGCGTCTTTCAATTTCTGTAACTTTTGCTGGCTCTCAGACACACTTTCACCAATAAAGGTCATGTTAATCAGCCGTGAGATTTCAGGGTTCCTTAGGTCTACATCTGTATGTTTCTGTTAATAAAATTCGTTCAACCAAATTGGGTACCCTTGTTGGTACAGGAGGGAAAGATCATATCCCCAGGTTTTTTAGGACTGGCCTCAGAGAAGGAAGAGAAGTCAAAGACTTAATTTAGACAAATATGTTAAATGACTTACTATTCTGAATAATGTAACATCTTTTCTGAGTTATATAAATATAGAACTTTTAAAACACATGCTGCTTAACAATGTTAACTAATTAGGTCTTTCTAAAATACCAGCATCCCAAAGTAAAATTTATTGACATTACATCACCCATTAGGAGGTCCTGAGTAATCCTCAACATCAACTCTTAGCACTTCAAGTCATGATCAAGATCAAGCTATTTTAAAATCTAAATGGTTTCAAAACATTTGATCAAAATAGAATGACAGGTTATTGCAAAATGATAGCAATTCAGTTGACCAAAAGTGATAATCAAAGACTTTAAAGGCAATACAGAAAGTGACATGGATATAAAAACCTTAACTTATTAAATCTCAGTTTTCCCAAATAATTAGAAACCTAATAAGGACAACATAAAAATTATCTAGATAAAACAAAATCATTGTTTCTTAGGCCAGTTACAAAAAGGTAAAGAAAAACGTTCTGCACTTGAATTACTCCAACATAAGAGTGTGTCCAGGATCCTGAGTGGACAGTAT